>NC_050068.2:281714268-283174593 GCF_009764565.3 Dermochelys coriacea
GACTATAAGAGGGTTTAAAGAGAACTGGATAAATTCATGGAGGTTAAAGTCCATGAATGGCTATTAGCCAGGATGGGTATGGGATGGTGTCCCTAGCCTCTGTTTGTCAGAGGGTGAGATGGATGGCAGCAGAGAGATCACTTGATCATTACCTGTTAGGTTCACTCCCTCTGGGGCACCTGGCATTAGCCACTGTTACTTTGGTCTGACCCAGTATGGTCATTCTTATGTTCTTATGTGTTGCTTTTCTTTAGAACTGAGCAATCTGATTATTTTAAAAAATAAATCATTACTGTTTTTCAGCCTGCCACATTCTGCAGGCAACAAGAATATCAGAATTGCAAGTTGCTATAATCACCAGAAATGGAAAACTGGAGTTGATAAGCTTGGTTCCCACATAATCATTTCAAGTGAGTTGGTGACAGATGAAATCAGATTCCTGTGATGAACAGATGTGTCTTTAAATGGCAGAATCCCCCCTCCAGATTCCCACTGCAGGTAGATTTAAGTGAAAAATAAAAGTAATATAAAGATCTAATTAATTCAGCTCTTGAACACTAACCATATTAAATCATTTCTTTTCCATCTTTGGTAATATATTTAGAGGAGAAAGGGCTTTGGGTTGAGAAAACAGTGTGTTACACCCAGGCATCATTTTTGAAGGACAGCTTGCTTCCCCTCTGTCTGAAATATAGCTGGCTTTGCTTTTTATTAACAACTATGCTTATTTGTTGAGCTATTGCACAAGAGTGACGAGGAGGTCTTGGACTTGTCAATCGACTGGAGGGCTGAGTACTCCTATTCAAGAAGCTAAAAGAAATTATTGCTTGTATTTTTCCCCCCATGCTTCTCTACAGCTAGGAGAGCTGAGAAGAGAAATTCCATGCTGCAGCAGAGCGGAGACTGTATGATTTATGTATGATTATCTCTTCATTTTAGGAAGCATGGATTAGCCTCTGGCCTAGATAAATATGGAGGAGCCACTCCAGAGAGGATGGTCATGGGAATAAGGGTTTTGTAACTATGGGCAATGACAGGGATGCTGAGGTGGGGTGAATTAAAGAGAGAGGAGGGACTAGAGAAATTTTTCCTTCTTTGAGAAGGATTTCTCAGGGTAGGAATGGCAAAGAGTCCTGTGGTACCCTATAGACTAACAGACATATTGGAGCATAAGCTTTTGTGGATGAATACCCACTTCATCAGGTAGGAAATGTAGGGAGAAAGTCTCCTCACAACCTGAACAGGAGCAGAGGACAGGATATGTGATTTAAGCAGTAAGAGTATCTGGGCCAAAACAAATCTGTATCTCCCTTATCCTATTATCCCAACCTTATGGGTTAGATTTACCATTAATCTCGGTAAGAGCAGCACAGAGTTGCACTGTCCCCAGAAAAAATAAGGGACAAACTGATATTCAGGACAGTCACAATTCAGTTCTGGTCTCCCTCCCTCCTTGCTCCAGCAGGAAGTAATCTGAACTAGACCTGTATCAGCAGCAGCTCATTCCCCCCTCTCTGATGTCCTTGGTCACATTGGCTGGCTGGCTGGCAGGCACAGGGGAGAAGGGATAGAGTCAAGGGCTCCACTCACTTACCACCCCTGACCTTTCATTCTGTGCCCAGCTACACGGAAAGCAGAGTAGCAGCCCCACAAGACTGCTCTCCTCATAGCTCCATAGCCCTCAAAGCAGGTAGCCCAGGCAGGGGAATAAGGGCCATTTTATAGCCTCATTACTCTACGTGGAGCACAGAGTGTGGCACAATCTTGCCCTTTGTGATTTAGCCCAGTATGATTTTCTCCCTCATCAGAAAGAGGCACAACTGAAGGGGAGCTCTGAAAACAAGCCAAAAAACAGAAAATGAAGTGACCTGAAAAGAAAAAACACAAACAGAGGCCGCACTGAGAGCAAGAGCTTAGGAAACCCATTTCTACTGCTACTTGGGCAGGCCATCCCTCCCCAATCTAAACAGAACAGAAGAGAGCGTTCTAAACCTTTTAAGGGGCTTATCACACCCTACCAAAGTTCACCCAACCATAACAGCTGTTCACCCCAGACTGTTCTCTGCAATCCTCTGCAAGGGATATGTTGAGTGCTCCTCGTTCCATCTAAGAACTGGAGCTAGGTGGCTGAGCTCTCACTGTGGTCCACATGTTCTCCAAAACTTCTATTAGGCAAGGGCCCCTCCTTATTTAAGTCATTTCTTTTGTCTGGTAAAGAGATATTGTGTATGTGATTTGGCTTTGAAGTGATGGGAAGTTTTAATATTTGGTTGTTATGATTTCCAGGTGGTTTCCATTCACCTATTATTTGTATCTGTTATTTGTACTCGTTGTGTATAGGATATAATTGTCCCTCTAAGTGTGTAGTGTAAGCAATCGTCCACTAAAGGCCCAGCATTACTCCCTCTCAAAATTATGAGGCTGGTTTGCACCCTAATAAAACAATACTAATTAATAATAATAAATACTTAATTTGTATGTAGCATCTTCATCCATAAATCTGAAATCTCATTTAGGAAACTAATAAATGGAGGCACAGAGAGGCAAAGTGACTTGCTCAAGGTCACCAGCAGGCTAGTGGCAGAACTGGAAAAGAACTAAGGTCTTCCCAGTCCCAATGACAGCTGTACCCACTGAGCAACACTGCCTCTCTTAAGGTCCCATCCTATCCAAAGAAATTAATGAGAGTTTTGCCACTGACTTAAATAGAAGTAGGATTGGGCCCTCAGTGAAGGACTTCTTGCCCAAGATGAACACTTCTTTTCCTCTTCGGCCTTTTTCATCTGGAGGACCGTTTCAACCCTAACCAAATAAATGTTTAAAATAAAGTTCAAGGTAAATTCTAACATCTGATCACATTCAAAGGATCTGTTTATTATAATTGGCTATGATCCTGCACATGCCTCTGGTAAGAGATGGCTTCTGTGTTAGACTGGAATGAGCTATTTGTTCCTCATTACAAAAATCTTGTTACCTGAGAATTGTAGCTTATTTTCTCTGAAATGAAGAAGAAACACGGCACATATACCAGCGAGACTGCATGCACTCCTTTTCAAGAGCTACTGAGCATTATAATTTAGGAATGCAGCACTGCCATCTGGGGGATGAAAAACCAATAAGTACAATCCGAGCCCAGCTACAGGAGGAAAAAAAAAAAAAAACCATGAGGGGGCCAGGGGAAAGAAAATTATCAGCCTGCAGAAGCTGGTAATGATGATATGCTTTTCTTAAGTGTACATGAATCAACAATACCCTCTTGGATTATTGCTTTCAAATAGGGTAGCATTATTTTTTCACTTAGATACAGAGGTTCTACCCATTCAAAAGCATAAGTGGGGTCTTGCCTTTTAATGTTTATATCATTTAGCAACTGGCTATATGGTGCAAACACTCCCTGTAATGAATTCTCTTAATTCCTTGAATTACAGTATTATTCCCTCTTTGCTCAGTTATACCAGTAAACAAGGCAGAGGTGATTCACTGAACCCAGTTAATAAACTGCTCTAGAGTCCAGTCTACAGTCTTTGAATTCATAACAAATATAATGCCAAATTACCCATATCCCTATCTCTTGACATCCTGCTGAGCTCACTGTCACATCCTTTACATACTGCATTATTTCACAAACACGTGGCTTGGTCCTGGGAAACCTGCTGTCATCCCCCCCCATAGGTCTGAGAGGCAGCCCATCTGGCTCTCTAATAAGAAAATGACTGCACATACTAATTATTTTCTGAATTGGCCTGTACTGGGGTGAAGACTAGGGATCCAGTGGTCCCTAAAAAGAGACTTGTGCAATTTCTCAACCAGCTGTACACAGAAAAATTCTGCATTCACAACTTGTTTTAGCCATTCAAATGCACACACACCCAATGTGCAGTAGCAATTTTATCTGAGTTGAGGCAATGTATTCAAAGCCCCACAAGGCTGTTGTGCCAAAACATTGGTAGTAGAGCCCCCTTTCTTGAATGAATTTAAAAAAAACAAACAAAAAAACAGACAACAACAACAACAACGAACCATTATTGTGTGTCTGCCCAGTACCTAGCACAATGGGACCCCTATTAGGTTAATGGCCATAAGTGCTACGGCAATGTAGAACATAACTGTTAGATATTAACTGTAAGCATAACAAAGTAAGAGATTTTTATCTGAATTCTCATATGACTGTTGCCCTGACTGGATTTTAACCAGCATGGTTGTGACTGATCTTCTACTCACCTTTTAATTGTGGATTAGATACAAAGTCTGTCTTCTACATTAAGCCACCACAATTTTACACCATCTATTTTTTTTAAAGCGTCTGTCCATCCTACCTTGGCTGCTGATTCCACTAGTATCACAATAGTACATTGTCTAGAGGTACCTAGAGCATCCCAAAAAGTAGTATCTCAAGGGAATAAGAGGTCAGTACTGCTTTTGCAGGTGTTGATTTAGTGCTCTTGAAGCTATAAGTGGCTCATGATAAAGTAGGATGAACTACTGGAAGGTATAAAATTATAACACTACTTTATAAAAAACAAACAAACAACCATAGGTGGATATATGTACTATAATGCATGACTGAGGGTCAAATCCAGACTCAGATCCCAAGTAGTTCCTAGTCATTCTAATCTCTAATGTATGTATGTCCCCATCAGAGTTCAAAAGAACAAGCAATCACTTAGCCCATCAAAGTGTTCCTTAAGTGTTTGGAGGGTACCTCTGGCTAGTAGAGGAAGCTATTTGCCAGTTACCCTAGGGCATCAAAACTAGCACACTGTTTGTCACAAGCAAACATATTTGCTGCTCTAGAAGGCCCAGGTTTGGAGCAGCAGGTCAGGATTTAGCTGCCTTAGATATGTGTAAAAACTACTGTATTCCTGGGGGCTGCCTACTCTATGTCTGCCTTTATATGCTTTTATGAGTACCCAAATTCAGCACATTGTAAAACATTTAAAAAAAATAGCTCTGAACAGCAGGAATCCTAGTTTTCTGTGATAAAAACCCAAAATTCTCTGATTAAAAAACCCCATAAAAATCTGTGTTCCATGATAAAATTGAAACACTGAACTCTAGTTTCCCTAGTCACAATATATATAGGTATCAGTAGAACACAAGTTTATTGATATATAGTAGAATCCCATTTATCTGAGCCTCCACCATCCGGCTCTCCATATTACCCGAACCACCGCCACTCAGGGCTGAAAGCAGCAGGGCTCAGGTGGTCAGGCCAGGCAGCTAGGCTCGGGTTGCCAAGGACATGTGGGGCTGACCAGCTAAACCCTTTGGCACAGGACTGATGGCCCAAGCACCCCCCCCCCCCACACACACACACACACCCTTCTGAACCATAGGGATAGGAAGCTTTTGCCAGTCTACTGGTTATCCCAATTTGATTATCCGATCTGGTCCCGGTCCAAATTAGATCAGTAATGGGGTTCCAAGATCAATTTAAAGCGCATTCAAAAATCATCATAATAGGGGGGAAGTTGTGCACACTGAATAAGTGACACTGGTAGTTTCAGTAAAATTTAGTTAATATTTAAGATGGGCTCTAGAGGTGATCCTAGCAATTACGGACCAGTAAGTCTAACATCAGTACGGGCAAATTAGTTGAAACCAATAGTAAAGAACAAAATTGTCAGACACATAGAACAACATAAATTGTTGCGCAAAAAGTCAACATGGTTTCTGTAAAGGGAGATCATGTCTTACTAATCTATTAGTGTTCTTTGAGAGGGTCAAACAAACATGTGGAAAAGGGGGACCAGTGGACATAGTGTACTTAATCTTCCAGAAAGCCTTTGAAAAGGTCCCTCACCAAAGGCTCTTACATAAATTAAGTTGTCATGGGATAAGAGGGAAGATCCTTTCATGTACTGAGAACTGGTTAAGGGACAGGAGTAAAGGATAGGAATAAATGCTAAGTTTTCAGAATGGAGAGGGGTAACTAGTGGTGTTCCCCAAGGGTCAGTCCTAGGACCAATCCTATTCAACTTATTCATAAATGATCTGGAGAAAGGGGTAAACAGGGAGGTGGCAAAGTTTGCAGATGATACTAAACTGCTCACGATAGTCAAGACCAAAGCAGACTTCAAAAAGATCTCACAAAACTAAGTGATTGGGACAACAAATGGCAAATGAATTTAATGTGGATAAATGTATGTAATGCACACTGGAAAAATAACCCCAAAAACTATACATACAATATGATGGGGGCTAAATTAGCTACAACTACTCAGGAGAAAGATCTTGGAGTCATCGTGGATAGTTCTCTGAAGACATCCACGCAGTGTGCAGCAGCAGTCAAAAAAGCAAACAGGATGTTAGGAATCATTAAAAAGGGATAGAGAATAAGACGGAGAATATCTTATTGCCCTTATATAAATCCCTGGTACGCCTACATCTTGAATATTGCATACAGATATGGTTCTCTCATCTAAAAAAAAAAGATATACTGGCATTAGAAAAGATTCAGAAAAGAACATACTAAATGTTTTGGGGTTTGGAAAGGGTCCCATATGAGGGAGATTAAAGAAGCTAGGACTTTTCAGCTTGGAAAAGAGGAGACTAAGGGGGATACAGGTATATAAAATCATGAGTGGTGTGGAGAAAGTGAATAAGGAAAAGTATTTACTTCTTCCCATAATACAAGAACTAGGGGCTACCAAATGAATTAATGGGTAGCAGTTTAAAACAAATAAAAAGAAGTTCTTCTTCACTCAGTGCACATTAAACCTTGGAACTCCTTGCCTGAGGAGGTTGTGAAGGCTAGGATTATAAGAGGGTTTAAAAGAAAACTGGAATAATTCATGGAGGTTAAGTTCATTAAGGCTATTAGCCAGAATGGGTAAGGAATAGGGTCCCTAGCCTCTGTTTGTCAGAGAGTGGAGCTGATGGCAGCAGAGAGATCACTTGATCCTTACCTATTAGGTTCATTCCCTCTGGGGCACCTGGCATTGGCCACTGTTGGTAGACAGTATACTGCGCTGGATGGACCTTGGTCTGACCCAGTATGGCCATTCTTGTGTTAATAGTTAATATGTTTTTTTATTTTTTTCACAAATGTAAAAAGACTAAAGATTGTTGTAAAGCAAATTCCATGTTTTTCCATGGAATCAGATATCGGGATCTGTGGAGGGACCACTTTATCCCACACTTTGTCCCGAAATGCACTGCATCAAGTTCTTAAGTGTGCCTACAACCGATTAATGTAGAAATGAAAAATACCTTCTTCAACTTAACGCAGGCATCAACCTATCTAGTCATCAATTAAATGCAACAATCTAATGTTTTCTGCTGTGTGGGAATAAGGGAGCCAAAGGACCAGAAATACTGGCCAAACAATCATAAATCATGGAAGGAGGGGAAATGAGGCTAGTTTGTATGTCCCCCTTTTCTGATGAGGTGGCATACTCCCCTCTACAAAATATGCATTTGAAGCACTAGGGGAAATGGAGCTGTGACTAGCCAAAGACAGATGAAGCCATTCAACAGCTGTAAGCATCAGTAGTGAAAGATTGTTGGTTAACAGAGACATTAATTTTTCCTCATTGCAGCATTATTTTTCATTCCACAATTTCCAGCCCTCTCCAAAGGGGTAAGAGTATTCAAGCAACCAATGGGAGCACACCTCATTGGACTGTTAATTGCAGAGGGGAAGGCACTTTCTCCCAGTGACCTGGTTTGTATGGGATTCTTTCTGGATCCTCAAGCACTAAGATACTGGCAGCCCACACTGCCTGCTCCTCCTCCAAGCTACTACTCTTTCACACAAAGGGAGAATCGTTTGGGTTACATTCTAAATCTCTCTTAGGGGACTATCAATTTAGTTCCTAAAGGCCAAAAAAAATTCCAGCAACTGTCCTCTTCTCTGGCCCACATTTTAGGGATTTGTTGGTTTGTGGGAAGTCAATGCTAGGGAAAATGCTTAATCGAAAATGTGAGCCTGACTTTTTGATGTGAATAGCTTTTCATAGAGTTTAATGCCTAGAGGGACTTAAAATATGTGGTTTAACTTCCTGCACATCACAGGCCATACATTTCACCCAAATGTAGGTCTGAGCTTGGTCTGATCTCCTCTGCCAAAGTGGTCCATGATCTGGGAGTCCGACTGCCACAAATACTCCACCCAGCACTTCAGAGCTTTACTCGGAGAGTCTTTGCAGCTCCATTGCTACTGTGGGGCACAGGCATCTCCAGTGGCTCACAGATGATGAGCTGGCTTAATGAGATAGACAACACTAATTCCATTTAGTGTCTTGTAGACTCTGAGATTCCAAGGCCAGAAAGGACCATTGTGATCATCTCTTCTGACCTCCAGTATGACAAAGGCCATAAAACTTCCTCCAATAGTTCCCTTTGAACTAGAGCATATCTTATAGAAAAATATTCAGTTTTGATTTAAAAATCGCAAGTATTGGAGAATGTGCCATAAACCTTGTTAAGTTGTTTCAATGCTTAATTGCCCTCACTGTCAAAAATTTATACCTTATTTCCAGTTTGAATTTGTCTAGCTTCCACTTCCAACCAGAGGATCATGTTATATCTTTCACTGCTAGATTAAAGAGCCCATTATTAAATATTTGTTCCCCTTGTAGGTACTTATAGACTAATCAAGTCACCCCTTTTCTTTGTTAAGCTAAATAGATTGAGCTCCTTGAAAATCAGTATAAGGCATTTTTTTCCAATAATGTTTTATTTGTTTTCGTGACTCTTCTCTCAACCCTCTTCAATTTATCCTTCTTGAATTGTGGGTACCAGAACTGGACAGAGTATTCCAGCAACGGTTGCGGCAGTGTCAAATATAGAGGTAAAATAACCCAATTCTTCTACTTGAGATTCTTCTGTTTATGCATCCCAGGATGGCATTAACTCTTTTGGCCACAGCATCACACTAGGAGCTATGTTCATTTGTTTATCTATCACAATCCCAAAACCCTTTTTAGAGTCAAACATTGTTTGCGTGCACCCAGTTTACCAAGCAATCCAGATTGCTCTGAATCAGTGCCCGGTCATCTTTATTATTTACCATTCCCCCAATTTTTGGGTCATCTGTAAACTTTATCAGTGATGATTTCATGTTTTCTTCCAGGTCGTTAATAAAAATGCTAAATAGCATAGGGCCTAGAACCGATCCCTGTGACACTACACTAGAAATACACCTGCTTGATGACAATTTCCTGTTTACAGTTACAGATTGAGACCTGTGCATTAGCCAGTTTTTAATCCATTTAATATGTGCTATGTTAATTTTATAGCATTAATATCAAATTTCTATGCAGTTCCAAGTCTAAGTATATTATGTCACTATTATCTTTATCAATCAAACTTGTAATCTCCTATAAAATCAAGTTATTTACAGTCTATTTTCCATAAACCCATGTTAATTTGCATTAATTATATTACCCTCCTTTAATTCTCTATAATCTGAGAGATTAGGGCCAGGATTTTGAATTTGGTCTGGAAATGGGAAGTTAGCGGAAGTTGCAGCGCACAAATGTGGTGCCCTCATCTCAGCCTCTGTATTGCATACCAGTTGCAGCCTCCATGTGATGGGTCTCCTGGAGATGAAACTTACAGAGTTTAACAATTAAACATTATCCCCTATCTGTGTGACCAAATGATATGGCTCCTTGGGATTTTTTGCAAAATAAAATGAGTTTGTCTCTGGGCTCACAGCCTGCATTTCAAGTCTCCCTCAAACACGATATAAAATGGCTAGAATGTTAGAAACAGCCTTATAATACACACAAATGCAACCTGAACTATAACAATGGATAGTTATACATAGAGAAAACAATACATACAGTGGAATAAACCCTCCACCTTTGCCTCACCTTGAAAGGAGACAAACATTTTTTTCCACAGCAGTCTAGCCTGAGGCCATTCTTCTAGTCAGACTACTGAAGAAGAGCCTCAAGCAGTGATCACATGTCCCAGGCTGCCCTGTCTAATATGTATCTCTCTCTTTTCTTTTGTAAAGGAAGGAGCTTTAATTGAAAAATGTCTGACAAGGATCAGGAACTCACTCCATGGTGGGGGCCGGGAGGAAGGAACCAGCCCAGCTTTCTTAAAGCTCCTTTCACTCGGGCTGGAAACTATGCTATTCACTCCCTTTTCCCAATGGCTAATTTTATGAGGCTGATCCAATAGTTTCAGTAGAAATAAATCCAAACAAGATGCCTTTCAAAGCTCTTTGTTCAAGGTGAGATGAGGCAGGGCAAAGACACCGAATGGAGGGACACCAATCCTCTTTAGGCTAACAGTCAGGTCAATTCCCACCATCCACTCTGAATAGAAAGAGGCTAAAGATTGCTAAGCTCCACTTACTGTTTGTAAAACCACCCTGGCTCATGCTGTCCTAGTTATTTTTAGTTACATCATGGCATTTTGCCAAAAAAAATATCCAACAACTAAAAGCTGCAAATTGTAGGCTAAGGATTAAGCATCAAACTCAAGTTTAGAAAAGTAGTGAAAGCCAGGAGAAAAATATACATATTGGTCCTGTTACCAATATTTGTGCTCTTTTTTTACCAACGCTGAAAATGTCACTTTGGAACATGAAGCTACAGCTGTAAGCTCACGAAAGCTTATGCTCAAATAAATTTGTTAGTCTCTAAGGTGCCACAAGTCCTCCTTTTCTTTTTGCAAATACAGACTAACACGGCTGCTACTCTGAAACCTGTCCTTTAGAAGTCAGCAGAAGAGGATGGGAACATCATAGCAGAAACACAGTTACTCAAAAGAAATTCATTGCCACTCTAGGCTAAATTTGATGGCAGATTCCCCAGCAGGCGTAAATCAGTAAAGTTCCATTCTAATTTTAAATTTTCCATTAAAATCATGTTTTTTTTTCAAAGTCAGATGTTTTTTCCCCATCCTGTCTGCAAGTGGTTTAAGCCTATAGTGATAAAAAAGGAATATTTTCCCAAATCACAGTTCTGAGTGATGTAAAGCCATAAATGACAAACAGGTTATGACTGCTGTTATAGCATCCATTACTCAATCAAAATGAACATGATGCTAACCAGATTACAGTGAAAGGCAAACGAATTTGGAATGCATCAAACAGGACAGCAACAGAAGCAAATGAGAAACACTAGAATCTGATAAGTAGAATAGAAATCTTTTAGATTGAAGCATGATTTGTGTGAGGTTTAGTCTAAATTTTGGATATTTGGTTTTATAGCCTGCGACTCATAAAGGCCACAGTTCAGAAATATATTTAAAGCACATGTTTAACTCCATCCCTATTCAACAAAGCATTTAAGCATACGCTTAAGATCTAATGAAATAAATGGGACCAAAGTACATTCTTAAACAGTTTGAGGCCTGATCCAAAACCCGTTTACATCAGTTGGAGTCTTTCCATGGACTTTGGATCAGCCCCTTGCTGAATAGGGATGTGTTGCTAAATTGGGCCTAATTGAGGAAAGTCCAATGTAGTTAAACTAAATAAAGTGGTGATTTGAAACTGATTCCAATTAACCAAGTGTGACTTAAAATGAATCTGGGACATTACTAGCACTGTACTTTGGTAATAAGGCACTGTAGACCAGGGGTCGGCAACCTTCAGAAGTGGTGTGCCAAGTCTTCATTTATTCACTCTAATTAAGTTTGTGTGCCAGTAATACATTAACGTTTTTAGAGGGTCTCTTTCGATAAGTCTTTATATATACTACTAAACTATTGTTGTATGCAGAGTAAATAAGGTTAAAATGTTTAAGAAGCTTCATTTAAAAAAATTAAAATGCAGAGCCCCCCCGGACTGGTGGCCAGGACCTGGGCAGTGTGAGTGCCACTGAAAATCAGCTCACATGCCGCCTATAGCAGGCATGCCATAGATTGCCTACCCTTGCTGTAGGCTTTACTTTTCCTGAAGCTTTGCAGTTCAATTTGCCAAATACGACGTTTATTTAATTTTATTCCTGCGGAGACAAAAAGTTGTTCAGACCTATCTCATCAGATTAGCACTCTGTTCCATGAATATAAAGGGTTCTAATTCTATTTAATCAATTGTGCCTTTTCTATTTGTTGTATTGATTAATGTTAGATTACAATCCCTCGATAAAGTGATATTTAGACGCATCAATCTATTGGTAAGCTCCTTTTTGGTGCAGCAGCCAAATTTGGAATGCAAATCATTCACAGTTATTATCTAATACAGGAAAGTCACTCTGGGCCCAATCCTGATCCCAGCGAAGTTACTGTTGGTTTTGTCATTGTCATCAGTGGAAAAAGGAGCAGTCCCTATTAGCCTGATCCAAAGATCATTGAAGTCAATAGCTATTACTCTCTAAAAGGAAATTAAGTACAATGCAAATGTCCAGGCGATGAGCGCCTTTCTTGTTTTGCTCTTCATTTTCCCATCACAAAGGGAATGTGATCTAATGAGTTTCTATGAAAGGCAATAATGTTATTATTTAACTATTGATAGTATTCACTGAACAGTGACAGTGAAGTTGCCAAGAAAGATAGGGCACGGGGGGGGGGTACTGTCCATTGGAAAAGACATGGAACTGGGCCCAAGGAGACCTAAGGTTTACACCCATCTGGGCTACTGAATTACTGTGTAAAATTTAGCTTCCCTGAGCCTCAGTTTCCCTAGCTATAAAATAAATAGGAATACCTATAGTTTCCCACTTTTCATCTATAGATTACAAAGTGTTTTAGAAAAGCACTAGGCGCCATAGAGAACACTATGGCAACAAGAAGAATCCTCCACCCGGCTTCATTGTGCCGAACAGATAAGCTCCCTGGCAAAGCCCCAAAGTCAGACAATGAAACAGGTAAAGGCCTTTTAGATGGACTGTTTACTAGGACCATTAGACACAGTTTAGTTACAGTCTCCTTATGCATGTACAGAGTACCATGTTCAATCGTATTATTAGGTGGCTCCCTTCCCTCATCCCCTCAACTAGGCGCCTACACAAGCATCTATTCAGCCTTCTCTAGGTTCCCTTATGGTTGCACATCACTTTTTCCTCACTTGCAGAGCTACTGGTGGAATCAGGGTTCCCTCTGAGAGTCACTACATAACATCTTGTGATCAATACATGGGCCAGAAAAGCCATCCAGCTGTCAGTGGCAAATATGGGATTATTGCCAACATCCCATCAGACAGAAGAACTTCCTGGTCTTCTACTGAGTCTATTCTGTTCTCAAATCTAAAGAAAAAGATGTATTTCTTCATTATTATACACTTGATCATTGACTGCAGGTGTTAAACAGCATCATGATTATAAAGCTCAAAAATGGGTGCTTAATTTCCATATCTCCTTCTCTGCTTTAGGTGACTGGGAGGGCAAGGATTGGACCACAGGTCCTCTAATGATGGACAGAGATTTAGACCCAGATCCTCAAAGGTACAGAGCATCTATACCCCAGCCTAAATCCCAGTTTTAGACTCCACTGTGATCCACAAATCTTCCACACTGCTGTTGCCTATAATTTCACAGATGAAAACCCATACCCAGGCCTGTGAGATTAAGAGCCTAAGACTTTACATCCTTCTAAAGGCTTGTCTAAGGGCTGCAGTGTTTAGTGAAGATGCCAATCTGAGAGCTTCTCCCATCAGTGTAGTTAATCCACCTCCCCAAGAGGCAGTAGCTATGTCAATGAGAGAATTTCTGTGTTGTCTACATGGGGGGTTAGATCAGTGTAACCACCTCATTCAGGGATGGATTTTTCACACCCCAACCGATGTTATACCAATATAGGTCTGTAGTGTAGACCTGGCCTAAGAGAGATATGGACTTAAAGATGCACCTTGGATATTAGACCCAAGGAACACTGAAGGGTAAAGATAGACTTGTATACTCATAATCGAGAGAATATCACCCCTCTACCTACCAAGAGGGTGAAAGAGCAGAATAGGGCCCCGAAGTTGCTTTAAAATACAAGCATCTCTCTACACTGCAGTTTGGAAGTTTAATTGAATGCTGATTTACTAGATTTAATGTTCTCAGAATGTAAGTGCCAGCTTTTAGTTATAGAGTTAGGAAACAAATGCCAATTTAAGATTTTTAATAGTAGGAAGAATCACATTTCCACATTTGCCATCTTTAATTTTAAAATGGATTTTTTTCTGTTTACAAAGTTTAATAATTTAGCACCTCTCTCATCCATCAAACATTCACTGTGGGTGCTGCTCTAGTGGTGAGGTGAATGATTTCATAAAGAAAACTGATGAGTTAATATGACACAGCAATTCCAGGAATCTACACATTGTTTTCTTCACAGTGATTGTTCCTAGTATGTAGTAAATTACATCATATTCAATGGATAATATTAGTGCTTAAAAATTAATATTTCACGCTTCCTAGTTCAAACACCTGGCAAATGTGAAACATCAGATTTGTGCAAGCTGCTTTTGATCAACTGATTCACATGAGAGAGCTAGGCGCAGAATCTACCCATGTATCATGGCAACAAAATGATCAGTCTACAGTGTTTTAGTTTTATAGCACTTTATTTTTATGTCTGAAAGCAATAATTTGGACATTGAGGCACTTAGCTTCAAACTAATACAATTAGAAGGTTGGTTTGAAACAACACAGTGATTTCTTGGTCTGTTAATGGCCTAATAAACATGGAGTTGGAGTTTATCAGTACAACAGTGACATCTACATATTAATCAACAAAACTCCATATTCACAGGCAAACAGAGAAACTTTGATTAGGAAAACAGTAGTAGGTGTTCAAATGCAGAAACTCATGAAGCCTTCCTTCCCCTCTTAAAATAGTTGTGTAAGAATAGTGATCCATACACTTTTTTCATATAAGGACCATGACCCCAGGCAAATCATCAGATGAACTATCTAACAGTCTTTCCAAGAATATAAAGGCCAGTTTTTAATGGATTTAGGCATCTAATGATTCAGAAAGGTACTTTATAGTGTTGTACAGAATCTCAGGACGGTAAACTGCCCAAGGAGCTTATTATTTAATGCTTTTATACTATAACCATGCATAACATCACTCAAGTGAATAGCCAAATTGAAAACCAGGGGGCTCCCTTGAATGGTGGAGTTATGCTTGTGCTTTAGTGTTAGCAAGAGTGAAGAGTCCAAAGAACAGGCCTGAAGAAGAAAGGAAACATTGGGAGACCCAAAGGAGAGCGGGTAACTTAGACTGCTGCATTTTAAAAGCCATATTGGTTGAGATCCTCATCCCTGCTTCCAGGCCATGTATGCTGCATAAAGGCACAGAGCAGCAAAAAGGATCCCCAAAAGCCTCCCTCCACAAGGGAGATTCCCCCAGTGCAGAACTGTGGAAGACAGCTGTAAGTCTGCTTCTTGAGAACCCCCTCACAAGCAAGTTCTGTGCTACGTCTCTTTGAGGCACAGCACAAAAATCTCACCCTTTATTTAAATGTCATTCTTCTCTCATATGATGTGGTGGTGACAGTGTCGGCGATAAAATGAACTTGTTTGTTTGGAAACACCTGATTGGTTTGCTTCCATATATTTGGATTTTTACTGCCAAATTCTCTTCCTTAGTTTAAGTTTTTACATGAAGAGTACTGACTATTCTCATTGTCTGGTGCCCTCCCCTTCTATATCCTGGTTACTTTGGAATTGGTTTTATCCACCTGTGTGTTGCCAATTCTGCAATAGTAATATCATCCATAAATTTAAACACATCCACTCAATAGAGAAACAACATTAACTAGCTTCAATTCCTGTACAATAAACAGGCAGAAGAATCCAAGGGATTCTGATAGGAATGAAAGACCCACTATTTGACAGCTGAAATATGATAGGATTTCAGGATCAACTCTCTTTCAATTATGTATATTTCATCAATGTGATAGAAATAGCTCCAGTCAAGATTAGGGTGCACAGGCTACAGTTCTAGAGCCAACTGCTTTAGAGATACCCATACACTCCCTCCATTTGGGATGCTCAGAATGATTTAGAAGCAATAGTTTTCCAGGACTGTGACAGGGTTCACTCACCACTTGTTGGCACCTCCTGCTGGCTGTCCTGGGGATAGCTCTGTTCACCTCTTCTGGTGATGTCCTGCCACTGTCACTACTGCTCCAGGACTCCATGTCACTCCAAGAACCACATTGTCCTCTTCAGGACACAGCCCTCTAGCTATGCCACACTCTGTGTTCCCTCCTTCAGGGGACAGTATCACAGTCCACTGTCCAGACACTTCCCTCAGGGCTATTGCAGCCAGTGTGTCTGGCCACTTCCTCGGTGACAAGGCACAGGGCAGGGAGGATCGGGGCCTGCCCACTACTCTGGGTCTCAGCCCACAGACCTATAGATGGCTGCAACTTGCTACATCACCTTTGACTACTCAGTAGATTTCCTTGGGCCACTTCCCCGTGGCCCCAGCACTCTCTTTGCTCTGGCCTGTAGCCTGCTAGGAGCTGCCCTTTCACTCCCATGGATCCCTGCCTTCAGCACTGCTCTGTCCAGAGTGCTTACTGCCTCAGCCTGCAAGGCAACCAGTCCACCTCCCTCCTCAAGCCCCAGGGAATGACTGAAGCTTTCTACTCTGCAGCCCTTCTTATATGGCCATCCCAGCCTTGATTGGCTTCCCCTTGCAGCCCCTCTCTAATTGGCTGCCTTCTTGCAGCATCCCCAGGGCTCTATTAACCTCTTAAGGGCTGGTGTGGGACAGATGCCCCATCACACAGACTATCCATAATATCGTTGTCCTGTGCTAATCAAGAAACTCCTTTTCCCAAAATGTCTAATCTTGTCTATAACCAATCCACCCTTTCCAGGGCACCCCTATATGGCCTGAGGGGTCTGCAGTATCCCACCATGAATCTCCTCCTCTTGTAGTCAGCCAGCCCTCAGCTCAGCTCAGCCAGAGTCTCTTTTCGTGTCTTGCCACTAGGGCCCCCTCTGGGAGCCTGGCAATCTCAACATTCCCAGCAGAAATTCGTTCAGTCTCAGGGTCCCTTTTGAGTTTAATTGCCTCTAGTCCCTGGTGCATTCCCCAGGTCTCACCACCACCACCACCATTGGCTAGGAGCAGCCTTCCACAACCCCTCACCCATATCAGGCTTGCAGTATAGGTCTTCCCCCAAACAAGTGGAGGAGGAAACTGCACTGCCTCAGTGTCGGACTGCTCTTTAGCCTTTCTATCAATTGGTTGAGGGCATGTCGTATCTCACCCCTCCTCAGGGCCCTCCAGCTAATCTCACAACAGATCAATCTTGTAGGCTCTTTCATCCAGGTTATATTTATTTTCCAAGAAACAACAAATCCAATATGAAAACATTAGGCAATTACCCTGCAGCTGTAGTCTGTGACCTCCAAGGCTAATGTCTCTTGCGTCCCTGCAGTTCATTCCTTTTTACTGTAGTTCCTGTAACTTTCTCAAGCTACAATTTTTCTGGCTTCCTACTATTCTTTGCAGGACATACAACAGTCGTTGTTCAGGTGTAGCTCCTTGGTAACTAGGTTGGCAGGTCCAGGCCTCAGGCCGTTAAAGGGGCATGCCATGCTGCTGTTACATTCCAGATTCCTTTTGTGCAATTAAGATACCATTAATATTACTTTATTCTGAATTAGAGAATAGCATGAGTCAAGCTAAGTCAGAACTACAAACTGTGTGGAAATCTTTTACTATTTAGAAAAAAAGAACGAGGGAGTACTTGTGGCACCTTAGAGACTAAGAAATTTATTTGGGCTAAGCTTTCGTGGGCTTAAAATCCACTTCATCAGATGCATGGAGAGGAAAATACAGTAGATAGATAGATAGATAGATAGAATTGAAAAGATGGTTGCCTTACCAACCCTAACAATACAATCAATTAAAGTGGGCTATTATCAGCAGGAGGAAAAATCACTTTTGTGTGGTAATCAGGATAGCCCATTTCAAACAGTTGACAAGAAGTGTGAGTAACAGTAGCGGGGGAAAATTAGCATGGAGAAATAGTTTTTAGTTTGTGTAATGACCCATCCACTCCCAGTCTTTATTCAGGCCCTAATTTGATGGTATCCAGTTTGCAAATTAATTCCAGTTTGCAGTATTCTCATTGGAGTCTGTTTTGAAGTTTTTTTTATTGAAGAATTGCCACTTTTAGGTCTGTAATTGAGTGTCCAGGAGGTTGAGTGTTCTCCAACCGGTTTTTTGAATGACAATGAGAAGAGAAAGAGGATAACAATTATCAGTTCTTATCAATGATTTCTTCTGCTACAGAACTTTTCACTAAAAAAATAATTCATCCAAAAAAAGAACAAGAAAAAAGCAAAAAAAGCAAAAAGCTTTGCCATTCTCACTTGCCTAATAAACTAGTGATGGGGTAAGATACAAAATTGAGATTTGGATTAGAACGTCCCTGAAGAAAGAGTATGAAAAGTTTTGTTAGCCTCTCTCTAAATAAAATGTATTCATATAATAATGGTGCTTTAAACATAACCTCCCCTCTGGGAAGGCATCACAACTGCCAGAGACTACAAAATTGTTTCTCAACAGTTCAAGTACTAAGAACATATATAATAATGAGAGCTTCCTGGGAAACTGTCTAAAAAACTGATACTATCCATCTTTCCTGTGCAAACTCCAAGGCGCTTCTGTTCTTATTAAAGTAATAGTTAGATATTATTTATCCATCATCATTTTCATACACATTCTCCACTTTTGTTCTCTCATTGCCTTTGAATTCCCAGATCTTATAATGCAGCCATTGTAGTATAAAAGCACCAGCTCTGAAACCATAAAGCACTTTACAAACAAAACAGGGTTCATAACATGGTGGAAATCTTAAATAAAGCAAAATAAAACAGCCCCAACACAAACAAAACTCAGTGAACTCGACTTAAACATCAGCAAAGGTTAAAAGGTGTACATCTTTGTTAGAATTTCTAGTAAGATTTACAAAAAGTAAAAGTGAGGCATCTTTGATGTTGAGTCCCTTCTGAAATCCTTTGTGTGTCTTTTTATAATGTCAGTACTTCAGAGCAGTATTGCCTCTTTCTAGATGTTTCGAAGTGCCCTTGCACTTTCTGGGGCATCATCACAATATAAATAATCAATACTAAATGAGTATCTGTACATATCTGTATGCAATGTTACATATGATGGCCTGTTAAGAATAAATGCCTATGTTCTGAACTCTTTCTTTGGTTCATTTAAAAGAGAATCCTGACAGCTTTTACAAAGTCCTGAATTTTGGGGAAGTCCCTTAACCTCTCTACTTTACTATGGCTATCTATTAAATAGGGATACCTGCTTCCCTCCCTTTCAGTGTCACACATAGGATGATTGAATAATATGTAATACAATGATCTACAGAGTAAGAGTCTGTTCCGACTCCCACTGAAGTCAATGGAAAGACTCTCTTGACTTCAACACATGAGGATCAGGCCTAATGCACTATACTCTAAATCCATTTCCTTGGGATTTTAATTACTTTTTAATAAATAATCCTTGTATTGACTTTTCAGGTCATATACTAACAGTGAATCTACAGATTCTTGTAGTCTATCTACACAGTACAAGAACCCTGATATATTGCTCTTTTCTGCTGTTTTAGGCTAACCCCTGCATGCTGCTAAGCACTGATGAAGAATGGAAGAACCTGAGCCCTCAGTACTTGCCTCAGAGGCGTTCTGCATAGTGAAGACAGTATCCACAGTCTGAGCAATGTGAGCAAACTCCATATCAGCATTACTGATTTATTGAGCAAGAGGAACAGAAGAACAGAAGAACGCCATACGGGGTCAGACCAAAGGTCCATCTAATCCAGTATTCTGTCTTCCGCAGTGGCCAATGCCAGGTGCCTCAGAGGGAATGAACAGAACAGGGAAGCATCAAGTGATCCATCCCCTGTCGCCCATTCCCAGTTTCTGGCAGAGAACTACAGACACCATTCCTGCCCATCCTGTCAAATAGCCATTGATCGACCTATCCTCCATCAAGTATCTAGTTCTTTTTTGAACCTTGTATAGTCTTGGCCTTCTTAACATCCTCTGGGAGGATTTCCACAGGTTAACTGTGCATTGTGTGAAAAAATACTTCCTTATGTTTGTTTTAAAACTACTGCCTATCATTTCATTTGGGTGACCCAGTTCTTGTGTTATGAGAGGGAGTAATAACCTTCCTATTTTTTTTCTCCACACCAGTCCTGATTTTATAGACCTCTATCATATCCCCTCTTAGTCAGTTCTTTTCCAATCTGAAAAGTCTAAGTCTTATTAATCTCTTCTCATATGGCAGCCTTCCATACCTGTAATCATTTTTGTTTCCTTTTTTCTGAACCTTTTCCAATTCCATATATCTTTTTTGAGATGGGGTAACCACATCTGCACACAGTATTCAAGTTGTGGGCATACCATTGAGTTATATAGAGGCAATATGATATTTTCTGTCTTATTATCTATCCCTTTCTTATGGATTCCTAACATTCTGTTCACTTTTTGGCTGCCACTGCACATTGAGTGGATGTTTCAGTAAACATACCCACAAGGACTCCAAGAGCCTCTCTTTTGAGTGGTAGCAGCTAATTTAGACCCCATCATTTTATATCTATGGTTGGGATTATGTTTTCCAATGCACATTACTTTGTATTTATCAACACGAATTTCATCTGCCATTTTGTTGCCCATAAACCCAGTTTTGTGAGATACTTTTGTAGCTCTTCGCAGTCTGCTTGGTGATTTAACTATCTTGAGTAGTTTTGTATCATCTGCAAATTTTGCCACCTCACTGTTAACCCCTTTTCCTAGATCATTTATGAATACGTTGACCAGTACTGGTCCCAGTCCTGACCCCGGGGACACCACGATGCACCTCTCTCCATTCTGAAACTGACCATTTATTCCTCATGAGGATGAGGATGAGGGAGCGGACACAGGGCATGGCCAAGAACAGTCTTAGGTGAGAGAATCAATTATTGATCCAGTGAACAGATTGATGTGTAGAGTAGCCCTCTTAAGCAGTATCTGTTATACTCCAGCTGCCAGTCAGGAATTAGAAGCTTATCCAAATGTGTTTGAGATATGCTTTTGGAAGAACGGGAGAACTGAACAATCCAAAGAAGCAAAATGTAATATACTGACTTCCACTTCAAGGCTCCTTTACACTGGCCAGAGTGGGGTAGCATGACCACAGTGAAAATGAAACTCCAGCCCCTTCTAAGTGGAAGATGCTCAGTTCTGCTCAGGATCAGGCCCTTAAGGAGCAGAATGGGCAGATGCAGAAGGAAGTCCATCCAGTCCTGTCTGAAATTCCAGTTGTGTTATATCGAGGATGGTGACATAAGCAGTGATGAATAAATGGTAACGTGGCCCTGAAGGAGGTGAAGAGTCCCAGTCTACAAGAGAATGGTCTAGGAAATGCAGTCTCCCCTGCATCTCGACGAATGCATCAACAGTGCTGTTTACTAACATCCTCAGTGTAAAACAATGTTTTGAAAC
Source organism: Dermochelys coriacea (assembly GCF_009764565.3). Lineage (NCBI taxonomy): Eukaryota > Metazoa > Chordata > Testudines > Dermochelyidae > Dermochelys > Dermochelys coriacea. Next base: position 281,735,640 of record NC_050068.2, read on the forward strand.
AGCAAAATATTGCAGACAGAGCCCTAGATAATCTGGGAATCATTTTCACATTGCCAGAATCTGTGTTGCGAAGCAGGGGAGCAAAGCTAACATTTGGCATGCTTAGCTACTTTTTGAAAGCTGACATGCTGACTGTACACCCTGGTGCTGTTAGGCTATTATTTTCCACCCTGCTAGTCTAGAATTATATTTCTGCAGGAAGACTGGCTTTTGTCATCTGGCAAAGGCTTTGTATTGTGTGTTTTACTAAAAATAATGCAGTAAAATGCTGAAATGTTGACAGCTGAGTGGATCCAAACTCAGCATCTTGTCATGATAATTCCAGTTTCATCTTTTTGCCACAGTAGTGTACTTTCTGTCTTCAATTTTGCCATGTTTGCTTGCCTTTCACTTTTTTATTTCTTGTCTTTGATTCCCTGCACCTCTGAAGATTTCACAGGTTGAACAATCCAGGGGACATGCTGAGTCCCCTCCCACATTTACATGTTTGTAAATACCTGGATTTTTCTCTGTCAAAAATGTTGTATTGTATGACACGCTGCTAGCATTTCCATGTCCTGATTTATGTTACAAATGAGATGATAATGATAACATTTATTTAAATTAAACCATTTATATGCACATAGGGTACTTTGAAAACCACTCTGTTTGTAAAATTGCACTACCATTTTAGGACATGAATATTAATTGTTGTAATCAAATTATGATAATCGGAGAGCTATAAAATGTACGCAATAACACAATGCATTCCTCACTCATCAGGGCATGATCCATAGTCCACTGAAGTCAATGGAAGGAGTACCAAGACTTCAGGGGTTTTGTATCAGGTTCTGTCTACACACAGCAGGCTTGTCACACCTCATGCCTTCGCATACCTCCAAAGTGAATGTGTAGGCTGACAAATGCACACACCAGAGTGTGTTAATAAATAGGCAAGAGTCCTGTGGCACCTTATAGACTAAACAGAAATCACGAAAGTTTATGCTCCAATACGTCTGTTAGTCTATAAGGTGCCACAGGACTCTTTGCCGTTTTCACAGATCCAAACTAACATGGCTACCCCCTCTGATACTTGTTAATAAATAGTTTGATTTTTTTTAAAAATCTGAATTTTTAGACAAACAGTTTTAGGAGCATGTGAATCCAGATTTGAAAAATATCTCGATTCTAACAGGCCATAGCTCTTTGAAGATGAAGTGCCTGAAGTGGAACAAGCAGACAGCTCACAGCTGGGTTCAAACAGCCCTGGAAATCCTGGGGAGCAGCATTTTTAGCTTTGACATTTTAAACAGATGAATTCTCTCCCATCCGCACATCCCCACTTTCTTTGTGATACTCACTACTCAGATGCTGCGGTCACACCACATCGATTTCAAGGGTTCTGTCCTTGTGCAGAACTGAGAAGCCAGAGAAATGGGGCTTTGAAGAAACAGAACAGACAGGCAGCTCAGGGCTTGGTTCACATAGCCTTGAAATCTTGCTGCAGTAACAGAGGACAAGCAAAGGGGTAAAAATAAACATGCAGTCATTCTCAAACTGGGGGTCGTGACCAATGTTCCCTCTAATTTTGACAGGCCGTGTGCGCAAAAAAAATTCTTCTGTGCAAACTTTGACAGGCCATGTGGGCAAAAATTTCTTCTGTGCTAATTGTTGTGCTTCTATGCAAATTTCTGTGCGTGCGGTGTTTTGCCGTGTGTGCGGGATTTAGGATCTGTGTGCACGCGGCACACGAGCACAGCTTACAGGGAACAGTGGTCGTGACCCCCCTCAGAGGGGTCATAAGGTGGTTACATGGGGTTGTGAATTGTGAGCTCCACTTAAATTATCTATTAAATTATCCAATTAAATTAATTAACCCCCATTTTTAATTTTTAAGGGGGGATTCACATTCAAGGCTTGCTGTGTGAAAGGGGTCACCAATACAAAAAGTTTGAAACCACTGAAATGCAGGTTGAAGGCAGCACCTATGTTTCAAGCATCCATCAAGATCATTATAAAGTTCCCTGCCCTGCCCTAAAAGAAAGAGAGGGGCTAGATTCTTGGTTAAGAACATAAGAATGGCCATACTGGGTCAGACAAAGGTTCATCCAGCCCAGTATCCTGTCTACCAACAGTGGCCAATTCCAGGTGCCCCAGAGGGAGGAACCTAACAGGTAATGATCAAGTGATCTCTCTCCTGACATCCATCTCCACTCTCTGTGCACTGAGTGAAGAAGAACTTCCTTTTATTTGTTTTAAACCTGCTACCCATTAATTTCATTTGGTGGCCTCTAGTACCTATATATGGGAACATGTAAATAATTTTTTCTTTTCACTTTCTCCACACCACTCATGATTTTATATACCTGTATCATATCCCCCTTAGGCTCCACTTTTCTAAGCTGAAAAGTCCTAGCCTCTTTAATCTCTCCTCATATGGGAACCCTTTCCAAACCCCAATCATTTTAGTTGTCCTTTTCTGAACCTTTTCTAATGCCGGTATATCTTTTTTTGAGATGAGGGAACCATATCTGTATGCAGTATTCAAGAGTCGGCCGTACCAGGGATTTATATAAGGCAATAAAATATTCTCCGTCTTATTCTCCATCCCTTTTTTAATGATTCCTAACATCCCGTTCGCTTTTTTGACTGCCGCTGCACCCTGCGTGGGCGTCTTCAGAGAACTACCACGATGACTCCAAGATCTTTCTCCTGATTAGTTGTAGCTAAATTAGCCCCCATCATATTGTATACGGACAGGTTTCAGAGTAGCAGCCGTGTTAGTCTGTTCCAGGAAAAAGAACAGGAGTATTTGTGGCACCTTAGAGACTACAAATTTGCATTTCCGATGAAGTTAGCTGTAACTCATGAAAGCTTATGCTCTAATAAATTTGGTAGTCTCTAAGGTGCCACAAGTACTCCTTATCATATTGTATGTATAGTTAGGGTTATGTTTTCCAATGCGCATTACTTTATACTATCCACATTAAATTTCATATTTGCCATTTTGTTGCCCAATCACTTAGTTTTGTGAGATCTTTTTGAAGTTCTTCACAGTCTGCTTTGGTCTTGCCTGTCTTGAGCAGTTTAGTATCATCTGCAAACTTTGCCGCCTCACTGTTTACCCCTTTCTCCGATCATTTATGAATAAGTTGAATAGGACTGGTCCTAGGACTGACCCTTGGAGAACACCACTAGTTACCCTCTCCATTCTGAAAATTTAGCATTTATTCCTACCCTTTATTCCCTGTCTTTTAACTAGTTCTCAGTACATGAAAGGATCTTCCCTCTTATTCCATGACAACTTAATTTATGTAAGAGCCTTTGGTGAGGACTTGTCAAAGGCTTTCTGGAAAAACTAAGTACACTATGTCCCCTGGATCCCCGTTTTTTCCACAGTTTGTGGACCCCCTCAAAGAACTCTAATAGATTAGTAAGACATGATCTCCCTTTACAGAAACATGTTGACTTTTATGCAACAATTTATGTGTTCTATGTGTCTGACCAATTAGTTCTTTACTATTGTTTCAACTAATTTGTCCAGTACTGATGTTAGACTTACCAGCCTGTAATTGCCAGGATCACCTCTAGAGCCCTTCTTAAATATTGGTGTTACATTAGCTATCTTCCAGTCATCGAGTACAGAAGCTGATTTAAAGGACAGGTTACAAACCATAGTTAATAGTTCCGCAATTTCGCATTAGAGTTCTTTCAGAACTCTTGGTGAATGCCATCTGGTCCCGGTGACTCGTTACTGTAAATTTCTCAATTAATTAATTGCTTACTTTAGTGGCATAAATAGGACTTACATCTGCCTTATGGGAGCAGCTGAGGATTCCCTCAGGAAATCCTTGTGAGGCAGAGATTGGCTACCTACCCCCTCCCACACACACACCCCACACCCCCTCTCTTGCACAGAGAGTTCCAGGGTAGTGAAGGGGCATTTTGGTGGCAGGAAGGATGTGATGCACTCCAGAAATCAGGGCTGACTTAGTGGCTCCTTGGGAGCTGCTGTATGGTCCCGCAAGTTAGAGAGTCCTGTAGATCTCTAACTTGTGCCAAGGGTGGTTTTGTCCCTGGCAAGCCCTCAGGATCAGGGCCACCGATAGGTTGTGTACAGCTGCCTCTGCCTGCCCGGATGCACCAAAAATTGCTGTGTTGAATCTAGGTTTTGGTTCTAAATATGATGCAGAACAGTGAATTTCAAACAAACTGAGCCCTTTTTGCAACATGTCAGTGTTCTTCAATGCACAGATGTCATTATGGCTTACAGAGTGATGTCTTGCCTGTTCCCCTCCATCCCATCATGCTTTAATCATTTTGGAATATTGCAGGAATTATTTTAGTGATACTTATGTATTTTTAATTGAAAACTGTACAGAGTTCTCAGTAACCCAGTTGGCAAAGAGACTGGACCATTCTATGTGAATCCTTGTTGGGAGATCGGTATTGTGCGTCAGAAATAATGTATCTGTTTGTCATGGCTCCCACACCATCCTATCACCATGGTATCTGAACACCTCAGAAGGATAGGCAAGGTTCAAAGACTTGGTTTGGAAAACCATCCCGAAGGTCAGGTGCTTAATTCAATTAAACAATTAATTGCAAAGCTGTGAATAAGTTATCAAGATGGAGAAATGCAGCCATTTCCCCTACATGGCAGCATGGGAAGATTGCTCCCTCATGCTGTGCAATTAGTAGAGCAGTCATGTGTCATAGATTGAGATGGATTTATTATATGTCTTCCTTCACTCAGTATACAGCTAAGATCAGACATTTTCTTATTTTAAAATCCTTGTCCCCGCTGAAGACAATGAGAATTTTGCCATTAACTTCAGTAGAGGCAGAGATTTCACCCATATGTTACTTATACTATAGTTTGCATATTGTGAACTTTTGGGGCTGTTTGGTCAGAGTTACTAATATCGGGCTGATTCATATACCATTATAAGGGTACTTTGGGAAATCCCAATTTCCATCATCAAGGGGTTAACTTTTGGCAGAGAAAAATATCAAAATCTTTCTTTTCTCTCCTTTTATGTGAATCCATCTGCCTGGCTTCAGAAAATAATACGTTATTAGCACATGCTACATATCAGGATATCAAGGACATTTCAGTAGGCGACAACCATGACGATGGATTATTGTTTCTGTTATTGTTTACAGAGATTCTTCACTATGTAAAGATACTGCTGAACCAGACAGATAGTCAGTGATAGCTATGGCTTTGGTTTCTTGGATTACAAAACCTCGTTTATAACTCTTACACTTCCAGCACAAACAGTACACGGAGAAGTTCAAAATCAATCAATCAAGCCTTAAGAAAGATAAAAGCAGTATTTCATTTAAAAATAACCTCCCATAATCTGATAGTTCCAAAACAGCTGAACAAACTCCCCAGTCATGTACCGAAAGATGTGCGTAGGTTAGAAAATACATAAAACCAGACTAAAAGAACATTATAAAAGAAAGGTAGACAATCCTTTTAAGAAAAAGAAATGACATTTCACATAATAATGAAAAGGCTAAAAAAATAGCCACAATTTGGTACTGGCTTTAGGTGCTGTAAGTTGCAATCTAAGCACTATCCGCATCTTAGGATCATCTTTTTAAATTATGAATATGCAAACCCTACACACTTTAAACCTAAGATTTCCTGTTGCCATGACAACATGAACAGTTGTTGTCTGTCATTATGGATCATGTGCTTTGGAATTGGATTATATCAGCGTAGTACTTTGGTTACCCTCAGAGCACCCTACTGTTTTCAAATGTATTTTGTGCATTTTTATGTGACAAGCTTTATTAGTTCTTTTGGAAAAGATTATTACTAAGGCAAAGCATCAGAAGTAAATTAGAAGAGGAAACACCTGCCGTCCAAACAAGATTCAGCAGTGTGGTTGGTGCATATCCAGAGAGGATGTTTAATAGGAATGTGTATCATATTCTTTAAAATCTGGTAATAACACTGTACATGAGATTAGTGTCTGCTAATCTGGAACAGGTTACTTGTGTAGTATCAGCCATACTATATGCTTTCAGAATATATTAGCCTCCTCATCCCTGAATGCTACAGCACTACCCACAAAATGTGTCTCCATGTTATGACTCTTAGGAGTTGAAGAGTTAAAGTAGCAATTATGGGCAGGGTATGAGGTTATACTGTACCAGGAGTATCCACATGCTGTGAAAGCTATACATTATTTAGTTTATTTATTACATTCAGGTGAAGCTGGAATGTTGCATTGCATGAATAGGTTGCATTGCAACCTATTGTTGCATTGGATAGCTTGCTGCTACTCAGAATCTTCCTTTATACCATAAAAATAGCAAATAATCAAGGAGTCAAATGAACAGATACATCTGAATGACTCAGAGTTTTAGGTTATAGAGAGGTTGGATTCTTGCTCATGTGCTCAGGGTTAACCGTTGCCAGATATGAGGTGGCAGATAAATCCGCCCCTCTATGGTATATTCCCAGAGATCTTGTTTATTTCAGCTTTTTCTGGAATATTAAATTATGGAAACAAGTCCTTCATTAGCATCAGGTGGGCATAGTAATAATTGGGGGACTTAGGCCCTTCTGTCTCCCGAACCTTCCATTGTTTATGTAGATATAACAGTAAATTGACAAATAGCTTATCATTTGTCCATAGAGGGGGAAGCTATTTTAAAGGCTCAGGACTCTTCTTCAGATTTGGGTTTTTCTGAATTGATGATGGCAAGTTCCTCTGTTCCAGTCAAAATTCTGTCTATATTGAACAGACTACTGAAGGGAGGTAACACCTGTATTAGCATAATTGCAGATCTTCCATTTTTCTCTCCCTGATTTTTTTTTAAATAGTATTGTACTACAGAGACTGATAAATATTAAATTGAGTGTGGCAAACTCAGAAATTACTGTCTGAAACCCTGTAGTACTTACTCTAAATCCAGAGTTGCCTGCAGGGTAAAATCAAACAAGCGAATATCTGGGCGCCCCACATTAAAAGCCATTTAGTGCTTTTCTAATGATAGAATATACTGTATGTAAAACCAGCATGGAGCCTGTGTGGTATGATGCAGCATCTGAGAAGCATCACAAGGCAAGAAGCAGATTACAGCAAATAAACTAAAATCTGGCCCTGGAGAGATGCAACATCTGGCAAACACCTATGATTAAATTCCTAGTGGATTTAAGGGGGTATATAATTAATCTGATTTAACAATTAATACATTCCCAAAACACACAATGGATGGCTTAAAATGTCATTAAATATATGTGCTATGCAATTTTTGGTCCTGCATTCTAATTTCCATCTATGAGAATGAATCTACATGAGCCTACACAATCTTACAGGACTCATCCATTTTTGAAACAGAGGACAGTGTTACAAGGCTATTCTGATTATAATTTTAGGTAAGACTAACAAGGTTTTACCCAATCTGAGGCTGAATCCTTCTGTTTCACCTTTTAGGGCTTCCTAATACATTTACTCCCCATTGCTTGCAAGTCAATAAACACCCCTACTTGGAATCTGGCTTATTAAGCTATCATAATTCAAAAACAAGGCCCTGCTCCACCACTTCTATAGCTTCTACAGCTCAGCACTGAGCTCAACAGTTTTCTTTCCAAAACCCAGGTCTTGCTGCCTAGTGTTTCCTCAAGACTCTTGCCTCTCAATGCTATTCCTCCCCTTAACGCTTCTGCTCCTGCCTCCACAGCAGGTCTCTCCAGCTGGTGTGGAGTACCTCTTTTCTGTACCTCTCTGACCCCAGATCATCAGATACCCTTGCATCAGAGCTTCATGCCCTAACTCTCTCAGCTCCCCGGAGTCCTGAAAAGCCCTTGGTCTTGTTTTCTCTGAGGAAGCTTGCTCTTTCTTATAGGAAGCCCCCTCCCTTGTTCTACCTGGTCACCTGACCCAAACCCCAACCAATCACCTACGACTGGATGACAAGGCAGATGTGGGGAAGAGCCCAAATCTCCGAAAGGGCCAGCCTACCACCTGGCAGACTTATCCAGTAAACACTGAACATTTCTCTGCCTATATTTAGCACACTAGTTATTTTATTTTAACAAGAGGAACTGAATTATTTCCCACTCAGTATGATAATTTATTTCCTGATTTTAACCCAATTATAATCTTGTGGCCCAATCTTGGATGCCATAGCTTGGGAAACATTTTGCCATAATAAGCCTCTGTGTTGTTCTGCTCTAAGCAAATACGTTTCTTGGGTTTCCCAGAAATCTAAATTGGGTTTCCAAGAACATGACAGGACTTGCTGACAAAGAAAAGCTCTTCAAAGAGCAGCGCTCAGAGCCATGCACACATCACAGCATCTAACACCTCTGAATGGAATTATAGCATGGATGGTTCCTAATCTTATTTATTCTTTCAGAGGAGCACCAGTACTTTTACTCCGGTAATATAATGATTTTGTGCAATTGCCATTGCCATTCATGTTTTAGTGTGAAGAATACATTCCAAATAATAAAAGTTGAACCATAGTGGCTGCTTATATTTTGTTGCATAGAACATAATTAGCTTTTTTGCTATGTGTGTGTGGTGTGTAGCATTCCACTGCAGGATCACCATGCTATCTCATGTTATATTTAAGACATGTGGTGGTCTGCCAGACATCATCTGTAAGAATTTCAATGGGACACTGATTCAGCAAGGCAGCCGGGCACAGGCCCAACTTTTAACACACAGGAGGTGCCACTGACATCAGTGGGACTATTCAGAGTGCTTAAATGTAGGCACATGCTTCAGTTCCTGGCTCATTCGAGGCCTGAATCAACAAAATGGGTAAGCAGCAGTTCGGCAGAAAAAGGACCTAGGGGTTACAGTGGACGAGAAGATGGATATGAGTCAAAGTGTGCCCTTGTTGCCAAGAAGGCCAATGGCATTTGGGATGCATAAGTAGGGTCATTGCCAGCAGATCGAGGGGACGTGATCGTCCCTCTATTCCACATTGGTGAGGCTCATCTGAGTACTGTTCAGTTTTGGGGCCCCACACTACAAGAAGGATGTGGAAAAATTGGAAAATGTCCAGCGGAGGGAAACAAAAATGATTAGGGGACTGGAACACATAGACTTACTGAGGAGAGACTGAGGGAACTGTGGATGGTTTAGTCTGAAGAAGAGAAGAATGAGGAGGATTTGATAACTGGCTTCAACTACCTAGAAAGGGGGTTCCAAAGAGATGGATCTAGACTGTTCTCAGTGGTAGCAGATGACAGAACAAGGAGTAATGGTCTCAAGTTGCAGTGGGGAGGTTTACGTTGGATATTAGGAAAACGTTTTCACTCGGAGGGTGGGTGAAACACTGGAATGCGTTACCTAGGGAGGTGAGGGAATCTCCTTCCTTAGAAGTTTTAAGGTCAGGCTTGACAAGCCCTGGCATGGGATGATTTAATTGGGGATTGGTCCTGCTTTGAGCAGGGGGTTGGATTAGATGACCTCCTGAGTTCCCTTCCAACCCTGATATTCCATGCTTCTATGAGAAAGAAAGTGAGTTGAGTTGGGACCATTTTTTTGAGGTATTTACACTCAGTTGGTGGTGGAAGGGGCCATTGCAGTGTTTAGACCTAAATATCTGTGTGGTGCACTATCTGGAGTAAGCCACTCAACAATACATGTAAAGTGCACGGAGCACTTCTGTTGGACACATGACAATTGGGATGCTTTTACATAATAGTCTTGGAGAACTAGTGGTATTTAGCCGTATGGAAATAGAGTACATAGCACCTTTGCAAACACAAGCCTAATCTCAGCTGTGCCAGAGCCCCGCTTAAGTGCCACCTGAGAAGAGGCAAAGATGTATCTCAAAGCCAGAGAGTTCCCACGCTGCAATGGTGGGTTGGTCTCTGAAGATGGAGTACACTCAGGGATGTTTTAACCACTGCTGGTTTGTACGTAGCCTGAAGGGACTATTATGATGGGTGTGGGATTGACAAAGATTAGTACATGCTGCCCATGGGCCTTTTCCCGCCCCTGTGTCCGGGGCAAGAAGAGGATAGCATAGAGGAGTTAGAGGGATTCCTCACACTAGGGCAGTTGTAGTAGAGCATTATATCTGGGATTAGTTGCTTTGCCAATGCAAACCAGCCTTATAAGAGGCCAGGTTTGGCCTGTAGGTTTATGGAATTATGGCAAGGCTGAATCCTCATAGGTCAGAGAGGAAGCCTGTCACATTAATAGCATGAGGTCAGATTAAATGAGCTCCACTAGTTAAAACAGGAGATCCAATACCTCTCCTGATGAGAGGTCAAATTAAATGAAATTGCCCCGCTAAGTATGGGTAGCATACATTGGGTAACACACCACAAGAACATTTTTCAGAGCTGGAAGGTGATCATGCAATTATGCTCTTTCCACCTAAACAGTCTATATATTCAACCATTCAAACAGTCTATATATTCAACCATTCCCAAATCCCACTTTACTTATCACTATGTTCATAACAGACACCAACTCACTCTGCTAAGTGCATTTGGTTCCTACAGGCACAAACCATGTCAATAGAACTAGTCTGTGAGCAGACAATATGCAAAACACACTGTATGTGGAACAGTCTGATCTTTCAGAAAGATTTTTTTAAAAGAATGTTTTCCAGTCCCAGAACCCAATTGTTGCCATTCTACACTTAAAGAAATAGGTCAGCAAGAGCTGCATTGCCTGGGGTCCTTATTATCTTTCAGCTGCAGTGAAACAGAAGCTGTCTTCAAAAAGCAGAAAAAGAAGACAGAAAAGTCTGTTAACAGCTCTACATTTAAAAACTAATAACATTGGGGCTAATTATAAATGGAAAGCTGACTCACGGGGTTCTCACCAAATGTCAAGCCAAGCATCCCCTATGTTTGGGGGCTTTTGGATTCTATGTCACTGTTCAAGCCATTATAGAAAGCGGCAGAGACATTTGGATTCAAAATCTGAATGTCCCCAAGACTCAGCGGGGTTCATACAGAGTGTTTCCATTTCAGGCCTTTGTAAGAATAAAATTAAATGCAAAACCTACAGTTCCACAATGTTGCCATTTACATTTTTAAGGGCACAAAAGTTTGGGACAGTTCTAATGTCCCCAGCAATTCTAGTCCCCCTCCAGCCCCCGAATGTGTGTATTATTTTTGTATATTTTCGAATGTGTTAATTTTCAGAAATCAACCCCTCACTCATGACACTTGGGAATTATCAGTGGTGAAAGAGCAAATTCAGGATGAATGGGTGGGGCAGTCTAGAGAAGAAGTGGGTTAGGAAATGCGGCATAACCCTCTGGCTTATGCTAGGCCAGCTCCTCTTCACCCACTCCATTCTCACTGCTCGCCTGCTGCCCTTCTAGGAAAAGCTCAGGTGGGGGTGACTCTAGAAGGGCAGCAAGCTGAGCAGTGAGAAGGAAGTGGGTGAAGAGGAGCTGGCCTAGCATGAGGTCAAGAGGCAAACTTGGACCAATAAGCAACAGCCAGCCAGGTACACCAGGGGTTCACTGCAAGATGCTGAGGTCCAGCACCTAACAGGTATCTAGGCATTGCTCCCTCAGTGTGCACACCCAACCCATAGGCAGGTGAAATCCCCAGCCCGCAGTCAGGCATCCAGGCTCCCCATGCAATGTGAGGGGAGAGCTGGGCACCTAACAGATCCTTAGAAAACAGCAAGCTGAGCAAGGAGCTACCTAAGCTCTCCAGAAATGAACTGTGGAGAGAAGAGAGGTGCTTAGGCAGCCTAATTGTCTGAGCTGGTGTGCCCTCCACTCACAATCCTCAGTTGCAAAACCTTTTCTGAAGTTAGGATGTGTCTACACGGCAAGCTGCTGTGTGGCAAGTTAGGACAGTGCGCCAGTTTGCCATGCAGTAACTCACTGTGTGCACACTGCTACAGCACAGAGGAAGTCCTAGAGTGTGGCTTAACAGTACAGTGACTGGCCCCATTAGCTACTGAGCTGCCCAGCAGGACTTGCCACTGCGCTGCAGTTGTGTCCACACCGTGAGTTACTGTGCCGCAAGCTGATGTGCTGAAGATTCACACCCTGCACAGTAACTCAGTGTGTAGACAAGCTGTGGGATACCTAAACTAGGCCAGCTGCTTAGGTAGCCCATGCCTTTTCAGCCAAAACAGTCCTCTCTTTCTGGGGGTCCTGCTTGCCCTTGATACCTCTCTCACACTCATCCTACACCAGCCCTGTGCCCCCTGCTGTCTTTTATCAGGTGCTTCATACCACCACACCCACCAGTGGCCTTCATCTGGCCCTCCTGCTGCGGCTGATAGATATGAGGTGTTTGGCGTGCCCAGAGCATGCCTGCAGGATCAGCCCCTGCTTCCCAATTTGAGAATCTGGCTTTGGGCCACTGGGGCTTTGAGCTATCGCTCTGAGCAGCTCATTGGCTGTGGGGTGGCAGCAAGACTTTGCCAATGCTGACCTGCAGGGACTTGGGCACCTACAAGGTTACGTGGCAGCAAAACAGCACTTTCTGAAAATCTCAGTGGTGCTTAAATGGTAGCCTCTATACCTTTGAGGGGCTGGACCTGGGAATCTGTACCTTTGTGTGCCTAGCATAGGGAACAGTTGTGGCCAGTGGAACATGCCTGCACAAGGGAGTAACTGCTCATAAAGCTGCAATGGGCTTTGGATCAGGACTCTAGACACATATATGTCCCTCCTTACTATAGACGATTGCATAAAGTGCAAGGAAGTAAAGTTAAGGTGGGGAACGCGACTTTACTATTCAAATGTCCTGACTTTCAGGGTATGGGATGAATTTAGCATACTTTAGTTTAGACCCTGGAGTTAGTCATCCTTCACCTGCTCTGGCATTGATGGAATGAATGCTTGGCACTGAGATTAGTAGGTGACAGTCTGGCTCTTCCATTTACTTCAGTGGCAGGGCTAGTGCCAGACTGTGGTTTTGATCAAGCCAGATATTTGTGCATCTGGCTGTTTAAATTTACAGACTTCTGCCTACTTCCCAGAAGAACATTGCAGACTAACCACAGACTGTCATCTTTGCAGAGATTAGAAAACAGCAGAAAGACAAAGAATTCCATCCTTGGTGATTCTCTTTCCTTGGAGGTAAATTCCATCTGTCCATAAAGAAAACCCCTTGCTATGATTCTGAGGGTTTTAGAATTATGCTAGATATGAGAGGATCTGAGCTATTTTATTTCTAAACCTGAATATCTAAGATGATTAAAGAGGAATGCAAGCCTGTTCAAATATGGCAGGAATACACTTTCCTAAGGAAATGGCTCTATTGTGCCCCCTCCCCAAAAAATCACTGTACCAACAACAAGCAGGACACATTGTACATTTTTAAGTGGTACTCCAATCAAATTCAGTTCCTAATATCGGCAAGCATTTCTTCTGCCAGATAGAATCCACAGTGACCAAGGCTGAATGCAGCACTCCCCGACATCCATTTTTGGATCAGATATTGTAACAGTGATTTCTGGAGAAGATGGCATTTGTGTCACTTATATCTGTCACACTTAGCAGAATAATGCTTCCCATTGATTTGTAGCAGCAAAGCCACTTGCTTTTTCTAGACATGACATTTACTATTATCTCTTTGTAAAGCATGGCAATCGGAGGATAGTGGAAAGAAGACTCAGGTATTGATTAAAAAAATGAGTCATTAAAATGCTGCTGACATTTCCAGTGTTGTGGTATTCTTTTCCTTAGCATTAAACAATATAGTTTAATATAGTCAACAATATAGTCATTTAGAAATCTTAAGGTCACTATACCATACATGTTCTATGTTTACAGTACATGCCATTTACAAATTCTTTGGGGTTGGAAAATCAGGAGTGTACATAAGGAAACAGTTTGGCACCACAACTCCTGGAAGCACTGCTTCCTCTGCTCTTCAGCTGAGCACCCTGAAGGTAGGAGGAAGATGAAGATTTAGCAGCTGCATAAGGAATTGGAGGGGACGGAGATGGTGGGTGTGGAGAAAAAATACATGCTTCAGCCACAGCAGCTGGCATGGAACAAGCTACCCTTTCCCTCCTTTCCCCAGGGTCTCCCTGTGATCCTACCAGACTAGAGATTTTGCCCCTTTCTGAGCTGGTGTGTATGGGTGAGGGAGGGGAATGATCCAAGAGATGCCCCCCATAACCAACTTCTAGCTTGCAACCAACCAGATGAGCCATGCTCTTTTAGAATGTCCTCTACCTGGCATGAAAATCTTCCAAACCCAACATGTGTCAGTTCATTAAACACAAACAGAGACATCAGACAGAGTCTGCAAGGCCATTAATCTTGTTACGTCCAAACCACACCCATTATGCAAACTAGAGTATATGCAAATTGGTATTTGTCCCCTTTACTCTGCAAAGGGATTAATAAGAATTGCATTGACTTTGGAGAGTCTGTGAGTGGCCGTGCTCACGCTATCAAAAATGTCTGACAACCTACTTAACCATCTAAGCTGACTCACAGTGGGTCTATATTACTTACTGCAGTGCCTATTATAGCCGTCTCTCTCTTCCATCAGAGTGAGGAACAGCAGCTAGCCACACAATAACACCTTCATCATGCTGGCTGCTGTTTTTCAAAACCCATCTCAAAGGTTCAAAGGCCACTCCAGGACCCATCCCCAACTAGTTTTCACCCTGTTGACTTTGCACCAATACCTGCTTCAAAACAAGACAATAATACTGTAAAATATAAAACTGGTTTAAGAACAAAAACACGCATCAACCGTTAGTAGTAAAATGTCATTAGAAACACAGTGTGTAGCAGGTACACAGTAAAACTCATCAAGAATGATTAATGGACTCCCTGAAGAAGAGGCACACTAGCAGCAGCACAAAAAGTAGAATGCATATCCTGCCAGTACATCATTGTATAAAAAGCCATCATTCCTCTAAGAAGGTGAAAGTAAGAGAAGATAGAAAAATGTAGCCCTACCATAGTAATCCAAGAGCAAGTTTTTCTACAATGGGGACCTAGGAGAAACTGATCTGGGATTTTCTTTACCTAGAAATGGGAGTCAGCTACAATTTAAATAACTTTTATTTTGTTGTCTGTGCCAAACAACAGTGAGAATGTGACACTGGCAAGACACGTCAGGATTTTTAGGCCTCACTTGCTTATTTTCCCCCAATGTCCTGTTAACAAGTCTCCATTTCACAAGAAGCACCTTAGAGTACCTTGACCCCATCAGTGTCAGTCAAAGGAGCCAGCATTTGAAGGTTTTCTAATGCAACCTTAACACAGTGCTGGAATGGGCCCAAGGTAGTTGCCAAGGGCACACAGTGTCAAGCTCTAAACTTTGATTAACAGCTTCAGTATTAGATAACTTCCAAACAGAATGAGATTATTAAAAACATGTTCACCTCCTTAAATGAGATTAAAGTTATCCATGATCAAAAGTGCCTGCAGCTTTTCAGTATACAGCATTGACTGTGCACATTATATACAATTAATGGGTTTTTTTTAAATGGAAGGGAGAAGGTTTGTTTTTAGAGAAAGTTTTCAGCATCCATAGAGTGATACATCCCAAGGAATTCTAATAAAAGCCAATATATCAAGACTTACCATCTGTAACATAACCACTAGATGTCAACAGCCATATAGACCATTTAGACTTAAAAACGTCTGCCAGGATTATTATAGTTCTGTTTCTGAAGTAGGCCAAACATCTCAACTAGGTCATCATCCTAGAGAGTGCGTGAAGCCTTATATATCACAAGGGAAGCTAATTTAGAGCCCTCAAGTAATTTTTTTCACAAAAGAGCACTGAAGCCAAGGCAAAGCTTGTAACTTTATTTCAAAGTAACTTATTCCCCTTGAAATTTTCTCAGCTGGAAAATCAATAACCAGACATTTAATTTTCTGTCGAAGAATTTTGACTACTTTGTGAGTCCAGGAGATAATTTTCCTGTAAATGCTGTCACAGGTTTCTATAGTGGACAGTTTTTTTAAAAAGATTGTGTGACTGAACCAATTGTTCTCAAGACTGAGATATGTATGTTCCTCCAATCATGTTTGAATCTGTCCCAGAGGAATTCTCCACCTCATTGAGACATGCTGGATATTCTGTAAAGATATTTGGAGAACGGTCTTAAAGGCCAAAGTCAACTTACTAAAATCACTCTCTTCTTCCTCTATATTTTACTATTGAAACTCTTGGGCGCTGGGAAAAATGTTCTCGGGAGAGGTGCCCCAACTGTGGAGCAAATTACTTCAAGAGATCAGAATGAGGCCTACTTGTCCATTTTCAGAACAAGATGCCAGACCCTTTCTTCAAAAGCATTCCCTAAATAACAAAGCCTGAAGAGCCAACCATCTTGTTATGGATCTGCTAAGCAGGAGATTGCAACACCCCTCAGCCCTTCTCCCACTGCACTTCCCTTTGTCCTTGGCCACGGGGAAAGGTCCTGAACCAGGAGGTAGCCTTTTGGGGTCTTTTGGGAATTGGGAGGCAGCTGTTGTATGGCAAGCCAGAATTTTCAGAGAAGCTGGATGCAGAGCAGAATCCCTGAACTGAACTCAGAGCTGTGTGTGGAATAAACTGTGACTGCCAGATTGTGGTGTTTAGATGTTGCTTGTAATTATTAGAATTGGCAGCACTTGCTGTTGGGAGTCTGAAAGGACAGGAAACAGGAAGGAGGGGGAAAAGTTGAGAGGCTGGGAGAGAGCTACAGAGGGTGCAGCAGCAGCTTGGTAAAGAGGTTTCCACTTTGAAAATAAAGTCCTGTTGAAGTTTCTTAGTACCTTGCCTGGTTGATACAACATAGATGTTACAGTTAGGGGCAGATCTGCATGGGGCTTCTGGAGAGAGCCGAAGCAGTAGGGCAGGGAGCCAGTACAGTGCCCAATGAAACACACTAACTGAGAGTGGCCTGGAAACCTGCAAACTCCTATTTACTTGAATAGACATCGGATTGGAGAAGATGTCCTAGGCACTAGTCCTGAAGAGCCCTGACTTTTGATTAGAATGCCCCAGAGACCCAAATAGAAACTGTGGTTGCTCACTTTAAACTGTAACTTTTTAAGCCTCTCTATCTAGGGTATGTGCAACCTTTCCCTTTCCTGCCAGCTCTAGTTAAACACCCTTTCCCTTAGCCATGTCCCTGAGTGGTAACTGGGACTTACCATGATTAGCACCTATAAGGCCTAACTACTGAAGCACCTACAATGCTTGCTTCCAAGGCATGGTACACCTGATTGGCACCTTAGTGGTTTGGTGTACTCCAGCACTGAGCGCCCCGATAATTACAATCATTTTCTTGGATAAGTGATGATGAGAGGGTGGAAGCAGGAGGAGTAAGAGAGAAAAATCTCATCAGGACTGGGTTTGCGCTGATTGAGCTAATTGGGGTTTATCTGATTATAAATAAGGGTGAACTCTCAATAACTTAATAGATGCAAACCTCTGCATTTCCTTGTGTACATTTAGCTATGGCTACATTGCACAACTCTTGCGGCAACTCCTTCCTGTTTCCTGTCCTTTCAGACTCCCAACAGCAAGTGCTCCCAATTCTAATAATTACAAGCAACATCTAAACACTCATTATAGTGAAAAGCAGGTTGCGTCCACCCTGTGTTGTATGGCTACACGTGGCAGTGAAAGAATCTAGCAGGTGGGAGATATACGAAAAGGCATGGCAGCTGGGAGCCTCCCCCTGCACTGGACGCTTTCCCTGCTGCAGGGAAAGGCTCTTGCAGTAGGGAGGTACTAGAGCCTTTTCACACTGCAGGGAAAGATTTCTGCTGCGGGGAGCTGCTAGAGCCTTTGGGCATTGAGCCTTTGAGTTCCAGGAGCTCCCTGTTACAAGAGTCTTCTCTGCAGTGGGAAAGACTCCAGCAGTGGGAAGGCAGCAGAAATCTACACTGCTAAAAACAGGAGGCACAACTTGGCAAGCAGAGAGCTATATAAAGTACATACTAGGGTACATACTCAGGGTTCAGAAGTTTCTTTACTTGCCTAAGTAATGCCTCATCATCTACACTGCTATGTTATACCCATGCTATGGGGGCTAGCCATGTATGTACTCTACACGCCACCGAAAGGAGTCTGCAAAGTAGACGTGCCATTATGAGTCACCATTAGTGCAGCACACCAATTGTGGTGGTTGTGTCAGGGATATTCTTGAGTATACCTGAAGACTAAGTAATAACAGCTGAAGCAAGGCATGATGCAGAGTAGACTCTATGGACAATTTCAGTGCAACTCTTAATTGTCTCTCTGCACTTAGATGCTAAAGGGATGGATGCATTTAAGAGTGTGACAGACAGAAAGGCAGGAAAAAACCTAGAGAGTACAGTTTGAGAAGATATCAGCGGCACATCTTGTGTTTGAGAAACATGTATTGCATAGAGGCATCAAGGAAGCAACATATGCCTGTTGGAATCCAAGTTAAGGCATAGACTGGCGGGGGAGGGGGGCGGGAGGGAAGTCTTCTGCTGAACATTTTTGCTCCCAAGATGTATTTATAATATTAATTTATTTCTGTACAGCTGCCCAGCATTGATTTTGTCTGACAATAATCTGCATCTACAAATGAGTAAAATAACCTGGTTTTGTGGTTGATTCCCAAATATAGCCTTAATCCCACTGGAGATTTTAGATTGCTTGCACGAATGGGAGTAACATATAGGCCGAGATGCCAGCTAGGAAATGGATGTCTAGATCTCCTAGATGGCTTTGAAAATCTCAGCCTATATGTTATACCTCCTGTTCAAAGGAGGAATGAAGCTGGATGTTATTTTCAAAAGCAGACCTGATGCCATATGTGATGTCCAGGGTGGGGGAATCTGGTCCTAAGTGAGTAGTGTCAGATGGGCCAAAAAGCTTATCTGTTCTTACTTGGAATGCTTCTGAAATGAGGCTGAATGCAAAGGCATCAATACCTGCACTCCATAAATAAAACAAGACACCCTTGATTTGAATGGATATATTTAGTCAATGTGAAGGACTACAAGATCAGGCTATTAGTATTTAGATGTTAGAATTTGTGGGGGTTGTTTGCTTTTTAAGATCAGATATAATTTTATACTACTAGACAGTATAATTTCCCCCTAAGTCATTCTCTGTGCAGGAGTCTGGTGAGATTTCTATAGATTTATAAGAAACCTCAGAGAAATGAAGAGGTATTGAATGGAATTCAAGTGAATGGAGTAAGATAGCTTGGTCTGTGGAAAACAGTAAAACTCATGTTTTTGCAGTGCTTACCCATGTAATTGTAAAATGATTTTAAATTTGCAGCAATAAACACATTTGTGCATTGTCTGGACAGCAAGCTGTATATAGGTTTGAGACTCTGAAGTGCACATCTTGCAGCAGTATAGTTATATTTCAGTCAATCATTCATTTCTAGTCAAACCCAAGTATTGTCTTTTTTTTCGACAAGAATATTCCTGGAGTTGTTAGTGTCCTCCTAGGCACATTTGTACCTTCAGTAATGATTTCGATAAGAAAGTATTCATAGCTGGAGCATACAAGCTTAATGAAAGAGAACACAGATAACAGGAGGACCCCTCTATCTGAAGTGCATTTGCAGTGGAAGGAACAGATAATGAACACAGTGGGTGCCAGGAGTAAAACTGAGAGGAGGATTTGGTCAAACGTTCTTAAACATTAAGCTGGGTTAATTATCATGCTAAGTTTGGCTGTTCTGCAGTGTCCCCTGGTAATTATTTAAAGGAATGAAACAATATCACAAACTTTGATTTCCTAATTATCTCTTAGTTCTTACACCTTTAAAAAACTTAGATAAATATGTTATTTGCACTGAATAATTACATCAGGCATAGAGTGCTTGAAAGGTAAAAATCAGCAACTCTAACTAAGAACTCATAACTAGGATGGAAGGCTCTCTGCCCAGGAACTCTTTCGAAACATCTCTGTTACAGGCTGACTACTAACTAGCAGATCTACCCTTGCTTTCTACATTTCTGAGTGGGTTCACTGTGTAGAATTAGATGATTAATGAATTGAGAAAGAACAACTTGTCTACAGGACACTGAATAGTACTTTCTAATGTGGTTGATTACAGAGGAGACATACAGAGTTTCCTTGCCGACAGAGGCTGATTTTTTTTTACATCATTTTGTTTCATCCTGCCCAGTTCCCCAATTAGCCAAAAGATTAAAGTACAATAACTGTATCTAGGCACACAGGAACATGCAAAGAAAGAAAACAGCTATGACACAGATGAGTAATATAAACACAGGTAAAATGTTATGCTCTGAAATTTCAATTCTGCATAGTCTATTCTAAACAACAGAAGTAGGCAGCTGGCAAACTATGCTACGGATTAATTTAATACACCTATGAATTATTCACACAGATAAGAGGCTTTTTTTACAAAACCTATTTTTTACCTAGTCTTCTTCTTGCCCTCCTTGGGTTTTTTGTTTCTCTCATCTACCTGTTGCCTCTAATCCTTAACATTTGAAGACCTTTGCAGCAGGGACATTCTTTTACTGTATGCCTGTACAATTTCTAGCACAGTGGACTCTTACTCTATCTCCTACAGGCCTGACCAGGTTAATATAGTCTATTATTAGTTTAATAGTGAATAATAAAGCTATAGTTTTCTTAAGACATGCCCCTTGTTTTGACATTTCTTGTCACATCTTTACTAAAAGGAAACATTAAGGAACTTGATACAGAAAGAGACAAGAAAAAAAAAAGAATCAACAAAGTAGACGCAGAAGAGCCTGCAAAGATTAAAAAGAAAGATAGAGACTGTTCCTGCTAGAATAAGTGACTTATGGCTCCTTAAAGCCAGACTTTAATTCAGCAGAACAGTGAAATCTGATTCAATGAGATTTCATCCGCTGTTAGTGAAAATTGGTGAAGCTCAAGTGAAATCAATAGAGCCATACTAATGTACTCTTGGGAAGGATCTGGCCTTGTAATGATTATTATCTCTTAGGAGGCATCATCAGTTAAAATGTAACACATCCTATGATGCATTTATTCTCTCAAAGAATTTACACTGCACCATCAGGGTGGTATCTGAACACTGTACAAAGTGAACATAATAAAATGAGGATCCCTTTCTCTCTCACTCTTCTTCCCCTGGTTTGTGAGGAGATATCTGTGAATATGTATGTTTCATTTTGTTCTAAATATATGATTCCAATCAGATAGCAGGAAGATTAGAGTAAATTATCAGTCTGAATATCATTAATCACCCAGTTTAATACAAGTATTTGCTTTAATAAGCAGCAGCACTACCCCACCAAAAAGGTTTCTTGGATGTCCAGATTGTACAGAACCTGATAACCATATGTAATAGGTACACTGACTGGTTACCAGTGGCTTCAAACAATTATGCAGATGAAGGGTAAACAAAACATTTTACTACTGCAAGCTCTTCTGGAGAAACAAAAACAAACAAAAGTGCCCTGCCAGTCCAGTGAGACTCCAGATTCAGAAATGTAGCTACAGCTGTTTAGTGCCCCGCTGGTAAATAATGTGGGCCAACCCTTGGTTCAGGGATGTTCTCTGAGGAGTCCTTGGCTGCAGGGAATTTCAAACAGTCCTTGGCTTCTGCTACAAAAGAAGCAGGGTTTGTAAAAGGGAAAAGACAGAGAAGTAGTCAAAAGTGCCCAGCCTTTACTCAAGAGCAGGCCTGTCAAAGGCAGCTGGGCATGAGCCAGTGCTCTGGCTAGGCTGCAGTGCTGATGCTCCCATATATCGCTCAGTGAAAAGCTTTGTTGTTTCTACATGCTCTGGAAGTATTAAACATGAAGAAATGGAGGGAGAACTGAAGTTGGGTGACAAGATGCTGCACTCCAAATATTTGCTTGAGGGTCCAGCTCCAAATGGCCTACCTCCCTCCCCTTGGACATATGGGCAGAGGAGATACGAACTTCTTGTGCCCCCTCAACCTCAGGTGAACAATATATTGGTTCTGCAGAGAGGGAACCAACCAAGAAAAGCCCACTGCCATCATCTCCAAGCTGGGAAAGAGAGATGAAAGAATGTTGAAGGGCAGGAGACAACTTGAAATATGGGAAAAGAGGGAGGTAGGGAGAGAAGAAAAGAAGGAATGGCAGACAGGGAAAGATAGGAAGGGAAGGAAATGCAGAGTGGAGGATTAGAACCACCAAAGCAATGGAGACACAGGAAGCTTATTTTTATATGAGATATTAGCATGTTGAAATATCAAAGAATACACATTAATTGTGGGTAGAGGCAGCATCTAAATTGGTAGAGTGTATTTCCCAGTAAGGTTTATCCTCTCTCTAGATATTAAAGTCTTCCTGCCACAGAGGCCTTATCCCTGCCTAATTGTCAGCTGACCAGGAGGAGGGCAGTCATGCCTAGTGGATGCAGTGGGCATCGATTCCAAAGTGCTAGGGTCAGAGCCAGGGTCAGAAGCCAGAGCCAAGGGCCAAACTGGAGGGCAAGAACTGGTTACCAGAGCCAAGGGTCAAGCCAGAGTCAGTAGTCAGAAGCTGGAGCCAGGGTCAAACTGGAAGGTGGGAACTGGAGCAAGCAGGGTAGCTGGCTGTCACGCTGTCCAGAATGGGTTCGTGATCATGAATGCCAGCCTCAAGGCAGACTGTCAAAAAGAAGAGCAAACATCCAAACTGGTGGTATGTTCTATAATTAGATTTCATCAACCCAGTAACAAGTGTGAACTCCTGAAGCACTATAATAGTCTGACCATAGAGTCACAGACAGTCCCCTTACTCTTTCCAGTCTATCTTGCCATCCAGGCAATCTGGACTGTGCGGTAAATGGTCACTTACACCAAAGGTAACAAAAGATTTAGGTTACTTCCAGTACCAAGAGACCAGTCATTTACCCCAGGTCAATTTGTACCTCAGATCTCACACCAAAGACAATGCTTGTAACCAATCCTATAGTAAACTAATTAAAGGGTTTATAAACTAGGGGAAAATGAGAGAGTTATTCACAGGTTAAAGCAGGCATCATATGCATACAAATGAATTACAGTTTATAGTTCCAAAAAGTGACAGAGTTGTAGTACTCTGTCAACACTGAATGGTTTTTAGGGCTAACCTAGCTTGGTGCTGGGGATCTCTGCTTTTTTCCCCCCTATCTCCAGCCATATGAGAGCCCAAAGAGCAAAGAGATAAAGAATTTTTAAGTCATCTATTTTTATTTCCATCTTCCAGAATTTAAGCTGATGGGATGAGCTTTCTCTCACATAGCACCATCCTGGATGTAAGAGGACCATCAACCCAGTCTTTGTATCATACAATGACCCTCTTAGTCTTGATAATCCTTCTTGATGGGCAAAGGAACCACTCCTCCTGGCTGGGTTCACAAGTTCAGAGTAGGCATTTTTACAATCATAAAGCAAAACTTACATATTGCCTTATAGCATGGCATACAGACATTACACACAAAATGAATGCATGCAGTAACTTACAAGCATTTGATAGAGTCTAAACACATCCTTACAAGTCTAATGCCTATCTTGAACAATACTAACAATCAGGTGAGCTGGTCTGGTTTCCAGCTATGAATTTATCAGTGCTCAGTTGATACCCACAGCCATGGTAAGAACTAGCACCTACTCTGCCAGCATCACACAGGCAAAGAAGGGTTTGAGGCTAGGGCAGGCAAAGGGGCTGGCATGAGCACTGAGAAGCCAGCAAGGTGTTGCTGCCAATGGCTTATGAGCCAACCTGCTGGCCTCTTCAGCCAAACAGGAGGTATGGCTAATCAGGCAGCCTGCCACAGCTCAGCTGTACTGATAAGGGCTGCCTGGAGATTAGCTCTGCTGCAGGCCCTGATTCTTGATGCTCAACAAAGTTGGCTTGGTTATGGCACCAGATTGGACCAGATGGTTTCTATTTACAGACCAACTTCCTGAGCGAGGAAATTCAGACCCCTTTCCTTCTGAGGTCCTTAACCCTCCTCTCTACAAAGCCTCCTTGCAGGACCACTGGAGTTGGTGTCCCACCTGGGTTCCATTTTGTAAGGCCCAGGGTTTCCTAGATTCAGACACCACCATCACTAACAGAAGTCATATATTAACAAGTATTAAATCAGTGCATTACCCTCTGGACTATAACTCCTATTGATTCCAATGAACATTTTCCCTGAATAAGGTCTGACTCAGGACTTCAGGATTTGGCCTCAAGAGTATGAAAGGCCTGCATTCTTGTGTATGGGAGATGAGCTGAACCCAGAATCCTGGTACAAATGCCCACTGCACGGCTGGCACCATGTGCTCCTGGCAGGATACTGACCTGTTTCACAGATTTCCTATGTAGCGTGCAAATAATGAGACATTCTTCACATACATCCTGTGATCTTTTAAATTGTTCTGCTGTGCAAAACAGGTACAGTTTGCTTTTAATCCAGCCTGTGTGCAAAAAAACAGATTTATTGTGGTATTTGGGAAAATTGCTTAAAGTTTACAGATAGGAGGAACTGGGGTGACCCTCCCTGCAAAAATATGTCACACAGTCAATAGGAGTTATGAGCTGTAACTCATTTTGTTGTTTAATTTCACCTCACAAACTCAGTAAATACACCATGCAACATGTCCTCCTCCACATTATACTCATGATATAAAACCAACCATGTATGTCTATAAAGGGTAGGTAAAATTTACACATCCATGCTGATCAAGCAACATACAAGCTATTAAAATAGTGAAAGGAGAAATACATGTTAATGCCCTTAGTGATGTATTCCCTTAGTCTTAGAAAAACACCTTCATCGCCTGCCCCTTCCATTTTTAAACATAGAAACATCAGAATAATAAACATGACAAGTTATATTTAATGCTCCTCTGAACCCTTCTCTGTCAGAAGAAAATATAGTAGTTGTGAAAGCTACAAAACAGCCCTTTAACTGGAAAAAAAAGACTTTAAAATCCAATAGCATTGCACACCAATAAAAACAGAGTATAAAAGTTTCCTATTTTGTCTATTTCCCTTTTAAAAAGGTCATGCTCCTGACACTAATAAGCACTGGACTATCTCTAAAAGTGTTGTAAAATCATTCAGCTGGAATATAGCAATTACCTAACAATGTGACATCACTGTGAGGGGAAAAAAACACCCTTCTTGAAAGCATGTTATTTCCTGTGGGATTTGGAAATTTCTAGCTTAATTCATTTTTCTAACTGATTGTTTTCTCCATGCACCTTAAATCCTCCCTTTCTGCAACCCCCTTAAATCCAGCTGTGACGGGGCAAGGCCAGATGGCTATAGAAGAGTAGTCTTATTGGGATCCGGGCAGTGGGCGGGCGAAGCCCGTCCACCGCTAAAGGATCCCCCCCAGCCTAAAAGGGGGATCCACAGGACCTAGATACCAAAAAATTCTGGGGGACAGAACTAATGAAATAACAGGGAGGAGTGTGGTCAAAGGGTCAAACAAAGGGAACCGGATGGGGACAGCGAGCAGAGAACCTCGGATAGCGCCCACTGCTCCTCAAAGGCCTCAAGGGAGTCAGAGGATGCCGCCCAGAGGATACATGAACGGACCAAGGATCGGAAATAGGCCCCACAGTCACAGGAGACTCCTTCGGTCAACCTCCTCACTCTGGTTTTATAGATGGCCATTTTAGCTAGGGCCAGGATGAGGTTGACCAGGAGATCCCGTGACTTTGTGGGGCCATGGATAGGGAGTGCATAGATAAGAAGGTGAGAGGAAAAGTGCAACCAAAAGCATAATAAGATATTGGTGAGGAGCCAGAATAGGGGCTGCAGTTTGGCACACTCCAAATATATATGTGCCAGGTTATCCCTCATGCTGCAAAAGGGGCAGGTATCTGGGATTGCGGTGAACTGTGCCAAGTACACGCCCATGCTCACGGCTCTATGAAGGAGCTGCCAACTGACATCCCCGGCGGGTCTTGGGACTAAGGTGGAATATAGGCTGGCCCACTAGGGCTTCTCACCCTCCAAAGGTGGCTGGAGGTCCTGCCATTTTGTATTGGGGCGGGACACGAGGGTGAGGGCATGAAGGATATGGAGCACGAGCGTGTATAGATGTTTTCTTGGCGCGGTTTGAAAGCAGACCGGCTACATCTCGTGTAGCCGGCTTACAGTGAAGGGGTGAGGGGATTGGTTGGGTCCACGGGGCAGAGGTCCAATTAAAAGGTCCGGCGGGCCTAGGGTAGGGGGTGGTTGGGGCGTGCCCTCGTGCAGGACCCGGTCAAGATAAACCCGAGCAGCGGGCGGCAAAGCGGCCTTCACGTCCTGAAGTATGCGCCGGGGATTACAAGGTCTGGAGAGCCCCATGCGCTGAGCGAGCGTCAGGGGATCCAGCCAGTCTCCCCAGTCATAATCCAGGAGGTCTCCGACTCTTGTGACTTCTGCCAGGACCAACCTCTGGTGCACCGAGCGGGACTCCACCACCTGCACACGAAGCTGGGGGTTGTGTAGCAGGGGCTCCGCGAGGAGATCTGCCCCCTCGGTGGCCGTCACGGATCTGGTCATTGAAAAGAGTTTCCAGGTCCGGAGGAGGTCCTGGTAGAAGACCGGCAGCTCAGAGAGGTCTTGTGGAAGACCTCTCGGATGGAGATAAAGGAGCTGCTGGTCGTATTGGAGCCCTTGGAAGCGGCGCAGGAAGGCGTGCGCCAGTATGCTCCACGCCAGACTACCTGCACCATAAAGGAGCCTCTGCAGGGTCTGGAGGCAGAAGACATGGATCTGAGTAAGCGGACATTTCAGGCCCTGCCCTCCCTCCTCCAGGGTTAGATGGAGAACCCCTGCAGGGACCCAGTGCAGTCCTGACCAAAAGAACTCCAGAATCGATGTCCGGAGGTTGGCCAGGAAACCCGGGGCCAAGACCAGGGTGTTGAGCCGGAACCAGAGCATGGACAGGACTAGTTGATGAAGCACCAGCACTCTCCCTCGAAGGGAGAGGCACCAGAGTAGTCCTGTCCATTTCTGGAGCTGCTCTGTCACCCCACCCTCTAAATTCTGCCAGTTCTCCGGCGGAGAGGGATGCGTGGCAGAAAGATAAATGCCGAGATAGAGCAGCAGACCCGTGCTCCACCAGATGGCGGGTGGAAGGGAGCTCGCCTGCCGCCAGTCCCCTACCACTAAGCCAGAGCTCTTGACCCAGTTGACCCGTGCAGAGGAGGCTGCCGAATAGATAGCCTGGCAAGCCTCCACCCGCGCCAAGTCGCCCAGGTCCTGGACCACGAGGAGCACATCATCAGCATATGCCGACAGAACCAGCCACAGCTCTGGTTCCTGCAGCACTAACCCTGTCAACCTCCTTCGGAGGAGACAGAGGAAGGGCTCGATCGCCAGAGCGTACAGCTGGCCTGAGAGGGGGCACCCCTGCTGTACTCCTCGCCCGAAGCTGACCTGTTCAGTCAGGGTCCAGTTGAGCCTGACCAAACACTCTGCGGAGGCATACAGCACCGAAGAAAACCCACAAACTGGGGTCCGAAGCCAAACGCTTGCAGAGTGCTGAGGAGATACCCGTGATCCACCCCTGTCGAATGCCTTCTCCTGATCTAAGGACAGGAGGGCGATCAACAGACCATCCCTACACCCAAGTTCCAAAAGGTCCCGGACCAGATATAGGTTGTCAAAGATGCTGCGGCCCAAAAACGGTGTAGGTCTGGTCTGGGTGGACCACATCCGCCAGCACGGACCCTAGCTGCAGCAAGATTGCTTTTGCCACGACTTTGTAGTCCATGCTGAGGAGCGAGACGGGACGCCAATTTCGTAAATCGCGGAGGTCCCCCTTCTTCAGCAATAAGGCGAGCATGGCTCACCTGCACGAAAGAGGGATGACCCCGCTCTGCAAAGACTTGGCCCAGACAGTGACTAGGTCTGGGCCGAGGACATCTCAGAACACGCGGTAGAACTCCACGGTCAGCCTGTCCATGCCCGGAGACTTATTGGTGGGCATGCGACGGAGGGCTTCCGAGAACTCGGCCAGAGCGAGAGGCAGCTCTAGCTGGTCTTGGTCACCCACGCTGACGTAGGGAGCTCCTCCCAGAGCACTCTGCAAGAGTTAGGATTGGTCGGATCCAGGGAGAAATGATCTCGCTCTCGCCCTCCCGCACATCTCCACCGGATCCATGGGGGGGCCATCTTCTGCCAGAAGGCAGATGACATGTTTCTTGGCCCACTCTTTTTCTCCAGGGCGTAGAAGAAGCGGGAGCCGTGATCCATCTCCCGAAGGAGACGGATGCGGGATTGAACAAAGGCACCCCGGGCCCGATGGTCCTCGAGGGTCCGGAGCTCCTCCCGCTTCTCCTGGCACGCTCCGCAGAGGGGTGGATCCTCAGGGCTGGTGGCTACACGCCTCTCCAGCTCTAAGACCTCCCGTTCCAACTGCTCTATTGCCGCATCCCTCCATCGGCTGGTGCCCCGGGTGTAGTCACGGCAGAAGAGCTGGGCGCGCACCTTCCCTAGGTCCCACCACCGCCGCGGCGAGGGAAAGGCACGCCACTGCCCTCGCCAGGCCAACCAGAACTCCCGGAAGGACGCCACGAAGCCCGCATCCTCCAGCAAGCTGTGGTTGAAATGCCAATAGGCTGGCCCCGGCCTCTCCTTGCAGAGGGAGGCTGTCACAGTAGCTAAATGATGGTCAGAAAATGGGGCCGGCCGGATGCTGGAGGAGTGGGCTCATGAAAGATGGAAGCGTGATAAATAAATGCGGTCCAACCAGGAGTACCGTGACCGATGGGCCTCCACCTGGACAAAGGTGAACGTGGAAGTGTCATTCGCGTGGTGGTCGCGCCAGACGTCCACCAGGGAGTGGTGTTCGTCTATCTCCTGGAGGACAGCGGCGGGGGCCAGGCTCTGCTCGGTCCCTGAGCAGTCCCAGTCCTCGAGGATGATGTTAAAGTCTCCTCCCAGGACCTGGCACTCATGAGGATCCAAGGTGCCGAGGAAGGCAGACGCCTGCTGATAAAATTGCAGCCGCTCCAGGCTCACTGCCGGGGCATAGATGTTAACGAGGTTGACTACGAGTCCCTCCATGCAGACCCGGAGGTGCAGCAGGCGGACTGGCACAGCCTCGGCAACCCCCAGCACCTCGGACCGTAGGTCGGGGGAGAACAGGGTCGCCACTCCAGCTGTACAAACTATGAGATGGCTAAAGTAGTCCCTGTCCCCCCAATCCAGCCACCAGCTTTCTTCGGCAGTCAGAACTGTATGAGTCTCCTGCAGGAAAACTACAGAGTACCCCCCCTCCCGAAGGAAGGAGAGCACCTGGGACCTGCGGAGACCCATCCTACAGCCGTAGGTGTTCAATGTTGTGATGAAGAGGTGCCATGAGGAGGGCTGGGGGGGATCCTCGCTGGCAGAGACGCTCATGGCTCCCGATGGGCTGCGCAGCACTCCGTGACCTACCCCGCAGGTGAGTAAAGAGTCACTGAAGAAGTGGACCCGCTGGTAGGCCGCGGCGCCCTGCCTCCCGGTCCTTTTACCCTCTCCCATGAGGGCCCTTGCGGCCTGGAGGATTTGATGAAAATCCCCCCATCGCTGGAGAGCAAGCTGTACTTTGTTGCAGGAGCCACGAACATCTTCTAAAAACTCCCACACCTCCTCTCACAGCGCATGGGGGGCTGTGGTTACAGTCTCCTGGTTAGTCCCCGACGGGAAGATAGCAGCCCCTGGTGGGTCGGGATGGGTAAACACAAAGGCCGCTCCCTGGGGGTCATCGATTGGAAAAGGGAAAGAGACAGCCCCAGGGGCGGCAATAACATCTCGGGAGGTGGACGGGATAGGGACGGGGCGGGGCAGGCTTAGAGGCAAGATTCTGAGTGGGGAGAGGGCTCTCAGTGATGCCGGGCGCAGGCTTTATGGTGGATTTGGCAGCCACGGCATCACGAGGTGGACTCTCTTCTGTAGAGCCCTCTCTCCTGGGAAGGAGGTAGAATGCTCATCACCAACGAGGGGTGCCCCTGGTGGCTCAGGTCCCTGCTGCGTGGCACTGGCCGTCGCCTCAACAGGCTCTCAGCGGGGTGCCATCTGCAGCCGGGTTGATGGAGGATTCCAGGGGCTCCTCGGAGGTGGGAGTGGAAGCAACGGTTAGGGAGCATGGGGAGACGGGGGCTGGAGTGAAGTCGCCCAGATCGAGGCCCACTGGCATAGGATCATCCTCTCCCTGAGTGACCGGGGTCAGATCCAGGGCCTCGATCTCCTCATATAGGGACAGAAAATCATTTTCCGCCACCCCAGGATTCTCCCTTCTGGCACCTGACGCGATGGTTGCCTTGGGGCACACTGAGGTTTCAGATGGCGCCTCGGGGGCCTTGGAGGGGAAGGACTCCCGTGGAGGGGAGATACTGCCTTCCAGTGCTGCCACATCTTCTCCAGCCGGCACAGGTGAATGGAACACACCCGTGGGTAGAACGGAAGGCTCGGCATCGGTGCCCCCCTTCCTGGTCTTCCGGGGGGCCTCCGCATCAGATGGAAGGAGCGGAGCTCGAGCCTTCCGCTTGCCCCGATTCCCCTGGACTAGGGCACAGCCCTCCATGGCATCATCCGGGGGCTGGTTAGCAGGGGTCGTGTCAGGGGGCAGAGGCGATGGCTCAGGGACTCGAGGGGATAACGGTGGGAAGGGAGGGAAGATTCCCCTTGGGGCGGGCCCTCTCCCATGCCCAGCGGTGTCCCTGCCGCACCCTCCTCCACAGGCCCTGCCAGATTGCAAGCAGCGGGGGTGGGGCTCTCCCTCTCGTCTGGGCATAGTTGGGGAGGTGCCCCTTGGGCTCGAGCGGGAGCAATGGTGGACTGGGAAGGAGGAGGGGTGGTTTCGGGCGCTGGGCAGCCAGGGGCACCGGCAATGATGGGGCCGGTGCCCTGCTGGGGCTCGGGACTCCCAGATGCCCCTCCTTGCCGGGCCAAGGGCAGTCCCTCCGGACGTGCCCCATCGCCCGGCAGAGGTAGCACCATGGAGTAATGCACCCGGTAATGGGCCCCCGGTAGGGGACTAGGAAGGACCCCTCCAGCACCTCTCCGTCACGTGCCACCGGCGGCAGTTGAAGCTGCACTTGCCGGTGGAATGAGAGGACGTGATGCAGGGCGGGGTCTTTGCAGCCCAACGGGAGAGGGCTAATGACAGAGATGGGCTTCCCCAGGGTAGAGAGGGCGGGTAACAGGGCGGCATTGGGAAGAAAGGGAGGGACGGAGGTCAGGACCAGGCGGACGCCCAGGTCCTCTAGTGGCTCCAAGGCCCCTACTGCCAGGCCCTTCTCCACCACCTCCTGGGCGGCGGCCTCCAATGCTAAGAAGAAGACAACCTTGCCATACATTTTGGAGGCTGCCACAATGGCCATGGGCCCCACCACCCTCGCCAATGCCCGCACATAGGTCTCCACGTCTTCCTGGTCATGGTGGGAAAGGGGCCCCGGCCGCTATAGATGGTAGCGGAGGTGGTGGGTGGGAGAGATGATGTAGCGGCAGACGGGGGTGCTGCCGCCACCTGGGCGAATGCCCTGGGGGCCGGGGGAGGGACATCCACAGAACTGGTGGAGGAAATAGCTGTGAGGGATGCCCCAGCTGGTGGTGGGGCCGGGGCACTGGGGGCAGCCCCTGCCATGGAGGGCCTGGTCTTTTTAGCGGGGCCCTTCCCCTTCTTCTTACCCTGGCCCTTCCCACTGGCTGGAGGGGGCTCCCCCAGAATCTGAGTGGGGGAAGGACGTGGCAGCAGTGGAGGTCACCGGTGCCCGTCACTGCTGGTGCCCCAGCGGAGGCTGTGGCAGATGGTTCAGCAGCGGAGGTAGAGGCTTGGGGGGGTGACAGAGGGGCAGGCAGGGGAGGGGTAGCTGGGGCTGCTGGGGGGGCCCATTCATCTCATCCCCCAGCATTGTGAGCAGGGAGGGAAGGGGAGATACCAGAAGAAGGAGGGGAAAGGGGAAGCAGGTCCGCCACTCCTCCCTGCTAGTCTGCAGGCAGGAGAGGAGGGCGCCAAAAGAGGGCTTGATGGGGGTCAATCAGTGGTTAGGGGTCAGTCACCAACACAGGATGGAATTCCGGCTCCTCTAGCTGCACTAGAGGAGGGGGGGATGCAACAACATTGGGGGTGCAGTGAAGAGGGTTGAAACTAAAATGGGGTATTGCACAAGTGCATGGGAGGGGGCATGGGCACATGGAGCAAGGGGCTAAACAGGCTGGAGGTCGGGCAGGGCAACCAAGGGGCTAGCCTTAGAGGCTGGGGCAGGGCAAACAAACAGAGGCTGCAGGAGGAAATGGGTGGGGCAGGCAAACAAACGGAAAGTAGTAAGCAGGGGCTGGGGCATAAGGGGGACAAAAGATGCAAAGCGCAAATGGGACAGGTTGCAAGGGCAAAGCTGGGGGGTAGGCAGTCTGGGGGGGCACATGCACCCACGTGCACTTGCACCAGTCTTTTTAGGCTGGCTGCTGCTTCTGGCCCAATGGGTGGAAATAGGACATGGCAAGCCAAGCAAGCAGCTGAGTCCAGAGGGAGGAGCTGAGGCAGATGGTATACAGCCAGTGGGGGTGGTGGAGGGGGCAGCGGTGATGGTAGTAGTGGTGGGGGGTTGGGGGGGACACAGATGGATAAGGGGGCAGCTTCATGCCACACCCCCTGTGTCCCTACAAACACAGTCAAGACCCCCACCACAAGAGCACAGTTTGAAAGTTACTCAGTCTTAGGGCCCCCTCCACGGTGGTCTTCAAAGTCTCTAGGTGGTTCCCCACTGGTAGATGGTCCTATCCTTCTCCTCGGGGCTTCAGCAGCTCCAGGCAGCAAGGTCCGCAGCAGCAGCAGCTCCAGGAACTCCAGGTGGTGCTCCAGGCAGGCAGAAAGGACCCCTCTCAGGGGTGGTGGTGGTGGTGGTGTCCACAACAGCAGTGGCTGGGGTCCCTCACTCCTCCTCTCTGGGGAGTGGGCTAGCAGCCCCCCCCCCCCCGGGGCTGCAGCTGGAGCAGTAGCAGCACCCGAGAGTGGGGGGTTCAGCAACCAGGTAGCAGAGAACGGGATGGGTGGGTGTCTGGCCCAGCCAGGGTAGCAGCTGGAGTAGGAGGGAGAGCTCAGGGCCCAGCAGCAGCAGCGGCAGCTTCCCACCTCCCTCCAAGCTAGAAGGTTATGGGAGAGTAGTGGGAGAGAGAGAGATTCGCTCCAGGCTAAACAAATCCCTGGTACCAGGTTAAGTGAAATGGCAGCTGCTCCAGGTCAGTTAAGACACCTAGGGCCAATTAAGAACTTTCCAGAAGGCAGGGAGAAGGCTATGTTGATTGGGACACCTGAAGCCAATCAGGGGCTGGCTGAAACTAGTTAAAAGCCTCCCAGTTAGTCAGGTGGGTGTGCATGTCAGGAGCTGTGGGAAGAAGTTGCGCGGTTGGAGAGGCTGAGTAGTACACACCATATCAGGCACAAGGAAGGAGGCCCTGAGGTAAGGGTGAAGTGAAGTTTGAGGAAGTGAGGGCTGCTGTGGGGGAAGTAGCCCACGGAATTGTACATGTCATGTTTCTAAAAGGTCAGCTACTATAGATGATACTATTAGGGTCCCTGGGCTGGAGCCAGGAGTAGAGGGTGGGCCTGGGCTCCCCCCCCTTGCACCTTTGCCCCCTGTTTAATCACTGAGACTGTGAGACAACAGAGACTGTGCAAGGAAGGATAACTTCTCAACTCCCTCGCTGGCTTATGATGAAAATGGCTCAGTAGACTGTGACCCTTGTCTCTAGAGAAAGAAGGGTTATGTGGAGGGTTACAGTGAGCCTCTGAGGCTAGTGAAATCTGCCAGGAAATGTGGGACCCACGGAGGCAAGGACAGAGCTTTGTCACAACTGGTGTCAGGAGTGGGATGTCGTTCACAGTGTGGTGGAAGAAAGAGGTTTAAAAAAAAAGTGCACTGGGGTTTTGGATTTTGCTTGTTTGCTTTATACCACAATGGAAGAGGTGGTAAGATCTCTGGTACAAGCCATGGCAGCCCAGCAGGAGGCCACCCGGGTTCAGGCAATGGCACAACAGAAGTCTATGCTGCTACAGCAGGAAACCAATCAATTATTGATGAGCCAGGCAACCCAAGATCGTGCCCTCTTGAGAGAGGTGGTGGACCAGCTGAAGATCCTCACCACCCAGGCCCGGGGGTCCGATGGGATGCAAACCCTGAGGGCCACTGGTTGTCTGCCAAAGATGATGTCAGGAGATGACATAGAGGCATATCTCCTCTCATTCAAAAGGACTGCTCAGCGTGAGGCGTGGCCCCAGGAGCAGTGGGCCAGCATTCTCGCCCCTTTTTGGTGTGAAGGCCTACTTTGACTTGCCTGCCATGGATGCCACTGACTATACCCGTCTGAAGGCAGAGATCCTAGCACGATCAGGGGTAACGGCAGCGGTAAGGCCCAGAGGTTCTATGAGTGGAAATACCAGGAGAACAAACCCCCCAAGGTCCCAACTATTCGACCTCATACACCTCGCACGGAAGTGGTTACAGCCTAAGGTGTGCAGGCCTGAGGAGATTTTGGAGACCCTGGTCATAGACCATTACATGCGGGGACTGCCGCCAGATCTCCACAAATGGATAGGCCAGAACGATCTGTCCACGTACGATGAGATGATCACACTGGTAGAAAGATGGATGACAGCCAGAGAACTCACCCGACTGCCCAAGGAAGGCCCCTTTCGAAGCAAGCACCTGACTCCAACCCTGGAAGGTTTGGCAGCCAAACCCCCGGGGAGCTCTAGGTGGAAGAAGGGGGGGGGCCGAAAACCAGCGGGGACCCCAGAAGGAAGGGATTGGCCTGAGTGGGGGGAACCCCGGGATTAAACCCTCTGACCCCCAGGATAGGGGAGTGATTAAAAGTAATTATAGATGTTATGCATGTGGGGAGTGGGGACACATAGCAGCACAGTGTCCCAGCACTGAGAAGCCTATGCAATGTAACTTGGGGGATTGGGAGGTCCCATGCTCCCTTATCCATCTCGCGGGGGTCGCATTAGCCCCTCATAATTACACCAGGCCAGTGAGGATAAATGGAGCAGAGACTACAGCGCTTGTGGACTCTGGGAGTGCTATCACCCTCATATCGGGTAAGCTGGTAAAAAGTAGTCAGCTGCTACAAGCCAAATGCGTAGCAGTGATGTGCATGCATGGGGCCATGAGCCATTACCCCACCATCCCAATGGAGATAGAGGTTCAGAGAAACCCCACTGAGGTGACTCTACTGAGGGCGTAGTTCCTAAACTCCCACATCCTGTAGTAATTGGGAGGGACTATCCAGAGTTTGATAATTTATTCCCCCCGGAGAGGCTGGAGGGAGGTGGGGACCCTGAGGACAGCGACTCGTCACCAGGGGAATGTCAACCCCCAATGTTTGCTGAGATTTCTCAGGATCAGTTCTCAGCCCCCCAAAAGACCTGGAAGACAAAAAAAGAGAGGAAGGCCGTGAAGGCCTTGGGAACCCGGATCCTGACCCAGGGCCAGAAGACCTCCCTAGTAGGCAGATAGATGCGAGCAGCCAACAGAGAAACTTCCACCACAGAAGGTGAGCCAGAAGCTGCTCCCAGCCATGATGGCAGCAAGCCATTGGAAGAAGCAGAAGCCGGCCCCTGGGAGTTTGGGTAGGTTAGTCCAGGGAGAGAGACTTTTGGGTGGGACCAGGTGGAGGACCCCAGATATGATAACGCCAGGAAAGAGGTGGCCGAGATCGATGGGATACCAGTGGATGGGAAGGTCCGGGGTCCCGGACCTTACTTTATAGTGAAGAAAGATCTCCTGTACCGCGTGGTGCAAATGCAGGAGCAAGAGATACAACAACTTCTGGTGCCACAAAAACATCAAAGCCATATTGAGTCTCACCCACAGTCACCTGTTTGGAGGACACCTAGGGGAAGAGAAAACCCAGGCACGGATCCTGTGGAGGTTCTTCTGGCCAGGAGTACATGAAGATGTCCGGCGATACTGCATTTCTTGTCCAGAGTGTCAGTTATACAGCCCTTGCCCACACTTGTGGGCTCCTTTGATACCTGTTCCAATAATAGAGGTTCCTTTCGAATGGATAGCCATGATCTGGTAGGGCCCCTAGAGAAGATAGCTCGGGGCCACCAACATGTGCTTGTTGTACTGGACTATGCAACCCGGTACCTGGAAGCTGTTCCCCTGCGCAACACAGCTTCCAAGACAATAGCTAAGGAGCTAGTACAGATCTTTGCCCGGGTTGGGCTACCCAAGGAGATATTGACTGATCAAGGGACACCTTTCATGTCCAAGTTGATGAAAGATCTCTGTTCATTGCTCCATGTACAAGCCCTACGGACCTCTGAATACCACCCACAAACAGATGGCCTTATGGAAAGGTTCGATAGGACCCTCAAGGCCATGATCAGAAAAGTGGTGAGCTGGGATGGGAAAGATTGGGATACCCTATTGCCTTACCTCATGTTCGCCATCCAGGAGGTTCCGCAAGCCTCCACAGGTTTCTCTCCATTCGAACTACTATATGGCGTCACCCTCGGGGCATATTGGATATAGCCAGAGAAGCCTGGGAAGAGGAGCCAAATCCCGGAAGGAACATAGTTGAGCATGTACTGCAGATGAGAGATTGAATAGCCCGAGTTACGCCCATTGTACGGGAACACTTGGAGAGAGTACAGGAGACCCAACAAACCCATTATAAGCAAAGCTTTGACGGTTCCAACCAGGGGATCAGGTGATGGTACTGGTGCCCAGAGCAAAAAGTCAACTGTTGGCCCAGTGGCAGGGACCCTACGAAATAATCGAAGCCATGGGAGAGGTGAACTATAATGTGCAGCAGCCAGGCCGCCAGAAATCGGAGCAAATTTACCACATCAATCTTCTAAAACCTTGGTACGATCGAGAGGCATGCTTAGTCATGCAGGAGACCCTTCCCCAGGAGGATAACTTTCATGAGCAAGTGAGGATATCATCCGACTTGATGATGATCCAAAAGATTAATCGCAACAGAGATGTGTTGTCTAGAAAACCAGGGTGGACAACTGAGACCTATCACCATATCCACATGTTCCCCGGAGCCAAGATAATATTGAGACCCAACTGAATCCCAGCAGCCAAAAGAGAGGGAATCAAGGCCGAAGTAAAGAAAATGTTAGAATTAGGGGTTATTGAAGAATCTTGCAGTCAGTGTTCCAGTCCAATTGTTCTAGTGCCTAAACCTGATGGTACCATGAGATTCTGTAATGACTTTCGCCGACTGAATGAAATATCCCAGTTTGATGCATACCCCATACCACTCATCGACGAACTGGTTGACCGAATGGGTAATGCCCGATTCTTAACTACACTGGATCTGACAAAAGGGTACTGGCAGATTCCTCTGACCAAAGAAGCTAAAGAAAAGACAGCATTCTCCACCCTGGATGGCCTATTCCAGTACACTGTCCTCCCTTTTGGGCTACATGGGTCCCCACCCACATTCCAGTGCCTCATGGATAAGCTGCTGCACCCCCATACTAGTTATGCAGCTACATACCTCGATGATGTCATCATCCTTACGCCAGACTGGGGAACCCACTTGGAGAAAGTTGAGGCAGTACTGCGCACCTTAAGCCAGGCTGGCCTCACTGCTAATCCCGCTAAATGCGCCATAGGGCTAGCAGAGGCTAGGTACCTGGGATATGTTGTGGGAAGGGGCATAGAGAAGCCCCAAACGAATAAACTAGAGGCAATTCAAAACTGGTCCCGGTCGACCCGAAAGAAGCAGGTCCGTGCGTTCCTAGGCATGGTAGGCTACTACCGACGGTTTATTCCCCACTTTGTCACTAGGGCAAGTCCCCTAATAGACCTGGTGAAGGCCAGAGGTCCAGACATGGTAAAGTGGACCGACGCAGCAGAAGGGGCATTTACAGACCTTCGGATGGCCCTTTGTAATGACCCCGTACTCATAACCCCAGACTTTAACAGGGAATTTATTTTACAAACAGATGCTTCCAAGGTGGGGTTTGGAGCAGTTCTGTCGCAAATGGTGCGAGAAGAGGAACACCCGATCCTCTACCTAAGCAGAAAGCTTCTCCCAAGAGAACAGAAATATGCAGTAGTTGAGAGAGAATGCCTTGCTGTCAAATGGGCTATGGAGACACTGCGTTATTACCTCTTAGGCCGGCGATTTACTCTTGTGACGGACCATGCACCCTTCCAGTGGATGCAGTGGAATGAGGAAAATAATGCAAGGGTCACCAGGTGGTTCTTATCCCTCCAACCATTCCAGTTCCGCATACGGCACAGGGCTGGATGCCACCATGGCAACGTTGATGGTCTGTCACGAGCATACTGCCTGGCGTCCCAAGTTGCCCAACTCTATGGTGTTGAGCGGGGGGTGGGGGGGATATGTGACAGGGCAAGGCCGGATGCCTATAGAAAAGTAGTGGGAGATAGATATATTAGCTCCAGGCTAAACAAATCCCTGGTACCAGGTTAAGTGAAATGGCAGCTGCTCCAGGTCAGTTAAGACACCTAGGGCCAATTAAGAACTTTCCAGAAGGCAGGGAGAAGGCTATGTTGATTGGGACACCTGAAGCCAATCAGGGGCTGGCTGAAACTAGTTAAAAGCCTCCCAGTTAGTCAGGTGGGTGTGCATGTCAGGAGCTGTGGGAAGAAGTTGCGCGGTTGGAGAGGCTGAGTAGTACACACCATATCAGGCACAAGGAAGAAGGCCCTGAGGTAAGGGTGAAGTGGAGCTTGAGGAAGTGAAGGCTGCTGTGGGGGAAGTAGCCCACGGAATTGTACGTCATTTTTCTAAAAGGTCAGCTACCATAGATGATACTATTAGGGTCCCTGGGCTGGAGCCAGGAGTAGAGGGTGGGCCCGGGCTCCCCCCCACCTTTGCCCCCTGTTTAATCACTGAGACTGGGAGACAACAGAGACTGTGCAAGGAAGGATAACTTCTCAACTCCCTCGCTGGCTTATGATGAAAATGGCTCAGTAGACTGTGACCCTTGTCTCTAGAGAAAGAAGGGTTATGTGGAGGGTTACAGTGAGCCTCTGAGGCTAGTGAAATCTGCCAGAAATGTGGGACCCACGGAGGCAAGGACAGAGCTTTGTCACACAGCACATACATTTATATTTACTGCAGAGGGATGACAGTCACAACCTTACAATGCTGACAATGGCAATTATAGTATTAGCCACATAGCATAAGATCTCATTTAGCTCATGATGCACACCAGTGCCTGGAACTGAAACTTCAAGCTGATTATAATGACTGCTGCATGACTTCGAACTGTGATATCCTTAGACTGCACAAGCCAATTAGGGGTTGCATGTGGTCAATATTGGAGTGGATCTGTAAAGACAACAAAGATGCTGCCGGGTTTGCATTCTTCCTTGAGCTAGGGACCACTGTAGGAGCACGGAGGAAAGGGATGGGTATCAAGAAACTCCCCTATTCTAAGAAAAAGAGCATGTTTACAGTGGGGAATGAGTGGTTCCAAGGTTATCTTCGATCCCCCACCATAACTCCTCTTCTACGCTCCATTTACAGCTGGTAGGAAATTTCTATTAAAAATGCAGTTTTGTTGTAATTGAAACATTTTGCCAAACATGTAATTTGACAAAAGTTAGTTGTAAAAAGTATCAGAATACTCTATTCCAAGAACGTCAAAACAGGAGGTTTTTCTTTTACTTTTTTTTTTTTTTTTTGGAAAAGAACACTTCAATTTCTGTATGGAAATGTTTTTATTTCAAATTTTGTTAAAATTTGTTATAATAATATGAAAAAGTTGAAATCAGAACAAAACTTTTTGATTTTATCAAAATTAAATATTTTGATCAATGCAAAACTATTTTTTTTTCAGTTTTGTTTCACAGGAAATTTCTACTTTTTTTGTTTTTCATTCTGTTTAGGAACATAAAAAAATTCAACATTGTGGAATTTCCCATGAAACTGAAAATCTGGTTCCTGCACAGCTGTACGCCTATTATTCCTTGGAATAGTCTGAAACCCACCTCATAGGGTTGGACGCACATGCTGAAATATTGATTTCCCTTCTTCATCCCTGCTATCAGCATTAGCATGACTTGAAGAAGAGCTCTGTGTAGCTCAAACGCTTGTTTCTTTCACCAACAGAAGTTAGTCCAATACAAGATATAGCCTCACCCATCTTGTCTCTTCAGCATTAGCCAATCATTTGCCATCACCAAGACGTTATTTACTGTGCATGTATGTACTTGCTTCTAGCTGTGGACGTTGTAGTCAGATCTCTGTAATGGCCTGTGCACATGGGATTTTAGGATTGCTCCTTTGCTATGTTAAATACATTCAGCAAAGTGCTATTACTAAATAATGGTCATTGGAATATATATTGACTAAATAAAGTAGTGATTGGAATAAAAAATGTGCTGGAAATAAAGAGGCCTGAAACTTCCAAAAAGAAAACCTCAGAGCAGG
This sequence comes from Dermochelys coriacea, assembly GCF_009764565.3. Taxonomy (NCBI): domain Eukaryota; kingdom Metazoa; phylum Chordata; order Testudines; family Dermochelyidae; genus Dermochelys; species Dermochelys coriacea. Next base: position 281,775,855 of record NC_050068.2, read on the forward strand.
GATGGGCAAACTATGGCCCGCTGGCCAGATCTGGCCTGTCAGGACTTTGGATCCGGCCCGGGGGATTGCCCCCGGTGGTGCCATAGACCACATACCACTCTCAGAAGCCGCCGGCACCATGTCCCTGCGACCAGGGAGGGGGAAAGGGGAAGGAGGGAAGAGGGCTCCGTGTGTTGCCCTTGCCTCCAGGCACCGCCCCCCGCCGCTCCCATTGGCTAGGAATGGGGAACCGTGGCCAATGGGAGCTTCAGGGGAGGTATCTGGAGGTGTGGCAAGGGCAGTGTGTGGAGCCCTGTACCTCCCCACTCCCCCAGGGGCCGCGCAGGGACATGGTTCCAGCCGTTTCCCAGAGCGGCATGGCATGGGGCCAGGACAGGCCTGCCCTGACCCTGGTGCACGCCGCTGCCACCCCAGAGCCGCTTTAGGTAAGCGGCACCGAGCCAGAGACTGAACCGTTCCTGCCCCCCAGCTCCCTGCCCTAAGCCCCCTGCCTGCACCTCGCACCCCTCTTGCCCCCCAACTCCCTGCCCTGAGCCCCCTGCTGCACCCCAATCCCTGCCTTGAGCCCCCTGCCGCACCCCACACCCCTCCTGAACCCCAACCCCCTGCCCTGGGCCCCCTCATACACCCTGCACCCCTCCTCTGCCCCAATCCCTTGCCCTGAGCCCATTCCTGCACACCACACCCCCTCCCACACCCTGAACTCCCTCTCGCACCCCAACCCCCTGCCCTGGCCCTGCATACAATTTCCCCACCCAGATGTGGCCCTCGGCCCAAAAAGTTTGCCCGCCCTGCCTTAGAGCTCCACTGAACAGAAGAACCCACACTGCCTGGGATTACTGTGGTAAACAGACATCACACTCCAGCAGTGAAGTATGGTTGTAAGGTCACCACAACACTGCATGCTGGGCCATTTAGGCAGCACAGGACATGTGTGACAGTCAGTCGTAGCATTAGCCTACGTGACTTGTGACTGCTTTGAGTTTTTGAGTAAATGTGCAGTACTTTCTGGTTGTGCCTTGGCAACAGAGCAGATCTTCCCCCATTATTTTTGCTTTCAGCCCCAGCCAGAAATGCAGTGGTATGTGAATATTATACATCACCACATACCTCACAAAAAGTCCAGGTTTGGTTTGAGTTAGGATTAAGGTTTAGTTTTGTTTTAGCCAAACTGGTTTGTGCATCATAACCCATACTATGTGTATTGACAAGAAAGAAAAGAAAATCCTCACAGATCATCTTTAGAGCCAATGAAGAGTGAAAGCTCTCACTTTGCTGTTTAAAAAAAAAGTATCAGCCTTAACTGCAGTTTGTGCATCAGACTGAAAGATAGGGGAGTGCAAACTTTGCCTATGTGAGGGTTAGAGTGACAACTTGCCAAGAGTCTGAATGCCTTAGCTCATCTGCATGAAATGGATCTTTTGCAGCAACTATTGTCTTTAATATGGAGATATACAATGCTGAGTCGACGGGTCCATCACACAATGCTCCTTCATTTCCCTGCCATTGCAGGGGCCTTGAGTACTGATGCACCTTAGTCCCTCCTATTCTCTGCCTGTGGCAAATAATAGTCTAATCTTCTGTGGGCCTCATTTATTTTGGTCTCATTACCCTTGTTGGGTTTAGTGTGTGGGTGCTGGGTGTTACTGGTGGCCTCTGATATACAGGAGGTCAAATGATGTAGTAATCCCTTCTGGCCTTAATCTTTATGACTTTATGGAAACAGCCTAGCTCTGCGTATCAGTATTGAGCATTTCATGCTGGGACTTGTAGTCTCCAAGGACCATCACTTCAAATTAAAATGAGAGCAGCTGGACCACAAGCTACATTTCAGAACAATATAGATAGGGTGACCAGAGGTCTCAATTTTATAGGGACAGTCCCGATATTCTGGGCTTTGTATAGGTGCCTATTACTGCCCCACCCCCTGTCCCGATTTGTCACACTTGCTGTCTAGTCATCTTAAATATAGGCCACATCTGGCCCGCAAGCTGTGTTCTGGCCTCTTCTGCTTTAGGTATAATTGTAGTTCGTTATCACTTGGCTGGAAATGTCTTTGAATCTGCTGTTGCTCAGTGCATTGCCACAGTGGCTCAGTGGTTCGTAATATAATTTTTTCTAATGGAAGCCAAGTTTGGTGGGGAAAAAATGGTACACCTTAACTCCAATTAAAACAAATTGCTTGTTGAGAAACCTTTTCTTTATACAGCAAGCTTCTCTCTGTGCTGTGTCAAGGGCTATCAGCAAAGAGAACTGCTTAATTTTAAACTCATTAAAGAGATATCCAAAGGTTATGTGCATGTTTTTAATACTAGAAGCTGAAATCACTTGAAGTAATTCATCATCTGGGACTGAGGTCAACTCCCCTCCAGGTTCACCTTGTGATACAAAGTTTCACCAAATAAAACCTTACTGCGCAATTTTGCCATCATCATTCTGTGACATTTGGTGTTGCTTAGTGAATGTCACAGAAATTTGGAGGAAACAAATGCAGGTCCAATCCCTGCAGTCCACACAGCAGGGCAAAACTCTCACTGGCATCATTTGGGCCTTTCACCAGAATAAACTGTGCAGGATTGGACCTGGAGAAAACAAGTTACACCAGAGCTAGTCATGCATGTCTGGGCAATACATTTTTGACAAAACAAATCATTTTCATGAGGTCCTGGGAATGTACAAAGATGATTTTTTTATTAAAAAGATACAAACTTTGTCATTTCATCTAACTTCACACATCTAGCTGCACAGGGCATAAAGCCCCAGCCATTTCATTGAAATCATGTGTGTTCTGGTCCCGTTTTAAATGATGGTTTCAGTTTTTGGTAATCTAGATTGAGCAGATGGGCGGGCAGACGGTGGGTATAAAATAGCGCTTCAGGAGAGAGCAAGGCAAGCAGCTTGCTCTCATTCATCTCTGCTTGTTTGTTAGGGGAGAGATTCTGTTTGAGGGGTGGCCTATGCACAGGTGGTGCTGATCCTGCTCACAGTACATTTGGTTGCAAGCTCTCACTGACTTCAATGGGAAGAGGAACAAGCCCAGTGAAAGAGATGATCTAAATGCTGTATGATGGAGAAAGTTCATTATGTATAAATGTTTTGTGTTCTATACATCCTGTCATTTCATCGACCAACAAGAAAGAATGGGTTTTCTATAATGCCTTCAGATTGGCAGTGATATAAATATTTCCAGGCACATGAGAGGACATGGCTTAGAAGAAATGGATTTGATCCTTTCAGAGAGGAAATGAATTGACACCAGACACAGGATTAACCCCTTTCTGCCAGGGCTCCGATTTAGTGCCAGAGAAGAACCGCTCTTTGACAAAAGGACTTGCAGTGCTTCTGAGTTGTGCTATCATTAGCTCTTGAGTCTTCAGGGCACAATGTCTCCCTGGCTGGTTCTCAGCTCCTCCTCATCGCTCCACTTTTCTTCCCCATTTAGTCCCTCCTGTCTCAGGCCCCTCCTCCTTCACCAGTGACTCATGCACACAGCCCATGGCGTCTTCTCTCCACTTGCGGGCATATAGCTTCCACTATCACTGGCCCCCTGGTACTGCTCCTACTTCGGTCCCCCACTCCCACCTCCCGCTCAGGCCTCCCTGCTCACTTGACTCCTGCTTGCATCTTCTGCTTCCTTTTCAGTTGCTCCATCTGTCTCTCCTCCCTGCCCTCTCTTACCACATTGTTCTTGTCACCATTCAGGGCAACTGCACTGGTATTTCCCCTCAATGATTATACTACATCAGCAAAGGCACCCACTCTCAGTTTCCAGCTTCTCAGCTGCTGCCTTTCTGGGTGGAGACCCGCATCTCTCTCCCTTCTGACCCAGGTATTCCCTGGCTGCACAGGCCCCTGTGTTCACTGTGTGTGGTCCAACACAGACAGATTGCCCAAGGACACCTTCTTTCTTTCTCTTCAGAGACTGAAAACGGAGCGATTGTCAACAGTTATAAGTTACAATGGAGCGCTTCCGAAGTAAATCTACTTTATTCTTAAAGTAAAAAAGCATTACAGAGAACATAGTATTAAAAACAATGGAAGAACCCACATGTATGCTAATCACTTGCATTAATTGCAAACCTGGCAGGCTCAGTCCTTCCAACCATACCCTAAGGATTGGGCCCTCCAGGGACCAAGGGTCCTGTCCATTTGCTGGATCAAGAAAAAGACCCTGAGCCAGTTTAAAACAAGACAATTTATCCAAAAACCCTTTCTTTATCTGCTGGTTTTCATTTCAAACCATATTTATAAAAAATGGAAAAATGCTATGAAAATTTTCAGACAAAATGCTCAATTTCATTTGAAATTTTTCATGTCACATCATTCCTATTTTTCAAACCATCCCTAGACATGCCTCCTCCCACCCCCCATATAGTTCTGAGCACTTGCACAAAAGAGCCATAGTCCTTTTTTTAGAAAGCAGCTACGCTTTTTACCATCAGCTCAAAATAAGATGCTAGCCATCATTTCCAGCTCAGTCACTGATATCTTAAGCTACCTCGGAGCCTGGTTTAGGAGCTCAGCATACTGATCACATTACGAAAATAACCATGTTTAAATGTGTTTGTGGCACAGTCATCTTATGATTTTTTTTCTATCTACACAGGCCAACAAAAGAAGTATGTGCAGTAACACAAACTTATTTCATACCTATATTTAAACATGGCTATTTTTGTAACATGCAGGTTGATAAGAGCTGGTATAAATTTCATCTCTTAACCTCTCAAAATCTGCTCATCTTTGATGCCAAAAATCTAATGCCTTCTCCTCGCCTCCATCCCCAAACATAGACAACAAACTCTTCATTAGTTTCTACTCTGTATCATTTCTCTCTAAATGGCTTATGTGACCTTTAGGATTTTGTTGTTGTTGTTAAAAGAAAAAATTAACCTGCTGACAGCTTACATTGAAATTGACTCGTGATACATTATTTCCCCCCAAAGGGCTGGTTATAAGAGAAATGCCAATCAACCCTAGAAGCTTTCATGTATTAGAAACATCTTGAACACACAGGCTTATACATTAAAATGTCCTTAGGATGCTATGTACACTCTACTGACTTTAATAATGTTACGGTCCTATTCAATCCTTACCATAAAGCTTACTCAGCTTTGTAAACTGCTTTGAGACCTGCATAAAAAGTGCTATACAAGTGCTAAATAATAATATATTATGTCATTGACAGCTCCTGAAAGTACTTTCTGTGTTTGCTGAACACGAATAGTTACTTATTAAACATCACTATAGTAACTTGACTGTTTCTAATTTTCATTCAAAATGCCAGCAGGGCTCTTGTTCACTTTCAAGATGTGCTGCATGTGTTGGGTAGAAAGCTTTTCTCCCACAGCTTGGGCCATGGGAAATTTGATCAAAATGCTGGCTATGCAAAAGTCAACATTTTAGAACAATAAAGGAACTAGCATTTTGGTGAACAGCTGGAGGTTATGGTGAGGCCAACTGCAGAATCCTCCTTGCCATATTGTGCCACTGATATTTAATCAGCGCTCTCCTTTACATCAGGGAGTTCTGCTGAAATCAATAGTACGATATGGCCCTTGATGCATATTTTACTATCAGCCATTGCTGAAGCAATGTTCTTGTTCTGGTCCCATCACCTCAGCCGTTCATTTATGTTTCACGTCAGTTAGAAATAGCCACTTCAGAAGCCCCACAAAATTATGGCTTATGTAATTACAACTACCTATAATACTAGTACTCGTACCATTCTGATATACAGCAGTGGCTGACAAACAATTGAACCACGCACATGTTCTCCTACTATGAAAACTTTCTTTCAGAGTACCCTGTAACATATGCTACCATTTATCTGTATTTTTCCTGGTAAAAGTAACCTCTTGCTCTGTAACTACACACAGGAATTTATAACATTTTATGGCTACCACCTCCACTGCTGCATAGTGAGAGGCCTGTTATCCAGCTGGATTAATAGCATAGCCTGAGGTTTTTAGTTGACTTCAGAGGATATATCTGAATTAGCAGTATAAGATATGGTGAAATCGGTGCCTGAATGTTCAATTAAACTAAAATTCCTGGATGTAAGATCTCTCTCAGAAAAACCCTGTGGGTCAAATCCTGCCATCTTGCCTATTCCTGTCAGTGAGAGGTTTGACTGAGTAAATATTGCAGGATTTGGGAAGACACGTCATCCTATGCATAACTCTATCCTTATATTCAAGATGTAAGGATGTGTCTAAAGTTAAGTTCACTACACCATCATAGGACCTAATCACATTAGCCACACCATCAGGGGTTCGTTCACCTGCACATCTACCAATGTGATATATGCCATCACGTGCCAGCAATGCTCCTCTGCCATGTACATTGGCCAAACCGGACAGTCTCTACGCAAAAGAATAAATGGACACAAATCTGACATCAGGAATCATAACATTCAAAAACCAGTAGGAGAACACTTCAGCCTCTTTGCCCACCCAGTAAAAGATTTAAGGGTGGCAATTTTGCAACAGAAAAGCTTCAAAAACAGACTCCAAGGAGAAACTGCTGAGCTTGAATTAATATGCAAACTAGATACCATTAACTTGGGTTTGAATAGAGACTGGGAGTGGCTGGGTCATTACACATATTGAATCTATTTCCCCATGTCAAGTATCCTCACACCTTCTTGTCAACTGTCTAAATGGGCGATCTTGATTATCACTACAAAAGTTTTTTCTCCTGCTGATAATAGCTCATCTTAATTAATTAGCCTCTTACAGTTTGTAGGACAACTTCCACCTTCTCTGTATGTATGTATATATCTTCTTACTATATGTTCTATTCTATGCATTCAATGCAGTGGGCTGTAGCCCATGAAAGCATATGCTCTAGTAAATCTGTTAGTCTCTAAGGTGCCACAAGTACTCCTGTTCTTTTTTCATTTTCCTTGGGACTTAATCATGTATTTAAATGCTGTCTCAATTTTCCTGAATGGGGACCTTAATCCAGTGAATTCATGAAGACACTAATTTTAATTTTCTTAATTACTATGTCTGTAGGGCAACTCAGTACTTATTTAAGAGGTTACAAATAATGTTGAGTCCATTAGTCGTGGGGGAGTGAAATGTTAATAGCTTTGCTTAGTTTATGAAACTTTTAATTTTGGCCTTTTCCTTTATGGTGAATGAAATTATTTACCTGAAAAAAGCAATTAAAATTAATAAAAGAAGAATGATTTAAATGCAAATTCGATCAGCATGCACAATAAAATCAATTCATGTTACAAAACAATTTGTAAAACAAGCAACTTACTTCAAGATGATTTATGTACCTGTAAAGGATTTGCAAGCATTTATTTTGCAAACTTGATAGACAGAATCAGGAGTTTAGATGAAGGAATGACTTAGTCCATCAGCCTCAGATTGTGGAATATTAATTGTTGCAATATCATTTTTAATAGTTATTCTAAAATTGTATTTGTTTAGATTTATGATATGAAATATAGAGGAAGTGTTAGTCTAAAGTTTGAACTTGGTGTTACATCAAGGATATTCTTCTTTTAAAATGTTCTTAAAGAAGTATTGAGAAGTATTGGTTTACTCACAGATACATAGAGAGAGAACTATATATTTAAAATGTGTAACAATAAGCTTTGCTCATAGAAATAGAAATAAAGAAAAGTAAAACATTTGTAATGATGAAGGATTGCATAGCACTCTCCAGATAACATGCCAGCACTCTCTGCAATATGAGTTAGGCATTTGGCATGTGGCATTTTCCCCAGGACTCAGAACAACTTAATTAAGAATCAAAAAAGTGGATGGCTCTATTAATCTGCAGAAAATATGCACAACTCTTTCTTTAAAATTCCAGGTGTAATATTCTAGCAGACTAAATGGAAAAAGTAATTGGAGACTGAGTTCTTTGTTTTCAGTGGTGCCTGATTCTTAAAGTGGTCTAAAAATATCTCTGGAATAACCTAGACTGGAATTTAATTTGTTTATTACAAAATTTTAATGATCAGATAACTCGTTCAAAATAATCTATAATGCTTCCCTCTCCAGCAGCTGCCTTGTCTGATTCAGAGATCTCTAGCTCTTTTGTCTGGCTCTGCCAGCCATCCCACTTTGACTCTTCCCTGATGGTTCCAAGTAACTTCACTTCTTTGAGAAATCTCAATTTAGGTCCCAGTCCAGCAAAGCACTTAAGCATTTCCTTAATTTTAAGCACATGCTTAAGTTCTGTTAAAGTCAATGGGCCTTGAACATGTGTTTAAAATTTGCCTCATGGTTAAGTGTTTTGTTGAATAGGGATGGGTTACTGAATCGAGGCCTTAACCATGTCGTTATAAAGTGCTTGTGACATTGTTGGCACTGTAATAACAACAGCAGAAATGTATGTCCAGTAACTTAACCTCACATAATTTCTAGATTTGTCCTCCACAATTTTTGTTGCAAATCTTAGTCATTTTTAAACTTGGTACATGGAGGGCCCTTTAAGTGGGCTTCCTACAGGGCAGAAAACATAGGATTTCTTGTAGATATTGGTTGAATTGAAATGTAAATGCTGAGACACAGTTAACTTGGGCTAAGTGGGCCTTTTCTTTACTTGTGATTTTCTTGTACAGCTAGTAGTTGTTCTGGTGTCTATTTCTTTGTTCTCTTAGAGTCCATCTATGTAGGATGGCACAATAAAGTCATTCTTATTGGTTATATGTCACCATACCAATCCATTTTAGTTCTTGGCATTTACCACTCACTTTATTTTTCTGATTTTTCATTTCACTGTCTGTACTTTTCTTTTTCTAAATTATAAAGTCTGATTTAATAAAGAAGTATTTATAAAACAATGTAAATGTCTACCTGTACAGACAAAAGGCAGTCAAAGTATTATTTCATTTATAAAACTTGAGTGCGTAAAGCCCAGCTTTTAGCAACAATGTGATCACTCATTGCTATTTATCAGTGTTTATTTAAGATTGTAGTTGAATTAAGAACAAGGAAAATGCAATTTAGTGCAGAAAGGTGGTCACATAGTCTAGGCCTTAGTTAATTTATCTTTTATGACAGAGTCCATTTTCTGCAGCTGGTATTATTCCATAGAAAAACATTTGTCTCCTGAAAGTGCATCTGCAGCTGTAGCATGGACTAACTCAGTGGTAGCATTTAATTTGTGTGCCATTATTCAGTTATCAAGAAAAAAGTGCATGCTGAGAAACACTATGATTATTTAATAATAGCATAAACAGTAGTTTTGATAGGCAGAACCAATTACATTAGTACTTAGCTGGGAATACTATACCATTAGCTCGGAAACTGTTGTCTAAAAATCTCTGTCACTGGACTACAGGGATTCATCAGTCAGCTCTCCAGATAAATGCTAATAAGAAGATAAATTGATGCACTATACACACACAGTTTGGTAATTAAATATGGTAGTATGTTCCCTTAGCTCATGTATGTGGGATAACTTGCAACAGTTATATTTCCTTTTTACAATATATTGTTGTTTATAGGCTTGAAGTGTAATTAAGCATTTTCATTTTGTTTTGGCTGCAAATTAATTTAAAATTTCTAGATTGGATGAGGGATTAGGTTCTCACTTGTATGCAGGCCCTTTTATGCCACTCTGGCAGCCTAAAAAATCTTTAAAGTGCATGTAAATGTAATTTATGCTCAATTTAAGGACTCTTTACGCTATCAGAGTACAGTAAGGAGACCACAGTGTAAAGATGAATTTGGCTTTAGGAGATTAATTACCACCATCTTTAGATTGCCAACCAATTTTTTATTTAAAAAAACCTTCTGTGTTCTTGTATGTGAGCTCCTATTTCAACTAGATAAATATTAATAGACACGAATGATATATAAACTCATAGACTTTAAGGCTACAAAAGACCATCATGATCATCTAGTCTGACCTCCTGCACATTGCAGACTAGAGAACCTCACCCACCCACTCCCTGTAGTAGGCTGTTAACTTCTGGATGAGCTACTGATGTCCTCAAAGCTTGATTTAAAGACTTCAGGTTACAGAGAACACACCATTTATTTTAGGTCAAACCAGCAAGTATTTTGTGCCCCGCAATGCAGAGGAAAGGAAACCTCTCCTCTCCCTCAGGGTCTCTGCCAATCTGACCTAGGGGAAAATTCTTCCTGACCCCAAACATGGCGATAAATTAGACCCACCATCCAGACAACTGGGAAAGAATTCTCCATAGTAACTCAGAGCCCTCCCCCTCTAGTCTCATCATATTGGACATATTTACTAATAGCAGTTGCGGATGGGCAACATACCATTGTAGGCAATCTCATCATAGCATCCCGTCCATAAACATATCAAGCTCAGTCTTGAAAAAATTAGGTACTTTTGCCCCCTCTACTCCCCTAGGAAGACTGTTCCAGAAGTTCACTCCTCTAATGGTTAGGAACCTTCTTCTAAATGTGAGGCATAAACTTGTTGATGGCCACTTTATATCTATCTGTTCTTGTACCAGCTTTGGCTCCCTAACTCAAATAACGCCTCTCTTTCCCTGCTGTTTATCCCTCTGATGTATCTATAAAACACAATCATATCTCCCCTCATCCTTGTTTTGTTAGGCTAAATAAGACAAGTTTCTTAAATCTCCTCTTGTAAGGTAGGGTTTCCAGTCTTCTGATCATCCTAGTAGCCCATCTCTGCACCTATTCTAGTTCAAATTCATGTTTCTTAAACATGGCAGACCAAAATTTCACAGAATATTCCAGATGAGGCCTCCCCAGTGCCTTGTGTAATGGTAATAACATTTCCATATCTCTACAGGAAGTACCTTACCTGATGCATTTTAGGATTGCATTAGGCTTTTTAATGGATCAATGTTCACATCACACTCCCTGTCAGTACCTGGCCCATCCCAGGGAAGCTAATGATATAACCAGCGGATCAAATTCAGTGCTGAATCTTGGTCACGTGCCGAAGAAGATGGCTGCATCATACTGAAAGTTCACAGACATCCTGTGATTGATTAATGCACCCAGGTATTCTCCTCCTCTGTTGCTTCCAACTGATGCATCCCCAGTTTACAGCAAAAATTCTTGTTAGTCCCTAAGTGCATGACCTTGCACTTTGCACTATTAAATTTCATCCCATTTCTATTACTCCAGTTCTCAAGGTCATTCAGATCTTCTTGTAGGATATTCTGGTCCTCCTCCATATTGGCAATACCTCCCAACTTTGTGACATCTGCAAATTTTATTAACACATTCACTTTTTGTGCTAGAGTCATTAATGAAAATGGTAAATGTTTGGTCCTAAAACCAATCCTTGAGGAACTCCACTAATAATCTCCCTGCACCTGAATATTTCACATTTCAGCACGACCCATTAGTCTCCCCTTTAACCAATTCATTGCCCAACTTTTGATTCTCATATTAATCCCTATTTTCTCCAGTTTAACTAATAATTTTCCATGTGTAACTGTATCAAATGCTTTATATTTGTTACTTGTTCAATCTGATTGCATCTGAGCACCAGACCTTGCTGCATTATATCAAAGATAACTCAGTTTTGGAGACAGTGGGGAAGTTAAAGTTTGTGAGAGTTCACCTTGGAAAAAAGACATCCCTATTAAGGAGAATCATCATTTTCCTATGTGGCACCCTAGTTCTCAGAATTTCGCATTTCTTCTTAGAAACGTGCAAGGTTAAATTACATCAAACTGTTGTTGTCTTACATGTAAAAACTGGTTTGACTTTTCTAATTAGCATCTACCTTGAATTTTATGACAACATTTATTATATACCCATGTTGTTATATATATTTAGACATCTATAATGCGTTTGAGTTAGTCCCACATGACATTCTGATAGTCAGTTCAATATTAAATGGATTAAAAACTGGTTAACTGATAGATCTCAAAAAGTAATTGTAAATGGGGAATCATCTGGCATGTTCCAGGTGGGGTCCAGCAGGAATCTGTTCTTTGCCAAATGCTATTCAATATCTTTATCAAAGTGCTGGAGGAAAATACAGAATTATTGCTGGTACAATTTGCAGGTAACAGAAAAAATTGCTGGAGTGGTAAATAATAATGGTGTAAGTTATATAGAATTATCTGGATCATTTGGTAAGGCAGGCGTTTTTAATGACGTGTTTTAATACAAATGCAAGGTCATACATTTAGGACCAAAGAATGTAGATTACATTTACAGATTGGGACACAGTATCCTGGAATGCAGTGATACTGAAAAGGATTTAGGGGAATAATGCGATTTAGGCAATGCTGTGCATAAGGGAACAAACATGATCCTTGAATGCATAAGGAGAGGAATACAAGTAGTAATAAGGAGATGGTATTACCTTTTTAGATGGCATTACTGAGACTGATACTTTGTCGAATGCTGATGTCTACACTTCAAGCAGGACGTTGACCAATTGGAAAGTCTTCAAACAATTGCTACAAGAATGATTTGAGGTCTGGAAAATAATACCTTATAGCAGGGGTGGGCAAACTACTGCCCGCAGGCTAGATCCAGCCCCTCAGGGCTTTGGATCCGGTCCATGGGATTGACACTCCATGGCGCTGCGGGCCCTGAGCTGCTCCCAGAAGCGGCCGGCACCTAGTCCCTGTGGCCCCTGGGTGGGGGGAGGGGGAGAGGGCTTCACGTGCTGCCTTTGCCTGTGGGTACCTCCCCTGAAGCTCCCAGAGGCCGCAGGGACATGGTGCTGGCCACTTCCTGGAGAGGCGCGGGGCCAGGGCAGGCAGGCAGGTAGCCTGCCCTGGCCCCAGTGCATGCTGCTGCCATCCTGGAGCCACTCCAGGTAAGCGGCGCTGAGCTGGAGCCCAAACCCCTCCTCCCAGCCCTGACCCCCCTGCCTGTACCCAACCCCCTGCCGCACCCCACACCCCTCCTGCACCCAAACCCCCTGCTGCACCCCAACTCCCTGCCCTGAGCTCCCTGCCTGCATCCCAACCCCCTGCCCTGAGCCCCCTCCTGCACTCCACACCCCTCCCTGCACCACTGCCAAGCACGCTCCCACTCTCCAACCCCTTCCCTGAGCTCCCTCATACACCCCGCACCCCTTCCTCTGCCCCAACCCCTTGCCCTGAGCCCCTTCCTGCACACCGCACCCCACACCCCAACCCCCCTGCCCCAGGCCTACATTCATGGCCCTGCAAGCAATTTCTCCACCCAGATGTGGCCCTCAGGCCAAAAAGTTTGCCCGCCCCTGCTTTATAGTGACACACAAAAGAAGCTTAATCTATTTAATTTATCCAAGAGGAAGTTAAGAGGTGACAATCATGATAAATGTGGAAAAAAATTGTGATAGTAGGTTGTTGTTTAATGTAACAGAAAAAGGCATAATGAGGTCCAATGGTTAGAAGCTGAAGCTACACAATTCAGACTAGCAACAAAGCACACATTTTTTAATAGTAATTAACCATTGGAACAACGTATCTGGGGCTGTGGTGGATTCTCCATCACTTGAAGTTTTATATCAAACTGGATGTCTTTCTAAAAGATAAGTTATAGCTCAAATAGAAGTTATGGCCCTGATGCAGAAATTATTAGGTGAGGTTCTGTAGCCTGGGTTATAACGAAGACCAGGTTAGATAATCACAATGGTCCCTTTTGGCCTTAAAATCTATGATTCTATGAGAATTAAAATATAATGGACTTTCACTGACCATCACTGACTTCAATGAAACTACAGTGATTTATACTTGCTGAGGATGTAACCCTAAAATCTTATATACTATAGGAACGATTTTACATGGGTGAAACCAGTAGTGTTGCAATTGAATAAATCTGGTGGAATCGAGAATGAGGCCCTTAGATTGTTCCTAAACTATTTAGCCACTCTGTTTTGGATTTCTGCCTGGAAGTTGTCATTCAAAAGCAGCAAAAGGATCACCGGAACTAGAGAGAATACATGCTTTCATTCTTTAAAGATTAGTTATGCAGTATATATAGAAAATTACTTCCTTCCATTTGCCATTTTGTTTACATATTTTACCTTTGAAATACAACCCAATCATTCAGTATTCCTGATTGCAAAGACACCAGACTGCACTTTCAATAAATAATTCCACTTTAATGACAAAGTAATAATTTAGACAGATACAGTGTGCACACCTGCAAAAAAATATATGCAAGCTGGTTTACAAGCTAGAGGAACAATAAACCAATAAAAATACATCATCCAGTTAAGTCCGATGACACCAAATACTTATTATTAGGGCTTTACAAAGACTACAAAACTTTTCAGATGATTTATTTCACTGTTTCTGTCTATTTACATGATATGTTACATCAAAAAATGTACAAAATATAAAATGTATACAGACAAATGTTTCACAAACAATTTTTAAGTTGTAAACTAGGTGGACTCACTGAGATGTATTGCAGGAAGTTTTGTATATGGTAATATTGTGTGTGTTTGTGTCAAAATGGAAGGAAAAGATTTGCAAATTTGTTCAGAACACATATATAACAAAGAGCAGCAGGTTTTTTAGTCAGCTCTCAGATACATGTGCTGATGTTTTACAACAGAAACTGATCTAAGTTTTGGGGCTCCACATCAGTCTGACTACATTCTACATGCATAAAATCAATTAGAGTTTGTACTAGGGCAATAGCACCGTGTAGGGACTGCTAGATTCACTGATGCAGCTCAGTGCCATTGAAAACTGCATTGATTTCTTTCAGAGTAGCAGCCGTGTTAGTCTGTATTCGCTAAAAGAAAAGGAGTACTTGTGGCACCTTAGAGACTAACAAATTTATTTGAGCATAAGCTTTTGTGAGCTCACTGAGCTGTAGCTCATGAAAGCTTATGCTCAAATAAATTTGTTAGTCTCTAAGGTGCCACTGGTACTCCTATTGATTTCTTTGTCTTTGTTTTACAGCAAATGACCACAGGGTGGCCACAAAGAGTTAGTAGCACCAATTACACATCCTGAAGGTAACATCCATTTAAGTGTACAGTATGTATACACAATGCCATAGCCCTTGGATTATTTTTTAAAATTATTTTATCCAGTTATTTCTTGTGGCAATAGCTTTTACAATTATTCTGATCAATTTTCATGCAATCTGTTTGTAGCCTGCCATGACAGATGCACTTAAAATTTCATTTTTTGCCCCCCAAAATGTATTGTCTTAATATACAAATTGAAACATGCTCACTCTAGCATTGATAGCTCCTGCATAGTCATAGCAACTGTAAATACAGGACAAACACACGAGGTTAAAAACAGCTTTTAAGGTTTGCATTCTGTCTTCGTTTGCGACATTGAGGAAATCTCAGCAAGTGTAACATCTCTTAACACCAACAGGATAAAATACAATTTCTTGTTTGTTTGTTTTGATTTGTGCAAGGCTTTTTATATTTACAATACCCACCCAGTAGACTGTGCAAAACCAACCCACTTTTACAGTATAAACTCTTTCTCTTCCACAGTGGACATCACTGCTTCAGTGTTCTTTAATGCTGTTTATTTTTTTTCATGTACAACAATAGCAATCAAAACAACATGCTTAAAACTAGAAAAAGAAAAAAAATAAACAAATATTTGTGCTCATGCTGCATCAAGTGCATCCAGCTCTGCTGGATAAGAATTCGAAACATCTATCCTTCAAAAACTCCATTCCACAGGACTGAATGGATCTGGGTCAACTTTCTCAGCTTTTAGGTGATAGTGGAAGTGGGTTCTGGGTTTCTTGTATATTTCCTAGGGTAGGCAGAGCAATCTATTCACAAGATAAAAATACTATATAGCAACTGTTCTTTCTCCTATCCATTTCTTAAAAAATCATGATATACAGATATGAGGCTACTGTGTTAACTGACGTTATTTCGTTAGTAAATGAAAAAAAACAGTGTAAATTACCAATGGTTTAGGAATTAAACCAACTGTAAAACTGTTTTAGAAATATGTTTTAAGGCAGTGAAACAGCACCATAGGAAATGTTCCTTCTTCCACTGAAAAGGCTCAAACAAATGAAGCCCTAAAAAAGCCTTTAGTCAGTGTTGGTTAATAATTGGTATAAAACTGTAAAGGAGTGGGCAGGTGGTTAAAAAAGACCTTTGTGGTAAAAACAACTTTATAAAATTGGTGACTTGTACACTAAAAACTTCATGGAGAGTGTCACTGTGACCATGGCAATTAAGAATTAAATTGGCACTTATCCAGCATATCACAGTAGTGTTTTCTGGTGATAGCACAATACTGTTTGTGCTTATTGAGTTACTATCATCATCTTTGATTCATTTTGGAATGGGCAGTAGTGTACGACAAACACTACTGTAGTCCTGTGACCAGCACCATGTGGCACAACAGAGGTTAGAAGAGGATCAGAAGACTGCATTGCTAACGCAGCACCTCAGAGAAAAGAAAAGGAAAAAACAAAAAGTTTTCACTGTAAACTTTTAAAGAGAGAGAGAGAGGAAAAACAAAAAAAGGTTCCAGTTTGGCTAACACATGTGCAATCTGCTTAGTTGCCCTCCATTTAGGGCCCTTTCCAGTTGATTAATGGAGTCTTACTTGGCTCCACTGATATTGAAATGCCTTGAAATTAAACAAATTCAAGCTTTCCGCTTAGATTTTAATTCCTGACTTTGCAGAGTTAAGCCTCCTGCCTACCTACAACACACCGCCCTTGATCAGGGACCTCAATGTGCTGCTTTAATACTGGCAGTAGTCAGTGGCAATAGATTTTACTATAATCTTCTACCAAGGTTCGTCCCCTCTAGAGAGTTGATTCAAGAGAGGAATCCAAAATGTCATCATGGTGGCTGGTGCTATCACTGTCACAGCTTTGCGCACTCGAGTAATTTGCTGCTTCTTGGAGCCGCATTAGCATATTCATCTGAAAAACAAGGTAAGGAAATGTTTATGTAATCACTGTAGCATTTAATGCAGCAGGGGCTATGTCAAAAATTAATTAAACTATTCTGGTGTATGCTGTGTGCTGGTACCCAGAGTGAGAGAAAGGGCAAAATGATTTCAGAATGGGCAAAATATCAGTGGCTCCTCCTGGCTGCCACCCCTTGCCCAGCCTTCTGTGCTTTAAATAAAAGCATGAGTGGTAAAGGTCTAATAAGCCAGAGGGGATATAAGAGCGCTGCCTAATAACTCTGCAATTCAGTGGTGTGAATGGCTGCAGCTGCAACACAGACAGGCAAAGGAAACAGTATCACAGCCGGACATCTGGGCCCGTATTTGGAGACAGTCAAGCCTCCAATAATGTTTTGGCTAATGTAGGCAGAATAAATTGGAAAAGCAACTGCAAACATGATCACACGAACACACACCCTCTCAGAGAGAGAGAGTGTGTCGGGAGGTGGACTGTAGCCAGCTGCTACATACAAGAGTACCATCTGCTGCTCAAGAGCTGACCTCAGCAAAAGGAACAGTAACAGAAAACAGCAGACCATAGTCCTGAGGAAAGGGGAAGCATAACATAATTAATTTGGGTATTATCGGAGCCTGTAGTGCATTTGATAAACATTCAGAAGCCAAAGCCTGCCTTAGAAAATTGCTCAGATTCTTAGCGACAAACTCAGTATAATGACGATAATTTTATTTATAAAGCAGCACTCATGCCAAAGTCCTCAGAGCACTGAAAAACATTAACCTAATTTTAAGACAGTGCCACATTTTAGGTGAACAGTTCAGGTTCCTTGTAACAAAAAAAATATGCAATGAAAGGTAAGAATAGGGAAGGTATTTTATTTGTGTGAACCCTTTTCAAGTTTGCTTAGGAATCCTTAAATCTCTATACTTCATAGCTACACCATTCACAGATAATCCTATAAGCTTTGAACATTGTACTGTGGATACTACGAAGCAGCTTTAAGCTCCAAATTCAATGTGCATGTTATATAACCTATGTATGAGACAAATACTGATGTGTGTGCGTATGTGTTACATTCTATGTATAAGACAAATTCTGAAATGCCTTGTTATCTCATACAGGGTCAATGGACCTGATTCACCACCACTGAAGTCAGTATCAACCCTCCCATTGGCTTCATGTATGCAGGTTCAAGCCTATATGCAGTGAAGATGCTACACTTTTGCTACTTGGGGGATGGGAGAGGGTCCAGACAGCAAAGATTCATTATGGTGAGACACTACTTCTGCACTACAATGGAGGAGCCTTAGCCATTTCTGCACACTGCAATGTGGAAAGGATAGTGAATGGGCTGGGAATGTGGCCAGAAGATTCATTCACACTGCAAATCCTAAAGGGACAAAGGACCACTCCTATATTTGTCAGGTGGGAAACAGTGGGTCATATAGGCTGGGTCTGATTTCTGGGAGATTAACGCCTTGAGCACTTGTGGGGACTCAGGAGTAATTTCTTTAGTGCCAATCTACTTTGGAGCATTTTCTTCAGAGAAGGTCTCTTTTCTTTGGGCTTTCTCTATTTCTCGGAATACCACCCCCAGCGTAGGTGCAGTGGAGTTCTCTATATTTAAATTATAAATGATAACAAAGGCAGTCTACTGAGTGAGATTTATAAAATAATAGGACTTTAGTATGGCTGATATAGTATACCTTTAGCACGGTACATAATAGTTAATCCAAACATCCTTGGGCATATTAAAAGGATAAATAAAACAATGCATTACATGTTTTGTTTTGTAATGATTTTGACTGACTTGTTTCTCCAATATAGTAAGCAATGATGTAATAATAAGTTATTCTGAGATATTCCTATGAATGGGAAGAAGGATGTTCAATTCCCTGTTCTGCTACTGTGTGCGTGAAACCTTGGGTAAGTCACTTAATCTCAGTTTCTCAGTTCCCATCTGTAAAATGGAGATAATATCTACCAACTATACAGGGTGTTTTGAGGGTCAATTGATTAATGTGTGTGAAGTGTTCAGCTAGGTCAATGATGAGGGTCATGCAAGCACCTAGACCAGGGATCAGCAACCTTTGGCATGCAGCCCATCAGGGAAATCCGCTGGTGGGCCAGGACGGTTTGTTTACCTGCAGCGTCCACAGGTTCAGCCAATCACAGCTCCCACTGGCCGTGGTTCCCCGTTCCAGGCCAATGGGGGCTGCGGGAAGCGGCGGCCAGCACATCCAGGCCATTGGGAGCTGCGATCAGCCAAACCTGCGGATGCTGCAGGTAAACAAACCATCCCGGCCCACCAGCGGATTTCCCTGATGGGCCGTGTGCCAAAGGTTGCCGATCCCTGACCTAGACGATGGGAAATACATACAATGAAATTACTGAGATTTTAGAATTGTAACATAAGGGTGATGCTTTCTATTCTGATACGTTCTCCTGCTTTTCTTCTTCTTTTTGATATAAATTAAATATATAATGGACCAGTAAACTGGTATATTCTTTATATTTCAAATTGCTAGGTTGAAACACAGACTACAAAGGTAAACAAAAAGCTTCGTTCTTACCAAGGGATCCCCTTCTGTGTCGCTTTGTGGTATGTGCTTGGAGGTTGTTCCTTCTTGTGTCGATGTGTAACCCTCAAACCCAACATCTTCTGGTCTTAACTGAAGTAATGATGGCCATTCATGCTGCACAGGTGCGGAGCTCCATGGGTAAGTAACTGCTACCCACTTTGAAGGATCCTCCCATGGTGCTCTTTTACCATACATCTAAATTATGGATATAATACATTTAGTTATTTAGACTGCGTGCTTTTCGATACATTACTATTTATAATATCAGACAAATGAAATCAAACACATCTAAACAACTTTTGCAGCAGAGACTCAACTTTCAAAAGTGCTCAACACCCACAGCGATGGCCTGAATCTCAGAAGAGCTCACTTCCAATAGGCACCTAAATGAAATGGTTGCGTATTCAAAAGTGCTCCACACCTAACAACCCCCAATGAGAACTAAAAGAAATTGAGAACAGTAGAAGCTACAAGTTTTGATAAAATGTGAAGTGGAACTTTGGGAAAAGAGAGAGAAACATCACAAGAAGTTGTTTGCGTGGTAGTTGGAAAATAAAAAACTCATTTTAAGTGACATTATTTTCACGCATCTTGCAAAGAATGGGGACATAGGAAATAGAAACAGAGATGTTCCATTTATACAGGCTTAGGGAAGCTGTAGCAGAACAATAAGCAAGCCTCTTTAATCTTAGCAGGGAGCACCTTCAATAGATGAAGAGAAGAAATTCACCTAGCTCCTTTTATCTCCAGTTTACTCAGAGAGTCCTATTTTCTCTGAGTGTCACAATGATCTTTCCTGGACTCAGATTATCTTGGTCCTATTGCTTCCTATAAGAACATTTCTTTTCTGTAAAGTGTAGGCCCAGCAGTATATCTATATCTATATCTATATCTATATAAAGCAAGTCTGTAGGACTTCTGTATATTATTATGTTGTTGTTAAACAATTCAGAATGTCTAAGAACTGGGCTGTTTGTGACAAACCAATAATTTCTTCTGGATGCTGCCATCTTATGCTCCAGAATTGAAGTTTTCATTTAAAAAAAGTCTGTAGCCCTCATGATTGTGAAAATTAATTGAACTACTCCTATTGATATCAAGTTTATTTTTGTTTTAACTCTGCAGTTTAATGAGGGCAGTTTAAATGTTAATTATTTCATTGCTTATTAAGGTACTCAAGAAACAAAAGACATAACCATATTATGAAAATGACTCATTCGAATGTCTCAAGTGGGTGGGACTTGGCATGAGGGCAGAGCATGAGAGACTAACACTATTTTTTTTCTTATTAGTTCCCCCCCCCGGGACTAAATAAACCGCACTTATCTTGACATGACAGTGCCTATCATATGTTCAGTACTCTATCTCAGTTAGTTCAAGCAGTTTTAGAAAAGAGAGATGCTTCAATAATGCAAGATTCCAGACCTCACTGTATGAAGCAGTAATTTCAATGAGCGTTGGCTGTATCACCAGATTAATTTTTGGCAAACGTTACCTTTCCACACCATATTGTTCGTAGTGTTGCTATAGCCATGTTGGTCCCAGGATATTAGAGAGACAAGGTAGGTGAGGTAATATTTTTTATTGGACCAACTTCCGTTGGTGAGAGAGACAAGCTTTTCAGCTACACAGCACTCTTCTTCAGAATTCTGAATTCTTCAGAGCTCTGTGTAGCTTGAAAGCTTGTTTCTGGCCCAACAGAAGATATTCCCTCACCCACCTTGTCTCTCTTTCCATACCATTCTTTCCATAGCATGCAAAGTTGTAGTGAACAAAAAGAGAACAAATGTAAAGGGGCCAAATAGAAAATGAAAAAAAAAATCAGGTAGCAGGATTACTCCAAGAAAGTTGGGAATAGTTAGGAATATAGAGGAAAGAAAAGAGAAGCAAAAATGCCACAGACAAGATGGGAATAAGAGAGACATTAGAGAGGACAGAAACTGAGGGAGCAGTAAGACAAAAGAGAGTCAGATTCTCATGTCCACCAGCCCCTTGGTACAAAGTGCCTTAAAGTGGCTGAAGAAGCCCATTGGAAAATAATCATAGCATGGGGGAACTGCCTCCTACAAAAGTTGCAGTCCATACCCCGGTGTTTGCGGAAAGATGGGTTATGTTGGGAAGAGTTGTGGGTGGGATAGGAGGGGTTGTGGTGGACATCTCTGCTATGCCTTGTGATAGACCCAGGCCAGTTGTGTACAGTAGAGTAGTAGAAGGCAGATATACTGGCCACTGGATAAGCAGTTTTCTGTTCCCTGACTGACCAGAGCAGGGGCTGCTCCAGGGTAGTGTGGACACATGACTCCAATTAGCCTGCAAAGAGTCAGTTGAAGCCGTTAGGCTAAGGAAAACACCTGACTCCAATTAACCTGCAAAGAGTCCAGTGAGGCTGTTAAACTAATGTGTACTCAGTCTGAGGAGAGACAGGGAGCCAGAGGAGAGGAAGTGTGGCTGATGGGCTGGATAATGAAGACACTCTCAAGCCACTGGAAAGGGAGCCCTAAGATAAGGGTGAAGAAAGCATTAAGAGAGAGAAGCGGGGAAGCTGTGGGGAAGTGGCCTAGGGAAATGTAGCAATTCTGGCAGTGAAAGGTCGGCTGCCAATAGCTGCTGCCATTAGGGTCCCTGGGCCAGAACCCAGAGTAGAGGATGGGCCCAGGTTCCCCCCGAACCTGCCACTACAGAAACACCTCCTGGGAGGGGTAGACAGGCCCCTGCCAGGACAGGAGGCCAAACTTCTCTTGAATAAGCTGGTAGGGACAACAGACTGTGGGAGTTCTCTCATCAACCTCCTTGCTGGCTTATGATAAAAAGGACTCAGTAGACTGTACCCTGGCCCTAGAAAGAGAAGGGCTACTGGAGGGTGGCAGTGAGCCTCTGAGGCTAGCATAAACCGCCTGAAAGCGTGGGACCCACGAGGACAAGGTTGGAGCTCTGCTACAGCCTGTTCCTCCATGAGTATATAGTCCTTGAGGTCCTTCCCCTGTGAAGTCCTCCCTCGCAATGGGTGTGGTGACCCTGAATTCCTGCTCTTCATTACATACAAGTGAAGAGAAGAACAAGAGTGTATCACCGTGTCACAGACAAGCACGGTCTTAAGAAAAGCCAAATCATTCATCAGGAAGTGCAGGAGAAAAGGGGTCTGACGCTTACTTCTAGAATTCTACCCCCTTTTTTTTGTCACCATGGCACAACACATCACTCTGACACATTTCTGAAACATACCCTGGAAAAACGGGGGAAGTCCCGGATGACTGGAAAAAGGCTAATGTAGTGCCCATCTTTAAAAAAGGGAAGAAGGAGGATCCTGGGAACTACAGGCCAGTCAGCCTCACCTCAGTCCCTGGAAAAATCATGGAGCAGGTCCTCAAAGAATCAATCCTGAAGCACTTAGAGGAGAGGAAAGTGATCAGGAACAGTCAGCATGGATTCACCAAGGGAAGGTCATGCCTGACTAATCTAATCGCCTTTTATGATGAGATTACTGGTTCTGTGGATGAAGGGAAAGCAGTGGATGTATTGTTTCTTGACTTTAGCAAAGCTTTTGACACGGTCTCCCAAAGCATTCTTGTCAGCAAGTTAAGGAAGTATGGGCTGGATGAATGCACTATAAGGTGGGTAGAAAGCTGGCTAGATTGTCGGGCTCAACGGGTAGTGATCAATGGCTCCATGTCTAGTTGGCAGCCGGTGTCAAGTGGAGTGCCCCAGGGGTCGGTCCTGGGGCCCGTTTTGTTCAATATCTTCATAAATGATCTGGAGGATGGTGTGGATTGCACTCTCAGCAAATTTGCGGATGATACTAAACTGGGAGGAGTGGTAGATACGCTGGAGGGGAGGGATAGGATACAGAAGGACCTAGACAAATTGGAGGATTGGGCCAAAAGAAATCTAATGAGGTTCAATAAGGATAAGTGCAGGGTCCTGCACTTAGGATGGAAGAATCCAATGCACCGCTACAGACTAGGGACCGAATGGCTCGGCAGCAGTTCTGCGGAAAAGGACCTAGGGGTGACAGTGGACGAGAAGCTGGATATGAGTCAGCAGTGTGCCCTTGTTGCCAAGAAGGCCAATGGCATTTTGGGATGTATAAGTAGGGGCATAGCGAGCAGATCGAGGGACGTGATCGTTCCCCTCTATTCGACACTGGTGAGGCCTCATCTGGAGTACTGTGTCCAGTTTTGGGCCCCACACTACAGGAAGGATGTGGATAAATTGGAAAGAGTACAATGAAGGGCAACGAAAATGATTAGGGGTCTAGAGCACATGACTTATGAGGAGAGGCTGAGGGAGCTGGGATTGTTTAGTCTGCAGAAGAGAAGAATGAGGGGGGATTTGATAGCTGCTTTCAACTACCTGAAAGGGGGTTTCAAAGAGGATGGCTCTAGACTGTTCTCAATGGTAGCAGATGACAGAACGAGGAGTAATGGTCTCAAGTTGCAATGGGGGAGGTTTAGATTGGATATTAGGAAAAACTTTTTCACTAAGAGGGTGGTGAAACACTGGAATGCGTTACCTAGGGAGGTGGTAGAATCTCCTTCCTTAGAGGTTTTTAAGGTCAGGCTTGACAAAGCCCTGGCTGGGATGATTTAACTGGGACTTGGTCCTGCTTTGAGCAGGGGGTTGGACTAGATGACCTTCTGGGGTCCCTTCCAACCCTGATATTCTATGATTCTATGATTCTATGAAAAGCTTACAAAACCAAAACCAAAAAATGCTTTTTCTTTTGAAGCAAGACAGTGTTTCTACCTACATACCTGAAGTCCCTCTCTCACAGCCTCCAGAAGATATGGCACCAAAGAATAGTTCCATAGGTCTGTGAACCACACTCTGGAGCCATCAACATCCATGGGGCAGGGGAGGAAAAGGCGAGGACCTGAGAAGAAAAGTTTTTTGTTAAATAACATGAACTGTGAGGAAAAAACCTTCCAAAAAATGTAAGGGAAGATGACTACCAAGGCATACTTGAACAAAGAGAATGTTTATCCAACACTACAATTATTGGCTAGTACTGAGTTCAGCTTCATTTTATTAAAAAATTAGAGTCCGTCTCCCCCTCTTCTAAGGCCTGAACTACACTTGAATGTTTTAGCGGCAAAGCTAAAGGGATGTGATATTTTGCCAGCATATCTGTGCCATTATAAGCCTTAATGAAGACACGGTTACACCAACAGAAAAGTGCTTTTGCCAGTATAGTTTATTTCACTTTGCTGAACCCAAATTAGCTATATCAGCACAAGCTCTTTTATACCAGTGTAACTGTGTCTACATTAACTATAGTGTGTAGATATGCAGCAAAGCTTTTAATTGTAGAATGGTTAGTGGGGAGATTCTTGCACAGGTCGATGTTTCCATGGCAAACACTGTATATGAAACTCTTTAGTCCGGTAGTGAGGATAGAAATCCCAGGACAACAGACTTCCCCATGCGATTTCCATTACTCCCTTGTTTCAGTCAGGTTGGCAAAGCATATTTCCCATGGTGATTTAATGTTTTCAGTCTCAGCTTAAACACAAGATTTTACTAAGTCAATTCAACTTTCACAAATTTTATGAAAGGTTCAGGCTTTACCCTTATTTTACTCTCCTGGCTGAGAAAAGTCTAGCAGCACACTGTCTTGCAAGAACTCACCAATGGTCACATCTGAAGAGCTGTGTGTTTCTAAAAAGCTGTTGAGATGATGCCATGTCTTAGGGATCCAGTCAATGATCTTGATGAGGTCATTATTGCGCATGTTCCTGTCTATTTCTGTCTCAATCAGTTTCCTTCTCAGATACCTGCCCAGGAAACCCTTTACTGGTTCTGTGTGATTAGCACATAGCACCCACCTAATGTGAAGAGAAAACATCAAATAATCATACAACACATAAACAATGCCTTCCATCTTAAACACAGAAACAATGACATCGGTCTTTAATGCTACTTATCTCCTAAAATAAAAGTCAATTCTAATAATAAATCATAAAAATCTATTTAGTCTGTATCACAAAGGTGATCTCAGTTCCTGTGCTTTCTGAGTCAATGGAAATCCAGGATGATATAAGGTGGGCATATTACTACAATTCTGAACATGCTGCTCCATGGCAGTAGGATAGCAGGAATGATATTCTGTCTGTTTTGCCAGGCGGAAAAGTGCCACACAGACAGCTGTCATTAAGGGAAAGGGGGAAGAGACAAACAGCTGTAGAGTGTGATTAAATTCAAGATGGGTATTGGAGGATAAGCTGGAATGAGAGGAAGGAAGGCTCAGAGGCCTGCACAGGGGAAAACAGACACATTTAAAGACAAAGAAAGTGTATTTACCTGAAATTGTGATGCAGCTCTAGATTTGGTGATGAAGTAACCCCTTGGTTCATTGTTCCAATAATATAGGGACTAAAAAGAGAAAAGTAATACATTTAGTAGGAAGCTTCACTGCCACAGAATCCATCCAGGAGGCTGTTCAGAAAATATTCTTTATTTTCATCTTGCCTGGAGCCATCTTTGACAAAAGAAAGTGCAGATGCTGTTTGGTCTCAAATTCCAATGATTTCTGGCCAGACTTATTTTTAGTATATTTGTTCTTGCATTTTTTTCCTTTTCACACTTACATTTTACTAGTGGTCATAAGCACTAAAAATAAATGAAGCAAAACAGTGCTCATATACCTCATTATCTGTGGCCTGTTTAGTGGTTTTACTTCCAGGAACCAGTGAATCTTAGGAGCACTGAGCCATAATACACAAATATTTTATGAAGGGAAGCCCTTACCACAGGCGCTTTTATAGCAGAAATAGCCTGATTAATAGGCCGCTAGCAGTTTTCAAATACCTGAATTACTTTTTATTCTTTTTTGACCACGAAAGACAGCTAGTCAATCACATTCTCCTTTGGTACCACGTCTAAACAACTTTTCCACTCTTCTACAGCCAGGTAAATTTTTGGCTCACAGTATAGCTGTTGGAAACAGGAGGTCTACCACAAAAACAGCTACCACAAGCTACCGTATAGCATGCTCCAGGGGTCCATACTGTATCCAGGAAAACACCTTGGGGATAACTACCATCATGCATCTGTTGTTACCCTCCCACAAGCTCTGGGATCTTCTCCTGGAACTAATGTGCCTGTATTCCATGACATAGATGTGTTCTCGAGCAGTGGAAGGGGTAAGATCCTGATTCAGCAAAGAATTTAAGCACATGCTTAACTTTAAGCATACATTTAAATGTTATTGAAGTCAGTGAGCATTAAAATATGCTTTAAGTGAAGTACACACAAGTGCTTGGCTGAATAGGCATAGAATTACTCACATATTTAAAGTTAAGCACATGCTTAAGTACTTTGCTGAATCGGGATATGAGTTACAAGGGTTCCTTATAACATATTTCATCATATCACACTAATAAAGAGCTTTCAATTGTTTTAATCACAGAAGGCAGGGAAATTAAGACCTGCTACCTACCATGTATTATATTTACAGTTGAGGAAACCATTGAAGATATCACTCAAAGAACCAATATGGTGGAGGTTATCAAGAATTATTACTACAGGGAGATCAGCACCATTGTTGTCAGCACTGCACTGCTCAGCCAGGTTAGCTAGGTACTGACGCAGATCCTTCAGCAAAAGAAAACAAATAAAACAGGAGAGTAAAATGCATTTAGTTATTTAGTAGGGGGGAGATTTTCAAAGGCACAAAGGGGAGTTAAGAAATTTCCCCCAAAGCTTATATCTCAACTGAGTTCCCATAACCCCAAAGACTTGTTTCTCAGCCAGGGCAAAACTGAAGTTTCAGCTGTATATAGAAAAAAATATATACCTGACATGATGTAGTGAAAACGAAAATGTAGGTAAGTCTCACTAAAGGTAAGGTAATAAAGTTTGTGTCCTGCTATCCTGAGGATACATTTCTCAGCAATCCAGTAATAAAAGACTCTATAATACATTACCAATAGGCTGAGCTATTTAGTTCACATATCAGTCCCCCACTTTTAGGAACACCAAATTAACCCAATTAAACCAATAGATTGTTATCTCATCTAGTTCACTGATCCCATTCCCTCAGATTTCTGCCCATCATCTTCATCCCCTCACAGACCACCTGTTGCACCCTTTGGTGCTGCTATGTCACATGCCACAATAAAGTGTATTGCTTACATTTATTTCTTTCTGTCAGCTAGCTACCTGGGAAGTAATGGTGGATTTGGGGTTGGGGAAGAATGGTCTGTAATCATGACAATTTATTTTGCTCTTGATAGTTTATTGTTCCTCAGTCTCCTGGCTAGTCCAGCTTTTTAGCTGTCCCTTGTGTGCAGTCTACAGTATAGCACACAGCACAGCAATGAGAGTATGGCTCAGCCTGCATTTTCTTAGGATAGGGATTTTTCATTTCCCACCTCACTCAGAATTTGCCTCAGTGATTTCACAAGATCGGTACACGGTCTGTCAACAATCCTTGTGAATCCCTGGCACTTTGGACAGAAATCTCATTCTCATTATACTAGAACATTTCCTGGATCGATGATAGCAAAATCATTTTTTAAAAGTAGAAACATGTTATTTGTTGCTTTGGGAAAGTTCTTGTTTGGTTGCATAAATATGTTAGGCTTTTTCTGACCAGGTGCCTTGGGGGAAAATCATGAGTTTCTTCATAGTTTAGCTCTGTAGCACCATCTGTATTGTTCAAGCACACATGACAAGGATTTATTTTTCTTTATTACAAACTATGAGGTTTACTTGTCAAATAATCTTAGCACAAAATAAAGAAAAAAATGAAAGGAAAATACACACATACACTTGCCAGTGAGCCAGCAAAGCAATGTTTTTGTGACTCCCTCACATTATATATTCTCTATATATATAATTCTGATAAATGTGAGCACTTCCCTGTCAGAGTGAATGATATCACAAATCATTTGCATAAAGGGAATGAAAATATATGTTTATGATGGAATAGTTCTCTTATCCCCTCTATGGTCTGTGTGGACTTTCTTCTCAATCTATGCTAACAGTGCTACATGCTCATCACAAAACTCTAAGCAAAGAGATTGATTTTCTGATCATTTTTTGGGGTACCAATCAATTTACACACCCTGTTTAGAGTAATAGGTGGCTTATGAGTTACTTGTGGGTAATTTGGTTATCCCATCAATACCTTGGCAATCTGAGGTATACAGTTAATTCTACCTGCATGTTGTCTGAAGCATGGGCTAAATATTGTATTATCAGCACCACAACTGTAGATTACAGGAGAAAACAGTAGCAACCAGAACCTATATAGTGCTAAGCAAGGGATTGAACCCAAGTGCTAATCCAGTGCCCTGTGCACTAGATCACCCTTCCTACTCCCATCCAATAATTCTGGGCAACCATTTTCACTGTCAAAATGCAAGTCAGATTAGCACTATATTGTACAGCTAATGTATTCAGAGAGAGAAGTTACTGGAACTGCATGGACTAGAGTTAAAATGGCATTTTATTCTGCCTTTATCATCTTGTGAAGTGGAAGTCCTACAAGTGCCCCAAAATTCATCTCTTCCACACAATATCACGATGCACTATTCAGATTACAAAGAGTTGTGGCTGCATGTTTCACTCTGATTAGAGGTTCAATCTCTATAGGAAACCACAAAAACCGGGGAATAAAGCAATGTGTAAATTAGCAGGACTAACTCTTACTCATTACTACAAATCAGGCAACGAATTCGTCATTTTTAATTGTAACTTACCTTGCTTGATTTGTGATCTACATTAAAAGTAGCAATTGCATCCTCAGTTTTTTTTCTGCCCGATTTAGTTATTATGTATTCTGCCAATCTGTTGGCTAAATAGGTCTTTCCAGTGCCACTGGGTCCTGACAGGATGATTCTGTGATGCTCCATCAATAAATTAAAGTACCGTTGGGTAATTGGCTTAGGAATTAGTGTATCAAACACAAAACTGTCCAAACTGTTTTCTTCCACTCCTGGGAATAAAAGAAAAAAATAACTTGTCTCCATTCAAGGTGATGTCTAAAATAAGCATAAAATCACCATGGTGTTTGCTGACATCCATGCCATGCTGAGAGCAGGTAAATTCTCCTATCTAATAATTCTATCTTCTCCAGGATTTGAATACAGGTGGAATTGCACAGATACTTCCTAAGGGACAAAAAGATAAAACAGCAGCAGCACCACCACCAGGAGTAGCTGGGTGGGAGCAACAAAATCAAAGTGAATGTGAAGAGAAGGCTCAGTGAGGCAGAGATGTGTGTTTCAAACATTAAAGGCATTTAAGATAAAAAGGTTGAAGTGACAGCAACAAGGGTTACCAGCAGAAAGATTTCACATCAAATGATGCAAAGTCCTTTTGAAGGCCCCCAACATAGAAAAAATCTACAGCTCTTTGAAATATTTAAAGTCCCTATTGTGGAGCAGGATGGCTTATAAACATTTCTGAATGAAATTCTTGAATTTTGTCCTGGGTCACTATTAAAGCCATTTGTCCTTTGCTGTGACTTTAAAGTCAGCGAGAGAAAAAGAGGAATATTTTTTGTATTATTTAATATTTATACTTCTACAGCACCAAGATGCCTGAATGTGCTAAGTATTATACAAACGCATACAAAGAACTTACATGACAAATGATTTCCTGTGCCGGACACGGGGTGAAAAAAGGTCACGTTTAAATGATAAATAGAGGGGTTGGAATGGATATAACAAAGAAGAGAAAAATATCTGAAAAACATAGTTGTGGTTTTACCTTTCAGGTTCACGGTGATGATGTTATTATCTCCAACCAGATATCCACAAGGCAGCAGTTCAGGCACTTCCAGGCTATGGGCTCTGATTAAATCCCCTATACAGTAGCTAGCAATACAATCGGAGCTTAAACCTAGGCTAGTAGCTGGATCCACTCGGAAGATATATTCCTAAAATTATACATACATACAAGATATAAAAGCATGCATGGTCATCTCATGTGAGATAAGTTATTAAAACAGATACTTTAGTGTAGGTGGAATCCCATTTAAAGAAGACTCAGATCTATGCATTACAGAGCAGCATATGTAAACTTAAAAAAGAGCAAAAGCATTAACTTAAGATATTTGAAAAAAATGAATTGCGCAAGTCTAAACTAAGCAAGTAGATTTATGGGAGACAAAGAATATGGAGTTAACTGATCAACCGAATTTTAAATGCCCCACCTTAAAGAGACGTCTAATTACTCCATCTAAAACGTCCCATTTGGTTTTCCCGCTAATCCCAATGGATCCTATCAAATATGCCTGCATCTTTTGATCCTATAAAGAGAAAGAGAGAGCATTCACAAACTGAACTAAAATTGGAGGAAATCAGTTTGCCACCCACATTAAAGATCTCTAAGATATAACGCTAAAACTTAGTAATTAACACATAAAAATAGGTATAAGTAATGTTAAGGTGGACACTTCAGTCTTACTTCATGCCATTGTTCACCTATTATTTTAATTATGTTGTTGAATATGTGGAAATAAAGTACATTATATAGATTACAGAGCTCTAAGGTTTCTCCTGTATTTAGGATTACATGCATGAGTTAAACATCAATGGTTAGCCTTTGCTTCATGGGGTAGTACAAAGCTGCCTTATCGCAGGACAGGATCTGGGCCTAGCAGTATAAAAATACTGAATTGTGACCCAGTAAGCTCCTATCCCTTAACACTGAGTCACTTAACTTCAAAGTAGTCGAACTGATTTCTTTTCTTTAAGAAATCTATGGTTGAAACTATATTATACATTTTTGACTTTGAGCTAATATTTTTAGCTTAGGTGTTTGGGACCATCTGTGCAAAAGTGATGTAGACTTGTGGTGGCACCTGAGCGATAAAAATAAAGTAAGACTCACAGTATACAAATACAGGTTACACTATATTAAATAGATTTTTGGAACACTAAACATGAGATCATGAGAATATGATTCAAAATTGATTAACTCGGACATCTCAGTTTTGTCCACGTGAGGAGCATACTTGCAACTTGCCAAGGGCTATATCTAAATTACAATGACCACCGCTTTTAACAGAAGCCCATCTGAAGAGACTACAGGTCCCAGTATGCAATACTCCAATTTAAAGTGAGTCAGACTAGTAGTCCGTCTGAACTAGGGTGACCAGATAGCAAGTGTGAAAAATCGGGACAACGGGTGTGGGGTGATTGGCACCTATATAAGAAAAAGCACCAAATATTGGGACTGTCCCTATAAAATTGGGACATCTGGTCACCCTAGTCTGAGCCTTCATAAAAGCAGCAATAGGCCATAATGCAGAAGATTTGGGGACTGCATTTGACCATGCCTGGATTAGATGAAAATATAGGAAAAAAGGATTAAAAAAAAGGGTGTATGTTGAATGTTTGACTTTCAGTCCCTGACTGAAAATAGTGCAAATAGCTCAGCTATAGTGGTGGTATTTACTATATCTGTGATTCTAGGACTTCAGGAAAATGAATGTACCTCAGATCGACCATAGCCCTTACTTATGGTGACTATAATTTTAACACTGTGGCCTTCTTTGGGGAGGGCTCCATCTGTGACATCATCCAGTAAAATATCTACAACACAAGAAGCAAACATATTTTATAGAATGTGATTAAACTGAGAAGCGATATAAGCTTTGTTTTACTTGTTATTTTAATTTTTGTTGCAAGGTCTCTTAGTAAGAAAGGCTGCTATCACAACAATCTATCACAACAATTTGCAGTATGATCGCTTTAATTGCTACTTACTTCTCCTCCATTGCTGTTGGAAATGAAAAAGTAATGATTTGTCAGCTGGTGAAGGCAATCATTCCTAATAAGCTTTGGTTGTGTATATCCTGAAAAGAGGACCTATACATTCAGTTACCTACAATACATTTTTTTCTTTGCTTTCCTTACGGAGTGTGTTCAAAACTACTATGGATCCATGTGACAACCTAGTTTAAACTTCATATTATGTAGAAACATAATCTTTGGATATCCACTTTGCCCTTTAAAATGCTGTCAGTTGAAAAACAGAAAATCCTGAAGCCAAAACTCTTGCTGCTGTAAGCCCATTAGGTTTTACCTTCACTTCCCAACAGACTTTACCTTACACCTATGAAACATATTTACATGGAAGAGTCCCTCTTTCCTCATGATGCAGATTCTAGAACTGCATTCCCTTCTTGTTCTTTTCATGTCATCAACTTCGTTGATCAGAAGGAAGAACTTGCCCAGGAAACTGCTTTGTATTCAGTCTGTATTCAGTCTGGACTCACTCGGTGCCTAGCCACTTCTCCGATGATGGGGTTGCAATGCAGGACTTTACAGAGGTCTTGGAGGTAGAGAGAATCTCCATCTTCCTCTAGACATCTGTTTCTTGACCTGCCTCTTCACGAGCTCCTTCAACAGGGCTCCTGCATAATATTCCTGCAAGGAACCCAAACTTCCCTTTCCCCACAAAGATTTTTTAGCATAGCATGAAGGCTTCCACTCTTGGAGGCTTTTCACTTACTGTCTGAATAATTCAAAATCTCTATTCTTCCCCATCATAGCTTGCCTGGCCAATGGAGCAGACTCCAGTTAGGGCTTCATTAGTCTCACGTGTTGCAACCCCCAATCACACTTAACTGGACCAGCGCCTCTGGTTAATAACCTGTTGGTTTCTACAACAGTCCTAGAAGATTTGATGGTGGAAACTTCACACACTTGCAAGCTCCCTGCTGCCATAGCAAAATGATAGGCATTGTTTACGTTGGAATGGGTACATGTTTGAATGGGATCTTCCCCTCCTCTGCATGTCCTTAGACTTCTTAGTTCTTATAATCAGAAGTAATCAGCTTGCATACTAGACGAGCATGCATAAATAGCACACACAGAATTATACAAAGTCTATAGTGGTTTTTTGTTTACTTTTGTTTTGGTTTTTTTTGCTGTATCTGACTTAATAGAACTCTAGGTTTAGTCAGAACCAAGAGATCTGGAGCTGCAATTTCAGGATCTATTCATGAAAAGGTTTCTAAATTTAGTACTATTGAATGGACCACTGCTCTGGTATTGAGGACTTCCTCCCATAGAGTAGGGAAGGGGGGAGGAAGCACAATACGACTTTTCCTCCCAGGTATTGAATGAATGTGTTTGCAGTAGAAAAAACACTTCATGCCTTGTCCAGGGACAACACAGCCTCATCCATTCAGTGAGTTAATCCAGGCAAAAAAAGGGCTGGTGTGTAAAGAAAAACATGCTGATTTTCATATAAAATATAAAATTAAACCAGAAGAGAGGCTCAAATACCCATGTAATCAATGACTGGCAAGATATTGTGACTGACTGCCAACTCAAATTATTGTCAGGCAGTTTGGCACATCCCCAGCTGTAGTATTGCCCAGACTCCATCTATAATTATTAGCCACACTGTTATTGCTTCCAGAGATTGCATTTTACTTTCTACAGATGTGCATTACTGATGTTTCTCTGCTTTTGCTATGCTCATCGTTCTTACAGTTGAGACAGTACTCCTGTTTCTTGGCTACTGTATGCAATGAGTGCAGAAGAATTATAGTGGGGAGATTGGGATTATCTATTCTCAGACACTATGGTATTGTATAATGTGGGAATATTCAGAACCTAAATCCTGGTTGCTTTTTTACATGGGGATTCCCACAGAAGTCAATAAAAGGATTTAGTGAGCAGAGCAGGATTTGGCCCTACAGTAAGTGGTAAATGGGTTGATCTGGACCCGACTGTATATGGGGAAAAAAAAGGTCATCCCAACCTAGACTACATATCAGTATTCCACAAGAAATTATTAGAATCTAATTCTAAACAGTGTTCACTTTCCTTCCTGATTGCAGAAATGGTTCATTCTTAAGGAATCCGCAGGAAATGAACAATACAATATCTGCAGATAAAAGGGAAAGTTTCAGCAACTACGCTCACATTTGTTCCACAAAGATGCATATTTCAGCAGTTATTTAGCACCTGTTCTACAATGGTGCCCTTCTTATCAAATATCAAGCTGTAGCATACAAAAATCAAAGAGAAACATTGCTAGGAGCTAGGAACATACTGTGTAGAGGATAGATAATCTGATATTACTATTCTCTGACTTCTAAAGCCAAATTTTCAAAAGAGATCACCAAAACTGTTTGTGATGTCCATGTGCAAACACCCATTAGCACATGCAAATCTGAGGTTTATGCATACAAATCAATGCATGTGTAGTTTCAGAAGGCACATTTGAAATATGGACCTTTAAGAAGGTAAAAATGAAAGAATGTTAATTCATGTTAATCGTGTATATATATATATATATATGTATTATTCACCTGACGTAACAGAGTCAGTGATATTCAAGTTGTTCAAAGAAAGCCCTAATGATTGCCGTGATGAAGAGGAGGATGTGCTGCTTGAAGACTCAGAAGATGGTCGAGCCGGCTTCCCGGTATTTCCGGTCTCTGCCTTTAAGCGATCATTTTCAGCTTTCAGTATCTCAATTTCATTCTAAAACAAAAATAAATCAGTATAGAAACATGGGAGATTTTTGTCTCTGAAAACCATTGAGCACTGGGTGGTTGTACAGGCAACTTGCTGCTCACCAGCAAGAGCTAACTGATTTAGCAGCTCTGTAGCAGCATGCAACAATATATCAACAGTACAATACAATTAGCGGAAACTGGATTCCCTTCAGTGCTGAAATGGGAGGGGGGACAGCTAAAAGCTCCTTTTACTCTTGCATCAATATCACTGCTGATCAACACAATGTTCAAGTCCTTGTGTTTACTACAGATCTAACATATTGCACTTGGAATTTTCACTCCAGAAAGCCATTTTACTTTGTCAAATATCTTATATAATAATTATTTCATTTAAGTGGTTACTAAAATCTCAGCTAGATAATGCTGCTAAAGTCACAGAAGACTACCGTTGCCGCTAAACTACATTGAATCAATGACATCACCAAGGAGATTAAATTAAAACCAAACAATAAAAATAAGATAGTTTAAACTGTTTTATAACCATTGTTGACATCAGACACAGTTTTTGATCATCCCAACATGGTATTGTTCACATAACAGCCAAAAAAACCCCAACCTTTTGATGAAAACATATAGTGACAGATGAATCAGAACAGTCAGGATTTTTTTATTAGCTAAATCCTCTGAGGTGCCGAGAGATTATCGAGTTTACAATAATCAAATGAAAACTTAGCCTGAGCACAGCCTGGTACCAGCTAAATCTAGCTTTTAGACGCTTCATGAAACACAATACACAGCAACTGCTTATTCCTGGAGATGGGCATTGCACATCAGATTTAATTCCATATACACTCACACTCTGCTAAGTGTCTGAAACTTTCATAAAGGGCTCTTCAACCACATTTTAAGAGTAAAAACATAAAGGATAGCAATCCTCCCCCCACCCCCAATGAAAGAAACCAAACAAGCAAAGAATGGTGGGAAGTGAAGAGAAGGGGTCAAACATGTAAAAAATGCCAGCAGGTAATAAAGGCACCTGGGTTCACATCTGGAATAGGGATCCAGTGAAATGAGTCATGTGATATCAAACCCTTCCCCATCATATATGAAATTATTAACTGCACCAGTTTGCCCAGCTGAGCCACATTAGAATGATGGGCAATGAGAAAGCTATGTTGGGAAGGTTTTAGGGTGCTCTGAGTATGTACAGTATAGTGCTATACAACTTATTTTCCCCTCCACTCCCAGAAACACCATGTGGGCTGGAGAGCCCAGGAAGGTTTCCCTTTTAAGAATGCTCTAGGAAGGAAAAACATGGCAACAACAGTGATTGCCAGGAGCATCAGGGGACTGGGGACTAGCCAAGCACTGTCCCAACCCTGTGGAGTCATGTGACCACAGCAAACTCTTCCATCCATCCTAGGAGCACACCTGGGCTGGAGCCCTCCTCTGAATTTCATTTCAGGTTCCAGACCCTGCGAGCTGGTTTTTGCACTTCGGAGACTGAATGTTCAGATGAGGGTGTAGGAATGGGAAGGTGCAGCTAGGACTGAACACAGATAGGCCCTAAATCAGCAGGGCTCTGTGGTGAAGACTGCAGCTGCCGCTACGAGCTCCAGAGATAGATCCTGTAATGGCGGGAGCAGCTAGCATGCTTCCAAACCCCCAGGACTCTTCCAGTGAATGCAGTCACCTTTCTGAATTTCCCCTTTCTTCACAGAATAAGGTCTCATGCAGATGGAAGGGGAGTTTGTCAGCAGGCAGGGGTTGGGAAGATACAGGCTGATAAGCTGGGTTGAGGGAGGACATGAGAGGGGGTCATGGGTAATAATTAAGCAAGAATTTTAGTTGGCTAGTAAAAACAAATTGTTTGGGTTTGTGGAGAAGAGTTGTGTCAGGAACTAATGAGTCCAGCAGAGGGGATAGTCCATGTACATAAAAATAATAATGCCTCCCTCCCTCTCCTTGAGTTAACAAGCTGTGTAGCAATCAGCTTCCTGATCTCTTTGATTGTCTGTCATATCTCTTCTTCCCACCCAAGCCTTTTAGATTGTAAAAGCCTTAGGGAAGGGATTATATTTTCCAGTGTATCTGCAACACACATTTTGATTGCTAGTGTAATATAAATGATATGAATTAATATTGTCATTATAGAGTTTAGAGTTATCAAGCCTGTCTCTAGGAAGTGCTATCAATCTCTCATGTTCCTGTGTACCAACATCTCTCTACATAAACAAAATAAAATAATGGGAAGAAATAAAAACCAAACAAGCATGCTTTATGTGAGCACTGCCCTACTTACTTATGCCACTGCACTGACCTGCATGCGGTTCATGGCTTCACGAATCTGATCAAGATGGTGTGCCGAGCTGAGGGCCTCGAGACGAATGTCTGTTAACTTTAGCTCTTTTTCCCTTAGCTCACTCTTTAGCTGTAGAATAATTTCAGCCTCTGCCTCTGTGCACTCACATATCCTAAAGAGGAGAAGGAAAATAGGCAGAAGATTAAAGGAAGCATCTCTCCTACAAGCAGTGTCATTATTACATATCAAAGAACAGAAAATGGTTGCTGTTGGTAAAACCTAGGAATGGAGAGAGAATTTTATGAAAGCAATATGAAGAGGTTCAAACTGCAAAATAATAATAATAAAAAAAAGTTAAAATGTCCAGATGAAATGATCATTTCTCTTTTTTATCTTTCAAATTTAGTTAGTTTCCTGTGGTGGAAAAAAAAGATGTAAAAACTGAGTATGTACAAAAACCAAGAATTTTTTTTACATGCTTGGTTTTTCAAATGTGGAATGGCTGTATTTTCAAATGGCTTGAACTATATTTCTCAGCTGTGTCACTTTTTCTGTGCAAAGGCTATGATTTCCCCAGGTAGCAGTGATAAAAACGGAGCTATGGTGGTAAAATTAAACTATTGTTACATACTATTTATTAGGTTTCAGAGTAGCAGCCGTGTTAGTCTGTATTCGCAAAAAAAAAAGGAGTACTTGTGGCACCTTAGAGACTAACAAATTTATTAGAGCATAAGCTTTTGTGAGCTACAGCTCACTTCATCGGATGCATTTGGTGGAAAAAACAGAGGGGAGATTGATATACACACACAGAGAACATGAAACAATGGGTTTATCATACACACTGTAAGGAGAGTGATCACTTAAGATAAGCCATCACCAGCAGCGGGGGGGGGGGGAAGGAGGAAAACCTTTCATGGTGACAAGCAAGGTATGCTATTTCCAGCAGTTAACAAGAATATCTGAGAAACAGTGGGGGGTGGGGTGGGGTGGGGGGGAGAAATAACATGGGGAAATAGTTTTACTTTGTGTAATGACTCATCCATTCCCAGGCTCTATTCAAGCCTAAGTTAATTGTATCCAGTTTGCAGTTGGCTACTAGGCAGCTCTCCAACACCACTTTCTACAAGCCATTACCCTCTGATCCCACTGAGAGTTACCAAAAGAAACTACAGCATTTGCTCAAGAAACTTCCTGAAAAAGCACAAGAACAAATCCGCACAGACACATCCCTAGAACCCCGACCTGGGGTATTCTATCTGCAACCCAAGATCCATAAACCTGGAAATCCTGGACGCCCCATCATCTCAGGCATTGGCACCCTGACAGCAGGATTGTCTGGCTATGTAGACTCCCTCCTCAGGCCCTACGTTACCAGCACTCCCAGCTATCTTCGAGACACAACTGACTTCCTGAGGAAACTACAGTCCATTGGTGATCTTCCTAAAAACACCATCCTAGCCACTATGGATGTAGAAGCCCTCTACACCAACATTCCACACAAAGATGGGCTACAAGCCGTCAGGAACAGTATCCCCGATAATGTCACGGCTAACCTGGTGGCAGAACTTTGTGACTTTGTCCTCACCCATAACTATTTCACATTTGGGGACAATGTATACCTTCAAGTCAGCGGCACTGCAATGGGTACCCGCATGGCCCCACAGTATGCCAACATTTTTATGGCTGACTTAGAACAACGCTTCCTCAGCTCTCGTCTCCTAATGCCCCTACTCTACTTGTGCTACATTGATGACATCATCATCTGGACCCATGGAAAAGAAGCCCTTGAGGAATTCCACCATGATTTCAACAATTTCCATCCCACCATCAACCTCAGCCTGGACCAGTCCACACAAGAGATCCACTTCCTGGACACTACGGTGCTAATAAGCGATGGTCACATAAACACCACCCTATATCGGAAACCTACTGACCGCTATTCCTACCTACATGCCTCTAGCTTTCATCCAGATCATACCACACGATCCATTGTCTACAGCCAAGCTCTACGATATAACCGCATTTGCTCCAACCCCTCAGACAGAGACAAACACCTACAAGATCTCTATCATGCATTCCTACAACTACAATACCCACCTGCTGAAGTGAAGAAACAGATTGACAGAGCCAGAAGAGTACCCAGAAGTCACCTACTACAGGACAGGCCCAACAAAGAAAACAACAGAACGCCACTAGCCATCACCTTCAGCCCCCAACTAAAACCTCTCCAATGCATCATCAAGGATCTACAACCTATCCTGAAGGACGACCCATCACTCTCACAGATCTTGGGAGACAGGCCAGTCCTTGCTTACAGACAGCCCCCCAAACTGAAGCAAATACTCACCAGCAACCACACACCACACAACAGAACCACCAACCCAGGAACCTATCCTTGCAACAAAGCCCGTTGCCAACTCTGTCCACATATCTATTCAGGGGACACCATCATAGGGCCTAATCACATCAGCCACACTATCAGAGGCTCGTTCACCTGCGCATCTACCAATGTGATATATGCCATCGTGTGCCAGCAATGCCCCTCTGCCATGTACATTGGCCAAACTGGACAGTCTCTACGTAAAAGAATGAATGGACACAAATCAGACGTCAAGAATTATAACATTCAAAAACC
This sequence comes from Dermochelys coriacea, assembly GCF_009764565.3. Taxonomy (NCBI): domain Eukaryota; kingdom Metazoa; phylum Chordata; order Testudines; family Dermochelyidae; genus Dermochelys; species Dermochelys coriacea. Next base: position 281,815,594 of record NC_050068.2, read on the forward strand.
AGTTGGAGAACACTTCAATCTCTCTGGTCACTCGATTACAGACCTAAGAGTGGCTATCCTTCAACAAAAAAGCTTCAAAAACAGACTCCAATGAGAGACTGCTGAATTGGAATTGATTTGCAAACTGGATACAATTAATTTAGGCTTGAATAGAGACTGGGAATGGATGAGTCATTACACAAAGTAAAACTATTTCCCCATGTTATTTCTCCCCCCCACCCCACCCCACCCCCCACTGTTCCTCAGATATTCTTGTTAACTGCTGGAAATAGCCTACCTTGCTTGTCACCATGAAAGGTTTTCCTCCTTTCCCCCCCCCGCTGCTGGTGATGGCTTATCTTAAGTGATCACTCTCCTTACAGTGTGTATGATAAACCCATTGTTTCATGTTCTCTGTGTGTGTATATCAATCTCCCCTCTGTTTTTTCCACCAAATGCATCCGATGAAGTGAGCTGTAGCTCATGAAAGCTTATGCTCTAATAAATTTGTTAGTCTCTAAGGTGCCACAAGTACTCCTTTTCTTTTTACTATTAATTAGACACCAATAGTGTGCTTTGTGCTGTGCAATACACAAAAATATAGCCCCTTCCCTTATGATCTAACAGACAGTCCCTGAGGGGCTATCATATTTACCTATAGTCACCGCATTATAATATATGGATTCTCAAATACTGCAGTTATTTACTTATACATATAATAGGGTAAATATGTAACTGTGGCTAAATGTTGATTTTTTACAGTGGAGACCATTGCATAATGCAGTTACAGAGACAGAAGCATTTCACTTGACTTTGTCTAGTGAAGCCCAGTAGCTACCTGATTCTTATTCTACAATAGTATAATTCGCCTCACCTGTCATGCAGAACACCATGTTCCAGAACCCATTAGCTATCTTAATTAAATCCATTCCATGACATAGAACTGTCAGAAAATGGAACAACAAGTTTCTGCCACACTTCAGCACCAGTCAACTCTTGCAGTCAATTTGCTCTGATGTTATTTTGCTTTTATTACTTCTTCTAAATAGTTAATGTTTATAAAATACTTTAAAGAGGAAAAGCACTGCATAATCAGTATTATTATTTCTAGTAGTATGCAAAGATGAAAAAGAGGTCAGCTTTCAATTGCCAGAATGCATGCAAAGGCATTTTGGGAAAGAAAATGACACGCTCTTCAGTTTAGCACTTGGATATGCAATTCCATGCCTCACACTCCTTTTTACCAGGATCTATGCTTGTATATCACATGACCATTTTGCCTTTTCTTTAGTGCCCAGATTAGAGATGACCTGCATATATGCACATTAGACAGACAGAAGCAAGCGGAGGAAAGAAAAAGTTTAGAACATGAGACTTAGATCAGAAAAATTAAAAAGAAACCTCTGCAAAGGAAAGAAGATATAGTTTATGGCATATAAAAACACTAAATGGCAAATTAAAGAAGGGAAAATATCAGACTTTAGCCTGACTATATTAACAACATGTACCAGTATTTTATATATGAGCAAAAGAGATAAAGACTCATATTACAACATACTAGGCCATTCCCCTTCACTCAACCACTGCAGCCACCATCACCACTGAACTGATGAGGGGTTTTGCATGTGTGGGAATACTGAAAGAGATTATGACCTACCAGAAGGCTAACTTTACTTCAAAGCTAATGGGAGAATTGTGCAACCTCTTAAAAATCAAGGCCTTGCAGACGTTGGTCTACCACTCCCGGACAGATGGGCTGATGGAGCACTTCAGTAAGACACTGAAAGAGATGCTAGGAAATTTGTGACCTTGGATCACCATTACTGGGATCAGTAACTTCCACACCCCTTTCTGCCATCCATGAAGTGCCACAGGCACTGACAGGGTTCTCACCATTCGAACTATTATATGGGAGACAGCCATGCAGGATCATAGACCACCACCATGAGAAAGCCAATTTGGTACAGTATATGATCCACCGGATGGAGAATTTGGAAACACTGAAGGCTTCTGCTAAAGAAAACCTGCTGAAATCCCAACAGAACCAGAAACGGACCTGCAACCAAAGTGCCAGGATGTGAGAATTTGGGCCTAGATATAGGATATTATTGTTGCTATTGACCTCAGATTCAAAGTGACTGACCAAGTGGCAGGATCCATCTGAGGTGGAAAGAAGGGTGTAAGGGACCAGGGTGTAGGCAGTCACAGCTGGGCTGACGTCTGCCTGCCAGGGACAGAAGTCGCCTGGCCAGAGTTAGAGGAGTCTCAAGGCCAAGCTCCATAAACAAGAGTCAGACTTGAAGTCAGGCTGGAGTGAGAGACTGGAGATCAGAGACAATACCAGGTTAGGATCATGAGGCAGTAGTCAGAGTCAAAATCAGGCTGGAGTCAGAGACTAGAGTTCAGGAGACAAGGTAATGTCTGGCATGGTAACAGGCCAAGATCTGTGTGTTTGCCCAGACAACTTCCTAGACAGACCCTGGGGTTAAGTAGGGACACTTGTCCAATCAGAGGGCCACAGGGTACTGTCACTCTGGGTTGCATGAGTGGTACTTTTTGCGGCACCTGTTCTCCACAGTGCTCCCTGTATGTGCTTCTACAGGGCCTTCCAGTGGCACTATGGAAATATCAACCACCCCAGGCTCTGCAGATCCAGGTTCTAGTCCCTGGGTCCTTACAAAGGGTGGGGGTGATCAATTATGATATCTACCAGCCAGGGAGGGATAAGAAATGCAAATATATCAAGTGCAACTGCTAAAGGTTTGGGGGACCAAGAAGGCCTTCTCATAGCACCTTCTCCCCTTCAAAAACTCATTAGATCACCTGCAAGCACCATGATGCAGGACCAATACCAATGGAGGGAGAACTCCAGCCTGAACAAAAACAACGATTATGATAGGTGATTGAAGCCTTCTCCTCAGGATTCTCGGTGCAGCCTGGAGGCACCTACCATCACATGGACACCAAAATGAGGGAAAAGGTCAAAGAAAGCCTTTGACCACTTCCATTGAAAATTTGAGAGATAGTCCATCAAGAACTGCAGGCCATGCTGAACTCCGGGGTGGCTGAGGAATCCCATAGTGAGTGGGTACCCATAATACTTGTGCCAAAACTCAATGGGTCAGTACATTGACTGCATTGATTTCCAGAGCAAATGCAATACTGAAATTCAATGAGTACCCATGCCTAGATAGATGAATTGCTGAACAGGCTAGGAGCTGCCAAATATATATCCGCTTTTGATCTAACAAAATATTATCAGCAGATTCCTTTGAAAACTGAATCACCAGGGAAGACTGCAATTCTACCCCTTTTGGTGTCTACTACTTTAAGACCATGCTACCTTCCAACGCCTAATGAACCAATTACCCATGGACGTTAAACTGTGGCATACAGCAAAGATATTGTCATTTTTAGCAATGAGTGGAACGATCACCTAAAACACATTACCGCAACACTGCAAGCCCTCAGAGAGGCAGGACTAACGGACAACTCTGCCCAATGTAGACTGGCCAGCAGGGAGGTAACTTACCTCCGCTATACGGTAGGTGACAGGTGTCTGAAGCCGCAGATTGGTAAAGTACAAGCCTTGGACCAATGCCCCATGCCAACCACCAAAAAAGCAAGTGTGTCGCTTCCTGTGCCTTGCCAGCTATTACAGACTCTTTGTATCGAGTTTTGCCACCATTGTGGCCCCCTGGCAAATCTGATAAAAGACACAAGCCCTAAGAAAATTCAGTGATCTGAAGCCTGCAACAAGGCATTCAAAGATGCTGAAAGGTCAGCTAAGTTGGAAACCAGTTCTCTCAAGTACAGACTTTTCCAAGATGATTCACACTGCAGACTGACACTTCAGATGTGATTCTTGGGGCAGTACTTGTGCAGGACTTTGAAGGGGAAGCACATCCCATTCTTTACCTTAGCAGGAAGCTGTTTTCCCAAATATCCTATTCTGTAACTGAGAAGGAGACCCTGGTCGTGAAGTGGATCCTAGATGCCTTATGATATTATTTGTTGGGGAATCCTTTCCTTTTAGTAATAGACCACACACCCCTCCATTGGCTGAACTTGATGAAAGATACCAACCCTAGGATCATGCAATGGTAGCTTTTCTTGCTGCCCTCTAGTTTCCAAGTAATTCACCAAGCAGCAAGGGACCATAAGGACATGGAGTTTTTTTCATGGGTAGGGGAAGAATAAGGGATCCATAATGGTACCCTGGCACTGAACTTGAGGTGGAGAGCATGTGATAGGGTGCATATACCCTGTACCAGAATTGAAGGGGGTAAAGAGCAACTCTGGGCCCTGATGACCGCACCCAGCCACCCCCCATCCATATTGAAGAGTATGGTTGAGCTGGAGGCAGAGCACAAAAGGGAGCCAGATAGCGCAGAAGCAACTTGACAGGGCTGGAGTTTGGTGGAGAGGGAGGGCCCAGGCACCCCTACCAACTCCCCTCCTTACAAAGGGCACAGAAACCCTCACTTCCAGACTCTCCCTTGAGGGAGGAAGGAGAGGGTAAAGACTTTTAGAACCCCACAGCTTTGACTGGACAGCTGCAGGGGTCAACAGATGGACTAAAGGGCCTCCCCCAAGTCATGAAGGCAGGGGACCCCATATCTTTCTTGGGATTCAGTCAGCCCGAGGAGAGATGAGACTGATTGGTGACCTGACAAGCGGGTCTAGTCAACACCCACCCAAAAAGCAGACCAAAACAGGGTGTGACTGTGGCCCAGGAGAAATATTGGAGGTGGGGTGAGCAGAGGCCTAGCCCCTAACCAGCAATGCCATCAGTGATTATCATCCATCCCAGGGCTCTTCAGTTTAATACAGAAAAGAGTAACATAATCCTATGGCTAGGAGTTGAAGCTGGACAAATTCATACTGGCAATAAGGTGTAAAATTTTAAGAGTGAGAGTAATTAACCACTGGAACAATTTACAAAGGATTGTGGTGAATTCTCCCTTACTGACAATTTTAAAGCCAAGATTGGATGCTTTTCTAAGAGATCTGCTCTTGGAATCATTTTGGGGAAGTTCTATGGTCTGTGTTGTACAGGAGATCAGACTAGATGATCACAATGGTCTCTCCTGGCCTTGGACTCTATTAATTGTTCTAAATGGTGCATTCAGTGAGTTTAGAAGTGAAGGGAGGAGAGCAGATGGAATGGCAGTTAAAAAAGAAAGGAAGTCAAGGGTGCTTTTTTTGAGGTGGGGGATTCTTGACTATGCCTTTTTCTTTGTGGAGAAAAAGCCAGCATAAAGGGAGGGAGATACAGGGAGAGGTGCTGAGAGTAGACGTAGGTACAGATAGTAGAGACAATAAGCAAGTGAGATTGGTGTCAGAGACAGAGAGAAAGAATAAAATGGCACTGGTGAGGAAAGGTGGTGGGAGAGAGGACAAGGGAAGGAAGGGAGGGAAGCTAAAGTTAAGCTTCTCTTTTACAAGTCAGCTACTTTGTGTGTGTGGAGGAGGTGCAGCAGAAGCAGAGGATTTCAGGAGGGAGTCAAAGTGACTAAATGACTGGTGTTGGGGATGTAGGAGTCAGAGTGGAGAAGAACTGGCGGCGAAGAGAACAAATGTGCAGTGAAGGGTGTCCAGCAGCTCATGGGATGTTCTCAGAAGGGGAGATGGGAAGGAGCCAGGGGGATGGTACATGGCAGCAACATAGATGGGGAGAGTGTTGTCTGATGGAGCATTGTTCAAAGGAGATGGTGGAGCAGAACACTGCAAAGAAGACTGAGAAAAGCCCAATGCCCTCAACACAGCCATTTGGGGATGACTTAACACAGGGGGTGTGAGAGGATGAGGAAGTGGGGCTGTGCTTTAAGACAGCGCTGCTGCAGAAACAGTGGTTAAAGGGGGGGGTGCAGATTTTTGTCAGAACCAGGAGATGATGGATGGAGAGAGAGAGCTATGAAAAGGTTGCAGATGTTGGTGATCGTTTCTGAGATAGAACTGGCCAGGCTTAAGGAGGTCTGTTTCACAGTCCAGATACTTGATTAGAGCAGCTAGTATAGAAAGAGAGACTTACGCAGACGCCGACTGTGATGGTTTCATTGACAATATCCCACAGTCCCCTGAGTTGTGGGGCAATTTGGGTGATGATGGAAGAGATGAATCGGTGAGCTCTTCTATGTCAGAATGGGAGGAAGGAGGCTTGGTGGACTTTTTCTTTCCAAAGGCCTGTTTGAATGAGCTTCTTAGCTGGAGAAAAGAGAAAGAGAGAAAAATTACTTCCCTTGCTTCTCTGGATTTGTGCAGCTTCTATTTTGAGGAGTTAGTTTGCAGATGCCATCCTAGCCACTGCCTGGGGTCAGTATATAGAAGCAGGGTATTAACGTATGCAACACAGTATCTCTAAAGATATGATACAGTGTTTTTTTTATTAATTCAGCGCAGCGCAAACTGAATGCTATGGAAAAAGTGCAGGATCAAGTGCTTTGGCTAAGGGGGTGCTCATTTAAAACCCTGAACCTCCTGTGGAATTCCATTTCCATGGCATTCCCTTCAAGGTGACTGGTTTTAAATAACCACTTTGTATCTAGAATACAGGCAGACATTGCTGATATCAAAGGCTAAAAAAGTACAAGACAAAATCCAATTGATGTGGTTTGTTAATTTATTTTTCTATTAAGAGTTTGAACTGGAGAACTATTCAAACATATAATTTGTTACAATTAGGATCAGAAGCAAGAGAATTTAAGCTGTGATATAAGTTTTGCCCTTTAGTTTACTGTTGAGAAGAACATTAGTTGAAAAGTAGGTATTTTTTTATTGCAGTTGTGTTTAAAGTAGCAAGTTCTTCATATATACAAGCATTGCCTTTTCTTGCTAGAAGCTCTTATCCATTAATGAAAAGGGACAGAATAGCCAAAGAGCCATTTATTTCAGGAACCAAGAGGACAACAGTTTTGTTTGCAATGAATTTTCACATTGTAATTAGCCCATTCGTTGATAGATTGGTCTATTCAGAAGAGTAACTGATATTAGGAAAAATTGTGCTTTACCTCAGAAAATTGCTCTCGTTAAAATTGTATGAAGCTTGATGACAAGCTGATCCCTCTAAAAAACAGTAAGGCACTTAAGCACTTCACTTCAATGATATAATTGGAGAGTGGGGAGTGTGACCACTAATCAAAGAAATATTATTTAAGTTCTTTCCAGCTCATGATTTTTAACAAGAAAGAAATGGATTTTGGCTACACTCCCCCTTTCTACATTTTAAACTTTGAGATTAAAATGAATAGAGACAAACTGAGAAGACATACAGGATAATCTGTTTTTAGAAGGTACAAAAGCCTACTGCCAAAATGAATAGCAATCATGCCAAGGTAGGGTTCTTTATAAATGCATGCCAAATTTTCCATGGTTTATATTCACCTCACTTCCTCTAGAGTTCACCTTGCAGAAACATGAAAGAGTGGGGAATTACAAATCAAGGGAATGAAGGCTGATGAGTATTTTAAAATATTACCTGCATAAACATTTTTTAAACAACAAAAACATATTTTTTTATTATGTATAGAAAATATTTCAATAAAACTTTCATACGTGTGATATCTTTGTGATTTGTTTGATTAAAAAGCTTTATTTCTCTAAACATTGTATCTTTTTCACTCTTCGAACTATTAACAGATTTCAGCTCATTGTTTGGTAACAATTTTTAAGTGAATCCATTTTACTAAAGAAAATTAAAACAGTGTTATCAAAGCCCAGTCATTTGTTTAATCATAGCAGCTATTTTAATGTTATAATTTTGTTTTAAATTGATCCTGACTGATGTAAATAATTTCCCACTGGTAATCAACAATTTTTGGCTTGCCAGGAACATCACAGTGTGACTTTGTATGAACTGCTCCATATCGCTCTGGCTCCACAAGAATATTGTAGATGAAATGGGCCATTATGCTATTCAGGAACGAGGAAGCTACATAATATCTAGGCGATGGGTTTAAACCTGCTGAGCACATACCCAGTTTTTCTTTTTCTTTTTCTTGGAGTCAGCATCATTACTGCTGCCAATGCTAGAATGGCTTGTGGCACTGTTGATGCTGGAAACACTTTCTGAGGAATGTTGTCGTCTTATACGCAAATCTAAAAAAAAAAGAAGAAAATACTGTATAAACCATCTGTTCATCTGTGCTATGGACTCTAGTTCCAATATAATAATCATACCTACATTTATGCAGCACCTTCTTTCTCTAAAGGAGCCCAAATACACATACTATATGTAACAGGCATTGATGTTTTTTCTAGCCCTGATTCAACAAGTTATTTCAGCATGTGAGTAGTCCCAGTGAAGTTAAAGGGCTACTCGCATGCATAAAGCCAGGCACAAGTTTAAGCATCTTATTAAATAGGGGGCTCTCACTGAGGTGTCAATCCCGGACAGCAATCCATGCAAGTGGACCCTTATATTTAAGCAGATCCTTATCCAGGATTGGGGCCTAACTATGTTACAGTTCAGTTGCTTAAATAATTTTCAAAGCACTGACTTACTTCTTACAGAGCTGTTGTCTGAAAAGTCTGGACACTGTTTGACCCTTGGCTGAACTGGATTTTGAAGCAAGATTCTACTCCCTGACATGCCACCCTGGGAATCAGCAACCAGAAGTTTATTGAAAATAAAATATAATAAAAGACCTGGAAGGTGAAGGATATTGGAAGTGGAATATAGGTCAGTGAAGCTTTTGGTTTTATTATTTTTTTAAGTCTCTAATAGCCATACTCTAATCATCAGAAAACATACTCCTTGCATACACCCCAAAATACTGGGAGGAACCTACTTTCTAAAGGAATTATTCAGAAGTGCCACTTTCTAAAATTAAGCTATATTGTATTGAAGACATTTAGTAAAACAGTCTTGGGCTAGTTGCTCATAAATAATGCTACTTATAAAAAACTATCAATGACATTTACAAAAAGTTACCTTCGTTATTATTCTTTCTTCTCTGGTTATTTCTTTTTTGACTGTTGATTAACAGCATAAATGATCCTGCACACCTTTGCAATATAGTGTTTGTTATGTGAAGTCTTGGACATGTTTTATATCCACAGGTGTACTGAAAGAGTTAACTTTCAGCACTCAGCAACTGATTCCCGACCATACAAATTTGAGAAGTCAGGGCTCCAAGAATTGTGTGGCACATAGGTGATGCATGTGAGTTTTTCAGCTGTGGAAACACCACAAATATGACAAATACTGACTCCAGAATTCTCTCATCCTTGCCACAAATACTGTCCTCAAAATAACAGAAAACCAGCAGCTTTGCTCTTCTCTGGGGAATAAATTAGTACTTATTTGGACAGTGACAAAAACATACCTTTGTGGGCATGATCAGGGCCATTCAAAGCTCCCTGAATAGCAGCTTGTGCAGCAGAATTTTGGGCTTTCAGCATTTCAATGGTTTCTCTTAGTTCTATAAGCTCAGATTCCTGTGGGAACAGCGGAGAGAGTTTCAAAATATATAACAAAGGAAAAATGTTTTTCCACAATAAAAAAAAAATTGTAAGACATCAGTGATCAAACTGAAGTCAGTGGGCTCTCACAAGGGTAAAATTAACTCCCAGATAGACTATATAGTTTCTTTCAAAAATAATACATTCAGCTAACATACTCTCATTTGCATTTATGTGGCTTCAAATGCTGTGTAATAAAATGAAGTATTAAGAATTTTTAAATCAAGATTGAATGTTTTTCTAAAAGATACATTCTAGGAATTATTTTGAGGAAGTTTTATGGCCTATGCTACACAGGAGGTCAGATGATGGTCCCTTTCTGGCCTTAGAATCTATGAATCTAAGAAAGGATACAGCCGTGGGTAGGAGAATGTATATAAGGAGCAAGGGCAGTGTGGATACCAGCCTAATAGGTTATACTGGATGTAGAATGACTGTGCCTAATAAGGTACAAAATGTGAGCGAGGCCAAAGAGCAAAAATTAAGATGTTTGTACACCAATGTGAGGAGCCTAGGTAACAAAATGGAGGAACTAGAGCTACTGGTGCAGGAAGTGAAACCAGATAATATAGGGATAACAGAAACATGGTGGAATAGTAGTCATGACTGGACTACAGGTATTGAAGGGTATATGCTGTTTAGGAAAGACAGAAATAAAGGTAAAGGTGGTGGAGTAGCACTGAATAGCAATGATGAGGTAGAATGTAAAGAAATAAGAAGCGATGCAATGGGTAAGACAGAGTCCGTCTGGGCAAAAATTATATTGGGGAAGATAACTAGTAGAGCCTCTCTTACGATAGTGCTTGGGGTGTGCTATAGACCGCCGGGATCTAATTTGGATATGGATAGAGACCTTTTAAATGTTTTTAATAAAGTAAATACTGATGGAAACTGCGTGATCATGGGAGACTTTAACTTCCCAGATATAGACTGGAGGACCAGTGCTAGTAATAATAATAGAGCTCAGATTTTCCTAGATGCGATAGCTGATGGATTCCTTCATCAAGTAGTTGCTGAACCGACTAGAGGGGATGCCATTTTAGATTGGTTTTGGTGAGTAGTAAGGACCTCATAGAAGAAATGGATGTAGGGGATAATCTTGGTTTAAGTGATCATGAGATAATTCAGTTCAAACTGAATGGAAGGATTAACAAAAATAAATCTGCAACTAAGGTTTTTGATTTCAAAAGGGCTGACTTTCAAAAATTAAGGAAATTAATTAGGGAAGTGGATTGGACTGAAAAATTTATGGATCTAAAGGTACAGGAGGCCTGGGATTACTTTAAATCAAAGCTGCAGAAGCTATCGGAAGCCTGTATCCCAAGAAAGGGGAAAAATTCATAGGCAGGAGTTGTAGACCAAGCTGGATGAGTAAGCATCTTAGAGAGGTGATTAAGAAGAAGCAGAAAGCATACAGGGAGTGGAAGATGGGAGGGATCAGCAAGGGAAGCTACCTAATTGAGGTCAGAACATGTAGGGATAAAGTGAGACAGGCTGAAAGTCGAGTAGAGTTGGACGTTGCAAAGGGAATTAAAATCAATAGTAATAGGTTCTATAGCCATATAAATAAGAAGAAAACTAAGAAGGAAGAAGTGGGGCCGCTAAACACTGAGGATGGAGTGGAGGTTAAAGATAATCTAGGCATGGCCCAATATCTAAACAAATACTTTAACTCAGTTTTTAATAAGGCTAAAGAGGATCTTAGGGATAATGGTAGCATGACAAATGGGAAGGAGGATATGGAGGTAGATATTACCATATCTGAGGTAGAAGCAAAACTCAAACAGCTTAATGGGACTAAATCAGGGGGCCCAGATAATCTTCATCCAAGAATATTAAAGGAATTGGCACCTGAAATTGCAAGCCCATTAGCAAGAATTTTTAATGAATCTGTAAACTCAGGAGTTGTACCGAATGATTGGAGAATTGCTAATATAGTTCCTATTTTTAAGAAAGGAAAAAAAAAGTGATCCGGATAACTACAGGCCAGTTAGTTTGACATCTGTAGTATGCAAGGTCCTGGAAAAAATTTTGAAGGAGAAATTAGTTAAGGACATTGAAGGCAATGGTAAATGGGACAAAATACAAAATACAACACGGTTTTACAAAAGGTAGATCATGCCAACCAACCTGATCTCCTTCTTTGAGAAAGTAACAGATTTTTTTAGACAAAGGAAACACAGTGGATCTAATTTACCTAGATTTCAGTAAGGCGTTTGATACCGTGCCACATGGGGAATTATTAGTTAAATTGGAAAAGATGGGGATCAATATGAACATCAAAAGGTGGATAAGGAATTGGTTAAAGGAGAGACTACAACGAGTCCTACTGAAAGGCGAACTGTCAGGTTGGAGGGAGGTTACCAGTGGAGTTCCTCACGGATCAGTTTTGGGACCAATTTTATTTAATCTTTTTATTACTGACCTTGGCACAAAAAGTGGGAGTGTGCTAATAAAGTTTGCAGATGATACAAAACTGGGAGGTATTGCCAATTCAGAAAAGGATCGGGATATTATACAGGAGGATCTGGATGACCTTGTAAACTGGAGTAATAGTAATAGGATGAAATTTAATAGTGAGAAGTGTAAGGTTATGCATTTAGGGATTAATAACAAGAATTTTAGTTATAAGCTGGGGACGCCTCTGTTAGAGGTAACGGAGGAGGACCTTGGAGTATTGGTTGATCATAGGATGACTATGAGCTGCCAATGTGATATGGCTGTGAAAAAAGCTAATGCGGTTTTGGTATTCATCAGGAGAGGTATTTCCAGTAGGGATAAGGAGGTTTTAGTACCGTTATACAAGGCACTGGTGAGACCTCACCCGGAATACTGTGTGCAGTTCTGGTCTCCCATGTTTAAAAAGGATGAATTCTAACTGGAGCAGGTACAGAGAAGGGCTACTAGGATAATCCGAGGAATGGAAAACTTGTTTTATGAACGGAGACTTGGCTTGTTTAGCCTAACTAAAAGAAGATTGAGGGGAGATATGATTGCTCTCTATAAATATATCAGAGGGATAAATACAGGAGAGGGAGAGGAATTATTTAAGCTCAGCACCAATGTGGACACAAGAACAAATGGGTATAAACTGGCCACCAGGAAGTTTAGACTTGAAATTAGATGAAGGTTTCTAACCATCAGAGAAGTGAAGTTTTGGAATAGCCTTCCAAAGGAAGTAGTGGGGGCAAAAGATCTATCTGGCTTTAAGATTCTACTCGATAAGTTTATGGAGGAGATGGTATGATGGGATAATGTGATTTTGGTAATTAATTGATCTTTAAATATTCAGGGTAAATAGGCCTAATTCCCTGAGATGGGATATTAGATGGATGGGATCTGAGTTACCGAGGAAAGAATTTTCTGTAGTATCTGGCTGGTGAACCTTGCCCATATGCTCAGGGTTTAGCTGATCGCCATATTTGGGGTCGGGAAGGAATTTCCCTCCAGGGCAGATTGGAAGAGGCCCTGGAGGTTTTCCACCTTCCTCTGTAGCATGGGGCACAGGTCACTTGAGGGAGGATTCTCTGCTTCTTGAAGTCTTTAAACCACGATTTGAGGATTTCAATAGCTCAGACATAGGTGAGGTTTTTCATAGGAGTGGGTGGGTGAAATTCTGTGGCCTGCGCTGTGCAGGAGGTCGGACTAGATGATCAGAATGGTCCCTTCTGACCTTACTATCTATGAATCTATGAATCTTATAAAAGAAAAATAAAATATTTCAGCACTAAAGATTGATCTAAGAAAAGCTCTTCTCTGAACATTCATTAAGACATTATATTATTAAGAACATTATATAGCCTAACGCAGATCAAATATTCTCTTCTACACCCCTTAACTTGAAAGATGATTCTTTAATGGATGAATTCCATCCTCAATTTGTATATCATTACCAAAAACTCTAAACTGTACATAAAATGTTAAGCACAAAAACCTGCTTTACAACAATAGCTATGCAATAGCTATGCAATTTACAGAGTAACATTGTTCCACTTCCATGCCATAAATTCCACACTGGAATGCAGAGTCAATTTTAATTAAAAATAGTTTTATTACTGCTGCATTAAGAATCAATCCTTCTAACTCTCATTTTATATAATAAGGATTAAAGCTGCTAAAGGAATTTAATCTCAGTGGCAGAGGAAAGAGGAGAAGGAGCAAAACATGCTCTCAAGTCTCTGGGAAAATGAGTTTACTTATGAGCTGATTTGTTTCAATGTCAGCATTTAATCTCTTCTGGATAGGGGCCTGCTGAGGGAAACTAGACTTACAAAAGATTTTTAAATATTGTTTTTAACATAAAATGTTTGAGAACATTTTTGTTTAATATAAAAAAAGTTGCAAAAATGCTTTTTATCATGAGATATTTAAGGGCTGGTTTTGCCACCCTTACTCACCAAGAGTAGTTCCTAACTCAGCAAGCGGTTCCACTTAATCAAAAGGAGGCCAGACAGTGAACCACTACTCACATTGACTTCAGTGAAGCTACTTGTGTGAATAATTGCTTACCAGCATGCAAAGGGTTAAATCTGGCCCAATGGGAGCACTTGCTGAGTAAGAGGCTACTCAGCATAAGGAAGGGTAGCAGAATTCTGGGAGCTCCAACTGGTTCTGAGCACCCTGCTGCCATCCAGCAATGTATTGAAGTGCATGGTTTACTTTAAGACTGTGAGTAGCCCACTGTAGTTAGTGGGAATACTCAAATATTTAAAGTTTAGGAAATGCTTTGCTGGATGAGGTCATGGTGCTCAGCAAATGACAGAATTGGGCCCTACAACAGCAGCTCTTTTAACTGGGACCATGTGTCTGATTATATATACTAGGTATTAGGTTTGGATATTCTTCCCATCTAAATAGCAAAATCAAACCAAATCTGTTAGAAAACAGCTTGGTCACGTCTCATAGACTCTTTCATCAGGGTCATTTTTTCTATATTTAAATCCTGTCTTTTGCCAAATTTTTAGTATTCTGACAATGTTGTCGGATTGGAACGAAATACTCCAATTGTTTATGATGAGCTTTTGTTGAAGAATCTTTCCATATGGATTAAATCAAGAGTCACATGTTTTAATTAAAATCTGGAAATGAAAGATTTTAATCTTCAAACTATACTGTGATTTTGTTAGGGTAAATCTGATGTGGCACAATTTAATTCTTATAGAGCTTTATGAAGATTTGATCACAATGGCCAGGAAAGAAAGATGTGTCTGTCTTGTTGTCACAGCTGTCCTTTCTTTCAATATTTTTTTTAAATTTAAACACAAACCCTAAAATAATCTGCTATGTTCCACATTCAAGCGCCTGCTTTTGTTAGCATACCTTTTGTTCAGCTGTCATTGTTAGGCTCTGCAGTCGGCAGTCTATTTCCTAAGCTCTTTTCAAAAGCTGCTACTAGATGAGCCTGTGAAAGAAACAGAAGAAAAACATACTGAAATGTCAGTAGGGTAAGAAATGGACTGAGCAAAGCTTCCATGGTACATAACGTATAATTCATGTGTTTTGGCTGGTCTAATAAAATCTGTAATCTGTAGCACTCAGTACTTTCTCCTTCACCTCCTGCTTTTCTCCCACCTCACCCCAACTGCCACAGCAGTTTCCACTTTTCCAGACTCAGGTTTATCTTCTCCAACTCTTTAGTTGCAGCCTTCAAGATATTTAAGTATGATTTGCTTTTCTTGTCACTCTGGGCAATAGAACTTCCCCCCTGACATTAGTATTTCCCATTACTGAAAATAACAGCAGAAGGACTCATGCACTTGAATTTAAAGAAAAGTTCTAACCTGTCAGGTTTCCAGATACAAAGCTCTTCTAGAAGAGTCCATGGAACCAGACTATGGGAAGTGTCTAGATACTGTCATGATGACCTTTTAAGATATTATTACTTTGTCTATTTCTCTAATACAGCAACACTCTTCTGAAAGTGTCAGACATTGCAGAGAGCCATAATATAATCTTATTCCTACTGGTCTTTATAGTGGGTTGAGCCTGCATATATATCCCTTGTGTTGTTTTAATATAAAGGCACTGATTTATTTGAAGTTAGATGCCTACATTTTTTAATGTTGCAACAAACAGAAATTGAAATTCAGCAATGCTTTGTTTTTAAAATGTTTCATTCAAAATTTCTAAGAATACCCAACACAGACTATATTCAAGAAGTATTAGATAGACACATCGTTAGTTGTTATGTATTTATTTGTTTAGATGAAGAGGTCAATTGTCATGGCATCTAAAATGTTACAGCTATTAAACCACCAAGGAATTGCAGGAAAAACGTGTCAGTGATGTTATTAACTTTTTATGGCTGTAGCGTCGCTTAGAAGGAGAAAGAGTGTGTTCATGCTTAACAGTATCAGAAAATATTCAAATGGAGGGATTTCTCTCTAAGAGTTTGTAAGAGGGCAAATGGACGCTAGTTTCCATGGAGCTCTGTAGGATTCACAAAATTGCTTAACGTATTTTTTTCTGGGGGATTGCCACTTAACTTACACATACTGGAAAAGAAGAGAAAAGAGCAGGAGGAACTTGACAAGATGAGAGAGGATGAACAAGATATGGTTAAAGGAGAGAGGTTCTTTTACAAAATGTAAATTCATTGGTCTGAAAAGTTAGTTTAAAACAGTATAAAATTTGTCAAAGGGCAGAGCACTCCTGAATCAAATACATAGAATGCTGGTGGGGAATTGAGAATAGAGTACATGCTAGAATTATGGAATCTCCTGTCACAAAACCAAATAGTAAAAATGAAAGTGACTATAGGCAAAGTTTTCAAATTTAGGCACCTGTACTGTGTTTCCAAAACATGCACACCCAAAGTAGGCATTGTGGATGCAAAGAGGTTAACTGTGTTTGCTCAAGCACCCATTATGTGCAAAATTAACTCTTTGGTGCATACAAACATATATGCTACTCAACAGCTTTTGCAGATGCAAGTTCTAATTCTTTTGTGAGCACAATTATTAATGTTGTTCAAATGTATTCAGGTGTACTTAGTTGTTCCCAAAATCTTCTAGATATTGTCCAAGCACCAAGAAATAAATAATTGTGTCCTGAAAAGTTTACAATCTAAAAAAGATTAAGGCAGATGAATGGTAGGGGAAGAGGATACAACACAGAAGATTTTGTTTGGCCCATGTCAAGGTATGCAGTTGGGAGGTGAAAGGAAGCTCCCATCCCCTCGCTCTGCATATTATTTCTCATAGATGGAAAGATACTATGCACATGAGACTGGCCAAATCAGAACTGTTTTTTTAACGCTGTAAATAGTTTTGTACACATTTTAGAGTGATGTAAAGATTCTGCAACATCATGTAAAAGTCTGTGTTATAAGTAGACATAGAAAGAGTCATAAATTTAATTATTTATGGTAGTAGTAGTCAAACAATCTGCTTTCAACATATGCTCAAGGATATATATTCTATTTCATAACTCAGCCTTAAGCTTGTCCTGAAAAGTTTCATGCCTCAAGGGCTAAATTTTTATAAACATGAGCCTAAGTGTACATGGAAAACATGTAGTTTCCTAGAGATTAATCAGCAATTGTGTGTACAGTTATCTGTTTTGCATATATGTCATGCATTTATGAAATTGTCAGCCTAAATTATAGAGTACAGTTTATATGTATATTTGGACGGTCAAGTGATTAAAAAATTAATCATGATTAATCGCACAATTAAAAAATGTGTCACAATTAATTGCATGATAAATCACACTGTTAAACAAAAAGGGAATACCATTTATTTAAATATTTTTGGATGTTTTCTACATTTTCAAATATATTGATTTCAGTTACAACACAGAATACCAAGTGTATAGTGCTTACTTTATATTTATTTTTATTACAAATATTTGCACTGTAAAAAACAAAATTCACCTAGTACAAGTATTGCACTGCAATCTCTTTATCATGAAAATTGAACTTACAAATGTAGAATTATGTACAAAAAAACCAGCATTCAAAAATAAAACAATGTAAAATTTTAGAGCCTAAAAGTCCACTCCATCCTACTTCTTGTTCAGCCAATCACTCAGACAAACAAGTTTGGTTACAATTTGCAGGAGATAATGCTGCCCACCTCTTGTTTACAATGTCACCTGAAAGTGAGAACAGATGTTCACATGGTACTGTTGTAGCCGGCATTGCAAGATATTTACATGCCAGATGTGCTAAAGATTGATATGTCCCTTCATGCTTCAATCACCATTCCAGAGGACATACGTTCATGCTAATGAGGGATTCTGCTCGATAACTATCCAAAGAAGAGCGGACCTGACTCATGTCCACCAGCAGAAGGTTGATTTTTTTTTTGGTGGTTTGGGTTCTGTAGTTTCCTCATCGGAGTGTTGCTCTTTTAAGGCTTCCGAAATCATGCTCCACACCTCGTCCCTCTTAGATTTTGGATGGCACTTCAGATTCTTAATGCTTGAGTCAAGTGCTGTAGCTATTTTTAGAAATCCCATACTGGTACCTTCTTTGCGTTTTGTCAAAACTGCTGTGAAAGTGTTCTTAAAACGAACATGTGCTGGGTCATCATCCAAGACTACTATAATATGAAAGATATGGCAGAATGCGGGTAAAACAGAACAGGTGAGACATACAATTCTCCCCCCAAGGAGTTCAGTCACAAATTTAATTAGCACATTAATGAACATCATCAGGATGGAAGCATGTCCTTTGGAATGGTGCCCGAAGCATGTAAGGGCATATGAATGTTTAGCAAATCTGGCACATAAATACCTTGCAACGCCGGAAAGCCTCTTCTCACTTTCAGGTGACACTGTAAATAAGAAGCAGGCAGCAGTATAGTCCGTAAAGGTAAACAAATTTGTTTGTCCTAGTGATTGGCTGAATAAGAATTAGGACTAAGTGGACTTGTAGGCTCTCAAGTTTTACATTGTTTTGTTTTTGAGTGCAGTTATGTAACAAAACCCCCCCTACATTTTAAGTTAAACTTTCACGATAAAGAGATTGCACTACAGTACTTGTATGAACAGAATTGAAAAATACTATTTCTTTTTATCATTTTTACAGTGCAAATATTTGTAATAAAAATAATAATATGAAGTGTGCAGTGTACACTTTGTATTCTGTGTTGTAATAGAAATCAATACATTTGAAAATGTAGAAAAACATGCAAAAATATTTAATACATTTCAATTGGTATTCTATTGTTTAACAGTGCAATTAATCATAATTAATTTTTTTTAAGTTAACTGTGATTTTAGGGCTGTCCATTAATCACAGTTAACTTAAAACAATGTAATCGTGATTAATCATACTGTTAAACAATATATATATATATAATTACAGTGGAGATATAAGAGTTTAAAATCAATATATATATATACACTGTTTAAAGTCATCCTTGATGTTTTGGAAATAGCACAACTTGATTTCTTACACTAATCTCACACTCTCATGTCAGTTAAAAGAAAACAGCAATTGCCTTTTAAAACCACCATTAGTTTTTAAGGCCACTTTCGACTTGAAAAATCAGCACTGTATTATCAAAACAATCCAGGCAACTTTACTTTGTTTTAATTATCTTGAATATGACAGGTGACTCAGTATATAATCAGAGTTGAAGTAGAACATACTCTCATAGAGGAATTACAGCCAATTTTCTCCTATTTTACATTTGTTAACAGCAAGATACTGGAGTTTCTCCATTCATTGCTTCATTAAAAAAATCTGTGAATAGATGTGCACGCAGTCTTCCATGAGTATAACTCCCAAGCGTCAGTTTGTTTGGTGTGGGCATGCAAACCATAAAGAGGACATGTAATTGTTTGCTCTGATTATCATAATTTATACCATTCTGTCATGATTATGATGTAATGAAGTACAAGTCTTCGGAAGGTAATTCGGCATATTTATTATAATCTATCTCTTAAATTCAGAGCTCCATATAGTATAATCTTTAATTTACATTGCATGTCGCTATGAATATTTAACCAGATGATTATGGGAAAAATTAAGGATTGAAAAGCTATATTGTCTGATGTACATATAACATATTGTGGCATGAAAAGCTTTAGAGAATGATAGCTATGTCACAATCATGGGTTTTTTTTTTAAAAATTAGTCTATGATAGAATGTATTTTTTTCCTTGCAGTTAAAAATTCCATAATTTTAAAGCATGAGTGGATTTGGATCTGGATGATGATGGATCTTGCCTGAGAGACTCTGTCAGGAATATAACTATGACTCAGTTCGCGGATGTTAAGGGACTCAAAACATGCTCTTTAGTTAGTTATTTCATAAACCTCATGAATGAGAAGCAAACTGTATGCTGAAAATAATTAGAGAATTATTTTTGTATTGAATAATATTTGCTTTTATTACCTTTATTATCTATCACAATAGAATATAGTAATGGCCTACCAAATAAAGAATGTTATTTTTTTTTTAATTCAAAGGGCTGGACTTTAGTGAGCACTTATTTAAACAGAAGTCAGTGGGACTACTCCTACTGGAGTGACTAAGCATAGTACAATCTAGCCAGATTGTTCACTGGAAAAGTCCTCTCAGTTTGATTACCCAAACCACAACTGAAATGTGTAATGCCAGGCAACAGTTGCTCTACAAAAAACCCTTATTAATATTTAGAAATTTAATTGAGGTACCTATTTTACACTTTTGAATTTCCAATTAAAAAATTGAGTAATAATATATTTTTGATGTATTTGGGTGAGGAACTGAAATCATCCATAATATGGAAAAAAGAGCCTTTCCTTATTTCTTATAAAATAATATTTCTGAATGAAAATACTTTAAAAAATATTTATAATCAATCCTTTGCATCTCAAAAGGCTTAGTTGATTATGAAGATGGCTTCAGTTACAATCTACACAATTAAAATAATGAGTAAAATAGTCTAGAATAATTAGCATAAATGCCACTTATTTCAACACAAACACTTGTATTTTTACATCTGTAGTGCAGTATTGGTATTTGAAGTGATACTCTGGAGCCATAGTTAAGGAATTGCATAGCCATTTAATATGTTGTTAGGCAATATTAAAAGCATTTCTAGAGCACAGTATATACAAATATTATTCATTTGTAACTAGTTATACAACTAATGCCAAATTTACTATAGGACCTGATGTTGCATTCCTTGCATCTACACCTCCCTTGGAAAGCAACTGGAGACATGCGTGCATAGGATCTACAGAATGAGTCCCAAATTGTAAGAAGACCAGAACCTGATTTTACTCACTGAATTTTATGATATTCTTGGAAAATACAATCTTGGGTTTAATGCCCAACTTGAATGTGATGTCTATATACCCAATGCTATGTTTGCTTACATTCTTTATAGATTATACTGCTCTGCTCACATTTATAAAATAAAGATAAGTAAAAAAAATTCCTCCCACCTGACATGGCTGAATGAAAGGATGTGAGAGAGGCCACAAGGGATCTGGCTGATTGCAAGAAGTGAATGTATATCTGCTGACCTTTCCTGTTCGCCTCCTGCTATTATCTTGTTGTTTGGCCATAGGATAGTGGTTCAGGGCTGGCCAAACAAGAGTGTTAGCCAAAGAACCTTCTCTGTTTTCTAATGGCATCCTGGGTCTACTACAGTTTTGCCGTCATGCACCCTTCAGCTTTATACAGTACAAGGCATTGATCAAAGTCACACTGAAAACACAGGGGAGGACTGAAGCTCAGGCTGATGACTGGAATCTGAGCCCTTGTCAGTCAAGCAGGAAGTTTGCTGATTGGATAATTTTGAACTAAAAGGACCTTTCTTAATTAGTACAGCAATTTGCCCTTCAGTGGCACAGAACCAAGCACAGACTAAGCCAGAATCTCAAACTAACTGTAAATTAAGCACCCAAGCAGCAGCTGGACTCTGCGTAGGTTTAATCACTCACAAGTAAAACACTTTGGAGTTTATCAAATGAGAGAAACAGATAAAATGAAGCACAGTGCTTGATATAACAGAACTTGCATAACAAAAATAAACCCAAACAAGCAAAACTTTTAACAAGGGTTTTCAAATATCTGAAAAATGGTCTACCTTGTAATTGACAGGCTTCAACCCAAAAACAGAAAGCCTTGGCTAATCTGATCGTATTTCAATTTGTCAATTCTTGTAGCAATACATGTACTGCATAAGCCTTACCAAGATGCTTTTATGACTAAGCAAATGAAGGAAAAGTTGCATAATATATAGAAATGAAATGAAAGACAAAATGTTCCATTTTGACTCCCACAGAGTACTTTTGCTTGACTTTGCCAAGAGAAACTTTATACAGTAAAATAAGTTGGGTGGGTGGCTTAGGAGATAATTATTAATGATGAATATTAGCAATAGGGTTTCCTCCCCAGAACAGAGTGAGAACAAAGGGTTGCATATTTTCCAGATACTGAAAGGACTGGGAAATTGGAGGCTCAAGAACTGAGGATCAAAAGAAGGATATTTCCACAACAGGGATATCTGAAATGTTTAATACAATACAGGAAATACTCTCATACAACATTTGACTTGTTGTGGCCCAAAAATGAGAGGTTATGTGTGACAAAGACCCAACATGAGGGACACCACAAAATTATTCATGCAAGGAACTAAAAATGCTGTAAGATTCCTCCTTTTAGTGTAACTTCTAGAACACTGACTGTTTCATGATTATTTCTGCTTTAAATAACTCCACATTTCTGTGGAATGTAGGTAACTTTGGTATCAAACTGAATGAAATGAAGGAGATTTGTCAAGTATGCCTCAGAGCTTTAAAGATATACAACAAGAATTCTGAATTTAGTTGATAGCTAAAACCTGTGTTTACTAAGATGAAGAAAGGGTCTAACTAAAATGAAAAGCCTACCTGAGTTTGTCATATGATAATTAATTTTAACTATATAAAAATTACCTTTAAACTAATTTTCAATATTTATATTGGTTTTTTACTCTGTGAACAGAATAAATTTCACAGTCCAGATAACAATTAAATGATTGCATAAGCTATAGTTTATTGAAAACATAAATCCTTCTGCACTTTTTATTAATAGTAAATAAGATCTGATAAACATCCTTAAGGAAACACAACATACTTACATGTAGCATATCAGCAAGAGGGTCCCTTTGATTCTTTGGGTTTATAGGAAGGTGTTTTCTATTAGGCCTTAAATCTTTTATACCAGTGATAAGGGAAGGAAGCAGCCTAGGACTGGCTTAATTCTGACAGTGATTTTCACCAGATGGATTTGTAAAATATATATCTCATAACAGCATGCAAGAAAGTTGTAGATATAAGTAATGGTTGCTTTTCATCTAACATCTTTTTGGAGGAATTCCTGATGTTGAGTGGTTTGGAAAAAAAGAGAAGTTTCTCCGGCAGGTTTTTTCCTGCTGCTAACAGGTTCTCTTTTAAAACTGCTCACAAGTTTAGAATGGTATAAGCAGTCTCCAGAGAGATGGATTAGTAGGCAGGTGACACAGTCAAGAGAGCATAATAAGTTTAGTTTAGCACATGGATATCACCACCACACACGGTGCGTATCTGCATACACAAATACATACTCTCATGCAGAGATTTACATATATAGTACATATGGACAAATATAGTCTATATATTACTGTGCTGTTGTGATACTGGAGGTCTTACCACTTTGAATTCTTGTTATACACACAGATGCACAAAAGAGCTGTGCAAATAATTTGTTTCCAAAAAAATGCAGGGGGAGGAATCATTTTGTGTCAAACAAAATGTTGTTTGTTTCATTTTCAAGTTGTTTTTCCTTTAAAAAATTAAAATGAAGTAAAAATCTAAACAAACAGTAATTTTGACTAAAAAAACCCACCTTGTAACCCCTTACTCCCTTCCCTCCCTTCCACTGGCTATCTGTATTGCAGGTTGTAGCATAGGAGGGGGAAGAGCCCCTGTCTCCCCCATCCCTGTGCAAGTGAGTGGGAGAGGGTGGGGACTGGATAGAGCCTAGACTTTACTTCTCCCACTCCAACATGCTGGCAAGCATAGTCCGGCTTGCTTGTGGGGTATCATATGCTGCTTCTGGTATCAGACGAGAGCATGGGAGAAGACAGGGAGGCAAATTATGACTCGCTGAGCAACAATCTGCTTCCTGGTTTTCTCTGGGGCAGTGCTGAAACATGCAGGAACACTGGTTTAGTAACGGAAGGAAAAGCGCCACCTAACAAATTAAAGGGGAGACTGCAAGGGGTCCTACTGAAAGGCGAACTGTCAGGTTGGAGGGAGGTTACCAGTGGAGTTCCTCAGGGATCGGTTTTGGGACCAATCTTATTTAATCTTTTTATTACTGACCTTGGCACAAAAAGTGGGAGTGTGCTAATAAAGTTTGCAGATGATACAAAGCTGGGAGGTATTGCCAATTCGGAGAAGGATTGGGATATTATACAGGAGGATCTGGATGACCTTGTAAACTGGAGTAATAGTAATAGGATGAAATTTAATAGTGAGAAGTGTAAGGTTATGCATTTAGGGATTAATAACAAGAATTTTAGTTATAAATTGGGGACGCATCAATTAAAAGTAACGGAAGAGGAGAAGGACCTTGGAGTATTGGTTGATCATAGGATGACTATGAGCTGCCAATGTGATATGGCTGTGAAAAAAGCTAATACGGTTTTGGGATGCATCAGGAGAGGCATTTCCAGTAGGGATAAGGAGATTTTAGTACCGTTATACAAGGCACTGGTGAGACTTCACCTAGAATACTGTGTGCAGTTCTGGTCTCCCATGTTTAAAAGGATGAATTCAAGCTGGAGCAGGTACAGAGAAGGGCTACTAGGATGATCTGAGGAATGGAAAACTTGTCTTATGAAAGGAGACTTAAGGAGCTTGGCTTGTTTAGCCTAACTAAAAGAAGGTTGAGGGGAGATATGATTGCTCTCTATAAATATATCAGAGGGATAAATACAGGAGAGGGAGAGGAATTATTTCAGCTCAGCACCAATGTGGACACAAGAACAAATGGGTATAAACTGGCCACCAGGAAGTTTAGACTTGAAATCAGACGAAGGTTTTTAACCATCAGAGGAGTGAAGTTTTGGAATAGCCTTCCAAGGGAAGCAGTGGGGGCAAAAGATCTATCTGGTTTTAAGATTCTACTTGATAAGTTTATGGAGGAGATGGTATGATGGGATAATGGGATTTGGTAAGTAATTGATCTTTAAATATTCAGGGTAAATAGGCCAAATCCCCTTAGATGGGATATTAGATGGATGGGATCTGTGTTACCCAGGAAAGAATTTTCTGTAGTATCTGGCTGGTGAATCTTGCTCATATGCTCAGGGTTTAGCTGATTGCCATATTTGGGGTCGGGAAGGAATTTTCCTCCAGGGCAGATTGGAGAGGCCCTGGAGGTTTTTCGCCTTCCTCTGTAGCATGGGGCATGGTTGACTTGAGGGAGGCTTCTCTGCTCCTTGAAGTCTTTAAACCATGATTTAAGGACTTCAATAGCTCAGACATGGGTGAGGTTTTTCATAGGAGTGGGTGGGTGAGATTCTGTGGCCTGCGCTATGCAGGAGTTCAAACTAGATGATCAGAATGGTCCCTTCTGACCTTAGTATCTATGTACCTATGAATCTACGAATCCTGAGGCATCCTTGGTTTTTTGATTGTCTGTTATGTTGACCTCCCATCGAAGTAAAGATCGAGCCCAATACTGTTTTCCTTGTAAGATATGAAGAAAAAAAAATAACAGCCCAAGATGGTGTCATTCAGGCTATAAAATCTCAGTGGAGTAACCCAACAACTGCAAGCCACACTGAGGGATTCCTAATTTCATCAGAGAATCGTCATTTTCCCAAAGCTACCACACACTGGTACCTGAGAATGCACAGACATTTCCTGAAATTAATGGAAATCTCTGTAGGTCTAAATTTTAGCCATCCCCAAATTCTCAGTACCTCTAGGTTTTAAAGTAAGTAAGGCACTCAGTAGATATAGTGCATTCTTAATGTATTATGTTATCACACATTATTAGGGAAGTACACTCCAAGTAAAATGTACAATAATATTCTCTCTCAAACATCTCAACTTTCACCAAAGATTGTAACTGTAGTTATTTCCTGAACTGCTTTTAAAAACCTCACTGGATTGTACAACAATTATCTGGTAACTCTGAAACCATGGTAACTGTACACAGTACACACAGTGCTCACATTCCTTATATTGCATTATCTCCTGATAACACGTTCAATAACTCATGTCAATTGTGTATGACAACTGGGAGGAACAGGGAGCTCTCTATGAAATAGCCCAGTTTCCATTAGTTATAGATCAGCACTGTTATTGCAGCATATGAATTCCACTCACAGTTTTATAATGTTCTCCTTTCCCTACATCTATCTATATTTGTACTGCTTTCATCACTGTGGTATTTTGAATAGCTTATAGAATTATATAAATCCTACAGAGAGTCTAAATTTGCATCATCTCTGTGGGCCTCTTCCCCTTATTTTAGGATAGGTAAGATTTTTAAAAAGAAATTATCATCATTGATACGATGGGAGAGCTACATTGAAAAGATAGAACTTTAGTCCTGTCAGAAGCATTTGGTTATTTTAGCTCTTACAGGAAGGATCATTTTATGGCTTATTACAACAATTTATAACACACCACACTGCTGTTACCCTTAATTTCCCACTTCCAACCCTTTATGCATAACAATGTAACCACAATTGCCTACATCATTTCAAGTGACTGCTTCCAATACATGTAACTCCTTTTAACAGCTGTCAATCATATTAGCTCAGACCTCTGCTTCCCCCAGACCTGAAGAAGAGCTCTGCATAGCCCGAAAGCTTGGACCTTCCCAAAGAAGTCGATCCAATAAATGGTATTACCTCACCTACCTTGTCTCTCTCATATCCTGGGACCAGCACAGCAGCAACACTAAACAACAAAGGATCACTACAGTTTTGGACCAGCTGCTAGGAAAGTTCTGTCATCCTCTCACTACTCTGCTCTTGGTGATCGTTTCTTGTTCCTGAGGAGCGCACCTGTGGTGGCTGGCCTTGGTCATCAAGAAGAGGAGTTCCTGAGATAACCTGGTGCAACTGATGGAGGGCTTTGAAGAGCGAAGCCAAGATCTCAATAAACTGGCATTCCATAGGGAGCCAGTAACTTTGAAACCTCAACTTAATCTGGGATTCAGTGTTAATGATCAGAAGATGTGCTCCTGCTGACCGGTATTGCTTGACAGCAAGCTGCTGTATGCTGTTCCAATTGGAGCATGTGTGTGTTGAGGTGTCATGGCTAGATGAGTGCATTCCAATAATCTGCATGGATCCCCACAAATGCATGGATCTCATAATCAACTCTATTGCTATACGGATGAATTTCAGACTTCTATACAACATAAAGGAAGGTACTTTTTGCAGCTATTGGAATGCCTGCAGTGTTCGTTATGGTCCAGAGAAACTCCAAGCCACAAAGTATTTTCTTCTGAGATTAATGATATGGTGTTGACCAATTTTCATAACATGTTTTATTCTTCCTCTGTTATTTTATGATCTCCCCGAGTTTCAATCCTACTGCTATGTCCATGCACTGATATCACCAGAGACTGAAATACGCCCGAAATGGTGCTGTTCAAAATTATCATAAGATCATACGAACGGCCACAGGGTCGATACCAAAGGTCCATCTAGCCAGTATCCTGTTCCAACAGGGCAGCCAGGTGTTGCCTAGGGAGGTATAAAAGAAACGGTAATCATCAAGTGCTCCATCCCCTGTCCCCATTCCACGACTTCTGGCACCACAAAGAGGCTAGGGACACATCTCTACTCACCTGCAAATAGCCATTGATGGACCTATCCTCCTGAACATTCTAGTTCTTTTTTGAACCATGTTATAGTTCTGGGCTTCACGACACATTCTCTGACAAAGAGTCCACAGTTCTAGTGATTGTGTGAAAAATACTTCCTTTGTTGTTTAAACCTGCTGCCTATTAGTTTCATTTGAGACCCCTTGTTCGTGTGTTCTGAGGAGGTAAATAACACTCCTTATTTTTTCTCCACATCTGTCATGATTTTTATAGCTCTCTATCATAACCCCCCTTAGTCATCTCTTTCCAATCTGAAAAGTCCCACTCTTATCCATCTCTTCTCAGATGGGAGCTGTTCCATACCCTAATCATTTTTGTTGCCCTTTTCTGAACTTTCCAATTCCAATATATCTTTGAGATGGGGCGACCACACCTGCTTGCAGTATTCAAGATGGGGCGTCCCATGAATTATTAGAGGACAATATGATTTCTATCTTTTTATCATAGAATATAGAATATTAGGGTTGAAAGGGACTCAGGAGGTCATCTAGTCCAACCCCTGCTCAAAGCAGGACCAATCCCAACTAAATCATCCCAGCCAGGGCTCTGTCAAGCCTGACCTTAAAAACTTCTAAGGGAAGGAGACTTCCACCACTCCCTAATAACCGCACCCAGTGCTTCTAACTCCTATAGTGAAAAAGTTTTCTATATCAACAAACCTAACCCCACTGCAACTTGAGATCACTACTCATTCTGTCATCGCTACCACTGAGACAGTTAGACATCCTTTGGAACCTTTCAGGTAATTGAAGCCAGCTACAAATCCCCCTCACTCATTCTCTTCCGCAGATAAACAATCCCAGTTCCTCAGTCTCTCCTCATAAGTCATGTGTTCCAGTCCCCTAATCATTTTTATTGCCCTCCGCTGGACGTTTTCCAATTTTTCCACATGCTTCTTGTACTGTGGGACCCAAAACTGGACACAGTACTTCAGATGAGCTTCACCAATTTTGAATAGAGAGGAACGATCATGTACCTCGATCTGCTGGCAATGCCCCTTTACATCCCAAAATGCCATTGGCCTTCTTGGCAACAAGGGCTCACTGTGACTCATATCCAACTTATATCTATCCCTTTCTTAATGATTCCCAACATTCTGTTTGCTTTTTGACTTCCACTGAACATTGACTGGATGTTTTCAGAGAACTATCCACAAAGACTCAAGATCTCTTTCTTGTGTAGTAACAGCTAATTTAGACCCATCTTTATATGTATAGGTGGGATTAGTTTTCCAATGTGCATTATTTGCATTTATCAACACTGAATTTCTTCTGCCATTTTGTTGCCCAGTCACCCAGTTTTGTGAGATCCTTTGTAGCTCTTCACAGTCTGCTTTGGATAAACATCTGAGTAGTTTTGTATCATTGCAAAGTCTGACCACTTCCATGGTTAGGTGCAAGGTGTCCTTTAAGCAAATACCACTGTCTCTGTGGCATATTTGTGTGAAACCTAACTGTATGGGTCTAGGACACTGGTGGAGCAAAGGTGAAGTTAGTGATGGTTTTTAAGTTTTTCATTTCTCTATCCGAAATTCAACACAGGAAAATAGCTGGAAAATTTTGGTTTGTAAAAACTCTTTCTGGAGAACTGGCTGGACAATTGTGTGTTTAGCTATGTTGGAAAGTCCCTTGATATTAACCTTCTCAACTCCATATATATGCATTACACGTATACTGTAAGAAAACCATATATCTAAGGAAGCTATCTGGATAATTCTCCGCCCACCACATCATAAGATGACATTTTACATTTTACGGCATGACAACGACAATTTCCCTACTTCATTGAAAGCCAAATTAATTCATTTTGCAGAAGTTGGAAGAAACACAAAATATTTCAAACACAGTACTTACTTCAATATTTATTTTATATTTATAAATAAAATGATTATAAGGTATTATTTGAATTTCCAAATAGAGGATTTTGCTATATTTTTTTACTGAGCATACTAATAAAATAAATCTT
Organism: Dermochelys coriacea; assembly: GCF_009764565.3. Taxonomy (NCBI): domain Eukaryota; kingdom Metazoa; phylum Chordata; order Testudines; family Dermochelyidae; genus Dermochelys; species Dermochelys coriacea. Next base: position 281,844,819 of record NC_050068.2, read on the forward strand.
CAAAAAATTTATTTTTATGCAGCTGATATGAATTAACTGTCTCCTTTGGTGTCTATATCATTCAGTAAGGCAGCACCACAAATTTGCTGTTCAATTTTTTAAAAATGTAATAGACGTACTCTGTAGCAGAAATTTAATAACCATCACAAAAATGAGACTTTCATTATGGCTCAGACAAGCAAACAGGTGTTTTGAGGACTTGGTGGTTTAGGTGATATATAATGGAATACAGGGTCTTTCACCATTACTATACTTTGCTGTTTCGTACCTGACTCTGACCAGATATGACTCAAGTCCTTTACATTCGACTGTTTGTTCAATAACCCACAAAATGGATTGGTGGCTTCATTTCACTGGGCTTGATTCTGTCATCCTTACCACATTGGGTAAAATGAGACTATTCAGGTACTAAACATGAATAAGGGCAGCAGAACTGGGTCCTTAGGGAACAGGTATCACATCACAAAATAACATTATAGTTTGTACTCTTGTTGACAGTATCAGAGGAGACACTAAAGACTGAGCAGCATGGAGACTGAAAGGCTCCAACACCAGGAGATGAACTCTTCCATTTAGGGTCAAGCTATTTGGTAGGATGCCCATATTGTACCTATTCAGTGGCTATAGGTCCCCAGACCAACCTTTTCTGTGCATTATAAACACATTGAAATAAATACATAGTTAAAAGGACCTCAAGTCTCCAGGACTGTGATTTGGGCACCTTTCACATGCACTTAATTAAAAGATTATGGTACATCTTTAAGAACTTAGTACACCAGCAGATTTTGGAAGTCATTTGTTTCAAGAATTATTTACAATAATAAACAAAAACTACTTACATTAGCTGAAAGCTGGGATGTGAGGGTGGCAACTTTTCCTGTGATGCAACCAGTTCCCTTCGGAGTTTATGAATTTGCTGGATTGAGAACAGATAAACTCATATCACATTTTTGTTTCATCAGCTATTGCATTTCCTTTATTTTTTCTTTAGAGGATCATTAATGTTTTACAGTACTGTAATTCCATATGTATTAATCATAAAACTACTCAAAAAGCCAAATTATAAAATCATAATAGTTTGGCATCTAAACTGCGCACATAGCATTTGTGCATGTTTTCATTGTACACTCAAAGGCCCCATTTATGGGAGCTCTTATTTGATGTCCAAATGGGTACTTACAGTATGTACACAATTCCCAGCCTGGACATGCAAATGTGATGTTTGGAACCAAATTTTCTAGGGCTCATTTTTGAAAAATTGGCTCATAAATATAATATTATTTGTACCATCCCCTGATAAAGCCTTAGATCCTGAAAATAAAAGAACTTGATGCACTCACTCCAAGGATTACTACATGTGCTATAAGAAAATGTTCCCTGCATTCAGTGCAATATAACTGTATGCCCTCTTAAAGCCTCATATGTTTTAAAATACTGCGGGCCAAATATAACAAGTGCATTTAAATTCTTCTCCATACTTTCAAGAGTGAAAATAAATGTAACCCAAGTCTAAATTCACTCAGAACAGATATCCAGCACAAAGCCTCTGCATCACTTAAACCCCACTTAACTCCTACCTGAGAGTTACCTACATAGGCCTTGTGCTGATCCTCTGCACTGGGGGAATTTCACTCTAAACCTCTCAGATTCTCACATACAATGGATTCCTCCCCAGCACAAAAATAAGATGGGTAAAGCCAGGCAAGAAAAGTGAGCACACACAACATTTTCACATTAATGCTTACATTTATAAAGGACGTTGCAGTGCTTTAACGAGGTGATTCCCATGAAAATCAAAAAGAAAATATTGTGCATGCTTTAAAAATCGATGAGTTCTCATAGATACAAAGGCTAGCGTGGAACCAATGATGTTCTCGTGGTGCAAAACAAGGGACATAGGTTACTAAGCTTTTTCTTCATTCTGGACTGACTTTTTTCCCTTCCCCAACCTCTCTCCCTTGTTTTCAATGCCAATTACTCCCCCTTTTTGTTTTAGTTACACTTGTAGCACACACCTGCAGCTACAATAAGGTGGTTCTCATGTTGTGCTATTCAATACCCTGTTTCCCTAGAGATTGATAATGTCCATGAAACTCATCTTCAAGACACAGAGTGATAAGAAGCTCCTCATGCAAAAAAGAGGGATGATTTCACCTCTGTGCACTGGGAAGTGAAGTATGTAAAAATGCCACCTAAGCTGCTGTAAGTTAACAGTAATTCTCTGCTTTATCTTTCATAGAAAAGACCTTAGAAAGTGTTAGGTGAATCAATATTGAAATATACTGTAGGGTAAGAGAGGATATGCTTATTTTTCTTTCCACCTTCACAGTATTTCATAACACCTTTAACAAGTGTCATTATCAACCCTTTGCCGTATATTAAAAATTTTGAGTAGGGAAGAAGAATGATTGCAGGAATCAAGGAAGGTTAAGAAAGTGTTTCAAAAAAGTGCGTGTCTGTGCGAAGTGACAGCAAGATCCTTGGTGCCATTTTACTACCCGCGCTCCAGCAGAAAGCCTCTTTACTGCGACTAATATCTCCCTTTGTGTAAGGCTATAATTGGATCCAGCTGCTGACCTACTCTTGTTACTAGTTCATATAGAATATGAGGAGAGTGGCTTTTTTCCTACTTCAGAACTGATTTACATGTGGCAACAATCTGCTTTTCTCTAAAATTCATCAACATGGACTGATTCAGTAATTTAGGACTGTGCAACATGCTAGGATGTGGGTGATACAGGCTCAAGAGTGGACTTTGTTTTCTTGCTCCCAAGAGGAAGTACATGCATTGATCTGTATAGATGCCTCTGGCTAAATAGGGAACTGTACTGATGCAGTCTGAAAAGAGACAAATCCCGACCCCTTCAGCCTCAAGATCGAGATACTGATTGACTCTCTCCATCTTTTTTGTAACTGATCCAAAAATCCTGCAGATTGAGGACTAGAAAACCATTTGTCAGCACAGCTGCAACGCATTTTTAGCATCGAGTCTTTTTTTGCAGTAAATCTCCACTTTGTAGCAATACTATCAACTAATGAGCTCTAATAATACTACTATACAAGCATCCCATCACATTGAGGGAAGATTTTTACCTCTGAATGCGCCTTTTCTTCAGCCTGCAAGAAAAGAGAGAAAATAACTGTTTTAAAAACAGAATCAAATGCAATATATTAAAGGTAACAAAAATAGCAAGAAATTACATGTCCCAATATAGCTGCACAAAGAATTGAATTGTAAACTTAATAAAGATTTGTAATAAAAAACAGTGAATTAACTCCTTTTGCCCTTACTGGAATAACTCAAATTGAGTACAAATAAAGTTTTTCCTGAGTAATGACAGCAGGATCAGGTCTATTATAATTGCTAAAAGATTCTTAAGAAAGTAGAAGAACTGCAGTAACAACAACTGCAGTTATAAAATCAAGGAAAGTTTGTTGCAATGTAACTGTGTGTGTGTAACTGTGTGTACATTGATGCCACCACCAAAATCACTAGTAGAATTACAGATGTTTTACTGTAAATCAGGCGACCCATCTAATAGAGTAATATAATTACAGTAATATCTAGCACCATTTAAAATCAACATTTACTAATGGTTATGAAAATATGTTATCTGAGATACTGTGCTACTACCAAATGCAGGCCTTCGAATATGGAACAGTGGCATTACATTACATTACATCTTACATTCCACTTTGTAAATGTTGACTTTTTAATGGTGACCACTGATAGGGCATTTAGACATGAAGATTTTTCTAACCAATGATCATGAAGAGGAGTAATTCAAGGAACTCAAAAGAATTCCAAGAATATTATTGTGCTTGTGGAATGAAGCAACTGAAAATGCCACATGGGGATATGTTGTAGGTTGCTTCATTTCTGGGCCCAAAGCAGTTGACAATACTATGGCAGCCACTGCATATCAGGCAAAGGAGGAAGTACATATCTGGCAAAGGAGCAATCAGATGACTCCCTTTGGCCAAAAAACAGAATGGAACAGGTAGTCAGGTAGTCCACACAGGAAGCCATACCCACTCCTCAAAGGGACAAGTTCCAGAAAACTGGTCTTTTGATGCTAGGTAAAGGATGTAAACAGAAGGAACGAAATGGGGTTGTGGAGGCAATACCAACTTGTAAACTATAACCTGTGACACAAAACTAATTAATTTAAGGCTTAAAATTAAAATGCAAACTAACACCACAACAGTCCAGCCCCAGGCTTTTGGAACATAATGTGATACTGACAGCCAAATTCCGAGGAAAGTCTACTGGAGTCTAAAGGGAGCTTAAACTGACTCCACTACAATCAAATTTTTAGCCTCACAACAAAATATTAACATGTAATTTACAACTCCCTTACACATCGCCTCTTAGTTGGCTTACTACATCTAAGGGACTCTAAGTATATGTCACATGTTGTGGAGCCAGTAGAGAGGAATACAGCAAATAAAGCAACAAACAGAAGGGTCTAAGAAGGTATAAATTACATTAGCCTATTTTAAATGTACACTACTGTGCACCTTCTGTCAGCTCCTTATAGAGTAAGATACACCAGTTTACTGTCAAAGCTGAGAAATTATTGGTATGCCACAATCTACTAATACCCACTATATGGCAAACTGTGCTGTGAAACAAAACTGTTTGGCTCCTTACATGCACAATGTCTCCAAAAGCTAGATCTGCAATATGTCTGAATGCCATCTGAAATCACAAATGGAATTAGATCAAACAAAAAAAACAATTAAAAAAAACCAATGCATACTGAAAAAACTGATGAATTCTGAAGTCCTTTCTCATTGGACCTCTCCATTGTGAGAAATGCAATAGCAACAAGTCAAAGAGTACATCCTTCTGAATCTCAGACTCCAGTTCTTTTGCTGATCTCTGCTGATAATAATCTAAATATCATGTTCTTTACCTGCTACTCTCTCTTGGTCTCCCCACTAAATACTGATTAAGCTGCAGCAAAATTAATGCTAAGAATGAAAGCAGTGGTTAAAGAGATTGATAAACATCATTACTTGAGACATTTATTGAAATGAATGTCTACTACTGCATAATGGCTACTATGGAATTCTTGCAAGGTACTTTTGGCCTGAACTGCAGAAAACTTCCAGCTCTTTATTTCTTCTTCCTGATGGGATCTAATAATGGTAAAAAATGAATTATTGCACCATAACCCCTCTGAAGCTACCTCTTTCTGGAAGAAGTGGGGCACAGCATAACATCACTGAACAATGAAACGTTGTTCTTTATGTTCAGCTGATCTGATACTGAAAGCCAATCTTTTGTCTAATGTTTCCACTTGTGCACTGCTTCCTGATTAATTGCTGCAAGATTGTCTGAACTTTTTCACTGGAGCACAGAGGACCCAGCAGGAGAAATTCTGATCAAGGATTTTCTTCCTGCAAGTGCAATCTCACTAGTTTTATAATCCTAATTCTTTCCTTGCCCTTAACAAAACCTGTCTATAGCTTCCACTACCACGGTTAAATAATCAGTAACTTAGCAAGAAGTGTGGTCTAGTGGCTAAAGAAGGGAACTGGTAGTTCGAAGTCTCAAAATGTATTGCTAGTCACGAGTGTTGTGGACCTGGCTAAGCTTTTAAAACTCTGTGCCTCAGGTCACCTATTTGAAATATGGTGCTGTTAGGCTCAGCTAATGGTTGAAAGGTACGTTGAGATCTTGAGTGGCATAGGTTATGCAAACACAAATTATTATTATATCCTTGCAACAATAAAAATATTGGGACTGAGTTATTGCAAAACTACTGACTGATCAAACAAATGATGAAAGCTCCAGGTGTCACTTTATCATTTGCTTTTTATCCGTCGGCCAGTTTTCCTAAAAACTGACAACAGAGCTGAAATACAGCTTTTGATACTCCCTATGAGAATAGATTATAATGCCGCTAAGAGGGGGAAGTGGCAGCAGGGCTTCTTCCACTAGGAAAATGGAAGAGAAAGGCACTATTCTGAATGTTACTGCCAGAGACTGTTTTGGGGTTAGTGTGTGTGAGACACTCTACCCCAAGAGGCAATTCAGAGATGCATGCTGACTTTTCAGTAGTGACTGTGAGGCAGCAACTGTCAACAGTAGACAACGTCAGAGCTTGTCACCAGCAACACAAGGACTGAGACAAAGGATGCCCCTTCTGCAAAGGTATAGGGTACAAAGGGGTGTGAGGATTGAGAAAACATGCTCCTTGCACTTCATCCTCATGAGGGGCTAGACAACATCTATTCTAACTGTAGTTACCTAAAAGATTACAAAGGATCACTTATCTATTACTCAAGAGAATATACAAAACACATACATAACTCTTCTCATTTAAAATATGGACATATGTCTTACACTGCAGCTACTCTGTTATTAAGGCTTTTGTAAGTAAATCATTGCCCTTCAACAGCATAACAGGTGCAACAACATATCACACAAAAATCAGAATTAATGTTTCCTTTTTACAAAAAAGCCCAAATCAAATGAAGACTTAAAACCAAACTTCCATAGGGGCTGGGCGAACATATTTAATGAAATAAATTAATTTTAAAGAAACTACTTTCTCTTTGAAAAGAACATCTAGATACTGTCATTTTTGTGAAGGATCAACAGGCATTTAAACTAGACATTGTATCACCCCAAACAACCCTTTACTTTTAAGAGGAATTTCTCAAACAGTAACATTAAAAGAATGCTTCACAGGGCACCCAATTACAAGACCTCGCTTGTAGCACAAACACCAAACAATAATGCAATCAGTCAAAAATGACGAAGCACAATAATATAGTGCAGTGGATAATAAGCAGCCCCACGTGAGGTTGGACTCAGCATGTTCATTTTTTTATATTTCAGCCTTCAAATTATACCACAGAAGGATTAGTGAGCGCTAAATTCATCACTTAAAGAAAAAAAAGATGCTAATTATATGAAAAAGCAAAAGTATAATAATTGAAGTCAAATAGCTGTTCCACTGCATTTTTGCAATACTTACATGCAATTTTAATCCACCTAAACTTAAAACTATTTAGTGAGCTAGAAAGCTTTATTGGAGATGTACAATATCACAAGCAGGACTTTTTTATTTTCCTAAACTATCAATACTTACTGTAATAGAGCGAGGACGTGCTGGAGACCAGTGATAATGAGGACCCGTGTACTACAAAAAATGGGGAAAAAAGTGTCATTATATAAAATATTGATGAAACAGCATGAGACCTTTCCTGTGGAGCTCAATAGCAGAGCATCTCTTTTCAAAATGAGAAACAATCTTCCACAAAGAGCAGCTATTAGAGGTTATCAGTGTACACAAACAGCGGTTATTTTCTTGAACTTGAAATGATTGCTCTACATGGAGAAACATTTGCCTGTGTACTGTAGGTATGAGAGATTTTTAATGAGATACAGTATTTTCACCAGTAAACCAAACATTATCTCTATTGTTTGGCAGCAAAGCACCTGATAAACACAGAGTTTCAAGAGACCAGAGAGGGAGCTACAAACACCCATCTATGGAAAAGAGCTGACTGCAGAATTCTAAAGCACAGCTATCTCATCTTTCATATGGAGGAGTGCCTTGCCAATGATACAGGAGCCACTGTAAATGCCTAGGTCTTTCTTATCTGGTAATTCTCTTCAGATCAACACAGAGCACTGCATGCTTGGACTTACAGTCTGTTTTGGCACTTTGTATTTAAAGGCAAGTGGTGCTGCAATATGCACTGCTGTATTCTCATTGACCATCAAAGGATTTTACCCTCTATAAGCACTGTATAAAGACTGTAGGATTTGGTCCCAATGAATGCGCCATTGGGCTCTGGAAAGTGGCCAGTTAGGACTACAGTGAGAGAACAGCTGAAAGCCACTTCTGTTTAGCCTCACAATGTTTAAGGTAGATACTGAGGGAAAATGCTCTAATACAGAACCTCAGAGAAGATCTGTTGGTTTATCTTTAATACAATAACATTAAATGTTGTTCCGTATTGTCTGAACAAAAATTCCACAGTTGTGGATGTTGTTTCATATTTGCTCTTAACCAGGAAAAAATATTACCATATTATGTTGTTTTAAGAACTGTCTGAAGCATGTGTGTGTGCCATGCATGAGACATTAACAATTAAAACATTTCTTGATAGGCAACCTAGACTTTAAATCACCTTAGTATTTGGTAATCATTGCCAATATCCTGGGTACACTTCAAGATACTACAGGATCCAATGCCCATCCTGAGAAATTTATAAATGATAGTTGCAACCCCTCCTTCCACCCGCCATCACTCTGTGAACATTTCCTGCTCTGCCCTTGATACCATCCCCTCCCAGTTACTAACTTCCCTTGCCCTTACTCTCACATATTCAGTCTCTCTAACTCTGACCCTCACATGCTCTTTTTGTTTCAGAGTAGCAGCCGTGTTAATCTGTATTCGCAAAAAGAAAAGGAGTACTTGTGGCACCTTAGAGACTAACAAATTTATTAGAGCATAAGCTTTCGTGAGCTACAGTTCACTTCATCGAATGCATCCGATGAAGTGAACTGTAGCTCACGAAAGATTATGCTCTAATAAATTTGTTAGTCTCTAAGGTGCCACAAGTACTCCTTTTCTTTATGCTCTTTTTGCTCCTTTCCTTCACTGTGTAAGTTAGCTCTAATTTCCCATCCAAAATAAAATACGTTTTGGCCACATTTCCCCTTTCATCTATATCAACTCATGCCCCTTTTCCCCTTTACCTCTAAGGTCTATGAACTACTAAGGTCCTTTTACTACTGATGTATTGACCTCCTCTCCCCTAACTCAGTCATGCATTCACTCCAGTCTGGCTTCCACCTACTCTGCTCCAGTGAAACTGCTCTCTCCAAGGTCTCTGATGGCCTCTTCATTGCAACTTCATACTTGGCGCCCTGTTTTAACTTGGATTTTCTAGTCTTATTCTCCACTCTTCCACTGTTCCTTTTGTTGTTTCCTTCTGACTGCCCCTTTCCCTCAGGGTGCTGTCACTAGTCCTGTCAAGATCTTATCCTTAGGTGACATTGTATGCTTGCATCAATTCATCTAACTTCTCTAAGCAGATGACTGAGGAATCAATCTGTCCTGTTTCCAAGGCCACACAGTGATATACCAATAAAAAAGCCAAATAAAACAATTTAAAACATACATAATCTGTTACTTATGTCACTCATTACATCCTGTCTCCTCTTTGTCTCACAAACGTTAGCTGATTGGGGAAAGGGGCTATCCTTATTTTTGTTTCTTGTACAGTGCCAAGCACACTGTCATCACTTCAATAATAACAGAGGTGAGGAAGACTGTTTTAGCATTTTAAAAAAAGGAGGGGAGACAGATAGGAATAAGACCATCAAGTGAGGAGGAGACTGCAGTAGTCAAGGCAGGAGATAACCAAGGCATGGACAAGCATTTTATGTCGAAAGGAGAATATCATTTCCCAAGAATAAGAGTTAGGCCCTTCCTTCCACATTTTCTGCATCCTACTTCCTATAGTTCAAAAACTATTCCAGGAAATTAATAAGTCACACATAGAATGCGATCAGTGTATAAAGAACATGTCCTTGCCTATCACAGCTTATTGTAAGTACCTGCTCTTGTGCTCAAACAGAGCAAGAGGTACTACAAGTCCAGTTCACTATAAATCAGAAAGGTTTACTAAATTATTTCAATATTTACAACTCAAGGTGGCCATTTAAATAGAATCCTACTACATTTGTGTTTCCTTTGCTTATCAAAGTGTTAACTCAGCCCTACCTTCTTCCATGCTGTCTCTGAATGAGCCTGAATGACTGATTGCTCGTGGTCTCTCTTCTAAGGATGTGGCACTGCCACACAGCTGGGAGTCATTATACAGGTCAAAAGAAGAGTCTTGTGCAGGGATGCTGTTTGAACGCATCATACTGGGTCCAGGAAGATTAAACTGGGACAAGTTGGTTGGACTCACTGCAATGCAAAGCGTCATTTGTAAGGTATGTTCCATTATTGGGGATTTGGTTCTGTGCAAAATGAAAACAGCGGCAAGCAGGGATAAGTGGGCTTTTCACTGCTGATGAAATTAAGGCTTTCATTCTTAGGCCTGAAGTTATCATGCAAAACCAAAGTAGTCAGTCTAGGGGAAACTGGAGTTACACATAATAATGCTGCAGAACACAGAGCAATACCAAGTGTGATATCTGACTAAGCCACTTGTTCATCTTGTCAGCAAAGAGAGGCTGCAATCATGGATAAGACAGAAAACCAGAGAAAGAAATGAACCCACCATTACAGAATTAAAGCGAATTATTTCATTTGTCTTTTTGTTCACATGAGAACTTTACTAACCAAGCCAATTATTCTCTGCAGTTAATTTTTCAAATATTATTATAATGGTTATATAGATTACAATAGTACCTATTAATTGAGGTTCCACTGAGCTAGGCCCTTTGCAAAATCCATTTCTAATCTCTTGTTTGCTATTTAGAGTATTCTATAGCACCTACCACCATATTCAACAGATGCTCCCACATGGGCCATGGCTGACATTAAGAAACAGGAGTAACGATCTACTCTTTTCAGAGTGGTAGCCGTGTAGTCTGTATCAGCAAAAACAACTAGGAGGCCTTGGGCACCTTAGAACTAACACATTTATCTGATGAAGTGGGTTTTAGCCCAGAAAAGCTTATGCCAAAATAAAAACTGATCTACTCTTGGTTTAGCTGCAGATCAGCACTCAGGAAACTACTCTCAGCTATTGAAAGTTGATTTTGCCAGTGAAAAGGGAGGCTTAATATGAGCCCCTTGGCCCATGTAAAATTAGGGCCTAGAAAAACATACTGTCTGTTCAAAGTCAGCCCTGTTGATTTGTGTCTTGATCTGCTGCTACAGACCAAAAGATTCCCAGCAGAGCTGGATGTGTCTGAAAATCATAACTGCAGTGTCTGTTTGTTTCTGAGAGCCATTTATTCACAGCACTGTTTACTCTGAAAAAAGAGGAAGGACAGAGCAAAATAAGCTATTGCAATAGTACATTATATTGGTCTCTGCTGTGAGAAAAGCTAATAAGTGAGCATAAGAGCTATAAAAGAAGAAGGGAAAAAATAATAGTGATACGTAGCGAGGAGAAATCTGTGCTAAAGGGAGGTATCTTTATGTTTAAAACCAATACAAATACATGAAAATGTCCCAGCCAGTGGTTTGCTTAGACTAGATCTAATTTTGCTTATAAAAATGGCTTTGTGCAGAATTTTAGGTAGTATAATAAAGCGTTATATTTTTGTGCCTGATAAAGTTGCTCTCTAGGGGCTGCAACCTACAGAGGATACAGATCTAACAGCAGCACTACAGAAGTGTGAATGTTTCACAGGTTATGGCTAGTTCTGTAGTAATGGCCTCAAACATAAGAGCTTAGTGTAAAACTAGGGTTCACACCGTCTGTTCACACCATGACAATTACAGCAGGTCTGACATTTGATCCTGTTTAAGCCAGTGAGACTCAAACACTGTGGGAGGACAGAGAGACAGACCCAACAAACAAAGCATTTTAAGATTCTAAGTTTTCAAAAATTGCTGAATAAAAAATTTCAGCAGAAAGATCATATAAAGTAAACAAAACACAAAACATTGTAAAACTGGAATGAAACTACTATGTGTGTATCCAAAAACAACTAATAGAAAAAAAAGCATACACCCATTCAAGTCTTTAGTTTATTTGACTACAGGTACCGAAAGTAGCATTTTCTGTCATAAAGAGAAGGTGAAAAAAAGGTCTTAGTAATAAAATCCAGAGCAGGAACAGAGCAGCCAAGTTCAGATCCTGACCTGGATTCAAACTATTCTTAAGAGTGGGGTCATTTGGAGACAGGATTGTGGTTGGCCCCATAACAGATAAATGGTCCAGCCAAGAAGTTTGTCTACTGATCCAAATGTTCCCAGTGTTGAATCTGGGCCCATCTCAAAACAAAGCTACAGTATGTACTATTATCCAAATGGGAGAAGGGATTAAATGTCTGATCCAATGCCCACTAAAATCATTGGAAATAATCCTGCTGATGGCTGGATCAGGCTGTGAGGGAGAAAGGACAGTCTTGCGGTTAAGACGCTGCATTAACAGTCAGGAGATTTGAGTTTAATTCCTAGCTTTGCCGTGGACTTCCTGTGTGGCCTTAGGCAGGAAATCTGTGCCTCTTTTCCACATGTAAAATAGGGATAAAATCTTGCCTATATCATGGAGATGCTGTGAGGATAAATTCATTAATGTTTGTGGGGTGCCCAGATACTATGGTAAAGGAGCGTGGGGGAATAAAAAAAAAGGGTACCTAGCTAGACAGCCTAAACAATGCATTGTAAAATAGTCAGTTATATGATTATTTTTTAATGTGGGAAGTAAGGGAAAAAATTCATTTACCCAAGTTGGAAAAGTGATATTTTCCAGTTGCAGAGGAAGACATAGCTGAAGGTGAAACGACAGGGGACTGACTGCCGGTGTCCTGCAGACCTCCAGTGGAATGGGAGCGCAGCCACTCTTTGCCCTCCTCCTGGCTGGTCTGCCGAGATGACGGGGTATATCTGAAAAATCAGAGCCGGCACATTTAAAACAACAACGACAAACAGGGTTCACAATGTAACGAACAATAGTCAACATCAGATATGCTTTGTTGGTCAGGCAGAACAACAATCTTGACTGTCCTGTATCTAATTACAATTACTCAATTGTTACAGTTGACTTTAAAGCATCTTTTTTAAATCTCCCGGGGGGAAAAACACTTCTGGAAAAAAACAAACAAACCCCATACAAACAAAAATAACATTCTCCTTTTTTTGGTGAAATGTGATAATAAATCATACCAAAGAGACAGCTGAGCTGAGAGAAAAGGCCTTAAAAAGCTGTAGCAGGCGAATAATATGAGGCAAAGGCCGAGTACCTTATAGTAATACTAATAGAGTGGATGAATGACAGACTGGAAAGCCAAGAAAGATGACTGGCTGCAGAAATGTGCCACAGGAGTGTTCGAGCATGTGGACATTTGGTAAGACAAAGAGAGCAGAAACAGATCAACAGTTGTGAAAAAAGGAATTTCCTTTGATAATGGTAGCTACTGTGATCAAATGGGATGTTAGTCTTGTGGAATGCTACATGGCATTATGTCCTTTGCCAAATTAGGAAGGGGAGGGAAGCAGGTAAGGACAAATCATCACTTAAATGGAAACAAGCTCTCTGGAACAAAAAAGTTTGGAAACCAAATCTATCAATCAACCGTATGCTATTTCTAACCAATACAATGAGCGTAACTGATCGAAGGTAGAACAGGGAGAACAACCAAGCCATTGGTCAGGTTAGAGGAAGGGAAAATCTAGCATTAGAAATGTGCAGGTATTTCTTATCATTTGAGTCTCAATCAGAAGCCTGATTTTACTTCTGTCTGTGACAGCCCACCATAAAACTTCATTCAGCACAATTCCATGCCAACTAAAGAGCACTCTCACATTCTTCCCTGCTATCATGTGCCACCAATGTTCTGCAGTCATTCCAGAGAAACCCAGGCTTTTGCTATCTTAGCTTCTGGGTTTATGAGGCACTTCCATTTCTGCTTAGGAAGCTGATTAAATGAATTTGTAATTTCTCATGTCACTGTTCTCATGCCAACTGTGGGATATTTTAAAAGTATCCTATTCAGATTAAATAATTCTTTCTTTTCTCTCTTTAAAAAAATGATGCATTATGCTGCTCTTTAAACCTGGTAGAGGTGGGCTACCCTAATGGTTTCTGGATCTGGAAGTAGCCAAAGTGAAAATTCAGGGTTTGGATTTTTAACAGAGCCCTAGTAGCAGTACAGACCATAACTGGGATCCAGCTTTCATCAGACCAAAATGGTGAAAAATCCTGTGACAACAGCTAATTAGGCATCTATGCCCAAATACTGACTCGTAACTCCCTGCCCTCCACCCCACCCCCGGCCTCACTCACCCTTGCTGTTTCTTTAGGATGGGACCACAAACTTCCACCTCCCATTTGGACTCTTCAAGGGGTACTAACTGGCTGCTTTTCCTATTTGTCTCTTTGGAGTACTCCCTCCATCCAACAGCGCTCTTCAAGGGGTGGTGGGAAATTTGGCTTGATCCTCTCTCATACAAAGGGCATTGGGGAGATGCAGAAATCATTACACCCACTCCTAGCACTTGGACTTCGAAGCCCAGAAAATATTGTGTAACTCCCTATCAACAGCACAAGGGCTTTGGGACATACAGTTCCAGTGTGGGAAGGGCTGTATGTCAGACTATGTGTGTGTGTGGGGGAGGAAGGGGGGTGGGCTGATCCAGAAGAGCTTTGTTGGATTACAGCAGTGGACAGGCTGATATGGCAGCCTTACCTGAAGAGACATTAGGAGTAGCCATATAGTCTCTTCCCCTGCCACCCAACCTGGAGCCTAGGACAGGGGTGGCAGCCTGTCTGAAGATAGCCTTCCCTATCTGAAAAGGAGAGAGCAGTGATGAGTGGAGGTCATGTGGGTGGCTGGGTTGGGGTCTGAGTAGAGCTGGGATGTGTCTTATGCTTTCAATCCCTGGATGCTGAAATGTATCTCTTTTAGATTGTGGATCCTTAACCCCCCAAGCCGGATCTGCGATGGCTGTTTCCCCCACCACCAAATCCATGGCTACTTATACTTAGAGCCACAATCTGGCCCATGTCTAAAACCTTGTAATTCTGCCCTTTTTCAGTTTGCTTTGTGTTGCAAAGATACTTTGTTATTCTCTTATTTATCTACTGTATTGAAGGTCTCTTAACATTCATCATATAAGGAAACTATTTTTAATAGTTTTTGCTTTCCAAGATATATCTGTATACTCAATTTATTCACTAGGCCAGACTGGAAAATCTAATGTTAAGGGTTTAGTTTGCTTGATTTAAACCTAAGCACCAGGAGCTCTGTTGTAAACAGGATCAGCAAGGAGAAAGAGACGGAGAAACAATGTAGAAAAGGTTACAGAACAACAGAGAAGCTGCAATCATGCTGAATAAAGTATATACCTTAGTCCCTTTTTGGGTAGTGTATTTCTGTCAAGCTGCATGCTGTTAAAACAAAGAAAACCCCTAAGGACATATAGTAAACAGGACTGTTCAGAATTACAAACTCTAAAAGTCTAGATATGTTCATACAACAAAAGGAGATGTAATATATTTTAATGTCTCTTTGTGATAAAACCCTGACTCATTAGAGAGGAAGACAGGACATGGATTGCCACATGGTCATTTTTTATCCAGACATGCTCTGGTCTGGGTCAATAGCCATTTGGCGAGTGTCCAAATCAGACAGAAGTTCTGCCTTCCAATTCTTAATCTTCCTTACCGACTTGACCTGTATGGGAGTCATATGGTCACAGAATGAACCTGCATTTTTCACAGCTCCCTGTGATCTTTTGCTATGTTTCTATGCAAAATGTAGGTTTGTGACACCTGCAAAGAGGCAGCGTAGCCTTGCCAGAAGCTAAGTGGCAGATTCTGCTTGTAGGAAGATGTGCTAAATATATAGAGACTGATTTACCATTGTCTTGCTTCTTGTGCAATCAATGCAAATGCAGATGGGGTGTAAAATGCCACGAGATCAGATGGTAGCAGCATTTTAAAACTCACTTTGTGCTGGAGTGAACAACAACATGAGATGCAAGGCACAGGAGAAGTGGGCTCTTAGCAGTGTAAATCCTTCCAGAGACAAGGAGCTGCTTAAAAGGACTGTCACTTACTTTCCTTCAAATAAGAAATAATTCAGGTGTTTTATCTTCCCTCAATTATCTAGGCCATAGGCGCGGACTCCATGGGTGCTCCGGGGCTGGAGCACTCATGGGAAAAAATTAGTGGGTGCTCAGCACCCAGCACCTCCCCCCCCCCGCTAGTGGACAGGAGGCGCTGGGGAGAAGGGGAGGAGCAGGGGCAGGAAGAGGTGGGGCAGAGGGTGGAAAGAGGTGTGGCAGGGGTGGGTCTTAGAAGGAAGGGATAGAGTGGGGATAGGACCTGGGGTGGAGTGGGGCAGAAAGAGGAAGGGCGGGGGTAGGGCCTTGGAGGAAGGGGTGGAGTGGGGGCAGGACCTGGGGCAGAGCGGGGGTCAAGCACCCCCGGGATCTGAGTAAGTTGGCGCCTATGATCTAGGATTTCAGCTGACTGGTAATTGCAACACTTGATCTGGCTCTTCAGTGAAATACACTATTTTATTTTGGAAATATAATTCAATGTCAATATGAGGATTAAATGAAACATGTGTGTGTGTGTATGGGGAGGGTGGTTCTATGTTCCATCACACCATCACCACAAAGCTGATCAGCATGTACTTTACACCACTGAGAGAAGCATCAGAGACAGTCACTTGGATCGACACTGCCTTCCTAGGGAAATGTTCTAAAACTTTCACACTATTGCTAACTGGCTCAATTTCAGTGGTGTTAACAGTGCTGAGAGCCCTCATGCAGATGGGGCGCTGAAGTTTACAACATAGTTTTATGTAACCTTGCTCACAGCAGGTCTAGCTGACAAAATGTTGAAAATGCTCTAACCAGCCACTCATCTCAGCTAGGGCTCTCAGCATTACTAACTCCAGAGGAGCTCAACCGGTCTTAGCAATGGTAGGAATTAATAAAACAAATGTCCCTAATTTAGTCAGGGCCTCACTCTGCACAGGGAGAAGAAAAGTTGATGGAAGCTACTCAGGGCTTGTCTACACTGCCCCACAGTTTAGACTACAGGGGTGTGAACAACTGTGGCGTAAAGTGCTGCACTGTAACTCCCCAATGTGGACGCTATGGATATGAACTAAAAGGTTCCTACCTCACATTGATGTAGTCCTATTTGAAGAGGTCTATGTTAATGTGAACTAGGAATCTTTTAGTTCACGTCTCCAGCATCCACATGGTGGAGTTCTAGTACAGCATTTTGGTGCTCATTGCTATTCACAACACGATAGTCTGAACCTGAGGTAGCACAGACATGCCCATAGAGGTGATGCAGTGTAAGCTTGACTATAACTGTCTACATGTGGTTGGTCCAGTGATAAACCTATAACTTGATTTCCAGCCTAACCATGGTATACGAACAGTCATCAAAAATTAACCCAGGCTGAGAAGGAGATTACATGGATTTAAATGCATGGTTCATGCATTTACTAGTCCGCTGTAATAAACAACGCCCTGATTCTTGATTTGTGCCATTAGGTGCCACTTCAATATATAACAAATAATAATGATCATAATAGCAACAACATTTCCTTCTGTGTATACTCCAAAACCCATGAGAAGGAATAGATTTTCTGACATTTCTTTAGGTGTATGTTTTCATGTATCGAAATAAGCTATACACCATGACTCCTAAAATAGTGACGCTATTTAAAGAACCAATGCCTGAAATGTTGTGACTCATGTCCACACTACAACCTAACAGCCGCCATAATTTAGGAGCCCACTTTAAGGGGGTGGGGGGTGAGGTGGGGGTTGAATGTGGATACCCAAAGGAAAAAGAGGTGAATATTCTTTAACTGGGGAATGGAAATGATTTAGCTGCCCAAAATGAAACTAAACAAGCATTTATTCTGTATTTAAAAATATTATTAAATCCTGTGACTAATCCTCCAAAATTGAGATGTCCACATTGCAGTTATTAATAATTAATGCTAATATGACAGCATGTTAATTCGCTTCCTTAACTGGCCAGGTCTTATTTTTTTTTAGCATCAGGAAGCACTCCTTCCCCCTTTATGAAGCTGAGCATGTTGCTTCTACAAATCCTAATAACTATGGGATTAAAGGAAAAACCAGAACCAGTAAATGAAAGTAGATTTTCTGAAATGTAATGCAGAGTAATACTGCTAGGTCACAGCTACGCTGATCCTACTGTTTATAGACCTAAAAAGATAATGTACAAACAACTCAGATTTAATGTGTTGATCTGGAGTTTCTTGGAAGACCCATCACAAGTATGGTGAACTGCCTTTTTAAGTCAGAATGACTGAGGGGGAGAATGGCACAAAATGTTATAAATACCAACATCATCATACACCTTGTAAACTACCAACAGCAGTGCTGCAAGCAGACGTGCATAAATGCCCACATTCTCCTTCTCAACATCAGGTAACCAGCTACCTGACTGCTGCTGAGCACAGCCGCCCATGATGCTGCCTGCTGACCATCTAGACAGGTGTTAATTCTGCAACACTTATCTAATATCCCTCCTCCTCTGCTCTGGCCACACAGAAGAGGAACATAAAAGTTGTAAATACTCCACAGAGGTAAAAAATACAGAGGAATCTCTGACTTTGGGTTTGTCTACACAAGATAGTTTCCCAGCCAATACCGATATAATTAAACCGATAGAAATTATACGAGCATTATTTTCCATGTGGACCTTCTTATTCTGGATATAGGATTGGCTTTTGGGGGCTTTAACATAACATAAACTGAGAAAGCCATTCTTATTCCAGAATAAGTGTGTCTATACGGTTATAGTGGTATAAATTCGCACCTCAAGCCTTGGCTAGACTTAAAAGGATTTGCTGGTATAGCTATGCTGATATAGCTATACCCTCAGGCGGCGATGCAGCTTATTAGAAGTTCTTTCATTCTCATGCAACTGCTCCCAGTAAAGAAAGAAAGAAGAAATACTGCTACAGCTACTCCTGCACGGCTTTCCAGTTTACTAACAGTATGGGTCTGGAAAGCAACCAGTGCCCCATAACTGTGGCTTACAGCGTGAAGAGAAAGGGGACCTTTTTCTGTCTCTTAATATTGTGAAACAATATTTTTGTTGGAAAAAAGCATATGAAGGTTCAACTGTATAAAACAACACAGTTTTTTTTTAACAGACCTTTTGGGAAAAAAAAATCAGACTACAAAGATCCTATTGGGGCTATAAATCAAGAAATGACAACTTTCTCTAGAAATCTGTGTGTTGATTCATTCTGAGGCCAGATCATCATCATATATGGCTCTCTCACGACTCAGTCAAAATATCCCCACGTGGACAGATACAAAATTTTAAAATATCGCCAAAGGCCAAAGTATTTGGAATCACTGAAATTAAATCACTGAACAAATACATGAAGTATTAGAAGTGGGAGCTGCTTATGCCAAGCCATTAACATTTTTAATGTGATATTAAACATCTTTTGCAAAACTATAAGATTTAGCATATACTCAACATCTTTCCATATCTTCTTATTGACTTTCTCATTCTGAAATGTAGTAATAGGAGTTACTGGAGGAACATATTATATTACCCTATAAACTAAAAAAATCATATTTAATATTATGTACAATATTGTCATTTTCAGTTGGTAAAATATAAAGTTGGGCTGTTAAGTCATTAAAAAAATTAATCGTGATTAATCGCACTTTTAAACAATAATAGAATACCATTTATTTAAATATTTTCAGATGTTTTCCACATTTTCAAATATATTGATTTCAGTTTCAACATAGAATACAAAGTGTACAGTGCTCACTTTATAGTTATTTTTATTATAAATATTTGCACTGTAAACATAAAAAGTATTTTTCAATTCACTTAATACAAGTACTGTAGTGCAATCTTTTTATTATGAAAGTTGAACTTACAAATATAGACTTATGCACAAAAAATAACTTCATTCACAAATAAAACAATGTCAAACTTTAAAGCCTAAAAGTCCGCTCAGTCCCAGTTCTTGTTCAGCCAATTGCTCAGAAAAACAAGTTTGTTTACATGTGCAGGAGACAATGCTGCCCACTTCTTGTTTACAATGTCACCTGAAAGTCAGAACAGGCATTTGCATGGCACTGTTGTAGCCAGGGTTGCAAGATATTTACGTGCCAGATGTGCTAAAGATTTATATGTCTGTTCATGCTTCAACCACCATTCCAGAGAACATGCATCTATGCTGATGATGGGTTCTGCTCAATAACAATCCCAAACAGTGCAGACCGACGCATGTTCATTTTCATCATCTGAGTCAGATGCCACCAACTGATTTTCTTTTTTGGTGATTCGGTTTCTGTAGTTTCTGCATTGGAGTATTGCTCTTTTAAGACTTCTGAAAACATGCTCCATACCTCAGATTTTGGAAGGCACCTCCGATTCTTAAATCTTTGGTCAAGTGCTGTAGTTATCTTTAGAAAATCTCGCATTCGTACCTTCTTTGCATTTTGTCAAATCTGCAGTGAAAGTTGTTCTTAAAACGAACAACATGTGCTGGGTCATCATCCGAGACTTCTATAACATGAAATATATGGCAGAATGCAGGTAAAACACAGAGCAGGATATGTACAATTCTCCCCCAAGGAATTTAGTCACAAATTTAATTAACACATTTTTTTAATGAGCATCATCAGCATGGAAACATGTCCTCTGGAATGGTGGCCAAATCATAAAGAGGCATACAAATGTTTAGCATATCTGGCATGCAAATACCTTATAATGCAGGCTACACAAATGCCATGCGAATTCCTGTTCTCACTTTCTGGTGACGTAAATAAGAAGAGGGCAGAATTATCTCCCGTAAATGTAAACAAACTTGTTTGTCTTAGCGACTGGCTGAACAAGAAGTAGGACTGAGTGTACTTGTAGGCTCTAAAGTTTTACATTGTTTTGGTTTTGAGTGCAGTTATATAACAAAAAAAATCCACATTTGTAAGTTGCACTTTCACGATAAAGAGAGTGCACTACAGTACTTGTATGAGGTGAACTGAAAAATACTATTTCTTTTGTTTATTTTTACAGTGCAAATATTCTTAATAAAAATATTATAAAGTGAGCATCGGACACTTTATATTCTGCATTGTAATTTAAATCAATATATTTGAAAATATAGAAAAACATCCAAAATATTTAATACATTTCAATTAGTATTCTATTATTTAACAGTGTGATTAAAACTGTGATTAATCGTGATTAATTTTTTTAAAGATCATTAATTTTTCTGAGTTAATCGCGTGAGTTAACTGTGATTAATCGACAGCCCTAATATAATGTAATTATTACATACACATTGAGGATCCAAAGACAACTTAAAATCACGTGTGTGTCAATGTATTTTTAACTTTCTGCTGGTCTACACAGATTGTGCACTGGCATAACTATGATGCTTATGAGCGTAATTTGTTTACCAATATACGTAAACTGGTACAACCCCAAGTGGGGATGCAGTTATACCAGCACAAAAGTGCCTTATACCAGTACAGCTTATTTCTGGTTGGGAATTTTCCAACAAAACATTTTTTTTATTGGAAAATGCCGAAACATCAAAAATGGAACTGTTTGTAGGAATGGCTTGGTTTGACAAATCTTCCAATTTTTTTTTAAAAAAAGTTTTGAAATTGTCTAAATGTTCGGTTTTGACATTTTCTAAACAAACAGTTTTGGTTTTCAGTTCAAAGCTACTTTTCACTTTGAATTTTTAGTAAATTTATACTAAAAATGTTTTACAAAATTGAAAATGGTTGAAATTGAAAGGAAACATTTCACAAGTATTGAAACAAAACACTTTTATTGACCTGGTCCCCCTTTTTTTTTTTGGTTATTGGTTCAAAAAATATTTGGGATTTGAACTTTTTGCCATCATAAGTCAAGAATTTTTTTTTTTAAATCTCAAAAGCTCTCAGGGATGGGAAAACCATTTCCGTATTAGTTCAACTTATTTCCCTCCCTGTACCGACACATAAACTATACCAGTATAAGAACCTTTATATTGATATAACTGCTTCCATGCTAGAGGAGTTGTACTTTTTCCTGCATAGTTAAAGCAGTACAGCAGTTCTGGGTAGACAAGATAGTGAAGAGATTATGGGGAGGTGGGATTTCTCTTGTTCTGGCCTGCATTTTCTGTGCAGAACTTGTCAAAATGTTGGGTAGCCCTGCCATGACCTTGCAAGTTTACCTCCCAAGTGAACCTCCCATCAACCTCAATGGGGACTGCACACAGGATCTCCCATGGGAAACAAGTTGCCAGATTGGGGCCTTTGTTGGTTTTTGATTTTGTGCTGCTCTTTCACAGAACAACAAGAGAGTAAAAAATATTTTTAAAAGTAAGAAAATGTCCTTGTAAAACTGCAAAAAGTGGCCAAGAGCTGTGTGCCAGGTTTAGTGCCTGAAATTACTTTTAACTCTCTCTCTCTCTCTCTTTTTGATGGTGTTCCTTTGGGCTTTCTCTTTCTGTTGTTTCTGTTTCTGTTGCATTCTCACTGTTTTTGTTTTCACTGTGTCTACAGTTAAGCTCACCTTTCCGATAGTGTAGATCTGACACTTCCAGTCCTCATGAGCAAGCTCTGAACCTCCTGAGTGCCTGTTGTCAATCCAGAGAGAGAGCTATGATGGCTGAGAGGGAGATCAATAGATTCAGAGCTCGTGTGCAGGCTAGTCATTGACTGGTAACTTGGTGTGTCCTTACTGCCAGCTGAGGAGCTGCTAAGGTTTGCAGCCCACACGAGACCACCTGATGTGAAAGAGTGAACAGATGCTGGACTGGAAGCCAAGGAGTGACTTAAACTTACAACATCTGTATTTAATTCCGAGGGTTTACTGAAGAGGGGGCTGCTGCTACCACTCTGCCCACCTGCACTGCCCATGCTGCCTGTACCCGAAGATGGAGATTCTAGGCTGCCTTGCCGTACTAATGTGGTACTAGGGCTGGGCATTGCTGATGTGGGTTTCACACTTTCTGTATTGGGTGCGGAGGCAGCTTTGCCACCAGCCTTGGCACCAAACAACCTAAAAGTAAAACAAACAGTTTTAGTTGTTATTCAGAGAAACTGACACTCACCTTAAACATTCAAGGCATAACATCACGAGAGCCAAATTCCACATTTAATTACTGCTACTAAAATAATGCACTCCTTTGTTGATTAATCACCTCTCAACATTAAATACACTTAACTACATCACACTAACATGGGATTTATTTTATTATCAAAAGCTCTCATTCACTGTTTTTCAGATGTGTTCTCTTTAGGTATAGACCTTCACACAGAGATGAAAAACAAGCAAATCTTTGGTTTTATGGTTGCATAAACAGATTAAACTTTCAACCAAATCCAGTAGTTAGTTTAAGTCCTACATTCCTAAATTAAACCATTAGACTGCTAAAAACATTACTTCCAATAAGCAGCTAAAATGATTGCAGGAATCATTAGTAAAAGGGTACTCTTCACAGTGTCAAACAGCTAAATACTTGTGTAAGATTCCCCCCCCCCCACACACACACACACTCCCCCCTGTCCCTTTTGCACAGATGGTGGTATGGATATGAGCCAAACAGTAATTAGTCAGATACAATAATATACACAGAGCTAAATGTGTCAATCCTTTTTCAAGGGCAGAAAGGACAGACATGCATGTCATGTGGCTGTTTCCAGCAGTTTATGGAGGTTATGTTTCTATATTCTTCCCCACTCCCCGCAAAATACGTTGAAATATAGTTAATGATGATTTAGTCTCTTGCTGAAAATATCTTAAGCACTTTGTTTGCAGTCCATAATACACTCTCAATATAAATGCAGAACTTGTCACATAAATAAAATAATCAATAAAGATGGCATAGCAATCTATTTTATTTATAATAAAGCCCATGATAATCAACAGTAGGTCAGTCATTTTACAGCCACTAAATGGAGACGTATTGGCAATAGACCACAGGAGGGCAGCATTGGCTTTTAATTAAACAATGGAAGTCTTTCATCTAGTGCACTTTCATAAACATTAGACTAGGGCATTTCCAATGGATTCACATTTTGTTAATGTTTCTGACGAGAAAGGACAAAGATAATAAAATCCTTGTAGCTAGAGGTTGCTGACAATTTTAAAAGCAAATACTTTATTAATCAGTATTTCTATGGAGCCAAATAAATGCTCATTAGTTTTTTCCCCCCCACAGGCTGCAAACACTATTAAAGTGACAAAACCTCCATAAATGAGAGGACTTTCTTCTATTTGGGGTTTTTTCTGAATATTCAATGAGAACTTGTTATACTCTTCATGATTTACATGTAGCTACTGTGGGACAGTGGTCAAAATTCAAGACACACTCATTTCAGAGTTGCAATGAGAGCCTCATTCCTTAAGAATTCTGTTAATAAATATTTTATATTTCTTTCACACTTTATTTATTTTTAAATGCAGGATTTCATAGCAAACCCATTACCTTCGGAATGTGGGCGAGGCAATGTCTGGGTATTTGGATCCTGGCTGCCTGAGTCCCGGTGTCCCACAGGCACTGGTGGAGGTTGGGCTGGATTTGGGGGAACTGGACAATGAAACACTCTCGGAATCAGACACTGCCACTTTCTCTTTTTCCTTGTCTGTCTGATTGATGGTGACGGGACTGGAACGCCCTGAGCCAATCTTCGTGGGCTCTCTCAGTTTGGTGGTGGCAGCCCCTGCAGACTTGCTGCTGACATTAGAGTCAATGCTGCTGGTGCTGGACCTGTGACCACCTCTGCCGGGAATACCGCTTGTGCTCGACTTTGAAGGGCGCGGCAAACTCCGGTACTGCAGCGTGGTCTTCGAGTTAACATGTAATACTCCGTCGTCCTGATTCTGTGACCCATCTAAGCTAGTTTTCCTCCCTGCATTTGACTTGCCACCAATGGCTGCAGATTTGGGCATCTTCCCCAGAGTTGCTGACCCACTTGTTATGGTTGCCCCACTTGTGGTGATTATAGGAGAAGATCCCACTCCCGCCTTCTTGAATCCAAAGGAGCCAGTAGCAGTTGATCGTCCAATGCCAGAGGGAGGCTTTTTTCCTTCATCGCCACTGCTTTTTCCTGCATCTGATGGAGAGCGCTGTATAGAGGTGCCTTTGAGAGGAGTTTTCACTTTTTCAGAAGCCTTTGCATCATCTGTTTTTCCTAATTAAGAGTATATTTTATATAGACCTCCGTATTTATAGCTACAGTATCTTAATATCAAGATTTCAGAGTAGCAGCCGTGTTAGTCTGTATTCGCAAAAAGAAAAGGAGTACCGGTGGCACCTTAGAGACTAACAAATTTATTAGAGCATAAGCTTTCGTGAGCTACAGCTCACTTCATCGGATGCATTAAAGCTGTAGCTCACGAAAGCTTATGCTCTAATAAATTTGTTAGTCTCTAAGGTGCCACCGGTACTCCTTTTCTTTTTAATATCAAGATATAATTACTACATGGTTGTATTTTGAGATATAAACGATATACAAGCAGATAAATTGCTATAAGAGAACACACCAATTAAGTCCTGGTTCAATATTAGATATTAAGTCTATCTAATCCTGGTTCAATATCTCATCTCTGGCAGTAGTAAGTACCAGATGCAATATATTAAAGATAAGCATCAGGTATTAAAAGACTGAAATTCTACTGAGGATTTCTAGCTACACATACATGATGTGGGCATAGCTCGTGTGATTTGTAAGAAGAGCTTGAAGCTCAAACTATGATTTTTAGTCAAAGTTGTTTTTTGGTTAGTAATACAGTATACTGAAGAAATTATATGTGAAAATAAAACGTTAACAGCAATTAACAATTCAAAAATACATTACCTATCTTTGAAGAAATGAATTCGTCTTCATCCTTCAGTTTTGCTTTCATTGCATATGTTTTCATTCACTTATAGTTAATTTCATTGTGATAGTAAAAGTGCAAACAATTATCAATGAGTATTTACAATCTAATGACAATAATAAGTCATAATACTGTTGATCTAGCATCAGGTCAGTATTATGATTTAATTTTATTTGTCGTATCTCCTCACGATTGTTATTTGTGTGAGACTGTCCTCATTAGTACACACACACATGCATCTTTCTAGATTACATTGCTATACAGTGCTATTGTGAAATGTTAAAAATGTTTACAAATATGATTTAAAACAATCACTTTATTTTACCTTTACAAACACCTTTGTGGTGACAATCAAAATGGTCACTTCTCTTTGCATTCTTTAATTTTGATTTCTCGTAGATTGCCTACTCTAAGATCATAAGAACTTCTAAAGACAATTATTTTGAGAACATCATAGTATTTCATTAATATAGCAAGTTATTATAGCAAGTTTGTAGCTCTATGGAGCTCTATGATTCCTCATGTAGTGTCTAACTGTCATGAAGAGGAACAAGTTTATTACATTTCTCTTATTCTATCCAACTCCATTATTGTAGAAAAAGGTACCTATGTACATATACACACACAGTGCATTGTATACTCTCTCACACATGTATATATCATATGTGCATATATACATACATACACAGAGTATATGGATTTTTTTCAAAATAAATAAAAACTTCAGTTTTCTGCTGCACTGTGGCTGCTTTGCTCTCCAATGGAACAGAGGATTCTACTAGCATAGGGAAATCCTTGGGTGGTACAGAGCAGAAGTAGTGGTCCTTATGCCACCCAAATCCTAGTTGCTAGTGCAGGGGTATAGCCAGGGCATATCTGAGTCCAGATGAGCTCTAGCTGCTGGAATGAACCCAGAAGGGGTGCTGTAGATGGTGTAGATAAAAGCAGTCTTCAGGCCTCTCTAAATTTACACTCTGGGGCCAGACTAGCACTTGTCAGCTCCAGAATCAGGGACACGCAAAGGTGCCTTGTAGCCCATGCCAGACTTGGGCTGAAGGCTCCTTTGCAGGTTCATAAAATATTTTTTAAATGATCTTGAAAGAAACATTTTTGACTAGACAGGGCCACATGCTAGAAAATGTACTGCAGAGAACAACCCTGCACTGGCAGAAGGATGGCCTAGACCAGGGATCAGCAATCTTTGGCATGCATCCCATCAGGGAAATCCACTGGGAGACTGGGACAGTTTGTTTACCTGCAGCATCCGCAGGTTCGGCCAATCGCAGCTCCCACGGGACTCGGTTTGCCATTCCAGGCCAATGGGGACTGCAGGAAGTGGCATGGGCCGAGGGATGTGCTGGCCGCCGCTTCGTGCAGCCCCCATTGGCCTGGAATGGCGAACCGCAGCCAGTGGGAACTACGATTGGCCGAACCTGCAGACGCTGCAGGTAAACAAACCGTCACGGCCTGCCAGCGGATTTCCCTAATGGGCCACGTGCCAAAGGTTGCCGATCCCTGGCCTAGACAATCTAATAGAGGTCTTTTCCATCTTTACTTCCTACCATCTTATGATTTTTGGCTTCAAAATTAGATTGCCAAAACACTGACACTGGCTGCTACTATTTTTAAGTGGCCTTTGTGGGGATGATATATCTATGAACCTTTGCAAGTCATCTAGTATTGAAGAAAAAGTTTCACAAGTTTTAAAAAGAAGAGAGAGAATTCTTTTCTTAGCAGTAAGCTACACTATTTATAGCTGGAGCCTCATTTGACCCTTAAACTTTGATTCAAAAATGGTCACTTTGGTTTATCTCACCTCAGTGTGAATGCTTTTCCCCTATACTGTTGTAATCTGTGCTGTTTTTGTTTTACACTCGCAACAACTATCGATGTAAATCTTTCCGAGAACATAAAATAACAGAAAGAAAATCAGGGTAACAATACATTACAATTCCCTGATAAGAAATTATCTACTCCCATGACAATAAAGCAAAATTCAGTCAACCTTTATTTTAAGGGTACATCTATAAATGGTTAATAAATGATTAATATATATTTTAATTGTTAAGTAATCAATTGTTGTAGAGACTAATAGGTGAGTCAATGGCTTATAACCACTGTTTATAACCATTTGTAACACCTTCAACTGCCTGTGACATGCTTATAACATCTATTAATTATTTTTAATCCCTTACAAACTCTTTTTTTCTGAGCCATAATACTACCTGGTGTCTTGAGAGCACTTGTCCCAGCTTTGTGTCTGGATGGGGTCGTTCCAACTTGTGCAGTCATGCCTCTCCTCCAGGATCCAGTCTGTGAAACAGACAGAGATGCTTTCTGACCTCCCTTCTCTGAGTCTTCGGACAGCCCCGAGGGAAGGCCCTTCCATTTACCACTGCCATCTACAGTGCTGTCAAAGTCCTCCTCTGGCTTCTTCAGTTCTTCAGTGCTGCCCCAGTTTTCACTGTCTGTTACGGACCGTTTCTCTGAATCAGTCTTCAGCTACAAGACATTTACGTCACAGGAAATGGTAAGTCTCAGCTTCATTCAATATTTTCTCATTTCTTAAATCCAAGGAAGAGAAGGAGAATAAAGCAAACTGATTTCTTTGTACCACAGATTATATTATGAATGCTATTATGAAACCCAATTTACCTCAGTCTTCAGCTGTAACCCCTTATTGTCCCTCCACTCCTTAGGGATTTCACAAACAAGTCCCCCCCCCACCCCCCTCGATTTCTCTGAGTGCTGAGCTGCCCTTGCATGGCTTGCTCTGCTCAGCCTGTTGGCGGGGGAGGGGACCTCTAGCCTTCTCCTGCTGCTCCTCACCCCTGGCACTTCCAGCTCACTTGGCCCCGCTCCCTGGCAGCCAGGCTGAGCAGGGGGCAGTCTGCTGCCACTGCCTCTCCAGCTGGGCTCTCTCGCAGACACCCACCATGCTGCACAGAGGCAGCAACCCTGACTGGCCACCTTCAGTTGGCAAGAGAAGTGACTCTGCCCCGCCCTCTCCGCTTCCCACCTGGGCCCGGCTGTTAGAGACAGGGGCCAAGTAAGCCCAAAGCAAGCTGGGGGAAGTGCAGCAGGAGAAGGACAGAGCCTCCCCCGCCACCCCCACTGGGCAGGTAACTCTGGCGGGGAGAGCGTGGCAGCCCACAAAGCTGGGGGTTGCTGGGGAAGGCGCCGGCAGCAGGATACCTCTGCTCAGCTGAAAGTAGGAGCATTGGCCGTGCCCCTTGCCTTGATGAGGTGTCTGTGAGGGCACGGGAGCTTCAGGAAGACACCGGTGTTATGAGTCTCCCTGGGTCACCCCAGACGCACTCTCTCCCTGCTCCTTTGGCCCCACCACATCCCCAGAAGCTGGTGGGATTGGTTGCCCTGGGCCTAGGACGTGGGGCTGGAAGGTTCCTCCCAGACGTTAGACCTGGGACGGTCACATGGCCCCCACTTTACATTGTGTCCGCCCACTACTGGCAGTCACAGGTTGTCTATAGCTGTGAGATGGTGATCTCTTAGTTGAATGTAAAAACAAAGAACAAGCTGACAAACTGCTAAAAACTAAAATTTAGGGAAAGTTAAAAATAAGTTGCAACTACCAAAGTATTTGACTGGAAAAAAAATGGGATAATATATGGAGTGTCATTAGAGCTGACCAATGTTGAGATAACCATAAGCATAGGAGAAGAGAAAGTGTTAAAGTCAATGACTAATTATTAAACGAGGAGGAGAAAGCAAGACATCAGTAGCTGTACTGATTACATGTAAGGGAGGTTTCATAGTAGCAGCCGTGTTAGTCTGTATTCGCAAAAAAAAAAAGCAGTACTTGTGGCACCTTAGAAATTAACAAATTTATTAGAGCATAAGCTTTCGTGAGCTACAGCTCACTTCATCGGATGCATTTGGTGGAAAAAACAGAGGGGAGATTTATATACACACACAGAGAACATGAAACAATGGGTTTTTCATACACATTGTAAGGAGAGTGATCACTTAAGATAAGCCATCACCAGCAGCAGTGGGGGAGAAGGAGGAAAACCTTTCATGGTGACAAGTAAGGTAGGCTAATTCCAGCAGTTAACAAGAATATCTGAGGAACAGTGGGGGGTGGGGGGTGTATGATAAACCCATTGTTTCATGTTCTCTGTGTGTGTATATAAATCTCCCCTGTGTTTTTTTCACCAAATGCATCCGATGAAGTGAGCTGTAGCTCACGAAAGCTTATGCTCTAATAAATTTGTTAGTCTCTAAGGTGCCACAAGTACTCCTTTTCTTTATGTAAGGGAGGGACTCTACCCGAGAAAGTAACACTAAGGTTTCAGATATTAAAGAACCAAGCCATATATCATCTCTCCCTTAAGGTGTTATAAGTGCCAATAGCAGCTTGCAAAGGGAAAACAAGATGTGATAAATGTAGGAGAGAGCACTCCTATGAAAATGCTATGGAAGGGACAGAGGTCAAATGTAGCAACTGCAGTGATAATGACAGTCTGGCATAGAGAGAGTGTATCGTGGCAAGGCAAGCTAAAGTCATACACAAGAGAAAAATTGTTAACATATCTCATGAGGTTTCAGAGTAGCAGCTGTGTTAGTGCTATAAGGAGACTCTCAAAGCATCAGGTGGAAAAGGAAGAGAC
Organism: Dermochelys coriacea; assembly: GCF_009764565.3. Taxonomy (NCBI): domain Eukaryota; kingdom Metazoa; phylum Chordata; order Testudines; family Dermochelyidae; genus Dermochelys; species Dermochelys coriacea. Next base: position 281,874,971 of record NC_050068.2, read on the forward strand.
AATCAGCACAGGAAAACATGCAGACACAGCCTCATTCTATAAAGAATATGATAAATACTGGAGAAGGTATAGGTGATCTATGAGTGATGAAAAAATAAAGGTTTATGGTAGGACTGTCAAGTGATTAAAAAATTAATCACGATTAATCGCGCTGTTAAACAATAATAGAATACCATTTATTTAAATATTTTGGATGTTTTTTACATTTTCAAATATATTGATTTCAATTAGAACACAGAATATAAAGGGTACAGTGCACACTTTATATTCATTTTTTATCATAAATATTTGCTTTGTAAAAAACAAAAGAAATAGTATTTTTCAATTCAGCTCAATGCAATCTCTTTACCATGAAAGTTGAACTTACAGATGTAGAATTATGTATCTAAAATAACTTCATTCAAAAATAAATAATGTAAAACTTTAGAGCCTAAAAGTCCACTCCATCCTACTTCTTGTTCAGCCAATCACTCAGACAAACAATTTTGTTTACATTTGCAGGAGATAATGCTACCCGCTTCTTGTTTACAGTGTCACCTGAAAGTGAGAACAGGAGTTCACATGGCACTGTTGTAGCCCGCGTTGAAAGATATTTACGTGATAGATGTGCTAATAACACTTTTGTCCCTTCATGCTTCAATGACCATTCTAGAGGACGTGTCCATACTGATGATGGTTTCTGCTCAATAACAATGCAAAGCAATGCAGACCGACACATGTTCATTTTCATCACCTGAGTCAGATGCCACCAACAGAAGGTTGATTTTCTTTTTTGGTGATTCGGGTTCTTTAGTTTCTGCACTAGAGTATTGCTCTTTTAAGACTTCTGAAAGCATGCTCCACACCTCGTAACTCTCAGATTTTGGAAGGCACTTCAGATTCTTAAACCTTGGGTCAAGTGTTGTAGCTATCTTTAGAAATCTCACATTGGTACCTTCTTACCATTTTGTCAAATCTGCTGTGAAAGTGTCCTTAAAACGAACATTTGCCTCAGCTGGAGTACTGTGTCCAGTTTTGGTCACCAACGTATAGAAAGGGTATAGAGAAACCTGAAAGGACCCAGAGGTGAGCAACGACGATGATCAAAGGGATGGAGTGTAAGCCATATGACAAAGGCTGAAGGAACTGGGTGTGTTTAGTTTGGAAAATAGGAGATTAAGGGGGGATATGATAGAGGTCTTTAGATACTTGAAAGGCTGCCATAAAAAAGATGAAGGAAAGTTATTTTCTTTTGCCACAGAGGGCAGGACAAGAGGCAATGGGTTCAAACTACAGCATAGCAGATTTAGATTAAATCTCAGGGGGAAAAAAATCCTAAATGTAAGAACAGTAGGACAATGGAATAGTTTGCCTAGGGAGACTGTGGAAGCTTCTTCAGTGGAGGTTTTCAGAAGGAGGCTGGATAGCCATCTGTCTTGGATGGTCTAGACACATCAAATCCTGCATCTTGGCAGGGGGTTAGACTAGATGACCCTTGTGGTTCCTTCCAACTCTATGATTCTATGTTTCTAAACATGAAAAAACTATAGTGAATTAATGATTTTGTATGCGAGAACTTGAGTAAGCTATTGATATCAGCAAAAATAGATCTCCAGGTAAAGATAAGGTACATAACATAATATTTAAATATGTCTGTGAAATCAATTTGAGGGTTCTCTTGGAATTATTTAACACTATATGGACCAAAGGACTGAGACTGTTGAATGGAAACATGCAGTAGTAATTGCAATACAAAAAACAGGCAAACTCTCCACAAAAGTGGATACCTATAGACCAATTGTCCTTACATCCTGTCTGTGTAAAATGTTGGAGAGAATAATGAATGAAAGATTGGTTGTTTGTTTGGAAAACAATGGCATTACAGATAAGGCAGAGAGTGGTTTTTAGGAGAGGAAGATGCACTAGTGATCACATTGCTAAATTAGAAACTGAAATACAAAAAAGTATGAGGTAAAAAGATTTCATGATAGCTGTCTTTCTAGATATTGAAAAGATGTATAACAAGCTATGGAGGGAAGGGTTATTGTACAAAGTAAACGCACCAGGGATAAACGGAAGAATGTATGGGTGGATTAGAGAATTTTTGAGTAAAAGGACCATGCAAGTCAAAGTTTCTAAAGTTATGCTGAATATATATAATATTAAAAATGGTACACCACAGGGAAGTTTTATCAGCCAAATATTATTTAATATTATGATAAATCATAGAATCATAGAATATCAGGGTTGGAAGAGACCTCAGGATGTCATCTAGTCCAACCCCCTGCTCAAAGCAGGATCAATACCCAATTAAATCATCCCAGCCGGAGCTTTGTCAAGCCTGAGCTTAAAAACTTCTAAGGAAGGAGATTCCACCACCTCCCTAGGTAATGCATTCCAGGGCTTCACCACCCTCCTAGTGAAAAAGTTTTTCCTAATATCCAACCTAAACCTCCTCCACTGCAACTTGAGACCATTAATCCTCGTTCTGTCATCTGCTACCACTGAGAACAGTCTAGATCCATCCTCTTTGGAACCCCCTTTCAGGTAGTTGAAAGCAGCTATCAAATCCCTCCTCATTCTTCTCTTCTGCAGACTAAACAATCCCAGTTCCCTCAGCCTCTCCTCATAAGGCATGTGTTCCAGTCCCCTAATCATTTTTATTGCCCTCCGCTGGACGTTTTCCAATTTTTCCACATACTTCTTGTAGTGTGGGGCCCAAAACTGGACACAGTACACCAGATGAGGCCTCACCAATGTCGAATAGAGGGGAACAATCACATCCCTCGATCTGCTGGCAATGCCCCTACTTATACATCCCAAAATGCCATTGGCCTTCTTGGCAACAAGGGCACACTGATGATTCATATCCAGCTTCTCATCCACTGTAACCCCTAGGTCCTTTTCTGCAGAACTACTGCCTAGCCATTCAGTCTCGAGTCTGTAGCAGTGCATGGGATTCTTCTGTCCTAAGTGCAGGACTCTGCACTTGTCCTTGTTGAACCTCATCAGATTTCTTTTGGCCCAATCCTCTAATTTGTCTAGGGCCCTCTGTATCCTATCCCTACCCTCCAGCGTTTCTACCTCTCGTCCCAGTTTAGTGTCATCTGCAAACTTGCTGAGGGTGCAGTCACACCATCCTCCAGATCATTTATGAAGATATTGAACAAAACCGGCACAAGGATCGACCTTTGGGGCACTGCACTTGATACCGGGTGTCAACTAGACATGGAGCCATTGATCACTACCCGTTGAGCCCGACAATCTAGCCAACTTTCTATCCATCTTATAGTTCATTCATCGAGCCCATACTTCTTTAACTTGCTGGCAAGAATACTGTGGGAGACCATGCCAAAAGCTTTGCTAAAGTCAAGGAACAACACGTCCACTGCTTTCCCCTCATCCACAGACCCAGTTATCTTGTCATAGAAGACAATTAGATTAGTCAGGCATGACTTGCCCTTGGTGAATCCATGCTGACTGATCCTGTTCCTCTCCTCTAAGTGCTTCAGAATTGATTTCTTGAGGACCTGCTCCATGATTTTTCCAGGGACTGAGGTAAGGCTGACTGGCCTGTAGTTCCCAGGATCCTCCTTGTTCCCTTTTTTAAAGACGGGCACTACATTAGCCTTTTTCCAGTTGTCTGGGACTTCCCCTGATCGCCACGAGTTTTCAAAGATAATGGCCAATGGCTCTGCAATCACATCGCCAACTCCTTTAGCACTCTCGGATGCAGTGAATCTGACTCCATGGACTTGTGCTTGTCAGGCGTTTCTAAGTAGTCCCGAACCACTTCTTTCTCCACAGAGGGCTGGTCACCTCATCCCCATGCTGTGCTGCCTAGTGCAGTAGTCTGGGAGCTGACCTTATTCGTGAAGACAGAGGCAAAAAAAGCATTGAGTACATTAGCTTTTTCCACATCCTCTGTCACTAGGTTGCCTCCCTCATTTGGTAAGGGGCCCACACTTTCCTTGACTTTCTTCTTGTTGATAACATACTTGAAGAAACCCTTCTTGTTACTCTTAAACATCTCTTGTTTGCTGCAATTCCAGGTGTGATTTGGCCTTCCTGATTTCACTCCTGCATGCCCAGCAATATTTTTATACTCTTCCCTGGTCATTTGTCCCATCTTCCACCTCTTGTAAGCTTCTTTTTTGTGTTTAAGATCAGCAAGGATTTCACTGTTAAGCCAAGCTGGTCGCCTGCCATATTTACTATTCTTTCTACACATCAGGATGGTTTGTCCCTGTAACCTCAATAAGGATTCTTTAAAATACAGCCAGCTCTCCTGGACTCCTTTCCCCCTCATGTTATTATGGTCACTGCCTCCCAGGTTCCCATCCACTTTTGCTTCCCCTACTAATTCTTCCCGGTTTGTGAGCAGCAGGTCAAGAAGAGCTCTGCCCCTAGTTGGTTCCTTCAGCACTTGCTCCAAAACTCTGTGACTAGATCTCCCTGGCATGTATTCTGGGACTGAAGTGAGCGTGCTGTGCACACCTGACTCTCTCCCTGCATGCTCCTGCTTGCCCCACCCCCGCCCCTTTCTGGGAGCTCATCAAAAAAAGAAGCTACAAGCTAAACAAACAGCAAGCTACAAGCCAAAAACTAGCCAACAAGCAACTCACAAGCCAATTAAGCCAAAACCAAGCCCAATTTCTGCATTTTTTTTCTCAGGTTTGGCATGTCTGACTAATACTCTCCTGTCTAGTACTCATTCACAGACCCAGGCCCCTCCTGCAGCGAAAGATCTCCCAAAAAAAGAAGTGCTGGGTGTAGGTGTCACTCTATTTGCAGATGACTGTGCTATGTGGGTTAGGAGCAGGAATATAAAGGTAGCAGAAAAGAGAATCAACAAAATGTTATGGGAGACCTCTGATTGGGGAAATGCATGGGGTTTCAAGTTTCCCATTGCTAAATCCACAGGACTGATCTTTACAAAAAGGAAAATTACAAAGGAAAGTTAACTGTATATATCTGGAGAACAAATAGACATAGTTAAAAGGTTAAAATTCTTAGGGTAATATTTGATGCTAAATTACTTTGGAAACATCATATAAACTATGTTAAAGATAAATGTACAGAAAGGATTAACCTGCTTAAAAGTCTTGCTGGACCTACTTGAGGGTGGGGGGTGGATAGGAAAACATTGTTGATGGTATACAGAGCCTTAATCATACCAGTTATTGACTACAGCTGCTAAGTTTTTGGGTCAGCATCACAATCAGAACTTAAAAAATTAGATTTAATACAAGCCCAGGCACTACGAATTGTGTGTGCTGTGTTTATTACAACACTTATATGCGCTACAGATAGCTTCTAGTGAAATGCCAGTTACACGATGAATGAAACTACTGGACCTCACTTTCCAGGCCAGAGTTACTGGGAACTGCAATGATGAAAGTACCAAACAAACTGATGATGATTGTTGGGAATTTGATAGGCAAACTAAAGCACACAACGTTAGAATTCCACATACCATTCGAGTTAAAAGTGTGATGCAGCAGTTGAAAAACAAAGAAAAGTTGAATGAAGTCAAAATTTTTAGTTATGGGAAAATTAGTTATGGATGGAAAGTCAAATGTCCAAATGTAGAGTTAGATTAATTTTATAAATTTAAGAATAAAAAAAGAGACAGAAGGTATTAAAAATGAAGTGTACCAGTCTACAGTTGAAAAGTGGAGTTGGTTTTGTCAAATATATATAGATGGGTCGAAAAAAAAAAACAGGAAGAATAGGGATGGCATATTGTATACAAATATTGGGAATTAATACATCCAAAAGAATATCTGACTATGTAGCTGTAGTGCTAACATTGAATCGGATCTGGGATGTACATCCAGCAGAAACAGCAGTCAGTTTTTTCGCATTCAATTTCAGGCCTTATGGTGATAAAAAAGGATGTCTCAGTATGCACAAGTGGTTTAATCAATGAAGTTATATTTCTAACAGAGTTAGTACAGATAGGGATACATGTAGCATCAGCTTGGATCCCAGTACTTTTTGGGATAACAGGGAATGAAATGGCAGCCAAAGCAGTAAGAAATGGAAGGATTGATGCAGCAATACCCCTGAGTAAACAGGGATTCAAAAGCCTAGTACAGACAAATTTAGAAGAGAAATGGCAAAAAAAAAAATGGATTAATGAAAAAAGATGAAGATCTTGTTTTGAATTGTGCTCTAGATTTGAGGATTATGACATACTTTCTGGGCCTGGATAGAACTAACAAAGTGCTTTTGTTTAGAATACTAACTGGCCATTTTGGCTGAAAATCCTTTTTGAATAAAAAGACACAAAGATGGACTATGTGTGCTCTGTAGGGTGGAGGAAAAATTGATCACCTTTTATGGGTATGTATGTTTTTCTTTTGAAAAAGAAAGGGAAAAGCTTTTTGAGGAATTTAAACATCTTAAGTGGAAAAATACATGATGTGATATAGTAAAAACATGAAGAAAATGGATTATTATTTGAAAAAAGAAAAGGAGTACCGGTGGCACCTTAGAGACTAACAAATTTATTAGAGCATAAGCTTTCGTGAGCTACAGCTCACTTCATCAGATAGCTCACGAAAGCTTATGCTCTAATAAATTTGTTAGTCTCTAAGGTGCCACCGGTACTCCTTTTCTTTTTGCGAATACAGACTAACACGGCTGCTACTCTGAAACCTGTTATTATTTGAAAGGTGCTGTTACATTACTTGAAAGACACAGGGCAGAGCGAGAGGCTATAAAATGTTAAGTATTGAGGAATTATAGTTGGTGGCAGCTACAGACTATATAGGCAAATCTGTTTCACCATAAAAAGAGACAGAGAGAGAGAGGGCATGGCAGTTAGGAAGTCTCCAGCCAATCTCTGTGCATTAGAGAGGGAAGTAGGGAACCGGGGAAAGAGCAGGATCCTGGCAGCCTGGCCCTGGGGAAAGGCATACCCAGAAAAGAGAAGGGTGAAGCAGAAAACCTCTGGGAAGCGGAATAGGAAGCAGTCCAGGGAGAAAGCAGCAAAGCTGGACCCTGAGCAGACATTGGCTGCGTGTTGTAGAGTACCTGGGCTGGAACCTGGAATAGTGAGCTGGCCTGCTTTCCTCTACCAACCACTGACAGAGTGGCATTGCCTGGACAATGGGTGCAGTGAGACTTTATACCCTGGCAGGGGAAACCATGAAGTGACCTGGCCGGAGTTCCAAGTCATGAAGAGGAAGCTGTAGCTCCTAGAGTGACAGAGGGGCCACAGAGTGAGAGAAAGGACAACAGGTTGAGAAACTGCAAGGAAAGGTGTCAGACCTGTAAGGGAGCCAATTCCCAGAACAGCCAAGAGGAGATGTGACCTGCAATGAGTGAGTACCCTTGACAGCATATAGTAATAATTGGCTGCTATTGAAATGTATGGTATTTGAGGCATAAAAAATGCAATGTTTGACTATGCTAATATAGTCTTGCATATGCTTTTGGCAGGGAAACAGATTTTGTACAAAGAAGATGGGAAAAGAATCCAAGCAAATATGCATACAAATACTGCATACAAACTCTCTTCAGCAGAGAGTTTTTGTTGATGATGATGATACTGAGACTGTAATATTCCAAGAGCTTTCGTCAAGGACAAACTTTTAAATACATGCAGAGATACATTTTTAAAGCAAATTGCATCATCTGCAAAAATGCTAAACAAAATCCTTTTCTTAAAAGTACTTTTGCCACCCCTCCATTCATGAAGTGACTGTTAATCCTCTTTTATTAACAAAACAGGCCAATTTCCTCCTTATGCTGCAGCCCATTTATGCTACACCAGTTATGTACATTGATTGCAGCAAGGAGCCCACTATCTCTTTGTTGCCGGGGATGTTCCCCAACTGGAGTACAGCTGCCATAATAGCTATATGAACATAGCCTGTTTGAAAGAGGACTATGTTAACGTGAACTAGGTATCTTTTCATTTGCACCAGCAGCGTCCACACAGGGCAATTGGATCACAACACTTTGGTGCACTCTACAATTCACACCCTGAAATCTCCATTGCAGCGTAATGAAGACAATCCCTAAGTGGCTGAAGCCCAGCCTTGTGAAGATGGAGATAACCCCAGTAGGTTGGGAGAGAACAACTGAAGATCTGAAGATGATTACATTGGCACACCGATAGAGGGGGTCTGACCACCTTTTGTGCCACAGGCCTGAAATTTAAAGACCTGACTTATTCTGGACCTGCCACTGGTAGCTCATGTAGCAACAATGCCCAATGTGACTTTGTTGCATCTTCTTATGCTAAAATGAGCGCTTAGGGTATGTCTACACTGCAGCTGGGAGCATGCTCCTCAGTGTGAGTAGACAGACATGCACTAGCCCTGCTCGAGCTAGCGCACTAAAAAGAGCGGTGTAGCTGGAATAGCACGGGTGAGGCACCTGACTACAAACCTCCCTGGACCACCTGGTATGTACTTGGGCAGCTAGCCCAAGCTGCCACCTGTGTTACCCTATCTACACTGCTATTTTTAGTGCACTATCTCAAGCAGAGCGAGTGTATCTGTCTACTTGCACTGGGAAGCATGCTCCCAGCTGCAGCATATGCATCTCTACATAGGGCTACATCTAAAGACCACAACGAAACTGAAGTTAGCTCAGAACATATTAAGTGGAGCAGCATGCTGAGAGCACAAAACACTGAGCTGCACTGGCTGCTTATGAGTGGGTCCGGGTGGAATTCAGTGTCAGTGTTGACATTTAAAGCCCAGAGATCAGGTTACTTGAGACACCTGTGCCATGTGGTCTTTTAGTTGTGATCAGTTGAGGAGCTCGAACTTGCAGTCCCTCTCTAGAAACAAAAGCCATCTGGCAGGGCATTCTTTGTGAAGGCCCCTTGACTCTGGGACTCATTTTCCTCTTTGCACTGCAAGAGCCTGCAGTTGTTAACCTTCTGCACACTCTTTTGGGTCTTTGAGGAGATGTGAGGGGTAATGACATATTTTCCTGGAAGGGGTTTTATCTGTTTTCTGCTGATTGATGTTTATGAGCACAATATTTTGATACTGTGGAATTTCTACTTGTTTAATGGTGTCCAGACCTTGGGACAGCAGCTTATTTAAATGTTTTTAATTTGAAAGAAATAAATGGATAAAAAAAATAAATATAAAATTGCACAAACAAGGCCAAGCTTGGGGGCCAGACTGTGAATGAGTACTAGACAGGATAGTATTAGTCAGACATGCCAAACCTGAGAAAAAAATGCAGAAATTGAGCTTGGTTTTGGCTTAATTGGCTTGTGAGTTGCTTGTTGGCTAGTTTTTGGCTTGTAGCTTGTTGTTTGTTTAGCTTGTAGCTTCTTTTTTTGCAAAAAGAAAAGGAGTACTTGTGGCACCTTAGAGACTAACAAATTTATTAGAGCATAAGCTTTCGTGAGCTACAGCTCACTTAGCTCACGAAAGCTTATGCTCTAATAAATTTTAGTCTCTAAGGTGCCACAAGTACTCCTTTTCTTTTTGCGAATACAGACTAACACGGCTGCTACTCTGAAACCTTCTTTTTTTGATCAGCTCCCAGAAAGGGGTGGGGGTGGGGGCAAGCAGGAGCATGCAGGGAGAGAGTCAGGGGTGCACAGCAGGCCCACCACAGTCCCAGACTGCACACCGGAGGGATCTAGTCAAAGAGTGTTGGGGTTCTTAGGGACTGACTTGTTTGGCCTTGTTTTGAAATGGGATTAGCCTGATTTTTGGCTCATTGTGAAAGTCAGGGTGCTTATTTACCACGTGAAAGTTATCAACTGTGGTACTAGTGCTGCTTTATCACTCCAAGAGCAGAAAGCTGCCTCTGGTGTTCCACACCACCATACAGGCAGGAATTGAAGCAACTGTTCGCCACAGGTGTGCCCCGGCTTGATCAGGAGCAGCAGCCCACTAGAGCCCTTATTTTGGAAGATCTCAGATTCCTGTGCTAGGGGAACCCAGAAGAAGCACTGAAACCCCACTCACAAGAACAGAGCAGGAGTGTTGAGTAGCTGTCCCAGCAGGTCTGAATCAGGGGAGAGAAGATGCCCACAGGTCCATGTCCCTGACATTCTCAAAGGTCCCCCTCTCTTCCTGGAGGGGATTGGGGAAAATAAAAGCTCACACCTCCCGCCCTTGGCTCAACTCTCCTCATGGAGGAGACAGGAGAACAGTCTCCTTCTGCCAGTTCCTTTCTCCCTACGGAGTGAAAAGGGAAATAATTTCCTTATGGCTATGAAGTCTACAATTTCCTTCCCTGATATGTTACATGTCATGACAGATGAAAATAGGATGAATTTAAATTGTACCATTTGTAACAGAGTAAGATGCAGTGAGTAGAAATCTATATATTCCAGATTCAACTACACCACATTCTGTGTTTACTGGAATGGAACACTTCTTGAAAATAAATATAGTAGAAAACCATGGCCAATATTCCTCATGTCATTTGTTTTGGATGTACTGCCACTGAAGATATTTTTTCTAGTATGCTGTATACTTTGTATGTATTGTGTTTAAATTCACCTTTCCTGGTATACAGGCCCTGCTCCCGCCCCCCCCCCCCCCGCCACAGGCACTCACCAGTTGTCCAGAAACAGGATCCAGCACACATAGATGATGAAGATGGACACTAGGACCCAGCAGGCAGCATCCTGGAGCTGCCTGCCAGCCTCAGCCAAGGAGAGGGTCAGAGGGAGCTTCTTCCTTCCGTGACTGCTAAGCAGAGCTCCAGAGAAATTGGGTGTGTGGGATGGGGGGCGTGGGGGGGCGGGGACAAAGCCTGCTCAAACCACACCCGTGGCTGGCATGGGTTCCCGTGATAACCGGATTTTTAGTGTTCGGTCACCAGTGTTAACCGGATACCTGGCAGTGTGTTCCTGCCACATGGGGAGATGCAGACAGGAGGGAGGGGAAGCAGCAGGGTGCCAGCAGAGCTCCTTCCAAGCCACAGGGGGCTGCTTTGCCTTTCCTCTGGTTGGAGCGCTCCAGCAGGGCTGTGTGACTAAGCTCACTTCCCTAACTCACCCGGCCTGGATGCGCCCCCTGCCTGACCAGTAGGGCCTAAAAATAGGAGGTCCTAAGGTGATAGCCTTATTAGCCTATGGGTTAACCCAGCCCTGCTGGTGTACTATGCACTTGAAAGGGTATTGTAAGAAACAGCAATGAAAAGCTACTTACCTGAGTGTGAGCATTTTTTCTTGAAGAAGCAGTAATATTGGAATAAGAGCTGACAGATGAGGCGGTGTTCAGGTCATCCGTGCTCAGGTTATCAAGGGTGTCACTGAGGCCACTGCTAACTGAGCTGCTGTCATCCCAGCTGTGGAAAAAGAAGGATTCTATTTACCCACTGAAAGCCAACGGACAGGAAATGTCCTCAAAACAATAGTCTCTATAGTACCTTTTTTGCATGACTTTTACACAATGAACATTAAGTAATATTTGCTAATGTACAATACGCATTAGTTTTCAGACATTTCTAATTAATCACACATTTTCAAATGTGTACTGGTAGCTGTTCAATTAGTGAAAGACCAGGACGTCTTTAAAAATGTAATATCAGCTCTGGGCAAACACTAATTTAAGTCATTAAAAGAGGTTGTTTCATGCTTCATTGCAATCACATTCAGTACATTGGCAGGGAAATCCATTAAAGCTACCTGTATTGATAGCCAAAGCATTATTAACAGCTTGCAGTACCCTATGGATTTCCAGCCTACAGAAAAATAAAGGAAATATCTCTTCTCCAGCCTAATCAACTGTCAGTTAGGCAGCCAATATTTCCAATAGCACTGTTTTCTTGTCTCAGCCTTTGTCTGGTGGGTGCTGTGTCATCAGAGCAAGATTCTTTGATCAAACATTCACTGGAACTGGTTACTTAGAGAATAGAAGTTATACATTTCATAGAAACACAAACTATTGTTGCTGTTGTCCTTTCTGCCTCAGGAGATCTGGGAAGCAGATATGGAAGAGGGCTATGACAGCTCTATGGCAAGATCATCTACATATTCTCATGCAAGCCCTATTTTTAACTTGGAGGGACTGGGGTACAGGGAGTTAGAAAAACTCCATCTCCAACTTCCTTACAGAAGAATTCAGAGGAAACTCAGTGAGGGGAACTGGCCCTCCCCAGACACAGAGGAAGATGGTGGCTCCACCCCCTCGTGGGCAGAGCCCTAACCCCTAGCTCCATCCCCCAGGAGCCAAGGGGCAGGGGTGGAAGTATAAAGGCGGGACCCGGAAGCTCAGTAGGGGCCCAGCCACTGGAGGGAATACATGCGACCCCTGAGCACTCGTGCTGGGAGGTGGCTGCAGGCCCGCAGAGTACAGATGACTGGCCCGGACCACCCAGACCCCAGGATGACCTGACCCCGCAGGAGACAGACGACTGGCCCGGACCGCCGGCTGGCCCAACCCCGACAGAGCTTCTGCTGGCAACTGAGGCACTCGCTGATCACCTTACCTCATTGGACCAGCAGGGTACCTGTGGAGGGGGAGTGTGGAAGTGGCCCAGGGGTAGTAGACCCCTGTCTGTTGGAGCTGAGTGACTTTGTTTCTTGCCCTGCTCTGAACCAGCACCTGGCCTCATTAACTGCCTGCAGCCCCACCTGAGTGAGAGTTGGAGCTTGGTGACTTTGTTTACTGCCCCGCTCTGAACCAGAGCCTAGGCTGATTGATTGTTTGCTGCCCAGCCTGAGTACAGGCCGGAGCATGAGACTCTTTGCAGCCCCACTCCGAGGCTGGGGCTCCGTAACTGTGTTTATTGTTCGGCCCTGACCACAGGCCAGAGCTCATGTCTCCTGTCACCCCCCTGATTCCCCACATCAGGCGACCCCCAGAGACGTGGGGCAGATTGGCTGCCCACAGACCCGAAGGAGGAGGAGCCACTCCCCTCAACGGACTACAGGAATCTTGCAGCATTTCCTGGCCCTTCTCCACTTGAGTACCTCTCTGTAGTGTTACAATCTGATCCTGAGTTTTACATCCTATGGGGAAAAACCCACACAGGGCAGAATGGAGGAGTTAAGGAGATTAGGAGAAATTGAGATCTTCCAGGTGAATGTAAGCAAGTACAAAACTGCCACAGAACAGACAAAAGTGGTGCCTGCTACTACCTGAATTCCAAATAAACTATTTCATACAGCTGCAAGTATCATGCTACCAAGGCTATATTTTGTATGCCTCCGTAAATGAGAGAGTAGTAATACTAGACAGGCAATATGATAGCCTCTCTGCAGAGTTCACCCAACACATTTCCATCCTGGCCTGCCGTTCCCTTATTAATCCAGGTCTGGATCATTCCCTCAACAGTTTTATTCTTTCATACAGGAGCCAGCCAGTCCAGTGAGTGTGAAAAATTCAGTCTATCACTTAACGTTTAATACTGAAATTCGATTCATATCAAATAAGCCTTACCGACATTATTATGTCAGGGGCCTATAGACTCCCAGAGTTGTAAAAGGCAGATTCTGTAAGTCCTACAGTTTGCATCCAAATATATTAAAAACTGGAGCTTCTATTAACAGGTTGAATAAAGCTAGACACTGGGGATCTATAGTATTGCTAATATCAGAGCAGGGAAAACAATGGAAAAATCTGACAATCCTTGTTGTACATGTGCATCTACAGAGGGTTAAACCCACATATTCATTACTACATGGAAGGCTTTGGAATGTGACAGTAGCAGCTACAAATTATCTAGATGTTGAGGAGATCAGAAAGTTCAGTGCACTGGCCGGTATCCTAGCAGCCTCAGAGACTGTTACTTTGAATACTGCAACGGTAGAGACTCAGTTTAGTACATGACCTCAGTGGCAAAAGAAACTTATTTCAGAAGGGTGAGAGCAGACTACAATACTGCACTCTCTGGTATTCAGTGTAAGGGCTACAAATAAATAGAGCTTCTGCACCATTGCCATGTCATAGACAGTAAACACGATTTAAGAATGCAGTTTTATATCTGATTGATTCTAAAAACATGCTGCATAAACCCCACATTGACAGGGAAGGGGCGAAGGAGGTTCTAAAGGTGTACTAAAGGAGACCGGATCACTTTAAAAGGAGGAAGCTGCTGTCCGTAAGGGGAAGTGCTGAGAAGGCTGTGGCTCTTGAAGCAGCAGAAGGAACCCAATGCCAGAGACTTTCCCAGCTCTGTGAAGAGTCTGTGAAACCAGGGGCAACCCCAGCAGCAGGGCTGGCTCCACGCACCAGTGAAGGAAGCAGGTGCCCGGGGCGGCCAATGGAAAGTTGGGGCGGCATGTCCGGGTATTCGGCGGCAAGTCCTTCATTCCCTCTCTTCCTCTTTGGTGGCCACTCAATCGGGGGTTTTTTTGTTTTGTTTTGTTTTCTTCGCCGCTTGGGGTGGCAAAAAAGCTGGAGCTGGCCCTGCCCAGCAGGGAGAGACTCCTTTAGCTACCTGTCCAGAAGGACTGCAGTAAAGCTGCTATGCAGGCACCCCTGAAGTTAGGGGGTGCCACTGACCTTGTCTCTTTTTGTTGATCCCAAAAGGGGCTTGTTCTCTGTTGAATTTGAACTTTTGCTGTTCCCCACCTGTGAACAAAGCAAGACGGCCTGTAAAGGCAGGGCCCACTGCAAGAACTAAAAGGCTTGGGCCTGGACTGGGCTGAGCCTGTGGTGGTAACGGAGCATGGCAAGGGGCCTCAATCCAGGTAGGGAGGTGCCCCAGAGAGACTCTTTTACACATGCCTTACTAGGACTTCTATTTGTTTCCACTAATCATTTATATCTGCTGCCTTTTCAACCTTTTAGCATTGTCTAATGTGATAGATAGGGAGCTTCACAGCCTATAAAAGTCATTATTCAAATACTACTTGTAACCTAGGCATATACTGTTTGCAGTACTGTCAAGCATAATAACTGGAAGTACCTTTAATTATAGTTAGATATTATCAAAGACAGTATGCCCTGGCAAATACAATCAGCAGGATGTGATGTTGTGTTGTATGCTGTCACAGGCACCATGTTTGAGTATAAAATACTAAGAACAAAACACACCCATTTTATTAAACCTGTCTTAGAGCATTTCTCAGAGCTGTACAACTCACAACAATATTTTTTCAATCTTTAACTCCAATTTTCTCTTTTCTTTACACCTTTAATCCTTAGTTGAGGATGTCACCATAAACCTTTCCGGAAGAAGGTTCAAATCTTCTAATTTATCTCAGTTTTAAAACTACGTAACTGAAGCATGTTCACAAAATCTACATACAGACAGTCTCTGTATTCTGAAGCTCAAGTGCCTTGGCGGAATTAATCTTTCAGATCATGTTTTAACTCTCCTATGGCTTCTCGGTGATGTTTCACACTTGTCATGAAGACTCACTCAGTGTATTGGTAAGCTCTGGAAGCACTTCTGGCTGCCTTAGAAGATATGCAGAGAAATGCTTGACAGCTACTCTACTGACCTTTCAGAGTTTTCACTACATTAGGCTGGAATATTTCTCCAATCTCAGGTGGTCAGAAGTCTTCCAAATGTTTAGGAGCTCTTGAACTTAATTTCTGCCTATGCTCAGTCCCAATTATTTTATTTTATTTTATTTTATTTTATTTCATTTTTGTTCCACTCATACCATCATAGTTATTTGTTGGTTCTGGGCTTTTTCAGCATCTTTCCTTTGGAAGCTCTCCAAGTCTGATTATTCACAGTATGCTGAAGTTGAACTAGAAGCACACACAGAAGTGTCCTAAGTCTTCTTTCCATCTGAAATTCTGCTGAGGATAGTCCATTAAGCTAATTATGTTGGAAGATGTAATGCTTTGCATCATACAGCAGATTCAGAAATATTAGAGATGGAAACACCCTACGAAGTAGGTAATGTAAGTCATTCTTCCTGGTCGTGGAAGATTGTTCTCTTGAGTGCATTTTAGCGCACCGTCCAGACTACTTTTACAGTGTTCATGTAACTGCATCACTTCTCTTATTATAATACTACCATTGTAATTTCAGATTCTCAGACATTACCTCCCTATCGGTAAGAAATAGATCTAGTATGGCTTCTCTAAGCTTAGGTTATCTCATTTCTGGATAATTAAGTTGTCCTGTATGTAATTTAGGACTCTTATTGATAGTAAATGGTTAGCTGTAGCTATTATCAAGCAAATGTTTGACTAAAGACTGTGATGAGTGTATTATCCTGTAGAAAGTTCTCAGGGTCATACAGCCTTGAGAGCTGGTCCAAGGATATTTCCTTCTACCTCTCATCTATTCCTGATGATTGGGAGCAGATACACACAGTAACTTCTGGTCCTATTTCTTTTTATCCTTCAATACACTATTCACTGTCAAACTCAGGAACATTTTAGAGGCTTCTGACATATTGTATAAATCTTTAATCTATTTTTTTCTTTTATCTCTCCTGCATAATAATAAAGGTCGTTGGTAGCACTATCTATTACTAAGGTTGCCTGATATTTCCCATATAAGATCGTGTTTTCAGTTGCTTGTAATTTTGCCAAACTATAATTGTTTGGACTAAAATTTCTCATGCCAGATGTCTATCTCAGGCTGATTTTTTTTTTAAACTTTAGCCAAGACCGTTCAGCTGTTTCTTACAATGAGACTTGGGGAAAATAGTGTTTTGTCCATATTAAAAAACTGTGGTGACCTTTTTGAAAATTTCTTCCACTCCCATGCTTTGGAGAAGGAAACTTGACTTTTGGTAAGGGGATGGCCTTTCTATAAGGGATGTGCCTTTTTCTGTCCTCATGAAAATGTAGCCAAATGATAAACCAGGGGTCGGCAACCTTCGGCATATGGCCCATCAGAGTAACAAGGGATGGGGAACATTGACATTTGATGAGAAGCCAGACAATGGAGAATTGGGAGTTGAAGCCAGCAGTGATGCGAAACAGATGGGGAGGTGTGTGACTTGAGGCCAGAGACAGGGAGAGAGAGTTCTGATGAGGAGCCAGAAGGGGGGAATTGGGACTGGCTGGTCAAAGAATAAGGAGCTGTGGGCCAGGAGTTTGGGACTGGGAGTCTGGAGGGTGAGACTCAGACTTACTGAGCAAGGAGACTGTGATTGGCTAGATGAGGAGAATGAGGCAGGGGTGAGGTGCTAGGAATGGGAAAGAGACAGGGACGGGGAAGAGACAGGGACAGGGTAGAGGGGATATATCCAGGGTAGAGCCTGGAATGGAACCCAAGATTTCTGAGTTGTCCCCATTTTTCTGCTGTCTGCAAATACCTGTGAAACCCAATAGCACAATGTGTCTCATCCCTCTTTACTGTTGGTCCACATAGAAGATAACAAAATACTACTGCTATCAGTTTCTCTGTTAGCTCAAGTGGCTGAAGTCTGTATAAAGGAACTAAAGGTGTGGTTTTTTCTTGTTTTTTCCCGCCCATTTGCTTTTTAGAAAAAAACTAGAAAATTACACACAAAATAACTATGTTAAAAGAACATTAGTAAGGTTGCAAAGTCAAGCACTCAAAAATTAGCAAATGCCAGAATTAAGGTTGCCTGTGTAACCTTAATTTGCCCCCCTTGCACATATGCATTGTGATATAATCTTTAATTACATAATCATAACAATGCCACAGTCTTTAATTATGTTTTTTTACAATTACCACTGCCTCATTCAATGCACTGGATGGAATAAAGGTGGTGATGAATTGGGATTTTATAGTAAAGGACACTGTTTTATGAACCTCTCCTTCATTTATTGCATAAGTTGGAAGGCAAGTAGTGAAAGAGGCAGGGTACTATAGGAAAAAAAAGGATGCTTTCAGCAGTTGAATGCTGCCCTTCAGAACTGGACAGGGGTGGCGAGTTATATGGGCCCATGGTGCCTGTACTCCAGGAATATTCAGGGCCCGGAGGCCCATCTCCACCAATGTTTGGGGCTGGGTCTCAAATTGGGCCCTCAATATTAGCCGATGCTTTTGACCTTTTCTCTCGCTCTGCCTCTAGTCTCCATCTGTAAAATGGGAATAACACTACCCTTCATCTTACAGGGCAGTTGTGGAAATAAATTCATTAATATTTGTGACACACTGAGATACTATAGTGATGAGCATTATAGAAAATCCAATGAGGAAACTCCGTCTTCGGAGTAGGATTTGAATAGTGTATAGTAAATAAGGCCTAGTGACACACAGTGAACAACATGGGGAAAACAAAATATCTAATAGCTCATAGTACCCTTCATTCTGTGCACTGAATGGGGCAAGGGTCCTGTGAAAAAAATATTATGTGATCATGTAAATAATAGCTATCATAATGCATATGCACAAAGGGGCAGAATTAAAGTTGCATTGGAAACCTTAATTATGGCATTTCCTAACTTTTCAGTGCTAGACTTTGCACCCTTAATAATGGTCTTTTAACATACCTGTGGGATTTTGTGCGTGTGTGTGTGTGAATATTTATCTATACTCACCTTCCAGTTCTAAGAATTATTCCAAGGTTTCAGTCATACTCACTAGGTTATAAGCTCCATCCAAAAGCTTATTTCCCATGTTCCTTGACGCTGTGTAAAGACACTTCTGTGCACTAATTTTCCTAATGTTTCTCCTTTTGTTTCAGAACAATTCAGTTCTTGTTTCATAAATTAGATGTGCCTAACAGATTATTTCAGATGGCTAAAAGAGAATTCTAGTTACTCCTTGCCTAACAAATCCTGCCAGTTTTGAAGCCAAAAATACCCCTTCTACTTAAGTGGAGACCATCACTTCTGAATTGTCTCCTCTTATCACAGAAGGCAGCCTATTAATACTTCACAAATCCAAATGCTCTATGAAAAGCGCCAACTGCTTGAACACAGAAAACATTCCATGAATTCTATGAATGAAAAACTTGCTCTGTACATCAGTTACATGTCCATTAGTTAGCTTTCAATATCACTCTTCTCCTTGTTTCACCAGTGCTTGAACAGTGGACAGATCTTGGTATAGTAATCTTTTGCTGGTTCTAATTGACCTGACTAGCTCCCAATTGTTCTGGAAATATTATGGGCTAATAGTGAGGTGTCTGAAGTCAAAATGTGTATACGTGTGTATACAATTAGACTGCAGAGCTGGATGAATTTATAAACATTTTTCCTACATGTACTGTCTCAAATTTAAAAATAATTTACATTCAGATCTGTTGATGCTACTTTTGTGTTTGTTTTCCATGAACATCCAAATGACTGAGATTGACTTGTACTAACGGTCACAAAAAGCTATTTTTAAGCATATATACAAAAGTGTTTTCACTAAAATATTTGGTAAGGGATCAGACATTGCTCAACATAGCAGGGGAACAAAGTTCCCTTTGCCAGAGCTCTGGCACAAAGGCTATTAAACGAGCCAGACAACACTTGACTAAACCCTATGCAATTAACACCTGCAGACATGTGCAATTTCTTTGTGTCAGTGATGGAGGTAATGGCAGAAAATTACAGACCAGAAAATACATCCTCTGTGTCCTGCACATTGTTGAATACAATTTTGACACTCAATAAATAATAAATATTAACACTGAATGTAATTTAAGGACTTCTGTTAGTAACAAGGACTTCAGGAACCCATGTTTTGTACAGACTGATTTTAGGTTCTGTATGATGAGTGGATGTGGTGCTGATAAGTTTTGCTTGCTCAATGCATTCCAAAAAAATAATCAACATCCATAATGTCCTTTTACAGAAAATGTCACTACTTGCGGTCAAGGTCTGTCAGGCAACACTGTAGGACGCAGTGGATATAGTAATTGTTCCTTCCATTCCCCAGACTTTATTTATATGAGCTTATATAAGGCCCTGAATTTGCTAGCTCAGTGCAGATAACCCTACTGATCACTGCACTATTGTTTGGAATCTGTCATTAATTTTTGAAAGCACCTCAAGCCAGAGTGCCCTAAAGCTTCAAAATGAAAAGTCCTTTCACAAGCAGACCATCAGCCATATAAAGGCAACTACAGTCCAGTCAGTGTGCTATAGGGTCTGTTGGAAGGTTACTCTGGTGAATCCAACTCCCCACTTTGTCACAGTTTGATGCATTTCTTGCAAGTCTTATTTTTCCTTTGTTCAATCTTGATTTCATGCAGGCAGTTTCATAATGAAAGCAAAAAAAAAAGTCCCTTTATGCTTTCTGGCAAAGCTGTGAATCTAATACGGGGATATTAAACTAGGTCTCCATTGACTCAAGAAATTTGAGGAAGTGAGCAACAAGTACATTGTTGACTTGTACACCCTAACCCAGCTAGAGAAAGCAAAATAGCTCTGTGTTCTATTAAACTGATCAGTCTCTTTCTGACAGACTATTGTCAATATCATGTTGAAGAATAGTTTTATTAATGGTGGATCACATGCTATCCTGAATCTGCTCTACTGCTCTACTGAAATCTAGACAAGGGCACGAACCTCACTGAGTTTCAGATGGTGACATTTCTTCCTAAACATTGCTTTTAGCATCACTTCCCACTGATAAGGCAGCCGATTAGTCCCCTTCAATTTGATCATTGCACTTGGCCCATAAGTTGTCTTTCTTAGGATACATTCAGTTTTAGAGGAAAAACAATATGTTGTCCATCAAAATAATTGTGTTGTGCATGAATCAAGTGAGGTATTTCCAGTAGAGACAGGGAAGTGTTAGTACCATTATACAAGCACTGGTGAGATCTCAGCTGGAATACTCTGCAATTCTGGTATCCCATGTTTAAGAAAGATGAATTCACACTGGAAGAAGTGCAGAGAAGGGCTACTAGAATGATCAGAGGAATGGAAAACCTTATAGAAGAGACTTAAAGAGCTTGTCTTGTTTAGCCTAACCAAAAGAAGGCAGAGAGGAGATATGATTGCTCTCTATAAATACACCAGAGGGAGAAATACCAGGGAGGAAGAAAAGTTATTTAAGTGCCAATGTGAACTCAAGAACAAAGGAATATAAACTAGTCATCAACAAGTTTAGGCTTGAAATTAGACAAAGGTTTCTAACCATCAGAGGAGTGAAGTTCTGGGACAGCCTTCCAAGAGGAGCAGTGCGGGCAAAAACCTAACTAGCTTCAAGACTGAGCTTGATAAGTTTATGGAGGGGATGGTATGATGAGACTACCTACAATGGCATGTAGCTGATCTGAGACTACTAGCAACAAATATCTCCAAGGGCTAGTGATGGGGCACAAGATGGGGAGAGCTCTGAGTTACTACAGAGAATTCTTTCCCAGGTGTCTGGCTAGTGGGTCTTGCCCAAATTCTCAGGGTCTAACTGATCACCATATTTGGGGTCAGGAAAGAATTTTCCCCAAGTCAGATTGGCAGAGACCCTGGGAAGTTTTCCCCTTCCTGTGTAGCATGGGGCACGGGTCACTTGCACGTTTAAACTAGTGTAAATGGTGGAATCTCTGTAACTTGAAGTCTTTAAATCATGACTCAGCAAGAGGACTGGGGTCTGCAAGGGGTGAAAGCAGATGATCATGATGGTCCCTTCTGGCTTTAAGTCTATGACTCTATGATTTTCATCAAAGACTTCTAACCCCAGTAACAGTACTTAGACTCAAATCCTGCACTACATTTGAGTTATGCTTGGCACAACCAAAATGGGGGTGGGAAGTCGCATTAAGTCCTATGCCATCTTAGGATCCCACCACATAGGAAGAATCCTCAAGTGGGGCCAGATCAGCCAAATTTCTATCTGGTTTGTGGTGCCAATGTGGGGGCCAGAATCTGGCCTTAAGTATTTGTGATCTGTTTTACAGTGACACATCAAGCATGTATTTACAGAGACATAAACCAAACTCACTGGTAAGGCCTGTTTTAAATTTGAGCATAATTAGGTTTGGCAGATTTCATTTTTATAATTTTGCTGATTAATTGATTTTAATTAAAGATTTGATTATTTTTTAACTATTTTTATAATTGTGAAAATTAAGGGGCTGGGTAGGAATTAGGGTTAGGGTAGCACTGACCGCAGGGTTGCAGGGGGCTCAAGAGACTGGGCACAAGGTGCGGGGCAGCCTGCTGCAGAGGTCTGGAAGGCTGCGGTCCTGGTGGGGCAGGGCAGAGACCCTCAGCACTCCCAGCGAATGAGTGTGTGGGTCCGGAACAACAGGGCTACAAAAGGTGCCCTGAATTCCTGCAGAGCCGGAGACACCCTATCCTGCAGGTGTAAGGTATGGAAAAGGCTGCATTCCTGGAAGAGCAGAGACGCTGGGCCACGAATGCAAGGAGGATGACGAGCTGCCCCACTGCTGAATGGCTCTGTCCCTAGGTAGGAACCGTTCAGCAGCAGGGTGGCCTCCCCCTTGTCAGGGAACTTGTCCTCTGCCTCGCAGCTCTGCCCAGGGGTCCCAGCTTTTGCCCTGTCAGGACCACAGCCTTCCCCACACCTTAGGCCTGCAGGGATTGGTGTCACCTGCCTTGCGGCAGTGCAGGAAGCCATACACAGCTCTTCTACTATGGGCATGAGGGAGCAGGTCCATGACAGTGGGGCTGCAGAGCTGGTGATTCTGGATCCCTGCCAGCCCTAGGGGGGTAAGGGGGGGAGGGGCTGTAGTCCTGCTGACTGTTACTGATTGATACTTTTAAATGTTGATTTCAGTGTGTCAGCTGCAATTGACGTTTACTGACATCTATCAAATCAAATCCCACCAAGGCTAAACATAACATTCTCTTTCACAGAGGTGTCCTGATATGTAGGCAGCTGCTCTTCAGTCTGCCATCTGGTGCTATGAGATCACTCTCCCAAGCTATAAAAATTTCCAATAGATGATATTGTTGGTGTCCTGACACCATGGCGACAAGCAATTTAGAAATGCTTAAAAGACCACCCACCATTTCTGGAAAGTTTAACAGATACTGAGCAAAGCAAGTGAAGATTGTTGGAAATGTGTTTAGTTTGGATTCTCCCATATCCATATGTTGTGCCCACTAGGCAGTTCTCTTACAGGGCTGTTACCAGCAAGAATGACAATGGGAATGTCAGAAAGGCATACTTCCTTCCCTTTGGAGTAGCAACTTGCTACCAGCTCTTGACACTTGGGGTGAGAGGGGAAGGGCACGCAGCTAAAATTTTCCCCTCTGTGACTGCAGAGGAGATGTGGGGAGGCCATGAAGGAGGCATGGAGTTTTATTCCCACTTATGTACCTGAATGGCTGCATAGGTCAAGCTACAACTTGGACCTTAACGAGGCACTTGTAAGAAACCTGCTGTGGCATCTAGTTTTGAAAACAGTATGATGTCTGACCATGCAGCTAGTGTTTGGTCCATTGCAGTAATTAAGCAGAAGAGTGCTGGTAGGAAACACCTTACAACTGGGCTTATTCTTGGTGAACTAGATGCATATTTTTATGTGTGCTTAATAATTGCTAGCAGATTGCGATTTCCTTACTATGGGCAAGATTGTAATGCCCCCTTCACCCTCTGGATAGTACCTTAATGCCACGAATAGTGTCACTGAAGTCAGTATGACTACTTGTGAAGTAAGCTGCTACATGCAGTGTAAAGGTATCACAAGCTAGCCCCATGTTACAGACGTCGCCACACTGTGCCAAAGCCTGCCCTATGCTGTATGTGTGAGCTGGGGCTGGAAGAAGGTGCAGGGAGTCTTTTTGCCCCGCCTGAGCAAGGCTACAATAGGGAAGAAAGCCGATTTCCTCAACAGTTCCATGGGGGCCTGGTCTATTGGTTAAGGAGTATGATGCATCTCTCAGCCTCTAGACTAGCAGTGTACAGTGTACTTTAACCAGGGGTGCACAGTGCTCCTTTAGAGAGAGCACCAGTAAAGTGAGCTCTGCGGTGCAGTCCAGGCTGCTGCCCTGAGCTTTGCACTATGCTGATTCTCTGCTGCCTCTGCTCCCAGCATAAACCAGGAGAGTAAGGGCAGGATTTAGCCTTGAATAGAGATGTTTTAGCTAATCCCTGAACTGACTTGTGAAAGCAGAAATGATCTCCCAGCTCATTAAAGAGAAAAGATAAGAAAATAATTGGACTGTTTTACTCAAAGCAACACCCCTCCTTATGTCCCAATATATCAGCTGGCAAACTCTCTCCTTCCAAGTTCAATCCATCATCTATTAATCAATGTTAAGTCTTCTACTCTGGGCACTGCAGCTCATTATTTATATAACAGCGACAATGACCCTTAATAGACAGATTAAAGATGGCACTAAGTACATAAAATCAATACTTTGTTTCAAACCACAGACTGTGAGAATCAAAGTAAGAATCCAGCCAAAAATGTACATGGGTTATAAATTTTGCTATAGCTATTCTCCCCTCAGAGCTAAATGAAAACATATCCAGTTAGAGTCATACTTCACCTCCCTTTGCTCTGCAAGTGCAATGCATTCCTTACCTGTCAGTCCTTTCACAAGGCAACCACTGAAGTGTAAATTCTGTATTACTTCAGGGTCATTGATAGAACACTATGTCATGTATATTTCAAAATAGATTTATTCAGCTTTTTCACAGGAAAATTGTTTACAACTAAGAAAAAAATATCAATAAATATGCTGAGATGCTTTTGTTTCTCACCACTTTGGGAATCATTTTCTTTCATATTTAAGGAAACCAACCGTTTGTTTAGGAAGCTCCAATTAGAAAACTACATCCTACCAAAGAAATTATTTCTAGTCCACAAATAGTACATTTTTCAGAGTCTACATAGCCCTTTTTTCTTCTTCCCAAGGCTTTATAGATGCTGTCAGAAATAATCTATACTTAGCACCAGGAGAAAATAATTTGGTTTTCCAATTTGATCCATAAAATATTTAATTTTTTTTCTGTTGTTAATTTTATATATTTTGTGAAATCTGAATAGAAACAGCTCAAGAGGTGAATGAGATTCAGAGTCACTTTTGCTTCTACTTGTCTCTGTATACAACTGTTAATAAAATATGATAGATATATTAGCGGGTCATCAGCTAGTTCTAGATATGTAATAAGAATAAGGCAAAAATCAAAAGAAAAAACTATGTATAGTGAACTGCTAAGGCAGGTGTTAGTCAAATGAAATAATAGATATCAGACAAAAAAAGATATATTGTTCATAGGAACATGCGATTCTTGGTAGTATATGAAGCAGATAAACAGCATCCATTTTTAATTAAATTTCAAATGGCCCATAGAAAATGATGTATGGGCTGAAGTAAGATGCAAGGAAATAATTCCATCACAAAGTGTTGACACTATCATCATAAACCGTGGAAATGAAGCTCTTGATGGAATTAGCCCCCTGCTGCTCTTTGTTATGTTTTATGACACTGTTTGGATCCAAGAATGCATTTAAATTTTTTCAAACACACATACAGACAAGTTAATTAGCACCAGTTGAATTCAGGTTAATAAATAACAACTCCTAAAGTTCTTGGGCAAATACAAAAGAGATGTAAAGCAACCTTACTTGTTACCTTGTTACTTGGTTGCTGTATTAGCAATCAAAATAATTTCGGACATAGTCAGCTCCCACCCAGCAAACAAACCAGGAAACAGAACCACACAGTATAAGTGAACATAAACAGCCCATTTAAGAGAAATCACATTAAAACCAAAAATCTTTGGTTTGTGACATTCACAGCCTTGACATTCACTTTTGTAAACTGTCAGTCTCCCATTTGATTCAAAGTGTGGTATTGGAATAATCAAAATGTTTTATTCAAACTTGTTTAAAAATATATAAAAAACCAAGTAAACCTATAGGTCCTAGTACTAAATGTTCAGAGGAGAACCCCAGCCTGGATAATTACTTTTCAGCTGTCACCAAGACAAAGGCATTTACCAGAAGGCAAAGTTTCAGTCTGCTGGTAATCTTTTCCCCCATACATATTCTTTCTTCCACCTTCATAAACTGTTTAAGTACAGTTGCTAACAGTTTTAAACCCCAATTTTGCTGATAAGCATGGATGGGGATTTATTTTTCTTTCTCATAACTGATTAAACTGTATTATAACTAAAGCCATATATTACTATGCTAATGCAATAAACAGTATTAAATCATGATGGTCATGTTATCCATTCTATGACCCTACCAGCAATAACTGTACTTAAGACAGCAGTTTTAATGTAGTTTCATCTTTGGTGTAGGTAGTGCTTAAGTGTACAAGCTGTGGCCTGGGTTGTGAGAAAGAGCTGGAATTTGTTGCCCCACAAAATGCAGTGGATAGAGTGAGTAAGTGTGCTAGAATAGGGCTAAACCTGAGGAGGGGGAAGCAGGCTCCCATGCATCCTGCCCCATGATACTGTGGAAGTTCCATCAGTAAAGGCTCCATGACTGGTGAACCAGAGCAGGGGCTGTGGAGGGGAGGAACCAGCTCTCCATCACATACTCCTCACAAGATCAGTCACAAATCCCCTAAGTAGTTGCTACTGGAGGAACCCATAGTAAATTCCTCTCTGAGTCAGCACAACTACCACCGAGTTTGGAGGTAACCACACGAATGACAACTTGGAAGTCATAGGAATGGTTTAATCTTGGGAAGTTATGTGGAAACAGTGGGCTTCCATTGCGCATACCCTTGCTCTGTGGAGGTTTCCCCATATGGATCTCAGGACATCCATGGATTCAGGGGACTGAATCTGCTATCCTATAGTGGGAAGTGAGGGGCCGGGGGCGGGGAAGATGCTGCCAAAAGGAATAAATAGGAAGAAACATCATCATCTGAAACTCATTTAGGTTCCTACCCCATATACAAATTTTAGTACATTAGGTACCATGTGACCCACCATTAGTCACACTATTCTTTTCACCTGCATGATACTGATAATGGTTTGTCATGAAGAAGTGATAAATTTAACAGGACACAAAGCTATTTTATTTTCTGTATGAGTGGGTTAAGGTGTCATATTTTTCATATTTTCTCAAGTTGATGAAGAACTAGTTTAGTGTTCCAGTATTAGATTCACAGCTTTGCTAGAAAGAATACTAGGCCATTTTTAGGCCTTCTTCATGAAACTCTTGCATTCCACTCACTACTCATTTCCATGCCTCAGTTTATGGGGCCTGGGAAGAAACAATGAAGTCATTCCTGCTTTCAAGGACCAAGTTCTGGTGGATAATATTCCTTTAGAATTTATTAAAGCTTTCAGAAGAAGATAAAGTAACATTCCCAAACCCACCCCATGCTTTTCTCCCATTTTGCATTCTAGACAAAAAAATAAAATAAAAATCTTTTCTCACTATTTGGTAGATCACTTTGTTTTCAGATTAAGTAAATTAGTCAAAAAATTCTCTGCACATTCATTTGGGTTGGGCAATTCCTTTCCAGCTGAAATACCAATTATTCTGATGTTGCCCACACTGACTTGATTTTTTTTATCTAGTGAAGCCATTTCTCCATTGCTAGTTTCTTTGTAATAAATCGTTTCATGTAATATTCATATTCAGTTGTGAGGTTTGGGGGTTTTTTAAAATTCTTTTGGTGTTTTTTTTCTTTGACCTCTTCTAGGCTCTTTTTATGCCTGGAGATTTATTTATCGAGTTTAGTAAACATGCACTTCAAACGGTTTCCAAATCTTGTTCTTCAGAGCTAATTTGCCAGGATTTTTCAGTATTGCTCTGAGCATTTATTTAAAAATGCTTTAACCTCCCAAAAGGTCACACTCACATATGCTTGTTTTATTTTAAGGGAAGTTCTGCTTATTAAGTTTAATAGTAGCTTTCCTCTTTGATTTTATGTTAGGTTTTTGCAACATTTCTAAATGTCCCTCAGTCATGTTCACTGCTTACATCTCCTCTAATTCAAATGGCTATTAATGACTATTATATATTAATTGTACTTTGTGGCACCCAGAGGCTCCAATTAGGACTGGGATCTCATTGTAGCCTTGTCCTCACAGGTACTTTTGTTGTTGTATCTGCATTAGTAATGCTTTTAAATAACTAACAAAGGATTCCAACATTTTATAGAACTTCCAACTTTTCTACACTCTGGTCCAAGTCAGGAAAGCACTTATGCATATGCCCACCTATGACATCTGCAGATGCTTATAGTTAAGCATGAGTTAGAGTGCTTTCCTGAATGGTAAACCTTTGTCCCTGAAGATAACGTGCTGTCTTTGTTGCAGGTATTGCTGAAACTTGTGCTGTGAAGCAGTTTTTTAATAACTGTGTTTGCTTTAAAACTCAGAACATAAAGTTTTCAGAAAGTCATTGTCCAACTTCTGGACAACAGAACATTTCATATGGCCATTCCTCCCTTAAGTGCCATGGAGATATGCATTAATAATACTGTTTTCTGCCCAAAAGGTAGCAGCATTAATGTATCTCACCACGAGTTCTCTCTTTCAAATGGATGAAAGTGCCCAAATTACTATCATTGAAAGATTGAGCAAAGAAGAAAAAAGGCATTCAAGACATTCCTGACACGGTTTATCGGCACGGTGCATGTTACAGGTTTTAATATGGGACCCATTTTACTGTTTTTTACCTCTAGGCATCTTCCTCAGAAAATAAAAGAATATGTAATCATAACATCCCAATATGTAGCTGATACTTTATACAGATAGCTGCAGAACTGTATTCTTGAGCCTAAGGCCTTGGGATCTACTTACTGTTTAATATCTCAGGATCTACTTAGAGTGCCTAGGAATCTGAGGGGGGGTGGAGGGGAGGGATTCTGTGTGAGGTGGAAGGAAAGGTTTTGAGTGTATGGTGGGGCAGAACGAAACTATTTTTGAGCAGAGCTGAATTATGGCAATCCAGGCCCCAGGCACACTACAACATGGTGCCCCTAGTGGCCCTGCCTCCCATCTGGTGAAACAGTAGCAGCTTCAGCCTCTTGCCCAAAAGAGGCAACACCATGGGGCTCCCTTCTCCCCCAGCCAGGAGTGGCATCAGGGATCACCTACTTTTTTTTCCAAAAAGACAGGCATGACATCAAGGGACTGCCCTTTTACATACTCTAGCAACCCTGAGGTATCTGCTTGGGTGGATGGGCCATGACCACTGTACTCTTCTCCACCTGCCTCACAGAGTTCTCCTCTGGAGTGGTGGTTGTAGCCCCTGACCCCTTGAGAAGTAGGTCTTGGTGTTAATACCCTAATGAGATACAAGGGGCAGTCCACCCCTCTCAGATATTTGTTAAGGCTGTCTGCAGATTCAGGTAGACGTTGTTGAAGTAGATGCATTCAAGACACGTTTTTCTTCACAACCATGAGGGACAGAAATTTACTCTCCCCCCCCCACCCAAAATGAAAGCTGTGATTCAGCCATAATCACATTAGTCCAGGAACCGGTACCTTAGGGAAAGGCCTATGCCTTATCCTGGCAGTGCCCTTGAGAAGGGAAGGCCAGGACTTGCTTCTCTCAAAAGTGCTACCTACACTATGTCACAGGGCTGAAGACTCTCTCCTTTCTTAGACCACCCTAACAGCCATTCAAAGTTCAAGAAATGTGTCAGTCTCTCCAATATTAAACGCTACATCATAGAATTAAAGAACTTTGTGCCTTGGATACATTTTGATAAGCTCAAAATGGTGAGAAGGAATTAAATAAGGACAAGGACCTTCCAAGACTCTTGACTCATCTCACATTTCTGTCAGCAGCCATTCCTGTCACTTTTTCTGTATTCCAGAGGCAACTAAACTCCCATTCCACCAGCTCCTGACCCCTCCCTTTCCTCAAGTTAGGAATCAACAGGGTAGAAGAGTCCCAGTGGGAACTGATAATAGGGGCAGTGTAAAAAAAAAGGGGAAGAATAAAACCAGCAACAAATGATAGGGGAGATGAATCTGATAATTGGGGAGGGCGCTCTTCACACACAAGGAGCATGAAGGTGTTTGCCCACATGAGAAGGGGAGGAAAAGTATGAGTTGGAATAAAGACTGGGGTTCTTCTGAGAGGGAAAAGAACAGGGACTAGAATTAGGTTTATCTCATGTAAAAGAAAGCTAAGGATAAATAGACTAATCTTGACTAATCTTGACTAATGCAAGCAAGCCATCAGAAACCCAGACAGCAAAACATCATAAACATGTGATGGATTATAGTAGAAAGAGACCCGTACACTCCTGTGCAGTATGAGAATGGTATAGATTTTACTTACAAAGGCCAGAGCTGTAGACATCAGCAAGAAGTGCTAGGCTGTTAGGCAAATGAATTGCTTGATTGGCTGAATCCTAGACATATAAGGTTGAGTTAAAGGGTACTTCATTCTCAGTATACTGTCTGCAACAATGAATTAGTCCATTATAACTATATGAGAGAAGGAATGCTGTCTCTACAATACACATGTGGGTGCTTTACACATTTACTTTTCCTCTGAAATGACTATTACTGCTCATAAAAAGTGCCCAGTTTTCATGCCTAGACCCTGAAGTTCTCAATTCCCATAAAAGGTGCAGGACTGACAGGTTCATGTGCCTTTACACTGCATTATCAGTGTGCCTAAAAATGAACTGGCAGGATGACTCCTAGGGCTATGAGGATAGTTCATACTACATGCTCTTTGGCTCCTCTGCTAAGAATATTAATAAGGTGGTGGTGACAGTGATTTTTTTAACATCTACCCACTAGGGTAGAAATGAATCGAGAACACCCATTCAGCCTCAAAGCAGTGCAGACACTGAGCGCTGCTATGCTGCTTCAGTCACTACAGAGGCAGCAGGAACAGCCATAATGTTCAGACAATTAAATCATCTTTATAAGCTCTGTGACTACAAACTAAATATCACAGAATCTCTGTCCTCCCGTCACCTTATGCTAAACCACTGGTCCTAATAATAAGAGTTCTTGCTCTCTCTCATCTTCTATGCAAAGCCCAGATTTTAAACTGGCAGCTCTCAACTTTCTCACTGAACCTAGTAGAGCAACTCGAACAATTCATTTGGCAAAACCATTTATTCAAGTAATGGAGCCCTTTTTTCTGATAGTTAATTGTTCACAAACAGACAAGTTTTACAAATGTATTGGTAAAATCAGTTAGTGAATGAACATATTTGAGCTATGGGTTGGAAAGATTATTTGCAAACAGTTTCGAAGCGAGTTGTTTATGGACTATTCAAAACTCAATCGTTGAGCTTTGTGTGTGACCACCCACTCACATAATATTAGCTTCTTCTTCCTGACTGATTGACCTAAACTTTTCTTTCATTTGCTGGATTAAACAAATTTTAGCGCTGGGCCTGAAATTTGCTGTTCAGAAACATAATTCTGAACAAAACTTCATCCAACTAGTATTTGTGAACACAAAATAGTGAAAGGGTCCAAACTGCCTGAATCAAAATTCATTTTTAGTGAAGTATTTGTAAAAAGATTTTTACATTGCTTGACCAGATGCAGAAATTGCCTCAGCTACTTATATCCACCTACCCAGATGCAAAAATCACAAAATCTCAAAAGCCATGAGTATTTCAATAAACATATTACAATTATGAACTTTGTTATTTTTATGACAAAAATGCCAACTTGGTTATATCATGCAGTATTAGACCACTATTTCCTTATTTGGTCATTCAAGCTTTCTCCTATTTAAAGTGTTTGGGTTTTGTTCTCTCCCCAGATTGTTGGGATGTAATCACAACACATCCATTGTACTGTCTGACATGTGAGGAATCATGAGAAGCCTACGAGACTAGCTGTTTCATATAACTCTTCCATTATAACAATTCTGTTTAAAGCCTTTGGAGAAGCTGAATGTGATAAACTGGTGGTTCAAGCCTCTGGTCATACTCAAAACTGTCAATATTGTCTGGATGGCTTACATTTTGTGGGATTTTTGAGTACACACCCATTTAAAATAAA
The DNA here is from genome assembly GCF_009764565.3 of Dermochelys coriacea. Classification (NCBI taxonomy): domain Eukaryota; kingdom Metazoa; phylum Chordata; order Testudines; family Dermochelyidae; genus Dermochelys; species Dermochelys coriacea. The sequence continues at coordinate 281,906,594 of NC_050068.2, forward strand.
CAAGCCATTAAAGGCTCTCTCACAGATTGAGCCACAAACTCTACATCTTCCTGAGTTTCCTCTGCTCTCCCACTACCAAAATAGTTACCTCTACTATGATCTTTCATATAAAACAAACCTGAACAAGAACCAAGACAAGCTGTTTATAGCAAAATTAGTCCAGATGTCTTTTGCTGACATTTGATTCTGTTTAGTGCTCTACTGATTTAAATTTTCTGTCTTGAGCCTATTTCTGTCCTTACACTGTTTTCTGTTGTTTATTGCTTTTCTGTGATCTACAGCTTCCACGAGAGCCCTGTCGAAGCAAACCTCTACAGTCACTCAGCACTATTTACAGTTCAATAGCTAAAAATATTTAATCATTTCTATTAAAAACTGCTTGTTTTCAGGGGTTTACAAAAGAAGGAAAAAGTCTCACTAAGCAGAAACTGGACACAAATTCTAAGCTAAAGGGTGATTTAACAAAATAAATTTGAAATTGAAGGGCCAAAAAATTAAAATTGATACAATATATTTTCTTTACATAATCCATAATTAACTGGTGGAATTAATTCACTGCCACAAGATGCCATTGAAACTGGAAGTTTAGTACTTTTTTTTTTAAAGTATTAGATGTTTATAAAAATAACAAGAATGCCGACACCTACCTTACACCGGATAAAAACATCTAAGGGATAAAAACCATCATGCTTCAAGGCATAAAGCAACCATAAATTACCTGATGTTAGGAAGAAACTTTCCCTTATAGCAGATTACTCCATACCTCCAGTGCTTTAGTGTAGAAGACACTCACTACAGAAACAGGAGGGGTTCTCCTGTCTCTATAGTTAATCCACCTCCCTGAGAGGTGGAAACTAGGTTGATAGAAGAATTCTTCCATCAACCTAGTACTGTCTACATAGTGATATTTTACATCCCTGAGTGACTTAGCTGGGTCTACTTAACTTTTTAGTGCAGATCTGGCCAAAGTCTGGGCTGGAGGAGAAGCACCTCCCTCCACTCGGGATGTACAGCTGTGAACCCTCTCTTTGAGTTAGGTGCCATGTCACTATTTTCTAAAAGGAAAACCACAGGAGGTGGTGGTGGTGCCCCCAATATCCCAGCGATTGGAGAACCCACTGAGGATGTGGAAATCCAGTATTCAAATCTCCACACTACCTGATGTGGAATAGACACTTTCTCCCAGGTGACAGCACTAACTATTGTGTTATGGAGTATTGGAGGCAGGAGGGGCACTCAATATCTTCTGTTGAAGCTGTTACATTTTGTACAGAATACTTAAATATTCTTTAGGCCAGAGAGAGAGAGAGAGAGAGAGAGAGAGAATGACTATATAGCCCAGTGGTTAGGGCACTCACCTGAGAGGTGGGAGACCAAGAGTCTAGTTTTTGTTTCCATGATATTTAAGTGTTTTATAAAAAGTCAGCTTCAACAGGAGATATTGAGAAAGAAAGAATAAAGTGGCAATTAGGAGCCTAGGTCTGCTGTGTTAATCTAGCCATCTCTCCAAACTAGCACTTCTACATGGGAGATGGAATGTTATTTAGGTGTATTTTTTCCTCTTTTTATCATTAACGTTTGGAGTGGAGGAGGTAGTTTGCTGCAAAGTAGTAAGTCTATATCTTTACACACTTTTGCCTTTTATGTGTCTGAAATCAATGAACTTTAGAAATACTGAAAGCATTTTAATGGGAAACTGCTAACATGTTCTGTTTAATGCTGCTTGAAAAGATTCCTCTATCTAAAACGTAATCATTTTTTAAGTCAGGTTATAAATGCAGCGTACGGTATGTCAAACTTGACATTTTTTCCTGGAGAAAGACTAATATAATGATGTGCCTGTTGATTATTTTAGGTGAGTCTCATCTGATGAATATTCACGTTCCAAACCTGCAGTGATCTCGCTGCTGCCAGGCTCTTTTCAGATGAGTTATTTGATTCCCCTCACCTTTAGAATATGAGCTGAACACTCTGTGTACGCAGGGTAAGAGTGGAAGCCAACATAATAAAACCCTTAAATTGCCTTTCTAAAGGCAGGTATTTGGTAATGATTAATATATTAAAATCAAATATATTGAAATTAACTATACAGCTTTAAGCGCCTCAGACCAGTATAAGTTAGTCCACACCAGACAAGTGCATCGATTTCTAAACCAATATAGTTAAATTGGTTATATATATATGACCAATATATATTTCTAAACCAATATAGTTAAATTGGTAAAAAAAGCTGTGTGTAGAGAAGTCCCAAGGCTCTCTGATGTGCATCACCCCTTTTTCTGTGATGCTACTGACTTCAATGGGAGTGTAGGGCACCTACCCTTTACTAGGTACAGAATCAATACTTTCAGTTGTAGTTTGATGTTTGGAACTGGGATGGGATACACCCATTTGGAGGGCAACAAAACAAAATTATTTAAGGACTGCTTTCATCTGCTTCACTAGTAATGCAAAGACATCTGTGCAGATCTAGTAAAAGAAAACAAATGATATCCTGGCCCTTTTGGACAACCAAAGCCGGGGAATGCCCCTTTGTCATGGGGGAATATAGCATACAACCAGCATAGAAGAAAACACAGGTCAGACTCAAGGATTTGGCCCCAATGCTTAGATTAAATTACACTCAGTAAGATATATGCCACACTTCCATCTCATTCAGACTAAGACAGGACCATAATATAGTCATAAATGAGGCTCAATAGACTAGATATCTTGAAATGCAAGTAGAACGTTGCCACCTGCTTTTTATTTGTGGGTATACAATAAAGGCGTCTTATAATATGCCATATTTTTTTCTCATGGTATGTGAATGTGAAAGTTTCAATAACTGGCCTATTCTATCTCCAATGTGTTTGTAACACGCATCACCAAAGGGCATAGTCTAGAGATGGTCTATCTTCCAACAGATATTTTTAGTGTGAATGGCAGTATACTTAATTTTTTTTTGTCTGCGTAAAGTATTTCATAGCTAATATTTCTTCACATAACTGAGCACTTGTTTCCCAAAGCCTCTGTGTTTTGATGTGGCCATTTTTATTCATCTATATAATACCTATGCCTTCATTGCCAAATAATTCAGCGTCCTAAATAAAGTGACCTCTGAATAATAGTTACCCATATACTGGTGGCAACCAAACTAGGCAGGGAATAGATAGGATCGATGTTATTTTCTTATTTTTGCCTAAAAATAGGAAGCAGCCAAAGACCTAATTTTTATTATGTATATTCAAAAATAGGAGAAATATCTCAGGGAGCTTTCAGTAGCTTGTAAAGCTTTACCCATAGATATGAGTTATTATCTCTTTCAAAATATCAGAGATTCATAAATTGAAATAATTCACTTATAATTTATTGTTAAGTTTATTCATTATCTTCCAATCATGATTGGGACTCCAATTGTGCTATGCATTATATACAAACCTATAAGAGACAGTTCTTAAACCATGAGAAAACACAGTCTAATTAAACGTCAGTTGTGACAAGAAAAAGAATTGGAGGAAATGAAGCAAAGAAGACAGAAAGAGTAATTATAATAGCACCACATGACGCTGTAGACTTGCTAGAAGAGCCCCCTAGATTGCTTCAAGTCTTTCACATCTTTTAAATGAGAGCCGGGGCCACCTCCTAGCTGTGTCGGGTGGCTGCAGCTTCCAACCCTGGCTCCGCAGGTGAAACCCTCCTTACACAGGTAGAGGCAGGGGGATGGGAGGGGAAAAGCAGTGAGTGACAGTGGGGATGGGGGAAGAGGAGTGGACGGGGAGGTGAGGCCTGAGGGGGAAGAGGTGGGGCAGGGAATAGGATTGCCAATGATTATTGGATGTATTCCTGGAGGTTTCATCACATAATGATATAATCTTTCATTCAAAATGAATCTTTAATTCCTGGAGACTCCAGGACAATCCTGGAGGGTTAGCAACCATAGCAGGGCAACTTTGAGGGGAATAGGTGGGGTAAGGGTGGAGCCATGGGGGGGAGGGAGAGGCATTGCTAGCAGGGACCCACCGCAAACAGGTGGCAAACCCAGCAAGTAGGTGGCAAACTACCCCACCACACTGCCCTGAGACTAGCCTTGCAGGCGGGCATGATTAGTCCCGGCCTGGGGAGTTCGTAGAAGCCCCTGAGCCAGCAGAAGGCAGCGAGTCCTGTGGGGTACCTGCAGTCGGTTCTACAGAGGCTTGCGCTGAGGCAAAGACCGGTGTGAGTTGTGAACAGCCCAGACAATGGCGGTCCCACATAACAGCAGACAGGGGAGTGTGGAGCTCAGAGAAGGATGGGTTTTACTTTTTCTCTCCTTTTCAGTTGACCCCTGACTACTGGGGGGTGACTGTCCGCTCTCCCCGGTGCATTCTCCTGTTTGGTAGGTGGGTCTTCTTCATTCACTAAGGCCTACAAGGGAACAGCATCTAGTGATATTTCAAATTGTAGGGGAATATTGGTGGGCTTCCACAAAAAGAAAAAAGGGGATGTGGGGGGAGTGAGGTCAGAGCACTGCTTGATAATTTGTGTGGAGCTGTGAGTGATGCCAAACCCAGTAGGCAGGGCATTATCCTAATCACACACCTCTGGTGGAACCACCAAACCAAAGAGCCACGTTTCACCACCCCACAGAAGAGACTGTTATTGTTTAAAATGCATTTTTGTACATATACATATTGAGTAAAGAGTTTCATCCTTCATTTGGGTGTAGGAAGTAGCATAACGTAGCTTTAGTATACTTTAAAACCTTTCAACTGCTTAGTGTATTTTGAAACCTGCTAATAAGGTTTCTCCCATTTTCAAGCTGTTCCTGTGAAAGATCAATCTGTTTTACTGGATTTGGTGTTCTATGTGTGAGACCCTTTTTAACAGTTAGGTCAAGATAAAGCTATTATCACAGTTAAGGTTATGTTACTTACTGAGAATCTATCCAGTAATAGCATGGGAGCACTCCACCTTACAGATGGATTTGACATGGGTACAAAGCAGAATTGGAGAGAAGGTACCGTGACAAGAGGGTAAAGTGATTTGTTAGCTCCCTTGTCATAGTCTCCAGTCTTCAGGCTCCATCCTAGGGTATCATGAGGAGCTGTGATGTCCCTCAAGAGGGAGGGTAATTAGGTTGCAGCTATAAACCTAAATCCAGAATGTTCTGGAAACTCAGTACGTAAGGCTCTGCTGAGGCAGCCTTGCTAGGTAGATCAGGAGGAAGGGAAGGCCCCTGGAGTTACTAATGTCCTACCCCTTCTCACAGGTGGGGAACCACAGGCCTGTTCCTAATGAGTAATTGCCCGGAGGCTGTGAGAGATGGATTGTTTCTTATCCCCCGCCAAGATAACTTCGGGTGGGGAATGGTTCCGTTTTACAGTACGTCTGACCCTAACCCTTTATTCATACGCAGCTGTGATGGGGTGGATAAACCCCACTCCGGGGAGTTAAGGGTACAGGAAGAACTCTGGGCCCAGGAAGCCTTTCCCCAGCAGGCCTGCTGGGTATGGTCCAATTGAAGGAAGGACTTGAAGGGGGCGGTCTCTTCAGCACAGCAAGGTGGTAGGAAGGGAGAGACAGATCTGTACTCACTGCCACAGAGGGACTAAACCAGGAAGCCATTCCCAGGGAGAGGGACAGGGATGAAGGCATGAGGAGCAGCAGCAGAGGTAGTTGCCTGCTAGCTCTGAGCTGGCCCATAGCCAAGGGCTGGAGAGGATTGAAGACAGGGGAGCAGTGGAGGAGCTTACACACTGACATTTCAGGGATGCGCCCCTGGCAAAGATGCACCCAGCAGAGATGTAGTTGGAGTTCCTGCTGAGAACGGTAGAGCTAGCTACACTCCAGCTGGAAGGGCTTAGGTAGCTGTCCTGTTATAAAGACAGAAGAGGGCTGCTCTGCCATACTGGGTGTGGCCAGGGACGCCGGGGCTGTACGTTGCATGCACTGTTTGGACTATGCTGGGGGAATTCTGGACTATGGTGTTGGGATTTCTATGATTTATGTGTACAGAACATAAATGAATCCCACCAGGGCCATATTTATATTTGAGAAGATGCTTTGGACTATTTCTGGGGAGACTGCAGGAGGGAGACAACTGTGCGTTCCTGGCAGGGAGCCCTATGACAGTGGGGTTACTGAATGAACAAATTTAATTCAAGAAGAGGCTGACTGCACATAAGCAGGAAAGAGTACAATGGCTTGAGATAGCTGCCCATCTACCAACACTTAAGGGAGAATGCAAGAGCTATTAGTTTTGAAGTTCTACCTCTGAAACCCTGCTGATCTCAATAGATTGGGCCCAAGGCCCAGGAAACTGAGGTCTGGTCTACGCTTAAAACTTAGATTGACATAGCTATAGCACTCAGGGGTGTGACAAATCCACCCTCTAGGCACTTTAGCTATGCCAACCTAACCTCCAGTGTAGTCACAGCTAAGTTGACTTTCATGCTCTCAATAAGCTACAATTATTCTTTTCATGAGCCATATCATGCCATTTATTTTTAAGCAGGATTCCTCATTGATTTCACAGGGAAATTCTGTTGAGAAATGGACAGCACAATATGATATCATATTTTGAAAGAAAAGCATAGTCAAGTGCTCAAAGTATAGGCTTGGGCAGCAGGTTAGATTAAACTCTAACCCTAGCTCAAAAACTAATTCTCTAGGATGTGTTGGATTATTATTAATGATTATTATTTTGTTATTATGTATTATTATTAATAATTATTATTTGAATCATGGTAGCTTGTAGGGGCTCTATTGTGCTCAACATTTTGCAGACATGTAACAAAGAAGAGAGTCCTGTCCCCAGAGAGCTCACAATCTATGTGATAGATAGGATGTAACTTGAGGAGAAAACAGACAAACTGGGTGAAGAATGGTGGGAGAATGAGGTAACAGAGCTGAGCACAGAAGACGTCAGAGACAGAACAGACGTCATTTGCCTAATCAGTGACAGATGAGAGTGATTTGTGGGAATCATGGCAAAAGTAGGTTTAAGGAGAAATGTATGAAAGGATAAGGAGGCAACTTTATGAATATTGATGCAGAGACTTGCCCCTTGCATAAAGGGAAGTGTAGAGGTTTCTGGGGGAAAAATGGACAAGTTTGGGATGAAGGCTGCCAGCACTGGCACAGCAAAGTGGAGGGACAAAAATTCCATAAACTAGCTTATTTGAAAAGGAGTACGTGTGGCACCTTAGAGACTAACAAATTTATTAGAGCATAAGCTTTCGTGAGCTACAGCTCACTTCATCGGATGAAACCTAGCTTATTTGATAATCTCATCTGGTGGGCAAGTTTAATCTTTCTTCCTCAGTTTCTTTATCTATAAAATAATGATAATAACCACTGATAAGGACTGTGGAAGAATAAATTAAGGTTTGTAAATTTAACTGAAAAATGAAAAGTGATTTGTACTGGTGATATGTAACTGCTAAATATTATTATGACATGAAATATGACAATAGAGTAGTATATTTTCTTCTGTACTATTGCAGGAAAGGGAAAAATCAAAGCACACATGCACATCTTATCAATTTCCAATGCAGGACTATAATGTGATGTACAAAATCATCCAGTTGAAATATACATGAAATATGCTGTTGTCAAGTAAACATTTTGTATTTGTTAAATAATTAGCAGCTCTAAGTAGCCCTGTCAGAGTAAATCTGTAATTATCTAGTTCGACTGACTGTAGGAAGCTAAACAGTGTCTTGGATGTACTGTATCTCTACAACAGGTTTAGATGAATAGTTTAAACCAAAACATTTTCACTGTATTTATTTCTTGGATGTGTAGTGTCATTACTTATGGGTTCACTTTCTGAAGATGTTTGCTATACTTTATCATGTAAATGCTATAAACTTAGCTATGTCATTGCTACCCATTTGTTAAGATCACATCCTCTTAGCGTTTACCTCCGATCAGCTTACTGAAACACATTCAAAGTCTACAGAAAACAGCTGTTATACACAGGACCTACAAAGATGGAGACAAACAGTGCTTAATGCACCCAGGCAGCCACATCTAGGGCTGCCATTTCTGAGGAACAAAACAAACAAACAAGCAAAAAGTACATCCCATAGCCCATAAAACTGGACAGCTAATTCTCAGCACTCTTACAGATTTTCCAAGATTTACCTCAAAAGGAATGATCTGGGGAAAACTTGAACAGATTGGAATCCTAGTCACAGTCCATTGCCCCCAATTACCTACACATACACATACCTGCATGTGTGTGCACACGCGCATGAATGAGCAAACAGATTATTGCTGGCATGTCCTGCCTACTGTGACCCACCCACAAATCTCTGTCTACAGTCCCATGAAGTGCACCACTGAAGATCATTGCTCTGTATAAAGTCCTCTTAGATGAGGCCCTGACTCTACTGCATTATGGAAAGGTAGTTTTTGCACTGTGGCTTGGACATTGAATGGCTGCGGAGGGAGAGATGGGGAAGGAGTGAGAAAGAAAGGACTTCATTCGTTGATAGTAACTGTTGTATAGGTTCTTAACACCTGCAATCTAATCTTTATCCCGGAGTTCTTTAAGGCCATCCCTAGTACTAAAACAAATCACCAGCCATGCCAATTTATTTATTGTTATGGAACCAATAAAAAAACTACCAGTGATAACATATTCTTTCTGGAACTTTAGATTTTTGCTTTTGATACATTTTCTCATTCTGAGACTGATGGACAGTATGGGCTTTATAATGGCGCCAGGCCCTTACAGACCCATCTAACCCATCCACATGGCTGGGTCTGGTCCCTTGCCCAGGGAAATCCATGGCCCAGGCCTTGATGTGTGAGTTGCTCCCAGCTGGCAGGTCCCGCTTGCCTATATACAAGGGCTCACCACCGAGCAACCAGGCTCCACCATGCAAGCGGGGTTGGTGGGCACACCTGGGCAGGTTCTTGAGGGAGTCCCCCTCCTGATCCAGCCTGGCTGATTGCGTTGCTCCTGAGGGTCGGAGCGATTCCCGCCCTGGGACTGACCCTGGTGTGCTGCTGGCTCAGCCCGGCGGACACAGTCACCTCCCAGCAGGCCATGGGTCTCTGCGGGGCCTGTGGAGGGGTGCTGGCAGTGAGGGAGTGAACGGTGCTGGAAACTGGAGGGTGGGGTAGGTTTGTGTGTTTTGGGGCGCTGTGATAGAGGGGTCTGTGGGGAAGTGCTGGGCAGTGAGGGGGGTCTGTGGGGGATACTGTGCAATTATGGTGGTGGAGGCACTGAGCACTGTGGGGGGGTCTGTGGGCAGTGGGACACTGGGCAGTAGGTGGTGATGTGCAGGGCACTGTGCAGTTATGGTGGTGTGTGTGGGGGGGTCCTCTGGGCAGGGCCTAGGGGTTTGTGGCAGAGTCTCTGGATGGTGTGGCACTAGGCATAGAACAATGGGGGGGGTGCTGGATGGGGGTACGGCATGGTGCAGTGCATGGGCCTGTCCCCAAGGGGAAGAGGTGCATTGGCAGTGCAGGGCTGGGCGGGCCAGTGTGCGACTGGGGGCTGCCAGTTTCTAAACAGTGCCCTCACACTGGGTTGGGCGGGGCTATCCCAGCTGCACCGTGCCCCTTTGCCCTGGCAGGCCCCCTGCTCCGAGAACCAATCCCCTGCTCCCCCGCACCATGCCCTCTTGCCCCCATAGGAATCCACAAATATGTTTGGCGCCAGGCCTACAGAAGGTTAATCCGGCCTGATGATGGATATTTTTTTGTCCAGGCAATGGCAATTAAATCCAGGTATACTTCTAGCACGAAATACAGTACATCTAGTGCAATAACTGTACAGACTGATAGTCAGAAACGCACTATTCTCTATTAGCTAAGGTAGGGGAAAAACACCCTTTCCTAGATACAGAGGCATTTCACATATTTGGAACAGTATTTCCATCCTTTACTTAATTCTTTTGCCACCAGCAATGCGCCTCTTATATATTAAATAATAAAATACACCTTCTCATAATATGAATCAGGCTGAAACCCAAACAGTTCCCTTCCTTTTCCCTTAATATTGCAGAACACATGCTATTTTGTTTGAGAAAACATAGATGAGTTAGAATTTGAGCTATGTGAGGGCAAAATAGCTCCCAAACTCACTGATTTATGGGAGCAAGGGCCACAATTTAATCTGAACCTATAAATGGCTGATTTTAAAAGGAATTAATTCTTAGGCTTTGACCTTGAATGTTAAAGTTTATCACACAGCAAACTATTCCTCAGGAGTTATAAATCTCTGGCTCTCTGGGTTTAAAATGGTAAATGCTGCCAGAATCTTAAGTACAGTGATATAAAGAGAGCTGCTTTAATAAATCATTGCCAGAGCAGCAGCCAATCATCCCTCTTTATTCCCCAACATCCTGAAGCTCTCTCATTTCCCATAAACGTCAGCTTGAGCGAAAATCAGAGTAAACCAAAACTTAGGGCTACTAACTGGCTAGTGCTACAGAGAAAAAGAACAAAAACACAACTGTCAGGCAGAAAATCTGAGAAAAAGACAAACCAGCAGCATGGCACACATACGCTTGCAAATAAATGACCACACTGACAATGTCTGAGACTTCATAGGCAGCTAAGTATGAAAATAATATGAGCCACGGGCACAAATGACTTCAACAGACAGAAAATAAATGTTCCAAAAAATCATTTCCCCCTTTCTCTAATAGATGATGACATCTCTCAAGTCAAAGAATGAACTACTGAGAAAAAGATGAAATACAAAAACAGTCTGGACAGCAAAAATACTGAAAGCCTGTTTCAATGAAATATATTCCTGTCCAGCTTATGAACTTTTGTCCTCCTCTTATGTTCAAGTATCACTTGCGATCACATTTTTTTCCACCCACTTTGCAAAGCTAAAGTCAGTTCTTTGAATGCTACACATCAAAGGCATTTGTCAGGATGTTAAAGACTCATTTTCAAATAGAATACATACAACTATCTTTTGTCATTGTCTTTTGTCTCTATTGTTCTGTCCCTATCTCAATGCTGCATAATAAACATATTCAGTATAGATTTCAGAGTAGCAGCCGTGCTAGTCTGTATTCACAAAAAGAAAAGGAGTACCCGTTGCACCTTAGAGACTAACAAATTTATTTGAGCATAAGCTTTCATGAGCTACAGCTCACTTCATTGGATGCATTCAGTGGAAAATACAGTGGGGAGATTTATATACACAGAACATGAAACAATGGGTTTTATCATACACACTGTAAGGAGAGTGATCACTTAAGATGAGCTATTACCAGCAGGAGAGCGGGGGGGGGGAAGGAGAAAACTTTTTGTAGTGATAATCAAGGTGGGCCATTTCCAGCAGTTGACAAGAACGTCTGAGGAACAGTGTGTGTGTGTGGGGGAAATAAACATGGGTAATAGTTTTACTTTGTGTAATGACCCATCCACTCCCAGTCTCTATTCAAGCCTAAATTAATTGTATCCAGTTTGCAAATTAATTCCAATTCAGCAATCTCTCATTGGAGTCCATTTTTGAAGTTTTTTTTGTTGAAGAATAGCCACTCTTAGGTCTGTAATCGAGTGACCAGAGAGATTGAAGTGTTCTCCAACTGGTTTTTGAATGTTATAATTCTTGACGTCTGACAGAACGCCACTAGCCATCACCTTCAGCCCCCAACTAAAACCTCTCCAACGCATCATCAAGGATCTACAGCCTATCCTGAAGGACGACCCATCACTCTCACAGATCTTGGAAGATAGGCCAGTACTTGCTTACAGACAGCTCCCCAACCTGAAGCAAATACTCACCAGCAACCACACGCTACACAACAGAACCACTAACCCAGGAACCTATCCTTGCAACAAAGCCCATTGCCAACTGTGTCCACATATCTATTCAGGGGACAACATCATAGGGCCTAATCACATCAACCACACTATCAGAGGCTCGTTCACCTGTGCATCTACCAATGTGATATATGCCATCATGTGCCAGCAATGTTCCTCTGCCATGTACATTGGTCAAACTGGACAGTCTCTACGAAAAAGAATAAATGCACACAAATCAGATGTCAAGAATTATAATATTCAAAAACCAGTCAGAGAACACTTCAATCTCTCTGGTCACTCGATTACAGATCTAAGAGTAGCTATTCTTCAACAAAAAAACTTCAAAAACAGACTCCAATGAGAGACTGCTGAACTGGAATTAATTTGCAAACTGGATATAATTAATTTAGGCTTATATAGAGACTGGGAGTGGATGGGTCATTACACAAAGTAAAACTATTTCCCCATGTTTATTTCCTCCCCCCCACCCCTCACTGTTCCTCAGACGTTCTTGTCAACTGCTGGAAATGGCCCACCTAAATGTGTTAGTCTCTACGGTGCCACAAGTACTCCTTTTCTTATATTCAGTATAGTGTGCAGGATATTAACCAAGCCATCCTCATTAATGCAGGGATGTCATGCTCATTCCAAATGGGAGAAGAATAACTCCAGCAGGCAGAAGATGGAGTTCTTGTGAAACTAGAATTGAAGACTAAAAAAGATTACTTGTGTACTAAAATTCCCATAGACAGCTGTGTGTGTACATAAGTAATGTACATATTAGGTAGGTAAACGAGGACATAATTAGAACCTGAAGGGGCATTATTCTCATATACAAAATGAGAAAGTGAAAATAGTTTGTCTCTATATTTATCAGAAAGCCAGAATGGGATGAAAAGGTGAAAGGGTAAAGCTATATATAAAAGCTGCATTACCAGTGAGCTACAATTTCACAATCTAAAGATGAGATGGTGAAATTCTTTAGGTGAGGATACAAGAAATAAAAGAAAAAAAATAAAGGAGAGCATCATCATGAATTTTGTTAGACCAAACCTCATAATGCTTATGGGGATTGTAATACCAAGAGAGATAGCTGTTGAGTAACAAATTCAACCAAGCTTATATCACCAAACAGGTTCCTAAATTAGGTAGAAGAAAACTTTATGACCCAAAAAGTAGGGACTCCAGTTAGAAAGGAAACCATCTTGGAGTTTCTTTTTTCTAATATAGAGTAATTGATGGAGAACATGAAAACAATTAGAAATGCTTGAGATTCAGTACAGTACAGTAAGGAATGAGCTTATGGAACATAGCAGTACCATGATATTACATGTTAAGAAATTATATTTTGATGAATTAAAATATCTAACAAGTAAAGTCCAAGTATTAAAAATTACTAGCACCCAAGAAGGCTGGACAATCCTACAAGACACCAGCGAAAAGATGCCACAGACTTCAATTCCTCTATAAAAGAAACATGCAAGGAACAAGAAATGGCCCATGCGACTTCACAAAAAACTGGTCAAAGATCAGAGCTTTTGAAAAAGTCCTGTATCGAAAATGCAAAAGATGGAGGCAACCAGTTAATAATATACACTCAGTCAAGTCTTGCAGAGAAAAGATAAGGGCAGCAAAGAAGCATCATGAAGTAACACTATCCAAATGGGAATACAAAAGTTTTTTATAAATATATCAGAGGAAAAACTAGTGCTAGACAGAAAGCAAGCCCATTAATAAATGAAGAGTGGGTTTAAATTAATGATAACTCAAAAATAGCTGAGCTAGTGACCTCCTTTTACAATCTGTCTTTAACAAGAAAAAATAGTTTGGCAGACTAACTCACTGTACCAATAACCATTATTTTTGAAAAGTCAAGGGAAAGAGTTTGCTAGAGAAAAACTAAAGTAATACGCATTTTCCAAAAAGGAAGGGTTGATTCTGTAAATTCCCATCCAACAAATACATCGATTTTATATTCTTTCACAAGGAAAAAAATATTGAGACACAAAAATACTGATTGGTTTTAACCAGTTATTTTTGTTTATTCATTTATCCGGTTGAATACCAGGAATGAAAGTCTCTGGCCCATCTGAGTTGCACTCGGCACATAATGAGAAAGACGGGGATAGAGATAACTTTATGTCCCCTTTTGGGTCCCAAGATATTGGGGGCAGTAGGGAATTTAGGGTGTCTTTAACCTCCCCTGGGCTGCCAATGGCCTTAAAGGGTCATTCTGGCACCCGAGGATAGCTGGAATACAGATTCTGTCACATCTCCTACACTGTAGCTTTCATGGCAGATTTGGCTGTTCCTATGGTTCATTCCCCGTACCAAAGTGTCATTCCTATTCCACCACAGGGACCCAGTGTACCTATGTGGAAGAGAGCCACAATGCTTGCATTTTCTCATCATAAAAAGGGATTTACTTGCATAGCTGGCAGCCCTTAAAATAACAAAGAATAACCTACTTGGAAGGGACGGGGCTGAGGTGATGGTCCTGACCCTAGTACACCAGCTAGTGCCAGAAGGGCAGCTGTGATGGGTGAGTACCATATAACTTGTGTACATATGTAGCATGTGCCACTTTGAAATATGCTTCCCCCCAATATCTCTTCATTATGTCTCATGCAAACCTTCAATTATTACCTCTGGGAGACTTGTGGTGGATCAAGAGTCACCAAAATCCTATTTTCCAGCCCTGGACTACAGTTATAAATATAATCTGGCATTTCCTCGCTCTGAAGTCAAGTACCAGGACTATTTGCCCCCAGTGCATTCTGTTTGCTCCCTTTCAGTGTTTAGCCTGCTGGAGAGTTGACTTGTTGACTTTCCTATATACATTGGTCACTACAGACTTGTCACTTTTGCCTTAGATAAATAGATAAGTATTCACAGTATTCTCTATACTTACTGTTATGAAAACCTATATACCAGGGAATACCATGGTAATCTTGGTGAGGATTTAGGAAGTTTTTAAGGGTAAACACTGTACTGTGTGTAGCACATGATTTCTCCTTTGAGAAATGAAAGGACTCTGGGGTTCAATGGGTCAATGGAGAGTCGGCTTTTTATCTGTTTTAAAGGGACAACGTATTAAAATGTAACCATAACAACCATTCTTATCTACTAAAACACACCACTATAACATTCTCATGAGATTCACCTGGTGAAATCATAAAAGACTCTTCTAAAACCATAGTGGTGTCACATATTTATTCTTTAATCAGGATCTTTGGCTGTCTAGAATCCTTATTTATTCTCTGATCATGAAGAGCAAGAGGCTGGAAAGGAGAGCAAGATTCATCTCTGGTTAAGTTTCCCTAAAGAACAAAGGCTGCCAGGGTATGCACACTAATTTATTAATCTCTCCTAATGGACTTCTTGAGGGTCAAGTGAAAAGAGAAAGTCATTCACTAAATCTACAACTGTCACATCCAGCATCTTGAACTAACTGCACATCATGCAGCAAGACGTGGCCATATGTACAGTAGAAAATTTATACTGTGGCACACCATGAATGATTTTTTTTTAACTCAAAAGAAGTTTTTCACAAGAGATTCAATAGAAGATGGTCAATTTGTGAAAGATATAGTGGTGTAAAATTCCTAGTGGTGCCTCTCTGTGTTTAAAAATGCATATGCCTAATGCATGTCAGCCAAATCTTTGTATTCTCTCTTATAACTTAGTTTTATTCACAGTTCTACTACGTAATTCTCCATAGTATTAGCCATTGGAAAATTAGCAGTTTGTTATACCTACCAATTTTAATGGAAATCTCATCTTCAGGACAAAATGAACACTACTTTTTTATTGCTAAATTATCCTACCTTTCTTTTTTTTCTTTCCACATTAGCATAGCTATTAGCTAGTACATGGGCTCAGTGCTTCAAATAACAAACTGAAAAATCAATGCGTTAGATAATTAGATGGAGTTGTTGTTACCTGTGATTTATGCTAGACTAATTCTAGCAACATACAAATTTGAGACTCCAGAAACTATTACATTCCACAAAATGCAGCCTTGCCACTTGAATGAGAAGTGCTGTTTTCCCAGCAACTGCTGGCTGATGCACTTCAGCACTGCAGTCTTATGATCAGAAATCAATTTGGGGTCTTGAAGTGATTATAAAAATATAATCTTACTTGATCAGCAATAGCAATAAAAAGGTAAGAAAATTTTTCATGAAAATGAAAACATTACTAGCAGAAATACAAGAGGCCCCCTGATCATCACGTAGCTCTTATGTGAAAGCAGCCTCAACTTGGCACTGATAATTAGTATCATTATGAAAATATCAAGCTAGATTATGAATAGTGGCTGAGAAACACTTGGCAAGGCTGAGGAGTTGTGGGAGCAAAGGTGGCTCTAGATCATCTTTGCATTTTCCTTGATGCTGGGGCTGACTGGGGGAGAGCTGATTTTCAGTGTAATTTAGAGGAGCCTCAATGTTGCTCGAAGGCTACATCTGCACTACAGTCAGGGGTTGTAATCTGCAGCTCATGTAGCTATACCCATGCTAGCTGTAATCTAACTAACTAGCTCACTAAAAATAGTGGTGATGTTGGATTGCCATGGGCTTCAGTGTAGGTTGTGCTCGTGTTGATAGCCCATGCTGCTGCCTCCTTACTGCTATTTTTATTGAGCTAGCTAGATTACAGCTAGTGCAGGTATGTCTATATGAGCATGAATTATACCCGAATTGCAGTGTACACATAACATAAATTATGCCCAATTGCCCATTACCCTAGGGGCCATTCCGGCTTCCGGGCATCACCATGCGTCCTGTCTCCAAGGAGAATTCCCTGCACTGGAGTCCAGAAAATCTGCTACACCTTATGTATACTACCCGGTGTATACTTCCAAAGGGGAGTCCACAGGGAGCTGGTTAAGGATGCTTTCTGATTTCTGTGCTGCCAGAGTGGTGTAAAACAGTTGGAGAAGAACAAGGTAAAGTAGAAGTGTTGAAACAAGGATATATGGTTATTCTCTTTATTTATAAAATCAAGGATTGCACTGTTCAGTCACATTAATGCACAGTGGTTTGCGATCGGGGCGATGAAAGTCAGGCCTAGAATTTTTTTGTTGTTTTTAGGAAGACTCACCAGGAGTCACTGATTTTTTAGGAGGGGAGAGAGGGTTGGTAGGAAAATTCTACTTCATAAAGTTGTTTTTTTCCATGGTGCCTGCAGTCACCATAATATTGATATTTAGCACATATATAGCACTGCATTACAGGACAGATTTTCCCATGCATCCACACTGTGCACCATGGGGAATGTAAGGGAGTGTCTGTCAGGGAGGTGGTGGTTATAGCTCCCTGATTCTGCATGGTACTCAGGACCAGTCCTGGCCATGGCATGCATTAGTATATGCATGGGACCTTACACCAGATGAAGGTCAGTGAAGTACAGAGTAGATACAACACACTCCTACCTAGGATATAAGGTTGGGTGATGGGGTGGCTGGTGCAGGAATTAGCTCAAGTTTTATCAAAAAGTAAAGGAGTACTTGTGGCACCTTAGAGACTAACAAATTTATTTGAGCATAAGCTTTCGTGAGCTACAGCTACATCCGATGAAGTGAGCTGTAGCTCACGAAAGCTTATGCTCAAATAAATTTGTTAGTCTCTAAGGTGCCACAAGTACTCCTTTTCTTTTTGCGAATACAGACTAACACGGCTGCTACTCTGAAACCTCTCAAGTTTTATGTCAGTGGAGAGTTTCCTTCTACCTCCACTGAACTATCTTTTGAAGCAATCTTAAAATGTGGTGACAATTCATTGCAATTACAAGTAGGTAAGAGACTTCATAGTAATGAAGCCCTGCACAGCTTGAATTTAAAACAAACAGTAGTACTTAAAAAAAAACCTCACCTTTTCTTTAAAAAATTGGTTTGATTTTTTTTTTAAATCAGAATTTGTCTACATTCTCGGTTACTGTGTTTGTGGCCTTAATGTTTTTACACAAGACACAAAAGCAAGGTGAGTAATAAGATCAACACTTTATCATCTAGCCAATGGTAACATCTTATTTCCAGGATGTCAGTTATCAATAACAATAATACAATCAACAAGGTTTACAGTACCAACCATGCCCCAAGGTACTATATAGCACATGAAGCTGCATGAAGCACTCCAATAAAAATTATAAGTATAATTAAATAGATATGATCAAGTTTAAATATAAACAAAACTAATGACTAGCTAAGAGCAACCACATTCCAGACTGGGACAATAAACCAATTAGAAGCATATTTGACATTTTTCTGCAATTTATAATTGGAATAGTTTATAGAACACTTTAAGTTGCTCTCAACATTGTCTAAAATTAATGAAAAACAACGTATCTGATATACTCTAACCAAACTCAACCTAAGACAATATTATCTTTTCCTAGCACCTCTACTCATGTGAATTATGGGTAAAAATGGAGCTGTATCACATCCTTTGCATTTTAACATCTTGGATAACTGTCCTTTCCCTAAGATGAGGGGGAGAGAATTGCTTGCCTACCAGCAAAAATTCTCCTCAGGCAGCTTGGTGGATTTTGCTGGCCTTTGTCTTTTCTTTGCCCAGTAGCTCCCCTGGAATATATATTCAGTTGCAGCCTGGGTCCAATGATTCCTCCCCTTCAGTTGAGGGTGTGGGCCTCTATCTTTGAGCGAGCCTAGAATTGTCTTACTCAGTACCTGCAAATAGTCCACTGGAATATATTCTTGTAACAAGAGTGAAAGGAGTATCTGAATAATTCCAAGAAAAGGAAGAACTCCTTGGATCCAGCAGTACATTTGCAACATAGAGGCCTTGAAAAGCTTGTTTCCTCACCTTTAAAAAGAGGGGCATTGAACCTCTGCGTATTCTGGAACTTTTGGTGCCACGATTTTTACCAGTGGTTCTCCTCCCTGTGAGGTTACCAGAATTTGACCAAGACCTTCATCTATTTGTCATCCTTTAGAGAGTCTGAATCTAGAGCCAAAGTCCAAAAGATAATGCCTTGGAGCAGAAGGGCATCACCAAACTCACCAAAATAGTCTGTGACAGGCCTATGATCTCTCCCAAACTTTCTGTCAAAATGATCTTTTAGGAAATGAAAGTTTCCTCTGTTAGGCCAACTAATTTTATTCACAGAGGGACTGCGATATCTATATTTGGGATGTCTCACAGCTTCCCCGAGGAAGACTATTAAAAAACAAATTCATGCATTGCTTGAGATTCTCTGGCAATGTCCTTGTAGAAATTAACAGAGGAGGCCATTAGATTATCTAGCTTGACCTCCTGTATCTCACAAGCTGTTGCATTTCACCCAGTTATCCCTGTATTGAGACTAATAACTTGTATTTGACAAAGCATATCCTCCAGAAAGGCATGATCTGAAGCTATCAAGAGATGGAGAATCCTCCACTTAACTTGGCAGTTTGTTTCAAAGGTTAATCACCCTCACTATTAAAATGTTGTGCCTGATTAGTGAATTGAAAGTGTTTGGCTTGAACTTCTAGCCATTGGTCTCTTGTTATGCCATTCTTTGCTAGATTAGGGAGCTTGTTTGTATCCAGTATTTTTTTGCTGTGAAGGTACTTAAACACTGTAATCAGGTCACCTTAATCTTCTTCTTGACTAACTAAACAGATTGAACTCTTTAAATCTTTCACTGTAAAGCATTTTTTCCAGCCCCTTGAATAATTTTTGTGGCTCTTTTCTGTACCTTCTCCATTTTTCGAATATCCTTTTCAAAATGTGGACATCAGAACCGTAAACAACATTTCAGTATTGGTTTTACTAATGCCATTTGCAAAGGTAAATCAGCTCTCTATACCTGCTCACTACTCCCTTGAATATACATCCCAGGATTGCAGTAGCCCTTTTTGTCACAGATGGAGGCTTCTTTCTGGACTTGACCTGCCTCTTTCCAGGGAAACCACTTCTCACAAAATTCAGCTGTATGGACACCATTCCACTGAAGGTGTAAATGTCCGTGCCAAAAACAAACAAACAAACAAACAAAAACACCCTCCTCTACTGTGAACCACTCAGTAACAGCAGAAAGATGAGTGGGGGGCAAAGTCATGGAGACCCAGGAATTTATCATCCCCTGCTTCCCAACCTGACTGCATCTTGCTCTGGACCTTTATTTCTGCCTGGGCGTGCTCCGTGCTAGCTGGTCTGCCTCCCTGGCCCCTAGCCAAGACGGATGTAGCCAACTGGGGAAGTAATGGGGAGGAGAAGACCTGGTCTTCATCCCTCTCTTAATTAGACTTCCCAAATGGAAGGCTACTAAAGCATTTCTGGTCCTTCCTACATTAATGTACTCTTTGCTGAGTTTCTGCCTAGGTCAAGGCAACTCCCACATAGGACATGCCTGGTGTCTGTCTGGGAAAGGCACTGTATCTTGTAGGTTTATCCCTCCCTCGCTGCAGGATCCAAAGGAGGCCAGTGACATTTATATGGAGGCTCCCAACAGATCCCTTTCCTGAGGATTTTCCTGAGGATGCCCATGCAACTCTTCAGAAAGGTGTCACAGAAACTATAAAATAGCCCTGGCTTTATCATCATTTCCTGGAAACTTCTGTGGGAACCAGAGGGAGCCAGTGTCTCTTACAGGCCTGCCATTGGTTTACCCACCCCTGTCCCCAGTACACCCAAATCCACTTTCTCCCACAGTTCCAATTCTGGACCTATGCACAGCAAGCTCCAGAAAGTTCTGAGGAGGTGAGTGAGTGGTGCCATGAAGGTAGTCATCTGCACTCCTGCACAGATCCACCTGTGGACAGTCCCTTCCCTGCTTGTATCTTGTGGGGGAAGAGAGTGGTGAAAGTCCCAATCACTTGAGACTAAACTGACCAATAGGAATATGCACTAAATGACCTAGTAATGTTTTTCATCATATGATTTCTTGTTCAGCTCCTTTCCCCAGCAATTTGTTCAATTTTATTCAATTTATTTAATTTCATTTATTTTTGGATAAGGTAATATATTAGTGTCTGATTTAAAATTGTAGGATATTTTAATTGGGCATGCTCTGCTCCTGCCTTCTGACATCGCAGACATAGTTCAGACTCCTGATTAGGTATCCACACTGTGCAGTTTATTACAGATCTTTGGTTAACACCTTTACAGTTCCATACAGCAATACTACTTACAGCAGTGATATTCAGACTGAGGCTCGGAAGCCACAAGTGCCTCTTTAATGTGTCTCCTGTGGCTCTTTGCAGCACTTGATATTAAAATATTATGTGATTTAATTATTAACCTATCTAAGATATTAACCAATTAGGATGCTTTTACTATATTCACCAATTGTAGAATACTTGGTCAGTCATTTTTATATATAATTCTCACATTTCACATGGGTGTAATGTAGAATATATATAATGTGTGTGTGTGTGTATATATATATATATATATATATATATATGTATTAAATGAAACAATGAATTTACACTACTGTGGCTCTTTTAGGTAATGTTGATCTCTAATTTGGCTCCTGAACCACTGAGATCTGAGTATCAATGATTTACAGTGTCACTTATACATCACCCCTTCCCCAAGGGCCTGAGACGGGAAGAGGTCTCCCTTCCTTCAGATTTCTCTAAACTTAGGCTCAGTCAGCCCTGCTCCTCTCCTTGTATTTTCTTGCTGTGCCTTTTTAATCAGTCCTCAGCTGATGGGCTAATTAATCCCTTAGCATGCTGAACCTGGTTAGATAATTACATTCAGTTCCTCCCTCAGACCTCTCTGGGGGATCTACTTAATGTCGGAGTGATTAGAGTGCTGGCTCACCTTTTACTTCCAAGCACTTTATCACAGATATATTAAGCAAAAAACACCAATCCTCTAAAGTATATTGATAAGATTTATTTCCAAATTAAGCACTTTGAGGAATGAGAAATACCTGTACTGTCAATTATTGTTGTTCCCAAGGCAATGCATTTCTTTTCAAACTCTTTTAAAATGGAATGAAGCAATTTTTGTTTTCATGAGTTTACCCACTCAGTGTCCACCCTTTTCTGTTCTTTGCTTCAATCTGAAATATTTCTGGACCATAAGTTCTCCCAAGCAAATAACTAAGAAAGTTAAACCTCACAGCCAAAACACACTGGCAACTTTTTAACACCTTATTCTTTTAGGAGAGTTTAAATTAGGAAAAAGTGTGTTTTTTTTAAATTTGATACAAAGAAACTTTATTCTTTTAAATGATTCGATGCACTTAGCCGGTTTGAATTACGAATTAATTGTATCCTGTGGTACAAAAGATTTTGTAAAATGCATTGCGGGTTCCGTTATTAATTTTGCACATCTGATCCTGCTTAAATTGTTATGACAATGTTTTGTTTACATATGGCAAGGAAATCTTTGAAGGCTTAATATTTTAACAATTAGATGCAGATGAGATTAATGCTGTAACTTCAAATGAAAACAAACTGCAAGCATACTGATGTACCAAATATTTGTCTGTTAGGAGAAGTCACCACAGGGGACCCAAAATAAGGGCAGCAAGTCTCCAGAACCTCCTTTATGAAAAAGGATCATATTTTCCTTTCTTGATCAAGAGAGACTCAGAAGTGACACAATTTAGATTTGAAAAGTAGAATGTGATAGAATTGTATGGAAAGAAACCTTTCAAAGAAAGAGGTGAACACATTAGTATTCTACAGAGAGTATTACACAGTGAGTGATGTTCTGTACATTGACTGGTGGCTACTCTCTGTGATGTATCGTTCCCAAATCACAGCTTCATGGTCTGTCAACTTGGACAATGACTGTACCAAACTTCCTGGGCTGAATAGCCTTTTCTTATTCTGAAAATGTAAAGGCTTTCATGTTCCATAACCTGTTCAGCCTTCTCATTTTCACCTAGTTACAAATACTGCATGATAATTTCTCAGCATGGATCCTGGGAATCATTTTTATTTCTAGTATATAGTGGGCAAGTAAAATTCCATCATAATTTGCATAATTTGTTTTGCATCATAACTGCCAATCCAAAGTTCATTTTGAAAATATACATTAGGGACATATTGTAATTTTCCTACCGGCCCCATGTATGGAATAGCATCTTATTGACATGTCCCAAAAGTAGCCCACGAAGTGAATTTCAACTCAAAGTGTACGTCTATCTACACTGAACACTGCTTTTGGCAGGGTGTAGTGCACATACTCATTTAGCCTCCTAGCATGGGTATAAATAGCAGTTTGGACCATGGCGAATAGAATAAAGACATGCCTGAAGGGTATGGATATGTACATACCCTACATTGCTCTCTACTTGTCCAAGCCATGCCTCTCCAACTACATTGCTATTTTTAGCAGTGTAGCATCCACTGCCTCCCCACTGCTGAAGTCTTTCCCCACTGCACTGAAAAGCTCCGGCAGCAGGGGAAGACTCTGGAAGCAGGGAGAGATTCTGGCAACAGGGAGCTGCTGAAGCCTTTCCCCTCTGGCTCCCTTCTGTCAGAGCCTTTCATTGGCACATATAGCTACACACCACAATGTGGATACTGCCTGGTTTGCACTGTGGTGTGCAGCTACATGTATGTTACACAACCGCTCCAGTGGTGTGCTGTGTGGACACAGCTAAAAGAGTCACAACATGCCTTTCAGTTCTACCCCTGCTCCAACAGGGACAGCCCTATGCTCAGAGCAGTGCACATTCTCCAATGTCCTGACCCAGTGTCTTGGAGGGGCATTACTAGGGCTCCATCCATTTCCTAGCCCCATCCACCCCTCATCCACCTGGAGGGGTGGCAGAGGTGCAGTACAAAATAGCTAGTTGGCACAACGGAGCCTTATGTCCATTTTTACCTCCCCCCTACATGGATGTTGCAGGATTGGCCAAGATCTGGCCCTTAGTTTTACTCATAATTTCCCATCACTTGTGAATTCTACTTAAGTGCCAAATGCAAAATGTTCCAAGACACTGATTTCTAGCCAAAAAATCCAGGAAAGAGATTTTCAGTGTTTTGAATAAGCCTACTTCCTTTGAAGAGGTTAATTTCAAGAGTCATGCAATGGTGTTCTCCTTGCCTGCCGAGCATGCATATGTTTATTTAAGTTTAGTAAACAGTCAATCAGTACATAAGCAGTTCTTAAACATATAGTTTTTAAGGCAGGAGAGCAAGACATTTTATTTTAATAATTAGAATATTTTTCCCTAGGAGGAAGCAGGTATCTCTGAGGATCATCAATACCTAAGGCAAAGTAGAGCAAAGGGTAGGTTGGTGATCCATTCTTTGGGCAGATACTATTGTATCCCATATAGTAAACCCTGAAAAGCTCCCAACACAAAGAGACACACAATTTTTACAAGGGGCTAATGAAGTAATTGTCGAAAATAGATCATTCTTGTAATCATTCAGAGCTGTAATCTCAATTCTACTTATTACAGGGTATGCTCTCCAGTATAGCTCTTTTCAGAGTAGCAGCCGTGTTAGTCTGTATTCGCAAAAAGAAAAGGAGTACTTGTGGCACCTTAGAGACTAACAAATTTATTTGAGCATAAGCTTTCGTGAGCTACAGCTCTGAAGTGAGCTGTAGCTCACGAAAGCTTATGCTCAAATAAATTTGTTAGTCTCTGAGGTGCCACAAGTATAGCTCTTTGTTAGTGGCACAACAGCAGAAGACAATCATCAAAGAAGGCCAGCTCCCCAAGTCATCAGTGAAACCAAGTCAGTTTACAGAATATAGTGTATTCCCTGGCTTCTGGAATCAAATGCATACCATACCAAAGAGAATCAAATTAAATCTTTATATAATTAAACCTGGAGTATTCTTGTGAGCAGTCAAAAGCTTGTTCCCATCTCCTTCTTCTAATTAAAGACAGACAGTATATCATTCTTTTCCCCTTAGTAATTAGTTACAGTAGCGGACCAGAAAGATGCTGCTACTGAAGGTGTATTCAAGCACTCTGCATGTCTGAGAGAGTCTTCATCATGCATACTGATATCCTCCTTAGAAACAGTAGGCTAAACTCAAAACAATCCCATCTACATTCTTCCTGAAAGGAAATATTTGCACTTTGTTAAAATATAATGAAATCCAGCCTCACTGCAAATAATTTATAACCATTTAAAATAAACATTGAGTTAAGCAGAAATGAAGAATGCAAATAGAATGCATATGACACTAATAAATATGTCCATACCACTCACTCTCTAAGGGTAGATTAAAGAGAATGTACAATGGATCAGCTGCAAATGGATGCCTCTCAGCCTAATGATTCTACAATAAGTTAAATGGTTTAGCCCATTTAGCATCAGATGAAAACCAAATTCACTTCCATTCCTTGCAGAAGACTAAAAAGTTACTTCCATATATGGTGACAGGTTTCAGAGTGGTAGCCGTGTTAGTCTGTATCAGCAAAATAACGAGGAGTCCTTGTGGCACCTTAGAGACTAAAAAAATTTATTTGGGCATAAGCTTTCGTGGGCTAAAACCCACTTCATCAAATGCACGGAGTGAAAAGTACAGTAAGCAGAATATATATTATAGCACATCAAAAAATAGGAGTTGCCATCCCAAGTGAATTACCCCTTCTTGTCAACTGTTGAGAATAGGCCACTTCCCCCTTAATTGAATTGGCTCATTAGCACTGACCCCCCACTTGGTAAGGCAATTTCCATCTTTTCATGTGCTATAATATATATTCTGCTAACTGTATTTTTCACTCCACGCATCTGATGAAGCGGCTTTTAGCCCAGAAAAGCTTATGCCCAAATAAATTTGTTAGTCTCTAAGGCACCACAAGGACTCCTTGTTGTTTTTACTTCCATATATGTCACTTTCACAAATCTGAACCAGCTAATTAACTGATATTATCTCTTTCTGTTACTATTTAACAAAAACAGAGAAAGAGAAATCTTCATTTGTTATTCATTTCCCATAAATAATCATTTGCAGCTCATTCTTGTTTTGAGCTAAACATCTGCCATCTACTTTTCTTTCCTTTTCAATGTAATTTCCTTATGTAAGCTTAATATCAGCAGACATTATATTGCAGGTCTGTGACAGTTTAACATACTTATGACAGAATAACAACAGCATTGTTTATATTGTTGATATTAATAAGATATTTGAAATTAAATATTTAGTGTTTTGGTTTGTGTTTCTGTCGATTGATATAAAAATGTAAAGCAACCAAAGAAAGAGTAGAATCCCACAAAAATTAGATCAAAGGTAGCTTTATTTTATTTATATTGACCGGATTCTTGCTTTTGAAAACACAGTAATAGTCAATCAAAATAAAATGTCCTTTCTAAATTAATACATATTTACAAATCATGCTAAAATAAAACTTACTATTGATTTATGTTTACAGTATTGTTGTAGCCATGTTGGTCCTGGGATATGAGAGAGACAAAGTAGGTGGCACATTTTACAGGACCAACTTCTGTTGGCGGAAGGCACAAGCTTTCAAGATTAATTTATGATCTTTTAGAATACACATTCATCCACAAAGTGTCTTTGTACGCTTAATGACTTAAGGTGTCAAAATAAATCAACAGCACTGATTTGACATGATTTATCTATCAAGCATTGGCTGTATAAAAACATGTATAGATTTTATATAGTTTAGAATATCACTGCTGGTTTATAGAAATATAATAAAAAACCCTAAAAATATGTATTGAAAAAGATACTCCTAGCTGAGTATTGTTTTTTGATAGCATAGCAACAACATATGCTAAAATGAGTAAAGATTTACAACAGGGACTATGGAAAAGCAAGATGATTTGAAAACAACAAACATAAATGATAGAAGAGGTTAACAGATGCTGAGAGAAATTTTGGAAGATTAAAACTGATGACGAAAGCAATAATAGTAAAAACAAAGTTTTATATCTAAATTACACCAGAAGATGGGTTCTTTAATTATGTTTTCCAGGGATATCAGGGTAATAACAGCAAAAGTACTGAGGTTACTTCTCTGTTACTGTGACCTTAGGCTATACAGTATACTACAAAATCACAGCCATGAAAAATTATGAAAGCAGGTCACATGATCTGGTAAATCATGCCAGTTTTCCAAACTAATATAATGACCTTGTTTGTTGTGTGCCATAGGGTACCAATGCCAGATGCACTCTGTGAGGAAGGCAGATGCAACAGAGGAATGTCAAGCTGTAACGCAAAGAGCAGCAGACTCTTAGTTGGTAGGGTTCCCAGTTTTGCCTGAGTAAGGCCTGTTGGATTGGGCAAAAACCAGACATTTATTCACTGATTTATTTACCTCTTATTTCACAGACCTGGTGTGATTATGTTTATTAATGCCGTAGAGATCACAACCATCAAAGGCAGCAAAAAGGTTAAATGAAAAGGCAACATTTATAGTATTAATATGAGAGAACAGTGGTACTTTAATCAGATTAGTACTAAACAAGAGGGACTCACGGAAGAAGGCACAGAATGATGACAGGACTGAAATATAGATGGCAAGCAGGAGTGTCCCGAGAGGCAGATGACTTTTACGGTATACCAAACACCTATGTATTGACAAACAGTCTGATGAGTAAAATTCCAAATAATATCAATGATTTCAATATAGTGACCAAAATTTTGAAAATGAAGTGTGTAGGGGAAACAATCTATATCATCTACTAAAATTTGAAATCATCATTCATAATCCTTTCTGCTCCTAACAGAACTGTATGTTGTGAAACTGGATTCACAGTTCAATCCCCCAAACTTCTTTTTTAAGAAAATACAATATTCTTACTAAACATTCATCTACTCAGGCAAATACTGGGAAAGACTCAAAGTCAGCCAGGCAGGAAGTTAGTTAATAAATTGCAGGCAAAATCTGGATTTATTTTATTATAATTATAATTAATAATGTATTATGGTGATTATGGTTTGGCTGAGAATAAACAACAGAGCAGCCTGAGCTGAGCGTAAAATGACTGCCAAATCCTCTGCACAAATAACAGATGGTACAAGCGTTTTAAGGAAGCCCTAAACATAAGAATGCTGAAACCATGTGAAAAGGGGTTCATGTCAAGCACAGTGCAATAAAAATGCATTCGAGCTGGGTAGTGACCAAGGCACATAAGAGACACATTCATGGAGAACCAGCCACTTAACTTTTTGGACGTGACCCCAAGCACATGGCTTAATTTATGGAGAGATTCACAGAGATAAAATGTAACTAAATGGAATGCTTGGCCTGAGGTCTGGCACATTACTGAGAAAGGATGAAGTTAAAGATAGTGTTGGAGGAAGAAAGATGGGGTGACCCACTTCTGCTGATTAGTGTGAAAGTAAGGAAAATGTCATAACTTTTTGATAGAGTGAGCCAAATTCCGTCCTGAGATAAGTAGAAACAACTTGATTGACTTATAACAAGGTTGGATTTGGCTACAGTCGGGCTTTTTATTTTCTGGCTACACAGAATGGCTTGCAAATCATTATCACTCACTTCTAAATTATTTTTCTACTTTCCAGGGAATTAATTAATTCTGTTTTCTTACATCTAACCGGCTTTAGTTTATATTACTTCCAAAAAGGGTTCAAACTTTAAGAATGCACCTCAGATGCTCTCCTAGTGAATCCCAAAAGGCAACAATAAGAGTGCAAGGTAGAAGGGCAAGATGATAAATAAAAATAAAATTCCATCACAAAAGGACCACCAGCTATGCACACCCACTTCAAAAGATCCATCTGCTCAAGCTGGAACTTTGCTTGCACCTCAGGAAAGACAACAGTAAATGACCCATGCAAATGGGACTTTAAAGATAAAAAGTGTCCAAGTAAGAAAATCTACAATACCAGAACCATGGGACTATCTTAAATTCTGCTGTTTCCAATGTCTCTTCATCCATTTCTCTGAGCTGACATGAATCATACAGTGAAATGACCTGCTACAATTAATCCTTTGAGAGCTTTGTGCATATAGTATTATGTAAGCAACTCTTGAACTTTGACAGACATATTGGATGTTCATGTGTTTAAACTTGTTATAATGTTATGAACAACCTATAAGTTATTTAGAAAGAACTCTTTCATGCTAGGTTTCCAAATGGGGTGGGAAGGGGAGAACCTTCCTCCACTAGTTGGCTGTCTGAGAGTCCCAGGGAAAGAGGCAGAGCCCAGTTGTTGTTGCTTACTGAGTAATCATTAACACCGTAGGGCTGCTTCTCCTCTTTTTACATCACTGTACCCAGACTGACTTCAGTGGAGTGAGTCCTCTTTTAGCCATGTTTGTGACACGAAAATCAGACCCAGTGCGTGCATCTGTCATAACTAGCATTTTCCCAAAGAGAAACCATTAGCCCACCTGGCTGGAGAGCACAATGCTGCTAACTGAAGAATACAAAAAGTCATAAAGGATACAAAGGAATTAAAGGTGTCAGGGAAAACCCAAGTGCAATTTCCATCAGGAACTTGGAGGCACTTTCAGCAAAAGTTGTTGGCTGTAGTAATGGAGAGAATATAGAAAAAAGCCCTCCCTGGATGCATGCTAATGTAAAATATCTATTGGCTGTAATATCAAGATATTTTCTCTCTGCACACAGCTGCCAATGAAGTACTTTCCAACTAGGTGGGCAGGGGCAAAAAGATCATGCAATAACATCATTAAGAGGCATTATGGCAAGGCAACTGGTACTTTACTCTCTCTGAAGGAGCACATATATGTCCTTCATAACCTCAAAAGGCAGATATATAGGACTATAGACCTCCCATCTAAGTTCCCTGTAGAAGCTATTCAGTGCCTCACAGGTGCTCAAGGAACCCGCTGGGGGACCTGCCGCAGCTATAGGAGGGGCGCCTATCCTCCAGCCCCAGAGCTGCTGTGG
This sequence comes from Dermochelys coriacea, assembly GCF_009764565.3. Classification (NCBI taxonomy): domain Eukaryota; kingdom Metazoa; phylum Chordata; order Testudines; family Dermochelyidae; genus Dermochelys; species Dermochelys coriacea. The sequence continues at coordinate 281,936,124 of NC_050068.2, forward strand.
CGCAAAGAGGCGCCTCTCCCCCCCCAGCTCAGGTGCTGCTGCGGGGAAAGAGAGCTGAGGGGAGTCCTCTCTCCCTGCCGTAGCCCCTAAGCGCTCTCCTGTACCCCAACCCCCTCATCCTTGGCTCCACCCTAGAGCCCACACCCCAGCTGGAGCCCTCACATCCCTTTTTACATCACATTTGGTGTAAAATGTGATGTAAAAAAAATTTGCTTTGTTTTTTCCACCTAGGCTTAGTCCACCTAGTGCACATTGTTGAAATGCACAATAATTTATTTTCATTTCGTTAGAATGATCAAACACAACTCTTTTGTGCATCAGCTTCATTTTGGCAAACATGAGTTCTGTGGTTACAAGAACTCAGAAAAACAAACAACCGTTTGTTTTGTTGATTCAACCGTATCTGAATGTTGCTGCGTGGGCCCATCTCTAACAATTTTGAATACCTAATGCTAAACTAATGCTAAACTCATCCTGTCTCTCCCATCTTCCAAACTCCATCCTTTTTCTTACACATGAAATTTAAGCTGCTTCTCCTCACAGTCAAGGTTCCACACAAGGTTCCATCCTGACTACATCTCATCTTTCATTTCCTCCTCCTCCTTCTCTTATTGCCTAAGAAAACTCTAATCAAATTATATATATTCCTCTCCTACTCTTGCCTTTGCATTTCCTTCAATGCTTGGAATTATCTTCCTTCCCTAAACCAACCTCTCTTCTTAGATTCCTCTTTAAAACAAACTTCTTTGGCAAAGTCAATCCATGATAATTAATTTACAAAAGAAAAGCATTGAAAGAAAAGTAACCGCACCTCCAGATTAAAACCATCTTTTTGTACATTATATGTATTGTTTGACTAATCCAGACTGTACAAGCCTTGGATCATGAACATATTTTCCTCAGACAATTTAGGAAATTATAAATAATCAGAAATCCCAAGGATGGACTGACCTCATAGAGTTGGAGGTCATGGGAGTTGCTTCAGCTAATTTGCTGGGTTTGCAAAAACAGTACAAATTTGTGAATCTTTCCCGCCCCCTGATAAAACCCTCTCTTTGTTTCCCCCAAAGTGAAACTTGATTTTTAAAAGATGGACAAAAACCACACCCTGAATTCTCAACACTGCCAAGCTCTGCAGCTGGAGTTTATCTCTGGCATTGTCTGGAGTAAAATCCGAGCTCTGAACAACTCTTAGCTCTGCAAAAGATGGGTTATGAATTTAGACCCAGACTTGGTGGCTTGAGTCCATCTCTGAAAAATATATTTTTTGGCTAAAGGAAAAGGGATAGAAGATCCTCTTCTGAACGAGGCTTGCACAAGTGAATCTCTGGTATACATAGTGGGCTGGACTGTGCCTGGATTTTGCACAGGTGCACAAGGAGAGGATGATGCAAGGAGTCTTCTCCCTTTTGCATGCCTGCACAGAAGCTGGTTATAATTTCAGTCCCTGCATCCACAGGGGCTGCTTTCTTCTAGCTTCCCTGGGGGTAAAAAGTGGATGGAGAGCTGAGCAGAGTTGACACTAGAGCACTCCATAGAGCATTTGGCACTATGCTGCTCCAAAAGCAGGGTGGTGGCCATCTGGAACAAATGAGTCCTGTGTATATTGCTTCCTGCCCCCAGCTCTGCTCCTTCCCTTCTCCTCCTTTTCCCTGTGTTAGCTTTTCACTTTGCCAGCTCTTTGCTCCATTTTCACTCTATTTATTTTTCCCATGTATCCCTGTTTAGAAGACTTACCATAAAAAATCATCATGTCCCATTTCAGAGAGTTTAACCCGCAAACTGCACCCCCATCCTGGACTCCTTGATGTTCTTCCCCTATCCTCACAAAATGTGTTCTTCCCCCATCCTCACAAAATGGATTCTTCCTCCATGTTCTCTTCCTTTTGACAGACTCATGTTCCCAGGTAGACTTTTTCCCCCACTTACTGTGGCATTAGGTCCTCTCAATCCTGAGGGCTAAGATCCCAATGATCCATGAATCCTGCCGTCATCCACTGCTACTCAGAAATAGCTTTGAAATGCTGGCAGGTATGAATGATGATAAGACCTTGTCTGTAAGCTCCAATAGTTTTTATAGAAAGAAAAGGTGTTACCTGTCAGCATCCACTGTCACATCATGCACCCCTCTCTGGATTACATCTCGGGAGGCAGCTAGGTCTGGTATTCGGTTCAGACTTCTTGTATACAGGTTGAGTCCTCCATCTGTCATGTACCTGAAAATAAATGTCTGGTCAATCAGTAGGAAATGCAAACATCTGGCAATTATGTTTTGTTCTACAGCTAATGGGCTGTCGAATTCAAAGCTCAAAGTAAACATTTTCCCACCTTATAGTACTTTTGTATTAATACTCTCAGTATATTGCCTTTCATCACACTGTCTCCCTCACAAATGTGGTCAAATGTCCCTAAGAATTAGATTCAGACCAACAACTAATTTCACAGGTTTCAGAGTAGCAGCCGTGTTAGTCTGTATTCGCAGAAAGAAAAGGAGTACTTGTGGCACCTTAGAGACTAACAAATTTATTAGAGCATAAGCTTTCGTGAGATGAAGTGAGCTGTAGCTCACGAAAGCTTATGCTCTAATAAATTTGTTAGTCTCTAAGGTGCCACAAGTACTCCTTTTCTTTCAACTAATTTCACATAAGCCACTGAATAGCCTTCAGATGTTAACAATCTTTAAATCACTTGTGACTAATGAGCTGGATTTGATCTACTAGGTATAAACTGGTGAATTATGTCCCATAATTTCCTATGTCCCATGTTTCCAGTTGTCTGAGCAGACAGAATTACTGTGAAGCTCTGATGTCCACTAAAAGTACCCTGGCATATTATAATGTGCCCTGTATATAAAACACGCTTTAAATTGCTCTTTGCCTGCTATACACTATCTGGTACATTGGAAGCAACAAAGAATAATTCAAATATTGATAATACTGAAAATGAGGCCTTTTGTCTTAAATTATATATTGGAATTCTAGCCCTCAAAGCAAATTCTCAAAGTTTAAATTACTTAATACAAATATGCCTAAGTGGCAAATGAGTATAAGGCTCCTGTCTGAAGTCGCAAAGACAAGAGTCTCAGAGATACCCACAAATCAACCGGGAATATCATTGTTAGCACATTTGTATTTAAAATAAAAAACATTAAAAAGGTCTTTTTAAGTGGAGCCAGGACATGGAATCTCTATATGCAAAAATTACAGTAGTCTAGTCTCACCATCCGCTTGAAATCAGTCCCTGAAAATCAACTGAACAAACACAAATAGGATGCAGAAATGAAAATAATTGTCATCCATTGCTCCTGGGTTAACCAGAAGAAAATAGTGATTGACATATTCCTATCTCCAAGGATATTCCTACAGGTCAGAAATGATATGCACAGTTGAAGAACTGAGGTAAAGGCCTGTTACACAAGACTATAACAGACAGCATCTAACATGCAAACAGAAAAAGTCAGGCCTGTTAGCAACTGCCTTTCTTCAGCCCCATCTGAAAATACAAGATGTCATCCAAAAAAATGTAAGAAAAATACTGAAAAAACCCCTAAGGCACAATAAAACTGTTTTACGAAACAGTTGTGGAAACCTCAATAAATACTTTATCTTAATGCCTCTAAAAACCTGCTCCTGCTCACCCTGAAGCTAATACCAGAACTCTCATTTACTTCAATAGGGGACAAACAATAGTTAGAACAGCACAACCATTTTGTTTAAGCATTATATACTGTCCACAATTCTACATTTACCAGGTTAGATTTCTTTATACAAAATCCAGTTCAATTTGCCCTGTCCTGCATTAGGGTTTTGGCTGGGTAAAATGCCACTTACCCACTATTGATTTCATCTGTTCTGAGGCTTTTCCCAAGAATGTCCCCATCACTCATGTAACCTCCAACGTCAACTTCAGAGGACATGTCCAGATCACTGCTTCCTTTTTCATTCATGTCAATCTGTGACATATTCCCGAGGCGAGAAACAGCTGCTCGGCGAAGAGGTGTGGTATACATGAATCGTGAGGGGTCAGTATGTATGAAGCGGCCAGCACTACTGCGAGGGTAACCACTACCTAAGGATGGGGCATCTCCTGCCTGGAGGCGAGGACTAGCCTGGCCAAGCCTCCAAGTCACTGGTGTGGATCGGTTTGTCAAGCTTGGTATACTTCTCCCATTCACTTCGGTTGTCACAGTGCTGTCAAAAGTTGTCTCCAATGTGCTGCCAAACAAAACGTAGAAGTCAATTAATTGTGCTCTCTCTCTCTCTTTCTAAGAAATAAAGATGAGCAAAAGTGGAATGGATAGGTGGAGCGTAGAAATGTAAACCAGGCATTATAATAACAAATATTATCTGTGTGAATCTGAATATTATCTTCACAAACTGCACTGTTAATTTTCCCTTGCAAACCTCTAATAGTAAGCCTGCAGGTCTTGACTCCAAGTATTCTTCTACACTCCAAAACGTAATGAGTCCATGCACAAATAGTACCTGTGGCTTATCTGGGTCCCTCTAAGGCTGGACATAGTTTCTTCCAAATTCTGTCGCAGATCTGCTATATTCTTTACTGTTCGCATTCTTCTTGTTTCTGGGTCTTCCCCTGTAAGAAAACAAAAACAATAATATAAATTCTGTGTGGGTGTGCAGTCACGTGCACATATGGTATGCGTGTGTGCGTAAACAAATATAGATATAAACTAACATATGCATGTGTGCAGACAACTATATACATGATATAATTTATATATGTATACACATACATATCATACATATCATTTAAAATTTGAATATACACAAGCTCCCAGAGTGTATTTGTAGATGTGTCCATCCATCCACCCATATACAACATGCACACACCCATCTTGCCAATAATATTGCGCACACACACACAGCAAACATAAGTTTTGTGGTGATTAAAAGCTCATTTTAAAAATAGCAAGTTAGTGGAGGGGTCTCGATAAGGCTGAAAAATTATGAATGATACTCAGACTTACAGTGTTTTGATTTTGTCCCTGTGGGGATTGTGGAGACTAAGGCTCTGATTTAGGAAAACATTTAAGCACACACTTAAAATCTATCCCTATTCAGGAAAGCACTTAAAGTTAAGCCTGTACTTAAGCACACTTCCTGAGTAGGGATGCTTTCCTGAGCTGGAGCCTTATTTCCCATAACCCTCACAGGGGTCATAAAACACTAAGTCCCAATAAAATTAATACATTTATAGATTTTAAGTCCAGAAGGGACCATAATGATCATTTAATCTGACCTCCTGCATGACAAAGGCCACACGGTTTCACCCAGAAGTTCCTGCATCAAAGCCACAATTTTTTGCTATACAAAAAATAAATAAACCCACAAAGATAAAATACACATAGTGAAATACTGTGTTACCCAGGAAGAATGCAAAGCCTAATAAACAATATGAAATATAAAACATAATAATAACAAAAATTACCAAATATTTAATAGACATTAAAAATCAGAAATTAATATATTTTTAAAATGGTATAGTTTATTTAGCAGTTTTTGTTTATTTTAACATAATCATTTAACTACGCTGTATTTGCATTTCTTTTCTTTTGAAGAGTATAGTATTAAATAACATAGAGTATCACAGATTTTGTGGTTTATCACGCCCAGAATGTTGCCTATGACAGTGTCCCATTTGTGATGCTTTGAGCTGGGTGGGGGTGGACGTAATTCTAGCAATTTGTACAATTCTGAACAAATGGGGAAAACTATTCCTCCCTGACTCCAGGACTGATCATTAACTCTAAGTTCAGCATTTCCCTGGTAATTCCATCTCAGGATTCTGATGATATTAAGCAACTGCTTTGGCTTCGATCTCATATTTGCTGATGACAGGAGAACACCTTGAGAATCTGAATTCAGCATGACACAAAAGAGAAGGTCAGAAACATACAAGGGGAGAGAAAGTAATAACAACATAATCTTATGTTTACTCAGTAAGGCAGGTACACTTCTTCGTACTGCTGGCTTTTTTTGTGTTGTTGTTACCTTTTGTTCCCTTCATGTCCTGTAGGTAAATTTATAGGTGAGATCTAAACATAGAATGCATAGAAATATCAGTGATGGGAGGAAAGGGTTTTGTCACTGGTAGAGCAGAAGAGTCAGAGAGAAAGGCAAGAGAAAACTAAGTCCATTATTAGAGATCACCAAAAAAAATTTGGAAGAACAATTTTTCACAGGAAAAGAGAGTTTCATCAAAATTAAAATATTTTGTGAGTTGGTGTGAAATTTGCCAATATTTTTGCTGGAAAATTTAGAAACAAATCCTTTCGACATTCTTGTTTCATTGTGACAACGTTGTTTTCACTTTTATATTATATTAACATATTAATGTTGATACTATATTATGCTATATTTAATATTATATTATACTGTTTCAATTTTATTGAAATGAAACCATTTATAAAAAAAGAAAAGGAGTACTTTTGGCACCTTAGAGACTAACAAAATTATTAGAGCAGCTGCATAAGCTTTCGTGAGCTCACAAAAGCTTATGCAGCTGCTCTAATAATTTTGTTAGTCTCTAAGGTGCCACAAGTACTCCTTTTCTTTTTGCGAATACAGACTAACACGGCTGCTACTCTGAAACCATTTATGTTAATCAAAATGAAACATTTTGATGCTTCTAAAGAGAAAACTTTCTGAATTTCTGTCCCATGAGGAATTTCCAAAAATTGACTTTTCATTGCAATTTGTAAGGATTTTTTTTGATGTTTTAATGTTTAAATGTTGGAATTTTCAGCGGGACAGAAATTCTGTTTTCCAACCAGATGTAACTATAATGTAGACGGGGCTATGAGATCTTAGAGTAGGTGTTTCAAGGCAAGACACACCAGGCAATGAGCATTGAGCAAAGGGACTCAAAGAGGTGCACAACCAGACTGAAACAGTGAATCAGAAAGATTATTTTGGCAGCAGAAATCTAGATAGGAAGAAGGGGGTTTAATTAATCCAATAATCAATGTGGAGGTGATGAAGGAATGAATAAACTCTAGTGAGGACAGCCTAAGGCTGGAATTGACACTAACTGCTAGCGAACCACAGAGGTAAAAATATGGTTTGGCCACAAATGCTATTTAACTTCTAACAACAGCTGAGGATCCAATAAGACGTCTTAATAAAAAAAAAAGGCCCACATACCTCCCATTTATCCAAAGAATGTAGAATTTACTATGCTATTTTCCTCTGCCTGCATCCCTCAGCCCACCAGAATCACCTTTGTTTGACTGGACTGTGGATATACATGCATACAGCAGTCATAATTAAGAAGTCAATATCCACTAACAGTTACCACATCGTGGTATCTATGATACCACAGTTTTCCATGTTTTAAGGAATGAAAATAATGTGTCTTAGAATGGGGAGTAAGTATGGAAGCTGTAAGGTATCATTTGGCAAAAGCTAAATATATATATATATATAGTTTATGTGTGTTATTAACCGATAGTTTAGAGACTAACAAATTTATTTGAGCATAAGCTTTCGTGAGCTACAGCTCACTTCATCGGATGCATTTGGTGGAAAATACAGAGGGGAGATTGATATACACACACAGAGAACATGAAATAATGGGTTTATCATACACACTGTAAGGAGAGTGATCACTTAAGATAAGCCATCACCAGCAGCGGGGGGCGGGGGGAAAGGAGGAAAACCTTTCATGATGACAAGCAAGGTAGGCTATTTCCAGCAGTTAACAAGAATATCTGAGGAACGGTGGGAGGTGGGGTGGGGGGGGGGAGAAATAACATGGGGAAATAGCATTCCTACAACTACAATACCCACCTGCTGAAGTAAAGAAACAGATTGACAGAGCCAGAAGAGTACCCAGAAGTCACCTACTACAGGACAGGCCCAACAAAGAAAATAACAGAACACCACTAGCCATCACCTTCAGCCCCCAACTAAAACCTCTCCAACGCATCATCAAGGATCTACAACCTATCCTGAAGGACGACCCATCACTCTCACAGATCTTGGGAGACAGGCCAGTCCTTGCTTACAGACAGCACCCCAATCTGAAGCAAATACTCACCAGCAACCACACACCACACAACAGAACCACTAACCCAGGAACCTATCATTGCAACAAAGCCTGTTGCCAACTCTGTCCACATATCTATTCAGGGGACACCATCATAGGCCCTAATCACATCAGCCACACTATCAGAGGCTCGTTCACCTGCGCATCTACCAATGTGATATATGCCATCGTGTGCCAGCAATGCCCCTCTGCCATGTACATTGGTCAAACTGAACAGTCTCTACGTAAAAGAATAAATGGATACAAATCAGACGTCAAGAATTATAACATTCAAAAACCAGTTGGAGAACACTTCAATCTCTCCGGTCACTCGATTACAGACCTGAGGGTGCCTATTCTTCAACAAAAAAACTTCAAACACAGACTCCAACGAGAGACTGCTGAATTGGAATTAATTTGCAAACTGGATACAATTAACTTAGGCTTGAATAGAGACTGGGAATGGATGAGTCATTACACAAAGTAAAACTATTTCCCCATGTTATTTCTCCCCCCCCACCCCGCCTCCCACTGTTCCTCAGATATTCTTGATAACTGCTGGAAATAGCCTACCTTGCTTGTCACCATGAAAGATTTTCCTCCCTTCCCCCTCCTACTGCTGCTGATGGCTTATCTTAAGTGATCACTCTCCTTACAGTGTGTATGATAAACCCATTGTTTCATGTTCTCTGTGTGTGTATATCAATCTCCCCTCTGTATTTTCCACCAAATGCATCCGATGAAGTGAGCTGTAGCTCATGAAAGCTTATGCTCAAATAAATTTGTTAGTCTCTAAGGTGCCACAAGTACTCCTTTTCTTTTTGCGAATACAGACTAACATGGCTGCTACTCTGTAACCGATAGTTATTGCACATTAGTTAAGGTTGCAATCAGGTTCCATAATAATTTTAACTCCACCCCTAAACTGTTTTGATCTGAAAATAGCCCAATTTACTGGAAAAGCAAAGGAAATTTGGGCTACAGGTCACTAATTTTTTTCTCCGGTTTGAAATTTTGGCTAGAGGTACATTCCTTTGGGTTCATGTTTCAACTCAGTTCTGCATCCTGGTACCTGCCTACCTACCTACCATCCATCCATCCAACAAACAAATGCTTCAGACATTTTTGAAACCGTTACAACTGAAACCAATGTATTTCCCAGATAAAACAACTCCTTTCCTCCTTGGTAAGTGAATGCAGTACAGTATCAGTCAGAGAACTCTGTGGGGTTGTCAACAGGCAAAAATTGTTCTGTCTTAATTATATCAGTATAGTTAAAGTGGTACAATACTTCAAGTATGGACACAGTTATACAAGTATAAACATTCTTATAGCTTATTCATGTACATGAAGAGGAATAAAGTATACTGGTATGGGCACCTTTATACCAATATAACAGCATCCACACTAGGGGTTATTCCAGTGTAAGTATTTCTGTAAAAATCATACCCATCTGGAATAGTTAGAGCAGTGGAACATATGTGTGTAAACCCAGCCTAATGTCTGATGCCAATGGCCCTAACTAAATAAAGCACTTTAGCATGTGCTTAACTTTAAGCATATGAGTAGTCCCAGCGAAATCAATGGGACTATTCATGTGTTTGAAGGTAGGCATCCATTTAAGTACCTTTCCGAAATCAGGCTTATATGTGTATTGTGGATTTGCTTAAATGTGGTATAGTATGGGGGGTTTGGAAGGTTGGGTCTGTGACTTACACTGTGAAGGTGGGGAAAAAAAAAAGGGCAGTCTCTAGTCCAGCGGTTCTCAAACCCCATCTAGTCCAGCGGTTCTCAAACTTCATTACAGTGCAACCCCCTTCTAACAACAAAAATGAACACACAACCCCAGGAGGGGGGACTGAAGCCTGAGACTGCCCAAGCCCGGCCACCCCGGGTGTGGCGGGGAGGGGAAGCAAAGCTGAAACCCAGAAGGCTTCAGCCCAGGGTGGAGGGGCCTGTAACCTGCGCCCCGTTGCCCCAGGCAGTGAGGCTTGGGCATTGGCTTCAGCCCTGGGCCCCAGCAAGTCTAACGCCAGCCTTGGCAACCCCATTAAAATGGGGTTGCGACCCACTTTGGAGTCCCAACCCACAGTTTGAGAACTGTTGATCTAGTCTATACATGGAGGGGGGAGGCAGTACATTGGGATTTCTGTATCATGTGGAGCAGTGGATGGGGAAATGGTGCGGGGAGTAATTGTTTGCAAAAATAAGACATAATATGCATGTTATTTTGAACATAATGCAAACTGGGATGGGGAAGGTCAAATCTCAGTTCTGGAACTGGATGGTAAGAAGGAAGATATGGTGTGAGGGAAGACTGGGACTGTGGATCTTGTTCATTTGTAAAGGTTTGTAGTCCATGTTGGAAATGTATATAATATATAATGGGATGGTGTAGGAGGATTTCCTTGTCTGTACACTGAGGTAGGGTTTATAGGTGTGAGGGGGCAGAGGTAAGGCCGTTCTTAGACTGTGCAATATCCATACTTAACATGTGTATATTTATCTGAGGGATGGAGGATATCTGATTATTTATCTGCCTTAACTATTCATTTCCATATTCTAAAATCTTTGGATTTTAGAAATGCCATGTTTTTATTTGGGTGTGTGTTTTTGTGTGTAGTTATTTTAAAATTATTGCTAATATTTTCAATATTTAATATTCACTGTTACTTTATCTTCTTCCTTTCCCTTGTTTGTTTGTTTTTACCTGTTGTCCCTTGTCATATATTTAGAATATAAGATACATTGGGTAGGGCCTGTCTTTTTTTATTGTGTATGTGTAAAGTACGTGATAATGTAGTCTTGATCCTTGAATGGGGCCACCATTTGTTTCCCTCAAAACATAGTATTTCTCTCCCAAAATTAACTCTCCAAAGCTCAAGATTCTGTCTTGGAAATATGACATATTTAAAGTCTATTCTCCTGTAATCTCTCAAAGAAAAGGCCATTAGAAACTGAATAATCCCGCATTTCCAATGGCACAAAACTCTTTGTTTCTAGCACAAACAGATGAGAAGATATCTGACTGAAATTGTAACGTTATTATGTAAAGAAAAGTGATTTAGTATTACTTCTAGAGGTTTCTAAACTGTATTAGTTTTAATTTCTATCGTTCTTTTAGGTCTTTACTGGTACGCTCATGTTACTAAAGTGAAATAGCTTTACAGGTAGGAAAAAAGAAAAATAGAATCATTAAAAATAATTAAAAGGGTTCTAAGTTTTTTTCCCTTCTGGCATGTCATGTGCAGATTACATGAGGATATAGTATGAAGATTTTATTTCCACTCATCTGGAGTGACCTGCTTCACTCATTCAAGGTTTCACACTCATGATTAATGCAGACATCAAAAACTCTTGCATAGAGCAGCTTTATAGCACGCTAAACCATGGATTCTCTCTGCAAATATCTACATCTCTCTCTCTCTCTCTCTCTCCCCTGTTTGAGATACAAACATAGACAATCAAAATGATCATTTTTAAAGAAGTCACTGTTCAGGTATGTTAGACTCCCGGTAGTGATGTTTACTGTTAATTGCTTTATCAGTAACCCTGATAATGATAATTCCAAAATTTACATGCTGACTATAATTAAGGCTGTGAATTTGTCTCAGAGGTCATGGAAATCATGGATTCTGTGACTTTCTGGGACCTCTGTCACTGCTGCAGGTGGCTGGCCTGGGGGCCACCTGAGCAGCTCGGGCAGTCCCTGTGCCAGCCGCACTGGCTACTGCTGCGGGAGTCTTGGGCCATCACACCCCCCACAGCAGCAGCAGGAATTTGGGTGTGGGAGGGGACCCAGGGTTGGGGGTTGGATGCGGGAGGAGGTGAGGGTTCCGGGTGGCCGCAGTTCCCGACCAATGGAAGCTGCGGAGCCGGTGCTCGGGCGGAGGCAGCGCGTGGAGCCCCCCTGGCCCCGCACCTCTGCCTAGGAACTGAGGGAGGGACATGTGCTGCTTTCAGGGAGCCATTCGGGGCTAGGTAGGGAGCCTGCGAGCGCCACCAACCATCCACCCCCCAAAAAAACAGTGGAGGTCCTGGGCTGCTCCCCCCAGAGCACCCATGGCGCCCCCCCCGAGCATCTGTGGTGCCTCCGGCCCCCAGCTTGAGCATCCAAGATTTAGTGGTATATAGTACAAGTCATGGGCCGTGAATTTTTGTTTACTGCCTGTGACCTGTCCAGGACTTTTACTAAAAATACCCATGACTAAAATGTAGCCTTAACTGTAATTAATGCCTGAAGCAGATCATAATAAAATAATAATTTCACTTATATAGGGTCTTACCAGATAATAGTAATAATAATAAGCTCCCATGTAGAACTTTTCATCCTTAGATCTCAAAGCACTTTACAAACGCAGGTATAATTATCCTCATTTTGCAGGTGGGGAAGTGAAAGCTCACAGAGGTGCAAGTGACAGAGTCAGGTATACCATTCAGATTTCTTAACTAATCTCCATGCAAGAAGTCAAACCTGGCACCTCAGTGTAAAGTACTCTTGGTCCTAAATGTTAAAAATATATCTAATTTCTATATTAGTTTAAAATGAAACATTTTTACTAAATTTTACTTTCTTCATAAATTACATCCTAAATCTTTAATTCCAGTCTGAATCCAAATATGTACCAGTAGGAAACCTACAGACTAAATACACGGTATACAGCCTTGGCAAAAGACACATACCATTCAACCATTTTCCTACACAACAGCAAAAAGCTTCTGAAATGAACACTTTGGACAACCCATCCTTCCAAGGAATGAGATGAAAAGTAATATCAGCAGCTCAGAAGCTTTTTGAAGCTCCTATGACTGTGAAATTTAGATGCTTGCTATCATGAATTGATGTAGCTAGAATGTGAAGCTTTGGCACCCACAATTTTATTGAAATTCCATGTTTATGGATGAGATTACCTGCAGGGCGGAGGGAAAATGTGAGGATAAAGTCATAACTAGGCCATAATATTGCCTACATAAAACAATCCTTGTTAAGAATCCAAGGAGCCTAATTTTACATTAATGAGAAGGAAAGTTATTAAAACAGAAATAAAATATTTATTAATAAACTGTTAACACGTTTCACTTTATTTTTAAAGAGCTAAGAAAACTGTGCTCAATTATTCACATACTGTATTGCTGCTAATGTACCTATCAAAAAGATTTAAAAACTGGTCTTCATTACCTACACTCTTTAAAACTAAAAGGAATGAAAGAAGCAAGAGAGGAATACTCTAAAATTCAATTTTATATACTACTGCAAACAAACCCAATTCTGTCTCACAATATTACTGTCAACAACAGAAGTCTGCTCCATGCAGATCTGTTCTAATACTTATGTAACTCTCTGCTCTTTCTTGTGTCAAACAGAAATTAACTTACCTAATATATCAGTGTAAAGTACTTGTTCTAGGTCACCCAGCATTGTCATTATGACATCCTCATCCAGCTGTGCAGTCCCTTCACGGAGACAGCCTTCTTCTTCTTCCTCTGCCCAGTTCCTGCTAGTGAAATTTGACTTGCAGGGGACATTTTCATCATCTGATTTGTCCCTTTCCTCATTACCAACCTCAAAACTGGCATCTGTAGTCTGGCCTCCAGATCTTCTACTTGACTTATTGCTTCCAGCAGGTGATAAGACTTCAGTTTCCTGGGGTGTTGCACTGCTGGTATGGTGAAGAGAGTGCACCGACTGCGAGAGCAACTTGGACAATGAGATACTATCTCCAATTTCTGCCTCTCTCTGATGACAATTCTGGCTAGACTTTGAGGCATTTCCAAACCAGTTCTCCCTGTATGAGTATCGTCTCTTCTCCCCTTCACTTATGAGCATAAGGTTGGTCAAAGACTTCTGTTTCTGAAGACTAGCATTCCCTCTTCTAACATCCTTGCCTTTGAAAACTGATAATTCAGCAGGTCGTTGCATCCTTTCAGCTAAAGCTTCACCTCAGCTAGATTTCATATTCCTAGATCTACAGTAGCTCAGATCTTTAAGCAGGTCTCAGGTGTGACCCTTTCAGTACTGTACGATGCACACACCATGTAGCACATCTTTGCACTTGTAATGAAAAGCAAAGCAAAGCTCAAGCATCCAGTTTATGTGCTGTAAATGACTAGACAGGCACAGTCATTTTCTCATTGCTGCCTGTGTTAAGCTACCTCTTTCCAGTCACGTTAATCTGCAATACTTACAGGCATTTTTACTTGAATTTCTCTCAAGCAGAAGAGAGTTGATCAAACACTCTGTTCCCACATAGAAGTAATCCCAAAAGCCAACTGCGTTCTCCCTTCTTCATCCAATCACCAGTCTCATCAGAATGATGGGCCTGTATCTCTCTCTACAGCTGCAGTGTTCTGAAGTCCAAATTACAGCCCAAGTACTGTCTTGTGCTTTTTTTTCCTCTCACCAGATCATGACCGATCCCAACGCACAGCTCTTTACTTTAGATGGGCTGACACAGAGCTGCAAGTACAGCCTACGCGTCAGAGCTCAATAAGAGCCAAAATTAACCACTGAAGCAAAGCTCTGCACAAGCCTCCTCACATTTTAGTATTCAACCTGCATTCCCAGATCTATGACTCTTCCCTGCTACTGCAGTGGATGCTGCTGGCTGCCATGGCAGCAAACATCCTGGTGATTTAAACCGGAGACATAGAAGCCTCTGTCCAGTTTAAAATGCCACAGGTTTCAAGACAGGCTTCGCCTGAATAGGCCGCTACAATATTAGCCACAGCTCACACTGAAATGCTATTTTTCTCCCTGGAAGATAAGAATGACAAACTATTTGTTCCTTCTCCCTGCTGCTCCCTTTGTGGGCAATTAAAAAGCAGATTTGCAAATGGCTCTTGAATCTTGCAATTTCTTCTGTAAATGAATAAATATAATTTAAGAGGATAAAGAAACTAAAGAATGGATCCTGATGCTACCCACTCTGTGGCAGTGATTTATAAAGTGAGAGATTTCATTTCTTCCTTCAAAAAAATTCTTGGGAATCAGAAGCTACTAAGGAATTATAAAGCTTTGATCAAAATCAAGGCTTCACAACTTCAAAAAGGAACCTATTAAATAAAATACTCTATGGAAAGAATGAAATTTTCTTACAAAGCCATCCAATTTCAAGTCTGAAACAAAGTTCACAAGAGCTAAATGTTGCTTTTATACATAGAGACTAACATTTAAAATATATCTTCTCCCAGTGGGAAGAAAATACTTGTATCAATAATTAAGATGCTTGAACAGAAAATTAGCACTAAAGTAGAATTTTATCCCATCTTTGAAACACAAAGGTTTACCCAGGAGCAATCAATTTGGCCAAATACTGTGCAGAAATGTCCAAAATAAATACAGAAATGCTACATAACAATACACTGATTCTGTCAGCATCATAATATACCTGTAACACACTGTATTGTGGGAAACCCCAGGAGTTAATGATACAAAAGGACAGATTATTTGCAGACTTTCTATATTAGTAATAGATAGGCATTAAGAGTTGCCCCAGTGTTGTATTTGCTTTTCAGCCTCTCATTTTACAGCTGCTACTGAAGGTAGGGCTGGATAAAAATATATCTCCTAGCAACAAAATGGAGGGGTGCATTTTTCCTGGGGGACTCCAACAAAAGAAAGAAAGATCTAATGATGTCAGTGATGATCACTTTGAAAACTAAATCACTGCTGGACCCCTCTAGACAAAGAGCATACAGGAAAGAAAATGAGAGACTCAGATGGGAAGGTTGTTCACAATGAAATGAAGTAAAGGAAATCCAGCCCTACTCCACTTCCCCTGCTCCTCCAAAAAGAAAGAGAGAGAAAGAATGTCAGCAATGAACACTATTCTGTTTGCACAATGCTAGTGGCCAAAGGACTATTTTCAATTGCTTCATTTTCAAATTAATGCAGCACTGGTGTGCAACGGAGAGAAGGCGGCAGTGTCTTGTTCCTCAGGGTAAGCAGTAGGGCAGGACTCTTCCATACTACTCAAGATTGTTAATGGGCTTGCCCACACATATCATCCACAAGAGTGTGAAATCTGAGAAATGCATCTAGTCCTCCAGCCAGCCACTGTGTATGCTGCAGTCAGCAACAAGATCTACCTGGCAGCAGAAAAGTGTGTACTTTATCTATCTATCTATCTATCTATCTATCTATCTATCTATCTATCTATCTATCTATCTATCTAAAATAGGTGTAAATAGATAGATACACAAGAAATAAATTACATTTAAAATTACAAAAATTACATTTAAAATGTTACAGGAAAAGCAGTTTTATATGGCATGTTGGGAGAATGGAGGGTGCTGGTAAATGAAAAATGGGGGTTAACTAAGAGGGAGGGACTTTGGGATCGGGAGGAGGTGCGCAGCTGGAGGTTGGGGTGCGGGAGGGGGCTTGGGGTGCTGAATCCAGGGGGTGCTCACCTCAGGCGGCTCCCCGCAAGCGGTGACCTGTCCCAGCTGCTCCTAGGTGGAAATATGGCAGGTGGCTCTCTGTGCTGCCCCCACAGCTCCCATTAGCTGGGAACTGCAGCCAATGGAGATTGCGGGGGCAGGGCCTGTGGGTGGAGGCACCGCCTCTGCCTAGGAGCAGCTGGGACAGGTCACCACTTGCAGGGAGCCGCCCTAGCTGAGTGCCCCCTGGATCCGGCACTCTGAGCCCCCTCCCACATCCCAACCCCTGCCCGCCTGCACTATAAACTGGACTTTCAATGAAGATCAGAAATGCCAGTTTATAGAGCTTTCCGGTTGGTGAGGTGCCAGATAAAACAGCTTATTTAATGTATTAAGGTAGCAAAGTCAAGCACTTAAATGTTATAAATGTTACAATTAAGGTTTCCTGTGCAATCTTAATTCGCCCCTTTTCGTGCATATGTAATGTACTACAGACATTTATTGCATGATCACATACTATTTTTCCATGGTACCCCTGTCTCAGGTGCCCAGGTTATTATTATCTTCATCATCCCCTAAAATATATTAGATGCACACATGTACCTGGGATGAATGCATAGCACAAAGAACTCTGAATTATGATAACTTGCCCTTTGTAACAATGATTTTAACCTACCCTCTGATCTACCATGTACCCCCATAATGTGACAATACCTGAGACTGCAATATGGAAGAATCCCAGGCTTATTTACTGAAATATAGTCTTCTAAAGCTCATTCTCCCATTTTAAATTTTAAAAAAATATAAATGGAAACAAACAAACATAACTAAAACCAAGAACAGTAACAGGCTATATAACAGAAATCACATTAGGAAATTTTGAAGTAGCAAATATTACATTATATTCCTCAATTACATGACAATCTAATATACTGGACCCTAAAGATGGAAGTGTCATTTTTAGAGAGGACAATAGGGAATTTTCCCATGCTTATAGTAATAATAAACCTTATTTTGTAAAATGCATTACATACAAAGGAATCTTAAAAATGATTTACAAATTTAATAATCTATGGACAAATTCTGTTCTCAGATAAGCACACACAACTTTCCTTGATGTTTGAATGCACAGTTTGGCTCTTTGTTAATGAATTATATAATAGAACCTCAAAATCCACAGAATTAGAATAACATGCTAAATTTAGTTAATTCTTAGTACATGTGTACATGGTTTACAAAATCCTTTTTAAGTGTTTCTTTTAGAAAGGGGAAAAAAGTGCACATCTGAAAATACAAAGTTGATATGCTAATCCCACTGCTAATATTAGGATATAATTCTAATTCTTAAAATGATTCCTTGCCTCCTTCCTAACTTTTGTATAGTGCTTCCACATGAAACATCAGGAATGGTGTATTTATAATTAGCTAATATTTGCAACTTCATGTATAATTATTTATGGTATTGTGATAAATGAAGGGGTGGGGTAGCTTTTATGAACACCCAACCAGCTAGTAGCTATAAAATCCCTCTTAGTAGCTGTTCTCTATTTGCTTTACCTGTAAAGGGTTAAAAGTCTTACTGCTATGCATAGGTAAAAGGAAGTGAGTGGGCACCTGGCCAAAAGAGCCAATGGGAAGGCTAGAACTTTTTAAAATTGAAACAAGACTCCCTTTTGTCTGTCTGTCGTTGTTCTCGGGGAGAGGCAGACAAGGAGCAGTTATGCTTGAGAACCTTGGGCCAGGTATGAAAAAATATTAGTATTATGCCTAGAAACTACTCATCTAAAACTCCAGATATGTAAGTAGATTAGGAAATGTCTAGGAAGACGCATTTAGGTTTATCTCTTTTATTTCTTTATGGCTTGTGGATTTCTCTGTGCTAACCCCAGGTGCTTTTGTTTTGCTTGTAACCTTTTAGCTGGACCTCAAGAAAGCTATTCTCGATGCTTAATCCTTGTAATTGTTTTTTTTTTAAATCTAGCAAAAGCCTAAATCCCAGATGTATTTTCTTATTTTTTTATTTATAAAATTTACCTTTTTTAAGAACAGAATTACATATTTGTGTCCTAAGAGGTTTATGCATGTTGTTTAATTAGCTTGTGACAACATCTGTTTTCCTTTGTTTTTCTTCTCAGCTCTTCCCTGGAGGGGGAGGGGGGTGAAAGGGCTTGAGGGTACCCCACAGGAAGGAAGTCCCAAGTGTGCCTTCCTGGGTTCTCAAAAAGGTTTTGCACTTGGGTGGTGGCAACATCTATCAATCCAAGGTCAGAGAGAAGTTGTAACCTTGGGAGTTTAATAGAGTCTGGATTGGCAAGTATTATTTTTTAGAGTCCTTGCAGGCCCCCCACCTTCTGCACTGGAAGTGCCAGAATGGGGAATCAGTCTTAACAGGCATGCTAAACTCTTTAAACATGTAAACACTGTGCAAAAGCTTAGTAACATAACTGGATTATTAAAATAATATTTTCCAATTCTAGAGATGTACATTTTTTTCAGAGTGCTATTGAATAATTAGCTTATTAACGCCCACAACACCTCTGCAACATAGGGTGGCAAATATCCCTGTTTTACAGATGGTGAAACTGGTGAAGAAAGCTTAACCAACTTGCTCTTGGTCATACAGTGAGTGAATAGCAAAACTAGGATTAGAATTTATTTTATTACTCTAGTAACCCTATTCCTTGCTCTCTTTCCCTTCCTCATTTTTTGTTACCCCATACCTAAAATTAGGCCCTGATCTTGCAGAGACCTATGCATGTGCTTCACTTTATACAGTGCAAGCAGGCTCAGGCCCTTAGATTTGCCAGAACTTTGACTGGGGAATCTTGTCTTTCCATTTGCCTTGCAAAACACCCAATAGACACTTGGCACTTTAAAAACAATAATAGAGACCAAAAAGACAAATGAAACAAATATGCAAATAGGATAGAACTTTCTGAGCCCAGTCTTGTGAGTGGCTGAGTGACCTCAATTCCCTTTGTATAAATGATTTTGCAGGGGACGCTCAGCGCCTTGCAGAATTAGACCCTTTTTTGACTGACTGTACTTCTGGCTAGTGGGTTTGGGTATCAAGTCATTCAAAAACCAAAACAAGCCTGGGTCTTAGGTAACATGATAATGGGCACAGTATAAGAACCTAAATAGAATGTAATAGAGAAAGACTACAGAAAGACAAAACAACTCATAATTCTCTCCACTCCTATCTACTTAAGAGTCCATATCACAAAAAATCACCCTTGCATGTGTCCTTGGTACAAATGACACCCCTTGCTGGATGATTATCCCACTGAGTGGCTGGAATATACTTGGGAGCTTGGAAATCTCTCTCTTACCCCTGCCTAGCTCATCCTAGAGCAGTCTCCTGAATAGCCAGCACATGGATAGATTCCAAATGATATTCTTCAGCACATATATATCTAATAATACATTTGCTGCACAGGGTGATTGTTTGATCCAGCCATTCCTCATATTTCTAACTGCCAATTATGAGTGACACACATTTGGTTTCCTCCGTGTGCCAAATTTACAATAAAACTATGGCTGAACTCTCACAGTGGTGCCACCATGATGCCCATTATGGCAGTCTGCAGCTAATGACAGAGTCTGAATAATGAGATCAGAAACATCTCTGATGTCTCTTTAGTGCCCCATATGCCACTCTCTCTTTTTTGTTGCATTTTCCACTTCTACGCAGAACAGTAAAAGGACTGGATACCTGCTATCCTAGAGGATCATTACAGTAGGCACAAAAGTGATTTTTTACCATCCCTGCGGATAATTTCTTGAAACATCTTTTGTAATATTTACACCTATTTAGATGTGCACATTTTTAATTGTTATGCCTACAATAAGACCAATGAGCCGTGTATCTGCCTTTAGGATAGATAAAGTTTAACTAATTTAGAATGCATTTTCCCTCTGCAAGAAGTTTCCATGATAATATATATCTAACTGGAACCTAAAGTGAACACTTAATTAGGTTTCAGACTGGGCTACTTGTCAAAAAGTTGATCAAGAATTTGGCAGGTGAGGGACATCAGTTTGGAGACACTTGAGGAAAAACTGAAACAGAGCCAGTTACCTATACTGAAGCAAGATAAAACCTCCACTTTAATATGAATCAGGCCAGATGCCAAAGCAGTCTGACAAAACTGGGGCAAATTTGATCATCCTTTCTAAGTGTGATAGCATTTCAGAGTTGTGTGTGTCAAATGAGTTCCTTTAAACAAATTACATCTTGAGTGAGAAAAACCAGATGTGGTTTTTAACGTTTGTTTGAATTTTGAAAATTTGGGGCAAAATGGCAAAACTCCAGTTGACTTCAATGGGCCACAATTTCACAGAATTATAGAATATCAGGGTTGGAAGGGACCTCAGGAAGTCTTCAAAGCAGGTCCAATCTCCAACTAAATCATCCCAGCCAGGGCTTTGTCAAATCTGACCTTAACAACCTCTAAGGAAGGAGATTCCATCAGCTCCATAGGTAACCCATTCCAGTACTTCACCACCCTCCTAGTGAAAAAGTTTTTCCTAATATCCAACCTATACCTCCCCTACTGCAACTTGAGACCATTACTCCTCGTTCTGTCATCTGTTACCACTGAGAACAGTCCATCCTCTTTGGAACCCCCTTTCAGGTAGTTGAAAGCAGCTATCAAATCCCCCCTCATTTTTCTCTTCTGCAGACTAAATAATCCCAGTTCCCTCAGCCTCTCCTCATAAGTCACATGCTCCAGCGCCCTAATCATTTTTTTTGCCCTCCGCTGGACGTTTTCCAATTTTTCCACATCCTTCTTGTAGTGTGGGGCCTAAAACTGGACACAGTACTCCAGATGAGGCCTGACCAATGCCGAATAGAGGGGAATGATCATGTCCCTCGATCTGCTGGCAATGCTACTTATACAGCCCAAAATGCTGTTAGCCTTCTTGGCAACAAGGACACACTGTTGACTCATATCCAGCTTCTCATCCACTGTAACCCCTAGGTCCTTTTCTGCAGAACTGCTGCCTAGCCGCTCGGTCCCTAGTCTGTAGCAGTGCATAGGATTCTTCCATCCTAAGTACAGGACTCCACACTTGTCAGTGTTGAACCTCATCAGATTACTTTTGGCCCAATCCTCTAATTTAGTGTTTCCCAAACTTGGGACGCCACTTGTGCAGGGAAAGCCCCTGGCAGGCCCGGCCGGTTTGTTTACCTGCCGCATCTGCAGGTTCGGCCGATCGCGGCTCCCACTGGCCACGGTTCGCTGTGCCCGGCCAATGGGGGCTGCAGGAAGTGGAATGGGCCAAGGGACATACTGGCTGCCGCTTCCTGCAGGCCCCATTGGCCGGGCACAGTGAACCGCAGCCAGTGGGAGCTGCGATCAGCCGAACCTGCGGACGTGGCAGGTAAACAAAACCGGGCCCGCCAGGAGCTTTCCCTGAACAAGTGGCCTCCCAAGTTTGGGAAACACTGCACTAATTTATCTAAGTCCCTCTGTATCCTATCCCTGCCCTCCAACGTATCTACCACTCCTCCCAGTTTAGTGTCATCTGCAAACTTGCTGAGGGTGCAATCCACGCCATCCTCCAGAACATTTCACCCTTTATACTCATAAAAATGAGCTTGAAAGTAATGGTTCAGAGTAAAAAAAGGAAACCACAGTTCAGACAAACAATCCCTTTAAAAGTACACCGCTCTTCTATGCAATTCAATCCTGATGAGAAACTCAGCTGTGACACACTTTGTTTTGTGCCCATTGACAGCTAGATTTATGACCGTAAATGGCCATAGCTGATGTAAATTGTCATGGCTCCATTGACATTGAAGGACTATGCCAACGTACAACAGCTGATGATCTGACCCGTAGTCACAAAAAATACAATTGTACAATTGTAATTTAGTAAGGATTTCAACCCATATCTAGAGGGAACCCCAAGATAGAACCTTGCTGAGTGGGCCACAGGCTAGCACAACTGTAAGGATTTGTTCAGTTACTCCCTTTTTTGAATCTAGATTCACTTACAGAAATAAAAATGTTATGTTATTAACACTTCAGCTTCTGACATTTTGATTTGATCTTATTCTCCTAGTGTCACACATTACGAGATAGGTTTCTCAAGGTTCCTCACAGAGCATTCAGTAATAATAATGTCTTGAAATCCTAATTTATGAACACTCCAATTTCTGCAAAATGATGAAGAGGATATTCTAAGTGAGACAGCTTAGATAAAAGAATTTGCAGTTGAAGTGCTAACAGCGTGTGATCCACTTTCTCTGCATATTTAATATAATGAGTAGAGGTCAAAGGTATTATTTTAAACCATTGCTAAGCTATTATTAGGAGAGCTATGTAAACAAAGAAATATACATTCCTATACTCAGGTTTTTCCCACATGCTTACTCACCAG
This sequence comes from Dermochelys coriacea, assembly GCF_009764565.3. Classification (NCBI taxonomy): domain Eukaryota; kingdom Metazoa; phylum Chordata; order Testudines; family Dermochelyidae; genus Dermochelys; species Dermochelys coriacea. Next base: position 281,958,942 of record NC_050068.2, read on the forward strand.
ATATCTCCTCTAGGCACTGTTTGGCAGTCTTACTGTATGATAAATCCATTTTAGTTGGACTGGTGCAGGAGTCAGCAGATGGTAAAGAGGTACTGTCATTTTCTGAGTGTGTTCTGAAATCAACCAAGAAGACTCATTATAACAGATGTCTGTTATACATACAGCAATGGTAAATGTTAATTCAGGGCATAACTGCCATCTTTTTGCACTGTATTCATCTCAACAAAAGGAATACAGTGAAAATATCATGAATGCCACATTCTATCCTCATTGCATGGTGCTACATTCTGTCTTAAACGACACACTTCACCAAAGGAGTAAGGACTTTACATCCCCACATAAACAACCCAGACTTGAGTCAGGGAATACAGGAATAAGCAGGGGCCCTTGTTTGCTTAATCTTTCCCTGAGACAGGTAGGCAATATTCAGGCAGAGAACAGTCTAACCCCCAACTCAATGGCCAGAACAGCTAAGCCAGCATCTATGTATATGTGAGGAGTAAGAAGATAGTAATTTACTGCTGGTAAAGGCTAGCAGTAAATTATCCCTGGGAGCAAAGGGGGAAGAAATGGATGAATTGTTACTCAAGAGGCATGTGTCTATCCCCTGGGGCATCCCTGGAGCAGTACAGTTTACACACAATCCCTTGGTTAGGGCTATCCAAAATCAAAATCTATCCCCAAATGTTCAAAGTTATGTGCAGTTTGGCTCCTCCTCATAATGTTACTGTTAGTCATGTGACCACCCAACTCTTGGGAAATGCTGAGATACAGAAAAAAATTATACGTTTCTACTAGATTGCTAACAAATGACCAGTATTCTTGAGAACATATGTGAACTAAATATAGGTAACTATTAAAATGTAATAAAACACATTGTTAGACTATGGAGTACAGTATTGGATACCTTTATTTGTCACTAAACAGGGGTAAACTATTACACAGTCAACATTTCCCAAGGGTTCCTACAATAGTTGCCTCTTAGGGAAAATCTGCAATGTCTCAGAAAGCAGGATGGGGAAACTGTTGGTAAATGATGATTTTTAATGGTCATCACTGTGTTTGTACAGTAGTGGAAAAAGAACACAAAAACGGAATGGTGTGAACAGGGTGCAACAAGACACAAAACTCCCTCTAAAAATCTTAATTTAGAGTTCAGTTTTGCCATCCTTACATCTTGTGCTGACAATCATAAATTACATGCCAAAACACTAATTGCCTCTGATTTCTGATAAGGGCCTGCTAAAACCTTTTTTATTTATATTTTCCAATTTTGAAAATTACATCTAGACTCCTAAAATTCCCATTTCCACAACATATTGTGGAAAGCACAAGCTGCTCTTTGGGGCGGCCCCAGCACAGATGCCTTTCATAGGAGTAACTGATAAAAATACTGGATGAATTTGAGGATTAATTTTAAAAGCAATTTCTTTTATGAAATAGCAACCTGTTAATTATTTTCCTACATTTACTTCAAAGTTGCATATTTAATGGATTTATTCAGCAACTCATTTAAGTGAATGAGGGACCAGATCTTAATATACAAAGAACCAAACACATCTGTTTGAGTAGAATTCTTACCTCTTTATGGTACTTAAAACTGTATTAAACAGAAATGTAAACACAAACGATAGCTTGCAACATGCATAGTTTTTATAGACAGTTTTTGTAGTTTTGTGGAATGTTGAAGAAGCAAATGTCTAACTGCCATCATATGAACTGGTTTTGATTCTTGGGTGTTATTTCCTGTGACACACTAATTAATTAATTAATTAATTAATTAATACTACAAGGAATCCATGGGCTGCAAGCATGGCATCCCTGGTAGTTTTACGCTCAAGGTCTTTCAGAATTGGTCCTAAGCAGCAGAGTGACAATGAGGAATCTCACTCAGCAGTAAAGACTGTATGGTCATAACCGGGGTAGAAAGAGGTGAAAAGGCTCTTACCCTGATGGGCAATTCTGTGTAGATAAAATGAGAACCATCCTAAGCATTCTCTTGCCCATGCTCAACCCAAACCTTTTTAGTAATATGACAGATTTCATTTATAGAACCTTGTCCCCCCTCTATTTTCTTTGCTCTTCAAAAACTTGGTTCCAGCTGGGACCAGGAGTGGAAGTAGTGAAATACTGTGAGAAAAAAACACTTGCAAGATTTCTACACCAAATTTGCAGACTTCACAGGCAAGGTTGATTGTGGCATAGAAAACAAGGCACATGCCAAGGACTTACCTCTTGGAGCCACATGATGACATCATAATCCAAGCTATAATTTAAAAACGTAATTATATTTCTAGTCTTCATTGTTGCAAAGAATAACTTCAAAATATGAACCAAGTGTAAATGATTCAGTGATGTCTTCTTGTGTTTGCAGACAGCCAGAAACAATAGCTTGGGAGGCATGAAATATCTGCCCCATTTATCTGACTCAAAACTGGAAGTGTGAGGGCAATGTAAAACAGTTTGGGTTTGCTACCAAAATAAACAACACAGAAATCGCTGTACTGGCTGTATTTGGCATTTTCATATTTAATTACATAAAACCTCAGTTGTTTTGACTATCTAAAGCTTCTGCAGAATTTCCATGGAAGAACTCAAGGATCTTGCAGCAGAATTTAAATTCAGTTTGCAGAGGAGTACACGAAGCCTTCTATTTACTCTGGAAGTGGGAGGTCAAGAAGGTATCTGCTCCAGAAGAGAGAGGAACAGCAGCCATTGAGCCGGGGGTGGGGGTAGGAGTGGGAGTGTGGGGGGAGATGCTTGGGTCCCACCACCACTAGAGCACAGTTAGCCTCTGGAACTCTGGGGGCCCTTGCTGACACAACTTCAGTAGAGACTCAGTGATTGGGCCCTCCTTCTGATACCCCATCAGGGCTCTGCTAGGGTGATGGCAATGGGCACACCCACATATACAGAATCTTCTGCCTGGGTGGGTGAGGCTGAATCCTTCTTTTGGGATGGACCCCTGCTTGCCCAGGCACAGGGGAAGAGGGAGGCCCCAGCCTGTCCAAACAGGAGTGGTATTGGGCTCCTCAGCTATTGTAGTGGTGTACTCTGCTACTATTGTTCAAATTAAGGGAGGATCAAGGTATGACTGTGGGGGCCATATATGTTTGGGACTGCTTTAATTTGGCCCTGCCTACAGGGTGTGCTAGTTTGAATAAGGATCTGATCAAACATCCAGATGTTCCTATGCTTAATTGGACCATTTTAGTTTCACTTGTTGCTAATAAATATCTTCAGCAGTGAAGACCGGTGCAATCTGCATTGCAAATGATAAGTCTTTTCCAGTGCACTGAGGGGAGCAAAATCAATGGAATCATACTAATACCTGGTGTAACTCCAGTGACTTCTCTAGAATTACATCAGGGATTAATTTGACCCAATGTCTGCAGGCTAGCACACAGAAAATTAAATAACTTGCTCATTAACCTTAAATATTACTCTTCCATCCCTCTTTGTTTTTTTAATTCTTGCACATCTGTGTTGAGATCAAAGAAAGCAAAAAGAATTGCAGGTGAGGCAAAGCCCCACCACGGACTTATCTTCTAGCGCTGAACATTTGCAATGAACGTTAATTAGTTCTAATTAAACAACTGTCATGAAAATCTCCTTTCTGTATTAATCATGACAATAGGAAATGATTTTTACCTCCAATTGGTCTTCAATAAAACGTGTGTCAAATTGTGCCTTCAACTACATCTGTGAAACCCCACTAAATTTAATTTAAATTAAACTGTACAAGAATAACTAAGAGCAGAATTTGGACCTCTGCACACAATAATTAATATCTTTAATACATTCAATAACTTCCTGTTTTTAATGGAATATCCACCTTTTGATAATCACAGATGACATCTAAAATTTTATTACTTGACATTCTGAAAGATTCCATATGATGTTTTTTTAAAATTTTTCTGACAACAACTTCCAGAAGTGCAGCTGTCTTGGGTGCTTTTATTGATTATTTGATCTAAGCCTAGGTCAGCATCACAACTATACAAAAATATATTAAAAAGAATAATCATTAGGCAATAAACAACAGGTAACTGAAGTACTGGACTTTAGTTTTATCTGAGAAATAAGCCAAAAATGTTTACTGTAATCTTCCCCCTCCCCCACTCTCCCTACATTTATTCTCTCTTTACCTGCCATTTTCTGTTGGAAGCATTGGCCTCTTCTCATGAAGTAAAGATGTGTACGGAGGGAGCTGTTTCAAATACCTTGGTGTGTTTTTGTTGGAAATAAAGCATGTAGTGGGTAGTGTTATAATGATAGCTATGATTGCAAAACTTTGGTAATTTGCCATCTTCATCTCACAACAGGGAATGTAAATGGCAAATTCAGATAAATCACTCCTGTTTTTTTCTGTGAGTTGCCAATTAACAACAAAAATGACCTGCTGTTTGTTTAGCAGCACAATCTATCGTAAGCTATTTCATAACCAATATATAAATTACTGGGACAGTGGGTGCAACTGAAAACTCAACATTCTCTACCACAGTTGGTGACCACAGTAGTTTCTTATCTTTAAAACAGGGGACACTGAGGTATTGGCAAGCACTGCTGATTGGTAAATGCTGAGTTGTAAAGAGCCTCCGCGGTAAATAAAGGGAGTAGCTAAACTCTTCCCAAAATACTACAGCTAGGATACAAAACTCCTTAACAGTCCAGTGCCATTAATTAATCATTTCTCAGTGCCTATGGAGGTTCAACCCTACCTTAGCACTCATGTCCCATACTTCACCTATCTTAGCAGTACAAGTCCCATATAACTGCAAACCCTTACCAGTGGTCTAGTAATAAAAGTGTCTGAACCACCAAACAGGAAGAGAAGTAGGGAGCAGTTTTTAGTAAACTGTTAACTGTTTCATTAATTAAACCAATATTGAAAATCTTACTCCCGACAGCATGCTGAGGTGCAAATGTTTTCCAGACAGTCCTTCATTTAGCAATGACTCTAACTTCACGCATATTGTTATGAGCTGGATGAAACTTTGTAATAAGTTAAGTTAAAACCTCGTTTAAACAGATGTGTGAACAAGCCCTTCATTTAAGATAGTTGTAAGAGACAGTTAAGGTGCAACATCTAAAACCAATCCTAATAGAATCTGCCCAGAAACTAGCACCATTTGCCAGAGGGTTCCATTAGGGGCATGTGTGGAGGTGTGTGTATGTGTATTTATATATGTATGTATAAGTGGAAACTGAGAACAGAGAAGGACAGAGAGAGGGAGAGGCAAAGAACGCCAAGCAGGGCCCTGTAAGCACAGTGTGACCCTGGGAAAAACTAGAGAGAGAGCTTTTGAGTCTGTACATTTTGTATTCTGTGATGTAACTTAAATTGATCTATTTATTTGAAAATGTAGAAAAGCTCCCTTCTGTATCTGAACGCTTAGCAGCACAGTGTGCAGGTGAGTAAAATTCCACAGCCAAATTCACTGAATTTCAGTGATGGTGTAATTTACACCAGTTTTGTAGTTCCCTCAGTGTGTAAGAAGCTGTAGGCTAAATTAGCACCAGGACTATTTGAACTAACTGTACACCTACTTAGACCCTTCTATTACTTTTCCTGTTACATCCCTCTCATCAAGCCGTTTGGCAAGTAAACTACACCCGAGGGTAGCAAAGAGAGTGGCTGAGGCTAGTTGCCCAAGTAGGTACCCAGGTGATCCAGTCTGGTTTGTATTCTGGCAGCTGACTCAAGCCATTGCTCATGCTACCCCTGGATACACTGCTATTTTTAGCATGATAATTTGAGCAGACCTAGCACATCTGTCTATCTGTGCTAGGAATCATGCTCCCACTTTCAGTGCAGATGTACCCTTAGATCAGTTGGACTCTGTGGACCAAGTTCAGAGGCAACGTGTATAGGATTGTTAGTTGCACATTCATAACTGTGTTTGAATCTAAGTTGTTATGTTTTGAGGAGGCTGGAGGAATTAAGGTCACATCAGTTTAGATTCCCTCAGAGTCACATCTATGGTATCTTTTCTTTGAAGAAAAGTGGTGATCCCTGATGAATCTGCATGCCCTGGTATTTAAGGGGGATAAATATGACATCAGATAGCAATTGTGTATTAAGGGTTCAAGGCTGCCACTCATAATAAATTCTTTCAGTGCACCCTAATGGAACATCTGAAGAAGTGGGTTTTTTACCCACAAAAACTTATGCCCAAATACATTTGTTAGTCTTTAAGGTGCCACCGGACTCCTCATTGTTTTTGTGGATACAGACTAACATGGTTACCCCTCAGATGGCTTATGGAATATTCTCTTTTAGATACAACACACTAATAACAACTATGACTCATTACCTACAACACATAATGACTACTATGCCATCATACTCCTTGTAGAAAGAAAAATACATGCTCATCTCACAAAGAAACTCCTTTGCAACAGTCCCTACTACTACTCTACTATCCCTAAATCCACATTAGTGTCACTGTGGCCAAAGAAACTCTCTGTAATTGTATAGGTTTCAGAGTAGCAGCCGCGTTAGTCTGTATTCGCAAAAAGAAAAGGAGTACTTGTGGCACCTTAGAGATTAACAAATTTATTAGAGCATAAGCTTTCGTGAGCTACAGCTCACTAGTATTTGATATTCAAAGGTTACCATCAAGTAACCCAGCTAAAGTAATAACTTACTTTTTACATATGATACATTGCTGGGAGCCTGTGCAGGTTGGACCCTTGTGTTGTAGCTGATACAATTTTACAAGGGTTTGCAGGATTATGTATAGAATTTTGCTGGGTTTCTGCTGAATTACACTGGGCCTATCGCTTTACAAGGACAGCAGTGTATATTTGCAGGAATTGGGCATTTTTTCCAGCTGACAGCACTGTGTAAAAAACAGTTATTTTGGACAGTGATTTTTGTTAATCAGCCCATTATTCTTTGGAGTTATTTTAGCAGCTAACAGGCATACTTGAGAATTATGTGCATACACTGCGGTAGCCAACTAAGAAAACAGTTGTGTTTACTAGTGAGAAAATGCAAATACACCAACCTGGCTTCACTATTTACCATATGCCCCCCAGGAATAATTATGCTGACTTTGTAAATATGGATATTCTGTCTCTGATTATATTTATACTCTGCTATAAAATCATTGTCTACTATTTCAAAGACCTTGAGACCTGCAAGGAATAGAGTTAGCATGTATCTGCATTCAGTACAGTATCTGTGGGACAGATTCCGCTCTCAGTTCCACAGATGTACATCTGAACTAACTCCAGCCAAGTCAGTGGAGTTATTCTTCTTAACACTGGCGTGAGATTAGACTTTTGCCTTTTGAATTGTTTTCAAGCAAGATTTAACTTCAAATACAGTTGGTTGAGGCATTCTAGGGATTACTCATAAAGCCAAATTCTATTGGCAAATGCACTTGAATCTCCCCTTTAATAGTCCAAATGTATTTTGCATTTTGATGCAGCATAACAAAAAGATAACATATTTCCATATTGTAACAACATGCAATGAAATGGCATCACCATGTGGCAAATGTTAGTTTCATATGCATTTAAGGACAGAATGGGGTCCACATATATCTCTATATTCATATATATATTTCATTTTATATTCAGTATAGTAAATTGCATATATCACTGAAGTTGTTCCAGGCAATAAATTACCATAATATGTGATCTTTACTCAATTATTCAGAATCACATCAATTCATTAAATATTTCTCTTACACATGCTCGGCTATATATTTAATTGAAGAGGCCAGCTATTGAATATTAAAATAAATAAAAACTATGCTCTATGGCTTTTTCCCCCTCATAATTTTTGGAGCTCTGTTTTTAATCACAATAAACTTAAATAATTTATCACTCACCCACATTGGTTCTGAAGCTGTGTTTAGTTTTACATAATGATATATGCTCCCTCTGCGTCTATTCCAGCACCTCTTTAATCTTTAGCCAATTTTTATCTACAAGTTCCACTTGCTAACAAAAACTGCCAGCCTATTCTACTTAATAATACATTTCTCAGTTTATCAAATTTTCCTTTTTAAATGTTTAATTTACCCCCAACTGAATCTAAAAATCCTCCAACAGTTGACATTTGAAACCTTATTAAACTGCAATCACTATTACTGAAACCAGCCATAATAGTGGCTTCCCTTATTACAGCTTCCTTATCATGTAAAATGAAAATCTCTAGCCGCCACAGTTTACCTCTTGTTTTTCAATCCACTACACCTAATGTAAGGGGACTGTTGCCCCCTTACTAACATTCAGTGCGGGTGTTTTAGTTGCTAGCTCCCAGTACTCAAAGGGGGCTCAATGGGGAATCAGGACCCTGAGACTGACAGTCCCCAGGAACAATGGGGAGAGGCCAATGCTCCAGGTCAGCCTGAATGACAAGGTGGGCAGGCTAATCAGAGTCAGGAGACCAGAGAGACCGTCCTTCGTGTGAACTGGAATTGCCTGGGTCAGACAGAGTGGGGTTGAGCTAAGGAGAAAGCAGCGGCCCAAGCTGAGCTGGGTAGCAGAGCTGGGCCAGATCCAGAGGGACCAGAAAAGCAGCCCAGAGAGAGCAGACCCTGTCCTGGGAGCAGAGCTGCAGCCCCAAAGCCAGAGGCACAGCCCAGAGAGAGCAGATTTGCCCTGGGAGCAGAGCTGAAGCAACCAGAGCCAGAGGGGCCAAAAAAGCAGCCCATGAAGCAGGTCAGTGCTGGGAGCAGAGTCACAGAAGCAGCCTGCAGAGCAGACCGGTACTGGGAGCAGAGCAGCAGCAACCAGAGCCAGAGGGGCCAGAGAAGCAGCCCAGGGAGGTGGAGGCAGAGCAGCAGCCGTGCTGAGGCAGAGTGGAGCTGGGGCTGGAGCAGTCCAGAGCCAGGTGTCGTGAGCAGCTGGGGAAAGCTAGGGGGGAACCCTGGGCAGTGGGCCCAGCACAGGGAGACGCCTCAGCCAGGAGGCTCTGCAGGCCAGACTCGGAGCGGGATTGGTAACCCCGACAGGGCGGGGGCAACGCTGGGAAGAAGGGTCCTGCCACCTAGAGCCTGAGAGCGTGTGGCCACCACCAGAACGAGTGTCTGACCTGCTGCATCCCTGCAGCACTGCCAGGGCCAGAGAAGGAGCCCTGGGACTTACAAGGAACAGACTGTGAACTGCCCTGACATTCCAGAGACACTGTTTGTGATGTTCCCTGCCACAGAGCATGGCCAAGATGTTTCCTTTAACCCACTGATGTGTTTCCTTTAACCTTTCTCATTTCCCCTTATTCTTTTTAAAATTAATTGTTGATTCAATAACTTGCATTTGCTTTAAATTGTATGTAATGGTCAGTGGGTCAGAGAAGTGCCCAGTGCAGAGAGAGTACCCAGAGTGGGAACACCTTAGCCCCTGTTCTAGGTGACCGCAGCAGGGTTGGGGGTCGAGCCCCCCAGGAATCCTGGGCTCAGCCTTGTTGGGGTTACTAGGACTCTGCCAGTCAGGAGAGTGGAAGGGGAGTCCTCAAGGGCAAGGAGGCCACTGGGTAAAGGAAGTGGGAGCGAGGACTCAGATCCTTTCCCTAGCCCACTTCACCGGGGTAGTGCAGAAGCCAGGAAAGTTCCCCATAATAGCGGGACTATTCCCCCGCTTACACTAACATAAGAGATTATATCTTCTGGGTAATGTAAAGATGCCCTTCTGCAATATTGTTATGCTGGGGTCAGTAGAGTAGAATCAGGATGCTGCAATCTACCCCCATGCTCACCTAATTCGCCCTAGGTGAATATTTGCAAGAATTTTTAAATTATTTCCCTCGCTAATGCCTCTTTTGTGTCACCTTCTGTGATGATTCCAATAAAGTTTACTTTAAGACTATTTAGGAAACAGCGAATTCTAAGCAAATATTGCAGAATACTGGCAGAAAATAGCTTTTAAAATCTAAGCAAAAGTATTCAACACTGGAAATCTGATTTTAAGAGTTATGCTCATCCACTAGAAACGCATCATGTGACCTGCATATCCAGTCAAAACAGCTTGAATTTCAAATGGCAAATACTCACAACAAACTGCCCATGTATGAGCTACAAACCAAAAAATGTCCACAACAACTATTCATAGAGTAATTTTGAGTAGTCCACAAATTTAGGAAAATCATGTTTGTGTACAGCTTGGCAACAAACAGATAAAATCCACTAGCGATTTGATTCTCTATGAATTATTCTATCAGTTCCAGTTACACATCTTATAAATTATAACACAAAATTGTTTTAGTGACCTTACCTATAAATGAAAGGAGCTACTGTGGCAGTGTTTGGGTGACTATATTGCTGTTGTTGAGGAAGTTGGACGATGCCATTTCCTGTGATTTGTCCACTGCTTGCAGCCATTGAGACAGAAAGAGCTGCAGAAGAACCAGGGGTCAGAGTTGGGCTAGATTCCTTTCCTTCAGAAGAAGCAAGACTACAGGAAGTGGAGGCTCTCTCATTAGCTTGTGATTTCATTGTCGATTGAGACTGGTTGCCCTTTGTAGTCCTGAATTTTTCAGACTCTTTACTTCCTGCACAAACAGGTGAAGCACTCTGCTTTGCTGTTGGTACCTTTGATCCAGGTTTTGGTATCCCACTAGAGGAGGGTATTAAACTTTCCTTCTTGGCTGCTGTAGTCTTGTTTCCCTTTGGGATCAAGCTTGCAATTTTTGAGCTCTTCTTTGTTGATGTTTCAGTCACTTGGTCCTTCTCTTCCTTTACTATTTTCTCAGTGCAAACTTTATTTTTGTCCCTGTTCTTTTCCTCTTTGTCCTTTGGCTGTAGCAAAGTCTTTTTATTGCTGAGATTTTTGCTTCCAGCTTTTGGAGGGGTTAGCTTAGGCGACACTTTAGGACTGCTACTGGTGGAGCCACCACTATTTAGCCCACTGCTAAAGCCGTCCATTTCACCACACTCCGAAAAGGTATCATCCTCTCTTCCGCTGTCATTGGGTCCTGAACTTGATGACAAGGGGGGTCTTAAAGCAGTCCTAGCATTAACCAGTTTGAACTTTTCCAGCATGGATTTCTGTCCAGATGAAGGGGGTTTCGCTCCTTCAGAAAGGGGTGGCTTGAGCCTGTCTGAAGACGGAGTTGGGGAGGTGGCGGGACTAGGCTGCTTAACGGACAGCATGGTGGAGGTGGCACTGTGTTTGACATTCATGGATTTGCTGCGCCAAGGCTTGCTGGCACTTGGAGAAGGTATGGCAGAGACCGGCTGCTGCCCAGTGCTGGAGGGATGCTGCACATTTCCATTCATGCCTGCAGATGGGTGAGGGCCTTTTGGTGAATCTGTTTAAAAAAAAAGAGTGAGAATCATATATTTTGCAATGACAGAATTATTTTTCTTCCCCCTGCTCTGAAATGATATTCTAATTAGCTATGCCTTTAAAAGCACAGATGCAACTGAGATTTCAAAAACGGACAGAAAATGCAGTTTATATTAAACTTAGTTTATACAGAAGGCTACAATTAAGTATATGGTTTGCAAAACAAGAATGCTTTTGCTTCTCTGTCATGTTGTTTTAGAGTATCCATCTCTCAGAGCTGAGGAGAACACAGAGGTATCATGTAACTTTCACTTCTGAAACTAAAGCTCTTAATAATTAAAAGATTATCATCGGTTTCAGAGTAGCAGCCATGTTAGTCTGTATTCGCAAAAAAGAAAAGGAGTACTTGTGGCACCTTAGAGACTAACAAATTTATTTGAGCATAAGCTTTCATGAGCTACAGCTCACTTCATCGGATGCGTTCGGTGGAAAATACAGTGGGGAGATTTATATACACACACAGAGAACATGAAACAATAGGTTTTATCATACACACTGAAAGGAGAGTGATCACTTAAGATGAGCTATTACCAGCAGGAAGGAGGGGGAGGAAGGAGGAAAACCTTTTATGGTGATTTAATCGTATCTTAATATTAGACCAAGAAAGCATTCTGATCAGAAGATGTCCCAGATGTCAGTAAATTAGCGAACATCTCCAATCACAGAATTGAGATGCTGAAGGGGAAAAAGATGGATTTTGAAAGATAACGAAAGTAAAGATTTTCCTTTCTGGTTTTTGGGAAATACAACACTTACATTGAGAAACCTGTACTAGAGATAGTGGTCTGGGAAATATTGTTTCTGTTCCTACAAGCAAAAAATGTTTAGCACATATACCAACACATCTCTGGGCCACTGCCCTGAAATGTCTAATTTAATTCTACCTTTTGGTCACCATATTTCTTTGTTAGGACTGATCACAGAGGTTTGATTACAGTGTATTTTCCAGGACAGGAGAAAATATATCGGAAAGCTTCACTGTTGACAGTACTTGATAGCAGTTGCTAGCTCTGCAACAGCACAATACTGACAGTTATTTAGGATCTGATTCTTATTTACTTTAATGGCTAGATCCACAAAGGGAATTTAAGTTTAGTGTTGCAATACCTAACTTCAAGCACGCTGCTGCACAGTGGAATCTGCAGCCCTATGATAGACATCCAGACTCCCTCCTATACAATGCACGGGGAGAGTTAGATGCCTAAAAACAGGATTCACAAAAGCCAGCAAGTTGAACAGAGAGCTGCCTAAGCTAGCTAATAGGAAATGCCAAGGAGAGGGGTGTGGCCCAAGCTCCACTCTGCAAAGAGATTTAGGCACTTACCTCCAGGCTGGAGGGAAGCGCCTCCTTCCACCCAGGATTCAGAGCCTTGAACTCTCTCTCAGAGTTAGGCGCCTAAATCAATTCATCCCTTTTTTGCCAAAAACAAGGAGGGCAATCAGTGGCCTTATACTCTGTAGCCCAGTGGATTCACCTCGGAAGTGGGAGACCCGGTTTCAAGGCTCTACTCTGACTCAGGAGGAGTTGAACTTGGGTGTTCCCAAGTTAGTGTGAACTAACACCCAGGCAATAGAATTTTCCAGGGTGGGGGCTCTCTCAGTCTTTCCTGCTGAAGCTGTTAGACTCTATAAAATAATTAAATACGGACAGGAGCAGAGGCTGGGTTCTGACTCTCACATCCTAAGGGAGTGCCCTACCCATTGTACAATAGGGTCAGTCTCACTCTCTTTCTGGCCTAATGGATTATTTATTTATACACAGTGAAACAGCTTTAGTGTTGCAATACCTAACTTCAAGCACGCTGCTGCACAGTGGAATCTGCAGCCCTATGATAGACACCCAGACTCCCTCCTATACAATGCACGGGGAGAGTTAGATGCCTAAAAACAGGATTCACAAAAGCCAACAAGTAAAGGAGTTAGAAAAGGAGAGACAGGGAGACCCACCGCAGAGTACCCCCTCGCTCAGTGGGTTTCCAACATCCTGGGGAAGTGCTCTTACCACTGGGCTATAAGGTAGAAGACAGCTTCAGCTTGGGTCCCAATCTGGTTGACGTTCTCTAATATGACCTGAGTCCTACCAGATTGGATCCCACAGGCCAGGTAGGGGATGACTAGTTTGTTAATCTTGCTGAGGGTTAGGTGTGAACAAGGCACTGGATATCAGGTCTCTAGCAACTGTGTGCATACCCATCAGCAGAAACTGAGGATTTCTCTACAAGTTGGGGTGTGTATCTTTTCCACGCTAGCCTGCCTAGTGCTCACTGAAATGGGACTAGATCAGAACACATTAATGAATGTTAATAGGCATCAGCAGGGTCCACATGGACAGTTAGTCCAAGGCAGGTTGATTCATGCATGCCCCAAATTTACCATGAACAAATTGTTTATGTAGACCCACCCTCCTGTATCTAGGGAATGTGGGCACATGCTGGGTTAGGCGGCAGCTGAACCAGGATTTTGAGGATCTCAATTTGGGATTTAGGTCCTAAAGTGTGAGGTAGACCACTAAATCCTTTTATAGATTAGTCCTAGAACCCATTTGCACTGCCAGAGCAGGGCATAGGGGCTTTAGTATAAATGAGAATCAGGCCCTCTGTGTAATAATCAATACAGTTGAACATATTTTAAACACTAACCATATTTTCCAACAAGCAGCCTGCCTTCTTAAGCAAAACAGACAGATGTATGAAAAACACATGCATTGGGAATGAGCTCTTTTAAATTAAGCCCACATTGCTAAGTGTGGGGGGGCCTGAGTAGTTGAGTGTTATTTGCTGGTTAACATTACTCTGTGGCATCAGAGAAACAAAGTGTTAATGGTGATTAAACCCAGTAAAACCACCAAGTATGTTCTCTCAATTATTGTGCATAATTGTATTAGCTCAGATGATGTTTCAAGTTAGTGTATTTTGTATTGTTGCACAGAACACCAGGAGGGCTACTGAAAGGATGCTTAGGCGTGTCCATATTATTCAGTGTCAATTTCAGAGTGGCAGATACTTCTGAGGCACGACTACCAAATGTCCACTTGAAATACTATTCATGTGTTACCAAAACTGCTCTTAAAGCTTTATGTAGAAACATGAGCCCAAGGTCCAATAATCTAAATATTATAGTTAGTGAGAAAGGACACTAGCAGCATTTCTCCTTTGCGTGTTAAACCAGGGCTATTTAACAATTCTGTTTCTTGCACTATAAGTTCTATATCTCAAAGATTGCTTTCATTGTTAAATGAAAGCAGGTTACCAGCTCATAAGAGGGAGTAGAGGCTTGTAAGCATCCTGGGAGAGGATGCCCTAACTTTTCTTCAACAAAACCAAAATACATCAGTATTGACCCAGACTGCACATGCATCATAACAATAGGCACCGTAGATCCACAAAAATCTGTTTCTTCCTAACATAAATACAGTATTAGTTAAGGTCAAGAATCCAGATCCTAGTGATGCCATCTATCAGGCTATCTCCATCTTGAACAGATGCTCTATCTTAGTTTTTCTAACACCTGTCATGATAATATACAGGCCATGCCCAGATGAATTAGCTCTGCATGCCTATGCTCGCAGTGGACTTCACAGAAGATTCTGCTCTTTATCATTCCCGAGTTCCAGGAAACTCTGTAGGATTTAGTTACTGTGAGAAAACTTTAGCAAATAGATGGAGTCTACGGTGGTCTTTAAAATAGATGAGAGTTTATCTCATTCTAATCTCTTCTGGTAGCTTGTCCCATCAATACACCCCCAAAACTGGGAATGCTTTGAGACAGATCCTAGCCTTTTAGTGGCATGAAGTAGCCTTCAAGCAGGGCCTACTGTGGTGCTGCTGTAAAGCCACCTCCTTCCCAGCCACCAGTGCAGAGGTTGTGGTTGGGCCTCTATTATTTTCTGGTGAGCCCCAGCTGCTGGAGCAGATCCTAGGGGCTGTGGATTGCTGGTGTCGATTATAGCAAGGTTTAGGCTTCTTTAATTTATTCCAGGGACCGGTCTGGTGGCCGATGGCCCAGGATGTGAGGTGAGCAAAGGCTCCTTTGCACTCACGTCTGGACATGCACTGAGTACTCCTTGATTACACGTGAGGATTGTGGCCTTTATTCCCAGTTTTCATGTGCTTCATTGTTAAAAATGTTAAAAGTATATGCAGACTATATATAACAATATATGACTCCACTACGTTCTGGAGTGTTAACTCGGATATTCTGGTATCGCTGTAGGTTACTCGTTTTAACTTGTGTTCATGTACTTACAAAAAGTATTGATTTAAAAAAAACCCACAAAACAAAACCTCCCTTATCATATCTCCTTTGGAGTAATATTAAGCTTGTGTAATGAAGAGACAGTAGTAAACAAAGTAAAAATTACTTTTTGGCATTTCCTCAATAGCTTGTTGTGTTGTAAACACAGCAAGTACCCACAGGCGCCTTCAAGTCACTGCTTCATAACACATATATCACAAATTGTAATCAGCGCCAGATACGTGACAGATGCACTGAGAGTTTTAATTTGGCTCTGAATCTTTAATTTAAATCACCCCCTTCATGTTCCTTAAAGAGAGTTGTTTGTGTGCCCAAGTGTATTATCAGTAGTGCATCGTACAATTAATAAAGTGGAATAAAAGGATTTGTTTCCTGATACTGAATGACCTTGTCTCTCAATGCATTCCTTGAACCTGCAGATCTGTTAGCGTGCGGTGCACATTCAGTTCAACTCAGCTATTTATTACATGACATCTGTCCCCACCTTGTGGTAATTTTGATACAGAGTGAATCCAAACAAAATATATCTGTGTATTTAATTTTTACATTTTAGTTTTACATCTGAAATCTGTAGGTCACCAGCTTATAAGAGTGAAGAGAGGTTTATTATTATGGCATAAGGACACTAACTTTTCTTCTTCAATAACGGCATAAATCAATATTTCCAGAATGTTGATTCAAACTGCATATATGTAGGCTTGGCAGAATTTGATTTTTTAAAAATAATTTTGATGGAATGTATCAATGTTTATTTTTAAGCTTTTTTTCAATTTTTATCTATTTAAATTTTCACAGTTGAGTGAAATTATGGGTAGGGTGACCAGACGGTCCAATTTTATAGGGACAATCCCGATTATTAGTCTTTTTCTTACATAGGCTTCTAATACGCCCCAACCCCTTCCCTATTTTTCACATTTGCTGTCTGATCGCCCTAATCATGGGGGGACAAGCAATAATTATTTAATGACAATATATGTGGAGATTCAAAAAGTTAAAGCTTTAAAACAAAAATTGTCAACATAACACATACAAATATACTAAGTAAATACCCTTAAATCAAACTTTAATATGTTCTCAAGCAGCACTTGTCTTTCATTGCCTACCTTCATTTTCCATTTTCACTGATTTTTATTGCAAAAGTCTCAGGTTTTACATAAGCTATTATTTGTGAGTGGTTGTTTTTTTTGTTTTTGTTTTTTTTACTGATTGGCACCACAGTCCTGGACCACTCAAGTACATGAAAATACTGATTATGTGAAGAAAATCAGATACATTACATTAGGTAGCTGTATTTATGTTAATAATAAATTAGGCTGAGTGTAAATACGAGGCTTTCTGTTAAAGCAAGCAATTTAATGGAAGATATACGTACACACTCATGCGCATGCATATGCACGCACATTGTTAATGTGCAGTTCATGAAATAAACCATTGAACTGCTTTCACTTTCAGTTTTCTTACTTCTTGCCATTTGTTGGGTTTGTATTTTTTTTTTTTGGTGCTCCAGTCCCCCAATGTTATCCCCAATATTTACGGAGAAAACTGTGAAATTAATTTATTGTACTGATTTTTACCTGCTTCTATTTTTTCTATAATACTGATAAATTCATGGGAAATTTTAAACAAAATAAAAACTGAAACCTTTTTGTGAATTTCTATTTTCACCAACAGAAAATATGTTTTTGTCAGTTTGTGTATGTATGGCAAAATCAACATTTACCGACATTTAACAAAAAAGATCAAATCCTTCCAAGCCTGTACATATATCATAGCAACTGGCATCAGAGATACATGAAATAAGATATTCTGTTTTCTTGTAACACATATACCGTATTAAAGTTCAGAATCCAGATATTAGTGACACCACAGACAAATGTAAAAATCCTTATGTAATTTACGTTATACTCTGTCAGGCAAACTATCTCCATTTTAAACAGATGCTATATAGCTGTATACCCATAGTCCATCTTTATGGATAATGAAGTGGAATAAAAGGTTTTGTTTCCTGATACTGACTGATATATTCGTGTATTTAATTTTTACATTCTAGTTCTATGTTTACATCTTAAACTTGTTGCCAGGGTTCCATCCCCACTCTGAATCTAGGGTACAGATGTGGGGACCCGCATGAAAGACCCCCCTAAGCTTATTTCTACCAGCTTAGGTTAAAACTTCCCCAAGGCACAAATTCTTTGCCCTTGGATGGTACGCTGCCACCACCAAGTGATTTAAAAAAGCATCAGGGAAAGGACCACTTGGAGTTCCTATTCCCCCAAAATATCCCCTGAAGTCCTTACACCCCCTTTCCTGGGGAGGCTTGAGAATAATATCCTAACCAATTGGTTACAAAGTGATCACAGACCCAAACCCCTGGGTCTTAGGACAATAGAGAAATCAGTCAGGTTCTTAAAAGGATTTTATTTTAAAAAAAGGTAAAAATCACCTCTGTAAAATCAGGATGGAAAATAACTTTACGGGTAACAAAAGATTCAAAAACACAGCAGAACTTCCTCTAGGCTTAGTTTCAGAGTTACAAAAACCCAGGAATAAACCTCCCTCCAGCAAAGGAAAAATTCACAAGCAGAACAAAAGATAATCTAACACGCCTTGCCTGGCTTTTACTTACAATTTTTGTAATATGAGAGACTTTTAGGATGGTTTATAGGAGAAGAAGTTTTCTGACCTGATGCTTCTCTGCTTCCCAAGAGAACACACAAAAACAAAGCCCCTTCCCCCCCCGGCAAGATTTGAAAGTATCTTCTTTCCCCATTGGTCCCTCTGGTCAGATGCCAACCAGGTTATTTGAGCTTCTTAACCCGTTACAGGTAAGAAGGAATTCTAGGCTACCCTTAGCTGTATGGTTATGACACTTGTAAATCACCAACTCATATAGAAGTTTGCATATACAATCCAGCACAAATGACAGTTCAGTTGTTGCCTACATATATGCTAATCAGAAACAGCCACCCACACAACGATCTTCTTCTACTTAGCTGCTCAGGTTTTTCCTGCTATGAGAACAATTATTATATGGTTGTGTAAAGGGACACATGACAGGGATATATGTACATAAGCATATGTTACTGGATCAGGAATATACACCAAGAAGAATGTTCTGACCCCTAAGCATCATCTTACAGTACTTTTTTTTTTAGAGAGAGAGTTGGATTGGCGTAGTGAACTGCCATCCTGCACTACCTCTCCTGTATGCAGACTTTCTGACAGTAGCCAATGTCAGATTTTCCCTAAGGCACATAACAAATTAATGGACATAAAATGAAAGCAGGACAAACATACAGGCCTAATAATACTAATATAATAGAATCTCTCATGTAACATTTCCAGACCAAAGCCTCAGTTGTAACTCAGGGGCCTGTGAAATGTACAGGTATAGACATTTTCAACACAAACCCACAAAATGGCTGGGGAGCCAGTCTATGAAGGCTACCTCATCTCCTTGCTGAAATAGCTCTGTTCTTTAACATGTGTCTGCTGTAGAGCAGTACATTGCCCCATAAAAGGACTTCATACCACAAAGAGGTGCATACTTCTGCACAATCCCTTTTTCAGTCATCCTTTATGTGGTACAACCACACCTGTTCTACTGCCTTCATGGAGGTGAGGCACTGGATTTGCCTCTAAGTGCATGGCCAATTTGTCAGAGTTGTACAGAATAAAAGCAGGGTGGAAATGTAATTGTGAGCGATGCAATGATGGTTCCAAAGATGCAATCTCACAATGCATTTATGTATTTTGAGAAGAAGGAGGGTTAGTATCAAGTAGCTTTAGAACTATTTTGCTATGGTTAAAGGGTGAGTGACTACACATAAGAAAAAGGGAAACGTTAAAAGGGAGTCTGATGTGACAGGGGTTTTTACAAGGTGTGTTTACTCAATACAATTGGAGTGCTCTGTAACAGTCAATATATGAGAAGGGGGATAAGTTTTTTTGTTTGTTTGTTTTTTTAAAGTTTAGCAAATGTCTTGCATATGAGTGACCCCAATCAATTCAACAGGAGTTCTGTGAAGATTAGAAAGCAGCTTAGACTAGCCAATAGATTGTTGACAATGAAAATATGAGATCATAACCAAACACTTTCAAACCAGTTTGCCCACCCCACATGCTTATTGATTCTTAGGAAAACCTCCACAGGAGAGCTACATATGCATGCCCCAAAGATAGGTAAAACTATCTTATATTACAAACATTCATAGCCAGAAGTTCACCATTTATCTTTATTAGGCTTTTTTTTAAAGTATTAAATGGGGTTATAGTCATATGACCCTGTTTCACTACAGTGAAAATATTTCAGTTTAAGCCCCATGCAACACAAATAATTTAGGGGCAATAGTCAAATTCTAAAAGCCTTTTCTTCAGCACGTTGTGGTGAGAACATTAATCAGAACATTTGTTCTTTCCTACTCTTAACTGACAACATTTATCTTTCCAACTCATGCAATGTTACACTATACAGTCCTTCTGCAGAATGAGTGCTATAGATGCTGTAGAACAGAGATTCTCAAACTGTGGTAACATGCAATATTGATGGTAAGTGGGCTGCAGTCAGGTTGTATGAGATTTAGTTTAAAGTATACTATCACTGACTGAAATTCTGAAGATGGTACACCAAATACAGTCTGAGAATCACTGCAACAAGTCTATAGTGGGGATAAATGTGTATTGTTGCAGGGCTGTTCTTCCTAAAAAGTGTGAATTTAATCTAAATTACTTCATTCTTGTTATTTCAAAATGAAAGAATTATTTCTATTATTTTCTTTTTTATTTATTCTTACAGAAGCAGACACTCCATTAAGATGGATACTCTCACTGAAATCCCTCCAAAGGATATAGCATCCTGGGGAGAGAAGAAGAAAAAAGATCAGCTGACTGAGCCCATATGAGCCAACTCACTGCAATCCTCTAGCATTGGCGTGTTTAGGTTTTTGATATGTGTTATGTACTCAGGGCTGACATGTCCTAATCAAAGCTATCATAAAGTAAACTCTAACTCGGGCAGAATGACTTTGTGGGTGAAACTCTGGTTCTACTGAAGTCAATGGCAAAACTCCCATTGGCTTCAACAAGGTCAGAATTTCGCCTCATGTGAATTCTTCTTACGGGATACACCCCTACTTATTTATAAGTTACAAATGAACCTCAAAAAGGGTCCAGGAACTGTCAAGTTATGTGTAAAGGTTGGGGCCAGATCTGATTTTTGATCCATTCTTGGTTGCATTGGAGCAGGATTGGGCACTTGACTCTGTAAATTTATGTCCATCCCTGACAGTAACTGAGTTGGAAACCATCTTAATTATACAGTAACTGGAGCTTCAAATATTACCAATTCCTGATAACATGTAACTGTGTCAATGTGTGTAAACAACCCTGTGTAATGTATTCAAACCATACAGCATATATTGAGTCATGCTGGAGAGAACTATGCACTGCTCGTGGTCTGTGCACAGGCCTGACAGTCCGCAGCTCCTGAGTTCTGATGCCTACTCCCACAATCACTTCCTCGTGCAAGCCATTTAACTTCTCTGCCTCAGCTTACTTATCTGTAATATATTCATACTTACCATACAGGAATGTTATCAGAATGGTCATTAATATTATGAAAGCACTATACACTGGTATTACTTGGGCTGCTAGCATTAATTTGTCTCGTTGTAGTGCCCATGGCAAAGACCATACATTAAAAATAGAGCTTTCAGTTCCCTGTGCTGTGCTGCTGTGGAAAAAAAAACTTTTCAAGTTACTTTAGTAGCAAGTGCTAAATATTATTATTTAGTAGTAGTACTATTAGAAAGAAAGTTTGTTTCATATAATTCTTCTAGACATTCATGCCAGAGGTGTTCTTAGATATGAAAATGTTTCTATTTAAACTGGTCACAGAAACATTAAACAAAATACACATCACGATAATTAGCTTTAAAAACAGTTTGGTGCAGGTTTTTTTCTTTAGGCAAGGAACTGATATGGTGGATTCTGATACACTTTTCTGTTTGTCCTTTTAGGATCCTACTTGAAATATTTTGCTATCCCAGCACTCACTATAGTTGTTTATCCGCATTAACTTCTGCTTTTATATATATGTCTGTAAAATAAATTTGATTTGGCTTATGTTTTCATATAAAATCAATGTATTCAGATCTTTGCTGCTGTTATCTGAAGTAAGAAAAAAGAGCAGAGACAGAAAATTTGAAATATAGTACTCAGTATTTATGCAACATTATGTTTTCTATATCCTGTAAAATGAATCGAATGATTATATACAAACAAAGCAGCCCTTATTCTCTTTCAAGTGATGACTTCACTAAAAATCTCATCAAGGTTTTTATTCTGTGCAAGGAAGAAATGGAAAAGTAAAGAAATCCATCACAGAAAAAGCCACATAAATGTGCATTGCACAGCAAGCCTTAGCAGTCCAAAGACAGTTTGCAAGCAATGAGCTGAAAAAAACTAGCATCTACAAATATGGAAAAAAGTTTCCCACCTTTAATCATTCATTCCTCCATATGTTGTTGTTTCAACTGCAAACTTGTGTCAAAATCACGTTTCATTTCTAAAACCTAAACTATTGTACATACCTTCACTCAAGCAGCCACACCTCCTACTTCATAAGTCCACTATAGTATTTGTGAACTATATATTGTCTGCTCAGTACATATCCTGTACGCTTTATGGATTTAGTCTGCATGTCTTGCCATAAGCAAGCTGATGATACAATAAAATCAACTACAGAGCTATCCAAAATACTTGTCCCTGATAGTAAAAATAATGAAATAACTAACTATCGAAAGGATGGATTTATATCTTCAGATGCTGCTGGGGCAAAGCATGTTCATCAGAATTTTGCAGAAAAAATCTGGATAGTTGCCTGTTGCTTAGATGAAGAACATTCACTGCATATTTGTTCCTCCCACAGACCCCAAGGATGCAAATGGGTATTATGCATATTGTATCATTTTCGACTATATTCTAACCCAGAGATATGAATAGAATGCCGTTCATTACACAGAGAAGAAAGAGGCCTGGAGTAGTTACACAACTCAGAATACTGAATTTTCAGATTCTTCTTGTTGAGATAAAGAATAAAGAGGGACATTTTCTAGAAAAACTGCTCCATAGGCCAGGGAGGAGATCAAGAAGTGATGAGGATGAACAGGAAAACATAAGGAATTAAATCAGTAGATAGAATAGCAGCTTGTAATTAAAGACGATACAAAATATGAAACTTGAATCCTAACCCCTTCAAAATTTTCAGAAAATGGGTTTAAACTTAAATCTCCAGGTCTGAACTCATCCCTCAGATTATGGTTCTGGTCTGGATATGCAACCCGAAGATTTTGGTTCTAAATCCCACACGAACTGCTGACTCCACAGAGCGTTTGATCTAAAGCACACTGAAGTCAATGGGATTTGGATCAGACTCAGTATTTCCCCCATGAAACATCAAGTCACCTTTTACTTCACAGAGAATCTCATGACATTTTCACCAATGGGGGTAAAAATATTGCAATAACTGTTCACAAGATTTCAGTGCTGACTAGGTCAAACCCACATTTTAGCCCTGATTCAGCTATGAACCTGAACCTAATCTCAACACCACCTTCCTGGCCCATCTTTAATTATCATTTTTGTGTTACACATGGGATTGTTTCTTTTCTGCTTTCAGACTTTGTGTGTTGTCTATAAACAGTTACTGTTGGCTTTTCAGCACTTACCTTTTTCATTGCCATTTGCATATTGTGGAGGCTTGTTTTTGTCAATGCTGTTAAAGCTCTGACTTCTCCGATTTAAATTAGAAGCTCCCTGGACCTTGGTACTGCTGCCTGCAGCTGGCACCCTTGAGGGCCCTGGAAGCCTAGAATAGTATAATCAGAAATTACTTTGTTGTACAAGTTGCAAAGACATCAAACACACACTTTGTCAAGTGTCAGACCAATGTATGGAACCAGTAAAATGAATAACAATGATTTCACATAATGACAAAGAATGACAGGAATCAAGTTAGTTAGATTCAACAGGATCAATGAAAATAAAAGTTAATCCTAACATACACAAAAGGGAAAAAGATGTTTTATAGCATCACAGGAAACATAAGGATGCTTTGCATTTGCCATTAACATTGCTAAAACAGATTCACCCACATACATTATTACAGTGTAATATTTTATTTAAATATATCACAAGTCTGTTTTCTGGAGTAAATATGGTAAAATTGACTAGAGAACATAACAATCAAATATTTTGAAGAAATACCCCAAATTCTCTAAATCTGGTACATACTGTAGTTAATTGCATTTATAGCACAATAACTAGACTTTTATTAAGCCACTTCACTCAAATACATTTTGAATAGCTATTGGCTTGTAGCTCTAACTATATTTCAAATTGGTCTGCATATTTATCTCAAATGCAGAATGTTGAAAATAAATATGCTAAGGTAGATATTGCAGATGTATGTATACCCTATGTAAGAATATAATGCAGACTATGCAGTTCATTTGTTACTATTTGCTGCCACCATCTGAGCCTTACTGTGTAGTAGTGTTATGAAAAAATTAGGAGCCATTATCTGTAGCATGTATAAACGATCATTGTATTTTGCTTGATTCAATTCTCTGACATAAGATTATTTAATACAAGTCTGCTTCAAATTTCCTCCATCACCGTTGCAAATATACCCCCCCTTTTTTATACAACACATAATAAAATACTCAGATCATCAACAGACTTTTGCAATAGAGATATAATACCCATATTCTGTTACTGATGGACTATGCAAATGTGATGAGTAATTTCAAAGACTTTGCTAACAACAGCATGAATTATTGTAGAGTTCTCAAATGATACTAGTGTCATCATATGATTCATCATGAAAGGGCAATAGCGGGAGAGAGGAAAGAAATTACATTATAAAGGACTCCAAAATGTTAGATTTTTATAAATGTTTTGCTTAACACATTGGTAAATCAAAAATGTTGAAATCATTTTAGTTTCATTAGATAACATATATAAAGAGCCTCACATACTGTTACATTACTGATTTAAGCCTCAGAGAGCTAATCCATTCATTATTTTATGGCTCATTCTGGCTGCCAGCCTGCCCCACTAGTCTCTGTGCTGAGACCAGAGCAGACTGTCTCTACAGCTGTATGCATTCTAACCTTTAGCATGACCCATGAATTCTAGTGATCTTCTGTTCCCTGAAGAATGCACTAAAACAAACTTAAAAATCCATTTGCTCTTTCTCATTACCCTAATTTGACAGGCAGTCAGAGCCCTGAGATCGTTTGTCAAAGGTAATGAGAAAAAAAAAAGCAATGAGAAGTCATGTGCAACACTGGAAATTCATCTGTTCTATTAAAATGTAAAGTACTTAAGTGTATATTTTACATGCCAGAATCCTCGAACTTGCAGCCGTAAGCACATTAGACATGAGGTCACTTGCTCTACATACTTTCCAATTTACTTCATTTACGGTCATTAATTGAACTCAGTTTACAAATCGCCCTTTTGCAGAATCATTTTAAGCAACCAAGGAAATGCAAAGTAGGAAGTAACAGATAAGGGACAAGTCACATACCTCTGTTCAGGGCCTTGGCAACACTGTCATAGATTTAAAGTATTAGACAATAAAAACTGTTAGCCTACACATGCTGAATGGTGGACAAGACAATAGTGTCAGCAGTAAATGAGACTGAAGACCTATGATCACAGGCATAAAGCGACTACACTCTGGTATGGCTCATTGCAAGCTATCACCAGTCACTCAGATTGTATTAGTGCACCACATTATGAAATGCAAGCTTTATTGTGGATTACATTCTTTATAGTTCATTGTTCTCAGCAATGAACTGTACAGCAAACAGTGTGATTAATAAAGACATTGCTTGTCATAAACACAAACTTACAACAGCAAGAGGGACTTGAATTCTTTTCTTCTAAAAATCTGTTTGTGGATTTTAGTGCTCATGAAAGTGAAAGATTAGTAGCACTGGCTAGAGTGGACAACAGGACAGGCAGGGAAAGTGTGAGCTTCTGCACACAGCTCTATCAAATACACTTCAAGCTTTAGCTGAGGCCCTTAGTGTCTCCAAACCCAAGTATCTCATGAAGAGGCGCTTTACCAGGGACAGTAGACACAGTCCGTAACTGTTTGTCTGCTACATCTTTGCTCCTCTGCTCCTGACATCCAGGAATTTAGGGTTGCCAACCCTCCTAGATTGTCCTGGAGTCTCCAGGAACTAAAGATTAATCTTTAATTAGAGACTATGTCATGTGCTGAGACCTCCAGGAATACATCCCACCAAAATAGACAACCCTCCATGAAGTAGACTTGTGTGATGATTTTGTGATGTGGACACAGGAGCTTTGGATGGACTTCCAAACTCATTTTCACTTGTGACCCAAGTAAGAAGTTGAGTCAAAAGCTTTACTAACTCCCTAAGCCTTCTAACCCTTCAAATCTGATACTTTACATGCAGGACACAAAGATGCAGGATACATAACAATCAGAAATATGGCTAATGGTATTGTACAAATCTGCTTTTGCCAGTCAGGTGCAAGGCTTTCTCATGACAAAGCTCTGTGGTACAAAATTTGCATGATTACACATTGCAATGTTTACTTATGTCCAAAGAATAAAATACCAATGGGCACTGACTCAGTTGAGTATCACTAATAAGCAATAAATGAGAGATATTAACTGACCTAGAAGTCTTTTTTTGACTGGTTGCAATTCCACTGTGATTAGACTGAGTTGCATATCTGGCTCTCAGACTGTATGAGAAGAAACAGAGAAATTGAATTAAAGAATTTTTGAACACATATAGAAAGCACACACTTACCAGCAAACTATGAGTTAATGTAATGCAAGCTGAACATGTACAGAAAACTCAAATTAATCAGCAAAGAATGAATTAATGTGCAGGATATGAGTAATGCAATGTACAGATTATGAAATAATGGACGGCACCGTAATTTGCCTCACTTAGCAAAACATATTAACGTTTAGGTATAGACAGTTTGGGAAAAAATTCAGAATGCCCAAGTTTCAGCACTGGTAGTGTAATCTGCAGCTTCAACATTTGTGTTTGTGTTTTTGCGTCTTCAAAAAGAACTGCAGGCAAATATGTAAGTACTTTTGCCTCCAGCTACCTGATCTGGATCTGCAATTAGGTAGCTAGAGGAGAACAAATATTCCGATTTGCAGCTACATACCCAGTTTGGACACAAAATGCAGATATAAATTGAACCCACCAAAGGAAAGGCAACTGAAGAAGTGGGTTTTTTACCCACAAAAGCTTATGCCCAAATAAATGTGTCAGTCTTTAAGGTGCCACTGGACTCCTCGTTTTTGTGGACACAGACTAACATGGCTACCCCTCTGATACTTGACTCCAAAGGAAAGATACCCTGCTGATAAATGTAGCCATATAGAAGTGTTCATTATCACTCAAGCTAATTGTAACAAAGTGCATTGCTCAGACAGATGCTTTAATAGGCGACTCCTGCTATTTATTTAGGTTTCCTGTCACATTCCATAGGGAGTTGCATCTTAGCCTCTTTCAGCATGCAGAGGGCATTTTTGCAATACGAGACATGTCTGTGCTAGGGGGTTACTACAACAGAACCCTGTTGGAAGGCCAGACGTGTGTCCAATCAAGCAGGAGATGCCTGGTGCTGAATCTCTGTTGCCTTATGGCCAGTTTATGCCACTCCCTAGTGAAGTGTGGCTCTACACGACCGGGTCTCCCAGCAGTTTGCATGAGGGGTTTGTCTGACGCATGGCTATGGGGAGGAGCTGCAGCCGATATACGCAAGCTATTATGGCTGATACAATGTAGAGCAGCCGTCAGGTCTCAGAGCCCCAGATCATGGGGAGGCACAAAGGTGGTTTTAATCATAGGTCACGTGAAATGGGAAATCAGAGCCTTAGGGCTTTGAGGATGTGGGAGGAAACCAAGTAAAATGCAAGCTCCATTTTGATTGGTTTGGCATAAACCCAGCAACTCCCACACTTTATATTTTTAAATCACTAAAGTAGTAGCAGTAGCAGCAGCAGCAGCCACCACCTCTGGCACTTAGGCCCTGTATAATAGGCTAGCACTATTTGCCAGAAACACCTCTCCCTCCTAGGAGGTATTGATTCTGGTAGGAAAAAGTTAAGTGGTTTCTGCTGATGCACTAGGTTAGGCAGCGTATTAGTCTAGCTGAATATTGTGACTGAAAATAGTGAATACAGTGTAAAAGTGAACGCTCAGCATTATGATGCCTTCATTTGACCTGCCAGGATGACAAAGAGGTGGGTGGGAGACCTTTTCCAACTGTGAGATATTAAGGCAGAGAAGTATTCTTAAATATTCAGCCTCTAGTAAAAACAAGATACTTTGGTTCCCTTTGAGCTTCAAGTGCCCAGACTTTTATTGAGAAAGTGGGAACTGAACTTTGTGTTTATTGTTGCTAATTTCCATGTTAATAAATACAACCCCAGTAAGGGATCACAGTATGGCCTCTAAAAATATGTGAACTGTATCTGCAGGTTGGAAATGGCCCCTGCTTACACACTGTTTGAAAGAAATAAGAGTATACGAGTCCTAACGCTGGGGTGTGGAACCACCAAAGAGACAGCAATGCCACGGCCCTTTGGAATAGACATATTGTATAACCTCAGAACAGTGACAATTCATGGTTTTAAATGACAGCATCTCCTCTGGGATTTAAAATAATAATTAGCCCATGTTCTATATATGGGCGCACTCATGTTACATAATATTTTATATCTTATCTTATATTACAATATTGTATTATTTTATCATCTATAGCAATCTCACAATAAAAGGCTGGGCACCTGAAGCTCAAAAGCAAGCACAACTTCTCGTTTTTACTTCAGAGGCTGAATATTTAAGACTAATTCTCTGCCTTAATAGCTCACCCTTTGAGGTCTCCCACACACCTGGCAGGTCACATGAAGGCATCATAATGCTGAGGTATCACTTTTACACTGTTTGGAAGGCACACTAATAAAATGTGAAAATTATGATGTGTTAAAAAATTCCTGAGAGTAACTCCTGAGTGTAAGACAAAATGATGTAAGTACAATTAACACAGACAGTGATTTTTAAAGCAAAGTGAATAAAATGCATCTCAGGCACTGACTGAAAGCTGTGAATGCCATGTACAGCGATACGCTATGGTAGCTTTTTGACCTAGCAGGACAATAATTTTCCAAGGCAGCTGAAAAGATCAGACAATTATGACTTCTCCATGTTCTTGAGGTGTTGGTGTGCCAGTCTGCAGGTACAGAGGGTGCCGTTTCCATTAAATGAAGACAAAATGCAGAGGGATATTCAGCTGAAAATGCTTGCTAGCAAAGTATCTGTCTGTTTCCATCTAACCCCTTCCAAGTTCAGGGAGCTGCTGTCTTGATACTGCTTTCAAAACTCCAAAATCTATTAAAAAGCATTTTAGTCCCTCTTCTTCTGAAAACTGAATTCATTTTCCCAAGATAAGTGAAATAAGTGTGGGGGGAGGAGGAAGAGAGAAAAAGGCTGTAACTATTAAATACAATGGGTTCATCAAGTCCCTAATTACTTTTGGTTTATGTCTCTTGGTTAGCAGTAGACGATGATGGACTGATTAGCTTCTTGCACAGCTACTTTTTCCAAAACTGCTAGCCCCACACTTACAGATGTGACCATAGGCGCTGGAACTACAGGTGCTGGGCGTGCTGCCATACCCCCTGCCTTGAAGTAGGAATAACAACCCAAATACATCACATTCAGCACCCCCACTTTAAAAATTGCTCCAGAACAATTGGATGTGACTTTCAACACATCAAAAGTCTAGCATTCTTGCAAGAATTATACTACCCTTTAAAAAGAAAATATTGCCAATACTGCTGATTGCCTATAGACATAATTTAGCAATCAGAAAAAAAATGAAGTTTTTACACATACAGTGCAGGCTCACACTCATATTTGAATGTATTATTATTATGTGTTAGTCTAAAGTGCATTGAAACTTTGGGTTGTAACTGCTGCTTATCTAAGATAATTATAAGATGCCATTAAGTTCCTTACTGGTACCTGGTAGCTGGAAAGCAATAGGGGCTTTCCAGGCACAAAAAACAGGCACATGTCACCGCCAAAAAAGAATGCACATCAGGCCCACTCAGGAATATGAACTATGTGGGAGGAGGGGTTTCACTGAGTATTGTTTGTAGTAGAGAAGTGTGTGTGTGTGTGTGTGTGTGTGTGTGTGTGTGTGTGTGTGTGTGTGTGTGTGTGTGAGAGAGAGAGAGAGAGAGAATGTGTGTGTGTGTGTGTGTGAGAAAGAGAGAGAGAGAGAGAAAGAAAGAAAACAGCATTGGGAATGTGGTCCCAAGAAAAGCAAATGACTTGTCCATAGTTGAAAGTTAACGTGGATTAAGGTAGAGTGTAAATTTAAAGCACAGTAGCTGTTCCTGTCCATACTCTTATTCCAGAACAAGAGTGCCTTATTCCTGTTTAGCTCCTACACATAGAAACAGCTCTATTTGTACACAAGCTCTAGAAGAGGGATCTTGTGGGCTAAGTGCTGACTGGAAAAGGGCTCGGAACTGAGAGTAAAAACACAGTCTCTTGTTTGATTCCTGCTATGTTCCAGGAAACAGGACGCTGTACACACTTTGTAAATAGACAAGGGCTGCATCAAAAAACTACCTGACTCCATCATTAACTTTTCCTCCTAACTGGAATGACCCACAAGACCCTGCATTTTTGGCTAACTGCTCCCATCAAAACTGGTTGTAACAGTTACAAGAATGGCACAGTCAATGCAGCCTAATAAATAGGCACAGGACTGAGCAGGGCCGCCCGGGGGCGGGGGGCAGGGGGGAAAGTAGGGCAGTTTGCCCCAGGCCCCCATGAGAATACAGTATTCTACAGTATTCCAACTTTTTTTTTTTTAATGGAAGGGCCAGTGGCATAGCCAGGTGGAGCGAACAGGGGGAGCGATCAGAAAAAAGGCACCACTTGCTGCGGGGTTTTTACTCACCCAGTGGCGCTTTTACTGAGGGTCCGGGTCTTCAGCGGCAGGTCCTTTAGTGCTGCCGAAGACCGAGAGCAAGTGAAGGACCTGCCGCCAAAATGCCGCCGAAGATGGGCAAGTAAAAATTAAAAAGGCGCTTAATTCATTAAAGGGCCCCCAAAATTGTTTTGCCCCAGGCCCCCTGAATCCTCTGGGCGGCCCTCAGACCGAGGGCAGCAGTACTACATTGCAGCATTAGGAAATTCCTGTTTGAAAAAGGCAAGAAAGAGTCTGATCCAAAGCCCTTTGAAATCAGCTGGATTCTTTCCATTGACTTCAATGGACTTTGGATCAGCCGTAACATTTTTTTTCTCTTACAACTTAAGGAAGCATAGACTGCTAACCTAGTCACAACAATCCCAATGAAATGGTAAAAATGGCTAATTTCTGTTGTTGATCTTTAGGCCTGAGACGGTGCAAACAATTAAACAAAACAGAAACTGCTCCTAGCAGGTGCATGAAATCCCTCAAAAGTTTCCATAAGTAACAATGCTAAAGATTCTTAGATGCCTGTTCACCAAAGGCTGGTTAATTCAGAGGACGAGGGGGGATCAGAATTTTAACTTTACTAAAGCAAACTGGGAAAGAATGAGGAAAGTGTAATGAACTCATCAGTTCAAATGACCATCTGTGAAGAGTGAGGGTGAAGGGCAGACAATGAATTAATGGCAGACTTTGGAGTCAACTGCAGGGAAATCAGTCTGCTTACTCCCTTGCCTGCAGACAAACAGCATAAGAACATTAATAGCTGAGTGGTACAGGAAGGAAGGAATGAGAAGGAGGAAGCTTCATGAAATTGTATACAGCACATAAAGCTGAAGGATAGAGCTCATCGGAAGCTGGATACACAGCATGAGTCAAATTGAGAGTACTTTAAACCTCAGCTTCAATGGAAACCCATGTAATGACTCCCTATATCCTTTGCTATTTATTGAAAACAGAGTCTTTCTAGCAGCTGTTACTTTATAGTATGATGGTAGTGTGCCAATCCATCTGTAATGTATAGATGTCCTGTAGGTTGTAGTTCTGAAAATATCAGCCATGTGATTTGTTAAAGTTGCTGGACACTTTAATTCTGGTTAGAGAGAGAAAAAACTCAAGAACAAAACAAAAGCAAAAAACAAACAAAAACAGAAATAAAAGGTTTTCTCATGGGATCAAAATCATTTTACCCTACTGAATACCTGAATTTGACATGACAAGATACAGTCATACCATGTTGGTGGGGTGAGTACTCACTATAGACAGATGGGAATTTTCTGTCAAAATGATATTCAGGTAGGTTGTTGTTGTTTTTTTTCTTTTCACAAAATCAAAAAAATTTCTGCCAGAAAATTTCAATTTTCCCTAAGCTTCCTGGCTCCTCAGCAGCCCACCTGGAAGGGAGCTAGCAACCTGGGGTTTCAAACTTCATGACTTCCTGTGCTCCCAAGTTCCCCACTAGAGCCAGGGCTCCTCACTTCCCCACCTACCTCAGGCATTTTTTGCTCCCCCCTTATTTTTTCTGCTTTCTCCACATTGACTTCCTTCTTGCAAAAAAGCGACTTCAGATATACATAGATCATTCAAAGCAGGGACTGTGCCTTTGTATATGTTTGGACAGCACAATGGGGCCTTAATACTGATTGGGGCCTGTGAGCACTACCACAAAGTAAAAGTTTAATAACAATTAAATGAAATGACAACCCTTAAAGACACAAGAAAGAATGTCAATAAAATAATGAAAAGAAAAAAAATTACTAAAAACCGCCAACAAACAATAACTTAGCAATTTTAGTTAAATTGGTATATAAGTACTTTTAGGTACCTCAAACACCTTTTTAAAAAAAATAATATTTTTTCCACACAAAGCACCCAATTAAATAACAATGTGCTGCATTAGTGTCAGATTGGGATTGCAGCCATACAGCAATATGTATATATACATACATATACACATTCACCTCTGATTGACTCTGTTTTAGTTCCACTAAGGACCCAGTAACAGAATGAGTCTATCTCAGAGTACCTATGTTAATTTCTTGTCTTAAAGCTGCAAAAGAAGCAGATGTATAATGAATCTTTCGTACCAGATGGCAGGAGAAAGGGGGAGCTACATAGCATTTAGTTCTTGCTCCCTCTTATTTCTATCTGACTTCTTTTGGATCCTTTGATACCATTCTGGATAACACAAACTCGTTTGCGGATGCTAAAATAAGATTGAGGTTTTTAGGGCCCCAATTCCTCAAAGCAGTTAAACATGCTCCTAAAACCATCCCTATTTAGCAAATGTGTAAGTGTTTTGTTGTATGAGGATGGACTGCTGAATTGGGGCATAAAATGAGTCATACCATAAAAAGAAATTAATAAAACTCCTATCATAATTTTTGGCATGTTCTCATGTTGCAGAGTGTTTTTATTAAGCAGAACAAAACACAGACCACTATATAAGCTATCTTTCTAAACAGCTTGTCTATCTCTTATAAATGTGGTATATCTCATACTTAACTATATTAAACATTCATGTTTTTAATTTCTATCTTAATCCCTTTTGCCTGGGCACTAATTGATAAAAACAACAACATGTAATTGTTTGATGCTGGAAGTAGGTTTTTTTTTTTCTTTTCTCCATGAATAGAGAATCTGATCTCATACACAAGTGTTCCAAAACATACTAATTAATTCATTAAGTGGTATCTGCAGCATAACAATATGAAGTAATTCTAGTCTCATGTAAAAAATAAAGGAGTACTTGTGGCACCTTAGAGACTAACACATTTATTTGAGCATAAGCTTTCGTGAACTACAGCTACAGCTCACTTCATCGGCTGCTGTAGCTCACAATAGCTTATGCTCAAATAAATGTGTTAGTCTCTAAGGTGCCACAAGTACTCCTTTTCTTTTTGCGAATACAGACTAACACGGCTGCTACTCTGAAATCAATCTCATGCAATGAGACTGAGAATATTAGGAGATAATAGCTGGGGGAAAGGACAGTAGTAAAAGAAGAATTTGTGTAAACATAAACTGAGAAGAGAATAAATGCAAGCAAAAAAATGAATCATACATTTCTGGCCATGTTACAGCACTGTGCCATGTCTCCTATGTACAAGAAATAATTGGAAAGAGTCAGTGTTTGCTTCAGAGTGGGTAGAATTAAGATAGAGGGGATGATAAGCATCAACACTCTACAGCTCTGATCCTGCAATCATTTACACACAACTTTAACTTCACATTCACAAGGGACTACTCAGCAGTGTGAAGTTATGCATATTGGTAAATGTTTGTAAAATGGGGGTAGGGAGGTCCTCTTAAATAGGATTAAAGAGACACCAGCCTGGGGGCTGGGAAGGGGGAGCAAATCGGGATGTAATTTCACCAGAGCAAATTTTGAAAGAGTAAGAAAAGTGTAGTAAAGCAATAGGAGCAACACAGAGAGAAACAGAGAACCACTCAAGGAAAAATTAATGTATTTTTAAGGGTTCTGTTTCTTCTAATTGCAAATGCAATAAAGGCCTGATCCAAAGCCTCAATGGAATCAATGGAAAGATTCTCTTTGACTTTAATAAGCTTTGGATCAGACCCCAGGAGAAATAAATTGTGGCCAAATGCACATAAGCAAGATAGTGTAAAAAGTAATGAACGGTGAGAATAAGGCATGTGCCAGGTAGAATTAAATATTTAAAAGATTACAGAATGGAGTTAATTTTTATTTAAATTGTGAGGAGAGATAGTGAAGAAACTATTATAGTTACAGTTTGAAATGCAAAAAGAACAAGATGACAGTGAAGGAGACATTATAGTTCTTAAACAGATGGTGAGGATAATTTATTGACATGAGAAATCAGTGCTATCAATTGAAATTAATTATTTTTCCCAGGTTTTCAGAGGACGATGTGATGATATACACCAGATATATCTCAGGGGAGGAGGAAGAACTCCTGATGACTATAAACATTACACCAGGGCAGATAATAGGAGATTGACAGAACTTCCAGGATGCCTTTCACAAGTCTGAATGAAGAGCCAAAAGAGATGGGGAACCTTTGAAAGATGGGGTAGAGAAAAGCTTAAATGTAAAACAATTGGGGAAAGAAGTATAGGTTTTTTTCTACTGTTATTGTCCTCCTTTTTTTTTTTTTTTTTTTTTTACACCAAACAACAGTATTGGTTCCTCTGTTTCTTGTGAGAATGAAAATGACATGGACGTATTATGACAGGGGTTTGTGTGGGGAATTATTTACTGCTGCTGCCATGCTGTATCAGTTTTGTATGAATAAACAGAAGATTACCAAAAGGTTCAGTCTGTCATCTTTAAGAACCAGTACATTTTCCTTAAACCAAACAAAGAAAAATAGTATTTTAAATGCATAGACAATCCAGGAAGTTTTTGGAAAGCGTAGGGGACAATTTCCTGGTGCAAGTGCTAGGGGAGCCAACTAGGGGGAGCGCTTTTCTTGACCTGCTGCTCACAAACCGGGTAGAATTAGTGGGGGAAGCAAAAGTGGATGGGAATCTGGGAGGCAGTGACCATGAGTTGGTTGAGTTCAGGATCCTGACGCAGGGAAGAAAGGTAAGCAGCAGGATACGGACCCTGGACTTCAGGAAAGCAGACTTTGACTCCCTCAGGGAACAGATGGCCAGGATCCCCTGGGGGAC
Source organism: Dermochelys coriacea (assembly GCF_009764565.3). Classification (NCBI taxonomy): domain Eukaryota; kingdom Metazoa; phylum Chordata; order Testudines; family Dermochelyidae; genus Dermochelys; species Dermochelys coriacea. Next base: position 281,994,213 of record NC_050068.2, read on the forward strand.
TAACATGAAAGGGAAGGGAGTCCAGGAGAGCTGGCTGTATTTCAAGGAATCCCTGTTGAGGTTACAGGGACAAACCATCCCGATGAGTCGAAAGAATAGTAAATATGGCAGGCGACCAGCTTGGCTTAATGGTGAAATCCTAGCGGATCTTAAACATAAAAAAGAAGCTTACAAGAAGTGGAAGGTTGGACATATGACCAGGGAAGAGTATAAAAATATTGCTCGGGCATGTAGGAAAGATATCAGGAGGGCCAAATCGCACCTGGAGCTGCAGCTAGCAAGAGATGTCAAGAGTAACAAGAAGGGTTTCTTCAGGTATGTTGGCAACAAGAAGAAAGCCAAGGAAAGTGTGGGCCCCTTACTGAATGAGGGAGGCAAGCTAGTGACAGAGGATGTGGAAAAAGCTAATGTACTCAATGCTTTTTTTGCCTCTGTTTTCACTAACAAGGTCAGCTCCCAGACTGCTGTGCTGGGCAACACAAAATGGGGAAGAGATGGCCAGCCCTCTGTAGAGATAGAGGTGGTTAGGGACTATTTAGAAAAGCTGGACGTGCACAAGTCCATGGGGCCGGACGAATTGCATCCGAGAGTGCTGAAGGAATTGGCGGCTGTGATTGCAGAGCCCTTGGCCATTATCTTTGAAAACTCGTGGCGAACGGGGGAAGTCCCGGATGACTGGAAAAAGGCTAATGTAATGCCCATCTTTAAAAAAGGGAAGAAGGAGGATCCTGGGAACTACAGGCCGGTCAGCCTCACCTCAGTCCCTGGAAAAATCATGGAGCAGGTCCTCAAAGAATCAATCCTGAAGCACTTAGAGGAGAGGAAAGTGATCAGGAACAGTCAGCATGGATTCACCAAGGGAAGGTCATGCCTGACTAATCTAATCGCCTTTTATGATGAGATTACTGGTTCTGTGGATGAAGGGAAAGCAGTGGATGTATTGTTTCTTGACTTTAGCAAAGCTTTTGACACGGTCTCCCACAGCATTCTTGTCAGCAAGTTAAGGAAGTATGGGCTGGATGAATGCACTATAAGGTGGGTAGAAAGCTGGCTAGATTGTCGGGCTCAACGGGTAGTGATCAATGGCTCCATGTCTAGTTGGCAGCCGGTGTCAAGTGGAGTGCCCCAGGGGTCGGTCCTGGGGCCCGTTTTGTTCAATATCTTCATAAATGATCTGGAGGATGGTGTGGATTGCACTCTCAGCAAATTTGCGGATGATACTAAACTGGGAGGAGTGGTAGATACGCTGGAGGGGAGGGATAGGATACAGAAGGACCTAGACAAATTGGAGGATTGGGCCAAAAGAAATCTAATGAGGTTCAATAAGGATAAGTGCAGGGTCCTGCACTTAGGATGGAAGAATCCAATGCACCGCTACAGACTAGGGACCGAATGGCTCGGCAGCAGTTCTGCGGAAAAGGACCTAGGGGTGACAGTGGACGAGAAGCTGGATATGAGTCAGCAGTGTGCCCTTGTTGCCAAGAAGGCCAATGGCATTTTGGGATGTATAAGTAGGGGCATAGCGAGCAGATCGAGGGACGTGATCGTTCCCCTCTATTCGACACTGGTGAGGCCTCATCTGGAGTACTGTGTCCAGTTTTGGGCCCCACACTACAGGAAGGATGTGGATAAATTGGAAAGAGTACAACGAAGGGCAACGAAAATGATTAGGGGTCTAGAGCACATGACTTATGAGGAGAGGCTGAGGGAGCTGGGATTGTTTAGTCTGCAGAAGAGAAGAATGAGGGGGGATTTGATAGCTGCTTTCAACTACCTGAAAGGGGGTTTCAAAGAGGATGGCTCTAGACTGTTCTCAATGGTAGCAGATGACAGAACGAGGAGTAATGGTCTCAAGTTGCAATGGGGGAGGTTTAGATTGGATATTAGGAAAAACTTTTTCACTAAGAGGGTGGTGAAACACTGGAATGCGTTACCTAGGGAGGTGGTAGAATCTCCTTCCTTAGAGGTTTTTAAGGTCAGGCTTGACAAAGCCCTGGCTGGGATGATTTAACTGGGACTTGGTCCTGCTTTGAGCAGGGGGTTGGACTAGATGACCTTCTGGGGTCCCTTCCAACCCTGATATTCTATGATTCTATGATTCTATGAAATATTTATTTGCCATTGTGACAGGGTGCTGGGCAAAGGGTTGCTGATTTATCCCTCTGTCACGCCAACTCCCATTTAGGGAATACATTATTGCTGGCTGGAGGTAACCTGGCCCTAACTGGGGAAGTAGAGACAGCTGCTGCCTAATTAGCCTGGGGTCAGGGAAGCCAGGGAGAAGCAGAAAGAAAGGGAAAGGAAGCTGGAAGGTTGCTCTTCCCTCCTGCCTGCGACGATGAAGGACCAACTCTATATGGTGAAATGGTGGTGGGAAAAAAATCTGTGAATAAACTGCACCAGTGGTTACTAACTCCACGGTCTCAGAGTGACTTTGTGGGCTTAGCAGAGGCAGGAGCCAAGGGGGCTCTGCCAGTCTCTGCTACACCTATCATCACAAATTTAGTCCTAAATGTCCCCTTTGGGTGAAGGTTCAAATTTGCCTTTGAAAGGGGCCTCCAAAAAAAGAAAAAGGTGTAAGCACAAATTAGTATTTGAATGCACAACTGTCTGATTTGTATGCACAATTGCTGGATTTTGAAGCACATGGATGGGTGTTTCTGCAAATACTACTGCTGCATTTTCAAAGGCCATTTGAAAATGTGGCCCTTAACATCAGAACAGATATTTTAAAGAATAATTTAAAATTATTACTTATGAAGCTGTTATGCAGGTAACACTAACATGAACTAAGTATAGCATAAGGCAGGTGATATACAAATTTACATATATTGCTTTTTTAATGACTTCAAAGTGAACTCTGGCCAGAAACACACTTACTATTTTAGTAATTTCCTGCACAAACTTTCAGTCAATGCAAAATGTGCAAATTCACTTGGTAGTTATGTGAAGTAAACAAACAGAAGCTAGAATAAGACCACCATCTTCTGCTGACTTATATGGGATTTGAACCCACAGGTCCAGGAAGTGGACTGAAAGGCTAATAGAGAAAATCACTATTTCAATTTATAAAACCCATCTGCATTACACATACCATATTTGCTTGAATAAACAATTTGTAATCAGAGCTATTGTCTATTTTAGTGGATTGGTTTTCAATAGAACAACATGGAAGAATGCCTAGTCTACTCTCTAGACTCCCTTGCTATTAATTAACAAATACAATACCAACATCAAAATAGCAAGCACATTTCACCTCCCAATAAACCAACCACTTGTCAGCAAATAGGTTACAAATAAATATTTCACGACCCTCATTTTCCCCACCCAAAATCTAACTCCAGTCACCTCAACCATCTTTAAATGCCTGCTGAAATTGACTGGCCATTGCAGCATGCCTGAAAGATCAACCAATCTGGACGAATGGGAGGAATTAATTCCAAAGATGGGGGGCCCACGCAGAGAGTCAATCCCAGCAGCTCCCTATTTTAACTACCAAAATGACTCCAGCCCAAATGCCTTCACTGATCTCAAATGCAGCAGGGTGGAATAGGAAGAGAGCTGGTCTCTCACGTAGGAAGGTCTCAAAACAACTGGGGCTTTATGAGTAAAAAACAACATCTTAAGGTCAAGGAGGAAGTCAACAAGCAGCTAGTGTAGATCCTAAGGTTAGGGATAGAGCATCATGTGCTCACAAAGAGATGCACCACTTATTAAACACTCTACTACATTCTGCATGGCCTTCCAAATGGATTTAAGTATATACAGTATATATTAACATTATTAAGACAACCATTGCTTTGGGGTAGATTGTAATAGCCTTTACTCAAGTAACGAAGAGGAGAAAGAGGGAATAATGTGTCCGCCTTATGTGTCTGCTCACATCTGCTTATATACGGACACTAGTTGTAGGGGGGAGAACAGGAGCTACACAGCGGATACTCCCAATGAGATCATGTTGGCAAGGAGGGGACAGAGAAAGAGAAGAGCCTTGGCTCTGCCCTTACCAGAGTGGGTAATTGGACACAGGACGGGCGGAGGGAAATTGTGACTCACTGTGTTACAATTAATTCTTTGGTTTAGTCATGCGGTAGTGCAGTGATGTATCACCACTCACTTTGAGCAGACTGTAAAGATACAGCTTCCCCAATAAAAACAGTGAAGTCAATGCCTTTACTTTGAATTTACTGTGGTGTAACCGAGACTAGAATCTGCTTTTTCATATTTCGATTTGGGGCTGTTTACATTCATAATCGCAGGCATTACATTAACATTTGTGTACCTAGCATAGTATAGGATACAATAAGTTGTGAATGCAACATGCTTCATTTTTCCTCTACTACTTCTGAGAAAGAAGCAAAATGAAACTCAGTTCAGTGTATTGGCTATACATGTAACTGCTTACAAAGATCAGCCACCTAACTTTGTTTATGCTCCTAAAAAAACAGGGTGTTCCTTTAATATAACAAATTAACAAAATCCATCTGGATCTCAAGCTGCGCACATCATTCCTGTATGTGATAAAATAGTTTGTCCATCTTTTGGAATTTTGCTGACAGCTCACTGAAACCAGCTACTGCCTAATCCATAAATGAGAAAGAACTTTTGCTTTCATCCACATGTGTTTTATTTTAGTATCTGGGTGGTTGGAAGATCAACACAATGGCAAGTTTAAATGTATTGCTGTGATAATGGAATCCACTAGCAAAAGGTAAAAAAATATAATGGAACCATTGTTGTCATGTATCTGTACTGACATATATAAATAAGGCCACCAGCACCATGATATTTTTTTTATTGCCAAAGCTCAAAGCAACAACAGAATCATAACTAAATCATGAGACCCCTATCTAAGATACTGTAGCAGCAAAGTCTCATAGTTAGTCATGCAGGAACGCAGGAAACTTTGGGATGGAAGGAGAAAACCAATCTAAGTCTATTATTTCCACTGAGTTACTGCTTCTTACTGACCAGATATTTTTCCTCTAAGTAGGTGTCTAAATCATTTTTAGTATTGTTCATATTTAGTGGCATTGCTATCTTTAATATTTTTCCATAAATTGACTATTCTTTGGATAATGACACTTCTCTTACTGTAAATTCCTTTAACTCTCTCCATTCTCAGCACAAGACATTGCCTCCTTAATCTGAAACCTAACTGCTGCCTCCAGAAGTCTGTAGGCCAAATGATACTCATTTGGAGGGCACAATCCTGCCCTATTGATGCAGGTCTGACTCCCATTGTTTGGAGTTTGGCTTGAACTGGTTTTACAGGATTGGACACATTATCTCCTCTCTCAGAGCAAACCTTATCCTGCCACCCCTTTAACATTCTGACTGCAAGCATGTACTGGAACTTTTGCTTCTCCACAATAATCTTACTAAAAAGGGGACTGTAATGATTGCAAAAGCAGCCTCGTTGGCGCTCTATGAAGTGCAATTTTTGTTGATTCAGATACACTTTAGTACCTGGTTCTATCAGACTCTTATTTCCTTTTCTGCTGCTGCTAAAGAGCCCAAACTTTCTCCCATTGAAGTTGATAGCAAAACTCCTTTGACTTCAATGAGATCAGGAGTGGGTTCAAGCCCAGTGACAATCATAGAAAGGCCTGAACGAAAACCCCAGATCCAAACACCATCAACTTTGAAATCTGGATCAAACTTGTATTTTGAGCCTTTCTTTTACATTCCTACTGTGAAATCCTAGCCTCACTGACCCAGCAGCAAAACTCCCAATGGCTTCAATGGGGTTAGGATTTTACCCACTGTTATACTTTGATCATGTTCAATGCGACTTATTGGTGGTATTTTCCCTTTCCAAGTTTATAACTGATTCACCTGAGGCCTGTATTTCAAAGTGGAAATGATGACATTCATAATTTCATAATTTTCACTGATGAAGGAAATAAAACAGCAAAGCAAACATTAATCAAATAGAAGCTACTGGTTGCTGAAATAAAGACGGAGGATCCTGACTTTTGGAACCTATTTTTTTAAAATCTTGGCCAATACTTGTATAATCTAGACTATATTTATCTCTACAGCAGTAGACTATCTACAAAAAGTTAACTTTTCAAAGTGCTTCACTGAAACACAAGTAATAAAACTAATACTTTCTTTCATCTCAGGCTAAATCAAGATGAATCTAGGCAATTGTCTTATCATATCTGACTGCCACAAAATGAATTTTCTCACCAACCTGTGGTCTCTACTACACTTCTGTTATGTCACTTTGAAATGTACCCACAAAATACTTCGAGATTTCTGAATGCTTTCACTTAAAGGGGCAATATTCTGGATATTGTCTACCACCTGATTGTTTTAATACACTACTTTAATTCAAATCCAATCTATTTTTAAAAATAAATGAAATTAGTCTGAATCACATATTTGTATATTTCAGCACAAACTACAACAATACATCTACAACACACAGAGACCAACATTCAAATATTCTCACCACTGGGTTGAACAGGCAGTCGAGGTGTGTGTGTTGGGGAAAAAGACTAACTAGACAGGAGCAAATAGCAAGATAATCCCCAGCAGAGTAATAAACATTATTAATAAGGAATTGCAATAATAATAAAAGACATTTTCAAAGCTCCAAATTACACAATGAAAATTGAATGTTGATGTTAACGTTTTAAAAAAATGTATATAAAACATATTCCTTGTGTAGTATACACATTTTGTTGTGTTTACATCTATACACAAAATACATTTAAATGTAGAATTTATACAGCCCATTAAACACAGAGTATTTCACAGTGGCCTCAGGTAGGTGCTCTTGGTGAACAAAATATACAAAGAAGAAATAGAAAGTGGGTTGTACTGCCATTAACCCACATACAAGAAGACAGATGTTCATAATTAATGTGAAGGCTTATATAAATCATTATTTATGAGTGAATGAAGATAAACACACCATTTAAATATTAGTTATCCTGCCTCTTCCACATAAGGGCCAATTCTATAGTCCTTATCCAAAAATCAGTGGGAATTTTTCCTGGGTAAAAATGGGTCATAGGCCTCAAATAGGTATTGCATACATTTGCTATAGACAAAAAATGTTTTGAACATGTCCCTAATATTGCCATGAATAATTTGCTAACCTTAGTTTTCTAACTGACAGAGTTTTTCAGAGCATTAAACATCACCTAAAAACAGGAGCTCTTAAGGAAATACAGTGGAAATTGGAGCAGGAAATTTAATACAACAAAATATTCAAGTAATAGCTGCAAGGAAGACTTATAACAATACTTTATATTTATGAGAATCATCTTTAAGATTAAGATCAGGTATGGAGGGATAGAACTGTACAATTTAATTAACTCCACTAGATAGATTATTGGAGTAGGATAATTTCTTCTGATAATACAGAAAAAAGAACCAGTGCAAGGCAATTTTATGTTACATTTTATTGAGACATTATTACTATTTAATGAACTAGGTAAGTTTTAAGTCCCTATGTTAAAAATTAATTGTCAAAAATATGTCAATGGTTCTGTTTTATGTGGAAACATTAACGTTAATTCACCTTATGCTTCTAGCCAAGCAACATCTAACTCAATTAGCCCAATGCTATTTTTGTTTATATCTACAATAAAAAATCATGGTCAAGCAGATAAAGTGCTGCTCTGTGTCATAAAGATATTTCACATACATATATATATTTCTCCATGCAGATTTTTCAAGAGCACTAATTTTTTTGTCAGTCTAGAGGCTCATTATTATATGACATTGTCCTGTTTTTCCTCCATAACAGCAGCAAAAGAAAAGTGTTAACTTTAATAAACATACTAGACTTTCCATGATGTCAATTCTTCTATGTTCTATTGGTTCCTAAACTACTAGCAGAACAAGATAATGGCAAGTATTTGTAGGGAAATATTAAAGAAAACATTCAGAACCAAATGCCTGAGTCTTGGTCACTAAAACTATACTGCAAAAGAGATGTTGTAAAGTTATCTCCTTCATAAAAAGTTCAAGAGATGGATGGGATCGCAGGTGATCACTGGGGGAATGAGATCAAATTTCTGTAAGTGTGAATATAATAACTGAATTCTTGTTTTCTGTTAACCAAATGGGAAACTATAGAGATTTATAATAGCTCAGCATAGCGTAAAGTGATACAAGGGGAATTCAGGGACCAAATCTCAACCGCACACAGATTTAGTACAGATTTAGTAAAGGAAGCCCGGACAATCCCTTACCCTGAATCCTGCAAGCCTGAGTTAGTAGGCATGGACCAGCCATGGGTTTTTAATTGCAGCATAGACATACCCTAAGTGAAGTAGTGACCCCTCATCTGGATAGGACTTCTAGTTAAACTTGCTTCAACTCTTGCACCTCTTATCCTCCAAGAGGGCATGAGACATCAGGGGTCTGAATATATCATAATCACAGCTCTCAACATAAGGAGGCATACACAGTCAACAGAACCAAGGGGAGGATCTTTGTGCTTATTGTATCCATCTTTTGAGCCACTACTTTGGCTAGGAAGACTAGCATCATGCCAGTACTCCAAAAGATACCACAAGGCAGTTCAAGTTGTAGCAATGGAGAAAAGAAGTGTAGGTAGATGGCTGATTCAAAAAACTTTGAAATCTCGGATGACTACTAATGAAAGGCACCCCGTCTAAAATTAACCCTGTGCCTGCTGCTACAGAGCAAAGGACAGGATAACAGACTGTAATAACTCTCTTACAAATCTGTTATAAAATTTTGATTTTCCCTTCAAAGTCTCTCTGACAATCACATATTGTAGCAGGGTGTTGGTGTAAAAGCAACTAATTAGCCGCTGCCCAGTCAGCTCCAATCAGGGGAAACAGATTGGGGCTGATGGAAAAGGCCTGATGCTGGCCTGAGGATTGGCAACACCTGCTGGCCTGACAAGCCAAGGGCTATAAAGGCTGGGAGGGAGCCAGAAGGCTAGGGGGCAGCCAGGGAGAAGTCAGTGAGTGAGTGAGTGAGGGAGGGAGGGAGGGAGGGAACTGGAGGCCTCCTTGCTGATGGCTGACTCTGCCTGTAAAAGACGTTGAATAATCAATCCTGTAAAGCTTATAAATAGATAAACACCGGTGGTGGGATAACTATAGGTAAATAAAGACATGGATGTTGCACAACCTGAAGCCTCTGTGAGCCTTATTGGGGGCAGCAAGCGGGCCCCAGGAAGAGAGGCAGGTCATGGACCCTGTTACACATATGTACATGCTGCATGTAAAGTGGTGGTGAAGCGGAGGAAGGAATATGGACATACTGCTGCCTATCCCTGACAACTTGCTTTATAATAAACTTTCCAATTCTTTTATTATACTAGGTGTAAAGTGCATCAGCAGCAAAGGCTTATTTACTATTTGTCAGAGTGCTGAACACTGAGTACATGGGGAGCCTCATTCAAAGTCACTTCCAGCACAAGAGAAAAAGCAAAACTGAAAAAAGCAAAGTCTTTATTTTGTGAAAAGCAAAGGTACATAAGGCCCAATATTGCAAGATACTGACTGACTCCTATGAGGTGTTGCGCACCCTCAACTATCAGGTGATTTCCATGGGAGTTGAGCATCTTGCAGGATCAGTGTTTAAATTAGAGCTCTACAAGAAAAAATCTGCATATAGTTTAATTTTCAGTGGAAAGCAAAAAAAGATCAGTGCTTTTGAAACTGATATCAAAGGCAAATCTAAACACTACTATTTCTGAATTTTCTTAGCCTTTCAAATGAGACCAGACAGTTAAAATGCCCCAACCAGCACTTCCACTGCAAACTTTTTACTGTATTCATAATTTCAAGGCAAAAATTTCTACTGAAATGAAATCTGGTAGACAATTTCTCAGCAGAGGAGGAAAAACATTTATCCTAAACATTAATGTAGGGAGAACAAAACAGTTTAAGAATTTGTACATGTGAATGAATACAAGTACCAAAACATTTTTAGTGCATTCTGATACTTCTACAATCTAGTATTGAGTGAGACATATCACATTTTTCCACACGCTGCTGTTCACATATTAAGCAGCTATCATTTAAACAAACAAACGGATGAAACAAAACAAAATTGAACATTTACAAGATTAACGCTCCGGTCTAAAGGCTACAGTTTAAATGAGTTTATATATGTGTTGTCTGTACTATCTTTTGCTTTTTCCAGTAAAGTCAATAGTGTTAATGTGTTTTCAAATGAAGGAGATATTTGTGTTTAAAAAATAGTTCCCATGTCATGGTCAATATATAACAACCCTTTCATAAGATGTTTTTCAGCTACACTGTGAAACCAATGGAATGTAACAGCTAAAACCTCCATCACTGTGAATTCGATGGCTTTCGATACCTAACACTTAAACCAAACACTTAAGACAAAACACTTAGAAAAGCCAGCTGACCCTTTACACTATTTTTTCTTTTAAACTACTCACGTAGACTGCGTAAATAATTCACAGAAAATATAGAATAGGGGAGTTTGTTTGTTTATTGTGAACGGTTTTCCAATAGCTTAATATTTTTCTCGTTTATTCATTATTTGAAATTATTCACTGCATAGTTAGGCAAATGACTCTCGCTGTGGAGAGTAGGCATGTGAAATTCATTGCAAATGGTCAATATACTACATATGAGGTGTGTTAGTTGGTTTTGATTCGGCAGACGTATGACTCAGTGTTCTTTCTTTTCCCCAAGTGGATGAGTTTAGCTCTAAGAATTAAGTGAGATACTCCTGCGAACAAATTCATAATTTGCTTTTCATGGATATTTTCTAATATTCACGTATAATGTGCTGTTCCCTATAACATCCAGGCCAGTAAAGTCATCTTCCAGAACATTTGCACAGCAAACATAAAAGTGCATGAACACAGTAAAAAAACATGAAAAAATGCAACCAAATATGGTGATAATATTCACTATTCATCCAGCTCTGCTCCAAAGGAATACAACTACTATACCACCTCAGCACATAAAATATCTATGGTGCACTTATGCATAGCAAAGTAATAGCTATGTAAAATGCTAAAGGCTTTTAAATAGTTAATGACAAGCTTTTTCTGGTCTTGACCCTCTACAAATTTCTGTCCAAACAGAGAGAGCTCGAGGCCTTTTTGTAAACAAACAAATAAAAAGGCCCTTTTAGCGGAGAAAAATACTTTAACCTACCTGGACTGCATATCTTGCTGTGTTTTGGATTGGCTGATTTCAGCGGGAGGGGAAGAATGAGAGACGTGCTGTTGTAACTCTACCAAAGACTGGTAGTATTGTTGCTGATGGTGCTGCTGCTGTTTGTACCGAGACAAACTGAAAAACAGTCCTAAAATGGCTTTCAAATTTCCATTCCTTATTTCTATAAAAAAGAAGTGAAAACACCAGGGTTAGACTCTCACTTTTGTATGTGTAGGTGTGTATATTTGAGTGTGTCTATATACACATATAGATATATGTATATATACGTGTATGTGAGTATTCAAGCATCATATTAGGTATCACTATTGCTTAATAGCATTGTTATTGCAGTTACTGCTTAATTATCAGTCATTACTTCTTATGTAGCATCTCCATTACTGGAGAACTGCAAACATAGTAGCAGATTGTTCTTAACACTCTACTACACATCTGTCTTTATAATGCTGCCATGATTAGACATGAACATACATGAACACAAACACAGATAGAATTTCTAATGCAATACAGCCCTCAAGAGCTCAAGTGATCTGCAATGAATGTGAAATCAATATATTCCCTTTGCCTAAAATCAGTACAAAGACTTGTGAGAAGTATAGGGGACAGGAGTACAGTTGCTAAAGAAGTTATTTATATTTCTTAATCAAAATTCTCCCAATCCAACATTTAAAATAAAACAATTCTACTTGTGGTTATATGCAAACAGGTTTGATTAAAAGATAGTTAAAATATCTTTAATGAAAAAAATCCCACAGAATAAAGACCAAAGTAGTTGAGAGATATTTGAAAACTAGCCAGTTACTAATCAATTTGGGGTCATCACAGACACAGCACTCTGATAGACCCTCTGTGCAGGGTTTGCAGGAATGACTGTATGTGAGCTGGCTATGCTGTCCGACTGGAGAGATCAAGCATTTGAGAGGATTTAGCCCCATATCTCCATTTTTCAGCCATTGTCCACACCTCTTGAGAATGTGAATTGGTCAAAACAGTTCCCCAACCCCAAGACATACTGCATCAAAACTGCAATTAATAATCCTCCCACAAAGGTGGTTGCAATCCTCTTTCCTTCTAGTTCAGAATTTAATTTTACAACTCTACTGTAATTGCTCTTAGCGTCTGGCCTTTTTTTCATTTCTACCAGGAAATACAGTATATTGTATGTGCTTTATTATTATTTATATTTTGGTTACGTGCTACAGATTGTCCACATACAGGAAGACATTGTCTCAACTCTGAAGAACCTACCATCTAAAAAGAGAAGGAATATTCAAATGGTGGGTGACAGAGAAACTAGCAATACATATACACATTGTTTACATCTAGATATATTTTGAGGGGGGTTATATAAATACACATCCACTCTATTTGGCTGTCCCCCACCCCATTTACGCATTGTTAGTTGACCAAATTCTAGTATGCACTGTGGATGTATAATGTATTGTGGAAAGATCTGATGGAGGAAAGGTAGTGGCCTTCTGGGTCACTTCAGAGACACTGTCCCTGCCTAGGAATCAGCACAGAAATCAGGTGAAGAAGGTTGTGGGAGAAGCAGATGAGCAGACATTCCAGATTGGCACTGCCAGCACAAAGGAAGTAGAAAGTGGAGCAGAGACAAGAGCAGATAAGCAGGAATGGACAGTATTGAGCACAAGAAACTAAATTGTCTTGCAAGGATGTTTTGGAGATTCTAGTTCCTCTCTCTGTTTGTGCTCCATTAAAATTCCAGGTGATCATACATGTGTTGGACTGGTAGGCCAATCCTACTGCACACAGCATGAAGGCAGATTACCTGCAGATTTCTATATACCGACCTCTATTAAATAGCTTTAGTGTGTCCTCCCACAAATTAAAAACAGCAGACTTGGAACTGCAGATTACCATATATGAGCCAGCTTTTTCATAGCAGAACCTGGTGCTTAGGATTTCTCAGAAGCTTTTCTAATGTTTCTTTTATATTATTTTTAGCTTTCCATCTCATGTTCTAATATTGAATGAGAAAGACTGAAGAACCATTTCTTCTTTTTTTAACGGTTCAAATATTCCTCTGTCTACACTACCATCATAACTAAGATGATCCCCGGTAGCTTCCGCCTGTCTCTCACATTACTCACTCTCTACTTTTGTTGCTTCTTGACTGAGATTAAGTCCTGAATAAACAATGTTATTCCCATTTTATAAACGATCCCAATGTCAAGAAAGTAGCCTCAGGGGAAAAAAATATTATTTAAAGAAATTATCTGGAGCACATGGGTCTGCTCAAAACCTCACAGTCAATTTACTTTGGTGCTTCCCTCCTTTGAAAGGTTTTCATCAAACTTACAATTTTTTAACAATGTCTAACCTAAATTGTTCAATACCTTATCTTGCAAAAGAGTATCTCAGGCTAGATTTCTATTATTCCTGCAAATGTAGATGTATTAAAGTGCAGGAGCTTTATAGCACTTTTTAATGAATTTTTTAGAACAGAATTTATATAAGCATTTTCACAGTCTTATCCTTAGCAACCTATTTTTTTCTCTTTAAGAAGGAATAATTCAGCTACTAGCACATACATGAATGTGTTGGCAAAACATAGCAGCCAACTTACATTTGTTCCATTAAACAATAGCAAACACCGCCATGTACATTAAAGCCTATTTTAATGAGAGGGAAATTTGAACAGAACACTATGAAAATTGCCATAAGATCTTCAGCTTCCCATGGAACCACCAGAGCTGTACAGAAGAACACTTCCTACATGTTATGTTCTTTTAGGACTTCTGAAGTCAGACTGGACTCATTGTTCAGGTAAGTGCGCTCCATTAAAAAAACAAGAGTGAAACAACCTTTTTTAAGAACATTCTTCCAAAAGACAACCTCATTGATGACATTTAAAGCACAATTCTTATTTAAAATTATTTTCTGTGCTTGATATTGGTTTGTTTATTAGTCATTTTATAGCAACAGGCTAATTTTTCTGACTTGAAATGATTAATAAAAGAAGAATCTTCTCTTTGAAAGACCAAACTCTATCTGTTTTTAAGCTAAACACACCCACTCATCTACCACTTCCATCTTAAACCATATTTATTTTTACTTCTTAAGCAGGATATGATCAGTTTTGAACTTTATCTTTTATCAGTTTGATGAGACCAACAGCTTTTCACAAGTTTCTGTAAAAAGGCAGAATCTGTATGTCAAAATGAGCTACTAGGCCAAGAGTAATATAAATAATTATTTCTTATCATTTCCAGAAAGATTTTTTTGTAAAACCATTTCCTTTAACAGAAAATGATTAATCATAGTCCCCAGTCCTCCACTCCTAATAAATTCTCCCTAACAATTGCCAACTTATTTTCCGATTATACCTGATGCAATACTGAATAATGATGTGATCATCTTGTCTCCCCCTTAGATAATCAGATTAAATAACTTTATAACTCAAATTGCTGGCAGCATCATAGTTAATTTTTTTCCCAATAAAAAGTGAAAGTTAAAAACTAATGAACGGCTAAAAACAGGATGCCCTAAAATATGTGTAGCTAGCTGTGTAGTTTATAATGCACAGATTCTGGAAAAAACTCAGAGAGAGAAAACAATTATTTTTATTACCATACTTTCAGACCTGTGAAGTTGCTAAGATTCTCCAACCACTGACGAACCCAAAAAACATTTTTTAGATACGTATATATTCACACTTGAAAAAAAATTATATTTTGCTTCTACTGTTTTATTCTTTATTATCCTTTGGGTTCTCCAATGGTGATTGTACAATACAGTTTTGAAAATTACTTCTGTTCAGTATCTCCTTTTTCAAGTGTCAAACAAGGTGGCAGCTGGTTGTGAAACCCTTTCTTAGATATTAGGTTTTACTGCTCCTGTGACTATTTGCAGCATGAACTGATGAATAATCCACCATTCACCAAAGCCTACTACAAGAAACAGACTTACTAGTTTATAAAATCCAGATAACCAGCTTTAAACGTAAATATTCTGACAAACGAGGGCAAGAGTCTCTTAAAAGTTCAAGTTGCATTTATTAAGGAAAAACGGATGAATTATATTTCTCTTTTCCTTAATTACCTCTCCTAAAGAGGAATGGTGGGACTACATTTAATTCATGCTGAAGAAATAAACTTAAAGGAGTCAACCTTCTGCTCTGGTAAATCTGGAGTAAATTCACTGAACTCAATAGTCTCAAAGGATTCACTCCAACTTTACACTAGTGTGACTGCGAGCACAATATTGCCCAAGAATTTTTAACCTTACTTTTATACTCAAAGTTCATGTCATCAGCATTCTTTGGAAGGAACTTTCTGCCTTTTTTTTAATCATCATTATTATTTATGGTTTCAACAGAACACAAAATTGCTAGGAGAGAATTTACATGTTTTCTAATACAAAATAAATATTTTATAGTGAAACACCAAAAACTAATAAGGACACAACAGCATTTAAAATAAAGAAAGAGGGACAACGTTACCAAAAATCTACAGAAATGAAGACATAATGACAATACAGTATATGTCGTTTTAGAGCTTCTCCATTTTGCTGTATACTGACTTAAGCAGGACAAAAATGCCAGTGCATTATGTAATCAAAGAGAAGGGTATATCCGTGACTTTGCCTTTCAAGTATTGCTAGATTCAGTTAGCACAATTTTTTTTTAAATGATGCCTTCAGTGATCCCAGTGGACAGTCTCTCATTAGAGCATTTAATTCAGCATCACTGTTTTATAATATACAATATAAATTATTGGCTTATGACAGCCCCAGGGAATGTCCTATATAGGATAGCCAAATAAATAATCAAAATGCAGTGGTTATAGAACTCTAGATGATAATGCAATATTTGTAATGTGTTTCCTACTCTAATAAACAGAGAGTGAAGTCCTGTTGTCACTGAAGTCAGCGGGAGTTTTGCCACTGACTTAATGGGGCCAGAATTTCACCCAGAACCTCTATCTACTCACACCCTGATCCTGCACTAGTTGAGCACTGAAAACTCCCACTGGCTTAAATAACAGTCTTGGAAATACTGGATCAAGCCCTTCTTTCTTTAAAATAGTTAGGGAAGCCATCTGTCTGCTGCAAACAGTGAGGCTATTTTATCAATAAAATGTATTTTTGTAATATTTAAAAAACAGACATAATTGCATTAAAATATGAATTTCCAAAAAAAAAAAAGACTGAGATGTGTACTCACCACTTTAAGAAGAATTAGGGTACAAAGACTGATCAAGTCTTTAAAAATATTTCTGTTTTTAACATTATACTTTTAATAGGCTACAAGTACCGACAGCGTGTTATCCAAGCAAAGCAGAAGGTATAGCTGCAGGAGTGAATTTCAGTGTGTGTTGATCATTGTTATTAAACAAGAAGTAGAATTAAGAAGGGGTTTTCATCTAAAACATGCTACAGCGTGGTGTAGAGATGATATACTAGCCTTTAAATAAATTATTGTTTTTTCTCTCATTTGATAGTGTAAAACGCCATGGATTTCATATCCAAATTATACTTCAGAATAAATTCAATGTGTAAAGTGCTTTGAGAGCCTCAGATGAAAGGCGTTATATAAATGCCAAGTATTCTCGTTAGCAGATGGAAAGATATAATAGAGAATAGATGATATCTGCACAAAATAGGTAATACTCTGAATTAAGGGAGTAATTTCCCCTAATCAGACAACTGAGTAATAATGTGAAAAAGACACCATATGCTGTACTTTTGTGCACACTTACATAGCAATGTTACTGTTCTACTAAGATCATATTGAGATGGCGATAGTGAGAGATAAGAAGTCTCGGTTAATTTTAATATGGAACAGAAGATCTCATTCAAAGATTTCTTGCTGGGTACCTTTTAGAAAGAAACTCTATTGCATTTGCCAGCTCTGATAAAGGAGTACTCAGACTTTTACCTTTCAGTAAATTGTGCTAAAGCAAAACTGAACAATTAGCAAATCTTGCAAAGTATGGATCACCCTCACCGTTCACTAAAGTCAAAGGGCATCCAGGGTACTCAGCACCTTGCAAGAGTGCTCAACCCCTTTCATGGTTAAACCTTTATTCATCATACTATTTCCGTAATACTGCATAAAGGCAGTGATAAAAATCCACTTGTTTTAGTATCACTTGTATTTAGAATGCAAGCATAGCACATTAATTAAGCTAAAAATTGGATGAACAGGCTTAACTTAACATGTTAAATATCAACATACATAAGTAGTAGTACATCAGACTGTAAATTGAGAGTTATAATACAATAAAAAGGGATACTACTAGATATTAATATGTATAGAATTAGCATCTCTTCCTAAGGGTCCAGTCACTGTTCCATTTTATACATACCACACACACAAATATTTACTAGATTTGGGCCTGCTCTTAAAAATGTTTGTTCATATGAATATCTTTGCTCAAGTGAGTCGTCTTTACTGGGACTAATTACATGGGCAAAGGCACTTGCTTGCATATTTGTAGGTTCCAATCCAATACGCTTTATGTATGAATATGTAAAAATGTACATCTGGAAATCCCTGTAGCTATAAATCACTGGGGGGGAAGGAAAAGGAACCAACATACAGAAAAGTAAATTACTCATTTAAATTATTGCCCCAAGTTTCATATACATATTGAATTTTCTGATTTAATTTTTAATTAAACAGGAAAGGAAGCTTAAACCATGTCTATCTCTCCCCCGTCTCTATATGTATATGTGTATGTGTGTGTGTGTGTATTTCAATGCAGCTTCAGAATGGTGTTTAGTTGCAAGTAATCTGTATTAAGAAAATTAGTTTTCAGAAAGGAATTCCATTATCTGTGTTGATGATGTATTTTTCTTACCTTCAGCAGAAAGACCTTGAACATTTACTCCTCTGGCTGCCAGAAAGCTAAGGCAGACATCAACATTCTCAATCTGCAATATGAACAGAAATAACAAGCAATTTAAGGCTATTTTACAAAATGTACTAAAGTGAGAATGCAGAGAGGGGAGAAAAAGGGAATGAATACTTTACATTCATCACATACTACAGCTCTTTTCCAAAGTTTAACAAGAATGATTACCGCTAATTGGAGCATTGCTATAAAGCTTTCATTGTCCACTTTGGCGCTTTAAAACAATTCATAAAGGCCCGATCCAGAATGGCATGCTGACAGATCAGCAACCCACCTACTTAACATAAAACTGGATTTTGTACACTACAAATAAGAGCAATGAAAGCATCCATAGAGGATTAAACACTACATGTGTGTCTGGAGATGTGGGGGACTGCCTTAAGGAAAGAATGTGAGCAAAAACATTCAACAAGTGTGCCAAAGAAGGTATTTGTCTGGGATGAAGTGTAATTTTGAGAAAATGATGATGTCAGAGCAATGAGTCCTCGTTTGGTTTTTCTTAATATTTTTTTAAAAACTCATCTATTAGTATATTTTATGTTAAAATTTCTCTAAAGTATATTTCCTCAGTAAAGGTCATCAGGATGTCTACTGCCATGGTTGGTCCAGCACATTGCACAGATACAAAGCACAGCTGTAGATGACAGGAAAAGCAGCACAGAGCAAGAGCAATATAAGAATGACAATTCTGCCTGTAAAATGAGTAATCCCAGAATAAATGTAATGACTTTTTCTTAATAGGTTAGGAAAATGGAAAGTTCCAAACAGTGTTTCTGTGAGTCAACATCCTTGGTTGTTGTGGTACTGTATTTTGTTTGTTTGTTTGTTTTATATTTCATAAATCTTGAAACATTAAACAACATATTTTAAGTTAATAACTTGGCAAGCAATGATTTGATCTGACTCGTTAAATTTCTATCAAAAATGGGCAAAATGACATGTTGCCAGTCCCACTTTCCGAACCCCTCAGCCCCAGCCCAGAGCCCGCACCTCTCCCACACCCCAGCTCCCTGCCCTAGCCCGGTGAAAGTGAGTGAGGGTGAGAGAGAATGAGGGATGGAAGGAACGGGGGGGGGGGTGGAGTGAGTGGGGCAGGGCCTCAGAGAATGGGAGGGGCAGGGATGGGGCCTCAGGGTGGGGTAGGGGGGTGGGAAAAAGGGTGTTTGGGTTTGTATGATTAGACAGTTGGCAACCTTAGGTTCTGTTCAGCTAGGCTGCTCTATAACTTTAATTATATTTGTTGTGCTAATGAGGAACATCATCCTTCTTAATAGTTAGGGTTAAAGTATTTTCTGAAAAGGAAGCCGGGCACAAAAATTTTGTAGATCAGGTGTCTGTGGTTTTTGTGTCAGGTCTACACGACATTCATCATGTTTGTCACAATGAAAAGCATGCAGTCCCTGAGGCATAAGCAGATAGAGTGCTACTTTCCACTCTTGGTGTGAAGTAAAGCTGTGTCCCAGCCTATTTTAACCATGTCACTAGCTACTTAAATAAACATGGAGTTCAGAGATCCATACCACTCTTGATTGAAACAGCATTGAGGAGTGGAAGTTGGTTAAGGTCTCTTAGAACTTTTGTAATTGCAAAATTATTCTCATCTGTTTGTACGTTTGAATAAAAAGTGTTTGGAGCTGTTGGGGTGTCAGTTCAAAGAATAACTGTGGTTAGCCAAGGCAAGAAGAAGGCAATTAAAGTAATGTTTATGGATATATTGAAAGGTTAAAAATGGAATACTTTTAAAACAAACTTTTCTAGACTGGAAGAGAAAGAAAGTGAGGACTCCAAGAATGTATTAACCAGTGGCTTATTCGATCTTCTAACCGTTCTCTAAAGTTGTATTAAAATGCAATTACTGTCAGAAAACTGACTGTAAAAGTTACATTTAAGGGCTTCTGATTTATTCTTCATCAATGACTCCCCCATATCAAACTTGCTCAATTTGCAAGTCAAAACAATAATTGACTGTAAGACTTATCCTGAAATCACAGCCTATTGTCTGAAAGCCAAGCTGTGTTCTTATTGCTTCATATACTATCACCTACACTAATGGTTCTGGAATTGTAGTTTACAGTTCTGTTGAGGAATCAGAAGCAAAATGGAATTTACATTTTACTTCTTTAGCTATACAGTAAGTTTAACAGATGTGGCATGCAAGACACAGGCTGTAGGGAGTAGACATATGAAGTAATTAGGTGATATTTTTATAGTTTCTTTTCTGACCATAATCACACTTTTAAAAACTACCATTAGGGCTATTATATTTATGAAATACGCTTGTCTCCCAACTATATATATACACACCACATAAAAATAACTAAGACACATTAAGTGACAGAGGCTGCAAATGTTCCCAATAAATTAGTTCAGATTTTTATAGCCACAGTCTCCTGATCCCACTATAAAGGGCATACGATTGCTATGAAATATGTCTCGGTAACATCATAAAGTGTGTCAAAAAACCTTGATTTAATTTTTTGTAGGTAGGTGTTGCTGAATGTTCAGTCTCAGTCCTTTTTTTTTTCAATTTAATCTCCAGGACTTTTTATTACGGTAAAATTTGCCTTCTTTCAAGTAGTTCAGTGTTTGCGCTGAAAGTTGAAAGACGAACTCAACTTTTGTATCGTTCATCTCTAGACAGATCTTGATTTGTGTTAAATTCCCTGATAAAGCAGAATTTCCCATCAAGATATTTTTGCATAAGGAATGCAAATTATATTGTTTAAGGGCCTCTTCCTGTACAAAAGTTATGCCCAGGGGTAAAGATACTCACGTTCAATTGTTTTCAGGATTGGGCTCTAAATTACCCAGTTTGGTTTTGCTTTCTATGATGCCAAATGATCCCAAGTAAATTCCATTAACATCTTAGAAAATGGCAGAAATAATGGCCATATTCTGATCTTACAGTGGTGTAAATATAGAGTAATTCCATTGACTTCATTGTAGTTACTCCAGATCTAGTGTAAATATATTTATTTTAAAAAGTGTTAGCTAGCATATTATTTGTATTTATTTGTAGAAAAAAGGGGATGAGGAAAGAGATTATTCATCACTCCCTATATACCCTAGTAGCTCCTGAAAACTGTTTGATCAATCCATAAGGAATTTACGTTATCAATCTTTGTTTTCTGCAACCTTAGCTTAGTGTAATTTGTTTTGAGTGAAGCATTTTTGGCACATGCTCTCACCTTTAAAAACATTGCCCACATGTTAAAAGAGACTTTCTGTGTAGGTTTTAGAGAATATTTCTTCAATGTGCACTTCTTGAAAGCAAACAGAAAGTTTCTGTTCATTTTATAAAATATTATTTTCAAATAGTAGAAGGAGAGTGGCAGTCATAGGAGATATGCAGAATAATTGAAGGGCTTCCTCCTTATTTATTTGCATTGCTATTCAGGTGAACAGTGTTGTTCCAGCCTGGGAAAAAAAAGATAATCTCCAGGCTAAGCACCTTTTAATCAGCTAATAATTTATCCCCCGTATGCTTTGTGGATAGAAAAGTGCCAATAAATCTTATTGTAAAATGTGTGAATGTGCAAATGATGCCTGTTCAAAGAAAACAAAATTCATTGCATTTACCAGTTTACCTACAGGTTTGTACATTAAGACGAGGGTGAATCATTTTTTAATATGCTTTACAATTAGATGATGTAAACAATAGATATTTTAAATAGGTTAAACCTTTTCTTTTATCTATGCAGTCTTCATCAGCTTTTTTAGTTGAAAACTTAAAGTAAAGCCAATCTGGGGCTGAGGGGTTTGGAATGTGGGAAGGAGCTCCAAGTTGAGCCTGGGGCAGGTGGTTGGGATGCAGGAAGGGGTTCAAGCTCTGGGAGAAAGTTTGGGTGCTGAAGAGGGCTCAGACTGGGGCAGTAGGTTGGGGTGCAGGAGGGAGTGAGGGGTGCAGGTTCTGGGGGGGGAGTTTGGGTGCAGGGGGGGCCCTGGGCTGGGGCAGGGGGTTGGGGTGCAGGAGGGGGTGAGGGGTGTGGACTCTGGCTTGGCGGCACTTACCTCAGGTGGCTCCCAGTCAGCAGCACAGTGGTGCTAAGGCAGGGTCCCTGCCTGCCCTGGCCCCGCCTCACTCCCGGAAGTGGCCGACACGATGACCCTGTGGCCCCTGGGTGGAGGGGCTGAGGGGCCAGACAGCTCTGCACATTGCCTCTGCCCACAGGCACTGCCCCCACAGCTCCCATTGGCCGCGGTTCTCAGAGTGAAGGCAGTCCGCAGAGATCTCCTGGGCCCCTCAGCCAGGAACTGCAGGGATGTGCCGGCCACTTCTGGAAATGGCACGTGGCCACAACAGGCAGGGAACCTGCCTTAGCCCCACTGTGCCACCAGACTTTTTGCAACCTAAAATCTCCCGGTTTGGCTTCAGTAGCCTCCAGGAGCTAGAGCCTGATTCCAGGAGACTCCTGGCGAAACCGGGAGGGTTGGCAACCCTAACCGAAACCAGTTCAGGAAAGTAAAGTTCTCAAGATTTACAGGTAGGCATACTGATTTCCACAGGAACACCAAACATGGGCCCAATTCTATCAAAAGAGGTGTACATATAAATGTGTGCAGGATCGGGCTACCGGTGAGCAACTTTGCACCATTATCACTAATTCCCCAAAGTGTTGCTCAGCCCGTTTTATAAAAATAATACATTTTTGTCACTTCACAACCATAACTGTTTTTGAAACAGAGATTTTGGTTTCGGAATCCCACAGTAATGGCTCATCATATTATACAATCTTTACATTCAGGTAGTCTATATGCTAAACAGTATTTTCAATCATTACTTCAGATTTTATCACATCATTTACAAAACATAGCTCTTATTAAAAGCCAGGGATGAATAGGTAACCACACAATAAATCTTTCATTGCTCATATATTAAATAGATGCAAACACACACACGTAGCTAGCCCTACCAAAATATATTGCTACCAGTGAGTCTGTATGCTTGACAATGAGATTAATTTTCAGAGTGACCAAAAGTTTCTGTAATAATATAAATCTTCTTTCTTAAATTCAGCAATATTTGGGGCTGATTTTGAGACCTGGCTCCAATTTTGTGGACACACATAAACTCAGGCAAAATGTCTGTAACCCGCTCTATTATCACAATCAGATAGCAGGGTCTAAATGATATCGCATTTAATGGAGCCTGCAAAGTTGTTCCCACAAAATGGTAGGCTCCTTCTAACGATCAGGTCTTTTATCTTTATATTTTTTAAAATCGCTTATCAAAAATGCATGCTTTTTTTTTTGTTTGTAGTCTTTAAAAAATACCAAATGTCAAGGCTTACTGTGGATATTGGATCCAACCAAGTCCCCACATCTAAATACCGCCCAAAATTTAGGGGGTTGATCATTCAGATACAGATCTATTGTAGTTAGGACCCATCCATCTCTAAGAAATACACAGTAATACCACAAATACGATACACCTAATTATTATGTGTAATACTAAAGAAGATAGATATTAAAATCTGCTGTAACAAATAAAGGACTGTAGATATGAATTTTTTTTATGGGAAGCATTGTGGCATTTTAGTACTCTATAATGGAGATCTCAAACTTCATTGCACCATGACCTCTTTCTGACAACAAAAATGACTGCACAACCCCAGGAGGGGGGACCACAACCTGAGCCTGCCCGAGCCCCACCACCCAGGGAAGGGGGGTCAAAGCCAAAATCTGAGCTCCGTCACCCAGGCAGTGGGGCTCGACCTTTGGGTTTGGCCCCAAGCAGTGGGTTCGGGCTTTGGCCCTGGGCCCCAGCAAGTCTAATGCCTGCCCTGGCAACCCCATTATAATGGGGTCATGACCCACTTTGGGGTCCCAACCCACAGTTTGAGAACCTCTGCTCTATAGAAATAAATAACTACAGCAGACACTTCTCCACAAATGAATGAGAATACCTAATACCAGCAGTTAGTAGATTTATGGGAATAGCTCATTTATGGGATTGAAACTCATCAGTGACTCATCATATAGAATATGTCTATTTATTATGATTGTTTTTGCTATTACTAAGACTAGCTTTCATCTCCTTTGGTTGGCAGACAATACTTTCTCCACTTCCAAGTTTAAATTGAACTACAAGGTACTCATAAGACAAATAATAATGACTAATAAAGCAGTATATTTGCCTATATTCATATGAAGCTCTGATAAATCTCTGCATTTGATTAGTATGCCTTCTTCTGAAGCTCACAGCAGACAGACAAAAATCTGCAAAGTTTCCTTACCTTAAAAGAACATGCACAAAGAATGTGATTACTGCCTATATGCCTGTATCTGTTAAACAGCCATGCTATGTTCTGGATTCCTCAAAGTGAAGTATGAAGGTGTCTTTGTAAATATAACATCTTCTTGTTTAATACAAATCTGCTCCCTGTGTATATTTCCAAATTTTATCCGTTTATTTAGTGATATAAGTAGATTTTTATTTCTTTTATTTCTGTTAGCCAACACATCTTTGGAAATTGAGCTGGGTTCTGTTCTGATTCACATATTGAGCTCCAATTGCAGCACAGCTAAAGGAAATTAGGTCACAAAGGTATAGCTACTCAAAGAATTTATCTGTAGAAACTTTATTATAGGTGTGATGCATGAGAAAGGTGAACATAGCTTGACTTACAGGTTTCTCATTGAGTTCACAGGGCTAGCAGCTAGAAAAAAATTTTGACTTGCAAACAGAAAAATTTCTGGCAGTTCTGGCAGTTACTGAAACTAACTAACCATGGAATGCCACATATACTTTCCGTAATACAACACACTTCAAAAGAAGTATGTAAAAGAACTATTGTGGAATTCTGTATATTTTGTGCCACAGTGATTCCATTTCTAATGTGCTTTGCTTACAAATAAAGTTTTTTGTTTGTTTTACATATCCCACCATATAAACCTGAGCTCTGAAAGTCAGGTTTGCTTTTCTCCCTCTTATAGATCATTATTACTAATAAAAGTTATACAGGTCAAATGACACCCTCATAAGCAACCTTGCAAATTAAAACTCCAGGTATAACTAATGCAAAAATAGTAAACTATTCTGCTGCTGTTAAACAAGATGGAATAGCATACAGCTCATTCTCATTTAAGTTCTGTAGTGCTGACAGGTCTGGCATGCAGTAAAAATGTAGCGAGTCACTAGAATATGATACTCTGAATACACACAAGGAACAGATCTGTTGAGAAAGAAGATACCATTTTTAACAGCCTCCTTTCAGTAAAACAGATTATTAGGAAGGGGAACGTTTAGCCAGAATATCAGTGAAAGCACATGACTGACATGTATTAGCTTGTGAAACTGTCACCAGAAGAACACAAGAAGGCCTAACACTTGGCATTTCACATGAGATTGGACAAAACTGTAATAAATATGCAACTGGAAAAATCCTGCATTAGAAGGGAGATAGACTACTAGAAGATCAAATACATCAGACTCTGGAGTCAATTCTGTGATCATCATTTAAAATACCTAATACATTGTATTATAGGAGATACACAACTTCATTATGGGATGAATATATTTCTTCTTGTCTCACGTCTGTCACTACTCAACTATAAGATTTTTAATAAGTTCATAATAAAGTTTTAGGGCTCTGACAGCTTACCTGAATATATTCTAATGACACAGCTCCCTTTAAAAGAACATAGCAATGCTTTCTAATGTTAGCTACCAGAAGTAGAGTGATAGGAATGTGAAACGGTCTTTCTTAATGTATTCATTGAAGAGTACCGCCCTACTGTATCAGAGAGGCTAGTCAGGAATGTACCCGATAGAGACCCAGCCTTTAGGTTTTTCTATAGCAGCTGTTATTATTGTATCCAAATATAGCGCAGAATTCTATAGCAATCACCCAAAGCATAACAGTATCGCTACTATCTATTGTGGACCATTACAGAATTATTTTTATTAAAACAAGGGAATAGTGTCTGATGCAGATCTGCCTGACTGAGAAATAAGAGTACAAAGATCAAAAATTAGACAATTAAACTATAATTCTATTCCTTTTCAATCAGAAATATGCACAGGGTCCTCTCCTACTGCGTGAGTCCCTGTATCCTGTATATCCATTATAGCCCCACTGCTTGAAGCAGTGAGCCCTGGAAAGAACAGGAAAATATTTCAAGGGTGGGGATGGCCTATATTGTAATCACCACTTAAATTGGACAGTGCAACATCACTTTTGGCTAGGTCACATATACACTCACATACATACACACACTTATTCTCTTTTTTGGCCTAGCCCACTTTAAGCCATTCTGGAGTATTCGAAAACAGTATCTTTGCTCACTTTTTTTTTTTCCATTGGCTCATATACCGCACACATCTGTGTCTTGCTGGCAATGCATTTGTGGTGTGGGAAACACCCAAATTTTTAGTTTGTCTTATAACTTTGTTCCTTTTGGGAGCCTTTTTTCAGCATGTTTCCCTGTTTTGCAAACTTACTAACTAACATGCAGAATACTTATTTTACCTCTTCTTTAAATGTGTAGAAAATTATAAAGGTACAGTCATAAAGAGAAAAGTATTAGCAATTCTGTAGTCACATTTTTTATTAGAGATTAGAATAATCAACAGCAGACCAAATACGCCACACAGGTGACATACGAGTCTGAAGGCTTTTAAAACCATATAGTTTTCCCAGGTATTACAACTACATGAGATAAATAAACTACCCAGAGCTCGAGTATTTTTCTCCATTAGAGTAGTGATGGTGAGGGGACACTGAAGTAGCAAAGCAAACAAGCTATAGAAGAAAACACTGTGTGCTATTCCAATTACATTGTGTGTGCATGTGCACACACAGACGTTATGGTTTTGCCAGTATGAGTTTTGGGCCTGATTCTCTGTTACATCCAATTTATCCCATTGTGACTCTGCTGAAGTCAACTGAGTCACATTGGAATAATGGAATGGAAAAGTAGCCCAAGTTTTTTCTTTTTTTTTTCTTTTATCTGTCCATCCTTATGAACCAGACTTTCTACTCTACTCAAGTTGCATTTAGGCACCTATATAACCTGGCCTGATTTTCAAAACAGCTCAGGACTGAGAAGTTCCTATTGTTCTGGATGTGAAAACAGGGTGTTCAGCTCTTTTGAAAGTTTGCCAAGTCCTTTTATAGAAATCTGGAAAGTGTAAGGCAACTTAAATATAGGGGTCACACCCATTCCCCATACAATACAGCTGTTTCTCTTCTTGAAAATGTACATTAAGTGTAAATAACAAGGAATTATTGGAAGTCATTAAAAGGATTGGCCTCATCTTTCTTAAAAGTTACGAAGAGTTAGGTACTCCATTTCCTTTGGTAGTGTCGGTGCTTTCACCAATTTTTCACAGGAACTATGTCCCTATGGTTCATTTATTTACCAAAAAGGTGTAAAATGTTTATGTAGTATCTGGTATTTTTACTATTAATTTATTTATGGTAGCTCCCACTATGTGCTAGGTGCTTTCCACATATTCAAGAAGGGCTAGTCCCTGCTGTAATAAGTATTTTTACTCCATCTCTTTTCCATATTAAGTCATATAAGGAGTAAAGCTACTCAGGAACTTCAGGACACAACATGGACTGGATTTCTGATCCTCTTTCTTACAAGCATTACAATACATCTAACTGGCTGGGTGCTTTTTGATACTGTATAGTGTACACTTGTTTAACAGGCATAAAAGATCTGAAAGTGAGCTAGTTTCAAATTTGGGAAAATGACTAATTTCATGTTGAACTCACTTCTTTAAAATGAGTGTTCTTATCAACATGGCACAATGGAAGAATGGTGTAGATTCCCAAACAAAACTTCTTGAATTGCTTTTGCTTTCATCCATGTCCACTATAAAAAAATACATGTCTAATTTAATCAAGTTTATTACCAAAATCAGTAAATACTTCCAAATATGAACTCATGGGGGCGTGGGGGGCGGAACCTAACCAAAGCCTTGAATCTGTCCTGAAGTCATACAAAACCTACTCTGTTCCCACAGAGGAATCTTCAGGTACCTTGATTACTGGGTCCAGTATCTGTGTGCCAAGGGAAACTTCTAAGCATGGATGTTCCTATGCCAAGCAGCCTCTGCAGCACTGTTCCCTTTGCCTAGGACTGTGCAGCGTGCTCTCCATGGAAATATGGATTCATGCTATTGAGGGGTGGGGTTGGTGACTGGTGTGGAGGGTCAAGGTTGGAGACACACCTAAAGTCCAGTAAAAATTGCAAAAATAGAGGGAAAGATCAGAATAGATTA
This sequence comes from Dermochelys coriacea, assembly GCF_009764565.3. Taxonomy (NCBI): domain Eukaryota; kingdom Metazoa; phylum Chordata; order Testudines; family Dermochelyidae; genus Dermochelys; species Dermochelys coriacea. The sequence goes on from NC_050068.2 coordinate 282,022,490, forward strand.
TTAGAAGATTTTAAAAAAATCTAATTCCCTAGTCAAGGGTTCCATTTCCAATGGCTCCCCAATAATGTTATTTTGATATTAAATGTATTTTTGCAATTTTGCTGGAAGACAACGTTGAGTCCGAGTGGGTGATGTACATCTGCAAACCCATCCTTTTAGCAGCTGTTGTTGGTTCTACTGGGAGATGTTAAGTTGGTTCTGCTTACTCACTGGTGCAGGTGGCCTGTTACCTCACCTGGATATAAGGGACATAGGAGAATTGTTCTTTGGAAATTATAATACTTTTCTGGATGTTAGGTATAGCCTATTGATATTCCCTGTTCCCTAACAAAGTCTTTATTTACTAACGGAATAATTAAGTAAGCATTTAATGAAAATACGTAGCATTAAACTACCCAAGTAAAGTCAACCCAAAAGTCTGTTCCAATTTCAGCCAGGGCCTTTCAACAAAAAAAATCTACACAAATTAAAAATAAAGTTATTGGAGGCATTTGGGGGAGAAAATTCCCCTTAGAGAATAATAACTACTGGTATGTGGAAGGTCTCGCAGGCAAAATTTTTGAGGAAATGATGCTGGAGTTATTTAAAACCCACATACCTTCCACTTCCATCTCCAACAGATATTAAAAAGAAATATGTGACCCAAATTCATCCACCTTACACTTCCAATGCAAAATTTTAACAGTGACCCCAGCAATGTTAAAGCAAATTAACTTCCCAAATACTTGGACTGTGCAACAGGCAGATGTACTGATCTGTTCATACAAGAATGTAAAAGGTCACTTGGAAGGTTAGAGCGTGAGTTGTATGAAGCACAACATTCTCTGCTTAGATCTTCACAGTACAGCAGAAACATGTTTATCCAATCTAACTAGGACCAGGACCAGATTGAATAATCAACAATTCAGATAATCCAGAGAATGGGAAAGTGCCAGGCTGCATCGCCATCTAATAGCCACCGAAAAGATTGCCCGCTTCTGGACCCATGTGCGTTGGTTGTTTAGTTAATATGGAGGGTCGGATAAATGGAGTTCTACTGTAGTTCCCTATGATGGTATTTTACTCTGTGTACATGTATGGAATTTCTCTTATCAGAAAAAGAGCTGCACATATAGGAAGGGCAGAAAATAAAAGATAAATACTACTCTAAAGATTTGTGAGGTATTTTTCTTAAGGATATTACATGGTTCATAGATCCAATAGGGCCACTGTGATCATTTGGTTAAAACTCCTCTTTGAAACAGGTCATAGAGCGTTCCTGAATTAATTTTCGAGCTAGAACATCTTTTAGTGAAATATCCCAATTTTGATTTTAAAATTCCCAGTGATGTAGAATCTTCCCCAACCCTTGGTAAGTTGTACCAGTCATTAATTACCCTCTCTGTTAACAATTTGCACCTTATTTCTAGTCTGAATTTGTCTTGCTTCAACTTCCTGTCACTGGATCTTATTATACCTTTGTCGGCTAGACCGAAGAGTCCTCTGTCAAATATATGTTCTACATGATCCAGTCACCCCTTAACCTTCTTTTGGTTAAACTAAACAGATGGAGCTCCTGAAGTATATCACTATAAGTCATGTTTTTCAATCTTTTAATCATTCTTTGGCTCTTCTCTGAACCCTCTCCAATTTATCAACATCCTTGATGTTGAATGTGGACACCAGAACTGGACACAGTATTCCAATAATGGTCATACCAGTGCAAAATACAGAAATAATATAGTTTCCCTACTCCCACTCAGTATTTTTGTTTATATATCCTAGGATTGAATTAGTACCTTTTGGCCATGGTGTTACACTGGGAGCTCATGTTTAAATATAAGCACATACAACAAATAGAAGCACTTTGTTATTTCAGTGAATCTGCCTATAGTATTTAGTGTTATGCAATGCCTTACTTTCAGTTAGGTACCTTTATCTAAACATTTATGGAGATTAACCAGCTTCAGAAAAGTGAAAGGCATCGTACAGATGTATTCCTTACTCTGTTAAACAAAATTCCTCTCCACTGGGTCAAAATACAGACTATAATAAAGTGCCTATTTAGAAGATTTAAACCTTTGAGGGCATTTCAGTTCTCTTTACAGGATACAGAAACAGATAAAACTATAGAGCGCTTTATTCCTAGACATATCATGAACTTTGCAAATGGAATCCATCCCAATGCCCGTTTTGCTTTCTAACCACTCACTGCTGATTATATTGGAAGCTACAATGCTACAGCATGTGGAGGAGAGACATTGAGAATTTAATATTTTCTACTGACTTGCCCTTTGGATTTCATAAGAATCAACCCTGATTTTTTTAATTACACACATTCACCTGTCAGTTTTTAATGTAATTATACTTCACACTTTAGACCTGTGATTGACTCTGCAAATGTTCAGTTCCACTTACAGCCAACAAATAATCATTCCTACAACATGCGAACTCCTGACACTCAAAAGATGCAAAACAAAAAAACAAAAACAAAAAAAAAACCCTGACAAAAAAACCCACTGAGCTCATCCATCAGATGAAAGGTCCTACAAAATACTTAATAATTAGTCACAATCTCTAAATATTCAAAGCATTGCACAGAGAGTTGTTTACTGAAATCTAATTACACCTCATACAGACCTATGGTCACATGGCTGGTTTTCTGGCTCTCAGGAACCTATAAGGAAAAACAAAGCTTAACCAATGTCATTGGCTTCTTTTTAAGTTCAGTCTTCAAGTTATTGATTCAAATAAAACTGAAACTTAAATGAAAATTTAAGAGGTGTAAAACCACATTAAATAAAAGAGATGGCAAAGTTTACCAAAAGAAATCCAAATTTAAATCACAAACCCACAAAAGCCGAGTGTTCAGATGTAAGGCTCAAATTCTAGTCTTCAATCATGCTATTGTACCTAAGTGTGGTTCAATATTCAATATGTTCAATATTCTGAAAACTTCATATAAGGAACGCTCTAATCTGCCATATCTCTGCACTATAAAGAATTAAAATAGATTACACATATAAACCAACTCCTGCAGTATAGCCATCTATCTATGTTTTCATCTCATGCTCATCAACAGGCTATCTGAGCACCCTTTGTGGGGTTTCACCATACTCTTAACACAGAGTTTTGTGCCTAAAGTCCTAGTGAAGGGGAAACGTCAAAGTTCCGTTTCATAAGCCGTGCTTAAGTCTGAGCATGAAATTCTGGCTCTCTGAAATTAATGGGAGTTTTGCCATTGACTTCAGTAGAGCCAGGATTCCTCCTTAAAAAGAAAAGGAGTACTTGTGCACCCCCCTTGGAAGCTTAGCCAAAAAAATGTTATCACAGTCTTCCAAAGCACTTGAGTTACCTGGATGTACAAGATACCATATTGTATGTTGTCACTTTCACTTCTAGCCATAGCCAAAGTTAGCATATCTATGTGAAGTACATGAATGTAAAAATGTTTGAAATAGTTCTCCAAACATTTTACACCCCAACATCCAGTAGGTGTTATTAAAAAGTGAAGTATTTGGACCACATCTTCAACTATGCCAATTTACACCATGTAAGGATCTGACTGCTTATCACAGAAGGTCCAAAGACCTTACAGGTCCAAAGGGAGGCCCCAGGTTTATGTGTAAAAATGAAGAATACCTACGCACCTAAAACTTCCATACACTGTTGCTGATACTGTATATGTAAACCTGGGTAATTGCTCCTGCAAAAAGATAGTTTAGGGGCCTGAGGAGGAGAAGTACTGAGCCAGAACAGCAGAAGTGACCAAAGTGTCAAAAGTAACGCTGATCTGGTAAGATCTCCGCCATTCAAGATAGCAGGGATCTTATGCTATCAACATGTGAGATCTTGGTATGATCAAGTCCAAACTTGAGCCTTATCTTTGACTGACTCTGAACCACAACAGTGAAACTAATCCATATCCAAACACTGGGCCAGAACCTCAGGTAAGGTAAATCAGTATAGTCCCATTGATTTCAATGGAGCCATACTGATTAACACCAGCTGAGGATCTGGCCCATGCCTCCTCAAACCATAACATGACTGTTTTAAATACTCCTATGACACCAGAAAGCTGGCAGATAATGTACATGTTTATTTAAAAAGAAAAGTGGTACTAGTCAATTGTAACTGAGATCTTGTGTACTAAGTTTTAGGTCAGAGCAAATTTTTATAGGTAAGTTACATAAAAAATAAGAAGATTCAATTTATATTGTTATGAACATGGTCAAAAGCCCTTACATGGAGGGGAATTAATGAACTCTGCTGAAATAAAAAGACTATGTGATAACTTGTCTGTGACACTAGCAGATTAACTCAGTTTAAATATATCTTAATTATATTTCCCACGGTGGGGTCATACATTGTAATATAGTTCCTTAGTGTTTAAATCCAAGTCCAAAAGACTCACACAAGCATTTGATGAAACTTGGCATTTAATACAAGCCAGTTAGGACATACTGTAAAAGAAAATCATTTCAAAACAACTTTTTGTTTTCTTATAAAGTTTGAACTTGTGTTTTTGCTGTTCACCTAACTATCATGATTTTTATCTGCTATTTTTAAATATGCTAAGCATTCTAGACATTCCCAGTATTCATAACATGCTACTTTTTTTTTGCTATACACGATCATAAAGATACACCACTATATAGCAGACATATTTACTATAATCCTTCTACTACTATATTGGGAGAAATGTATTCACTGCTGTAACCAACAGGTGCTTTCTAAAATACTTGCCATAGTTCTTCTATATGTTCATGATCAACTTTAAGTGTATTTTAATATACTACACTATATAGGATGAGTGTTTTCTCTATCTTCACTGAAACTGATACATGATTTTTTCATTAAATAGCAGCTGATTTGTACTTGGGATTAAATGTGTTCAAATGACAAGCAACTCGAAAACCTAAACAAAAGGGCTAACGAGTGCATGTGCTTTCTCTTTACTGATTAGTGCACTGTTTTCTAGCACATGATACCCAGGATGTGTTCCTGCTGAGCATTTTCTTTTATGACATCACACAATCAGATGTGAGCAATTCAATGGAATATATAGCTCACAGTCTGGTGCAAATGAATAACTCCGAGTCACTTTGTGAAGATAAATTGTCAAAAATTTTGTGGTTCTTTTAATGTTCTCTGATCTCATATGGTTGCAAAGAGGACTACTTGCTTCAGTGCAGAATAAAAGGTTCTAGGAAAAAAACTAAAGCAGGACTATAATCGTATCAGACAAGTCATGATTAAAAATGGCAAAAATGAAATTGAGAGAACTAAAATTCAATACTTCCTTCCTCAAAAAAATGTGTTTGCCTATATGTTTGTGTCTGTGGTATACACATATATATTATTATAGATGGAGCAGGCAGCAAAAGCTACAGCCAAATTTCCTAATATTTGCCATTATAATGCTGTTGTCAGGTGCTTATAATTTTGAGAAACTTTAGCCATTTGGCCTGAAATTTCCCATGCTCGTTGCCTGCCTCAGACTGATTTCTTTTTTCTTTTCTTTTTTTTTTTTCTTTTTTTTTGGGTGTGGAAAAGTTTCAGCAAAAACATCATAGATGAGATGAGGATTGAGAAAAAATACATTGTTGCTGTCGATGTTTAAACTTTCTTACAGCTGTTTCACTGAGAATTTTAGTGCCAGCATACTTTGGAACAGGAACTGACCTGGGATCAACAGGGAGGTCAACCTAGGATTAGAGGGTTGTTTTTTGCTGTCCCCATTAAAAGCCACCAAAATTTGGTAGGGTTATATGACTTTGAAAATCAGTTTGTACAAGTGCAGTAGATACTTGTCAGAGGCTGGCAGCTAAATTCTCTGAACACTCTGTCAGCACTAAGCATGCTCTAGCCTGCAAGGGCTCTTCCTCATAGCTGGAGAATTCTGGAATTGAGAGTAGGGAGCTAGTCCTTCCTGTGTGCTCAATGCTACTGCAGCTGGTGTCCAGGGAAAGAAGCCTATATCACCACTAGGTCAGATGATCCCCCAGAATCTGGTAGAGAACCCATATTTTGACTCATAACATTTCTCTGTTGTAAGCACGTATCTGTCAATCCTATTGACAAGCAGGTATTTGTCTCACATATACCCCCCTTCTAGTGGCTGGTCCACATAGAGAATACCAGTTACGCTGTTAGGAGGTGTGTGTCATCCTCCCTTCCGCCCTCCGTCTCATGCTGGTCAAGTCCTTTAACCCAAACTTTTCACAGGTGGCCACTAATTGTTCCTCATTTTATGAATGCCCAACAAGAGATGTTTAGGTCCAGATTTGCGTAAGTGATGAGCACTCACAACTGCAACTGAAGTAAGTGAGAGCTGTGCTTTGAACGTATAAAAGTATATACACATGCTAAGAACTCTGAAAAATCAGGCCCAGGTGTCTCAAACTGGAACCCAAATTAATGGGGACTTTTGCCAATATTGAAAAGCTACCCATTCTGTGCACTGAATCAGGTAAAGATCATGTGGAAAAATAGTATGTGATCACATAAATTAAGATTGTATCACAGTGCAAATATACATAATGGGGGCATGTAAAGTTATCTGGACACCCTTAATTGTGGCATTTCCTGACCTTTGACTTTAGAATGTAAACATTCTTTTAAAATAACAATATTTTGTAAAATATTCACACATACACATTGTGGGGACACGGTACATATAGAGGACTTTAAGTATTTCAATAGCATTGGTGAATTACTATACTAAGTCCGTATTATATTATTCTAAGTATATAATTGGTATTTAATGGAATCAGTTCTGTTTCTTTGTGGACAAACTACACATGTAACTATTATAATTTTTCTACAGCCCACTAAGCATATCCTTAGTGACTTGATCATTAAAAGGAGACAACAGTGATTTTGACCAAGCAACTCTAAGTTTAGATTCTTGGCCAAATTGGTAAATGCACTGATGGGTTTAGTGGAGCAATTCAGCCTGATTTAGGTATATAACAGTTTCATCTATGAGAGAGACAAAAGGCGTCTTTCAGCCCCAATTCTAATTCCCTCTAATTCCCCAGTTTTGTTAGCCAATGTTTCCAATAAATAAACTGGATGACAATATATATCCCTGACAGATTTCCCTTGGAAAGGAAAATATCATAGATGCTAATGAAACTGTTTTAATTTCTGCCCCGTTGTACAGAATGGACACTCAGTTTTCCAGTATCCTGACTATAGACGATCAAAAGCCTTTTCCTGCCAAGCCGGGGCATGCACAAGGGGGCAGGGAGCAAGCCTCTCAATAATTGACAGGGGCAAAGAGTTCCTCCAGCCCCAGGGGGTTGCAGTGCGGAAAGCATTCTCTTCCAGCCCTGGAGCTGCAGTGGGAGCTGACAGCTCCTCTGGCCCTGGGGCCATGGTGCGGACACAGAATTTGCCCCCCCCCCCCCGCAAAAGCAGTGAAATTTAAATTCCCTTGCATGCCCCTCCAACCAAGTGAGACCAACACATATAGCTTCCACACCTTCTTACCTTCCCTAGTAAGTGCAATGCCCTTCTTAGTTTATAGCTGTACAACGCCCATAGACAAAATCATATTGGTTTCAGTGCATAGAATTCTGGACTCTATGCTGCTAGCCAGTTCTATAGCTATAGTCTAGAAGCCACTATTTAGAAGAGACGTTGGCTTTTAAGAAGTGGAAGGAAGTGCATACTCAGACATTGCAGTGACAGAAGTCATATAACTATGCAGGATAGATAGGGGAAACTGCCCTGCTGTCTGAACAATACTGATATTGTGGTCTTTCTGAGAGAACTTGTGGGTGATCCCTTTTCATGTGCCTCTATCTAGATGAATCTCAAACAGTAAAGATTTCAAAGTTATTTTAAAAACTTACAAGAGACTCATTCAGCCCAGTGACTTTGCCCTGCTAATGGGAAAATAGATTGCCTTGTTTTGCTTTCCAAAATGTACACTCATAAAACTTCAGTGCTAATATCTGGGCCTTGAAGAGTAAATCTTCTGAAAGTGACTGCATAAAAATGGCACCATTTTGCTTGGTGGATATGTATCTTTTGTGTACCCAGAATCATGCTTCCTTACAGCAGTGACTAAAACACATTTCTACTGCTTTTTTCACTAATGTTAGCACTGCAGAGCCAGCACAGCTGAGAGAGAGAGCTTGATTCTAGAATTTATTGCATACTTCTACTAAATTCCAATTACAGCCAATTGTGTACATCTGCACAAATCCAGTGAAAGCATGGGGTTACTCAAGAAACACCGGGGGGCAGAATTAGAAGGCAAGGAGGTTGCACAAGTATAACTGAGGTCAGAAATTGGCCTGTAGAGGAGGCCTCAGGCATAAGAAGTAAGGAACTCAAGTTGGCTTTCAAATTCCCAGACTGAATGTGTGGTAATGGTATTTAGGGAGGAAGTTCCTACTCCTATATTTCTTAAAAATATATATATTTCCACCTGTAATCTGATTGCAGAATATAAACCATTTCAGAGTATAACACACTTTAATGGAAAAACTGGCTTGGAAATACTCAGATGTGTAAACATCAATATGATATCCAGAATGTATATAACCAATTTCACTGCAATATTTACAGATTTGACCTTTGGTATCCTTAATCTAAATTCCTCATATTTTTAAAAATAAACAATAATACTTTTTTTAGTATCAACTCCTCAAAACCAAAGGTTGAAACACAGAGAAGTTCCCAGCTTCTCAGTATTTCACACAAGTGTGTGCAGGATGGCAGTATATGGGTGTCAATCTATCCATTCCTCTCTGTGCAGATTCTGTTTTCCTTCACTGGGGAGGGGCACAGGCGATATAATTTGGAGGTTGAATTTTGCCTGTAAATTCGATGAGGAAAATACAGAATATTTGTTGAGTCCTCTTCCCCAGAAAGAAAAAAAAATGTTTCGTCATCTATAATTTTTATTTCTCAGAGTAGAGGGTATCACTGGGTTTGGACACAACTCATGGGTTTTAGTTGCTAAATTCACCATAATGAAGGCAATCCAAGCTTCCCACGCCCATCCCTTTTTTTCTCCTTTCATATATTCAAAGACTTTTAAGCTAAAAAGGGACCATTATGATCATCTAGTCTGACTTCCTGCATGACACAGGCCATAGAATTTCACTTAGTAATTCCTGAATCAAATCCATAGCTTCTGGTGGATCTAGAACATATAATTTAGAAATACATCCACTCTTGACTTAAAGACTTGAACTTTGATAATGAAGCCACCATATCCTTACATAAATTGTTCCAGTGGTTAATTACTCTCATTGTTAACCATTTGCACCTTATTTCCAGTCTGAATTTTTCTAGCTTCAACTTCCAAACTGTGTCCATTGTTATGCTTAGCCTGTAGATTAGAAATCCCCCACTATCAGAAATTGTTTCTTATTTAGATACTTACAGACCATGATCAAGTCACCTTTTAATGTTCTCTTTGATCAGCTAAATAGATGGAGCTTCTTTAGTCTCTTAATATAAGGCTTGTTTTCCAGACCTCAGGTAATTCTTGCAGCTCTTTTATGAAACCTTTCCAGTTTGTCACCATCCTTTTTAAAGTGTGGACAGTCATGCAGGCACACTTGCAAATAAAAACTATGATGGTTGATCTAGCTTCAGGCATACCAGCCTTGCTAGTATCCATTCAATGAGATCCACAGAGTTTCATGTGGAACTCTAGGGACCACACTAGAACCATCAAGTGTTTCCAGATTTGAAGCATTTCACACAAAACTAAAATGTTCTTTACAAACAAACAATTTTCACAAAGTATATAATCCCTGCTATATTAAGGAAAATATTCTCTGAACAGTCACTTTCATGAATATGGATTAAAAAAGGGGAAAACATTGATTTCTAAAGAACAATTCTAAATTGGCAAAAAGCATCCACTGGCTTAGTGGAGCAATTCTGCCTGATTTTGATATACAACTTTACTTTGCAATGTCTAGCCATCACGTCTCCAATAGCAGGGATTCACCAGTGCTCTAAAGCCAAACCCAATGTTCCTAATTTGAGAAAAAACTACTCCCTCTTTTGGACAGGGAGAGGCATACCATTCTGTTCATTCAAGGAAGGAGAAGGGCAAGTGCCATTCTTAAGTGCAAAATTCTGGTATCTCCTGTTGTTCTAAAGCTGGTAGATGAATTTAGAAGAAAGAGAAACCCTTTGGTGGATGGCTGAACAAAGGTGTTCCCTTTAGTTTAGTTCCCACTTGTCAATTGACAGCATGTGACAACTAAGTCCGTGAACCCTGAAGTTTGTGGTGATCATTACATATGTGACTCTGGTATGGAAGCTCTGCTTTTCTAGAATGCTTTTAGTGGCTTTGTGCTTTGGATTAGTGTTCTTTGTTTCTCCCAGCAATTTTTGTGTATTCAGCAATGAATATTTGTCACCCGCAATGTGAATGTGCTCCTGGGACTTTTGTGAAGAAGACTTTGATTATATTAGTGACTGTTTTGAAGGCACCATCAAAGTCTGATAAAATTTAGTGCCATTGTTCAGGTAGAAGAATTGAAAGATTTAGGGGTGCCCCACTGGCCATAAGCTTACTATGTGCACATTGTCAATATGAGCATGAACTGTAGACATTGAAAAGGAAGTATCTGGGTAGATCACTGCAAGGAAATAATTAAAAACTAGATTTTTAGGAAATAAAATTATAGTTGAATTACCAACTCAGTTGTCTTAAAAATCATCTCCAAAACAGACAAGCGTCAGAAAGAACACTAAGAAGGTATTTTGTTTGTTGTTGATTAATTATGAATCAGTGCTGGCAACGTGACTGGATTATATATAGAGAGAATGCGCTCACTACAGCTTTCCATTTGGTGGGCTTTGTCCACCTGTCTGAAATAAAAGGGGCATGGCCCCTTTAAGAGATTCCCCCTACAATGGGGGGGCAGGGGTTGGGGGAAAGTTTACAGGGACAAACAGGAAGAGCTGGAAGCAGTTAGGGGCCAGGTCCGGAGCAGGTCACTGTGCTGCCCCTCATGCTGACAAGAGGTGGGGTGGTATTTATACCCCATGCAGCCCTGGAGAAGCCCCTTTTAACTCGTATTGGGCTGACATCACTCACAAACTTGGCAAAAGGACCAGGTTTCCTCATGATCCACTGAGAGCATTTTGCTAGTTGCACTTTTCTTTGGGGGCTGGGAAGATATTTTTCCCTCACTTCCAGATTGGTTGAGGCAGGGTAAGGGGTTTTGCCTTCCCCACGGTGAGTCTGGGACCTGGTGGGGTGGAGCAGTGAGGTTAAGGTTATAAAGTCACAACGTAGTATGTAAAACTTGTGGCGGATGTACAGTGCGGGTACTCACTATGAAAGGGATATGGTTATCAGATAGAATTGATTGATGAAGGATTTGAAGGAAAGCATCCCTTAAGGGAGCTGATTAAGGGAGTTGGGGGTCCTATGTCTCATACAGCAGGGAGCCAACCTCCCTCCTTTTCCTAGCCTCTGTTAAGGGAGCTGAAGTAGTTGGGTTTGGGGTTCCCACATCTGGACCAGTGGGGAGCATCAGCTGATGCTTCCCTTCTTTTACAGCTCCCTTTCACCCCATACAAGGAGAGGTGTCAAGTTCCCAGCCGCGGGATAGCTGGCATTTCGTTGGGGATTATATTCCAATGATTCAGGAAATGATGATGACCTGCACTTTACAATTTATTGCCGGGTACTCCCAGATATTTTACATAAATAAAGTTGCAGCCTAATTAAACCACATCCATTGCCTGCTGTGTTTTTTCGGTCGCGGCAGGACAAGTTATGTTTTCAGCAGCAGGACACCCAGGTAAATGCCCTCTTTCTTCACATAAGCTAGAGGTGGAGCAAAGATAGCTTTATTCCTGAAGGCCGCCAATGTCCCCAATGGACTTTTCCAGCACCGTGAAGTGCTGAGGCATAAGTATGTCCTGCCCATGACCTTATGACTGCAACCAAGAGTGGGATGAGACACTGGGCCATTACAACACACAAAGATTCCCTCTACACAGGAGGAACATTAAGTGGCCCAGAACGACTAGGTTTCTAGCTACTTTGTGGTGCCAAAGAAGCACAAAGCAGCCACTGTAGATCCATGCATCAGCATTTACATACTTAACTTTTATTGTATGGAAAATGTGTTAAAAATAAAAGTTGTTTTATTTTACATTTTCAATCAGAACACTTTGTCCAGGGGCACTTTTCTTGAAAATGACATAGAAAGAGAATGCAATCTTAGCACATTTTGGGGGAGTTCTATGGCCTGTATTATATAGGCACTCAGACTAGATGATCACAATGGTTCCTTCTGGCCTGGGAAGCTATGAATCTAGCAATATGAAACAAATTAAGGAGAAAAGTGGAGAGCTACCCCGGTGGGAACGTCACAAGTTTACTGGGGTGTAGGAGGGGAGAAAGCAAAGGCAAATAGTGATCATCCTATGAAGTAAAAGAAACAGCAAAATGATGCCAGGAAAGCAAGCATATGGCAAACAGCTATTGAAAAGGAAGCAGCTAGATTCAGTAGCTAGGGCACAGTACAAGCTACAAGTACTCAGGAGACTTGGGTGCTATTACCAGCTCTCCCATTACTGTATTCCATTGGGCAAACCTCTTAACATCTCACAACCTCCATTTTCCAATCTGCAAAACTGAAGAAAATGATGCTTCCCAACCCTGGTGGGCTGCTTTAAGATCTACAAGTCTAAAATGCTATAAAAACGCTAACAAGGGAGCCAGCATGGCCTAGCACACAGAGTTCAATTCCCAGCCCCCATCTGACCTTGGGCAAGTCTTTACCTCTCCACAATTTTGTTTTCCCTCCTGCCCTGAACATGTGTCTTGGCTCTTCAGGACAATGATTGACTTTTACGACTTGTCTGCATAGTGCCTAGCATAACAGAGCTCCAGTCTCAGCTGGTACTTCTACTTTTTGCTGTAATACAAGCAATGAATAATAATAACTCTGTGTGTGTATTGTTATAAAAAGTTAGAAAGCAGAGATAACACTAGATGATACTGTCCACTTTAATGATTTTGGTTTCTGTCAAAGTTTAAAAAACAACCACGTCATTACTTAGTTTCATTTTACCTAAAAATCTCTCCTTATTCTTTTTCCAGTTTACAAAAAAAAACCTTGCCTAAAAATAGGTGACTAAATGTAAACACTCTTGATAACCTCCAATTTCCACATTCTTGTCTAGTTTCAGTAGTTTGTTAGTATGCAACCTCACCAAAAGACGTACCCAAATCTTCTCACTCCCAAAGCCTTGCGAGCAGCGAATGTGTGTAAATTATTCACATATTATTTGAATGTGAAGAAGCAGCTACAATTCCTTGGAACTGGTCTAGTGGAGCAGTTCAAAGACAGTGCAGTGTTGATATCAAATGATTGCCACAGATGAGAGGTGATGTAACTGAAAATCAGATTTTGTACCTGTTATTTCCACAACCTGCTAATGAAGTTCTTTCGTATTAAGCCTGGAGTTTACTAGCCAATCAAGACAACAAAAAATGAACAAGCTTCCATCTGAATCACAGTCAATTACGGCTAGCTGCCTGAGAGTATTAACCTGCCTCTAGCTGGCAGCCAGTTATAGCTCAGAGAGCTATATGCCCAACATGCATATTTCTGAAAATATTGGAGTCAGTGCGTTTAAATGGACTTCAGAGTGAGCAAGCCAAAAGGCTATTTATATTCAAAAATAAGTTGGCAAGGCCTGTATTTCAAACCAGCTGTCCAGACACAAAGATTTCCCCTTAAAATTTGTTCTTGGGTTTATTGCCTTTCAAACTGAAGTTAAATGAAATTATCCGGATATTCAGGAGAACAGCAGGTTTGTTACAACAGTTCACTATGTTAACTGGGACTCAAGAAATTTTGTTGCTCAGCTAACTCAAGACCCTGAGCTAGTTTGTACCAAAGTGAATTGACAAGCACCAAACATATGCATAAAGGTATCAGGAAGATTAAAAGAGAATTAGTAGTTTATAGTAAACATGGGTTTGAGTATTCCACAGTTAAACAAAATAAATAATCATTAAAAAGCATCTTAACAAAGAGAAGAGATTCTAATATTTACTAAGAATATATGTTATTCTTACCATTTGAGACTGGCTCCTGGGACAGCCATTGATATCTTCAACCTTTTCATTGGCTAAAGAAAAACAATAACGTGAAAAAAAACCACAAGAATAAATGAGGGGGGAAAAACAACAGAAGAAGAATAGAAAAGGCAAAGCAATAAAGTATGCAGGGGTTTGTTGACACAGAGCTCCCTTCCAAGTACAGTACAGCCCTACAGTAACAACACTCTTGTTAGCAGCAGTTTCTTCCACATGCACAAATCATGCAGAAGGGAAGTGTGAAGGAGGTTGCTGCTAATTCTTCAGCCCCTGCCAAATGACTGCTGACATGAAATCTTCCAAAATTGTCTTTGCAGGGTCAGGATACAGTTTCAAGGCATCCCAGAAAGTATGAGCCACGCCAATTAACAAAATGCACACATGGGAGACATATGCTTTAATGCAGCATTCATTTCTGACAATTCAAAGTGTGTAAGAAACAGTTTGGGCCATTTAAAGTATAGTACACACACACACACACACACACACACACACACACACACACACACACACATTAAGACAAGTTAAAAATACATACATTTCAGAGATATATGGACCAAGTCAGGATGTATTATTTGGGTTCATCCCATTGTTAAATACATCCAACTTAAGTTATATATCCCTCCCCCCACCTCATGCAAGGAGTCAGCTCATGCTGCTTCTCTGAGCACAGATCTTACCAATGATCTGGATGATTTCTGCTAGCAGAACTCCATCTGCAATGTCCTGTTGCAAATCCTTGATCAGCCGCTTGTGGCCAGATTTTGCTAGGTAGTGGTTAGCCCAGTCAGTGTAAATCTGCAGAGCAGAGGAGAAGGAAGGAGGGAGAGAGGGGAAAAGAGAAAGAAGACAATAAAAATTGTTAAGACAAATGTTGGCTTACATATGAGAACTAATCTGCATCACATTCCACTTTAAGAAGTCAGCACTAAAGGAAACTGTCTTAACATTATTTTAAAAAACACACTCCTCCCCTCCTCTTGCCATTTTGTCTCTTATTTTAAACTTGAAATGATTCAGTTTTTTTCATGAGTGTTCAAACTCAGTGTGACCAAGAAAAAAGTTCCCCTTATGACTATCAAGGAAACTGCTGTCACAGATCAATCACTTCCACCACAACCCCACCACCCTCCACTTCCATCTCTCTAAATTTACACACACTTCAATTTAAAATATCTGATTTTAAAGGAAACGGTAACAGAAATTTGTGTGTGTAATGGTTCACTGGACTTGACGTTCATGATACTGTATTTGAAATGCTTCTGCTTCATTTTATGCAAATATTCACAACTTCCTGCTGTTCTGCGACAGTTCATTTGCTCTGTGGCCTATAGTTAAGCCTGCTGTAATGTGCACAGAAGAGAGTGAGAGCAACAAATGTACAGTAGTCATGTCACTGGAATTACAGCATATAGTCTGGAAGTATATTGTGTCCATTCTCCATGAAAATTAGGGGTGGGGTGAGTTTGACCAGCCCATCTTATTCAGCAACTTGACAGCACAGAAACAACATTTATCGACACAAGGTTAAAAAATGCTACCTGAAGGACATCCCAGAACTGAGCAAAGGGAGTGAGAATAACTGTACAGAAAGTGTGCAGATAGATACTGAAACAGAGTGCACAGCAATATGTACAGCAGTGGTCACCAACCAGTAGATCGTGATCGATTGGTTGATCCTGGAGCCTCTGACAGTCGATCGCGATCTCCAGCCGCTAAAAGCCCAGTGGCACAGCAGGGCTAAGGCAGGCTCCTTGCTTGCATTGCTCCCGTGCTGCTCCCAGAAGCAGCCAGCATGCCCCGGAGGCCCCTGGGGGTGGGGAGGGGGCAGGGGTCTCCACACGCTACTCCTGCCTGCAAGCACTGGCCCCGCAGCTCCCATTGGCCAGAAAAGGGAAACTGCAGCCAATGGGAGCTGCAGGGGCTGTGCCTGCAGAGAGGGGAAGCACACAGAGCCATGTGCCCCCCCCCGGGACTGCAGGGGATGTGATGGCTGCTTCTGGGAGTGGTGTGGGGCCGGGGCAGGCAAGGAGCCTACCTTAGCCCCACTGCACCACCTTCCAGGAGCCGCCAGAGGTAAGTGCTGCCGAGCAGGAGCCCACACCCCTCCTGTACCCCAACTCCCAGCCTGGAGCCCCCTCCCAGAGCCAGCACTCCATACTCCTTCTTGCTACCCGAACCCCCTCCTGTACCCAAACTCCCTCCCAGAAACCGCATCCCCTCTTGCACCCTGAACCCCCTCCTGCCCCCTACACTCTGCCCCATCCTGAAGCCCCTGCCTGCACCCAAACTCCCTCCCAGAGACTGCACCCCCTCTTGCACCCCAACCCCTTGCCCCAGCCCGGAGCCTCCTCCCACACTCCAAACCCCTCGGTCCCAACCCAGAGCCTGCACCCTTTCCCACACTCCAAACCCCTCAGTGAAAGTGAGTTAGGGTGGGGGAGAGCGAGTGACGGAGGGAGGGGGGAAAGGAGTGAGTGGGCATGACCTCAGGGAAGGGGCGGGGCCCCGGGAAAGGGGCAGGGCCGAGCCTGGGTTGCCCTTACATTCAAAAAGTGATCTTGTATATAAAAAGGTTGGAGACCCCTGATGTACAGTATACACACACAGAGGGATCGGAGTTGCCTGTTGAAAGGAGATGGAAATTACACCTCCATGTGCCAGCAAGGATCACTGCATAGCAGAAAATACTAGGAGTCTTTCCCTCGGGGTTCCTGGCAGGAAGAGGCAGCTGTGGCTACCATTGCAAGCTCAAAAGGAGTGCTGTGCAGCAGCGTCGAATCCATGCCCCACCAGCCTTTTCTCAGCCAACACTGTCCTACCTCATGGGCTGTGTTGATTCCCGCTGCTCTCCACCCCTGGCCTAAGGAAAACCTACTACTGCAATAGGATCCTCTGCTGGCAACAGACATCATAGACTTTGTGGTAATTCTCATCTTTACTATGTACTATACACAAGGACTTTTTACAGTATGTCCATAAACAGTGATATTACCATTGGAAGAAAACACAGAAAACAATGTGTTGCACTTGACATCTTCTTCCATCCAAGGATCTCAGCTCAATTTATAAGCAGGCATTTATTTAACCACACAGAATTCTGGGGAGGTAGGGAAACAGTACTATCTCCATTTTACAGATTAAAAACAGAGGCACAAAGCAGTTAACAACTTGCTCACATCACATAGGAAATCTGTGGCTGACACAGGAAGAGAATCTGGGGCTGGAACCCAGTTCTGTACCTTAACCACAAGATCAGCATTTGTTCTCCATCATGACACAATTACTGCACCTCACCATAAAGTATTGCACTTAGAGAGAGAGAGTTTCAAAGTTCCTGGGAACTTTGGTCCCATGTAAGTTCTGTAAGTTCCTGAACACTTCATTAAAAGGCTCCTCTCCACTTGGTAATAAGAAATGTCGTAAATTACAGGATAACTTGCTTGATCTAATGCTTTTATTCTCAAGTACCTGAGGATATGTCAATAACTGGTTATCTTGACCACTGTAGAACTTAAAATAATTTCTCTGCATTACATTCTGGAAATGAAAGAGGGTCTTGCTTTCTCCCATTCCCAAAGAGCACTTCTGTAAGAGTCGCCATGCTAGATTTCCCCTTTTTACCCAGAAAATTGCTTTGTACAGCACCTTGCATTTGTTAACTCTGATTTCATCCACAGTTGTGATGCCCATTCACCTGGCTTAGGAGAGGAGGGAGATGAAAAGCAGCCCCATTAAAATGTTTTTAATCTCTCTAAAACAGTGGTTCTCAAACTGTGGGTTGGGAACCCAAAGTGGGTTGCAACCCCATTGTAATGGGGTTCACAGGGCTGGCTTTAGACTTGCTGGAGCCCAGGACCGAAGTCTGAGCCTCACCGCCCAGGGCCCAAAGCATACCCCCACCCTCTCCGGATTGTGTAGTAATTTTTGTTGTCAGAGGGGGGTCACGATGAAAAGAAGTTTGAGAAGCCCTCCTCTACAACATTTCTAAAGTACTGTTTCTTTAGCATTTGTGGCCTATATAGAAAGCATGGTTATAAGGATAAAGATTGCACAGCTTATGTGGAACACCATGAATTCATGATAATAAAACCAGTAGATCAAATGTACAGCATAATGCATTCTCTACTACCAGGATTTCAACTTTGAGAGATATTACTTGAAAGAACTGAAGAGAGCCATTCTCTGAACTATTACTATAGTGTACTATAATCTGAACTATTTTCTCTATTTCAAAGAAATTGGCCCACTAAACCACATGTAATTTAATATCTGACCGAATTACATTGGGTTAGTTTCATATTACAAATTTAAAAAAAAAAACTTTGTCAAGCATTTCCTTCTTCATGCTGCACACCCAGACATAATCAGCTATGCCAATCCCAATTCTGACAACAACTCAAACGATCCCTCTCACAAAACAGCAGCTGTTTTCTAATATCCAAAGAAAAGACAGCGTCCTCCAAACAAGCAAAACACCCCAACACTTTCCCTTTTTTCAATATTTTAACACTTCAAAGAAAAAGTTACAAAGACACCAATATTGAAAGATATTTATCATATAAATCAGAATTTTTCAAAGCAACGTCAGTGGACCACACCTCAGCAGTGAAGCACCCAGGAGATCCTTCACCTACAAAATGGTCCAAATTGAAAAGGTTAAAATGTTGTTGATATAAATAAAATATCAAACAGCTGGAATGGAATGTACGGTTTCGTTTCCTCTTCTTCCGCAGGGATCACCACCCTCTTATCTACCTTGCCCTCCTCTCTATTCCCCACCCCCGGTTAGAGAATGCACATCTCATTCAGTCCATTCTTTCAGGGATCCAACTGTTCACAAGTTAGTTGTAAAAAATGAGAAGCATGTATGTCAGATATATGGAACTGTAAGAATGTTCTCATGCTGATGTGCTGTTTCTTTTACACCAAACTCTCTGAAGAAAAAGGCATGAGAAATAGAGAAGCAGGCCTTTATAGTTCACGATTATCAGAATATCTGAAGGGCTCATAATTATCTATCTTTAAAAAGATTCCTTGAGTGTAAACACAAAATGCCCCCACACCATTTGATAGAAAACTCTCACATCCAGCATGTGCAGAATGGAGAAGACTCGGAAAGACAATGATACAGGTCAACAGTTCCATCTGCTTTTTATTAGGACCCCAATAGTGTGACATGATGAGCACCTTCAAGTGGGAGCTGAGGACTGTGACACAGATGTATCAGGCAAGTATATTTTCCCTGCGTCCAACCATCTTCTCAATATTGAACCAAAGGGGTCATGTGTATTTTCTGCCAAAAACTAAGAACTAGCTGATTGTCATGGTTATTGTGAGATACCTCTATGCGAAATAACTTAAGAGATATGTAAAATGTAGATCAGAGGTTCTCAAACTGTGGTCCGCGGAGCTCCATTCAGGTGGTCCGTGGATAGTTCCCTCTAAGGTGTGCACCTGCCGTATACAAGAGAATGAAGGGCCACCCACCTAATTAGTGGAGATGTTTAGATGTGGCTCCACTAATTAGGTGCCTGGATCCTGGAGAAGACGCACATGTAAGGTGAGGTGGTGGTCTCGGGGGGAATAGGGGTTGGGTGGGTGTAGTGGGGTGAGAAGAAGGGGTGGGGGGAATTGGGGATGTGCAGGGCTGATGCAGCCAGAGAAAGAGGTGACTTTCCCCAGCTCCAGGGTTGTGGCTGCAGGGGAGAAACAGCCGCCTTTCCCAGCCTCAGCTCTGTGGCTGCTATGGCAGGAGAGAGACCCTCCTCCTTCCTAGCCCCAGCTCGGGGGCTGTCGCAGTGGGGGACAGAGGGAGAGACCCCCTTCCCAGCCGCAGCTTGGGGACTGCTGTGGTGGGGGAGAGAAGACACATCCATTGCATTAGAAAGGTAAGACTATTGATATTAAAATATGAATTGTGTGCTTTTATTTGTAGAACAAAAAACATTAATTATAATTAAGAGGGTTTTTTTTATATTGTGCTTTTATCCAAAGTGCTTTACAATAGTTAGCTAACAGTACAAACATTTGGAAAGATCATTAAGTGGTCCGCCGAGACCCTCAGCAATTTTCAAGTGGTCCGTGGAAAAAAAAGTTTGAGAACCACCCATGTAGATTATTAAATTGCAAAACAATAGATATAAGACTTCTCACCTGAGGCAAGGCGGTGTCTCAAGGCTAACTCAATCAACACTGAGAACAATTGGACGTTTGCAGAGACAGCACTTTGCTTGCTGTCTAGACCATGTGGAACCAAGCATTTAAAAAAAATAACAAGCCCCTAGAGAGCTCTCTGAATAGGGGAGCCCCTGGGTTCAGAGACAATAGCCTGCAACTGTATCAGAGTAGAAGAAAAGGCACAAGTTGTTATCCATCACAGAGGAAAAAGGTGGATCCCATCTTTCTAAACTTGGCAGGCACTGCAAGAATTGTCCAATGGGTGAGAAATACCTTATCAGACAGGAAAGTAACTTGTTAATGTCTATAGGCTATTGATTGAATTTTATAGGGTTTTTTTACCTGTAACTTTATGTTTCCAAATCCTTTCACTTGCTTTTATTTGAATCTCTATCTCAAACTCTGTTAAAAAAACCTCAATCTGGTTTTGTTATAGACACACCTAAGTGCCCTGTGCTAAGAAGAGTGTTGAAGTGAGGTGAAAGCAGTGAATTGGGTGCTCTGCTTCCATGGAGGCAGCGGAGTGATGTACATTGTGGGTTTCCAGAAGATAAGGGACTGGCACTCGAGTCTAACAAATTGGGATGTAATCACTAGCCTGCAGGAGGAAAGAATAGGGCACGTGGAGCCCGAAGCAGAGTGCCTGTGTTGCCAGCAGCCAGTGACTGGGGAGCATGTCCCCTGGTGGGCCCAGACAGGGCTCCGTCTCACAGTGGTCGCATGGTGCTAATTCACCCAGGACACCTCATGTGACCCCAGAAAGTGTCACAAGGATGCCTACCATCTTGCAGAATCTGGCACTAGACCATGTCAGCTTGCATTATTTGTTCAATTATGTTTACAAAAATCTTTTTCTCCTAGAAGTCTTTAAACTGATGGACATGCTGCTTTAAACGCAGTGAAAGTCTAAGAAAAAAAACCCACATACACACCAGGGTGAGTCACTGCTATGCTTCCTCCCAGAGCCATCACTTACTTTACTAATGCAGTCTTATTACTGCTTGTTGGAATGAACTACCGACTTACTCATTTCCTTGACAATGAGTTTCCTCTCTTGCCACTGTTCTTTACATACACGTCTGACAAAAGACTATTCAACTTCAACATTAGGCTTGAACAGTTAACAATGTAAACAGGGAGTCTGTGTTATCTGTGCCATAGAGGGTCAGTCTCAACAACACGATAACAGAAAAGAACAAATACTATATCTGTGTGGTCCCAGTGTCTGTGATGATTTAACTACTTGCAATTCTGAAACAGAGCAATTTGAACTAGGGAACAGGCCTTCTCAAGTTACATTGGTTTCCCCTAGCATTCTTGAACTGCTTGTCATTCTATCACTCAAGAGCAGGGGAAATTATACAATCTTTGATACCCAAATATAGTTACGAACTTTATTTTGATACTTTAAACATTGCTGTGAGGAATACACTAGATGCACTTGGCAGAATCTATAGTGAAACAAAGTGCTTTAGAATACTGCAGTTTAAGGAAGTGAAAAGGGGAAATTCTGATATGCTGTTTCCTTTCTTTCTTGGGGGGCGTGCTTTAATCATAAATCACTGGTTCTATAGCATACCCACTCCAAAATTAATATGGGTTGCTGAAAGTTGTGCATATCCTGTGGAATACAGGGGAAATGTCAAATGTCAAATTGATTTCACATCTGTTGTCAGCCAAAATGAAGTAGTAATACACTGTACTTCTCTAGCACCCACCATGCGAGGATCTCAGTGTGCTTTACAGGCATTAATAAATTTAGCCTTAATATCCTTGTGAGATAGTTAAACATAATGAATCTCTTTTTTCGGGGTGGGGAACCTGAGACACGGAGTGATTTAAGTGAGTCACTCGAGGCTGAACAGAGCTGGGCACATAACCAGATATACTAATTCCCAATTCTGTGCTTTAATCACTTTGTGTAAATGCTCATATATTAGACAGTCTGATAAACAAACAGTGGTAAAATCCATATCCTGTGGTTTGAGAATCCATCTGCAATTTTTGCTTGCTTTCTACAGAATAGAAGCTTTCAGGTTTTAAAAGGGATCTTTTAAAAAGTGTTTACTACTGAGAAGACATCCTTCCTTACAAAAGTTAGTCTATTGTACTGTCACACCATTATGCCAATGTTGCTCAGTGAAAAAAGAGCTGTAGCCAACTGTTACAAACAGCAAGGAGATATTAGACACCTTCTCCAGTCATCGAAGTTGGTAGTCTATAAGAGTCTGAAGAAACAGACATCTTCTCTAGCTGCCAAAATATATACCAACCTGGCATTCTGTCATTGACACTGGTTAATTATTGCCCTCTCCACAACCCCGTGAAGTCCCACTCACAAAGATCTAGTCACAAATTTTTAATATGTAAGGTAGAAAGGGGCAGTGGGGTAAACTGTAATTCCACTGCTGTCATAGCACCCATACCCCCTTCTTATTTACTTTAGCTTCACAGAACTAGTTAAATGTGACTCAAGTGAAGTCATATTTTTAAAAACCCTTTATTGCATTTTTCCATGCCTGGGCCTTACAAGTATTTTCAAACTTATTTAAACAGGCAATATATAAACTAGGCCACTGTCTGGAGCACTATGTTTTCCTGATACCTGATCAGTAACTGCCACCCACTCCCCACATCCAGTTATACAGCATTTAGCACCTGCTATAAAAAATAGCTGCATTTTGAACACCATGAAAGAACTCAAACACTGTCTCAATGCCCACCATATGCTTCCCTACCACCGCTGTCCCCCCACCTACACAAAGCATCTGTACTATGCTATTTTTAACAGCCTGTTTCCTAGCTGAACTTGCCTATATTTACCCATAGAATACGACATGGCCAGCAGCAAGTTCTGGCCTATCAATGTGCCTTGACTTAGAAAGGACATCTATGGAAAGACTGAACAGAGACGTTCAGTCTTTGTGTCCATCGAATACTTAGGCTGTCTATTGGAGCAGCCAACAATTTAATAATGTTTATAGTGATGCGTCTTGTGCAGTGGGCACTTCTGTGTTAGGAACGTGACTGAGACCAGCAAGTTATTTTAGCTGGGCCAGACAAGACTTTCAATAAGAAACGACTTTCAGGGCCTGATTCTGCACTGTTTGGTGAAAAAAATATAGTGGGGGAGACAATCAGGGTCCAGACACCCCAAGAGGAGAACAAAAGTTTTAAACTCTCAAAATAAGCAGTTCAACCAACTGATTGCATACTATGTCATTGTACTATAAAATATGTCTAGTAAGGTCTCTTATGAAAGCTTGTAATGTTCAGAACTTGATGGCCATGTATATAGACCATGGTTATGCATTTATATATTTGTGTATATAGAAAACTGTGCTCATAAACTTCAGTTACACCTCAGAGCAGGTGAACCATCAGGCAGGGAGGGGCTCCTCCCACACCATTTGTTTTCATGAAAGCAGCTACAAGGAACTATTCATTGCCCAGCCAAGGAAAAGACTATGGTGGGCCATTAGAGTTATTGGAAAGACACTGAGACAACTCAAAATTGAAAAGAACATCCAGGCTGCAAACATCAAATCTGGAGGGAATTTTCCCCTCTAATTAACCATGAGTCACTATGGAATGAAGGGAGCGGGGAGGTAAAGGCCTTTGAAAGCAGGCTTGGAACTGAGGTTTTTTTTATCCAGAACCTGGGGGGCCTGCCTCTAGGAAGGAGATGGTCTGTGCACACTGGATCACTCCTACAGCTAGGGGGTACAGGGAAAGTGTTTTAAGGCAACAGGTAACTTGTATTAGAAAAGCGATTGTATCTAACAAGAAAGTGTAAAGCCTGAGATTGCATCATTACTTTTATTTTCTGTGTGACTTGTATGTGTTTGCTTTCCCTTAGGATTTCATCTCTGAAGCTGCTGTTCTATTAAATACACTTTTTTATTTATCTTCATCCCAAGCCAGTCTCTGGTGTGCAAACTGCGTGAAGCGTATGTGCCAGTGTAAGCTGGTATCTGGGGGTCTGGTTTCATGCCTTCAGGGCTGATCAGAGGAGAATGTTCTGAGTGTCTGGTAATGAAGAATTCAGAAGGAGAATGTGTTTGGGGAGACGCAGGACTGGAAGAGCTATTGGTGTCACTCTGTAACGAGGCTGGTGAGAGCCAGGATCAGACCTGATGTTTGTGGGTAGGCAATTGGTATCAGGGAATTGAAGCATAGCTGCACAGCACAAATACCCCTGAAGTTAAAGGGCAGGTGGTGACAGATCCCCTTACTGGTCTCGGTGGTCCCCAAAACATCACTGAGGGCAAAGGTAGCTTTATATTACCTTAGTGCCTCATCAAATTCTGGTGCCATCCAGTGCCCTGCCCAACACTCAGAATAAGCAAGAGCAGCCTCACAGATGCCCTAAAATATGCCTGGCTGCCCACAAGGGCCTATTGCAATAGTCAAGAACAGTTGGGTTGCAGTCGTGTTCTGGCCATGCTCCCTCTGTCAGGGGCTGTGAGGGTGTTGTGTAGACTAAGCTATACTGGGTATTTGCTGTTCAGGTTACTCCCTACTCAGAGGAATTCTCCAGTAAGCAGATCTAAAGCCTTTACAGCCCCTTTGTGGCACACTGGATGGCACCAGAGAACCAGGCCCTGAGTCTCTGCCATTATCGACTGGATTTGAATCAGTGACCTAGGAGTCAAAACCTCTGATCTCAGACACAATCCATATATTGTTTGGTCTTCCAATAGTTACAGTTTAAGTAGAATAGTTACACACATCAACCTGCTAAATTATTTAACCCTTGTACTAAGCTAACAGTGCCACGTTTTTACTTCAGCTAATTGTTAAAGCTAAAATTAGTGTGGGTCTGCAATAGTTTATTTTTCTCTTTAAAGAAAGAAACTTTCAGAGACAAAAACTGGAATATCAAATTTAATTAAACTAAAAATATTAAAAGATTGAGCTCAACCTCAACAGAATGGAAGGAAGGCTCCTGCTGTGCTGAAAATCAATACTGTAAAATGCTGTAAATCAAATGCATCCCAGGTGTATGGCAGCATCCTGTCAATTGCAGGCAGCAAAAGCTGCATGCAGTAAACATGTTATTTTTAAATATTGCTTTCTCTTCCATCTCTCCATCTGGCTTTCCATATGATCATTGAGAAAACAAAAAGTTCTTTGGGACATTATGTGAATCTCAGGAGAGGGGAAAATATTAAGATGATTAAACTATAAATCCAGAAAATGAAAACAGAGTGATTTAAATTATAGGCAAAATGGAAGCCAATGCTTTTCATTTAACAAAATATTCAGTAAATTATAACCTGTAATGCAGGTTTCTGAATCCTAGTTGAGCAAATGAGGACAATTACTTGTTAATGAATAGAAACTATCTAAAGAGCAAAATAATTGAAACATCAGGATCTTTAACTTTTGGTTCTATCTTGTAAGTAGGAGTGTGCATTCATTAACAACCTTCAATGATCCTCAGTTAAAAATACAATTTAATTAAATGGAACTTCACCAATCACAGTTAAGCAAAAAAGCAGCAGCAACCCTCCGTAAAGCAGCCATTGGCAGTCTCTGGAATACGTATCTAGCCCTTCTTGGACTGATATACATTTCCAGGTACAATTTCAGACTGTGAATCCAATCATTCCCGTAACTTTTGGGGTGACTTACTGCTTTCCCTTTCTTCACATTTCATACCAAATCCTGGCTCACCTTTAGCTCACCACAAGTGCTAGAGACCAATATACACCATTGGTATCAAAGACTTTCCAAGCTTTACCCCTCAGTCAGATGAAAGACAACAAAATTGGCAGAGAGAGAGAGAGAGTGTGTGTGTGTGTGTGTGTGTGTGTGTGTGTAGGGATTTGTATCTGGTAAACGTAAAAAAAACACTATCCCACCACCCCCAAAAATAACAACACCCTTTTTCCTATATAACCTAACAATATGTTCATTCATTGCAGCGAGATGGATTAACTTTTTTTATAGATTGATCACATCATTGTTTTTACTAGCTCACTGCAGGTAATGTATTATAGGTCCCATGCAGTAGCTGCGAAGTGCCACAGGAAGGAGCTAGATAATCATATTGTAGCTGCAAAACAATCAAGCAGACATGTGCTGCTCTACAGACCTGTTTTATGGCAGTGATGACACCACAAGACTATTAATAATAGCACTGAGCCTTCAGAAATAACAGGAGGCAACACTAGTTATCACATACAGAGATTCCTAGAACAATTTTAGTCCTGGAGATTTCTCATTTTAAATGCACCAGATTTTGTCTTTAGATCTCAGTTCAGGTTCAGCATTCCTTGTAAATATTAGGCCTTCAAATTACCTTCCAACGATCATTTAAAACAGAGAATGCACTATTTACCATGTATATTTGCATTCATATAAAACACAGATTGAAATCTGATTCAGCTGCATCCTCACAGTGCATTTCACTACAATGTGGATGCCTTGGGTTTCCTGCAGGGCATAGGTGGTGCCACAAGGGATACTGCTCAGTCTCCAGGGCAGGGGAAGAGCCTGGAGTGGGCATAGTGGTTGATGGAGAAGCACACTAGCTGCATTACATATGGTAGCATAAAGTAACCATAAATTAACCATTATAGAGTCTTCCCTAAGGCATTATGACCCAGATTTTTATGGCTGTTCAGGTGTTGCAGGGCTCAGTGTTGCAATACCTAACTGGTTTGGGAGCCTAAATTTCATTTTCAAAGGGGATTTAGGCACATAGGAGCCTGTATTCCATTGACACTCAATGGGATTTAGTGTCTTAAGTGCCAACTCCCCTTTTGAAAATGAAATTTAGGCTTCTAAATCTATTAGGCACTGCAACACTGAGAGAGGCAATGCTTAAATACCTGCAAAAATCTGAGCCTGTAACAACACGGGGGAAAGTGACACAATAGAACCAAACCAGGGGTAGTAGAGTGACAAGAAAATAATCGGATTGAAAGGAATGGGATGAAACTGAAACACACGCACATGCACACATGTGTGTGATATTCTTTCATTATAAAAAATGTCCATTATTAGTGCTAAGGGAGTTAGTGTTAGTTCTGTGCTGTGCACTGCCAAATAGATCTCCTCCCCCACAGACTGGGAAACAGAGCTGGGAGGGCAGGGAGAAGAAGGTGATCTGGGAAGGAGCAGTGTTGCCATTGCCAGCCAGAGCAGGAGGTGTGCAGCAAAAGGCATAGGCAGTAGCTCTCTAGGTGTCCTCCTGTGAGGAAGCAAAGGCTGGTTCAGGCTGCTCTGCTGGAGTACTTACTTCATGCCTCTGGGATGGTGCAACTGGAGCATGGGATGCCCTTCTCCTTCTTGCTCCGACACTACTAGCTTCCCTCAGGCAGTAGCCATGGTTGGCTCTGGCTGCCCTGCTGGAGCTCCTGCTCCCCTCCTGTCACTACATATGTGCCGCCATACATTCTGACCATCCATAGGGCCAGTCCATAACATGCTTAGAGCTCCAACATTAATGCAAGAATGGGAAGA
The DNA here is from genome assembly GCF_009764565.3 of Dermochelys coriacea. NCBI lineage: Eukaryota > Metazoa > Chordata > Testudines > Dermochelyidae > Dermochelys > Dermochelys coriacea. The sequence continues at coordinate 282,050,232 of NC_050068.2, forward strand.
ACCAGAATAGATAAATCTTTTGCTAATAAAATCGGTGATTATCCCTTTTGGGAATGAATGAAATAATCTAATTGGTCTTTACAGCATTTATTCTAACCTTGCATTACTCTCTTGTTCAAATCTCTGAAACATCTGTGTCCTGTCATGGCTGGGATAAGTTCCATATCTAGTCTCTTATATTCTCTTTAATAAATCCACAACAGGCAGAGTTAAGACTCATGCAAAGGGTAAACAGAGCTGCATTTACATAGGCTTTCCTTTGGGTCACAAAATATTTCTGATGCATGTAAAAATAAGTGGAGTAAAATAATCCACAAACTCAAATGAGACTAGCTATTGTGAAGTGATTTGCAAATTAAAAACACCCTCCACTCTTCAATTTCCTTGCTATTCAGACGGAACAAGCCACTCTGCCTCAACCAGGCTATGACTGGGTATAGAGGGCACTAACATCATATAAGCCACAGCAGTGCCATACAGCACAGAGCCTAGGAGGTTTTATGGTGAAACTTTTATGGTGAAACTTATTTATTAGGCAGTACTAAATAAGGCTGAAACCAGTGTCCAGTATAAAGTCTTTTTATTTTTTTGCCCCCAATCTCTGAGACTTGAAAAACTGGTTTGGTCTGAAAATTGTGAAACTTTGATGGCTTTTGCAGTGTGCCATGTCATCATGTTTGAGCTATTTCAGCTCAAGGGAGAAGCAAGTTCTAGACTTTGGAACACCCTGCCAGCAGTCCCCTGTCATACACAAAGAGAGGAAACTTGCTCAAGCACCTCCTCTGACCACAGCTCTGGCAGTTCATCACATGGAGAGCAGCAGTCAGGTAGACAGGTCTTTAGCTTATTATGAACTGGTGATAGCCTCTCCATATTTAAGGTTCCAACTATTTTCTAATCAGAAAGTTGATTTGATCTCCCTTGTAACTCTAATCTAAACCACATACATAGCATATGTTCTTGTATTATGTGCTATTATACCATTGTAAAAAGGACTTATTTTGTAAAATGGCAGAATTATATGATTTGTAAATCAGAAATTGGACTTGGAGGTATGGTGGAGCAGGACTAAGCTGTGCTATTGCCTGGCATCTTTTGAGGACATTGATTAAAATCCCAATCAACTCAAGCATGAAAATTCTATCTCCTAAACTAAGAAATTGTAGCAAGGGATAAGCAAATCACGTTAAATAAAATAAGAAAAATCCTAAAATTTCACTCAAAGCTTGAAGGAGAGAATATGTACTCAACTTGCTTTGGGATTTAGTTAACTTTTTCACCCACTGTTGTTTTCTCATTTTTTCTGCCCATCAGCATTTCCTGGTTCCAGCCAACGTATCATAACAACATGACATTAACATGGCTCACATTAAATGGTTTTATAACTGACAGGTCTCAAAATTTAATTGTAAAAGAGGAATCATCATCACCCTCTAATGGGTGTTTTTCTGGTGGGGTTCCTCGCAGACAGGTTTTTGGCCTTATTTTATTAAATATGTTTATCAATGACCTGCAAAAAACCCCATAAAATTACCACTAATAAAGTTTGCAGGTGACACATAGATTGGGGGAGTGGTAAATAAGGAAGAGGATATCTCACTAACACAGAGTGATCCAGATCACTTTGTAAGTTGAGCGCAAACAAGCAATCTGTGTTTTAATATGACCAAATGTAAAGTTATACAACTAGGAACAAAGAATTCTGCTCATATTTATAGGATGGTGGGCCATATCACAGGAAGCAGTGACTCTGAAAAAGACTTGGGGGCCATAGTGGAAAATCATCTGAATATGAGATACCAGTACAAGGCAGTGGCTGAAAGGGCTAATGCAACCCTTGGATACATATACAGGAGAATATCAAATAGAAGTAGGGAGGTTATATTACCTCTATATTTGGTACTAGTATGACCACTACTGGTAAACTTTGTCCTTTTCTGATGTCCACAATTCAAGAAGGATGTTCATGTATCAGACAGTGTTCAAAGAATAGCCATGAGAATGATTAAAGAATTGGAAAACATGTCTTACAGTGAGAAACTGAACAAGCTCAATCTATTTGGCTAAACAAAGAGAAGATTAAGGGCTGATTTGATCACAGTTTATAAGTACCTACATGGGGAAACAAATATTTAATAATGGGCTCGTCAAGCCAACAGACAAAGGTATAACTAGATCCAATGGCAGTAAGTTGAAACAAGATAAATTTAGACTGGAAATAAGGCACGCATTTTTAACAGTGAGGACAATTTATCACTGGAACATCTTACCAAGGGTTATGATGGATTCTCCATGACTGGCAATTTTAAAATCAGGATTGGATTATTTTATAAAAGATATGCTTCTAGTTCAAATAGGAATTAATTCAGGGAAGTTCTATGGCCTGTTTTATAAAGAAGGTTAGCCTAGATGGTCAAAGTGGCCCCTTTGGACCTTAAATATATTAATCTATTAAATCAGACAAAAAGGGTGAAAATTTGGGACTTTAGCACACTGCCTTAGTTTCTCTGCATGTAAAATTTGGACAATATTGTAAAGTGCTCTGGGAACTGCTCTAATTTTGTGCAAGCAATATCATATAGTTCTCCAGAAACAAAATTAGAGGTCAAATGGAGGCTCCTTAAAAATATTTGAATTTCAGTGATGACATCTATGATAGAATGCTGATTTTATTGGGTTTTGGCTCAGACACTGAGGCCTCACGTCCCATGTCATGTATCAAGCTAACATGGGATGCACTTTGTTCCATATTTCAGCAACCGTCATGCCAAAGACACACTGTGATATAAATGTGTGATTGTGGTACTAATCATATATCACAAGCACACAAAATATCATGAGATGATATCCCCTAAAAATAAGTTTTGTCCTTTATTTTTCATACAATTGTCCTTTCTCTCCTTTAAAAATAGAAGTCTATTCTTGTTAAGGTGCTTTCAATGAATCATGCTATCAGTGACAGAACTTTAAGCAAGTGTGTTCTGAAGGAATATTTTGAAATCATATAGAGACCCAATACATTTTTATTTCACTTTTACCAAATTTCAGTACATGGAAATTATAAGCTGGAGAGGAAGCAGAAGATGGAAATTCCAAGTCAAGCTGCATCCAGAGAATGCTTTGAAACTGTTGAATATAGGACATTGTTCTCTGCTTTCCCTTTCCAGGTAGTATATGCTTACTGTCATATTCAATGTGAACATCTCAATTAATGTAATGTTTTATGTTAATACAGGAACAGAATTCCCAGCCGAAAGCTCCATGATCGAATCTGCTGAAGCATTTAAGATTCATCTGTGTCTGTTTAATGAAGAATGAAAAAAGATGTTCTGTACACTGAAAGAAAGTGGGTGATCTGCTTCTTCAGTCTGTGGTTTTTTTTAATAAAACAAACCCAGATTCAGCCAGATAACTCTTAAGTGAGTCTCTCAAAATATTATGTGTCTGTGTATTGTGCATGTGAAAGTACTGTATTTCCCTCAATTTGGTTAAATTTTATAAATCGATAGATGTATGCACTCAAAAATGGATATTTATACAACATGACAGGAAAAGCATGCAGGTAACAAGACTCCAGTACAGACGGATGTCAAACAGTAAGCAAGTAAAACACACATGCACATGGGATATGATTTAATTTGTGCCCCAAAGGGATGCTTCACGAAACATCTGAAATAAAAAGTGTGGCTGTAAAATACATACTATAGCATATGAAAAATAAAGTGGTTTGTGCTGTAACCCATTAAAAATATTACTACATCCTAAAAATGGTACATATAATGTTCACAACGATCAGTCATACTTAATGATACGAAACAGTCCTGTAAACAATCATCTAAAACCAGGATATTTTAATTATTTGTGGTGGCACGCTCCCAATTCTAATCAAACAGCCACCACAATGACACAGAGGGCACAAGGCAATAACTGCATAATCAGCATTGAGATAAAGTTTAGAACACAACCATCCACAAAGAAAGGCACCCTTCTCTTTTTATCAGCTATAAAGTGAAGGATATTTAATTACCATAGAGTGCATGTGTAAATACAAATCATTCTGTTCCACTGAAGAAAAATTTGCATTCTTAATAAAGCAGATGATTCTTTATTGTGTATTTTAGTTGGTTGTGAGAGGTTCACAGATGTTCTTCAGCCATTACTAGTAAAAGGCTCTTTTTTTAAATTACAGAGAAAATTGGAGGGATTCCTTAGTTTGATTTTATGAAGAAATAATGACTCAACAAGTAGGCCAACACTCGAGAAAATTTCTTACCTTTGATCTTAAATCTGCAGATACAGAAAAAAAAAGGTTTCAGAGTAGCAGCCGTGTTAGTCTATATCTGCAAAAAGAAAAGGAGTACTTGTGGCACCTTAGAGACTAACAAATTTATCTGAGCATAAGCTTTTGTGAGCTACAGCTCACTTCATCGGATGCATTCAGTGGAAAATACCGATGAAGTGAGCTATAGCTCATGAAAGCTTATGCGCAAATAAATTTGTTAGTCTCTAAGATGCCACAAGTACTCCTTTCCCTTTCGAGAAAAAAAAAGTTTTACTACCTAAACATTTTAGATATACTTGCTCCAGGCGACTAATTCATTACGAGCAGAGTTACTAAAGAAGTTAACAGAAAAACGAATAGCAAATATGTATGGTTTTCTGTACTTTGACTAAGGAAAGTAGACAACCTTGGCTCAACTTGCATGACGTGTGGATTGCATTGAACTGAACAAGTTCTCCATTGCATGCAAGTCCATACTTCATGGTCAGCAGCAGCAATCTGAGGTGATTGTTGTTCTGTATTAGCCAGTGGACTTATATAACTATCTATTGTGACCACAGAAGGAGAATGAGCATGGTGGTCTGCCTTACCAATAATTCAATTTAAAAAACCATAAGAACACCTGACAGAGCTTTGAGAATGAAGATGTCATCTATCACAACACCTGAACAATTTTTCTCTGACTCTTCTATATTTGGCAGAAGTATAAAACCTTACTGAGAACTTCACAGAAATATCAACAGCAGTGAGTAGAAAGGGTAAGCTTACAACTCATGGCCTCCTTTCTCCCAACCTCGTGGACACTTTTCTAGGCTACAGCTCACCTTGAATTTAGCCCTTTGACTTTTAAATATGACAAGTGTCTTTCTGTAAAGCTGACATATTGCTCCATAATGGGAAAATTCAAGCAGTATTACACTGCAGTGCAGGCTATGTGTGTGACAGACCACATAATCAAATCCCATGTAATTAATATAGAATCATAAAATCATAGGCTTAGAAGAGCCTACAAGGGTCATCTAGTCTAATCCCCTGCCACGATCCAGGATTTGTGTGTCTAAATCATCCAAGACTAATGGCTAGCCAACTTCATTTTGAAAACCTCCAGAGAAGAATGACTGCACTACAACTAAAGGGGTGCAGAGTTTGTAAAGATACAAACCTTGGTGGGGCAAGTCTTTTTGTTCCATGTAGCGAGGTGGCCAGCACCCACCCTCCCTCCCCTAGTGGAGGTGAATGGCAGGCTGGGTTAGGACCTGCTGTGGGCATTACGCTAGTCAACCCTTTTAAAGAGGGTCTGGGAAGGAATTATTCCCACACCACCAGAATTGGTTTTGGTGGAGTATGGTTTTTTCACCTTCCCCACAGCAGGTGTGAGGGAGGACCTTTTCTGGGGAATAGAAAAGGTGGTAGGCCATATGTCGCAACTTATTTTGTAAGGTTGGGCGGATCTTCAGTGCAGGTACTCCATAGGAAGGGCAGCCAGTGACCAGATAAATGGCCTGGTAAAGGACTTAAAAGGAGGTATTGGATAAAGGAACAGAATGGGGGAGGGGGTTCAGGGACTCCCATGATTGCTATGGCAGGGATCCAAACGCCCTCCCCACCCCCCCGGTTCTCATAGCCCTCCTTAACCCTCTTACGAGGGTCGTGGATGGTAAGATCCAAGCCATGGGTCGGCTGGGGGACCTGGATGGAAACAAAGGGGCGCTAGTGGAAGCCCCAAAGAATTGATTTGAATAAGCATGGATTTGCCTGCACTGTTCACTTTATCTGCTGCATAGTCCCAGACATCTATATAATAAAGTTGTGGCCTGTTTAAAACCCGTAACAAGTCTCCTGTCCTTCTTGCGGTGTACCCGGAAAATCTTCCACAAACTCCCAAGGCAGTTTGTTCTATTGCCCTACTCTTCTTTTTCTAAAATTTAATCTAAATCTGCTATGCTGTAGTTTGATTCCTTTGCCTTTCTCCATTTTTTTTTATGGCAGCCTTTCAAGTATTTGAAAGAATATGCAGCAAATATTAGTGGATTGCTTAGTAGAGAGGAGGGTTATTTTTCTTACCTGGTACCAAATACTGAACAATTTAAGGAAACAGAAACCTGCCCATGAGTAACCCGGTGGCACCAGAGTAGTAATAACACTATGGAGAATTTACATGCCTGTAATAAAGCCCTACAGTGTGGTCATGGGCGTTCAGTGCTATGGGCCTCTTCTGTATAAATATATTGTTATTGTTGTTGTTGTTCCAATGTCACAGTAAATAAACCCAGCTGGACTACCCACAAACTACAGCATTCCCAGCTCAAAGTTCAAAGAAAAGAATAATTAAATGTTGCCCTCTTCCCATGCTTAAACAGGTGTGTTTGCACATGTTAAGTATACTTGCTAGAAGTCAGTTTACCAGCAGAATGCTTAATGTAATCACCTTTTTCCAAGCACAGGCAATATCCTCTCTAACCCAGCAAGGATGTCAAAGAGCCAAGACTAGAGGCTGCAGTTTACAGTGAACATAAACAACATTCATCTCCCTAAACACAGGAATTAAAACATGTAAAGATGTTTTCCAGTTGGATCTTATATTATAGTTTCCAGGCCAAAGTCTCCTCTCACTTTCAGCACTGTACATCAGAGTGACTCCACTGAAGACAATAGATAAGCAGAAGCCAGCTGTTTATATTTAGGTTAAGGACTAGGTTGGAATCCATCCTCACATGGGTACACAGGAGAAGGGCAATCCCAGATGGAGGTATAACACCTTGTATGGGTCACACAAGGGCCAATTACAATAGCAGCCCCTGTGATGGGGAATACTCACTTCTGTCTCTCTCTGGGAAGCAAGTCATCCAAAAGGAGGCTCTTCCTGCCCCCTTTGAACCAGCCCATGCATCATGCATCCCTGTGAGAGACTGTTCCCCTGGGCTAGTGCAGCTCTGCATTGACCCTTATGCAGGATTTTGTGCAGATTGCACAGTCTAGCCCTAAATTAGGAAGATTTGGCCCATAGGCATTTTCTATGGGCCAAATCCTTAGAGGTGCTGAGCACTTGCAACTTCCTTTGACTTCACAGAGAGTGAGCTGTGGGTGTACAGCATCTCTCACGATTTTGGCTTTCACCTACTGGAGGTGTTCTACAGTTAAGAAACCTCACTTTTCCTTTGCAATGACTATTAATCTAGAATATTGACACAATAATAATGCAACAGTAATAATGTCCTGTTCACTGAGAACAAGATGCATGTGATTAAGACATAAGCTTTTCCTACAATATTTTTAAAAATAGAGTCTTTGATTTTACAGCCTGCAAAGTTCTGTACATGGAATTCTTAAAGCTACGCATTAAAGTCAGACATACAAATGGAAACGGTCTTGTTCACCAAAGCAGATTCTGAGCACATTGCTTACACGAAAATGATATGCCATATCTCGCTTGCAAATCCTTAAAATCCGATTTGCCACTGGACATGAAATACGCCTCTGTGCTAATTCCATTCAAAAAATTTGAAGCAACCTAATCCCTTTTTACTATTTTATACGGAATTGGGTTGCTCATTGACTCTGGCAGTTTTCAATGTCCTTCCCTTGTAACGGAGTGCCCGTTGTGCCCCTGCGCATTCAGCCCCTTGGCCCCACTCCTCACAGACTCTGGGACAACTCCCGTGCTCTTTATTTGTTTCCGTTTCCCACCACCAGTTTCCTACTATATACTGCCATGGTGGACAACCTGTGGTCCATCAGGGTAATCCGCTGGCAGGCCACCAGGTACATGCTGGCCGCTGCTTCCCGCAGCTCCCAGTGGCCACAGTTTTCTGTTCCCAGCCAATGGGAGCTGCGGGAAGCCATGCAAATGTAAACAAACTGTCCGGAGGCCTGCCGGTGGTTTACCCTGAAAGGCCATGTACAGCCCGCGGCCCGCAGGTTGCCAACCACTGATACCTCTCCCTGAGCCTCCCTTTCCTCCTGGTCTCCGTCCCCCCCTTTTCACTCACTTCCTCCCACCTGAAAGCTCCTGCCTAATGAAGCTGACAGATGCAGTCAGTGATTAAGTAAACCTAGGCTATTTACCCAGCCCCAATCCATTTCCCCTAATTGGGACTGGAGTGGCAGGAACTGATTGAGGCTTCCCCAGCAGTGCCCTGCCACCACTCAATGCTGTCATCCTATCTAGGTATCAAAATCAGAACAAAGCACATCACCGATGAAAGTGAAAGTAAAATAGTGGAGCAGCAAATGGAAAGCTGAAGAATATGAAGGTTGGAAGGATCGGTGATTAATCAGTAAATGTCAGTAAACAGCAATTTCAGTGTACACACAAACTGACACAAAATATTTCCATTGACAATAACAGATATTACAGAGAGGCAAAATAAAAAAAAAATGCCTGAGAACTTCTTAGAGTTTGATTTAAGGATATTTTGTATATTTTGACATGTGATGTTAACAATTTGCATTTTAATGGTTATAAAGATTTAACTTTTTGAATCTTAATATCTGCCATTATATCATAATTTTATGACCCCACTATTGTCTGTCCCACTTTAATTTCCTGCAACTGTGAAAATATAAATTGATGAAAAGAAAAAAAAACTTAAAACCCACAATTTTGTGCAACTGTGAAAATTTAAATCAATAAATGTTGAAAAAAATACTTAAATATAAACATTGACGCTATCTGTTAAAACAATTTTTAAATGAATTCTGCCAAGCCTAAGAATATATTATTTATGTTGCTAAATGATTCAGCCAGAAACAATTCAGGTGTAAGACAAAAAATTACTAGCAATGGAAGGAAAAGAGTTTCACCTCCCACGCCCAGCATGGAAGTCACACACTGTAGTCATTTAATGACATAAAAAATGAAGATGAGCAGTAGCTTTGGGATTGCTTACAGGAAGGGAGCATTGGTAAAGCTGTGATACTTTCAGCAGTGGTGCGTGTACCTAGTTCTGGTAGGTTTGTGTCCTTTGGCACCCATTAATACTGTTAGTCTGTTTTTGCTGAAGTAGGAAGCATACATCAAAATGCCTTTTACAATTGTGATGGAATGTTTCTAAGTTCACAAGTTTAGAATTGGTCTGCTGTCTAAATTGCTAACTCCATAAGGTCAAATACTATGGCTCGGTTTTGAGAAGTCTGGATAAATGATATGTCCGTTAATGAGTTGCGTAGCTGTGCAATCTGAGATAATAATAATCAGATCTCAGGTTTAAGGTATGGGGTCCGAAAATACTTCTCTGCCCCCACATTTTCTCCCACTCTTCCTCCCATGTAGAGTGCTGCACAATTGGCTATGTACATTATGAGGGGTTTCATCATTTTCTGAAGCATCAGATATTGGCCACTGAAAAAAGAGAGGATATCTGAGTAGATAATTCAATGGTCTGATCCCATATGGCAAATCTTACATTCTTTGGAAATGGGCTAATATCATAAAGCACTCTAATAATAATATCCCACTGGTGCATAGAAAAGCCAACCGGAATGGTACTGACTGAGAGAGGAAGGATCGTTTTGTAGCTGAGATACAGGACTCGGAGACAAGAGATCTGGGTTCTGTTCACCACAGATTTCATGTATATCTCAGATTCCCCATCTATAAAATGGGGATATTAATAATTACAGGTCAAGCCTTTAATGTTCATAAATTGGTTTTAAATCCTTGAACAGTAGGTACTATGGAAAGGAAAAGTACTATTCTGAATGAATGATACAGAAGTTGCCAATGCTCCTACTGAAATCAATGGGAGTTATTCCTTTAACTGCAATTGGACCAGGATTGGCCTCAGTTTGCATGTGATGGGCTAGGTCAGTTGTTTTCAATCTTTTTTTCATTTGCAGATGCTTAAAAAATTTCAGATGGAGATGCAGACCCCTTTGGAAATTTTACACATAGTGTGTGGGCTCGTAGAGTCTAAGGTTGAAAACCACTGGGCTAGGTTGTTCTATAGAACAACAGCAGGGAAGTTGCAAACTAGACACTACTGTCCTGGAGCTCCAGGAAATTCCAGGAGGGACAGAATGATTTCCCTGAACATGCAAGTCTTAGCATCTTTGTTTTTGTTTTTCTAGCTGCACATTCAAAAGACTTCCCAGCCCAAGTGTACATATTTGAATGAACAAGCTGGCAGGAATTGAGAGCTGGAAAAAACTTCTGAAGATTGATCAGGAATGACAGCTGGAAGGGTTTCAGTGGGGACTTACCACAAGATCTGGCAGGTGGGAATAACTAAGTAAGTATCTAAGCCTGAATATATAAACCTAGATGCCTAATAATTCAAATTTTAATCATCTCCGAGCTTGATTACTGTAACAACCTCCTCTTTTCTGGCCTCCCAATACTAACCAACTCCAGTCCATATAAAATATATTTCTTGACAGCCATCTGATCAAGTTACTCCCTCTTTTAATCCCATCAGAAAGATTATCTGGTAATGCTGTAACACAAGTACTCATGTATACTAAACAACCAATAATTCTGCCAATTCAACTCCTTTCTCTAGGTCAGGAAAGACAATGGAATGGAATTGAACGAGATTAGCATGGTACAGAGTATTCTTAGGTTGCTTGTAACACAAATGCTCAAATGATTTTAACAATTAAGACAAAAATGCTATTCCCATGCATATAGACATGAGATAATTGGAACATTTTAGATCTCATTTATAAAGTATCATACACTTAGAGTAAATTTGCTTGTATCTAGTACTTGACACATGCTTGTAATAAGAAACTGTATTAGTCATTTCACTGTATTTGATCATTTGCAAATATGATATTCTTTAGACGGAAGGGTTACGTTTAAAATGAGTTGAAGCAGTCAACTGTTATAATAGTTGTAAGTAGGATTTTGTTCTCAAACAATAGTTATTATTGGTCAATGAAAACCAGACAATTTAGACAACCAGACTAAAAATAACTGTACTTATGGTAGCTGGCATGTATATGCAAGTCAATTTCTATAGATGACTATTGCTGTTGTATTGTCTAGTACAAAATTCCTGTTAAAGAAAGCTAAATGTTTATTTTTTACTCATCTTTTATTGTTCCTGAAGTACCATGCCTGAAAAAGGTATATGAAACACTCTTATAAGTGATATAGCTATGAAAAGATAAGTTACCAACAATATCTTGACTGTCTTGTAGTTTAGTTAGAAAATTCTCTTTAAAATATAGAGTCCACAAATGCACTGTTTCAGAGTAGCAGCCGTGTTAGTCTGTATCCGCAAAAAGAAAAGGAGTACTTGTGCCACAAGTACTCCTTTTCTTTTCATAAATGCACTGTGTATGTTTGTAATATGATGAGTATCTGGCTTTTAACAGCAATACCATGCTAAAACAGGGCCCTCACTTTATTACTCAAGGGCACTGCCATTGATGGGACCTCAGCCATTGGTGCACCTCAGTCCCTCCTGTACTCTTTGTGTGGCGCTAAACAATAGTTTAGTGTCCTGAGAACTGTAGTACATCAGTCTGAACCAGGATATTGGGTTCAATACAGAAGTAACTGGGTGTGGTTTAATGGCCTGTGATATATAAGAGGTCAGACTACACAATCTGCTTGTCCCTTCTGGCCGAAACTCTATGACTCTATGGTAAGATTAACCCAGGTACTCACAGAAACTATGTTATTCTAAAATCCAAAACGATTACCTCTTGCTGCCCAATGCTCCCTCTGTGAGTAAGTATAGGGAGCTTGGGCTGTACATCCTCCTCCTCCAGTTTCTGCCACAGCAGCTGGCCAAGCACAAGATGACGAATCAACTGCATTTCATAAAGAGGTGAAGTAATTACCCCCCCCACACACAGCAAGGCATCAACAGAAGAGAAACACTGAGTCTTTTACCCCTAACTAGAGCTCCTCCTGGGACAACTAAGACATTTGCCTCCCCTTACTCTGCACTGAAAAGAAATACACCACCACCCCCAGGCTGCAGAATTCAAGGTATCTACCATATATGGATAAAATGGCTGATTTTTTGCTGAGATTTAAATGTGCAAGTCTAGATATTTCTAGGCTTAGTGCCCTGATTGTCAGAGGTACTGAGTGCCTATAATTTCAACTGAAGTGACGTCAACAGACGCTATTGGCTACTCAACACCTCTAAAAATCAGGTCTCAAACCACTAAGCCACTCCCTTCAGCCATATATGTATTTTGACATACGTATGTATTAAAAACAGAGCACAGTTTCCAGACACCTTACTCTCAGTCAGATCCAATAATACGAGCTAGCAAATGTCAAAGGAGACAACACATTTTGAATTGTGGTGTCCTTTTACAGAGCATAGAAAGCCACTGAATTGTTTCCTTAAAGATCATTTTGCTTTGAAAGCTCAGTATATATGCCATAGGGAACCTAATTAACTAAGAAAAGGATAAGAAAGACATTAACTGCAGTGGTTTACTACGGGATTTTCCATCCTTTTAAAATAAAAAAAATAGGACAAAACCAGTGTTCAAAAACATGGCAATACATTTGCACTGCACCAACTGAGTAAACACAGATGAATACTGCTGTATACTGCCATGGCACACACTCGAGCCTGGGCCAGGTCTGGGCAGGCCAATCCCCCAGCATAAATTAGAGCAGCCTTAAATCTCTCCAGTTAGTGGCAGCTGCCTGAAGTAGCTGATATGACAGCTGGAGTCAAGTGTAGTGCAAGGAACCCCGAGTCAATCCTATGTCAGCTGTCAGCAGTGGTGGTGGTCTTTGATCTGCTATACTGGCTCTCCTCTACCGGAAGATCACTGTATACTGATATTTTCTGGCTGGCTCTAGGTCTTCTTTGCAAACAACAGCTTCAAGCCAGTGCAGAATCAACCCCAGAATGTGTAATCATGCATTTTTAGTATAAATAATAATATTTATAAATTTAGTATGAATAATCTCTGCAGAGCCCAAACGTAGGAAGAGTTTATCTGGACTTTGATTCCTTATCTTTTGTCTGACACAATCTGATATGTATTTCTTGTAACAACTCCCTTTAACCATTGCACTCATAAAATAGCTAAAGTAGCCAATGAGTTTTTATTTAGTAACTTATTTTTATGGGGAAAGGAGTGGAGATATGACCTTGTTATTTTTCTTCAAGTGTCAATTCCAATTTTTTGATCAAAATAGAAAGCAACTTATTTGATCAAAAATAATACCTCCCTTGTAAGTTTCCAGACTAGCCTCCAAGGGCATCTGTTGCTAAGCACACATTTTATTTACAGGAGACTTTACTATGAAAGGCATCACCCGAAATATAAAATTAGTATTTTAGTATCCTATCAGGAAGTGCACAGTATTTTACTGTACATTTGTTTGATATACTGTATGCAAACAAACAAACTCACAAAAAACCCATACAATTTGTGGATGCTTCTTGAAACAACCACTCAAAATGCCTAAATGAGAATGAAAACTGGAAGGCGTATGCTAAAAGCCACTATTAACTGGCATCCCATAGTTTTATGGGAGTGGTTTATTTTCTTGGCTTGGATTTTTGGCAGAAAGTATCTGGAAAGCTTTGTTTGGTAAAATCTGGACTCTATACATATTCAAAATTGCAGAGTGCTTCATATAGTCAGTAAAAACTATATTAAACTAAAGAAATATATTGTAAATCTATATCCACTTACATTGACAATTGGAGTGTTTCATATTGTGGGAAAGAACTGTATTAAAATCCTAAGAAATACTAGAGAGGTAACTTACTGACATACGCAGAGTTCTGCAGATATGCAGCTGTAACCCTTTTCCTACCCCAATTTCCTTTTCAAAACAATGGAGTCCTCCAAACAACAACAATTCCCAATATAGACTCACTCTTACGCTCCTCAATGTTCCCCTGACTGTGTTCATTGTAGCTTCAACAACATTATGTTTAGCATTTTCTGCCAATCATTTACACTTCAAAGCTAGAGCTGGCACTACCTGTGAGCCACACAACAGTATTAACTCTAAAGGACTTCTGGTACAGGAGAAGTGAAAAATATTAATTCATTAAGGTCTATTATGTAAACAAAATATCTAGCATCCATAATCAATTCAGGGCAATAATAAATTCCAAACAGGTGCCTTTAGTGCAAACACTACAACGGTGTATATTTGCAATTGTAATTCTAACAGAAACAACTTAGTATATTTCAGTAAACTGACATCAATTGAAATTTTTTGTTTTTGAATGCAGTGTATAATACGTTTTTTGTATCAGACAGAAATCAAGCATAACATGAGATAATTAGTTCTGTTCTGCAAGATTAAAAGGATTAATTCAAGTATCTAAATGGCATATGGATAAATCCACAAACCTCCCAGGAAGTATTAGGATGCCAGAATCTCATTAAAGACAATGTTAAAATTTAGCAGAGCACCTGCTTCTCTAGTTGGAAAAATGATAGTAGAAGTGCAGATGGGCCAGAGAAAGAAAGATACATCCAAAAATAATGGTTTGGAACTGCTTTCCTGACATCTTATTGGCTAACAGGGAATCTCACACCATTAGGGGATCATTATAAAATAAACAGATTTACTCCTAATACTGAAGCATCACATAGAAATGCATGTAATGAAAACCATGGTTCATATTTGTATATTGACAGCAGGGGCTCAACAGCCATTGCATCATTATATATTTCCAGCAAAGAGCAGTAAACATATTAGCACAATACCATGCAAGTTAGATTTCTTGATTTTTTTTAATTGAGAAAATCTTTACTGGCTTGTGGTATATTTATATATTTTTTCAACCTATCCAGCTTTTGAGGGAAGATACCTGTTGTATCAACCAGGCAAGGTACTAACAAGCTTTAATAAGACTTTATTTTCAAAGTGGAAACCTCTTTACTAAGCTGCTGCTGCACCCTCTGTAGCTTTCTCCCAGCCTCTCAACTCCTCCCCCTCCTTCCTGTTTCCTGTCCTTTCAGACTCCCAACAGCTAGTGCTCCCAATTCTAATAATTACAAGCAACATTTAAACACCACAATACCCTGCTACAAAGGAGAGGCAGACTCTGATCTTGTTGGTCTTTTTTATCTCTAGCTACTGTGAATCTATACTGGTTGGCAACTGAAAAGCAACAAGTCCCTGCAGATATGTATGACACTTTTGTTCTGACAGCAAGTGATCTTTTATAAATTAATTTTAATTAAATTAATTCTTTTATAAATTAATTTTAAATTAATGAATGGCACACTGAAATAATGTTAATATACTGAAACCTACAAAGAGAATTAGAATTCAATTTTGCATCTCTCTACGTTGTGCTTATATATACCAATAGTTCAATTTTACCCTGTTTAACAGTTTTTGAATGTTACTTGTACAATAATTGAAGCAGTGAGCAGCATAATACCAGCAGTGATCAAAACTACCAACTACCATTGAAGGAAGTACTCTAGAAGGGAGATGAAAATCAAACAAACAAAAATATTAATGACAATGATGAAACAAACCAATAAAGTATACTTGCGGCTGGGACAATGGAGGTACAAGCACTAACCTCCCTGTGAAAGACTGCAGAAACAAAAGGGGAGCAAAATAAACAATAGGCCAATTTATCATTGAGTGAGTATGTGAAACTTTCCATTTGGGCAAAAACCTGACCTGTTTAACCATGTCATCAAAGCAGGAGGGCAAGGATATTGCCAGGCCCAATCAAATTATATATGTCCTTATAAAATAGAATCACACATTTCTTGTTTTCATTGTCATCAGTGAAATAACTGAAGCAAGCTTTAAAAAAATAGTGAGCACACTACTTTAATTCTTTAACTTCACATGATATTCCAAAAGCAGGACGTAGGACCACAAGCCATGTTTCCAGAGGTACCAACAACATTTATAATTTTTAGGCTGATTCATCTTAGATTCAGATTCCGGCAAAGTCCTTTTTCAAAATTTCCATCAAACTTGGGGAAAAAAGATACTTTGGAAAATACTCAAATATATTAACCAAAATTTTTTAAAAAATCACCACAAAAAGACAGCAGTGGGAAAGAGAGCGTTCCATAATTCTTCTCTTCTGGCTTCTTCTTCCCACCCAAACTACCAGCTTCAAAATGGAATAAAAAAGCACATCCCAACAACAGGGGGGGGGGAGCCACGCAATGTGCCAGGAATTTATCCTTTTTAAAAAAGTATCAGCTCTAGCTTAATCCAATGGCAACACTTAGACACCTTTCCAAATAGACCTGATGTTGATCAGAGTGAACTAATAATATACTCTAGATGGGTTTTTTTTTACTTTCTTATCCCTTCCATCCTCTTGACCGTCTCTCTGAAGGCCTTCACACTATATTAACTGTTCTATAACGGGATGTGGTTCCTTACTTGGTCCGACAGTACAGTTTCTAAAACTGCCAGAGTTGCTGCAAAGTAAGTTGAATCCATTTCATAAACAGCAACCTGCCTCTACTGCACAAAAAGTCTGTGTGTGTGTGAGTGCTGAACTCAAATTCCCTTAGAATTAAAAAATACCCCATCCTGTACCATGCTTCCCCCACTACAGCCAATGCAACTTTATTGATTCTTATTTGTTTGAAAGGTTCCTAGATAGAATACAAAGCATCTCCCAGTGCAAATAAAAACACAATCTCTTTCTTGAGTAGCTTACAAACTAATTTCAGACAATATACACCAGATATCTAAATCAAGATTGACCTGCAATGATGAAAATGGTTGCATGATACTGAGTTTCAAACAATATCTGTGGGAGGCTCATAAAATTCAAGTCATAATGGTATCTAATTCCCAAAGTAAACTCTCAGGGACCTTTATTAGAATCATCAGAAAAATAAATAAATAAATGGGAAGAAACCAATTCACGTTAATTGCATTACTCCTCCCCATCCAGCTTATAAATGTTTATTCCAAACTGCTGCCTCATCATGCTGCTGGGCCAATAAAGATTTTTTTAAAGGCTAATAAATACTCTCTAGCTTAAGTCTCCTGATGAAGAGCAAGTGACACTCCAAAGCATCTTAACTTCGCATGGGTCCTCTGAAAAAGCCAAACTGTTCATGCAGGCTAATATTCATGTGGGATCCAAAATCCAGACTAACTGTTGGAAATACACTCCCATTTATATGCTCCCCTTCACCAGCCAGACCTGCCCCCTAAATACCGCTCCCTTCACCAGGCCCTTTCTATCTGACACCTATAGATTCTTTAGATGCTTTTAAGGCTCAGCGCTGAATTCTGCACTCTCCCAGCTGATCAATGACTATGCTGCACACAGCAGATTTCAACTCCCAAGCAGTCACTGGAAATGCACTTCTGAAACAATTTTAATTAAAATGATTTATATTCATCTAAATCACTTTCCTTCCAGGAAGATCTCAAAGAGCTTTACAAACAATGTACAAACTATATACAAATAATATTATACATACATAAGGATTATTTTAGCCATCGCTGAAATGCAGCCAAATTTGTATAAAGACTGAGCCAAATTATCCTTTCAGTTCACTGACGTTTCATCTGAAAGGCACATTTAAAATTATCTCAAGCTGGTACTGGTTTCAGTAGCTACCTGGGTCTTACAGTCAGCTTTACACTGCCTGCAACCAGCAAGATGAGAAGTCTACTAAGAAAGCGAGAGACCTTCAAATATCTGGTAAACTCCTGAAGGCATAAGGAGAAAATCCCCCACACCCTGAAATTTTCTTTGTAATTTTGGGAAGGTTTAGTCATGCAAGTCTGACAGGTGTAGGCAAGAGCCCTGAAATGTTTTGGCCAGGTTGAAAGGCACATTTTTTCAGGGCTCATAAACCAAATATAAACGAAGAAAAAGGCTTATCTGATTTGATAGTCCAATCCAAGTCCAATATTCATTTCCATTAACACTGGAGGTTGGGAGGACGAGATTAATTCAGACCTATTTGTATTGGAACCTAAATGTATAACACATGCTTAACAAACAGTTTTCCATTTACATTTTTTTTCCAGTCCTAATATGATCAGCCACAATTTTTTACAGATTAATCTTGTCAACTGATCTGCCAAGTCTCATTCATTTGTTGTGTCACTTTTTCTGGATTAATTTTAAAACATGTTTTAATGTATCTCACTCTCCTGGGGAAGGACTTTCCAGCGTGTTTCAAATCACACTCATTATCTTTTGAAATTTCACTCATTTAAAGCTTGAGACATTTGGCACTAAAGTCAACTTGTTTAATTATGATGTTAAAATATTGGAAATTGAGAGCAGGCAGAGAGTTGATGAAGATCAACAGGTCATCTAAATAAAAATAAATATATTTTTTATTCTGTCACCATAAATCCCCACCTTGGGACTATGTTGAATAGTCTAAGCCAATGGCGCCCAGCCCAGATTGAAAAGGGGTGGGGAGCACAATCCTATCCAGTATTTCTTCTAAGACATCTCCAGGGCATAGCACTCTGGTAAAAGGTCTCTTATGCAAAATAGAAATCCACTGTCTTCGATCCAAAATTCCAACTGGAACACCATCTCAAATTTATGGCCAAAGATTTTTCCTGCATTATGGGAAAACCTATTTCTCCACGTGTCACCTGGATGATGTCTAAAGAAAGCTCAGAGTGCCTAGAGAAGGACAACCTGAAATGAACCATCTTTGAAGACTCTGGCCCTGTCTTTTACAGAGGCCACTTCCTACACTGAAACTTCTCACAATCATGGCTCTTTTTTTCTCCCAGATTTAGCCGAGCCACACTGACTATGTTTATGGCCTTCCAACAATAGATGGAGAACCATGGAGCAGAAAGAGCTGGACTGCTATTTTTCTCCAGAAGGTTGAGAAGTCAGGTGGAGTCCAGGGATGGGGAAGAGGATTTTGGACAACAATGGAACTGGTGATGAGGGGGAGGGAGTAGGACAGGTCAAGACAAATTCAACCAACCAGAGAAGTAAAGAGCGGGAGGGATTCTGAAAAAGAAGTGTTTGTTTAGCAGTATGACAGACCAGACTGAAGCTTTAAGTAGTATGAGAGGGTATTCAATCAAGGAATAGGGAAGGAACTTGGAAAGGAAAAAGATTTTGTTAGCCTGAAGGCAGCTTTCATTTTTTTGTAATTTCCCTCCTTTGCTTATATTCTCAGTAGCTTCTAATGCACAAGACAGCTGCTAGAACTACCTTATTTTTATATTCTCCAGCATCACAAGTCTTTACATACTGATCCAAATATATCTCCGTTGGGGATTCAAGATGTACTGCATTTGCACAGTTTACAATAGGGAAAGGTTGCAATACTCCCACACTGAATGAGGTTAACTGAACGGCAAATTATTCATGACGTTCAGTCATAAAATTAAATGCAACAGTAAATCAAAATGTTGTATCAAATCAGTATAAGAAGTTACATAACTTTGCAAAACAAAGGTTCATAATAAAGTAGGATGGCAGAGTGGAATAGAGCATCCAGCATGGGAGTGAGAATTTTAGAAGGTGCTCTGGAATCAATATCTGGCATTTGGAGACTTATAGGCTGCATGTGCTTACCATTCACTGAAATAAAAGCAGTTACCACAAAAAGGGGAAGACGGTTTTATGATGTACTGGGAGCTATGGATAATATGACCAAACTGAATAAAGGACTGGAATATTTACTATATTAATATAGAAACAGTCTGGTGAACTAGATTCATATTTAATTAGGGAACTGACTCAAGCCCCTGGAGCCACTGGAAAATTATATGCACAATGAATTTTGTTTAAGATGTTCTATGATTTCCACTCCTTTCACTCACCAAGTTTAAAAGCAACAACACTAAAAAAATCCCATGGCATTTTAGCAAGTACTGCAAAGAAAGGCATCATGCCTGAAATGCCTACATAATATATGGCTTAATATTCTTCATGGGACAATAGGGGAAAAGGCAATTTGGGCCACCCATAGCCTACCACTTACTGTGTAAGCTCTTCAGCCATAATGCTGTAACGTATCAATGACCAGATATGACTTCATGATTGTTTTCAGGGAAAGAACAGGTTCTTCTGGTTCAGTAGTATTAACCTCCAAACTAAAATTTCATGCAGACACTGACTTGTTTATACTGCTCTATATACTATACACTGAAATGTAAGACAATTTATATTCCAATTGATTTATTTTATTATTACATGATAAAAATTAGAAATTAAGCAATTTTTCAGTAATAGCATGCTGTGACCCTTTTGTATTTTTAGGTCTGATTTTGTAAGCAAGTAGTTTTTAAGTGAGGTGAAACTTGGGGTACACAAGACAAATCAGACTCCAGAAAATAGTCTGGAAAGGTTGAGAGCCTCTGCTCCAGAGCACAGCACATTCTGACTGCCTCCTTTTCTGCACCTGACATGCCCCTATACAGAGGAGGATAGCAGCAGGTAGACAGAAACAGATATACCAGCTTTACATCACCAGCTATTCCTTTATGAGGAGAGAACACTTCCCGTCAGCAGTATTCTCAATGGCTATGCCACCATTAAATAGTTCAAGGCAGGAGGAATTGGGCATAGAGAGCAGGACTGGGTTTCAGAGGAAGTTGAGTTGATTCACTATTCAAGGTGGAGAAAAAGCACAACAGAAATGTTCTGCATATAATTTTAAAAGATCTTAAATAATAAGATGATAGAGGACAATATCAAAAAAATATTTTGTTCAATATCTTCATAAATGATCTGGAGGATGGTGTGGATTGCACTCTCAGCAAATTTGCGGATGATACTAAACTGGGAGGAGTGGTAGATACGCTGGAGGGGAGGGATAGGATACAGAAGGACCTAGACAAATTGGAGGATTGGGCCAAAAGAAATCTAATGAGGTTCAATAAGGATAAATGCAGGGTCCTGCACTTAGGATGGAAGAATCCAATGCACCGCTACAGACTAGGGACCGAATGGCTCGGCAGCAGTTCTGCGGAAAAGGACCTAGGGGTGACAGTGGACGAGAAGCTGGATATGAGTCAGCAGTGTGCCCTTGTTGCCAAGAAGGCCAATGGCATTTTGGGTTGTATAAGTAGGGGCATAGCGAGCAGATCAAGGGACGTGATCGTTCCCCTCTATTCGACACTGGTGAGGCCTCATCTGGAGTACTGTGTCCAGTTTTGGGCCCCACACTACAGGAAGGATGTGGATAAATTGGAAAGAGTACAACGAAGGGCAACAAAAATGATTAGGGGTCTAGAGCACATGACTTATGAGGAGAGGCTGAGGGAGCTGGGATTGTTTAGTCTGCAGAAGAGAAGAATGAGGGGGGATTTGATAGCTGCTTTCAACTACCTGAAAGGGGGTTTCAAAGAGGATGGCTCTAGACTGTTCTCAATGGTAGCAGATGACAGAACGAGGAGTAATGGTCTCAAGTTGCAATGGGGGAGGTTTAGATTGGATATTAGGAAAAACTTTTTCACTAAGAGGGTGGTGAAACACTGGAATGCGTTACCTAGGGAGGTGGTAGAATCTCCTTCCTTAGAGGTTTTTAAGGTCAGGCTTGACAAAGCCCTGGCTGGGATGATTTAACTGGGACTTAGTCCTGCTTTGAGCAGGGGGTTGGACTAGATGACCTTCTGGGGTCCCTTCCAACCCTGATATTCTATGATTCTATGACAAGAAACAGTAGATTGCAAAATAAGGATGAATGAGAGGGGTAAAATACAACGCAAATGGAAAAATAACATAAGAAAAAAGGAAATTGAAGAGAGGGAAGCGGGCGGGGAAAGGAACTAAGAAATATAGAAATTAGAATGTGCTTCCAGGATGCGAACTTTGAAGTTCATCCTTCCCTTTTGTTTTCACAAATCAAATATTACCAAGGCTGAAAAAGACAATACCAACATATATCAATATTATACACAAAAATTATATTAAAAGAAAATTAAGATTGTGAAGTCAAACACTCACATCTGAGGAAATGCCAGAGTTAAGGTTGCCTCTGCAACCTGCATTTGAGCCCTGCAGCTTATGCATTAGGGTGCAGTCTTTTAATTACACCACCACATACTATTTTTACTCAGGACCACTGCCTCATTCAGTGCACAGGATGCCAGCAACCTTAAGTGGTTGATCAATTATGACTTAATGGGGTGACCCTCAGAAATCCTGGGCTTTATTCCAGGTTGAGAGCGTTAGTCATTAAAACCTTTTTCCCCCCCGTCCCCCTCAAAATCTAACACTTTTGCCTCTGGCCTCTCCATACCCTGTCATTGTCCCTGAGTCTCAGTGTCCCCTATTTCTCCTCTTTGGCTCCAAGTCCTAGTACCCACCCCATCTGTGACTCCTCATCCCAGTCACCTATATACCCTATGCCCCACTGCTCCCAGGCTCCTGGTCCCAGTTATCCATTCCCCCTTAGATCCTTGGTCCAGCCTTCTCACACCTCCATTTGTCTCAGTCAGCCCCCTCATCACCTCACTAGGCGTATTTCCTCACCTCTCGGAATTTCAATCACGCTGTTTCCACCTACTTCTCTTTCCTACTTGGGTGTTGGCATGGGAGCACTGAAAGGGAAGGAGAGTCAGTTTTCATGTTCTGAATTTGCACTTCCTGGCTAATGGGAGGAACAACTGCAGGTAAAGTCCTGATGCAATCCAGGAGTTGAACATGCTCAATATAGATAGAATCTTTGAAAATTCAGTTTCCAAACTCTCAACAAGTCTCTACTGAGCATCTACAAACTGAGATTTTCAGAAGCCCATTAGATGTTCAAATTAGAGCTTTTTCATAGAGGATTTTCATAGGGGTACTTCATGGCACTTTCCTGACATTCACGCATGCCCCCACCAAATTTCAAGCCCCTGTTCCAAAACATGGAGGTGCTAGAGTTTCTCAGTGAAATGGTTGTAACAATCTTTCTAAGGTTTCAGAGTAGCAGCCGTGTTAGTCTGTATTCGCAAAAAGAAAAGGAGTATTGTGGCACCTTAGAGACTAACAAATTTATTTGAGCATAAGTTTTCGTGAGCTACAGCTCATTTCATAGTAGCTCACGAAAGCTTATGCTCAAATAAATTTGTTAGTCTCTAAGGTGCCACAAGTACTCCTTTTCTTTTTGCGAATCTTTCTAACAAGTGCAAAACTACATATTTCCCCCCACCTTGTTTGGAGAAAGGGCTGATGCATTTTTGGCTGAAATTTCAGCATGTGGCAAGCATTCAGCATGGAAAATTTCAACTCAAATGGTTAAAGTTTGACACCATTATAAACAACTGTAAACAGGGTCTTCAAATGGAAATAGATGGACAACACTGATTACGTGTGTTACTATCTGTACCACCCATAAAGGGGGAAAGTTTTCAAAAGTGAATAAGTGACTTAGGAGCCTCAGTCCCATTGACTTTCAGTGAGAATCAGGCTCCCAAGTGCCTAAGTGTCCTTTGAAAATAGAACTTTGGTTCTTGCATCCCCTTGAAAATTTTACTGATAAGCTGTACGTCTTACATATAAAAACAATACATGATAAAATAATTATCTTACTGATAATTAACAATAGTGTTTATTTAGCACTTTTCATCTTCAGTGTCCTCACAGCACTGGTGGGAAATAAATATATTTCCCCATTTTAAAGTTGAAAGCAAAGAAGTTATATGACTTGACAAGCTCAGGAGTTCTCTCTGTCTCCCAACCTCACCACATCTTCGAATCCAACAGCTGTGCTTTTATTTACTTATTTCAAATTACGTATCGCCTATCTATAGGTCTAGGTGCAGTACCAGAACTAAACTACAAATAACAGGATAAAATCCATAACAAACAAATTACCCAGCCAGGATCCTCCTAATTAATTTCCACAAACAATAGTAAAACCCTGTTCAAGCAGCACCCCAACCTATGCCCCTTACCAGAAGGGCTTTGCAGCATGCCTAGAGGACTAACAAAAATATGCTTTGGGCAGATGATGGAGGGAACCAAATTCCATAGCTTAAGCCTCTGCTTGCTCTCATTACAGTCAGGAGCCTCCATCTCAAGCATCTCCACTGACCTCAGCTGTGCTATTCTTGCATGGAAGCAGAAGTGGTTTGTTGAACTTCACCTTGAAGTCTGCCCAGCCAATGCAGACCAAAGCCTCAGTGTAATATGATCTTTCTGAAGCCATTCTTAACACAGCATTCTCAAGCCTAACTCAGTTTCCAAATGATCCCAGCATGTAGCCCACTATCCATCTATCATGTTTTACTCATTTAGGTTAAATCTTATAGTGTCTAGTTATTTTCCATATAAGGCAGAGCTCAGAACTTTACATTAGGTGCTAGAAGACAACAGCCGCTATTCTAAAAATATACTTTTCTACCATGAAAGCTATCTGAAGCACCATATAATTGACTAATAAAAGCTGATTGCTTAAACAAGGTGGACTTCCAGGAAGGGTGATCAGACATGTACTCAGCATGTTTGTGGATATTTTGGGGTGGTCTATTAACACAGAGGTGGCCTTGTGTACAGGTTTCATTATACCCGTAATATATATATATCTGTATATTAAAGGCCATGTTCAGTGGATAAGGTTTACTTATGGCATTCTACCCAGGACTCAAACCCCAGAATACACTGTGGCCAAGTAAACTGTATAATGAACTGCTCAGCACAAACAAGGCATTACAATACATGTGAATTAGCACAATGGCCTGGAGAAAAAAAAGGGCACCACATAGGAAATGAATGAAGATTGAAACTGAAAGCAAAGTTGGGTAAAAGTAAGTCTCTGATCTCTTTTGAAAGCCCATAAGGGTAAAAATAAAAGTTAATGAAAACCTGAGAATAGAGGAATTTGTTCAATACTAGAGAGCTCACTAGCCATCCATCTGCTGAAATCGAGCTGATAAAATCCTAAAGCAATAAATAGGTTAGTTATTCTGTTTCATTAACATGCTCACAGGAAAAGGAGAGTTTTCAACAACAGAGTGGTTAGTATTTCAGTAAAAAAAAGAAATCCAACCTATCAGTGTTGTTCGTTTCATAGTATTCATGGTAACCTTTGCATTTAAACAATGGCTAAAGCAAAAGCAGACAAAAACTATCCACAGGAAGTGTCCCCCCCCACCCCACCCTTCCCCATACAGAAGCAGCATCATTTGGGTTCAGCTATTTGGATTCATTTTCTGTTACGTTTTTTTCATCTCTTGGTAATAATGCTTTTTATTTTACAAAAACACATCTATGAAATATATAAATTCCCCAAAACCATCCTGGTTTATGGGGAAGCAGGAAGAAAAACCCCAACAAACACAAAAAAAAATCATTCAATACTTTATTTGTGCAGCAAAGAGACTCTGTATTTCCTGAATTAAACTTGTTTCATTATCCTTATGGGGTAATTGTTTTAGGGAGATCAAACACAATGTCTGGACTGACTCTTGTTTACCTTTCAAAATAATAGGCCAAGTTCTGCAGGTGTGCTATTGTAAGTCTGGAGTAATGCCTTCAAACCTTACTTCAGATTTACACTGGCGGAACAGAGAGCAGAATATGCCCATTTCACAACATTTTAGCAGCACAGCTCCAATTCACTTTAAAGGTGATTCTACGCAAAACCTCATGTAGTGCATTCAAAATTTAGAGGTTACTCTTCAAACGTATTGATGATAATGGTACCATGCAAGATATCAACTCTGCCTATTGTGTCTAATCACATTGTCAACTGGTATCAAATTCTTAGCTTCCTCAGCACAGATGCCTTAGATGGAAATTTCTGGGACAAAAAGGGAGTAAGTGACTGCTGATATCCACAAGACACCCATTTGTGTTCCTAGGGTAGGAAGTGGTATGAAACTAGCTTCAGGAAAGAATCAGGGATGTTTTGCAGATGCATGGTCAGCATAGCATGCAGCAGGTGCATGCAAATGGGGGAGGTGCAAATAAAGAAGAGCACAGTGAAAGCTCATTACTTTTTATCCTCTCATTTAATGCCAGAATAATTGAAATTAAAATTAAACTAAACAGCACTAAATTTAGAGCATATGGAAGAGAATACTTCTTTACCATATCAAGTTGTTAGCGTCAACTCAGAATATTGTGTCTGGATAATTTTCATGACCACTATTACTTTGGTACATAAAGCAAGCTGAGATAGCTATTATATTAATAAAATGCCATGCTTAAAATAATAAGATAATCACTTACAAGGGTGAAGAAAAAAAATCTCTTCTCCACCTCAAGTTCAGCACTGAATAGCTAGATACTTCTTTCAGAGTAGCAGCCGTGTTAGTCTGTATTCGCAAAAAGAAAAGGAGTACTTGTGGCACCTTAGAGACTAACAAACCTTAGTCTCTAAGGTGCCACAAGTACTCCTTTTCTTTTTGCTAGATACTTCTGGAGCACATCATCCTCCTGAGAAAAATCTGATACTGACCCCTGACTGAAAATACACCAAACCCGACTGAAAACAGTACACCAAGCCTGACTGACCTTTAGCTTGATCTAGTATGGAAATTTATATATTTATCTGCAGTAAAAAATGACACAAATATCACTGAGGTAATCCTGCTGTACAATTTTTATTCACCAAATGTTAGACCAGATCTATTATTTTAATAATAATTGTATTCAATATTTATAATTAAAAGGTAATTAACAGAGGAATAGGTCTGGAACAACCTCTCTCTTTGTATTTCTCAAAGTAAAAACAAGACACCATGCAAAGCTAACCTGAGCGTCCTCTCTCCTATGTGTGGGGCTGGCCCTAGCCACCCGGCATTGTAGTGTGGGGCTGGCCTTAGCTGCCTGGTGTTGCTGCTCGCCTGAGTTCCTTTGAGTGGGGCTGGCTCAAGCCACCTGCTGTCATCGCTCACCCCCCTGAACGTTTCTCTGTGTCCACCGAGGGGGACATGCCCCATTTTTCTTTTTGCAAAACTGGGCATAGGGTCAGTTGGCGAGATCAAACAGGACAAGTGCCCAGTTTGCCAAAAGAGTCAGGATGGCTGGGACAGGGCTTAAAAAGGGGACTGTCCTGGCCAAAACAGAATGCATGGTCACCCTATATATGCATAATTGCATTATACATGGGCCTTACCTGTAATTGTTATCTAAAAGAAGGAGAACAGATGTTTATCCCAAGTAAAGCTTTCACTAACCACAAAAGGGAAAAGAGCAGAAAACTTTGAATTTTTGCCATCAGCTCTAATTTATCTGGGAAGTGTTAGATACTACTTTGATAGGCACTATATACAATCATGGGATGGACAGACACGATAAGATTAGATTAGACTGAATGTGAGAAAAATGCTAATGTAAAGAATACTGTTACAAAATGCTAAGGCCAATGTTTAGCTTTCATACAGCATCCGTGGAGCTCAAAAGCACATTGCTTTATATTCTATACAGCGGGTACAATCAATCTGTATTTAATTATTCTCCTTGCACAAATGTCTAGCAGATTTTTAAAATACGGAAGTGACTACCTATTACAAATTTTCAAAGTTAAGAATCCATTAAATCAGCATTATTTGCAAATGACTACTGAGATAAGTCTTTTACACCACTCTGGTTTGCACATACAATGCTGAAAGGACTATGATGGTAAGAAATCATTCATATTTCCTATAAAGCACAGCGTACAGAGTAATACAAATTAATCTGAATGGAAATTAGAAACTGTGTGCTAGCATAAATATTCAAAACACACACTAAAATAGAGGTATAACAGTAAGACCTAAGGGTCAGGAGACAGGTGCTTCTATGTAATAAATGAATAAAATATACATATTGATAACGTCTTCTCTTACTTTCTAAAATTATATCTATCTACAGATACAACCATTCATGCACACGTAATAAATTCCAAAGAAAACCAATCACAATGACACTGTTGGAATGCAAAGGAAGGGGAGTGTCAGACAAGGATAAACAATTATTTTAAAAAAATTATAACCTCTGAACAATTAATGTTTTCAAACTATTTTAGAAAGTGGGGAGGTATATACTGAAGCAGATATTCAAAATGTGTTACCTGCCAGCCTAAGGCGCTATAGGGCAGAATCAGAGGGCAGATACCTAAGGAGGTCTCCATTATATAGCCACGTCCCTCACGATTATTTCATTTCTGAATAAACAGGGCTACCTTAAAGCTATTCTGCCATTTCAAGGCATCCAGTACAGAGAAGCAGAGTGAGTAGAAATCATGGATGTTCTATCTAGTGAGAATGTGTATGATTATATTCTCTTCTAGCTGTATTGGTAGTATTCGGTACTAATCCTTATTATGGAATAGGACATTTGCTAAGTTTTAGTGGGAATGGTATGAAACGCACAAATTCTAATCAGCAGAAAAATTGCTTCTGAGTATGCGCAACAGTATCTGCATCTTTATTAAAACTGAAAATAAGATGCAAATTTAAAGTGAGGGAAATTAATCTTTTAAATAGGATAGGGCACTTTTGCCAAAGGATGTGGCAAGTACTTCAGCACCTGGAACCTTTAAGTCAAGACTGGTTGTCTTTATAAAGGCTATGCTCTAGCTCAATCACAAGTTAGTGGGCTTAATGAGGGAATAGCTGGATGAAATTCTATAGCCTATGTTTTACAGGAGGATGATCATGATCCTTCTGGCCTTAAAATCTATGGAAGATTTTTAGCAGATCCCTAGACTGGCTCCCTTTGAGACAATCCAACGTAGACTCTAGATAGTGTAACTTGGTGTAGCCGGACAGGCTCAGGTGCTGAAGCTGAGGCAATATGCAAGCGGGAGACTGAAAATGTCCCCTTGACACACATAGCATATTCTTCCCAAATTCACACATCCTCTGTTCCATTTCACCTCAGTGAAGTGTGTGAACTTTACTCCAACATTCTGTTCATTTCAAGGTAGTGTGAAGTTCAAAGTCCAGTTCAGACTGTTTAAATGCTGACAGGCACTATCAGTTTTCTCTCTCTTTCTTTTTAATTTTCCCTTTTAAAACATCAATTAGGTGCAACAATATGCATTTAAAACATTAAGGTGTGTATACAAACACACACATCAGGAAATATCAATTATTAAGTGGATTTTTTTAACATCCTTCCCATGCCCAATGTTGCTGCTCAGGGTGGAAATTAGTCTTTTCCATTCCTCTTTGTCATTTGTTGTTGCTTCCATTTGCTCTATGGTGTTGAGAATAATTATTTTGTCCTCACTGCTAAGGGTTCTTCTTAAGTTTTTCTTCAGCATCTTTGTTTCCTCACACATGTTGGTTTCCACTTGACAGCTTCATGTGGGAATCTGTGGTTGGCATCCAGAGTACATCCCTCAAATATATCCAGCACTTCTTTCTGAATCTGGTAGAAAGGACCACTGGTTGGTGATCTCTCAGATCACTTTGATGGGGGTGAAGTCTTTCCAATCAATGCCCAGAATCTTTCAGAGGCACTTATTTTCAAAGGTGTCTAGTTTTCTAACATTTTAGTTGATCTCCAGCTTTCGTAGCCATAGATTAGTACCCGAGATTAAGTTTACATTGAAAATTCTCAGTTTTATTCTGGTGCCATATTTCTTTGATTCCCATATTTTGTTGACTTTAGTAAGTGCTGTGGATGTCTTTGTTATCCTTGATGTCAATTCAAGAACACCACTTTTTGAGGTCTCCATTGGCTCATACGGTGCTGCCCAGGTAGACAAACTGTTCTACTTTCTTGATTTTTGCCTTCTAATGTGATGTTAGTACTTGACATCTGGGTTTCAATAATGTTCTTTTTAGTATAAATAATGCTTGGCCTGCTAGTTTAGCCAAGCTGTCTGTCTTTTTAACTTTTCAGGTTGCTCAGTAATGTAAAATCATCAGCACAGTCTAGGTGTTCTAGGCATTTGTCCTCTATACATGCTGTATTGGCATTTGTGTTGCTAATACATTTTTTCATTATCCAGTTTATGGAAATACCAAACAACAATAGAAAAAAACAACAACCCTGTTTCATGCCAGTGTCCACACTGAACCACTCTGTTGTGTGGTTGTTCACCCTGACAGAGCAATATGCCTCTTTGTATTTGGGCTTGATGATATTGATGACTTTATCTAGGATTCTGTAGTACGGAAGAATACTCTACAATGTGTGTCTGTGCAGGCTGTCAAATGCCTTTTGAAAATCAATGAAATTGATTCATAGGGGAGCTTGCTATTCTATACATTCTTCTGTGATGGGGTCCTTTGTGTGAATATCTGATCTACACAGGATCTACACATGAGCCCATCAAAAGGAAAGACAGGAAAAGGTTTACAACTGAAGTAGCACAGAAAAGCAGATGGGCAGATCATTTCAAAGAAGTCCTCAAATAGAACCAGTCCCAATCTCAGCATCAAATTTTGATGAAACGTGAATTTGATCAACTTGACATCAATATTAGTCCAATAGAGATGTCAGAAGGACAGGCTGCAATAAAAAAACTGAAAAACAACAAATTGACCAGAGATTATCATATTAGAACAGACATGCCAAAAGTATATTATAACATCATCTTAACAAAAGGACAGAGCTTTTTGAAGAAACTTGGGAAAAAGTGACCCCTCCTGACCAATGAGGACATGGAATCATTGTCAGAATACCCAAAAACAATGATCTTACTCTCTGTTGTAGGGTAAGGCTTCTGCCGCATAACACACAGGATGAAAGAGGCAGTGGATGCAAAGATTAGAGAAGAAAGGGCTGGATGCCTGTGTAGATCAGATATTAAATGGATAGCTAAATAACATACAATGTAATAATTATTCAGCCTTGACAGTGTATCTTTGAACATATCAGTGCATCACCATTTTTCCAAGTATGGAACCAAATGGTAGCATTTAGCCATTAAAATGCATAGAGGGCAATGCGAAGCCACAGTGAGCCATAGGCAGCTCTGTACATAGGTGGACTGCACAAACCTTTAGTGGTGCCTTGGCTGTTCCCCAGCCTTTCTGGAAAGATGTATACTCATGGGGTGCAGGATGGCTTGCTCTGCTCCCTGATCCACACACCTGTGTAAGGCTCAGCCACAACCTGGCCCATGTTAACTACCATTTTACCTATATTATTTGCCTCTTTAGTATCATATAACTATAATACATGGCAGTGGGTGACAACAGTCCATACACACGCATTGTTTTGTTTCACTCCACCAGTGAGTTACAATCATATTCAACCAATCAAAAGCAAGTCTATTACAATGTCAACCACTGTATTCTCTCAGATCTCAGAATTATTTTCAGTCACCTGTAGGCTAATATACAACGCACCCAAATGTTCAAGAGCAAGATCCAATGCCTCATCTGTTATTTATTAATCTGATTTGGATTCCAAAGCCAAGGGTGGCTGCCTTATACCACTCAGATTTAGAATATGAATAGTAACCCTAGATAGAATGAGCAGAGTGCAAGTAAGACTGTCAAATGTGCATGGTAAATGCGGTTTATCAGATAGTTGCAAATTTATGTATCACATAACTATCCGCATTGCATATGTGGGATACGTGTCTGTCTCCATTGTAGATGGTAAGAAGGGAGATTTTATTCACTATGTCTAATATATATGAAGTGGAACCTGCACTGAGGACACCTTCAATAAATAATCCCTTGTTTTAAGCAATAACTTTAAGGTCTCCCAAAGGCTAAGAGTAGAATTTTAAATTAGTTAAAGACCAATGATCTGATCCAAAGCACTTTGAAGTCTGTGGGAATCTTTCCATTGACTTCAGTGGGCTTTAGATCACGCCCTAACTCTGCTAACATAACTCACTTTTGTTGGTTCCTAAAGTGGTTGCTTAAGGGGTTTCATTCCATATTCAGACAACAATAAAGATATTAAAAGTTACCTTTTAAGCATATACCTATATGAAATTTAAATGATACATTCCAAGATATGATACCCAGCAGGTTTCCTTTCAAAGCTGAGGGACCTATATTAATGCATAACCCAGGTGCATGGCACTGACCCAGCCTTATACTATGTCAGATCAAACTTCAGTAAAACAGTCAGGTATGTATTTTATAACAAAGTTATAAAATTTGATAGGAAAAGTGGTAATGGCAATCTTTAAAGGTCTCTTCAACTATACCTTCATGATAAATCTCAAGACTGGATGAGAATTTCAGAGAAGGAAATAAAGTATAGGTTTAGGGTGATATTCAAACCATGTACAAAAATATGAATTTAGCCCTGGTCTCCAATGTCTGCAATAATTTACATAAAGTGGCAACAAATTTACAATTAGACTCATGGTTTTGGATGTTTCAGTTTTGGGTACCCAACGTGAGATACCTTCAAGTGGTCTGATTTCCAGAAAGTGATAAGCATCAGCTTCTGAACATCAGACCCCTTTTACTCTCACTTTTACAAATCACTAGTCACTTCTGTAAATCTTTGCTAGTACGTTTACTTGATACATAGTTACACATGCCAAATGACATAATGAAAAACGAAGTGATCTAAGATAACAGTCATTATAGCTATAATAATTAGATCACGCAGAATTGCTAGAATTTTTGCAGTTTTGTGGTACACAATTCCTTAGAAGTTGCTTTTAGTGAAGGCATTCATGCCCATAAGTGAAAAGGAGAAGTCCATAACTGATGATGTAACATGTAACACAAGAGGGGATATTCTTAAAGAAATCTGTTTCCCTTTAGCAGTTCACATTTCAGTGAGCAAATACAAAAATGAATAGAAGTAAAGACATTCTGGCCACCTGGAAAACCTTACAGTTATAAATTCTCTTGTATTCAAATCAGTGGACTGGACTTTCTAACCATGTATATTCCTGAATAAATTAACCATTGTCAGCATAATATTCTGTATATCTATTCTGAATATGGAATAAAAACTGTATGGGGTTGCACACAACTGGTTCACACAAATATCTTCATTACTTCACATTCAAACCTTCCACGAGACTGTAAAATATTCCCAGAAAAGGAATGTATCATTTATTTCTGGGGTTTACTGCCCTAGGAGGAAAAACTACTGCTTTGTAAGGATTTTGCACTTTACAGCTCTCAACTTAAATGCTGAGATTAATGAAAGACACACACATTATCTACAGATGGCTAAAAGGTCCATTTTATAGCTCTTTGATTTCTATGTTCTATGTTCTTATAAATTATTTCTATGTTATTAAACACAACAGGGCCCAATTCTCATCTCACAATAGATTTACAATGGAGTAACTCCACTGACTTCAAAGCAGATACTCCAGATTTAAACTGGCCTGAATCAGTCCTATTGCCTTTTTGAGTTTGAAAAACAATATCCACTGCTAATTTTCCATTTTTAACTGAATTTGATGCTCATCTAAGGAGTCAGATTGACAGCCACAGAGACTGTATTTCTCCATTTACCCAAAGAACAGGTATGCTATGTACGGCAGCAAGTTTCTCAGCATTGGCATACCAATTTGTCTCAGCTGCCACCTAGACAGCCATTTAGCGAATGAGAAGCTAGTTTAATCTCCATGCTAACACAGTCATTGGCCTCCTTGCTGAGACTTCCAACAGGGTACAAATTAGTTCCAGTTTAGTAGTGGATTTTTGAGATGTAGACATCTGTTCACAACCTATATACTAAGACCACACACTAATTTACAGAGGCCATTAAACAGCTAGCTATTAATGATGTTGGTAGGATTTGAACAACTGGTTCTAGAGGTGAACTACTCTATATATCCCCGTACCTTTCCCATAAGCATGGCTAAATTCCTACGGTTTGTCACTTGTACTAACTTTTCTGAGATGCTTTTTCTTTAAAGTTTTTTCTTAGAATCATTTCCATGAGAATCTGTAAACAAAGATTTGCAGCCAATTAAGGCATTTAAGCTGAGTTTCCTAATTAGAAGATAAGACACAAAAATGTCAGAAAACAATGCAATATATAACTGATCAGTAATGTGAAAATTTAAATCTTGATAAGCATGCACCATCTGAAAAATCAGACCTCTTTTACCCTCACTTTTACAAATCAAAATATCAACAACTGCACTGGTTATGAAGGCTTGAGTAGGAAATGTGCAACTATGGAAATCCAAATTTAGGGCCTTGTATGCTATCTAAACCCCTGGATCTGCAGGGTAGTAGGAGTGGTTGGGTGCAGATTGAGTAGATATGCCATAGGGGCAGTTTTCAGAGTAGCAGCCGTGTTAGTCTGTATTCGCAAAAAGAAAAGGAGTACTTGTGGCACCTTAGAGACTAACAAATTTATTTGAGCATAAGCTTTCGTGAGCTACAGCTCATTTCATTGGATGCATCGGATTCATAAGGGCAGTGTTTGCAATCCATTCATACCTCAGAGGGAGGCTCAGCAAAGGGAACTTTCGAAAATGGGATGGGAAAGGATCCACCGGACACATGATTGGCTAGAAGGTGGTATGCAAGTGCTGTGATCACTATTTCAGATGATAGATTGCAACAAAGGCAGCTGAGGGGCTGAAACCCTAATGAGTTTGGAGCATGTGAATTCCATCCACTTAATTCCCTCAGAAAGCCCATTTTACTCAAGCATTTTATAGCCCTGAATCAGATGGTATCTAGGCAGAGTTGACCTTCATCCTAGGAACAGAAATATAAGTCTCCTTGGTATACACGACACAAATGAAACTGTGGGTTAAGTGGTCTGCTTGATTAGATAGGAAGTGTGATCCACTTTCTACTGTGTTTCTAGCCATTTAAATTATGAAGGTTGATTATCCTTCTCAAGGACTTATCATTCCTTTTGTATCCTGTAGGGATTGTGATTGGGTTTTTGGCAATGAGGAGGGTTACAAAACATTTCTTATTTATATAAATGCCAGAATATGTCTCCTGGCATCTCAAGACAACACCCCCAAATAAATAAGCCCAAACTGAAATTCTCAGATGATGTGAAAAAAGCCAGTCTTGTGAAATGTTTAGAGCTGTGTTTTATTTGGGGGTTTTTTCTCCATATTTAGCAGTATCTGGAGGTCATTATTAGCCTGATTATTTCAGGCCCTACTTGAGTAGCGGGATTATCATTCAAAAATTGTGGCTGAGCTGCAGATGAGCCATGGAAAATCACAGAAAAGTAATAATGGGCTTTATTATTTGGGGTAATAAGATCCATTATTATTTCTGTGTGATTTTCCCCCGTTGGACACCTGTTACTCAGAGCGGGGACTCCTGAGGTCAGCCACCTGGGGCTGAGAGCAGCAGCCCGGGACTGAGAGTGGCAGCTCTGGCCACCTGAGGCCGAGAGTGGGAGCCTGAGGCTGAGAGTGAGAGTTTGGGGCTGAAGCATGGGCTCCCGCTATTGACAGCCTGGGGTTGAGAACAGGGGCTCTTGCCGTCAGCAGCCCAGGGCTGAGTGTGGGCCCGGGACTTCCACTCTCAGCCCTGTACACAGCAACACTTGCACTGTCAAAACTGCAGTGGAAGCCTAAATTTGCAGGATCCACAAGTTCTGCAATATTGCTAATTAAGTAGGTCCTTACTGATTACAAAAACATGCACTCATTAATATGCTTTGGCTGATATAACCTCCAACTCTTTGGATTAAATTACTCTTTTTTCCTCAGGTGATCATGGCAATTAAATCAGACCTTGATAACTCTGGAGTGAGGGAAAAAGGGAGCATGATTATAAAGGCTCATTAGGAAATAAAGCACACTCAGACCACAGGATTCAGCCACACTGAGGCAGCAGGAATGGCTACCACTGATCCAGAATTTCCCAGAAGACAATAAAAAGTAGGATTTGTAAAGGAGAGATTCTGAATACACCCCTTTCCAGGTCCTAACTTGCTGTTCATGCTTAACATTTCTCTGCAACATAGTGCTTTTAGATAAGTTGCAGAACCTACTATTCGTGGTTTCATAAGGAATTACCTTCCAAATGGCAGTATCTTGTGTTATACGCAAGAGACTTTAAATCTTTGCAAACTAAAAACTCACTGAGGAAAAATGAGCAGACAAAATCTGTGATGGGAAAGAACTACTTTCTTGTAAAACTCCTAAAAATACATTGTGATCAGCCTAAAATTTGAACCATTGCGAACTGTGTTGGTTTCTGCAGCTTTTTCCACTGTGGGATGTTCATCGTGATAACTAAAGAATGTTTATTAAAACTCCAAGGAGGTGAATGAATGAACGAATAAATAAACATCATCTCTCAGAAACAAGAATAATTAAACTGCTCTAACATACATATGATTAAACTCACTGAATCCAGGGCATGTGATTACTCTACTGTGCAGATTTTCTATGGAAAAACCAGTAACTTTAAAAAAAAATAACCCCGCCCTCACAAAATCTCAAATTATGACCTTATATTAAGAACAAACTACAGACTGTCTGCTTGTATTCACTGCAAGAGTCTGACTTCCCTGTTGATTTAAGTGTACTTTCTTTCATCTCACTTCCAACTGATTTCTCAAGTCTTTTGTGCGTCAGCTGAACCTTGGGGTACTGTTATTATGTGTCCTTTTTTCATATATGATTCAGGGAGGAATTTAGAGCTTAGTTGGCTGATGGACAGAGGACAACAGAATATTTGAAGGCTAAAGTCTACTTGTCCACATTCTTTCCTTTAGGACTCCTGAAAGCCATTTTCTCAGGAGTATATTCAGTCATTCTGTTTAACGCAGGATTAATCTGTAATCCACAAGGCACTGAAAAAAGCAGATATTAATCAACCAAATGTCTTTTCTCCACTTCTACTTCTACTCAGTGTTGTCTTTTAATTAAAATAAAGCTTTTGCTCAACTAGAACTTTAAAAAAAAGTAGCCAATCTGTCATTATAATTTCTTTTATCTGTAGAATTTTCTTCCGTCATTTGTTGAATACAGGCACTTTGTTAAGTTTTCCCTACTTACACACAAGTAATTTAAAAACTGCACTGAAAAAGTTTAACTTCTTAATCTAAAATTGATATTGATTTTAGTCATCTTCCCAGGGCCAATTTAAGGAAAAATCAAAGGGATTTCAGAGGGACGAGACTGTTATAATAGAAAAATCAATAAGGTATAAGAAAAAATAAAAAGAAACTAACTTTGCTTATGCCTAAAGTCTAAATTTTGTTATGAAAAATGGGTATGATATGATGTTCTGATATGAACAGAAGCATTTTCATTATATATTATTAATTATTATTATTATTATTATTTAATTTGATTGAAAACAAGACAGCAGGCAGGGTTTGGATGGATGCATTTCTTGCCTTCTGGCAATCCCAAATGCGCCACCACTGAGCTAATATAACAAAAATCTCTGCAATAACTAGGAAGTTACATTGGCCAGTCAAGCTTCACTCTCCAAAGTAAGAACTCACGTTAGGCTATGTCTACACTTGCAGATGTAGAGCGCAGGGAGTTAAACCAGCCCTCAGAGACAGCAGCAGGGAAAGCGCAGGGAGTGTGTTGTGTGTATGTGGGGGGAGAGACAGTGTGTTTTGGGGGGCAGAGAGTGTGTCAGGATGCTGTCTTGTAAGTTCAGGCAGCAGCAGGGGGGAGGGGGAAACCCGACATCAGCCCCCATCCCCTCGCTTCTCTCTCTCTCTCACACACATGCACAAATGCCTGCCTCTGCAGCAGGAGCATTCCACAGTAATGGTTTGCCGTGTGTCCCAGAGCAGATAAGCAGCCTGCTATCAGAAACGGAGCTTTGAAAGGGGGATATCCGCATGCTTGCAACTCAGTTCAAAACAATGACCAGAGTGGCCACTTGACTTCCAGAGGCCAATCACAGTGCAGTAATGCAACACGTCCTTCACAATGATACCCTAGCACTTCAGCCAAGGCACAGAAAGCTCTATGCTTCTCGTGGAGGTAGATTACAGGGGCGCTCCAGCCGCGGAATCCAGGCACTCTAAGTGCCTTGCCAATGTGGACACCTCAAGAGTTAGGGCGCCCAGGGCTGATTTAATGCACTCTATCTTGCAAGTGTAGACAAGGCCTTAGTTAGCGCTCAAACACATGTAGTCCCATTTGAGTCACTAGAGATTTGGAATATTCATATGTGTAAATGCTACTCAGTGCATGGGGGGGGGATAGCTCAGTGGTTTGAGCATTGGCCTGCTAAACCCAGGTTTGTGAGTTCAATCCTTGGGGGAGCCATTTAGGGGCAAAAATTGGGGATTGGTCCTGCTTTGAGCAG
Organism: Dermochelys coriacea; assembly: GCF_009764565.3. Lineage (NCBI taxonomy): Eukaryota > Metazoa > Chordata > Testudines > Dermochelyidae > Dermochelys > Dermochelys coriacea. The sequence goes on from NC_050068.2 coordinate 282,088,484, forward strand.
GGGCTTGGACTAGATGACCTCCTGAGGTCCCTTCCAACCCTGATATTCTATGATTCTATGAGTGTGAATACAGGTTGCTGAATTGGGCCCCGAGGGTAAAATTTACCCTTCTGTAGAGGGCCAATCTCAGGCCTATGCACCACTTATGTCTTGCTAGAAGCCTATTTTGAGGGTTTACCATAAGTGAGATTTAAGTGATGCACAGGCCTTACACTGGCTCTCTGCACAGGGGTGAATTTCAAACTAAGTGAATTGCAAAAACCAACCAACCAACTAGCCAACACAATTGTAAAAAGTTTTCCATATTCCTCCAGTGTTAGTAATATAGATTACTATTGTAGACCAACTAAGGATTTTGACAAAATACATTTTATAGGATTTTTCATCTACATATAGACCTTGTCAAATACCATAGTATAGGCTCGATATTTAGATTTTCTTGGGAAAGGGGTTTCGTAATATCTAATATGAATACAACTATTCAGAGGAATTTTTGCTCTTCACTTCACTGGAAACTATTGTTTTATATGAAGTCTAATCAAAGCATCCCTTTGCAGTATTTGCAATCCAGACACAGCACTGCTGTACCAAAGAAAGAAGTAGAAAAGACTATAAACAAGGCCTCACACGTCTAGTGGTTCTGTCCAAAATGAGTGAAGTGCAAAAACTAAGACCTTGTCAACAATGAGTATTTCATGCATGCATTAGTGCAAACCCCAAACCAGACAAGCAAAACTGTATATACAAAAATTGCACCAGTGTTCTTTCCTCTGCTTGAAACTGGACTGAAAGGCACAGATGTAAATTGTTGCTTATAGTGGTTTGGCCTGTGTACATGAGGGGTGTGCACTAGTGCAGCTCGACTGACGATTGTAACCAGGTTTCATCCCCAACGTAGACAAGGTTTAAAACAGCATTAACTGTGAAAAGCAGGTTAGTTCTTTAAATTTCCACATGGATATTCTACAGGAACAGATTATTCTTATTTAATATTTTTTAAATTTTCACAATACTTTTACATTACCAATCTCTAATTCAAGGGAAATAGTAAAAGTTGGCAAGAGCTAAGTATGACCATTCCATCCTCTACCCAAATGTCAATTATGCTTTTAAAAATATGTGGTTATTAAGAATTAGAGTCTCAAATTTCTGAAATGAAGACGACTGCTAGGGGTGGTACAGTTATTCTTTGGTATCTTCGTTGTGTTTCAATTAGTTTGAAAATGAATATCAGCAGTCCTTTCCATTCCAGGACTAGGCCTCTTTGATCTCCTTTTCTGGTGCAGCAAATGCTCCTGGCACTCTGAAGGTGCACTCTGATTAGTTTGGGTGTAGGCTTCTTAGTTGAATCATAGTTTTTTGGTCCATCTATTTTGCTGAACTCTGGATCACCAGCTGATACCTGCTTCCTTCTCTTCTCTATCAGTCACTGTGAATTTTGACTTCAAAGAGGAAGAGGGAAGTAGGACTCAAACCTTATCTTATGAGAAAAGGTTAAATTAAATAAATGTGATTGTGATATTTTAATCAGATGATAGTGAGTAAATGAAAAAAACAACTAGGTATCACACAACTCTACCTGCCAGACTATTAAAGCACGAATTTTCAAGACTTCAGTGGATATAACTGAGTGCAGAGTTTGGTCCAGAGAGCAGTTAGACCATGAGACCTAAGGGGAAGCATAATAACCATTAGGCATGCTGTCTCTAAGGCAGCAAGTCTAAATGAATTAGGCCATATATTGCCTCCAGGGCATATGACCAAACTTCCAATTGGGGGAGTGCAGCATATAGTCCTTTGATAGTTCATTTCTAGCCTTGTTGTGGAGAGTGCATAGTTGTTTTGAGATCAATATAAAATATAGATGGACATTTTAGAGTGGAGTAAGAGTTGTATATTTGTGGCCAGCCAACCTGGACAGTGGTCTGTAAAGATTAATTCATCTTACTGGTGTCTTATGAGTGAGGTTCTTTTAGAAACCACATGACAAACTCTGAAACACCAGCTGTGCACATGCAGAAACTTTCCTCACATATTACATTAAATAGGAATGCAAATGTGGGGGGAAAATCCTGATTTTATTGTCCTCATCACTCAATATCTTTTTAAATGAGGAACATCCTTCCATATTTGTACATTTGAAATCATTACAAAGAGAAGAAAAGACTTTCTAAAATCTCGCATATCCCTTACTGGATACCCTTATGTAGTAGGGTAGATACTCACAGAAGCAGGTGGTGAACACCTTTGCACTGTAAAAATACAGGAATTACTGAATACCAAGAATAAGAATAATTTTAATACCCACAATGCGAACTCCAGAAGACTGTAAATCTTCACTGTGTTGGAACAATCCAGCACTACATTTCTATGGGAAACACATTTAAGCAGATGCATCTGTGTTTTTAAAGAAAACTAGTATTACATAGCAAAGTCATTCATATTGATAGGATATGGCTTTCCCATACTCTAATTGGTCTTTTTTTATTACCAAAGTATTTATATACATCCTTACAGTATATTTAGTTACCATTACTTCTATACTCTCTGGAAGTATCATAGAAAGATGAACAAATAAAAATCTCCTCAGGCCACAAAAACAGAATGCCAGATTTCAAGGCCCTTCTATTCACATGACCCTTCCTGTAAACTATTTCTAGTTAGCAGTTTGTATCACCTTCCCATCTTCCTGTCTCGAGTGCTTTGAACTCTCACTGAGAATTCTGGTGTAGCACAAACTTATAAAGCACGGAACAGAACAGCTGCTATTTATTTCACTTTAGTTCTTTCTTGTGCTCTGTATTTGCAGGTGGTGGAAGGAAGTAAAACAATTATGCCAAAAACTCTTAGGCCAATTCAACACAGGTTGACAATTATCAACACTGACAGAGCTGATCATTTATGGAGTTATGTACACAACCAGACAGAGATTTAACATTCACTTTTGAATCAGAAAATATACAGGTGTGAAGCCCAGGGTGCTATTTCTACTATGATACAATGCACTTTATATTCATGTGATATAAATTATGAAGTTATTTATAGGTTTCAGAGTAGCATCCGTGTTAGTCTGTATTCGCAAAAAGAAAAGGAGTACTTGTGGCACCTTAGAGACTAACAAATTTATTTGAGCATAAGCTTTCGTGAGCTACAGCTCACTTCATCGGCTGATCCGATGTCCATCCCTGTCCAGCCTGACTAATAGCCATTGATAGACCTATCCTCCATGAATTTATCTTGTTCTTTTTTTAAGCCTGTTATAGTCTTGGCCTTCACAACATCCTTTGGCAAGGAGTTCCACAGGTTGACTGTGTGTTGTGTGAAAAAAGTGCTTCTCTTGTTTGTTTTAAACCTACTGCCTAATTTCATTTGGTGGCTCCTAGTTCTTGTATTATGAGAAGGAATAAATAACACTTCCTTTTTTACTTTCTCCACACTAGTCATGATTTTATAGACTTCAATCATATCCCCCCCCTTATTCAGCTCTTTTCCAAGCTGAAAAGTCCCAGTCTTATTAATCTCTCCTCATTTTGTACCTCACTGTTTACCCCTTTTTCTAGATCATTTATGAATATGTTGAACAATACTGGTCCCTGTACAGACCCCTGGGGGACACCACTATTTACCTCTCTCCATTCTGAAAACTGACCATTTATTCCTACCATTTGTTTTGTATCTTTTAACCAGTTACCAATCCATTAGAGGACCTTCCCTCTTATCCCATGACAGCTTACTTTGCTTAAGAGCCTTTGGTGAGGGACCTTGTCAAAGGTTGCCTGAAAATCTAAGTACACTATATCCTCCTGTCCACATGCTTGTTGACCCCCCTCAAAGAATTCTAGTAGATTGGTGAGGCATGATTTCAAAAATCATTACAAAAACTATGTTGACTCTTCCCCAACAAATTATGTTCATCTATGTGTCTGACAATTTTGTTCTTGACTATAGTTTCAACCAGTTTGCCCAGTACTGAAATCAGGCTTACCAGCCTGTAATTGCTGGGATCATCTCTGGAGCCCTTTTTATAAATTGGCGTCTCATTAGCTATCTTCCAGTCATTTGGTACAGAAGCTGATTTAAATGATAGGTTACAGACTACAGTTAGTAGTTCTGCAATTTCATTTGAGTTCCTTCAGAACTTTTGGGTACTGGTGACTTATTACTCCTTAGTTTATCAATTTGTTCCATTTGTTCAATTTAGGACAGTTCCTCAGTATCCCATATGTGGATTCATTTTTCACTAATCTCCTAGGATGTTCTGGACTTTTGTAGAACCTTCTAGACTTTCCAAGAACCACATTTTCCTCGAACCTCCTAGAATGTTGTCAGCCATATCCTCGCAGGTATATAAAGGGCCAGTCAGTCACTCAGTCAGTGAGATATAAGAACGAACTAATGTGAAAGCCCAGCTCCGATATTGTGAATCTTGTTTTATTGTGTAATTGTGAAAGCATACTTGTGTTTTAAAACTTGAAGCGTATGAGCAGCAACTAATAAAGGACATATTTAATGAGAGCCCAGAGATAGCTATTGAACCTCAATCTATGCAACAATATAAAATAAATATGGTTACTTCTTTTGCCATGCTTAACACATAATGTTTGATGACTTTCTAAGTCTGTGGAACAAGAGGGAGGGTTTTTTTCCTCGCTCGTTGACACTGCTCCAGTGTCCATCAAAGAAAGGTTCAGAGAAATGAAGCACCACAAAAAGACCTGGGTTTTTTGTATGACCTTAGTAAGATGCCAGTGGACAGGAAAACACTCTTGAACAATTGTATGGAATTTCACCAGATGCTGACACGGGGGAATGTTCAGATGTCAACGATAAAGACCTCTATGTCAAATTAGACAACATTCCTCACATTTTGCCATGTGGGAAGCACTGTCCATTCCAAATTCTCCATTTCACTCATGATACAGAGCTGAAGCACACTTTTCCTAATGTGTGGATAGCTTTGAGGATTCTGCTTCACTGCTGGTTACAGTTGCGAGTGGTGAGCACAGCTTTTTGAAGCTCAGATTCACTAAAACATATCTTTGATCAATGACGGCCAACAAGAGATTGATGTCAGGTGCTATTTTATTGCTTTAAAATGCCATTGGCCAGTTTTTTGATCTCTCTGATGCTGTGCTTCAGGACATGAGGGCAAAGGTGAGAAAAGCGACCTTTTGAATTAAAGGATTAGGGTTAATATTCTAAGGCTGTCACCTACTGTAACACTGTTCAATACTGGTCCACCCTATGTTTGTGCACAGTTCAATTTCTTGTTGTTAGTACATTTCAGTTATTTTTAAAATTAAAAAGTTTTTATAAGCTTAGAGGAAACAATTTTTTATTTGTGTATATACGGCATGAATAAATACAGATTTACAGAACCTAGCTTGCAAATTTATCATCTTATATGACAGGGATAAATAATGCATGCAAATTGTAGATCAAAGTCATTAAATGGGCTATAAATGCAATAAAAATAAGGTATTTAAAAGATTAACCAACAGAGCAGGGCGGACACACTCTTTGCCTGGGGCACCATTTGGTCTTAGGGCCCCCCTCTCTGCAGTAAGTAATTTACAAAAAACATTAACAGGAAAATCTAATATGAATTACAATTGGATGAATTAAATCTTAAATGAACATAGATGCCTCATCTTGCAGGTAGTCTGAACCTTGCACATAGTTTGCTTTAATGTGCCACTCACAAAACAGCAATAATCTTTGGTTTTATTGTCTCACTTGCACAGATTTATTTATCTTTTGGTGAAGTATTTGCAAACACTTTCTAAAATTTACTAGAATATCCTAAGAAGCTTTTCAGTCTCTCTTTCCTTAAATCCAGGAGCCGAGTTCCATCTTTGAATGCATAGAAACTAACCCCATCGGACAGAGTTTGGCCCAAGGAAAGTTGTGTATGTGTAACTAAGAGCAACATTTGGCTTCTTCCTTTGAAAAATAATACCCAACGTAAAACTCTTAACATGTAAATATGATTTTTCTATATCCACATTGACACCCCCTATTTTTTTTTTCAAAGGAAATATGTTTTCCAGCTCTTAGAATGACCAATTGTGGAATGAAAGTTACTTCCCTCATCAGGTGATTTACATTAAAAGCAGTCTAATATTTTATTAGAATTGAATTTTGCTCCTCCAGTCACTTATATTCTGCTCAGGTATTTCTGAACTAAAACAGAACTTTTAAGCAGATTAGTTAGGCCTTGGCTACACAACACTTGCACCAGTTGAGCTATGTTTTTAAACCAGTTTAGTTAAACTGATGCAGCTTGTGTGCAGACACTACCATTTTGGTTTATAAATGTCTTGTAGCTTATCTTATTCTGTTTTTTTAAATGATTAAGCTAAATCAAAATGTCTCCACGGAAGCTTGCACAGATTTAATTAAATCAATCTAAAAACACACCTGTAGTTAAATCAGTGCATATCTGTGTATATATAAGACCTAAGACTGAATTCCAATTCAAAGAGTTCCTAAAAATTCAAGTATGTTTTCTGCTGCTAAAGAAACATTATGTGACAAAGAATGAGCACTTAGGTTAATTAAATGTGCCAAAGAGTTACCAGGTAGGTTAAAGAAATGTGTAATATTTCCACGTCCCGTTTCCTCTTTGAAGGAGATAGCTTGGATTGCGATTGGATCCCAACAGAGCATCTCTCTAATGATAAATGCATATTACCCTATTTAATAGAAAATAATAATTGAGGGCTTCTTTACTCAGATACTTCTGCTTTTTCAAGGCAGCGTTGTCATTCCCATTACTTCTTATAAAATTCTCAGTGCACAGTAAAAAATGTCACACGACATAATGCTGCAGAAGTAACATTTGCTGGAAATCCTTTCAAGCAGCTCACAGTGGTCTTTTAAAATTACACATATATAACAGTATTTCATTGTTAATTCTAAATCAAGTCCTACCTTCGCTTTGCTGTCCCCAGCCAATTTTCATGAGCAGTAATCTTTATTCTGTTAATTTCAGATGCGTGTCTAATTTATCATTAAATATATCCATCCGTTCTATAGGGCAATAGTTTTTGATATTCTGTCTGTTGGCAGTGCATCCCACCCTCTGTAAAACTTTTAGGGGATTTAGTGCTCATATTATTTACAATTAAATTCAAATAAGCCCCTGGGCAAAGCTGTATTTCCCACTATCTTGCCAGGGAGCAGACCCAAAGGTGAATATCCTGTTGGTTTCTCTGTACCTCTGCATTAATCCAGTACCCACTCCCCAGCACACAACCCAACCAGCCAAGCTGAGGACTGGGGAGTTCCTCAGATTTGGCGGGAGGATAAATGATCCCTCATCCCATTCTGTGAAAGTGGAGACAAACTCAACACTGCCTGATCTCAGTCATGTAAAACAGTCCACAAAGGGACAGATCCACTCGGCCTATCCATTCCCTGGCCTGCCTTCATCCTGTTCCCAAATCTCTATTCTCAATAGCCAGACTACCTTAATTCTGTCCCTTCCTACTAGAAGGCAGGGTGGGTTGTGTCCCAACATATTGTAGGAAAGCCTTTCAGGCTTACACTTAATTTATCCTATGTTTCTGCTGCTAGACTTTTTCCACAATGGCTCTCTCACAGTGAAGTCCTTTGCTGAAAGGGCTATTGTTTCAATGCAAGTAATAACCACATTTCTATCCCCTTCACTGTTCTGTTCCTTTCCTCACTTTGTGCCTTTATCCACATTCTTCATATGTATGATAGTGACTAACTCCCTTTAACTCAACATATTCAAAATGACTGTCCTGGTAAATGGTAACCAGAGCACTAGTCATCAAAGCTACAGCACGAAACTCCTAGACTCCTGTCAAACGTTCACCCGAGTAGCGGGTTGGGAACCTTCGGCTTGAATCTATAATCTTGTTCACCCTTCACGTTTCTCAGGCCTGGAATAAATCAGCCTGTCAGCTCTGAAAACACCACACACACAGACACTACACTTGATCCACTCTTCCATTGTTCACCTTGAGTACATTAATTCCTTCTTGCCCAGTTTCAATCCTTCATGGTTCAATCTGTGCAAAATTCAGCAGCGCCTCCCCTCACTCCAACAATCATCCCACAGAATTCTTCACTAGGTCCCTGTTTTATGACTCTCCACAGACCTGTCCCTTCCTTTGAATTTCTCACTTCATCTCTTTCCAGTCTACACACTCCTTTATACGCCAATTTCCTTTTTGTTCCCATTGCCTTCTTTTTCTTGGTAGTATGGGATTGATCCTTCTCCCATGCCATCTCCAACATCTGGAAAAGCCTGCCTGCAAGTAATTGACTCCCTGACTCTATTATAATTCCACTTCACTATCCATCCTCTCCCCCTTCCCATTGCTTCTAATCCTTTCTAATAAAATACAGAAATCAGATTCTATTTCCCAAGTCACACACAAGGTTTCCTATTGTATCATTTTTCACCTTTGCCCTAAAACACTTAGGGATATACCCCAAGAGATACATTATTTGTTATGTCGATGCATAGTTTACTTATACATATATTAATAATTATTTAGTTTATATTTGAAGGAACATTATAAATAGCTGTGGAGGGATCTGAGATATAGTACTTGTTGTAAGAACAAATTAATAGCATTACATTTGTAACAGCTAAGCATTTTTCCCTTGATTTGGTATGTAAGATAAATACTTTTTATCATGCCAGTATGTGACTGTCATTCAGAGCTGCATGGATTTTTTGATTATCTAGACAATGGATAGCACAGACCAATGGGTAGTAATCAATGGCTCCATGTCTAGTTGGCACCCGGTATCAAGTGGAGTGCCCCAAGGGTCAGTCCTCGGGCCGGTTTTGTTCAATATCTTCATAAATGATCTGGAGAATGGTGTGGATTGCACCCTCAGCAAGTTTGCAGATGACACTAAACTGGGAGGAGAGGTAGATACGCTGGAGGGTAGGGATAGGATACAGAGGGCCCTAGACAAATTAGAGAATTGGGCCAAAAGAAATTTGATGAGGTTCAACAAGGACAAGTGCAGAGTCCTGCACTTAGGACGGAAGAATCCCATGCACTGATACAGGGACTGAATGGCTAGGCAGCTGTTCTGCAGAAAAGGACCTAGGAGTTACAGTGAACGAGAAGCTGGATATGAGTCAACAGTGTGCCCTTGTTGCCAAGAAGGCCAATGGCATTTTGGGGTGTATAAGTAGGGGCATTGCCAGCAAATCGAGGGACGTGATCGTTCCCCTCTATTCGACATTGGTGAGGCCTCATCTGGAGTACTGTGTCCAGTTTTGGGCTCCACACTACAAGAAGGATGTGGAAAAATTGGAAAGCATCCAGCAAAGGGCAACAAAAATGATTAGGGGACTGGAACACATGACTTATGAGGAGAGGCTGAGGGAACTGGGATTGTTTAGTCTGCGGAAGAGAAGAATGAGGGGGGATTTGATAGCTGCTTTCAACTACCTGAAAGGGGGTTCCAAAGAGGATGGATCTAGACTGTTCTCAGTGGTAGCAAATGACAGAACGAGGAGTAATGGTCTCAAGTTGCAGTGTGGGAGGTTTAGGTTGGATATTAGGAAAAACTTTTTCACTAGGAGGGTGGTGAAACACTGGAATGCATTACCTAGGGAGGTGGTGGAATCTCCTTCCTTAGAAATTTTTAAGGTCAGGCTTGACAAAGTCCTGACTGGGATGATTTAGTTGGGGTTTGGTCTTGCTTTGAGCAGGGGGTTGGACTAGATGACCTCCTGAGGTCCCTTCCAACCCTTATATTCTATGATTCTATGAATTGGGAGGTCTATGGATCTAGAACAAATAAAATAAAAAAAGGCTAATTACAAAGCCAAGTTTGGCAATAACCTCTGTATAGAGAGAGAGGTGGGTAGAAGTCATGTGTTTCATTGAATCAAGTGTAGAAAAGGCTTTTGTATCTTTCTGTCTTTCCCATTTTCTATATCATTGTCTACCCCAGGAGAGAAGGGGATAATGAATGTGGTTATAGAATGATTGAGGAATGACAGGTCATGGGGAAGGAAGAAAGAGAAGGATAGAGTGAATGAGAAAGGTAAGTATGAGTGTCGGGGGAGTAACAGGGAGTAGGGAAGACTGTGTTTGTAGCTTTTAAACTTGAACTCAGGAAGTCCTTTGCTTGTCACACAGGACCAAGAAAAGAAAAGAAAAGAAAAGAAAAGAAAAGAAAAGAAAAGAAAAGAAAAGAAAAGAAAAGAAAAGAAAAAAATGAGGAGGGCCAGGAGAAAATGATACCATCTCTAATCAGATGATGCTCACTACCAAAATAATTATAATAAAAAATAGTAAGGTCTTTGGAGATATCATAACCTGATTCAGTAATACATGTTCAAATAGCGCATAAATCCAGTTACTAGGCCTCTTTTGTTGGCAAAAGGGTTGAAAAGGAGAGGGATCTGATTTAGTTGAGGAAATTTCTGACCTGTTCTCTAATGGTAAAACACTGGTCAGAACTCAGTCCCCACTAACTTCTCAACAAAAGTATTTCACACACTTACCATTCTATTCAAGGAATGGGGGGGGGAGTTAACAGTGATGTGAAATAATTTCTCTACTCCGAATAATATTTTTGCTTTATCCTTTTAAATGCTTAACATTTCTTCATTTCGTGATTCAGGATTTAACTTTCTTCCTCCCAATAGATGGTTTCCTGCAAAAAAATGTGTGTGGCTGTATTATTGCTAATTGAAACATGTCAATTTTATGGGGAAATTCATTCTTATTTCCCCAAATCTGGTACGAGCATCTCTAATTTGATATACAAAATATGGCATTCATAAATGTTCATCTATCATGAACCACCTCATACACGGTACATTGTTCATTTAAGTCATCTCCATTAACACACTATAAACAACGTTTTAACAATTTAAGCATGGATATTCAGACTGTTTATGGATTCTCTTTTCTTTAGCAGGGTTCTTTTTAATAGGCTCTAATCCTACAAGCTGCTCCCAATGGCTGGATCCTCACCACCAGCTGAAGCAGTTTGCTGGTTGGAGGCCACCAAATCACTACAGAGCTAAACTCTTTCCTTTCTACTTATGGCTATTTTATATATAGCACTTTTCCATAGTCAAAGTTTGAAACTATGAGCTCATCAGATCTCATGTGAACGTAGGTTTGGGACCAGTTAGTAATTGTATTTCAGACATTCACGGAAAACAGAGAGGCTACGGGAAGTGGTGTTGCTTACTTAGCAGGTGGCATACTTCCCTTTGTGAACTGAAGGAAAGGCAGGATGATTTTGCGGTTAGTAAGACACAGAGTTGGAGGGCTGGAAATCTGAATTCTATTTCTTCTTTCACCATATGGAAAATGAGGATGATAATACTTCCCTACACTTAACTCATTAATGCTTGTCAGGCACTGAGATACTACAGTGACGAGGGCCATAGAAATTCCTATAAATAAATTAAAATTAATAAGCCACGTATGTCGCTTTTAAGGGGGGAGAGACAGGAATGCTTTTTTCAAATAAAATGTAAATGTAAGCTCTTAACTGTTTGTGATCAGTAAAGATCCCAAAGTGCATATATGCATGAGTACGAGGTGTTAGTTCTGCTACTCTGGCCAAAGTCCAACTGGTGTAATTATAGTCTACATATTTTTCCTCCTGTAGTTTTCACTGGATAATCAATTTTTATTTCCAATACTAAACTACGCTGTACAATGTTTGATGTTAAATGGCTATTGCAGCTCCTCCAAGAGGTAATGCATTCTGGTGTTGGGGGAAGTATCCCTTATGCACTCGACTTTGTAAAGAACTTCTGGCTTGGAGGCACTATGTAAATGTAGGTCATTATTTTATTCAATACATGTAATATCTATGGAGACAGAGGCCACTGGTTCTCCTTGGCTTACACAAATAAACCTGTCAGCACAGGAAAAGCTCCATAAGGGCCTGATCATATTGGTTACACTAGAATTAAGGAAAATCATTGCCGGGCAGATTAGGGGTTAAAACTGAATCCTAGCTCTTTAAAATGTCTTTCAACTGCTAACTGATGTTGAATGAAATACATGCTGTGTTCAGTGAAAAACATTTACAATGTTCATTTACATGCTCAATTCCAATTTATGTTCAGTGAACTACCCCATCAAGGTATCCTTCCAGAACTCAATTACCACGGCAATCAGGTGGGCTAAATCAGAGACTGTTCTAGGAAAGGGGGCAGTACAAAATCTGTAATTCAGCCATCTGTGATTCCTGGAAAAAAGATATTCCTCATATGAATCTGAATTAGCCTATGTAACTGGACAGCCCAGAAGGCATTTCTTATGGGACAACAGCCGTGAAGACTAATTTAGGCTGTTGAGTACTTTCTGGACTACTTTCTTGGGTACAATTCCATGTTTTATTTTTGAATCAAGGATACCGCTAACATTAGAGAATCAACCAACCAACACATTTCTGATATTCTCAAATGATATTGAAGAAAATAATAATCCCAGTGCCCCAATTATTTTTGTTGTATAGTACCTTAAAAGTGCAGTAGGGTCTTTATAGAAACATGTAAATAGATATGGTCCTTATTCCAAAGGGCTTAAAAACTACTCTCAGTACTTGCAAAAAGTACTCTGTCCAGCTTAGAGACTAACAAATTTATTTGAGCATAAGCTTTCGTGAGCTACAGCTCACTTCATCGGATGCATTTGGTGGAAAATTTGGTGGCTGTGCCATCCACAGCCTCAGAAACAACTCTGACATCATAATCAAAAAGGCTGACAAAGGAGGTGCTGTCGTCATCATGAATAGGTCAGAGTATGAACAAGAGGCTACTAGGCAGCTCTCCAACACCACTTTCTACAAGCCATTACCCTCTGATCCCACTGAGAGTTACCAAAAGAAACTACAGCATTTGCTCAAGAAACTCCATGAAAAAGCACAAGAACAAATCCGCACAGACACACCCCTAGAACCCCAACCTGGGGTATTCTATCTGCAACCCAAGATCCATAAACCTTGAAATCCTGGACGCCCCATCATCTCAGGCATTGGCACCCTGACAGCAGGATTGTCTGGCTATGTAGACTCCCTCCTCAGGCCCTACGTTACCAGCACTCCCAGCTATCTTTGAGACACCACTGACTTCCTGAGGAAACTAAAGTCCATTGGTGATCTTCCTAAAAACACCATCCAAGCCACTATGGATGTAGAAGCCCTCTACACCAACATTCCACACAAACATGGACTACAAGTCGTCAGGAACACTATCCCCGATAATGTCACGGCTAACCTGGAGGCTGAACTTTGTGACTTTGTCCTCACCCATAACTATTTTACATTTGGGGACAATGTATACCTTCAAGTCAGCGGCACTGCGATGGGTACCCGCATGGCCCCACAGTATGCTAACATTTTTATGGCTGACTTAGAACAACACTTCCTCAGCTCTCGTCACCTAATGCCCCTACTCTACTTGCGCTACATTGATGACATCTTCATCATCTGGACCCATGGAAAAGAAGCCCTTGAGGAATTCCACCATGATTTCAACAATTTCCATCCCACCATCAACCTCAGCCTGGACCAGTCCACACAAGAGATCCACTTCCTGGACACTACGGTGCTAATAAGCGATGGTCACATAAACACCACCCTATATCGGAAACCTTCTGACCGCTATTCCTACCTACGTGCCTCTAGCTTTCATCCAGATCATACCACACGATCCATTGTCTACAGCCAAGCTCTACGATATAACTGCATTTGCTCCAACCCCTCAGACAGAGACAAACACCTACAAGATCTCTATCATGCATTCCTACAACTACAATACCCACCTGCTGAAGTGAAGAAACAGATTGACAGAGCCAGAAGAGTACCCAGAAGTCACCTACTACAGGACAGGCCCAACAAAGAAAACAACAGAACGCCACTAGCCATCACCTTCAGCCCCCAACTAAAACCTTTCCAACGCATCATCAAGGATCTACAACCCATCCTGAAGGACGACCCATCACTCTCACAGATCTTGGGAGACAGGCCAGTCCTTGCTTACAGACAGCCCCCCAATCTGAAGCAAATACTCACCAGCAACCACACACCACACAACAGAACCACTAACCCAGGAACCTATCCTTGCAACAAAGCCCGTTGCCAACTCTGTCCACATAACAATTCTGGGGACACCATCATAGGGCCTAATCACATCAGCCACATTATCAGAGGCTCATTCACCTGCGCATTTACCAATGTGATATATGCCATCATGTGCCAAAAATGCCCCTCTGCCATGTACATTGGTCAAACTGGACAGTCTCTACGTAAAAGAATAAATGGACACAAATCAGACGTCAAGAATTATAACATTCAAAAACCAGTTGGAGAACACTTCAATCTCTCTGGTCACTCGATTACAGACCTGAGGGTGGCTATTCTTCAACAAAAAAACTTCAAAAACAGACTCCAACGAGAGACTGCGGAATTGAAATTAATTTGCAAACTGGATACAATTAATTTAGGCTTGAATAGAGACCGGGAATGGATGAGTCATTACACAAAGTAAAACTATTTCCCCATGTTATTTCTCTCCCCCACCCCACCCCCACTGTTCTTCAGATGTTCTTGTCAACTGCTGGAAATAGCCTACCTTGCTTGTCACCATGAAAGGTTTTCCTCCCTCCCCCCTGCTGCTGGTAATGGCTCATCTTAAGTGATCACTCTCCTTACAGTGTGTATGATAAAACCCATTGTTTCATGTTCTCTGTGTGTGTATATCAATCTCCCCTCTGTATTTTCCACCAAATGCATCCAATGAAGTGAGCTGTAGCTCACAAAAGCTTATGCTAAAATAAATTTGTTAGTCTCTAAGGTGCCACAAGTACTCCTTTTCTTTTTGCGAATACAGACTAACACGGCTGCTACTCTGAAATCTGTCCAGCTGTTCACCAGCAACATAACTATAGTTTTGATGAGTCTTCCATGTTTATCTTTGTTTTATTTTATTTTTTAATCTTCGGGTTTTTACCAGTCCTATGGACTTTGAACTACTTGCTTTTACAAATTTGAGGTTTTTTTACATAGTGATAATTTGTTTTACATTATCCAGAGAAGCATGCAGGTGGAACGGTATCAATTCATTATTAATCTTGCATGTCTCGGGCGAAAGCTCAGAGCAACAGGTGGGGGATAATAGACTCTTTGATCTCCCTTTGAAGAATGAGTGGAGATGTGAGGGTTACAGACTGGTTCAGAACTAATTCTACCAACATGCACATCTTTAAAGTAGGATCGTCTTCAATAATACTATTTGGCAATAAGTAGCTTTTATGGTTGTTTTGGTAACTTTCACTATAAGCAACATGCCTAATATGATCCAGAATTTATATAAAGCTATGAAGCATATCACCGTTATTCTTTTGGCATACATTTGTGAGAGTGTTTGGCTACGTTCCAAAATAATTTATAAGAGAAACACTGTCACGGTGTCTTTTTAGCATGTTTTGTGTGTAATGCATCAAGAACAGCTCTTAGGCCACATTTCAAACATGGGTGCCCGATGTCCTGATTTTCAGAGGTGTTTAACACCAGCAGATAACTCTGACTTTGACTGGAGCTGTGGGCACTCAGATCTTCTGAAAAATCAGTCCCTGATCCAGCAAAACATTCAAGCGTAAGTGGCCCATTAAAGTCAATGGAACGACTCTGATGCTTAAAGTTAAGCACACACTTAAGTGATTTACTAGAGCAAGCCCTAAGCATTATGTCTAGGTTCCCATGTTTGAAAAATATGGCCTCAATTACTTTCTCAAAGCCAGTTAGAGCAATAGCTGTGATTGGAACTCAGGAATTCCCATAGACCCAAGTAGTGTGCTCAAAACAACACAAAAAATGAGGACTGGCCTCTAAATTCTATAAGCACACCCATTACCCTCCCAACACCAAAGTGAGAAGAGCAACATACATGAATTGCCAGCTGACCAACACATTCACAACACACACAGTGAACTACATTTCTTAGTAGTCATACTTTCACAGATACTGTGGTGAGGAATGCCAGTAAAAGATGGATAGACACATGATGCATGTGGCACATAGCTTTGCTCTGTCTGCCTAATCAGGATAATGAAGCATACAGTCATTGCCGAGAGCAGGATTCTTGTAAATTGCAAGACCCTTCCTGGTCAGAAGAATGGAGCAGGCAGACTGAGCATTGGTACATTATACTTCAGTGCCAAAATGAATATTTCAGTGCAGGGCTGACATTAGGCTTACTAGTTTTCAGTGTTCTCTGATATTTTGGGGTTTTGTGATTAGCCACGTGGCATCCCTTTCAATGATTCCAAAACACATTTACAAAGCACTCCACAGATTTCCCCGTATCACCTGTGTTATCAGACCTTCTCATCTCCTATACTTTCACCAGATGTGCCAAGATTCCCAGCTCCTCAGATAGCTCTTTGTTCCTAAATCATGTCTTTGTTCTATTGGCCATAGAGTATTATTTGCACATTCTCCCTCTGCTATCCAGAACTCTCTGCCCTTCATATTCACAGAAGACACATAAAGTAAGATTAATTGTCTTTTCAAAAGTCTTGCTTTTACCACTTCTCTGCTCATGCATAATCTCTTTTGAAATTTACAATGCACTGTACAGTTCATATCATACAGTCAATATTAGTATGTCAGACAGTCAGTATTTCAGTATTTTAAAGTCTTTGTATAATTTGCATACATATGCACAGTGTTTAACATTAATGTTATTACTCAGAGTCAGAGATCAGTCTTTGAAAGCACTATATAAGGATGCATGAGATCTGTGGAGAGTAAATTTCTTCTGTTCATTTGACAGAATTATCATTCAGTGAAAAGTAGAAAAATTTGCAATACTAAAACACTCACATAGCTCTAAGGGCAAATATTTTGTATAAAGCAAGAGAGTAAAGATAGCTACAGCCATGCATGAACTGTACCAGCTTTATTTACTTAGGGAATATCATCATGCTGTTTGTATTTCACTGAGATGTCTCATGCTGCCTTTCAGGAAATCAATTTCAGGAACACTAAATTAGGGTGAGTGACCCAAACAACTAGATTCATTCAGAGATCAACACTAGCTTCCGCAGAGGCCCTCCTTAGGGAAAAGACAGTTGGAAGGAGATTGCAACAGCAGATAATCTGCCTATGCCTTTACCAAGGGTTCACTTTGCTGAGGGGTGGGGGGCAAGTGAAAATAAAGGAGGTGCCACAACAACTTCATGTAGCTCAAAAGAGACTCTATTAAGGGATGCCCCTTGTAGTTTTGCTGATGCATGCAATTTCACCAATACTTTAAGCAGATGTGGGTAGGTGAGGAGGAGGAGGGAATACATGTCATGTGGCACATGGGAACTCCTAGGGCTTGGATAATACTTATTAAGGGGCCATCCATCTCACTGTCCATAAAGTCTTCTGGGGGTGTAGTAACTTGGCCATAAGTAGTTGGGGGAACTTAAGTATTTCATGGTACAACTACTTACAGGGCCCAGAAGCCCTTGCAAGAGCTTCTGATCCCTCTAATTTGCTGTGACTGCAACACAGAGCGGACTTTTTCAGTTCCCCTGCTGCTGGCAGGGAGGGGTGAGCACTTGATCACCATACCAGAAATTATCATCAACAGAGAGTGTCCAGTCTACTAGCTTAGACATGGGAGAAAGTCTGAATCAAAAGTTTTTCAGGAAGTTTAAGAGATTCCAGGATCTATTAAATTCAGACCACTGCATCTTATAACTCTCAATGTCTAGACTGGCTTGCAGTTGAGCTGACTACCTTTATAGAATGCCATCAAAGGGACTGAGACAAAACATATCCCATTCCTTCTGATAGTGCACATAATGGCAGCGAGTGAAAACACAAAAGTGAGTGAAAACCCATCACTCGGCATGTTAGAGCGTGAGTGGAGTCCCCTAGAAAAATCTCTTGTACAGACCTCTGCAGTAGAACTGTAATTCAAATCATGTGCACTATTTGGACTCCATTCATTTGCTAAGAAATTTTTGAAAATAGCCTCCTGGTAAAGTAAAGTGACTCTGATGTGTAAGATCATATGAGAAACTTTGAAAAGGGATAAAAAGGTTTGTTTTCATAACCCCTCGGGAAAAAAAAGAGTAGATCCCCTAAACAGTACAGATTTGGATACATGAGGTTGTGCATAGGAGAGATGAGTCTAAATATCATGCCTAAATTTGTAGATAATGATCATTTGAAGAGCACAGAAATTAAATGCTCTGTCAGAAACCAGGAAAATATATGTTTGAAGGCACATAATTGTCATTTACTGCTGAAGAGGAGGAGGGGGGGGGAAGTAATATGAACACAGGGTTAAACTCCATAACATTATCGTTCAACTCAAGAAAAGGAAGTCAGTTTACCAAGAAAATTAACTTAAAGGAAATTACATTTCCTGAATACATCTGTAAAAAGTAACTCTGTACTGTAAGAAGTATTGTGTTTATATGTAACTAGTTACTATAATCCAGCATTTTAACAACCCAGATGAAGACTCGAAACACAAAAAAATATACAGTGTGATAACATCTTTTATCCATCTGATATGGATTACCCTCACTGTCTGTTTATAAATAGAAGAACATGGCTAAACAGATGGCCACTAGGAGTATAATTCTTTTCCATGCAGGAACCTCAGGTACAGGAGCAACCTTTTTTCAGCTTGATCTCATAAGGATGGTTAGGTGACACTCATTAGGAACACCTGCTAGCAGCGGCAAGCTGCTGTTCAGCTGTTGAAAGAAAGAAAGTGGACAACCAGTGTTATATGTTCTGTAAAGCTCCAAGGATGTGTTCATTATAAAGAACAATAATCATGAGGGCATTTGGCTTTCCAAGACCCTAAGGGTGGAAGGGCCAAATTCTGTTCAGAAATGCATGGCTCCCAGTTGCATTCAGGGGTAGAATTCAATCCAAAGTGATGTCAGATGTAACATTTCTAAAGCCATACACAGCGTGTAGTGTGCCAGAAAAGAAGTTTGGGGTAGTAATTAAGATATTTATCCAACTTCATGTCTGAATTTCATGACTTGAGCTCACCTCTCGTTACAATCATAAGGAAAAACCTGCTTAGGTAATATAAAAAGGTTGCTCTTAAACTCACAATAGTCATGGAATCTGTGTTGACATTTGACCAAATTCTGTGGTTCTTTGCAAAAACACCCATAGACTTCGGTCAGAGTTATGTGCTATTAAAAAATCACAGACTTTGGCCCATTCTGCGTCTCAAGTTAAAATATAATCTATACTTGCATGACAACAATTAAGGTCTTCCAGAGCTTGACCAATATAAGTTTGATTTTCAGAAATATTTTAGAGCATTTGTTGCAGAGCCGACTGACCAGAACAGTTCCTTACTGTTTCTGTTTCCTTTTACTTTTGTTACTGTAACACATCCATAAAAATGGGGTGAGTTATAGACAAACTGTCTCTGACCAAATTGTCAACCTGTACTCTGAATTTCCTCATTTTTTGTGGGTTTGTCATACTCTCAATCTTGTTTTAAACATAATTGTTTGTGGTTTAATAATTTCTTTTCCTTCTGTAGACAATTCAACTTTCTTCATCCCAAATGAGTCTTTAAAAGCCTGCTTGAACACTACTTGTAGCCAACCGGATGCATCTCATATTTTTTATGTCAAGTGAATACATGTTCCTTTTGCAATTAGAAAATAAAAGGGTACTGGATTTCAGTGCAGGGTGTGCGTGTGTGGTTTTTTGTTTTTAAAGGAATTGCTAACATACCCAAAGTTAGAGAAGTTTTCTACTGCAAAAAGATTAAATTCATTAAAAGACTTTAAAAAGTAATATATGCTTTAATGTACTGTTCATCATACAATGGCTGTAATACAGAATGTGTTAAGTGGTTTAGTGAATGATCAAAGACATGTGTGGTCCAATAAATGTTCAACCAACAGGAAAGTAGGAAGTCTCTCTTCATATCTTTTTGACATCCCATGTAGAGTTCTCTAATAGGAAATATATTGTGCTTCTATGATTATGAAATAAAAATGCATAGACCATTAAAATATCCACATGCAAATAAATTGTCTTATATTTGCAGAGGACACATCCCGTTTCTGTTGTTGGACAGATATGTCCATTAGTTTGTCCTTTGTGTTTTGACTGCTTGCCTTTGCAGACACTATCCACATGTTTATCTGAGACTGGCATTAGAAAAAACCACTGGTGTTAACTACAAATCTGTCATGTTTATCAGATGAAGATTATTTAATGTATGTTGTAACTGAGGCAATTCTCTGGGTGAAGTCACACAACTCACCAAGACAACAGCAACCACTCTGCTGTAATAAATGGAAAAAGACATTCAGAATAAAAACGTGCTGATTTACAAGAACAGAGTGTGTGTTAATCCAAACATTGCATACCTAATCTAATATGTAGGCATTAGGCAAGGTTTCTTTTTGGGACTAAGGTATTTTAGTAATCAGGTTTGAAAAATTATTCACCTTCCTCAGGAAAGCAATTCTAGTCCCCTATCCGTTTCGTTAGTACAGTGTAATGAGTTTACTATATGCTAGTATAAAAAGCAAAGGAAGTAGGATATAACCTCTGTGTTCTTGAATTTACTTCCTTCCATTGTAACATGTTCTTACTTTATGTGGATTATCCAGATCTCAGAATGAATTCAAAAACTGACTCTTGGTCTCTTTCCTCAACCTCCCCACCCCCTTTGTAATATGAAGCCAAACTAAACATTCTCAAATTATTCAGCATCCTCTGCAAGTCTGGCCATGTTGGCATTTGTATCCTCCTTCACCAATGGCAGAACTTCTATTTTGTCATTGCTGGATTTAAAATCAATTCATCATGGAGCCAACAGATCCAGACAACACTGGTGGAAGGAAGAAAGGAGCATCTTGGATGGACCCTTATCTTCATCACAAAAACCTGTAAATAATCAAAATGGCATAGAACATTCTCATTTGGCCAAAATCGCCATTGAAAAAATGAGCTAACAGTTGCACATTTTTGCTTGTTGAATTTGAGTACATGAAATGTAGCTAGTACTTAGTCTAATATAAGGGGAGTGAAGGGACTGTTGCCTTACTCAGTACTTCTCCAAAGACGTTTGAACTGGAACAGAATTAATTTTAATGGGCATCCAACATCTAGATAAGTCCCTTAAGAATTACAGAAAGCCAAGTTTACCCATTTGGGGGGGGGGAAAGAAAAAAAAAAGAAGAACCTCCCTGCCCCCTCGCCCCCCTCCCCCGCAAGAATCACAAATCTCTACTGAGAAAACACCAGAAGGAAGGGTAAAGAAAAATGGTCTCCAACCCTTGACAACATATTTGGGAGTTAACCCAGAATTACGACATGGCTTGCAGTATAAGAGATTTACTTGAAAATTATTTCAGAGCTAGTAGCTCTTTTGATCATATGATAAAGCTGATTAAGTCCCACCCTTAAATTGCAATAACATTTGGGCCATGTTCTAGTAACAGCAGTTTTTCTAATGGTTTGGAGAAATGGAGTTGAACCCTTTTTTGTAAAAGCACAATTCTATCTTATGACAGCATAGTAAACCTTGAGGAAAAACACTTTAAATCTCCAGGGCAGGGAGAGAGGGGTCTTATTGCCTCTTTTCTGTTTTTCTCCCAATTATCTAAAATTGGCTGCTAAGCTTTCTGTCTGGAAAGTAAAAGAACAGGGTGTCTATGCAACTGTCTTTTTTACCCGTCCTGTTGCTTATGCAGCAGGTGGCTAAAACATGAAGGATTCAAGCCAGACAGGTTTGTTTGCACTTACAGACATCTGCAAACTTCCTAAACTCACAGATAGTGGGTTTTTGGTGTCAGTTCACCAATGGTTTAATTAGGCCCTAAAAAACTATAAAAACTGGTTCTACTAGTTTTAACCATACAGTAACTCCAGATTTCATAGCACATGTTACATTCAAGAAGAGTATCTGACTGTGAACTTTCACAGACTCATCATTGTGATCATCCTGAACTTTGCATTCATTTCTGTAGCACAATGAATAACTGGTTGTCTGACAAAATGATCTTTTGGTTCTTTTATAGACGCAGAGTATTCTAATGATCCCATATTAAAATAGCTGGATTCTACCTTTTTTTTTTAGGGGGAAAAAAAAAGAGGAAGAGCTTTTGGGAAAAGGGAACGGGAAAAGAAGGTAAAAACAGAGAAACAAGAAAAGTTTCTGAAGAGTTTTCCTTTTCTGCTTGGTATGATTTTAATAAACTGTGACCCTATTAAAACCACCACACCATACACTTTTGTAATCAGTTCCCTTTTTGTAATTGTGCCAATGTTGTATCCACTGTGTATGAATCAATGCCAGATAAATGTGGCTGAAGCACTACTTTTCAAAGCCTTATCCTGAACTCTCTGGCTCAAGTACACAAATTTGAGGGACAAATGTCTCTGAAAAGTACAGAGTCCACAGCACTTTCCAACCCTTCTCTTCTACATGGCTCTTCTGCATTTGTTCATAGGCCAGCAAACATCAAATGAGACATGTAGACTGAAGCCAAATAATTCAGACTAAACTGATCAAGTTTACCCACTCAGTGCAAGATGTTTTTAGTTCATAAGATCTTTTTTTCTTTTATAGGCTAATTAAAACAGCTTGACTAAGACTTACTGAAATATTATGTTCCTTGCCATTCAAAAATTGTGTGAGCCAATGCCAGCACTCCTCCCCATTTGCTTTTAAAACCATATGCAGCTCTATTAAAGTTTTAAACCTGCTTGAGGTATCCACAGCTGCTTCTAATATTCTGACCGTTAAATCCTCTCTTCCTCCCTGACTGAACTTCTATGAAGTGTGCCAAACAGTTAATTTTGTTTTGTTTTTCTGGCCCCTTACATAATGCCGCCTTATTCGAACACAGAGAAAAAACGTATGACTGAACAACTAAAATGCGTGCTTCAAAATCCCAAGGATACCCTTTAAAGCTTTTTTAGTTGTCTTTCCAACTAAATAACTGAATTTTGGTATTTCTTAAGTGCTCGCAATACTAAGTATAGAGAATCTAGGCAATAGCAGGAATACTGCAAAGCATTATCTAGTTTTACAAAGACAAAAAAGAAAAGCTTAGATAGCAACAACTGTAGGCACTAAGAACTGTAGGTTTATCCTAATGAAAAGAACGAGGAGTACTTGTGGCACCTTACATACTAACAAATTTATTTGAACATAAGTCTCTAAGGTGCCACAAGTACTCCTCGTTCTTTTTGCTGATACAGACTAACACTGCTACCACTCTGAAACCTGTCCTAATGAAAAGGTATATCAAGCCAGTTTTGTCTCGTCTTTCCTTCTCTCTCACGTATCATGTCTGGAAGTCAGCCTGCTTAAGGAAATTACTATTCATTTCTAAACAGGCTTGGACAAATATAACAGAAAGAATATATTATTTTATTATGGGACTACTGGTGAGAGTGTGATAGCTTTGCAGATTACAAACAATTACTTTTACTGTCTACTCTTCCATTAACCCAATCTTGAAATGGTTACTCGGCTTTGCTGACTTCAACAAGAGATTTTCCTTAGTAAAGACTGACCTCAAGATTTGACCTCAAAAATTTTCAGTCTAAGGGCTTGTCTTCACTACCAGTAAATTGGAGCTATTGCAATCGATGCAGTGGGTGTCGATTTAGTGGATCTAGTGATGACCCCCTAAATGGACAGCAGAGTGCTCTCCGGTCGACTCTGGTATACCAACTCCCCAAGAAGAGTAAAGTAAGTCGACCATAGAGCGTATCCCGTTGACGCAGTACAGTGAAGACACCAGGATAAGTCGACCTAAACTACATAGCTGGAGTAGCATAACTTAGGTCAATTTACCCCGGCAGCAAAGACAAGCCCTAAAATAAGCACAGACGGAAGAAAATTTGAGCGACTTTTACAGGTGTTTTCCAGAAACTCCAGAAATAGAAAGCCTGGGAACAAAGCACATTTACATCAGTAGGGCAAACACTAGAGAGGAAAGAGCTATTGAAGCTAACAGTACATTATTGTCCCAAGAATGAATGGGCATCAATTGGCCATGAATAAATTCAGGCAGTCAATTAGAAGAAGGTTTCTCACTGTAAGAGGAGTGAGTTTCTGGAACAGCCTCCCAATCGGAGTAGTGGGGGGCAAGAGACCTAACTAATTTTAATATGCAGCTTGATAAATTTATGATTAAGATTATCTGATAGGATTGCCTGTGACAGCACGGGTCTGGACTCAGTAACGAAGGTGGTCCCCTTCCATTCCTATGTCCTTTGTTCCTATGCAAAGCAGCAGAGAAGGAGACAGATGCTGTATTGATCACATTATATAGTATACATACTGTATACAGGCCACCCACTAGGAGAAAAGCTAGCTCTAGTGGGAAAGCAGGGGGGCATTCTTCTATCCTTAACACATACCATAGGCTTCCCTGAAACTAGATTTTTTTAAAAAAATTGAATCACCTATGGGGTGTGCCGGCAGGAAGAGAGAAGAGTTTGAAATAATGGGGGATGAGTAACAGAAGGATGTTCCCAAGTTCTAACTAGCTTTGTAAACCTCAAAAATAGCCTGTGAGGTTTGGAAAATCTCAAACTACACTAAGTTTAAATATCCCCACATAAAATACTTTAGTTGAAAAACTATACATTAAACGTCATGTTAAAACCGGTTCTCTTATCAAAGAAATGTGCTAACCAGCATACAGATGATGTTGCCACAGTAGCACACAGAGCTAATTAAGATGCCTGTATTAGAACTAGACAAAATTTTTCAGACAAATACTTGATTTGCTGGGAAAAAAAATCCAATTTTGGGTTGAGTGAACCTATTGTGAATTTGACACACGTTCACTGAATAGTTTTGGACAATTTTTTTTCCAAGCTAGAACAAGGAGACTTTGGCACCATTCACAAAACAGCCATAAGAGAAAGAGAAGGTCGTGGTGGTGGCACCCTTATTACTTTTAGCCCAGTAATTAAGGCACTCACCCAGGAGGTGGGAGACCTAGGTTCAATTCCCCCCCACTGCCTGATGTGGAGCAGGGATTTGAACTGGGTTCTCCTATTTGCTTAAAAGAGTTCCCTAACTACTGTGCTGTGAGGCATTGTGGTTTGGGACTCTCTCAATCACTCCTGCTGAAGATGTTCCACTGGGCATAAATAATGGAAGAGAGAGAGAGAATGAATATATGTCTATATCCTGGTAGTCAGAACAATCCCCTGTGAGGTGGGAGATGCAAGTTCAAGTTATTGCTCCACTGAATACTTAAATATTCACACACTCACAAATAAGAATTAAAAAAAAATCAGTTATTCATCCAGTTCTAGCCTACATGTGTCAGACATCTGTACCATGAAAAGGAGGAATTCAGATGGATCAGAGACACTGTCACCCTCTTGCCGTAATCTCATATCTTATCCATCCCATGGATTCCATGGACACAGTAATTACCTCCAGCCTCAGAACGGTGACCCTGCTTTGACTGATAGTGTCAGTAATTCTCAGTCTGTCTATGACAAGAGGGCCTGTCACAGAACACTTCCCACATATCAAATTGTCAGAGGCAGCTGAACAGGGACTAGAAGTGCTATGTAAGCAAAATGTTCAGCCCCTGAAGGGAAGGAGGATGAATGATCATGTGTTGCTATCAAGTAATCCCCTCTGGCCAAAGCAGAAGCTCTGCAATGATACTTCAGAGCTTGTCATATCACGATCTTGCCCTCTGTGGTCAGAGAGATGGCTAACAACATGGAGACTTTGGGTCGGGAAAAAATGGTTACCACAAAAGAACATAGAAATAGAATAGAAAAACAGAGAGGCTAATTACAGGAGGGCTACAGTGCTATTATTCACTCAGTGAGAAGACTTCATATTTTTACCTTTGATGCAGCACAATGTGTATAGGTATTTCATAGAATATCAGGGTTGGAAGGGACCTCAGGAGGTCATTTAGTCCAACCCCCTGCTCAAAGCAGGACCAATCCCCAACTAAATCATCCCAGCCAGGGCTTTGTCAAGCCTGACCTTAAAAACTTCTAAGGAAGGAGATTCCACCACCTCCCTAGGTAACACATTCCAGTGTTTCACCATCCTCCTAGTGAAAAAGTTTTTCCTAATATCCAACCTAAACCTCCCCCACTGCAACTTGAGACCATTGCTTAGGATATTGATTAGTGAGCAAGATTGTATCACTTTGTATAAGTAAAAGCCAACAGGAAAATAAATAAGAAGTGATTATATTGTATTTTTCCTTTAAGAACCTAAAAGATTCTGATAATGTACTGGGAAAGTGTATTTATGCAAAAAAACCTTCTCAAGTCAGCTTAAAGCAAATTGCCAGGCTGGGACAGGGAAGAAAATAAATGTTCTCTATTATTCTGTTCATTTCCGCTGAAGCACCTGGCATCAGTCACTGTCAGAAGACAGGATACTAGGCTAGATGGACCATTGGTATGATCCAGTATGGCCATTCTTATGGTTCTTTAGACCCTATTCAGATCTTACTTATGCCTCTGCAAAAGACTCCACTGATGTCAAAAGAGTTGCCCTGTTTCATGACCTGTATCAGATTCAGAATCAACCCCTTAATTTTCTTTTCAAATGTATGCATTGCACTTTCCAAGATTAACTGCATATACATTGTAAATAAGAACTAGAGAGGTGCTTGCCAATGTAGATATCAAAATGGATGTTCTTAAAAATAGACAAAATTTGATTTTTAACATGTACTATTATGATCTCATGACAATTTACAGAAAAGATGATAGTAAAGTACAATATGCTTTAACAAAGAAATAATAGCAATTACTCTATATGTCATTTGATTAATAGAAAAAAACAGGTACTAAGATTATTTCCTTGGCCATCTCTACACGCTTATTTGAATGCATTGACCTATCCCCCCTATCCTCCACAGTTTCAGATTCTTATCTTCAAGGTCCTTTACAATTCTTCCCCTCCATACTTAACTACTCTTCTTTCTTAACATATTGCCCCCTGTTCCACCAAACAACAGCAGGATGTACCACACATGAATCCAGTCCTCCCACAAACATCTATGCTTTCTTCAGCCCCACCTCTTGGGCATGGAATTCCTTCCTGGAATTGGCCATGAGACTCCTCGCTCAACACCCATCTCAAGAGCAATCATAGAATCATAGAATCATAGAATATCAGGGTTGGAAGGGACCCCAGAAGGTCATCTAGTCCAACCCCCTGCTCAAAGCAGGACCAAGTCCCAGTTAAATCATCCCAGCTAGGGCTTTGTCAAGCCTGACCTTAAAAACCTCTAAGGAAGGAGATTCTACCACCTCCCTAGGTAACGCATTCCAGTGTTTCACCACCCTCTTAGTGAAAAAGTTTTTCCTAATATCCAATCTAAACCTCCCCCATTGCAACTTGAGACCATTACTCCTCGTTCTGTCATCTGCTACCATTGAGAACAGTCTAGAGCCATCCTCTTTGAAACCCCCTTTCAGGTAGTTGAAAGCAGCTATCAAATCCCCCCTCATTCTTCTCTTCTGCAGACTAAACAATCCCAGCTCCCTCAGCCTCTCCTCATAAGTCATGTGCTCTAGACCCCTAATCATTTTCGTTGCCCTTCGTTGTACTCTTTCCAATTTATCCATATCCTTCCTGTAGTGTGGGGCCCAAATGTCTGCTGTGATGTCTAACAAGAAATCAGCCAGCATATAATGGCTGGGCAAAGGGTCAGGAAGGAAAAATTAATACTTATATAATCATACATAATTGCAAAGAAACAAAAAACAAACATATACAAAAATTAGGTATGTGATATTGTCTCCCTCTCTCCCCCACCTATCCTATGTTGCTGTTCTTATAAGACTAAGTCCTTTGGGGGCAGGGGCCATGATGCCTCTTATTTATACAGTAAAGCCCGACAGGGCTCTACTGAAATACGAATGTTTAATGAATAATGAAAGAGCAGCAAACTTTCATTTTCTGATTTTAATAATTATCTATAGTATGCGATTGTTATTTGAGATATTGTCATGTTTAGATATTATGGATAAAAGTCTACAAATATGTGATCTTTGACCCTAAAAGACTAGTATGAAAGGATCATAAAACAAAAAAAATATTTTAACCCAAGAAAGAGAGCTTTTGAGGAACCCTTTTAAAGTAAGCCACATTGTACAATTCCTACACTACAACTACCATAATGGACACGGAGTGAAACATATTCTTGGTGTAACTACACTGACTTCAATAGAGTTACATTGAGGACTGAATTTAGCTCACTGCTATTGAAGCTGAGCCAGTGATTTGTAACTGTCTCCAAACACCACTACATTTTACGTTTATCTCATCTGACCTGTCTTACTCCTGTGTTTATATAATGGGACAGACAAGAAAAACCTTTGTATATCAGCTTCTATGGCAGTTTCTAAGGTAGCCTATGCACTTTCATTAGAATAATCAATAGTTTTTTGTGCCATTAAATATCCATACCGTATTTTATCATGCAGAGAGAGCATCTCAGCTGTAAACAATTATTATATTTCAAGAGACCTACAGTGTGGGGGAGCTATGCAAGTCACTTTAGTGAGGAAAGAATACTTAAATCTGATGGGCAATTTTTTTTAGAGCTACTGCAAACTCTTTGCATGACTGGCACACTTTGGGCAAAGAATTGACTTTTGAATGAAATGAGCTTGCAAGTTATTTCAGTTTCAACTTTTCATCAATATTTGATTTCACCTAGTAAGAATAAGCCTAAAAATAGAGGAAGAGGGAAGAATGAGGGAAGCCAATAGAGTTGCTGAAAGGAAAGATAACTCCTAGTCATAAGGCCATATATTAGGGTCCCACTCAATGTGGCTCCCATAAAGAAAATGAATGAGAATGTGAAGATGGGGAGGAAAAAATAGATTGAGCCTCCAGAAAGAGTTAACCTAACCAGGAAAGAAAAAGAGGGAGGCTTAGATTTTCAGAAGTGACTAATTATGATGCCCTCAATTTTTGGATGGCCAGCTTAATCTAAAAGGGGTCTGATTTTGAGATGGGATGCTCAGTCATATCTGAAAATCAGGCCCCTTTGAAGTGCCTCAAATTGGGCACCAAAAATATTTAGGCAGGCAAAATCAGTAGTCACTTATGAAAATATGGTGAAACATACAGAGGTATAGAAATATTAAATATTCAAGTTGGACAAATTTACTTCTAATCCATAACATTTCATGTATTTATCCTACTCTCCTTTCCACATACTCAAAACACACCAACACAAGGTGAGTAACTATTACTCTTACAATTCACTATCTCCCCACACACAGGAGCACTGCACTTGTTAGGAAAGTAGAGTAGTACTAGTTGTGTTTTGTTAAACCTCTTGCCTTTGTTGCACCGACTGCAGAACACTACAACATACCTTTGATAGGCCCATTTACTGTACACCCGGAAAAGTGATGCTATAAACTGATGTTCCTGTGGCTGCAGGCATCTCACCAACCATTTATCTTGCTACCTATGGGGCTGCTCACTTGCCTTTTTAATGGGTAAAATGTTATTAGTCAGTGTTCCCAATCTGGGGGCCAAGGGCCACCAGTGGTCCACATGGAACTATCTGGTCACATGGTACTGACTCGCTTTCAGTTGCTAAACTACATCAATACTTCCCTGTCTAAGGGCTGTTATTCAATCATCAATGAGAACAGAGGTGCATGCACATGACAGTGAAGGGGAGAGGATGTGATCCTCAAAAAAGTTCTCTATAAAGATGTGGACCCACTGTGGAAAAGTTTGAGAATCGTTTTATAAATATCCCATCTCTATATAGCTAAATTGTTCTTTTTCCAGACTTTTTAAAAAAAAATATCAAAAGCTTTTGGATCAGTATCACCCTTTTCCCTTTAGAAAAGTGGTCAGACCAAATGAATGTGGGGCCTCCATTTCTGGCAGCTGAATGCAAAGACTGTGTAAAACCATGATGAGATAGAGAAGTGGGGAGTTCAAGTTACCTGCAATAGTGTGTTTTCCAACCATCTCTCTTGGAAAATCTCTCTGGAGCTATTCTGTCTGTATAATGACAGGTTTCAGAGTAGCAGCCGTGTTAGTCTGTATTCACAAAAAGAAAAGGAGTACTTGTGGCACCTTAGAGACTAACAAATTTATTAGAGCATAAGCTTTCGTGAGCTACAGCTCACTTCATCGGATGCATTTGGTGGAAAAAACAGAGGGGAGATTTATATACACACACACAGAGAACATGAAACAATGGGTTTATCATACACACTGTAAGGAGAGTGATCACTTACGAAAAGCCATCACCAGCAGCAGGGGGGGAAAGGAGGAAAACCTTTCATGGTGACAAGCAAGGTAGGCTATTTCCAGCAGTTAACAAGAATATCTGAGCAACAGTGGGGGGTGAGGTGGGGGGGGAGAAATAACATGGGGAAATAGTTTTACTGTGTGTAATGACTCATCCATTCCCAGTCTCTATTCAAGCCTAATTGTATCCAGTTTGCAAATTAATTCCAATTCCGCAGTCTCTCGTTGGAGTCTGTTTTTGAAGCTTTTTTGTTGAAGGATAGCCACCCTCAGGTCTGTAATCGAGTGACCAGAGAGATTGAAGTGTTCTCCAACTGGTTTTTGAATGTTATAATTCTTGACGTCTGATTTGTGTCCATTCATTCTTTTACGTACAGACTGTCCAGTTTGACCAATGTACATGGCAGAGGGGCATTGCTGGCACATGATGGCATATATCACATTGGTAGATGCGCAGGTGAACAAGCCTCTGATAATGTGGCTGATGTGATTAGGCCCTATGATGGTGTCCCCAGAATTGCTGTGTGGACAGAGTTGGCAACGGGCTTTGTTGCAAGGATAGGTTCCTGGGTTAGCGGTTCTGTTGTGTGGTGTGTGGTTGCTGGTGAGTATTTGCTTCAGATTGGGGGGCTGTCTGTAAGCAAGGACTGGCCTGTCTCCCAAGATCTGTGAGAGTGATGGGTCGTCCTTCAGGATAGGTTGTAGATCCTTGATGATGCGTTGGAGAGGTTTTAGTTGGGGGCTGAAGGTGATGGCTAGTGGCGTTCTGTTATTTTCTTTGTTGGGCCTGTCCTGTAGTAGGTGACTTCTGGGTACTCTTGTGGCTCTGTCAATCTGTTTCTTCACTTCAGCAGGTTGGTATTGTAGTTGTAGGAATACATGATAGAGATCTTGTAGGTGTTTGTCTCTGTCTGAGGGGTTGGAGCAAATGCGGTTATATCGTAGAGCTTGGCTGTAGACAATGGATCGAGTGGTATGATCTGGATGAAAGCTAGAGGCATGTAGGTAGGAATAGCGGTCAGTAGGTTTCCGATATAGGGTGGTGTTTATGTGACCATCGCTTATTAGCACCATAGTGTCCAGGAAGTGGATCTCTTGTGTGGACTGGTCCAGGCTGAGGTTGATGGTGGGATGGAAATTGTTGAAATCATGGTGGAATTCCTCAAGGACTTCTTTTCCATGTGTCCAGATGATGAAGATGTCATCAATGTAGCGCAAATAGAGTAGGGGCATTAGGAGACGAGAGCTGAGGAAGCGTTGTTCTAAGTCAGCCATAAAAATGTTGGCATACTGTGGGGCCATGCGGGTACCCATCGCAGTGCCGCTGATTTGAAGGTATACATTGTCCCCAAATGTGAAATAGTTATGGGTGAGGACAAAGTCACAAAGTTCAGCCACCAGGTTAGCCATGACATTATTGGGGATACTGTTCCTGATGGCTTGTAGTCCATCTTTGTGTGGAATATTGGTATAGAGGGCTTCTACATCCATAGTGGCTAGGATGGTGTTTTTAGGAAGATCACCAATGGACTGTAGTTTTCTCAGGAAGTCAGTGGTGTCTTGAAGATAGCTGGAAGTCAGTGGTGTCTCGAAGATAGCTGGGAGTGCTGGTAACGTACGGCCTGAGGAGGGAGTCTACATAGCCAGACAATCCTGCTGTCAGGGTGCCAATGCCTGAGATGATGGGGCAATGATAAACCCATTGTTTCATGTTCTCTGTGTGTGTATATCAATCTCCCCTCTGTTTTTCCACCAAATGCATCTGATGAAGTGAGCTGTAGCTCACGAAAGCTTATGCTCTAATAAATTTGTTAGTCTCTAAGGTGCCACAAGTACTCCTTTTCTTTCTGTCTGTATACACACAGTAAGATTGCTTGATATTTGTAAAACTGAAGTGATTACCTACTGTATCTTTGGGTAATGTCCCATTTTGACTTCGCTATGGCAAGGACATTTACTTTCTCCCTGTTTATATCTATCAATTTTATATGCAGGTGACATACTTTAGTATCTTCATCTCTATAGCATTTTGGATCCCCTCATTCTCATTTTGATTTTCCTTAGGTTTATATTCCCAGTCTATTCTGAAGATTCAGAAGCGGATTTCAGCTGATGGAAATCATAGATCTGATGACTTTAATGGAACTATGTAGATTTACACTAGCTTAGGACCCAGCCCTCTCTCTCTCGTGTCCTGCTCAAGGGTACAACAAACATTATGCTTTAGCACTCAGATTCGCAATACTTTTTCAAATTCTTGCAGGGAAGTGGAGGCCCCCCAAAGGAGGCAGAATATGCTTTTCCTAACTTGTTTTGAGTCAGACACCATGTGATTGTAACCCAGCTCTCTAAATGGGCATTGAGCATATCTCTGTGTGTTAAGGTTTGGCTGCCCACTTTCAGATATTACCAGCCTCCAGAAACCTGTGTGATCACTAATGAAAAATGTATGACTGCTATTTAAGTAAAACCAAGAACAATATTACAAGGGGGAAACATCCCTCCTCTCAAATTGCAAGAGTTTTGAAGCTTTTGTTGCTTGTGTAAATTGATCGTAGACTTCTCTGACCCACGCAAAAGGAAAAAATAGTTTGGATTTTTTTAAGCCCTTCAATATTTTTCATCACTCCCACACAATTTATTTGCAGTGAAAGGAGATCTCCTCCAACTGTTTGTGTTCCCTCCTCTCCACTGCTAGTTCTGCAGATAGACCAACTTTATTAGCCACATATACACGTCACTGAATTAACAATAATCAGCTGTATTTCTTTGGGCGCCAATATTATGCATCTTTTAAAAAAAAGATGTTATTTAAGGAAACATGATTTTATTGAATAGCAGCCTTTGATTACTGGAATTTTTTAGTACATGTAACTTTTCAAATGTACATTGGCAGAAAGGTACACACGCAGAGTTTCATCGAGTGAGCATTTACTGCTAAGTCAGTCAGTCATGGGCAGGATGTGAGGGGCAGCTCAGTTTTCACCTTTAGAGCAACGAGCAATTGTCTGTGTGGAATTTATGAGCTACTTTACTTATCAGTATTTCCTCAGACTTTTCAAACAGTCCGATTCATTACCCTTTCCTCATACGCAGTTTGTACATGAGCGTACTTGACTATACTGTGCAGAAATTGACATGCACTGTGCATTGTACCATATACGGTACAAGGAAATAGGGGCAATGGCATGCCAACCCTATTTATTATGGTAGCTGAGGGGGAAAAAAAATAATAATTCATACAATCTAAGGCCAGAAGGGACCATTCTGATCATCTAGTCTGACCTCCTGCATAGCACAGGCCATACAACTTCACCCAAATAATTCCTAGAGCAGATCTTTTAAAAAACAAAACAAAACATCCAATCTTGACTTTAAAATTCCCTGTGATGGAGAATCCACCACGACCATTGGTAAATTGTTCCAATGTTTAATTACTCTCACTGTTAAAAATGTATACCTTATTTCCAGTCTGAATTTGTCTAGCTTCAACTTGCAGCTACTGGATCATGTTATATCTTTCTCTGCTATATTGAAGAGCCCGTTAATAAATATTTGTTGTTTACCAGGTAAGTATTTACAGACTGCAATCAATTCACCCCTTAATTTCTCTTTTTTAAGTTAAATAGATTGGGCTCTTTGAGTCTATCCCTATAAGGCATGTTTTCTAATCTTGTAATTGTTCTCTTGGTTCCTCTGTGAACATTTTCCAATTCATCAATATCCTTCTTGATTCATGGGCACGGTATTCCAACAGCAGTTACATCAGTGCCAAATACAGAGGTAAAATAACCTCTCTACTCTTTCTCAAGCTTCCCTTCTTTATTCATGCCCAGGATCACATTAGCTTTTTTGCCAAAGCATCACATTGGGAGCTCATGTTCAGCTGACTAGCCAACACGACCCCAGAATCAGTTTCCAGTCTCACTGCTCCCCAGGATAGAGTTCCCCATTGTGTAAGTATGGCCTACCTTCTTTGTTCCCAAATATATACATCTACATTTAGCCATATTACTGTTTACTACATTTACCCAGTTTACTGAGTGATCTAAAACACTCTAAATCAGTGACTTTTCCTCTTTGTTATTTACCACTCCCCCCAATTTTTGCATCATCTGAAAACTTTATCAGTGATGAATTTGTTTTTTTCTAGGTCATTGATAAAGATGTTAAATAGCATAGGGCCAAGAACCGATCCCTGAGGGACCCCACTTGAAACAGACTCACTTGATGAGTTACATTTTGAGACCTATCAGTTAACCAGTTTTTAATTTATTTAGTGTGTGGCATCAATTTTTTATCATTCTAGATTTTAAGCAAAATGTCATGCAGTACCAAGTCAAATGCCTTACACAACTTTAAGTCTATTACAACACTATTACCTTTATCAACCAAACTTCTAATCTCATCAAAAAAAATTTCAAGATAGTTTCAAGATTGATTTTTCATAAACCCATGTTGAGTGTCATTAATTACATTACCCTGCTTTAGTTCTTTATCAATCAAGTTCTTTATCAGCCACTCCATTATATTGCCTGATGTAAGGCTGACAGGCCTATAATTACCCGATCATCCCATTTAGTCTTTTTTTTTTTTTAATTGGCACAATATTGGCTTTCTCCAGTCTTCTTGACCTTCCCCAGTATTCCAAGACTTATTGAAAACTAACATTAACTGTCCAGTGAGCACCTCAACCAGCTCTTTGACGCAAGTTATCTGGACCTGCTGATTTAAAAATGTCTAATTTTAGTAGCTTCTGTTTCACATCCTCCTGCAATACTAGTGGAATGGAAAGTGTTTCACTATATGATCACCTATTTTCCAGCCAAATCAGAACAGAAATATTTATTGAACACTTCTGCCTTTTCTGCATGATTATTGATAATTCTACCATTTCCATTTAGTAACAAACTATTGTCAGGATTTTTTTTTTGTTCCTAACACGTGTTCAAAAATACCTCCTTATTATCGTTAACTTTGCTGGCCATAGATTTCTCCTTGTGTGCCTTGGCGTCCCTCATCAATTTTCTATAATTCCTAATTTCTTATTTATATTCATGACCATCAACTTCCCATTTCTTCCATCCGTTATATTTTATTTTTTTATTTTTTACAACTATCTTCATTTCTCATCTAAAAAAGTGAGTGTGTGTGTGTGTGTGTGTGTAAAGCAGCATAGCCTTCTTCCTCAGCTGTGGCTTTTGGGGCATCTAGTATCATAGAATCATAGAATCATAGAATATCAGGGTTGGAAGGGACCCCAGAAGGTCATCTAGTCCAACCCCCTGCTCAAAGCAGGACCAAGTCCCAGTTAAATCATCCCAGCCAGGGCTTTGTCAAGCCTGACCTTAAAAACCTCTAAGGAAGGAGATTCTACCACCTCCCTAGGTAACGCATTCCAGTGTTTCACCACCCTCTTAGTGAAAAAGTTTTTCCTAATATCCAATCTAAACCTCCCCCATTGCAACTTGAGACCATTACTCCTCGTTCTGTCATCTGCTACCATTGAGAACAGTCTAGAGCCATCCTCTTTGAAACCCCCTTTCAGGTAGTTGAAAGCAGCTATCAAATCCCCCCTCATTCTTCTCTTCTGCAGACTAAACAATCCCAGCTCCCTCAGCCTCTCCTCATAAGTCATGTGCTCTAGACCCCTAATCATTTTTGTTGCCCTTCGTTGTACTCTTTCCAATTTATCCACATCCTTCCTGTAGTGTGGGGCCCAAAACTGGACACAGTACTCCAGATGAGGCCTCACCAGTGTCGAATAGAGGGGAACGATCACGTCCCTCGATCTGCTCGCTATGCCCCTACTTATACAACCCAAAATGCCATTGGCCTTCTTGGCAACAAGGGCACACTGCTGACTCATATCCAGCTTCTCGTCCACTGTCACCCCTAGGTCCTTTTCCGCAGAACTGCTGCCGAGCCATTCGGTCCCTAGTCTGTAGCGGTGCATTGGATTCTTCCATCCTAAGTGCAGGACCCTGCATTTATCCTTATTGAACCTCATTAGATTTCTTTTGGCCCAATCCTCCAATTTGTCAATTAGTAAGATGTTCTCAAATGATTCCCAAATACCATTCACATTTTTCTGATTACATTCTTCCTCCCAGCTGATATGGCTCATAAGTGGTTTCAGCTTGGTGAAACTGGCCCTATTAAAGCACCATATAACTGGTCTGGACTTTACTCTGCTAGCACATGATAAATGTGATCATCAAGTCATGATCACTTGTACCGAAGTCACCATTAACTTTTACTTTTGTGATCAGTTCCTCTTTATCTATTAGGACAAGGTCTAATATAGAATTCCCCTCTGTTTGCTACAACACTTCTTGAATTAGGAAACTGTCATCTATACTGTTTTGAAATTCCAAGGACGTCAACATACCAGTCACAATAAAAAGTCAAACAGAAAGCAACACAGAATCTAAATATTCAACATATGTAAAAAAACCCTATAATCTACAGTACTTCACTCCTTTCAGCTTTCTGCAGAGAGTATAGTGTACAATAAACAAATTTAACTGAAGGGTCGGGGAGGGAGCGAGCATGTCAGAGAGTAAAGTCTTTTTGTTTCCTTTTCCAGGCTTGCGTACAACATCTCATTTTCTGTTTAACATCGAGAATGTATACAGGAATCTATTCTCCTTTTGAGCCAATCCCTTTCACATACAAGGATGAGATGTCTGCAGCAAGTAAGAACTAGCTGATTATCAGAAACTACCAGTCATATGTCAAAGTGCAGATGGGCCAGAATCACAAAAAGTTCAGATATGTACCCAAAAACTTTCTCAAAGCTGAGGGATTTATTCCAGGCCCATTTCTCAATGCAAAGCTAATTAGCTTTCTCCTTCATTTCTTTCCCGTCAATCATTTGAAACTCAGTTACACACATGGTAATTGATGCACACACACTTCAGTAAATGGATTCTCCATAAGAGTGGCACCAGCTGTGGCAGTTTCTGTCAAACTTTCATTATAAAACCTCTTTGTGGAAGGCTTTCTAGAGATGTTGGATGAATTTTTTAAAAGCTTCAGAAGTTCAGTCCAGAGAGACACTCAAAAATGTCAGTGGTTTCTTAAACCATATCTGGGATTCTTAGCGTTGAAGAAAGCTGAGGTTCAAATCTAATAATAAAAGGGGAGTCTCATTAGATTTCTGGTACCTCCTGCTTTTGGCTGGGCCAGAAATAACACAAGCACAAATTTTTACATTTTCACACTTTTGTTTCTGTCTGGAAGTAAAAGTTAAAAGCAATGAAGAAAAATACTTTCTAGGTTTGGTTTTTGTTTGGGTTTATTGTTATTTTGAACTGGGTCCTCAATCATTTTATAAATCTGTTTTATTAGATGGGGTAGAAACATGACAAACTCTAAGACTGGAGGCATTTTATTCATTTATTTATTTCCAAAATTGCACCAGTTGATTTGGTTGTTTTGTTATAAAAACTGTCTGCTGCAACAAATTATAAAACGTCTTAGTATTATTTCTCGTATCACTGGAGTCATTGTGAAAATTAGTGTGTCTTTGTAAGAGCTTGGAAAAGGAGCAGCACTTAGTGATAAGTATTGTTTGTCATTTTTATAAGACTATTGGCACGGGGTGGCTGGCTTGGGATACGGTCTCAGCCCCCCTGTGACACAGCCAACTCACCTCCTCACCTGCAGGAAATGGGTCACATAAGTCAACCAAGCTTCTAGGATAGATAAGGGAGAGGCCTGGGTGCTGGAAAAGGGGGAGGCAACTGCAGCAGACACCTAGAGAGAACTGCAGAGAACAGAAGCCTTCTGCAGGAGACCCTGAAACAGCAGGGGAGAAAAGACTCTAGGTAGGTAGGGTTGGAAGTGGCTTGCCAAAGCAGGGAAAGACTCCACGTAGGAAAGCCGAAAAGTGGCTGTTTTGTAAGGAGCAGCAAGCAACCCAAAGGGGCACGAGGGGCGGGGAAGAAAAGGGGGGAGAGAAGAGATGAAAAGAAGCCAAGGAAGGGAAGCTAAGCCGTGTGGGCAGAAGTGTGTCAAGAAGTCTGAGTTATTGAAAAAAGACCAGACCCACAGAAAAGGGCCGGGCCCAGTTTGAAACTGGTTTATTTTTTAGACTTGTATACCCTAGAAGGGGTGGAGTTTTTTGTTAATGGCTTAGCCAGAGGACCAAATCACTGAGGTAAGGATGCTGCAGGGCTATCTTATACCAGGAAGGAACTCTCTGCAGGTGTAAATATTACCAGTATAAATATTAAAAGAAAATTTCTTTTCTAAATCTTCCCACTCATAAAAAAGAAATTATTTTTATGGCCCCTTTCCCTCCCCAACACATACATATATAATAAAACAAACCTTGTCCTACATACATATTTAATATACTCTGCGTGTTAGAGACATATTAACTTTATAATGCTTCCAGTAGACACAGTTCAGCATAATGGAGCCGAAGTGTCAAAACCGTGCTTATTACCTCACTGTATCATAGTGGCTCCAGAGGAGCTGTAGCAATGTACTGAGTCAATGTTTTGCATTATTAATGCTTTTAGTTGTCTCCATTTCAATCCATGTTTTCTGCTCTGAGATATGGTGAGGCATGCCAACGCTTGGCACACTGTAACACAGCTCAGAACATCTTTACAGCAACTGCAAGATGCACTCAAAATGGAGGGACGAGGAAGCAACCCAGAAAATAAAAGCATTAGGAGAAAATAAAGTGCACAAAACTGCATTCATATTAAGCTTTTGTGTTCATTTGAAATCTGTCCTTCCCTTATTAAGCCCTTTGGCTAGACAACAACAGTGAGTTGCCCCCTTTAAATGCAGGGATGGGGCTTGTCCAGCAAGCTCCGAGGAAAGGGGGTTTCCTTTCATTGCCCACTTTAAGGCCCCTCCCCGAGAGGATTACCTATTCCAGGTAAAGACGAAAGCAGCAGTACGGCTGGAGCATGTTGGTGGGTGGGGGGACGGACCCTGACCCCACCCCTCCCTAGCTCACAAGAAGGGAGGGGAGGGTATTTATATCCAGGGTGGTTCTGGGGAAGCCCTCTTTAACCTGGACCAGCCTAGCACAGCCCACCCTTCCTTCTGTCCATGGAAGTGGTTAAAATACCAGGTTTCATCATTATCTGCTGAGGACATTACACTAGTTGCCTCCTGTGATGTTCCCCTCTGGTGTTATCTGCCAGGCCACTCCAATCCTTGACTCTGGGAGCCAGCCTTACCCTGCTCTGCTGTGAGAGCCCCCACTCCTGGGCTGTTCACGCACAGCCTCTGGCATGTAAGCTGCTCCCAGCTACTTGAAAGCTAATGACACTAGCCAATATCTCCGGTCCCAGACACAACCCTAGGCACCTCTGGCTTGCAGTGTCCAGTTATTCCCCCTGGATGCTGCAAGCTTATATCAGTTTGTCAATTTAACAAAGAAATTGATATGTACCAGGCTTGTTCTCCCAAGGGGAGTCTGACACACTTCAAACCAAACGCACTGCTTCAGGTAGAACAAACAAACAAATGTATTTACTATAAAGGTAGATTAAGTGATTATAAATCAAAGCATAACAAGTCAGAGTGGTTACCAAAACCAAATAAAATATTAGCACACAGTCTAAACTCTCAACCCTAATAGACTGGGCAACAACTAGATTAAGGAGTTTCTCACCCCACTGGATATTGCAGTCCTTAAATACAGGCTTGTTCCTTAAACCTGGGCCAATCTCCTGTGTTAGAGTCTTGTCCTCTTCTCAGTGTCTTTGTTGCAGCATAAGTGGTGGCAGGAGAAAGGCCAGTATGTGTCCACTCTGTTTTATACTCTCAGTCCATGTACTTGTAGAATAGAAGTCCAGGCATGTCTGCTGGGCATTGCTGAGTCTTTAAGCAAGGTTGAGCAATTCCCCTGGTGGGGCCTCATGCAGGTGAGTCATTGCATTGTAGTTCCCTTACTGGACAATGGCTCTTGATGGGCTATTTGACACCCCTCCTGGGTGTTAGTTACTTTCCTTGCTGTTGTCTCTGGGGAGCTAATATTTGGCTGATTCCCCAGTTTACAGCATGTTTTAGTGACCATCATACAACACAATTCTCATAACTTTATATGCATTATGATACACATATATGGATAGAGAAATAACTTTCAGCAGATCATAACTTTTCCCCTGATACCTTACAAAGCATGTTTTATGTGTGGGATCACAATTATATGAAAATGAAAAATATGGGTGTTACAATACGCTTCTCCCATGGTACAAAATGTCACACACCCCTTTTTCTTGACGTGCTGAGAAGGAATTTTCCCTCACCGCCAGATTGGCTGAGGCAAGGTGGGGTTTTTGCCTTCCCCACATCAAGTTAGGGACCTGGTGTGGTAGGGAAATGGGGTTAGGCCGTAACTTTGCAAATTATGTAAGCTTGTGGCAGAAGTCCAATGCAGGCACTTCCTATGGAATGGATAGTGATCAGATAAAATTGATTGGTAAAGCATTTAAAGAAGAAATCCCTTAAAGGAGTGAAGAAAGGAGGGTTGGGGCCTCCTATGACTATTATGGCAGTCATACAAGGGGGGATGGCAGGGTCCCAGCAGGGAGATGGATGGGACCAAGATTGGAAATGGGGAGCCCCCGCAACTATATGGAAATGTATATGGAATTACCTGCACTGTACAATTTTATCTACCGGGTACGTCTAGATATTTAAGAATATAAGTTGCAGCCTAATTAACACCACATCTAGTCCTTCCAGGAAAGCTGGACAAAGAAAGAACATTCGAGATAATGTTTTGTGCCCAATCCCTATACCACTACAGTAAGTGGCATCAAAACTAGGAGTAATACCTCTATAAGAGCTCAGCTATAGTCATTCTGAGTATATGGAGGGGGCATTCAGAGCCCTAACTCTGATTTTCTCTTATTTTTGCATCAGAGAGTGCCTGTTGGGGGGTATACAATACTACTTTAAAAAAATTTCCATATAAAAGCTGGCCATAGATGATGTACGATATAGATGTACGAATGGAAGTTCTATCAAGACAGATACTCAAATCTACAGCACATTGTAGCTTCTCTAACTGAAGCCAATCATCTTTCTGAAAGACCAGTATCTTTTTTTTTATTAATAATCCACAATCAGTAGAAAGATACTCACATTGGACCAAATTTTAAGTCTGTTCTCAGTTCTTGCAGTGGGAATGGGTTTTGAAACTATTGCATCCACCCGTAGCACCCATAGTTTGGCAAGGAGCAGAACTCTGGAAGAAGAAGAGGGTCTAATAGTGAGAGCACGCTCTTTCGTGTCATCTATGCTGAGGCAATTAATTGTAAGTGCAGGATACCTTCTCTGTTCCTTCAGTCTGAAAATGTGATCACCTCCGATCCTCCAGTGTTTGAATTTATATCAGGGTTTCACAATGAGATTGTATGAGTTCTCTCCAATTATATGGGATTATCTTTAATAATATTCTGGATAGAAAGAGTCAAGTTTTCCATTAATGATAGTGTCCTACTCCTCCAAAGTTGTATGCAGTGAGTTTGCAGTGAGTCAGTCCCAGGATATTAGAGAGATGGCGGACCAACTTTTGTTAGTGAGTGACAAGCTTTGGAGCCACACAGAGCTCTTCTTCAGGTCTGGGAAAGTATGTGTCCCAGCTAAATAAAAGGTGGAACATATTGTTTAGCATAAAGTAGTTAGCACATATTCTAAGGGACCATTCAAGGTAGAAACAACAAGGAGTCTAACAAATTTATTTGGGCATAAGCTTTCGTGGGCTAGAACCCACTTCATCAGATGCATGGAATGGAAAATACAGGAGCAGGTATAAATACATGAAAAGATGGGAGTTGCCTTACCAAGTGTGACATCAGACCTCACACTTGGTAAGGCAACTCCCATCTTTTCCTGTACTTATACCTTGCTTGTGCACTGTCTACAGTGGCACTTTACAGCACTGAAACTTGAAGTGCTCAGGCGGTTCACCCCGAGCAAGAAAGTTGTAGCACTAAAAAGTGCCAGTGTAGACAAGCCCATAGTTGTTACTAGTATATGGGATGAGGTATTCGACAAGTTGGATAGGCATGTGTAGGATCCATGGATCCTGAAAGGTGTGTAGTGGGGGCTGTTCATCACTGTAGCAATAGAGATATATCTGCAGGTTTTGCATCTGTTGTTCTGGCAGTGTCTGGTGCCACTTTGAGTTGGTGTCTCTTGGTCTATGGGGAGCTTGCTTCTGATGAGCTTGGGGGGTTCTTTGAAGACCAGAGTGGAGGTTCAGGCAATATTTTTCATGATGAGGTCCCTATTGAGTATGAGTTGTAGTTGTTTGATGATACCCCACATGGGTCTAAGTGTGAAGTAGTAGGTGACACCCCTAG
Organism: Dermochelys coriacea; assembly: GCF_009764565.3. NCBI lineage: Eukaryota > Metazoa > Chordata > Testudines > Dermochelyidae > Dermochelys > Dermochelys coriacea. The sequence goes on from NC_050068.2 coordinate 282,131,108, forward strand.
TTGTTCTGCTGGTACATTATCTACTCTTTGTGCTTTCCCAAGCACAGTTTTCATAATAGCACACAACATTTCCCCTTACAGGATTGATGGTTCATCTCTGCACTCTCCTTTCTGTCATCCTGTGAATGGCTCTAATGAGGCATATAGTTTGGCACAGTGACCTTTCCTCTGGTGTTTGATATCATCACGTTCAGTGAGGATTCTCCTATCATGTTCTTTTACTGTGTTAGATTATGGGTAAAACTTTTTGGTAAGAAGTCTAACCAATCTGAACAGGCATTTTGTATTATTCTTTGTGGTTCTCAAGTTCTGTACATTTTGCCTGTATGGTGTTCACTTTTATCTTGTCTAATCCACCTTTGGATCTCTGTTCAGTACCTTGTATTTTCTTCTACATTCTTCAGCCATTCTTTTTCCACACTATTTCATTGTTCTGCCAGCTCAAACACCTTCTCAGTTGGCCATGGTGTGGTACTATGCTGACTTTTTGGAATGTGTACTTTGGCAGCTTCAAACTTGATAGTTCATTCAAGTTGTTCTCCTCTTTCACCAGTGACAATGCCTCAAACCCATTCTGGACAGAAGTAATGCAGTTTTAGTTGATTCTGATCAGATTCAAGTGCAGTGGTCCTGACAAATATCTTATCTTTTAAGTTTTTAAGTTTAAGTTTAAGTTTTAATTTTATGTTTGAGGCTAGTGGTTGATAATCTGACTTGCATTCTGCACTTGGGAAAGTCTTCAGCCATTGGGTGTTCAATCTCCAGCATTGCTATATCATTATTTCCTATTACTTCTTTATGAGGCCATACACTTTCAACTTTCGCATTCAGGTCCCAAATTACAAGGGAGATATCTTTTCTTGGTGATTTAACAAGTGTCTCTTCAAGCTGCTCATAGAACTCATTAATTGGAGTGGCTTCAGCAGCTGTTGTAGAATCATACATCTGTATGGTTGACATGTTGCGTGGCTTTGGTCATAAGTGAATTGTACTGATTCTATCACTGATTGGGTTATATCCAAGAAGACACTTGGATGTCTCCTAGGATAAGATAAATGTGATCCAATTTTCTCAGATCCTGAATAGTTCACTGTGTACCTATTCGTCCTCATGAAAGGGCCCCTACCATTCCATCACAGCTCTGGAATTCCACATACATATATTTCATATGGTCACAGTGAGCTTCCCTTCATACATACTCCTCACATTTTATGCTCCAATTCTGGAAATTTGGAGAAGAAAGTTCACTCTTTACCTTGCTGCAAGCATCAAGTGCTGTACTTCCAGCAGGATTGGGTACAGCACCATAACAACTGAAAATGGTACTCTTAATGGCCAGAACCTCCTCCCCTGTTTACTTTGTCAGGCCTTCTGACTTGAGGGTCTTACCATCCAGCACCACACATGAATTATCGCTTTTCTCTTGTTCTTCCATGAAAGTTCTTGTAGGAAAAAGTACAGTGGGTGATTTTCCATTGCTTTCCCTCCACTTTGTGGCTGCCACTGGTTAAATCTGTGATTTAACCCTTCTGCCTTTTGATAACGTTTCCTCCATCGGGAGGTCCCACTACTCTCCCTGGGTGCTCAACCACCTGAAACCACTGGACTTCATGAGGTTTTTCAAGTTACTTGAATCCCACTCAGCATCTGTTATCAGCCAGTTACCAGGTGGACTGCTTTTTGTCTGGTCCCTACCCTTTGACCTGTCCGTGCTGATTGGCCTTACCAGGAGTTAAACATCCTACCAGCATAGCTCTCAGGGCGTTATTAGAACGCCCAAGCCTTCCCACCACATCAAGATGAAGTCCCCATGGAAGGACTCATTTACACCCCTTCAAAACTAGCTATAATACTGTGCAAATCTAAAATCTAGCTTGTAAAATACTGTACTGATGGGATTCTAGCACACACAACTGATGGGAAGCAACCACTATGCTAAAACCCCACCACTTTTGTCACTAAATCAGAATAATATTTTTTGCGGGAAAATGGCATTATTATGTACATTTTCTCAGTTTGCCTAATTACAAACAAGGATAAACCAATAAGCAGGTTGTTAAAGTGACTTAAGTGAAATAATAAAAAAAATTAAAAACCAACAGAAAATTGCCAATTTGAGTCTGATGACATGAAATAGGTCTGAAACAATCTACTTCACCATTTAAAATCAAAGGGTCCTTCAAAGTTGTTTTACCATAAATTCAATAACTATTTTCAAAAGTAGGTAATCTGGTTTAATTACTATTAAAACAATGAATGATAATGGTATTTAGCCCTTGAAGAGTCCTTTCCCCCTGCAAATATAGACAAGTAACATGATTCCCAATTTTCACATGAGGAAACTGAGGCACAGGAAAGTGAAGTAATTTACACAGTAAGTCACTGGCAGAGCCTAGAAGAGAAGATAGGTGTCTTGGCTCCCAGGCCATGCCCTATTCACTGGGCCACGCCATGTCCCTGTTAACCGGGATATAAACATATTTTTAAAATAAATAGAACTCAGCATTGAAGCTTCCAGATTTCTACTGCTCCCTAATATTCCTTCAGTTCTCTCTTCCAGCACAATGGGTCTCTGACTAAGAGTGCTGGCCAGCACTGAGCAAGGCAGCAGTCCCATTCAGTGACTGGAGACACTAAAACAGTGACAGATATTTCTAAAACAGTTTTGCACATTTATTTTCAACATATATTCCTGTTTATAACTATTTATTTAGCTCTCTAAACCATTGTATTTATTCACTAGAGGTTTCCTTTAACATAACCATTGCTATTTATAAATTACACAGTCCCTTTGGTTCTCTCTTCCTTTCTGTTTCAGAGACAATTTACAAAAAATGAAGCCCTGTTTACTGCATAGATGTGTTGCCAGGAAATTCCATTGTTGTAGTTAGTGATGAGTAAAAGTCCTGCACCTTGACTTATGTCTTACTCATCCTAAATCATGTATAAGCCATGCAGCCTTTTCCTGCTTAATTAAAGTGTTCTACTGTTTTCCAACACTCACTAGGGAGTCATCTTTCTGCGCATGACCATTCTGATTACTCAGCTTTGGTGGTTTTACAGCTGTCCTGTAAATCAAATCCCGATGCACAACAGGAAGCATCCACAGCCAAATCCTTTGCAGTCTAGCACAGTACTATCAAGATGCAAAGCCAGGTGTTAGACATTTAGAGTGAAGGTTTGCAGAACAATACATTGAAAAGGGAAATGCAAGAGACACCCCAACATGTCCGCTGGCTCTGGATTTTCAAATGAATGGCAGCTGTGTTAATTGGACAGTGTCACCTGAATAATTATTTTGACCAAGTGGTGAAAAGCAGATATTCTGAATGAGAACATATTCCATAGTGATAGGCTCACAGTGGTGGCAAAGCAGCAGAGAAGAGTCTCATAAGTAAAAACGGCTAGACAGATAAGGCAGAACAAATGTCACACTGAAAGTGGGTTAGCACAATCCTAATATAGAACTTGGCTCTCTTTGCTCATGTTTTACTCAGAAGGAGTTGCAGACATGTTTAGTGGCTGGCACCTTCTCAGTTTATATACCCAGATATACTCCAATCCTGCCCTAGCCACTTTAGGATTATGCTTCCCTTTGATTTGATTTGCTTATTTTCCAAGTCCTCTCAACTTAGTTTACACAGTGCATACATAAGAGCCATCAGAAAGCTGCACACTTTACACAAGGGAATTATCTACTTGCATTTACCAGACAAAACACTGTGCATTCCTTTACTGAATTTTAAATAAGTTATGCTATCTTTCAGCCAATTTTCTCCTTCCAATAAAAACAAAAAAAGAAAGGGTGGTGACATTAAAAACATCATGAGCAACTGAAGATTTGTACAAACTATTCCACTAATAAATTTGAGAGTAGATAGATGTTCTCCCCCCTCTCCAGCTTAATTCCCAAACACCCTTGCTGTCAAAAGGCTATTGTTAAATCATGGGCTGTCTCCAAACTTCATCCTGTGAATCAGGTCAAAGTGAAACAGAGCTGCATTAAAATTAACTACTCTCCATGTGCACTATTTGTAAGTACAAGGAAAAACTACAAAATTAACTCAAGATCTTACTAAATTAGAAAAAGCAGACAGCAAACTTAGACCAGAAATTAACTCTTGCTTTAAGAAAACAAGCAATTCACATTTGTAATTGATGCCATTATTGTCTATCAAGTGCAAGCATTTCTGCCAAAAAGAAACTGGAGAATATTCATGGGCTGGAATCATGATCAAAAATTAAAACCTTTCCTGAAAGAGGCCTGCTTTTATTCTGTGACTATTTATTCTTCCCACATCACATTTTAATAAGTGGTGAGCCTAGCAATAAACATGATTTTGGAGCATACTTTCTCTACACTATAAGGAACACAAGACATCCTGTATTCCTAAAGGCATATGGCACAATGTATGTTAATCAGGTAAATCAAAACCAAAATAGAGTGTCTACTTGCTCCTACAGAAAAACTTAAATCGTATATTAACTCCGAGGCTCATCCTGAGCAACGCTCAGGACCTTCAACTATCATTGACTTTGTCTGGAATGAGGAGTAAGAACATTCCATAAAAACTAAAAAGGAAAAATAACCCACTACAGGGACATTTCATTCAAAATTGATTTTTTTTTATTTTATTTTTTTAATACACAGAAGATGAAGGATGGTCTTGTGGTTATGGTGGTAAACTGGAACTCAGGATATCTGGGTTTAATTCCTGGTTCTTCCACAAAATCCCAGTGTGACTGAAGGCAAATTACTGAGTCTTTCTGCCTTGATCCCCAATCTATAAATTGGGGATAATATGTTTTACTGTCTCCCACCGTTTGTCTGTCTTATCTATTTATGTTGTAAGGTCTGTGGAGCAGGGATTGTCTTTAACTATGGGTATGTGCAGCACCTATCACAATGAGGCCTAATCTTTGTTGGGGCCTCTCGGCACAAATGTAAAACAAATATATAACAACTGTTTTCCGTTGAAGTTTAGTACCAGTTTTCACCATACAACCCACTTGATCTATATTCTGTTTTCTCATTTGCTCAGAAAATAAAATATAATTAAATAAACCAAGAAACACTAAACAGGCAGAGGCTTGTAGCTCAGACTGGTAAGTATCCTCCCAGCCTTATTCACCATTACAAATGAAACCCAAACCACAGAAAGAGCAGCTTTTGACCACACACATGTATTTGGAAATGTATCTTACTCATAAACATATAGGTTTGGAGAATTACCTAGCTGGATTACTGTACATTTATCTCAATTAGACTGAAATGTGGTTGGTAAAGATGATGATGAGAGAAATGTTTAAGAGTAAAGCAGCTTTTAAGCACATACAGTAGAATGCTCTTAAATCAATGACAATATAGTATATGCTGATGGTGCTCGATATGGATAGCATATTAAAGATGCCACCAAGGAATGCTATCTGTTTGAGAAAGAATACAAAGAATACAAAGAAAGACAAAAAACTAAAAATAATTGACATCCTGAGTACCTGCCAATTGTCCCAGTTTGGCTAAGGCTGCCCTGCATTTTAAATACATGCAGTCCCAGGTGTCTGCAGTGCTGGCTGAAGTTTTTGGCAGCTAATTCAGCAATTTAAAAACAATGTTGGCTTCCCATCACTAGCGGCCACTGTGGGGAGCAGGCAGGAGGTTCCTGGCTGCCTCCACTGCCCTTTTTCTATCCTTGGCCTTTCTGCTGGAAGCTAAATAAGCAGCAGAGAAGGCAGCCAGAAGAACAGACCACAGCTGCCTCCTCCTCCCACCCCATACCAAATAGCAGATCCTCAGACACCCTTAATGCGAGAGTGAGGACAGAGGCACGATTGGGAAGATATAGGGAAGGGAGCCCATTCCTACTCTCCCAGGGTCACTATCTCAGGACTGAAAAGGAGATGCACTTGGGAGAAGAGGACCCAGAGATAGTGGGTGCAAGTCATCCAAAACATGGGAAGAAAAGAGACATGAAATCAGAGGGAATCCAGGGACATAATGTGGGCTCTTAGAAGAGATCAATATGTGAGGAAAAAGGACTCAGAAAAGGATAGAGGAAGGGGATACCAACAGATGTAGGGAAAGAGGTTGCAAGAAATAGGGATAGATGATTCACAGGGGTAGGTGTATTGGGACAGACAGATGGGAGACATAGATGGTACAGATTACCACTAAAGTAACATGGGGATAGTGGAGAGAGCCCTCAGACACACACCCCTCAACTGGACAGAATGAGGAGAAAACCCCTATGTCACCTTATCGCAAGAAAGTGGCAAATAAATCCTCCAATGGTGCAGGAAGAGAAAATGGGCCTGCCATTCCCCCCCTGAGGGTGCAGTGGTTGAGGAGGCCACTTCCTCCGCTTAAGAATTCAGCTGCAGGTAGGGGGCACCAATTGGGTGAGGAAGGTTGTTTTGGGACTGTATATTGTTATGGTTCCATAGGTTTGTGCATCTTAACTTCCGGATCATTTTCTCCACTTCTCTTCCCATGCCCTCAGTGGCTCCTTGCCCTTATCTCCTGGAGCTCCTTTACTTATACCTTTCAACAGTGTACAACTCCATGACCCAGCTCCATATCCTCAGCCATGGTGGATGAAACTTACTGTCAGCAGGAAGTAGCCAAACCAAGGAGGAGATGGAATTCAGCACTGAAGTAACAACTTGACTAAGTATCTGTGCGTGAAATCAGGTAGGGTTAGTAAGCATGCTAACTGAGAGCTGTGATAGTGTTCCCTACTTTGCAAGACCAGTTTAAAATAAAAAAAAATTAAAAAAAAAGATAAAAAAAGATACTCTTAGCCATCCAGATCTGGTGCTTCACTGATAAAAGGAGAGTAAGTGGGGAAATGGCTTTGAGAGAGAGAGAGAAAGCCAAATGTGAATTATGGGAAACATATTCCCTTCTTCCTACATTCACGGAACTTTTTGATATTAACAGGCACGCCTCCCATAGACGGAGAGCAGAATATTGGAGTTAAGCTCTGTTTACATTAGCAGAGCAGAATTTTGCCTCGAGTCTGGTGTCTGGGGAGAGGCGGGACTTACTATGTCATGGACAAGCTCCGGACAAGCAATCAGAAAAAAAGAGCAGCTTCCTTTCCTGTTGGTTCCAACATCACAGTGGAATAGTAGGCTAAAGTACATTGGAAGACCTCAAACCAGGATTTAGGTATGGTTCTAGGATGTAAGTTAAACTAGACCTCAAGAGTCATTTGGTCAGATATATTACTGGCTTTCTATTCATGACCAGACTAGGAAAAGTAATGGATTCTTACCTTTCTGTCACAGAGGTTGACCATGCCTCAATTTACTTTCTGGAACTTGTACCCACTGACAAGTGTTAAACTTCAATTACAAAACAACACATCTTTGTCCTTCCCTGGGTTACAGCCTTTGGCTTTGTTGACACAGGGCTAATACTCAGAGCTGGTCAGGAAGTGACTTTTCTCCCTGATAGAAAATTTCAACTTTTCATTAAAAAACCAAACTTTTGATTTAGAAATTTTAGATTGAAACAAAATGTTTTGACATTCCTGAATCAAAACATTGTTTCAGTTTGTGGAACTGAATTGAAATATTTCATTTCAGCTCAGTTCAGTTCAATATTTAACTGCATCCTCCTGAACTTTCCTGGTACCTAATGCTGCATTCTCCTCTGTGAGCTGCGGTCCCTGTCAAAGACTAAATTACCTCTTCTTCTCTATACTGCCTCTTTACAGATCTTTTCCACACACACCCCTGGGCTGAATGATTCCCCATTTCACCTGTTAGAGCCCCACTCAGTCGGGAAAGGCTGATATATTTTCTGGCATTTCTTCTCAGTAAGCCTTGCAGTATTCTACAATTCTCAGAGTTCCTTTGACAGCAACAAAGAATTATTTTGTTCAATACTGAAAAGGGGCTGGGAAACTTTTAGCCTGTAACCTCTCTTAAAGGTCAGTAAATACTATGTTACAGGAATCTCAATATAGGTCTGAAGGTTGCTATACATAGGGAGGTTTTAGGTTTGCAGGAATTGGACCAACTTTAGAATAGTCAGAACTTGTTTAGAAACAATCAACTGTTTCTGAACAGGAGGAGCAATGACATACTAATATGAGATTTATAGGATAACAAGAATAAATTAACTGAGGTCTGAAGGATAAAATCTTATCAATCAAGTCGCAAACTCTAGGAGAGGTACCAAAAATGAATGGGGCAGAGTCAACTTGAGATGTTGCCAGTTTCTGCCAGCATAAGCCAAGGTGTAGAGCCCCTGAAACAGAAAGTTTTGACACAGGGGTAAGGTCAGGGGAGCAGAACACAGACTACTATAGAGACTGGCCGAGGTCAAAAAGTGGTAAAACACTGGCTAGAAGAGGACGTGGCTCGGGGATGTACTGAGTCAAAGCATTCTGTCAGCATTATCTGCTGGTGTGGGCCTCACATGAGTGTTTGTTCATCCACACAAAACACCTAAGGGGGAGGACATTAGCCATACCACCCTACCCTCTTTTGGATTGAATCACCTCTGGTATGTAGGCGGCCAGCATGGTGCAGAGAAGTATAATTTTGGTGAATCTGAAAAGTAGTTTTTGCAAAATGTAAACTTTGAATAAAGAAATTCTGCCTACATTTCTTTAGTGTCCAGCCTCTGCTTAATTTATTTATCTACCTACCGTCTCACTCGACACTTTCTTTTCAGTCCTATTACGGATTGATGGCGTTCTCTACAATAAGAGACAGTATTACAAACTATTCCAAAGCAATTTGGATTATTCTGATCTCATGGTTTTCAACAAGCAATGAGAAAATGATATCTCTGGAACATGAACTACTGATATCCAAAGTTGGACAAATAATATAAAAAGGTATTTACGGACATTGGTTTTAATGATAACCAGGGGTTAAATCATTTCCTCCACTGACTTTCAGTGGGGCCAGGATTGCACCTTCTGAATTCGCTCCAACAACTGCATTCCCTTTCTAGGCACATACATAGGTATAAACTGTAAGATTTCCAGGGAAAGAGTGTTGTGAATACATTTGTACAAATATTTGGTGTGAGTATTCACTCCATAAGTGTTCACATGATCAACCTAAAAGCTCCTAAAATGGCTTGGGAGTCAGCCAGTCAGGAAGCCGCTATAACACCATGTGACTTAGGTAACTAATAATACAGAACAAAGAACATATGGCATTATGAGCATAACTGATGCAAGTCGCATGTAATAATTCAAGAGCGGTCTTGGACCTGAAACATGTCTGCATAAACTATGTGCCAAACAGTTTCAAATAATGAACAAATAATGAACAAATGAATAAACTACTTGTTGCAAAGAGTTTCCTAGGTTTAATTATTTCCCCACCCAACCAAAAACGAAACAGCATATCTTCAAACACTTTTTCCATCCAATACTTTTCTTTAAAAAAAAAAAAAAAGGGAAATACTCTTTCTTGTGCAGACTGACCTTACTATAGCTGGAAACAAACTATATCATGTCCACAAAACTGTCCAACACGTGCAAGGACAGCAGAACCAAGTGAGGAAAGTGGAGCATACAGGGAGCACTGAATTAATTTCTGCAGCAGTATTCATAGCCAGCCCTGGCAATGTAATAATGTGAGAAAGCCAACAGCAGTGTCAAAAGTCTCTAACAATCGGGTGAAGTGTACATGAAGGTCATGGAGGAAACAGCTGGATGGCAGAGTGACCTACTGTGTTAACATGTGTAAATCCTGATTTATCTTGGAAATCTTAGCACTTATAGCGACTGAATATACAATGGAGATTATATATGTCAATCGGAGCGTCTTCCAGACATGACAAGAGAGGTTAGTGATCACCATTGTTGCATTTGTAATGCCCTAAAAAGCAATGTTGAATCTAGAATACAGCAGCCAAGGACAAATGTTAACCAGATGATTAATTCATATATTCCATTGTCTTTTACAGATATACATTCAACATTTTTTCCCTCAAAAATCAGTTGCCACATATCCAATTATATACCATAAGCACACCAACTGTATACTGTATAAGCAGATTTCTCTCTCATTTGGAAACTTTGACTAGGTATTCATTACACTTTAAGTAAAAGACCTTTTATCTGATCACTGTTATAATGGAAACATTCTTAAAGTACAGCACTGTATACCACAGAGCCATGTAGGAATATCATATGTTTGATTAATATGTTTGCTAACCAAGAAAATCAACCCAAGTACTATTGAGAACAGCACTCGAAAGTGGTCAACTTTGGGACAGTGCCATCAGTAATGTGGAATTTACATCTGCCCAAAGCAAACCTGAAGGGACATTAACCCCAATAACTCAATGAAAACATGTGCTTAGCTGCACATTTTAGCTAATGTGACTGAAGGTAACCAAGGGAAGAGTGGGAGGCAGGGAGGAGTGGATCTCCCACTCAGTGATGTGAGAAAACATCATTCAATAATTTTAAGGCTGGAATGTTGGTGTTTATTAACAATGAGAACCTAAAGGTAGTTTTACTAAACACAACCATCTACCTGTGCCCCAAAATATTTTGACAAAGTGACCTCCCAGGACTGATTTAAAATGTGAATGGGAAATATATAGGACTTCTGTTTTCAGGGTTTATTAATTTCATTTTTTCAGGGTTTATATTTTTTAGCAATTTTTGAGTTTTAATATAGATGTCCAAAACTCATGGGTTTTCAGGGTTCTCTCTTTGTATATACTGTTAGGAGTGATGTATATTGTATACATTACTCACTATATTATATATATTATATATACTCACTATATTATAATGAGCAATTTCTCTGTAATTTTCCCCAATGTGCTTTAATATAGCACTGTTTCAAGAAGCACTATGTTAAAGCACACTAGATAACCTTTAGTGCAAACCAGCAGGGTCTACATGGACCAATTAATGCGCAACATGTGAGTGCGCTTTAGAAATCACACCCCTATAGTCTGTATTACTGGTCCTTGTAGATAATCCTTAGCTACAGTTAACCATTTCTGGTGTTTTTCCAGTGCTCAATGAATAAGCAATGTTTTCTTTTTCTGTTTTTTTTTTGGAGGGGGAGGAGTATTGGGACTATTTTATTGGTGTTTATAAGTTTAAACAGAAAACTAGAAAGCTTACAAATAAACCAGAAGGTATAGAATAAAACAAACGTGGGCCAAATTTTCAAACTGGGGTGTGTAATGTTAGATTCTAAAAATCCTTATTTAGGCATCTAAATGAAACTGGTCTGATTTTCAATTGTGCTGATCGCTCATATTTCCCACTGACTTCAACAGCTTTTCTCTCTAGTGTCCCCTGATTTCAGCAGGGGCTTCAGGCACTATAAAAAAACTGCAGAAGTCAGTGAGAAATTTGAGTGCTCAGCACTTTGGAGCATCCAGCTAGTTTTATTTAGGTGCCCAATTAAGGATTTTGGAACCTAACTTTAGACTCAGTGTAACCATATTGGTCTTAGCCTTTAAGGGCCAGATGTTCAAAAGGCTCAACACCAAGCAGCTCTCACTGAGAACTCCGGGAACTATTTGTGCTGAGCTCTTTTGAAAATTTGAGCCTAGAAACATAAGAATTCATATACTGGATCAAACCCATCATCCATCTAGTCTAGTATGGCTCCAATAGTGCTCAGCACCAGATGCTTCAGAGGGAGAGGCAAGGACTCCATAGCAGGCAGACATGAGATAATCTGCCTCTATGAGGCTCTCGTCCTAACCCCTCAGTGATTGGTTTAAACCCAGAAGCATGAGGTTTTATATCCCTTCCAAAACATTTGTTGACATTAACTATAACAACTAAGTGGCTATTTTAATTTGCATGCTATTTGCATGCTATTTTCTGAAAATAACCTGCAGAACTGATACACTACCCCCATGGTACCCATGAAAGCACAACATTAAAGAAAACATCTAAAACTACTAAGCAGGAAGCTATACATTTTAAAGCATATCACCATTTTAGTGTGTCAGAAGGCTTTAATGTAATCTTCACATTGCAATCATTTGATGAAAAATGAAGCTGTTTCTGTTCCCCAACAGTTGGAAATAATAATTCTCTGAATTTCTATAGAGTTTTTCTATAAAGCAACTACCCTCTTGTGTGAGGGGCAATGCTGGGTGCTTCAGAGAACCCTATGACAGTTAGAAACTGAAAGCACAGAGAAATTAGGGAAATGCCCAAGATCCCACAGGAAGTCTGTGGCAGAGCTGGGAACAGAATTGAAATCTTCAGATTCCCAGTCCTTTGCTTTAGACACAAAACCTGGACTTCTCAAGGCACAGCACTCTCAAACTAACACAAAGTACATACACTATGTGTCTGCTACCACTGCAATAGTTATGATGTGCAAGTTTCCTTAAAATAAAAACGAAGCCATTATAGAAATCGGTTTAATAACAGTGAGGTAATCAGTGTTCAGGAATCAGCGGTACTGATAAAGAGAGGGAAAGTAAGCATGCAAACACTGCTACATTACATGTTAATCCCTGGAACATGGTAAGTTAGAGGTGGCCAACCGGAGCCTAAGGAGCCAGAATTTACCCATGTACATTGCCAAAGAGCCATAGTAATATGTCAGCAGCCCTGCATCAGCTCCGTCCACCCCCCCCCCGGCTCCCAGCACCTCCCATCCACGGGCAGCCCTGCCAATCAGCACCTCCCCCTCCCTCCCCACACCTCCCGATCAGCTGTTTCATAGTGTGCAGGAGGCTGGGGGGGGGAGAAAGAGGGCACCGCGGGCTCAGAGGAGGGGTGGAGGGGGGGCAGGGCCTGTGGCAGAGCCAGGGGTTGAGCAGCGAGCACCCCCCAGCACATTGGAAAGTTGGCGCCTCTATCTCTAGCCCCCTGAGTTGGTGCCTATACAAGGAGCTGCATATTAACTTCTGAAGAGCCGCATGTGACTCTGGAGCCACAGGCTGGCCACCCCTGTGGTAGGTGAAGGATCCACAAAACTGTACACTACTGACAAGAACGGATTTAACGGTATTGCTGTCCCCAAAACATAATATATATTTAAACTACTGCAATGAGATTAGGAATGACTAAAGACAAACATCTTAAAAGTCTTAAAATCATGGCATCTGCCCCCAGACCAACATGTTTCATTTTGCTTTACATCACAATGAAATCAGAGCAGGTTAAAGATCTCTGGAAGGGGCGCAGACAAGATAAGGCTATTTTAAAGAAGTGAATAAGACAGGTAACTTTTCATTAAGGATCTGTTTTTCTGGATCAAAGTTTCTGCAGCAAGTCTAGCCAGATCTTTTGAAAATTGGACAGAACAATCAATGGATTGTTTTTATTTTAAAGGCACCTCCCTTGGGGAGTAAGTGTGGGTGTGGGAGCCCTTTTTAACATTGCAATATAACATGAAGCTGCCAAGTTTCAATATTTTCTTAAGCCCTGTCATGTGATAGTTCTACTTATCTGAGTCTCAGCATGATTTTTATCACTGTGCGATATGACTCACCCTCACCAGAAGCTTGTCATGAAGGATCAATCCATTAGATATCATAAAATGTACATTTTAAGAAAACATATATTCAAACTCCAACAATGAGCTAAACACAGTTACAATGTGTGTTAGTATACTGGCTATAGAAAATTATTTACATAACTAGTTCCTATTTTACACATGCACTCCACATCCACCATGCTATTTGCTAAAGACAGATATCAGACTTTGCATAAGTAAACCAACATTTTAAGAGTTCAATATGCAGGTAAAGTTCAGAACTAACCTTACTATCCTCTGTCTCCTTGGTTTTTCCTTGAAGAGTTTTCTTCTCTCCAAAGTCACAGGTTGACTTTAATGTAAGCTGACAAGAAAGCATTGAGCTCTCTGCCCCAGTAAGCTCCAAAGACTTCGATGAATACTGCTGTGACCCAGTCGTGCCAAGATTTGGTATCGGAAGGGCAGTATGAACAGGCTTTGACCCTACAGCTGGTTGTCTTAGCTTTGAGGCAACCCCAAGTACAGGCATGGCTTCTATAAAAGTATCTTCTTTCTGCCAAAGAAAATGCTTCTGACCTCAGTCTGGTTGACTCCAGTTTCAGTAATTCCAGAACAAATACTTTAAACAAAAGTCATCTTTAAAACAATACTACAACTTTCAAGAAAAGGCAAAAAACTTTCCTTCATCTCTCTCTCTCTCTCTCTCACACACACACACACACAGCTTAGTCAGTGGCTGTGTAAGACTAAACACTCCTTTGGGGCGTGAACTTTTCTTGAAGGTAACTGACACAAAGCTGCCTGTCTGGGATTAAAAACCTCATAAATTTGCTTTTTCTTCTCTCTACAGCATTCCCATTCTGTGCATTAAGTGAACGGATATCGGGGGGGGGGTAAGAGAGGAGGGGGGCAGAAAAAGAAGAAATCTCCTTGTACTCCAACTGTCAAAACAGCACTGAGACCACAACACTGGAAACACAGACCTCTTCCTGACTATATAAATAACCAGCCCACATCTTAAAAAAAAAACAAAAACTTGAAAAAAAATTGAACCTGAGTGGCAGCCAAAGCAAACAGCTGTTGGGAGAGTTTTTAGCCCGGAAACAATCTCTGAGATGAAGCTGTTTGTCTGATTCCTGCCTATTTTTCATCGCTGACAGCAATGAGCTACGTTGTTTCATTCCCTGTTCATCCCGTGAAATCAGGTTAAAATCATGCAAGAGCGTGGCTAGCAACAGACGCTGAATCATAGCATGGGTAACGTCTGCCTCTGCTGTGAAAAATCCATATAAAAACAAAGGGCAGGATATAGGAACATCACAAGCATTGTTACAAGATCTAGTCAACATAATATTTCAGGGGTTTTTTTGCTTACATCATCTATTCAGTTAACACTTCCCATTCTAAAAATGTTTAAATCTCCATAAAATCCATGTCTACTCTCAGTCCATTATTTGTAAAAATACTCTATCTGGCAATATCAAATCCTTGACACTTCGGAATGCCAGCCAGAACAAGCTACAAAATCAGTCACAGTGGACTATACACGTTGATAAGAAGGGACATACAATATTACTTTATGTCCTGGTCAAATCTAGGTGTAGACAGACCTTAGCATTGAAATCAATTATGGACATAGATTCATAATTCATTCATTGTCCATTAAAACACTCCTTGGGCAGGAAGAACCCTCTATTCTTTCTCAAAGTATGGGGAAGTCTATGCACATTATTCAGAATAAAAGAACAAACAAGCATAAATTCCCTCAAGCATCCATAGCAGGTGAGCCCCTTTTAAGTGTGACTAAGTTTGCTGAAAAAAGCATCTGAGTAAAAATGGTACCATCTGACTCAAACTCCTTGTGAGTCATATTTGTTAACATTATGGACAAACAAATATGTCTTTTCTACTTTTTATTCCTCTTTCTCTCTCCAGAACAGACACTGTTGTGGCGGGATGACTAGGATGCTATCCTGGCTCTAAACACTGCAATCAGAATTATTAACCAAGTCCCAACTGCAGAATATGTATTACTAGTAATGATACTCAAGTCAGAAAAAAGACAGTTTGACTTTCGGATCTCAGGTTACATTTGTCGTGGTGACAGTTAGAAAAGACACTTTAAAAAATTTAAATTCAGCAAATTTGAAAGAATAAATGTGGACCCTTACACTGCTCTTTTAGAGAGTTACTTTTCAGAAGTGAGCTGTAGCTCATGGAAGCTTAAGCTCAAATAAATTTGTTAGTCTAAGGTGCCACAAGTACTCCTTTACTTTTCAGAATACAACAGCACTTTATTTATACAAAAATATTTTCAATTTTTTTTCTTCATTTACACAGCAGCAGAATGATAAAAGAGGGCAAAAAAAGTCAACTCTTATCTCCTTCTTATAGCCATCAACTCCCTAGGTTGTAGCAGGAGACGTGAGGGAGAATTTCCGGTGACCCAAGGGTCCTCCTATGGAGCACATTTTGCAGTGGGTACAACCCAACAAACCAAGCTCAGCTGGCTGACGCAGAAGAGTGGCAAACCCATGGCAGTGCCCTCAATTTATCCCCTTTTGGGTGCTACCATCACCAACAGTGCCAGCAAGTGGCTAACAGGATAAACACCACAAGACAATTTCTTTCTTTGCATCCGACATGAGGGTCTGATACAGTTGTGTTGAAAAGAACATACTGGAAATGTGGTGTACATTTTTTAACGGTGAGAGTAATTAACCATTGAAACAATTTACCAAGGGTCATAGTGGATTCTCCAACACTGACAATTTTTAAATCCAGATTGGATTTTTTTAGGGTTATCAATTAATCGTAGTTAATTCACTCAAAAAATTAACTCAAAAAAAAATAATTAATTGCACTGTTAAACAATAGAATACCAATTTAAATTTACTAAATATTTTGGATGTTTTTCTACTTTTTCAAATATATTGATTTCTATTATGACAGAATACAAGATGTACAGTGCTCACTTTATATTATCTTTGATTACACATATTTGCATTGTAAAAATGATAAAAGAAATGGTATTTTTCAATTCACCTTATACAGGTACTGTAGTGCAATCTCTTTACTGTGAAAGTGTAATTTACAAATGTAGAATTTTTTGTTACATAACTGCACTCAAAAACAAAACAATGTAAAACTTTAGCGCCTACAAGTCCACTCAATCCTACTTTTTGTTCAGTCAAATCGCTAAGATAAACAAGTTTGTTTACATTTACTGGAGATACTGTGGCCAGCTTCTTATTTACGTCACCTGAAAGTGAAAACAGGCGTCCGCATGATACTTTTGTAGCTGGCATTGCAAGGTATTTACATGCCAGATATGCAAATCATTAGTATGCACCTTCATGCTTTGGCCACCATTCTAGAGGACATGCTCCCATGCTGATAGGGTGACCAGACAGCAAGTGTGAAAAATCAAGACCTGGGGTGGGGGGGTAATAGGAACCTATATAAGAAAAAGACCCAAAAATCAGGACTATCTCTATAAAATCGGGACATCTGGTCACCCTACATGCTGATGATGCTCATTTAAAAAAAAGTTAATTAAATTTATGACTTAACTACTTGGGGGAGAATTATATGTCTCCTGTTCTGTTTTACCCACATTCTGCCATATATTTCATGTTATAGCAGTCTTGGATGATGACCCAGCACAGGTTCGTTTTAAAAATACTTTCACAGAAGATTTGACAAAACACAAAATAGGTACCAATGTGAGATTTCTAAAAATAGCTACAGCACTCGACCCAAGGTTTAAGAATCTGAAATGCCTTCCAAAATCTGAGAGGGACAGGGTGTGGAGCATGTTTTCAGAAGTCTTAAAAGAGCAACACTGAGATGCAGAAACTACAGAACCCAAACCATCAAAAAAGAAAATCAACCTTCCGTAGGTGGCCTCTGACTCAGATGATGAAAATGAACATGCATCAGTCTACTCTGCTTTGAATCATTCCCAAGCAGACTCCATCATCAGGCTGGTTGGAGTATGAAGGGACATATGAATATTTAGCACATCAGGCACGTAAATATTTTGCGATGCTGGCTACAACTGTGCCATGAGAACACCTGTTCTCACTTTCAGGTGACATTGTAAACAAGAAGCAGGCGGCATTATCTCCTGCAAATTGCAACCAAACTTGTTTGTCTGAGCAGTTGGCTGAAGTAGGACTGAGTGGACTTGTAGACTCTAAAGTTTTACATTGTTTTATTTTTGAATGCTGTTATATTTTTGTACATAATTCTACATTTCTAAATTCAACTTTCATGATAAAGAGATTGCACTACTGTACTTGTATTAGGCAAATTGAAAAATACCATTTATTTTGTTTTTTTACAGTGCAAATATTTGTAATAAAAAATATAAAGTGAGCACCGTACACGTATTCTATGTGATAACTGAAATCAATATTTGAAAATATAGAAAGCATTCAAAAATATTTAAATAAATGATATTCTATTATTGTTTAACAGCACAATTAATCATAATTTTTTTTAAATTGCTTGACAACCCTAATTTTTTTCCCTAAAAGATGTGCTCTAGGAATGATTTTGGGAAAGTTCTATGACCTGTGTTATATAAGAGGTCAGACAAGATGAGCACAGTGGTCCATTCTGGCCTTGGAATCTATGAATCTATACACTGCATCTCTTTGC
The DNA here is from genome assembly GCF_009764565.3 of Dermochelys coriacea. Classification (NCBI taxonomy): domain Eukaryota; kingdom Metazoa; phylum Chordata; order Testudines; family Dermochelyidae; genus Dermochelys; species Dermochelys coriacea. Next base: position 282,149,216 of record NC_050068.2, read on the forward strand.
TACAAGCAAGGGTGCTAGCAGAATGCAATGTTCCAAGTCCTTGCATATAGCCCAAAGGCGGAAGGCACCTTGTGCTGTCTATTGTCTTCCTGCATCATCATAAAGGGAATGTACATGTCAGGATCTGAGGATCTTTATACACAGCTGTTACAGTTAAAGCTGTAGACAAATAGACATGTGCGATCTGCCATTTTGCCTGTTGTGAGGCAGAAAATTCAGATGAGATTTTCAGAGCTTGGACTAAAGCACAGGGTGATTAGTTCCACCCCCAAGGCTTGAAGACGAAAAACCTGCTGACAAGACTAATGGACAGTAAATGAGATACTCTCTTAAAACAGCACAAAACTACAATACATTCTTTCTTAAAATTATAACGTTGAGAAGTAAATAAACAGAGTTACATATTTTGGCAATCTTGCTATTCCTCTCCTGAGGATGAGTGATGAGGTCATGGTGCCTCTACTCTCTTTCCACAACCCACTTGCTTGACACAAAAACCCTAAAAGTAATCAGTAAGCAACCTATTACTTCTTTACTGATTAAAAAAACAAAAACAAAAAAGTAAAGTATAGCTGACAGACTTTGGAGGTAATAATCAGTACCAGTAATAGGTTAATCTTTCAAAGTTTGTTTTAATTACATTATTGTTATTATTATTCTGCTGCTGCCTAACTGCCTCAATCGGATTAAGGGCTCCACAGTACTAGGTGCTTTACAAACAGAATAAATCCTTGAAGGGTTTATAATCTGATAACGACAACATGCAGCAAGTGGGGGTTGAAATATTTGAAGGAATGAGTAAAGAAGAATGAGTAAAAGCTATGTAAACAGCTGTGTAGGCCTGCTATGTAGACAGCAAGATAGTTACAAGTCAGTTCATTTTTTTTAATTCTAAATCTGAGATAAACAAACAAGCAAATAAGATAAATATCTGAAGTCCCTACTGACTATCTTCCTAGCTGCTATTCTTGATACCTTCCTATAGACTTCACAGTGGATGTGGGCCTATAGAAGGGATATGAAAGAATAAAGAGTAGGCTTTCCAGGCTAGCTGGAGGAGGGTGTTACAGGTGTACAGCCACAGGAGAAAGTGCTTGCATGCAAAGTGGACAAATAGGTTATAGAAGCTAGCATTGCTGGTGGAGCTCAATGGGCAGGAGGCAACACAATAAGAAACTAAATGGTACGCGGACAGGGTTAGCTGGTGAAGGATTTTAAAAATAAGGAACAAAAGCTTGTATTTGACCAAGCTGAGAAAAGAGAGGGGAGGAATTCAAGAGGGGAGTGACATGGTTAGGCAATGGGTGAGAAAGACAGTCATAGCAGCAGTGGTATCTATGCATCTCATAACAGGAGTCAAAGATGACCTATAACCAGACACAGACTCACCGGCGGCACCTCCTGCTGGTCATCTCAGGGAATTAGCGTTCCAGCCTCCAGAGCACCATCTTCAGGCTGGTGTCTCGCTTTGCTGCTGGCTCCCATGTCCCTCCCAGGACCCCAGTGCCCTTTTCACTGGGTGCTGCCCCCGGCAGTATACCACAGTCCTGGGGCTCCCCCTCCCAGGGGAACCCCCCCACCCACTATCCCTACCTCACCTCAGTTATAGGCTCCTGCCAGTCACCAGCTAGCCCCCGCACCCTGGGGCAGACTGCAGTATGAGCCACTCATCACAGCAAGGTTGGGTTTGGACCTGCTTCCTCTGCCTACCTGTGGCTGCCCCTGCAACCCCATACCTAATAGACGTTACCAAGACCCACAGCCTGGGCCTTTCCTAGGCCAGAGCTCCCAGGTTCCCTTGGCCTTTCCCCAGCCCTGCTCCAAACTGGGTGTCCTGCTCAGCACCTTACAACCAGGTCCTTCTCCTTCTACAGGCAGAAAGAAAGTCTCCCTGGGCTTCTGGTTCACAACCTTTTTAGAGCCAGCTGGGCCCTGACTGGGGCGTGGCCCCCGGCTAAGGCTGCTTCCCCAATCAGCCCCCACTGCCTTCCTCCTACAACAGCCCTCTCTCGGGGCTGTTTTAAACCCCTCTGGGCTCAAGTGGGTGTCCACTCCACTCCACTCCACGACCCCAGGTTATGAAGCTGAGTGATGTGAAGGATGACTGTGTCATCAACAATATGGAGAAAGTGGTGAGTAGAGATGACTATTCTCTGGTTAATTGTATAGTACTAAGCACATTAAACTTAAATAATAATTATTAACCATAACAATCTGTTTATACAGCAGTTGTCTAAAAGCACTAAGTAACTAACAGGCTAATCACATAGTTACAGTTCATGTCAATCTCAAAATGGAATAGTGTACATACAGTATAAGCATTACCAGATGCATAGATTCATAGATACTAAGATCAGAAGGGACCATTCTGATCATGTAGTCCGACCTCCTGCACAACGCAGGCCACAGAATCTCACCCACCCACTCCTATGAAAAACCTCACCCATGTCTGAGCTATTGAATCCTCAAATCGTGGTTTAAAGACTTCAAGGAGCAGAGAATCCTCCCTCAAGTGACCCGTGCCCCATGCTACAGAGGAAGGCAAAAAACCTCCAGGGTCTCTTCCATTCTGCCCTGGAGGAAAATTCCTTACCGACCCCAAATATGGCGATCAGCTAAACCCTGAGCATATGGGCAAGATTCACCAGCCAGATACTACAGAAAATTCTTTCCTGGGTAACTCAGATCCCATCCATCTAATATCCCATCTCAGATCAGAGAATAGCTGCCATATCTACTTCTTTGAATAGAGAGTAAACAAATGTGTGAAATCCGAGTAATCTCATCTGTAAACCGTAGTAACTTTTGGGGTGGATTTCCTATCCTACCACTAAATAAAAGAGGAGGAAAAAAAAAGGCAAAACACATTTAAAAGTCCAGTGTTTGCTATGATGTAGGAAATCCAGGTCCAGAAACAACATTTTCCCAGGTTGGTTTGTTAGACCAGAACTCTTAGGCATCATGCTTAACAGTTAGGCATCATGCTCCCAAAGGCTGATGACAGTGCCATGTTGATGGAACAATCTGGAAAAGAGACTGGTTGTAGGGCGATAGAAGTTGTTGCAAAAATATGCAAGACAGTGGGAGGGAGGTCATGAGGTAATACAGAGGGACAGATCCATGTCAAAATTAAGGAGATGAAAGCCTCACACTTCCTACAGGCTTGGCTCACATTTTATTCATTGCCATTGGAACATGCCCTTTATAGTAAATAGGACAAATGAGGGGTGCCGCTCAGATGCGTGAATCCTGGGCAAAAGATACAAATCACAGAAGGTTTGGGTGGCTGGTGCCTTTTCTTTCTGGACCTCAGCACACAGCAAGTATGCAGCTAAAATCTCCAAATTATCATACTTTGGGAAAGCATCCTCAGAAAGCAATCATAAAACAATAGCGTTTATGTCAAAGCAGCAGATTCTGCAGTTTTTCAAAGATAGCGTGATACTTTAATAGAAAAAACAGGACAAATTATATTGTGATTAAGATCCTGAACTAAAAATGAACATAAATAATACATTATTTATATTACAGTAGCATTCAAAATGTGCTATGCCAGGGGTTTTCTAAACATATAGGAAGAGACAGTCCCTGCCCCACAGGACCTGCATTCTAATGGTATTCCTGATGCAACAGCAATAGGTGGGGAAATAGGAGGATGGGCAGATGAGGGCAATGAAAATTCAGTCACATAGTTATATAACAATAATATACCTTGTTACAAAATACATTCCCTGATATGTACAAAACTGCCCCCAAACCACTAAAATCCCTTTCCAAGGCAAAGTACCCCCCATTCCTTATCCCCATCATTTGCTCATGCTATCCAACCCTCTTCACCACTATCCAATCCTCTTCTCCTCCCCGTTCAACCACTGGCAAGTCATCCTTCCAACATTCCACACCTCTGCCAGACAATCCACCACAGTACAAGATTCCAGCACAAGTCTCCTTTCCCTCCATATCAATTCTGACATCAGACACTTTTAGGGCTGTGAAGGTTGCTCCTATTCTCCACCCCCAAACATTTGCCAAACTGAATGCAGGAATAAACAGCTGGTGATGTCTCAGACCACAGGAAGAGGCAAAGAGGAGGACACCTGCCCCAAGTGGTGCCAAGAGATTTACTTGATCCCTCTGCTGTCTAATCCTCCTCAGAGAAGTTGTTGCATGTTTCCAGGGTCAAAACAGCTAAATGTCTGGGGTCCAGAAGCTGTAAAGCTCTAGGTTGTGTTTTCCCCCACTTTGCCCCTCTAGTACAACAGCTGTGGCTATTGCTGGTATGATTGCTGGCTCCAAGTAGGTTAGTTCCACTCCTGAAACTGTTTCAAATATGTTGACTGTTTTGTACATGCTGTTATAGCAAAAACTCACATTTTCCTCCTCCTAAATATAATTGGGGGAAGCAATTTTAATATTTAAAAAAGGCAACAGATAATATTAATATTATTAAAAGTGTTATTATCATAACTTGTGTAACAAATCCAAGTAAACTGGGCTCAGATTTTTAAGTAGTGCCAAGTTGTGGTAATGAGTTGAGGATGAGTTAAACTCATGAAAAGCCTCTAGCTGGTGTGTAAAAAGAAATCTGGTTAATTAGACAATGATAAGATTAAACTGTTCAGTCTTTAAGTTAAAATGCTATGGAGATAACAAAATAATCCTATTGTATTTCATTTTACAAAACAAACGTGGATTAATTTTGCTAAACAAAGGGCAACATAAAAAATGGATTGATTATCAGTAATAACCAGATCCTGTTTGCAATCATACTAAATTCAAAAGATTTGATTGTCTTCCATAACAGTCTGGGATCTAAAGTGATATACAATCCAAACTATAACTACAGCCACAGAAAAAGGTGCATCCTGCTTCCTAAAGGAAATCCTTCTGCTTTGTCAGTGTACGGGGAGAAGGAAATTTTTCAAGAGGGACATTTGTCATGCAGGGGTACTATGTTATCCTTTGAGCAATTTGACCCTTAAGACGCAACTGGGAGTTTTTGGTTTTATCATGTTAGCTGGTGTGAAGAAGAAAGGTCAGAGCCTTTTCTTTCTTTATTCAGTCTTTGCACCTTTTAACTGAGGATTTCAAAACTATTTACACATAATTTAGCATCACATCGTCTCTGGGAGATAGGTCAAATACTAAAATATTAATTTTTCAAGAGGAATCATCATGAAGATAAGTGACTTTCCCAAGGCTACAAAGTGAGCCAGTGGATTGGTCCCCTTTTGCTGGAGTATTTCAGGCTTTCAAGTTAATAGAAACACACATAAGCTAAAATATTCCCATAACTGATCATTATTTCTCTGATAATGTGCATTGCATTTAATAATTTAAGTGTTTGGTCTAAAGTAATCAGGATTAAACACAATACGATTGGGAAACAAACAAAAACTGCAGCAAGATTGAACAAGGGCTAATAGTAATTGCATACACACTGATCTATTGACTAGACCATATGGACAGCTGGTAAAGCTTAATGAAAGCAGAAGTTTCTCTTTTCAGGAGGAGGAAAAGAAAAAAAAATGGATAAACCATTTCTTCCTTACTAAGCAGATGGAGCAAATGATAAATGCTGAAAATTCAGAATCCTGCTGGTATTGCAACTAGTGATGAACAAACCTCAAGAGATCTTCAAAATTCAGTTTTGATTAGCTGGTCTGAATGATTATTCAAAATATATCCTAAACCTTGGTTCTTCCTTCCTTCTCTGCTGTCTTCCCCTTTGATTGCTCTTTGAGCCATTGTCTCACAGGTCTTTTGCCTGACCTTTAGCAGACATACTGGCCTCTCTAGCATCCTTTCCCTGACTTTCAACAAATACCCTCTACCCCTTATTCCTTTTCTATCATTCCCAAATGGTTCTCTACCTATGAAGGGATCTCTCTGTTCTTGCATCATTTTTGCGGGTCTTTCAATGGCTGCTGATTTCAAAACTTTCTTACTCTAGATCAGAGATGTCCTAGAATACATAACCCTATATAACATTTCTAGGCATTAAGAGATTCTAACAAATTTCAGCTGGCATAGGAAGCATCTTAAGAAGTCTGAAAAGGAAAGAAAGTCATCACTCATTCTTTTAAAACTTTAATATAAGTTTGAATTTGATTTTGGACTGATGTTCAAACTTTTTATTCCCCCAATAAATGGTTTGGTCCCTATTTCTTCCCCCATCATCACTGTTCCCAGGAAAGGTTTCCCTACACCAAAGATTGCTAATGAAAGTAACTATAAATCCTAAAAACACCTACCTCACTTATTTTGTAATACTAAGGAAATGTTTAAACTCGTAATTAGCTGGGCCTAGAATCTAGTAATATTCAGAAGGTTAATCAAAGCAATGCTTTGTGTCAGCACGTGTGACTATTCTGAATTTTGATCCAAATTTTCTTCACAAAATAAACTCATGGCGACATTCTCTAATGAACTGTACAAATGACCTATCATCTTAAAGGAATGGAGACTAAACAGGAATTTGTTGATTATCTGCCATCAAGTAGCTGGCAGAGTGGTAAACTCATGCTTTCATCTGTTGGAAAGGGAACCATTGCTCCTAAGAATACTGGCTCAAATCTACTTGCTGCTGATCAACTTTTGTTCCTGTGAGTTGGGTAGAGAGTTTCAAAATCACAGCTATGCTGGCGTTCACTTCTGGACTGAAGTAAAAAAACCTCCTCCATAAGGTTCCCATTGGTCTTTTTTAAAAAAGCAGAAACATCTGTTACAGTCATGAGCAAATTCTTGGCCAAGTTCGGCAACAACAGTGAGAGAGACTTTGAAGTCAATCAGCTCTGCTATCACCAGCAGATATCCCTATAGTCTATGGAAATTACTGCATAGAGAGTTTGGGAGATATGGAGAAAACTTGCACTGCCAAAAGTGTATATAAAGAACAGCCAGAAAAAAATTTTACTTAGTGAAAATGGGTTGTGTTGAGAGTTTAGTATAATTGATGTTCACACAAAACATATAGAATACTGCATAAGAATAAATATGACTAGACATTCAGGGCTAGATTTTGATATTAGGCCCTGAGCAAGGGGTAGTGGATGAGCCACACTACTTCAGGAGTAGCACTTTGAGTCACAATCTACATCTTGCTTCCGTCTTGTTCAAGGGGGTGGCCATTTGCTGCTGATCTATATCGGCAACAAATTCTAACACCCTGCACACCAACCCAGCAGCCCAGGCTCTACCCATTTTTCATCCATTCCCATGAACCAGGTCGAGAGAGGGGGTAAGCAGACACACACAGCACCTGCTTACTCCTACATAACTGGATCCAGCGTCTAGATAGCCCATTTAGATTAATGGAGTAGGAACCCCCTTTACATCTTATCTGTGTGGGCATGCAGTCACATTTACTAGACGTGTCTTCCATTCGGTCCAACTAATTCTGTTACCAAATAAACCTTCCTCCACTATTACATGTTTTTTTTAAATTGCTATTTAAAAAAAAAATAGCATCCCTATCCCTTATCTCCTGCGTTCCACACTGACTGAAGAGTTGTATTGGCATTTAACCTGCAGCATTTCCTGATAACAAATGCAGGGACAGCTCAGTTTAGAACAGCAAAACCACCACCTCAATGTCTGCAAATGAACTGCTCTGTGCCATCTGCAAAAGGCTGTTCTGTTCTGAACAGAACTGCTAATGTTTAAATGAGGTCCTAGACCTCTAACAGGCTTTAACGCTCAGGCACGTTTAGGCTATATTTTCACTGCAAAAGTAGGTAGGTAACTCGATATATGGTATCTATCTCAACATACAATCCTAGTGGAGACCAGGAACTGTCGTTAGTCGAGTTCAATGCTACACCCACTACCTGAGGTTGTCTTAAACTGCCTACATGGAGATAAAAACTACAGAAGCTTGTCTCCACTACAATTGTACATCAAGGCAGTTCTCTCAAGTTAACAATCTCGGTGTAACAACACATTTGTTTTTTCAGTGAGGACAAAGCAAAGTAAATAAGCAGACTAAAGCTTTGCCCTCACTGCAAAAAATAAATGTGTTTTTACACTGAGATAGCTAACTTACCTAGCAAAACTATAGGGGGGGAAACAGTTTAAAAAAGCCTAATGTGTCATGAACTGCCCAGGGAAAAGCTCAACCATGTTCTTGCTCCTGAGTGAATGAGCTGTATTTAACCCTCCTCTATCTCAAATAAAAATAGGCCTACTACATATACTGTGAATATCAGCTGCTTCCTTGTATCTGCATGTGACTAATTCCTATTAGACCTGAAAGTGTGTGTTTGTTTTTGGAATGCATTCTGGAATGTTGGCAACAACAGTTTTCATGATTCTATATGTCCCCATCAAAATAAGATGTTTTAATCTCAAACTTCCCAATTTAAAAAAGTGTTTGGTTCTATACGTGGCAAGAACAAGCTAAACTTTAATCATTACCAAACACCTTACTTCTATTTTAGACAGCTGCCTTATATCAATCTTAATGGAAGCTGAAATGGTTATCAAAATAGCAGGTTTTCAGTAAGAAGTTAAACAAATTTCTTCTTTCTCCATCTATATACATAAACACGCACACATATATATACATATGTTTAAAATTCATGACTGACCTCTTGGCAATTCACCTGGTTTGTTTTTATCTTTCACAAAAAAGGGAGCCCTCAGGAGCACACAGCTGTCAGAAATAAGTTCAGATCCTACAGATGTTAGTTGCTTCCTTCAGGCTGCTCAGCATACTGTTCAGAAATATTACCTTGCTGATGTAGCAAAAAGGAGACTACATTATTACATTGGACTTACCTTCAAGCTCAACAAAAGTGTTACATAAGAGACAAATGGTAAAATTTCTCCACCAGCTTGCATCCATCAGCTAAGCTTTTAGAACTGGAACACATAAACATATGGCCGCCATAAAGGCAACATCAACGTGCACAAATATGAAAAAAATAAGAAGCCAAAATAATAATCTTTTTCACCTACAGCATGGTAGGATGAACCATGAACAAAGCATGAAGATCTCAAAACCAGAAGGAAGATGAAGTGGCCAGTTAGTGAGAACATCTGGCAAAAGTGATAGTAACTGTTCTCTGAATATCAGCTAATGCAAACTTATCGCCACCACTGAAGACATTAACAATGGTACATTGTTAGCAGTGAAGAAAGCAGATAATGTGAAGTAGCTGACAGTATCATTGTTAGAGACTCGTAGCATCACAGTGAACAACACAATTGTTTCATTTGGAAAGAGTGATGGTGAATGCTAGTTAAGCTGAATAAAGTGAAACTTTATTAAACCCTGTGCACTGCTCTGTCCATGTTGCTAAACTGCTTCCAGCCTAAATCCCTGTGTCCCCGTTCCATTCGTAAACTGTCCATAAAAGTCCTAGGCCCTCTGACTCCAGTTCCACTGATCATGATATATCTTCCCTATTTTAAAAACATTTTAATATAAACATTAAAAACAGATAATTGATGCCCAGATGCTCACCCCGGGTCTCTTTGGCCTAAGGTTCCTATTAAGTTGGAGTTTTATCTTTATTTACAGACTCAGCTGGTTATATAGTCTTTGAGGTAGTTTGGTCTCTTCAACAAGTGACCACACTTGAAGCGACCTCTCTTTGTCTCCCAGGGACCAGTTGCTGAAACTAGCAAACTCTCTTTGTCAATTTCTTCGCTTTTTGTGCAGTTGGCCTCCCCTCTGCCTCTCCATACTGTGATGATCTCTGTAGGCTCTCTTTAGATATTGTGTCTGCTGGCTCCTAAGCATCTCCTATTACGCTGGATCACTTGCACGCTTATGTAGTCACCAGTATGAACTTGATGGACTGAACTTGAAATTGTATTTAGCTTATAGAACGTGGTAACTAGCTATGCAAAATTAGAGACCTGCCAAGGAGAAGATCTTTCTACCTACGAGACCCAGTATCTTTGGCCCCTTTTCTGCCGGGGTAGATTTTTGGTAGTGTGACCAAGTTCTTTCTGTAGTCGCCTGTATCATCAATGACTTAGGGGCAGGGTGGAAAAATAGGAAGTCGGCTCTTTTGGCAGGAACAAAGTAACAGCTCTTGTGTCTCTTTGGTGTAGTGGTACAAGATGCTGGTGTACGCCAAACTCCTCTAGCCAATTCCAATATAGTCTCGTTAATCAAAAGGGCTATTCTGGTCAGTCTTTGTGGCTGTAAAATATCCAATGTATCCAGGGCTGAGGGTCCTGGACCTCTTCCAGTGGAATTTGTAGATTGTTAGTGACCCTTTGCAACAGCTCCTGATACTGGCAGTGGTCATCTGGTGGAGAAGGCGATGACAGAGTAATGGTGTCATCTACAGATGATGAGGAAGCACCTGTCAGTACTGTCAGGACTGGCTCCAGGTCTTCCTCCTCAAACACAGATGGAACTGGCTGATCAGAAGGGGAAGAGCGCTATGACTCCTGAGAGGGGATCCAAGGGCCCCAATAGGGCCAGAAGGATCCATTGGTCTTGGTGCCCCCCCAAGGGAATCAGTAGCAGATCTCCCTGGGGGTGAGGGGTTCATATCCAAAGGAATGGTAAGCACTGTCTGTTGGGGCTCCTGTGCCATCTCAGATATATTGGTGCAGCTCCATCCTCTGACTCCTCTGACTACAAGGAAGGTTCTCTTGGTAGTAGTGGTACCATCGGTACCAGGGCATTCCTGCCTGTTGGGTGGGGATGAAGCTGCTTCTAGGACATGGATAATGATTCCTCCTACTGGGTAAGGATGTCTCTCAGGAGTGCAGGGTCCAAAGGGAATGGAGACTGAGGGTAGAGAAAGAATACATCCTCTGGTGTTACAAAGGTCTCTCTATGGCCCAGAGTCTGAACACTTGAAGGACTTGGCTCATATTTTGCAGTCGGTCAATCTTGACAATAAATGAGGCAATACCAATGGTGCAGTTTGGACCTGCATTCGTAGATGGGACCGGGAAGCTTCTATCTTTCTGTTTCGGGCCCACCATCACTGTCGGTTTCCTCTTTTTTTCATGCCTTGCCCTCCAGCCTAGGGGCCCTCAGCAGAGCCAGTACTGTGGGTTTCATACATGACATCTCACCCACCCTGGATCGGCTCGGAGAGGAAACGTGCTTCTTATGGACAGTCTTCTGCTGGTATCTGTTCTTGTGCCCATGAGAGTGCCCTCTCATGGGGAGCCCTGTGGTGGGAGTCTTTAAGCTTCAGCGGCAAAGGCTCCGCTCAAAGGCTCATGCTTTGTGGGGTGCTGCAAATCAACTGAGGCTGATGTACATCCTGGGTCAGAGTGGGGCCTCATAGCTACCTCCATCAGGAACTTTTGAAGTTGGAGCTCTCAGGACTCTCTAGCTCTGGGTGGGAAAGAATGACAGATACTGCACTTTGCAGAGATGTGTGCTTCATTCAGGCACCGTTTATGCTTGTCACGGACAGAGAAAGAAAGAGGGCAGGAGACACAATTCTTGAATCCTGGGATTCTGGGCATAGTCCTAGAACCAGGGAGGATTTCCCCTGAATGGGTGGGAGTAGGGAACTAATCTACACTAACTCTACTAAACAAGATATAAAAACCATTTACAACAACTTCACTTTACAAGTTATGAAGGAAACAATTCTGAGGAGAGGCCATGCAGTGGTAAGAAGCAACTGGAGAGGCGTCAACCCACACCATCTCTTATACCCTCGGACAAGAACACGAGGTAACCTACTGCACATATGCGGGTCAACAGACGCTGCTTTGAAGAATTTCCAGACTCAGGCACATGGCGCCCATGCATACCCACATGTGGAATAAACCGAGGGACCGGCACTCGAAGAAACAGGTAGGTTTCTGTCATGATCCCATTTCACTTCTTTATCTTTATTCCCTTCATGTACAATGAGGATATAATCTGCAATTATTTTCACCCCAGGCAGTCCATTCAGTGCTTGGGGAATCTTCTCTAGAACTCCTCTGGTACCATGCCATTAGCATGCACAGCCCTCTGTAATCACCAAATTGTGTTGCAATGGTTGAAGCCTGTTGGACCCTTTATCCAGGCGTATGTGCCAAAACCCATACCAAAAAGATTCTGGCTTTGGAAAGTTCTGGCAATGCCTGGCAGCTTCTTTACCACTACAATGCTGCTTTCCCCAGCCTGTACTGGCCTCTACAAGTGCTATGATACGCCTGCTCTGCAGACTCGTGAGCTCCTTGCATACCGGATTACTTAGTGACATTAGAATTTTTCTTTCTGATAAGCACACAGATTCCATTATGGGGTCCACTTCCAGTCAGAGCTTTCCTTCAAGGCACCCGTTGCCTTTGAAAACAATGTACCTGGGACTCCCCCTTTTGCTTCCTGCACTACAGTTATTAATTTCTGACACAGCTCCCTGATCAGATCTATGGCTTGTATGCCTGTATTCCCCAAAAGAAGTGTGTGATGCTCACCATTCACCAGGGCCGTACTTACCCATACGCAAAGCACACAGCTGCGTAGGGCACCAGGAAATTTGGGGCACCAAATTTCCTGGTGCCCTGCACAGCTGCTCCAGTCCCTGCTCTGGCTCTTCTGCAGGCTCCCACCCCTGCTCCACCCCGCCCCTTCCCTGCCTCAGCCCCCCAGCACTCACCGGCTGCACAGCTGAGGCCGGGTCGCTGCACTCCCACTGCTGGCGAGTGCAGGCCCAGCCCCACTCCTGCTCTCCCCCAGCCCTGTCCCCACTCCCCTGAGCTCTGCAGCTGGGCTGGGCCTGCACCCACCAGCAGCGGGAGTGCACCAACCCAGCCTCGGCCGCGCCACCAGTGAGTGCTGGGGGGTGGTTCCCCCAGCCCCCCCTCTCCCCCCGACCAGATGCCTGGGACCCCCCGCTCCCCCTCGCGGAGACCTGGGTCCATCCCACCCAGTCCCCACCACAGCAGAGGTATGCTGCCACCCTCCCGCGGGGGTGGGGAGAGGCTGCGTAGCGCCCCAGAATTGCTAGGGATGGCCCTGCCATTCACTACCACAAACTTCAGTTGGTACTATTTGTTGTTTTTTGGGATAGTATCTAGGAGTTCATACTTTCCTGTGGACCGCATGATGCTCTCGTTGTACATTATTAGGTTGCATATGCTTTTTGTAATGGGTGTATTCAAATCCAATTCACCCCAAGGAATAACTTTGCTGGAGGCCCCACTATCCAGCTGAAATTGCACAGGGCATTTTCCTATTAACATTGTGGCATGCACACAGCTTGGGATTATCCCTTATTTCTTTCTTGTCCTGTCAGCCTGAACCTGATATGCGCTGAGACTCAAGGAGAGTCATAATGTCATCACTGCTCTCTGATGTGTCATGCCCTCCCCTCTTGTACTAGTCTGACTGAATCTTACTGAGATCTTCCTCTGCTCTTGCACACTGCTAAAATGGGTCAACTTTTACTTTCCTTGTAGTGCTGTCCTACTGCAGGCACTTCTCCTTTACCTGCTCATGATATCTCCCACAGTAAATGCATCTCCTATGGGTACGGAACCCTGCTCTCCTTTGCTGTTGTCTCACTGCATGTACTTCTGGGGATGTTGTACCTTGTAGGACTTTCATTCTTTCTCTCGAGGCTTCCACTGCATGCCCCATGACTAAGCATCTGTCTGTGAAATCACCATCCCAGAGCTGCCACTCCCACAAGTGGTGATATCAAGTAATGCAAACTATTCTGTCCCAAATTGGAGTCTAAGTCCCCAAAATTGCATGTAGCAGCCTGGGTGTGTAAGGCTGTTATACAGGGGTCCGTCTTTTCTCCTTTGGATTGGTCTCTACAGAGAAACCTGTGTCACACCAAAATTTTGTTCTGCTTTTAGGAGCAAGAGGTCCCCAGGGCTCTTAGGACTGCAGTGAGGCTTGAGGCGGGGTAAGTGTCAGCATGGTGCAGACCTTTCTGCTTTGTCCCCCAATATGGTAAAATAAGTTTTGCTTTCCCACTGTTGTCATCCTCCTGAATAGTAGGTCTGTGTACAGTTCAATCTCCTCCTTCCACTGGCTTCACTGCTGGGCTAGGTTTGTGTGTACAAACTCCAGGGCTCAGGGGCTTCAGACTGAGTTCCATAGCTCACACTGCCAGCAGCTGCACTGCTGAGAATTCATGGCTCCACTGCTGCCGCCATGTTGCACTAGCAAAGAGTGACGCTGAATGCAGGTTCAGCTGAACAACTGGACCTTTATTAAACCCTGCGCACTGCTCTGTCCATGTGCTGACTTTCTTCCAGCCTCACTCCCCACGTTCCCGGTTCCCCTTCTGTCCCGTCAATAATAGTCCCTCAAGGGAAAACAGGCCCCCTAAGTCCAGTTCCATTGATCATGATACTACAACGTCCAGAAAAATATGGTCCAGATTCTCAGCTGGAACGTATTGGTCTAGTTCCAATTATTTCAATGGACTCTCATCAATTTACATCAGTAGGATCTAGCCCCCTACATGTAGTAAAGCTGCAATTAGATTGCTTTTCTTTTTCTTCACTGCTTTTCAAAACTCTCTCTTGTTTTTACCCTCCTCCCTCCCCGCCCCAGAGGGTGAGAAGAAGTTAGACAATATCTGTTCTCTTCTCAGAAACAATACCAGTACAGCACTATCATTCCTGCAGCACACATGATGAGCAGCTGGGTCTGTAGCTAGCAATGGATGAACTTGAAAGGTTCAGTTAGGTTTAATTGCTGAAAAAGTTTCAATCCCCTTCAGAAAAGACTGACTTGAACATTTGAAATTCTTTCACTTTCCCTGTGATCTCCTGAGATGGGATCTTGATTCCCATCATCCTTCTTCCTCGTGATGTTTTCCCAAGGCTCCTGTCACCCTTGTTCTCATTATCTAACCTTCTCAACTGTCTGCCTTTAATCTCTCAGACAAACTCCAGCATCATTTGCCCACAACCTTCCTTCCTTTTGACCTTCTATCTGTTTATCCAGGTCTTACACTAGCATCTATCACCATAATATCCGAACACCTTCCCAATAAACTCTCTATGTGACTTTCTAAAGTTCAGAACTCAGAGGTTGTGTAATAATCTGTGCTGTGTCTCAGCACCTTCTGATTCAAATATTATGTATTCTCGGATGTCTCTTATGAGACAAATGCCAGAGCATAAGAAATAGAAATATATGTTCCCCCAGCTTTATTAACTAAACTGAGAGTGTAGGGGACACATCACTTGAGTTCTGAACCTTAAGAGGTTTCGTTTAAGGTCAGCGACTGGGCTGTTTCACCCTGGTTTATATTCAAGACAAACAATACTCCCAATGCCAAATTCTGCTCCCACTTACACTGGTATAAACCCGGAGCAACTTCTCTGCACTTCAAGTGACTTACTCTGGATTTATAGCACAGTAGCCAAGAGCAGAATTTGGCCTTCAGCTCTACTGTAAATCACAGTAGTTTAAAATTCCAAATCCCCAGCATATATCTGAATGTTCCACTTATTCACCGATGACCTCTCTTCTCCTTTGACCCACTCTATTCATTGTTGCAACGAAATACTGGGATTTTCAACACAAAACATAATTGGAAATATTTGTTTTCAAAATCAAGGAAAAATCTGATTATTTGAAATGTAAATATTAGGAGAGACATTTTCAGAAAGAGGGCTGTGGGAGCAGTTTGTGTATGAAAACACCATTTTATGTCGCTTAAGCAGATGACACCCTGTAAAACCTGGCCACCTAATTCCTTCTGTTTCTAGACTGTAGAACATGGTACATGTTTTTTGAATAGTTTATAGAGTGATGTCTGTTTGCCCAGTAGATATATTCCCAATAGAGTGATATTATGCGTGTATCCTGTAAACAAATCTGGGTCGATATCTCTGAAAACATTACAAATTCCTTTTTTGAATAATTAAAATTATTACAATTAAATGTTTTGTTACAATGTGCATTGCATTATAATCTTTCAGCCAACGGTATGCCTGGTATAAATCCAATTAATTCTAACAAGCTTCCACCAGGAAAAAATTGCCCTTGAAATTTTATGCCATCTATTTGTCAAGTTTAAGTGGCTCCAAAATTGAGCCCTCTTCATACAACATTTTCTCTTTACAAATTTTCTTCTTTGTCACTTTACTGAACGATGTGCATAACACTACCTCTCCGTTTTCTATTTTTGGGAGCCAGTGGGATCAATGAAATCTGCATGAGCACACTAGTGATCTAAATGAACTAAACCCCCTCCATTTGTCATTGACAATGCTGCAAAAATTGGAATTGGAAAAATGCCTATCAGGTTGTCTGGTCCATCTTCCTCATGAGACGGATGGATTGATTTTGTTGGAGCTCAGATTTCAAGATTGCTCAGACTACCCCTCTCCCTCATCCCTTTTAAAGGAAAGTCGGTTTTATATAAAGGCACTCAACAGGAGACTTTTTCAAATAGAAATAGTCTGTTTTAGAGCAGACAACATGTGTAAGGGAATATCTTTTATTGGACCAACTTCTGTTGGTGAGAGAGATGAACAAGTCAAACTTTGATCCTGTAATTTATGTCAAGCTCCATCTAATTTTCATCCTTTTAGATAAGGTCTTCAGTTTGGTTTAAATATCTCTACTGATTCCAGTGGAGCTATGCCTGATCTATACCAGCTGAGAATCTGGCCCATTATTTTTAGATTTACACAGTACTTTAAATAACACACAACTGAGGGCCAAATCCAGCAGCCTTTAAGCAATCCTTATTCAGGCAAAGCTCCCACTAACAGTTCTGGTCCTAAAATGATTAATTGTTCAAAAGATTTGGTGGAAGCTATATATCCAATTCAACTTCCAGTGGACTCAGAGTCTCTCCACTGATTTCAGTGGTTGTTGCACCAGGCCTTATATGCACAGTAGTTGTCTTTTAATATTTTGGGGGGGGGAGAGAAATTTAAATTTATGCAAATCAGTTTAAAATACATTCAAAAAGCAGTGAAAAATCTAGGAACTTTAGGACCATCAGGGTATTTGCTTAAATTGGCAGCTGCAGAGTGGGCTATTCAGCATTTCTTGTGTGAGATCTTTAGAACAGCTCTGGCTCAGATTGAAGCTGCTCTGAACTGCACTGAGAAATTAGCAGGGTTTTTATTATTTAAATTCTCTTACTCAACTTGGAGCCAAGTTGAAGTCAAAACTCATTTGTGATAGGAATATAAACATCTGAAGAGCAATGGGTTATGTAAAGGTTGGAAGTTGCTTGCCACAATTGCCACCTCTGAGCAATACACTGAAGGTGCTAGTTTAAGCAAAATCACAAAGGGACTCAAATCCTAAAGCCTCCGATGTTTTAATATGATTTTAAATACATGTAAACATATTATTTTCACCCTTTCTTGGATGTATCTCAAGGAGGTCAACCCTTTTTACGCTGAGTAACACAAACAAACTGAACACCACTTTTATTCCCAACCCCCAACCAAAAACTTCCTCTCCAAAAACAAACAAAAAAAACTTCTCCAAACAGTTTTAACCTCAGAAAAGGAGAAATGCTAGAGTCTCCATGAGAGTCCACTAGGGACTTTGATGATGCTATTGATTTTACATGGAAGATACTCAGATATTATAGTGATGGGTGAAAAAAAGAACTAGATAAGTTCATGGAGGACAGTCTTGCCCCAAGGAGCTTACAAGGTAAGTAATAAGGCAAGAGACAATAGATGGATACAGACAAGGAAGTGCAAGGAAACAATGAGACAATACTGGTAAGTTTGACAGGCTGTGGTCTCAGCATACCAAGGGCCTAACTGTTGTCAACATTTTTTCTAGTCATCACAGTTTTAAGGAGGGATTTGCAGATGGACAGTAAGGCAGCTTTTTAGAGAGTTCCTGCCAATGAGGAGGGGCAGCATGGGAGAAAGCTGGTTTGAAAATTTAACAAGTAGATGATGGGGGCTGGCATTTTAGACTGATTGGCAGTGATAGTCAATATCTCAATAGTGAGTGAAAGACAATAGGCAGGATAGGGATAGGTCATGAAGGGCCTGCAAAGTGAAGACCAGTAGCTGATGTTTGATGCAATAGAGAAAGGGGAGCTAGTGGATGAATGCAAAGAGAGGGTTGACATGGTCAAAGCAATGGGGTAAGAAAATCATCTTTGCCGCAACATTCTGAATGGATACGAGCCGGGCAAAATTGCATTTGTCAAGGCCAGAGAAAAGCATGCTCCTAATGGATGGCGCTGTTCACAAAATTTTCATCTGAACAGTTTTCCTGTCAAAAAAGGAGTATAATAGATATCAACATGTTTCACAAAAATGTTTTGTTTCTGATACTTTTTAACAGGAAGAAGGCAAAATTAATCCTTTTGACTCTCATTTTGTTCAGATAATGTCAAAATGTTTCATTTCACTAATGTCAAAATGTTACATTCTGATAAGGTAAAAACATTTAATTTCAACTTTATTGTTTTGATTTATTTTATTTTGACTTCTTACAATATTAATTTATTCCATCACATTTTACATTATGCATAATATATATTACATACTATGTTCTGACATTATAAAACAGATTTTTTTTACTTTATCAAAATGAAAGGATTCACCATCAAAATGAAATGATTCTAAATTACCAAAATGAAATGTTTTGATTGTCCCAAATCAAAACTGTTTGGAATTTTCATTCCATGGAAAATTTCAACTTTTGTACAGTTTCCGTTTTCCAACCAGCTCCACTAATGTGAAATGAAGGAGGAGGATTGTGACCAATAATGTCAACAAATGTGGCTGTTCCATAATTGTGGGCACGGGACAATCAGAATACTCCTTGTAGTTTGGTCCATTTTATAAACATTGGATCAGATGTCAAGCTGGTTTAAATCAGGATAGCTCTGTTGACTCTATTAATGTTATGATAATTTACACTAGTTGAGGACCAAGCCCAGTGTATTTTAAGTTGTTCATCATCATATAGAATAGCCTCCCTCTCCCTGTACAGCACACATGCACACGCAACGGTTAGACTCCATTCTGAGGTCAGTCAATACTGAACATCAGAAAAATGCTAACTGCCACAGTTCTCATTTGGGCCCCTATCCTACAATTTCAATCAATATGACTTTCCATGACCGTAAATTTAGATACGTTCATAGGTGATTGCACGATTGGGGCCTTGTTTTTTAATCACCGTCATTTTAAAAAATGTAATTATTACCTCTTTATTAAACCTGTCCTTCTTATTGATTTTCAAAATACTTGACTATAACTTATTTTTAATTTATTTTATTAAGTTCTTTTCTTTCTTTCCTATTTCTGTTTTGTTTTATCCCATGCCTACTTTATTTTGGATTTTACATTTTTCCTGTCCTTGCCCATTAGTAAGTTTTTAAGTAGAACCTTTTATCCCCACCACTGCATTGATTGACACCTCCACTGTATTGAGTAAATTTGTTTAATTTTATTTACAAAGTTTTTAAAAGATGGCAAAAGTACTCTGTTCCTCTCATAGGCAGCGTATTCTTCCACACATGAACCCCACTCAGCCTCTGCTGAGATGCCAAACACAGACTCTTTTTTTGGGCCTCTCCATAAGTCTTCATGCCAACTGCCATTTTGCATATAGAAATCAGCAGGATACTCCTGAAATACAAGAAGATACTCCCCCGGCGGTTACGGTTTGCCACCAATCTGTCTCTAATGGCTTGGGACTGACTTTCCACCTGGCTACTCCATGGGGTGTTGGGGGGAAAGAAGTGTTGGCTTTCTGGAGAAAAGGAGGAGACCAGCCTGGTGCTCTTCCAGCTCCACATATACACACTCAACTACTCCTCTACCCCGATACAACGCAACCCGATATAACACGAATTCAGATATAACACGGTAAAGCACCTTCAGGTGGATCAAAGCAAGTTTGATATAATGCGGTTTCACCTATAACATGGTAAGATTTTTTTTTGCTCCTGAGGACAGTATTATATCTGGGTAGAGGTGTACTTGGACAACTGCTGGAACCTCAGAGCACAGTTGTGGCCACCCATGGGAAGGAGGGCCAAACCCTACCAGAGGAGTTGGTGGATTGCTTCTCTACCACAAGGCTGCCCAATCTAGGTCTGAGGTAGTGAGGCTGGAGGGAAAGCCTGTCTGAGCTCTCCCTCCTCACCATGACAAAGGAAATGTATGTAAGGAAATACAGACAAAATGTATGTAAGGAATCATGGCAACTCAACAAGCCACAACTGCTAGTGGAAAAAGCAGAGCCAGAGACATATTTAAGTGTAGCATGATAATTATATGGATTTCAACACAATCAAAATGTAGCTGACTTAAACAGTGGAAATGCAGAATGCTGTGATGAAATTTCCAGAAGAGGAAATAGCAGAATTTGTTTTTTTATACTTTTGTTAAACACATTGGGTATGGATGAGTCTGTAACCATGACCCAAAATATTTAGAAGAAAAGATAAAAGTTCTCCATATCCCCTTCATGACCAAATGTGTTTCTCTACCCATTTACTGACAATGAGCAAATAGCAGTACTGTACTGTTATTCTTACAAACAGGGGCATTTATGAATCATGACTTGGACGCCAAAGTACTTTCATCACTACTCACTCTACTGTCTCACATCTGATCAATGTAGGAAAAAAATCCATATTACTCCATGACCAAACTCCAATCAGAAATCCTATGACTAAAGCTACTTCCTAACTCATCCAAAGCCTTTAATTACATAGATTTAAAACATACCCTATAACTAGTATATTCCTAGATTAAAATTAATTCTTGGGGTTTTTTGTGTTTTTTTTTTTAATTCTTTGACTTTTTTTTTTTTACTTTTGAGAAGCCTGATATTAAAAACAAAGTTTCATTAATAATAAGTTATTAAAGAGGCAAGCTGAAAGTTACCAGGCAGTTTTCTGCATTTAGTACAAGGTACCTCTTGTTAAACATTGGTATTGTAAATTTAAAGCCCATCAGATGTATAATTTATAGTGTGTAATAAACTATATTTAATTAATTTTCTTACATATGGTCAAATGAGACTGGATGAAGTCAAAAATAAGCAGAACGTATAGTTATATTCAAAAGCCAGTAGCACATTAACAGCTTTGACCTGGCCATTCAATGAGTTATACTTCCTAAGGGATAGATTCTGAAGCTATCCAACTTGCAAAATTCTCATTGAAACAATAAGACTTCAACATGTGGATGCAGAGTCAGGCCCTAAATTCACATAATGGAGATTCAATCCAGCTCTCAGCCATAACTGTGCAACTTTAAATCAACAAGAATTGTGCATACATATCATAGGGCAGAAGGAAGCCCTGAGGTTTTCTAATATGTAATCACTCTTTGAAATGGAAGAAGTGAGAAAGATGCCTGAATGTAATACTAAAACATCTCATGTTATGAGAGAGAGTTCTGAAATAATGTCATTATTCAAAAGTGCTAGTACAAATTACAGTACCTTAATTGGACCATCAAGACAGTCAGAAAAATTATGACCAAAGCAATACTTTTTTGACACCCAAGAAAAAAACAGAGCCGCTTTGTGATTGTTATATGAGGGGCAAATTAATTTTATCTAATTTTGAAGTCACCCAGGCATCTGAATTCAAAAGTTTGATTTGGGTTTGTCAAGGAGAGATTGTAAAAATATGGGCAGAAAGATGGCAACCAAGAAAAGATTAAAATAAAACACAAGTTAAGAAATAGAGAGGCAAGCAGGCAGCAAAATTATTACATTCAGAGAGATTTGTGAAAAGGGAGCAAAGAGAAGGAGACGGGAAATGAAAACACATTTTAATGTTTTGTCTACGCAGTGCTAAAATTGGGAAGGCTACAGTTCAGACTGAAAATTCATTATTATAAACATTTTTCCCACTTGGATTATCATTTAAAATCCCTTTAAAAATCTGTAAATCCACAACATTGTCCTATTTCAAATCCTTCCCTAAAACTTAGCTCTGTCAAGATGTCTCCAGAACGGTTGATATTGGCTAGGCAACTGATGTGCAGTGACCGCTGCTTATCACACTAACCATAATTTCCTCACTGTATCTTTTTCTCTCCATGTCTGTTGCATCTGTGACAGAGTGGGTTATGTGTGTATCAAATTATGAACTCCATCTTGTATTATGTCTTGAACAGACATCTAAACTTGCCCAGAGTAAGCCTACTGAATTGCACTAAACAAAGCTGCCCAGGCCAGAAAAGGTGCTTAACACCTCATTGAGGAACTAGCACTGAGTAGCCATCAAGACTGCAATCTGGAGCCAGTGTCTTTGATTATCTCTCAACTCCTGGCCCACCCCCGTGGAACAATCGTTTTTCTAGATATGGGCTTGCAGGCAGAGCAAGGATAACTGAAGGATGAGACTAGAGCATCCCAGGGGAACACTTGGACAGGAGACAGAGACCTTATCTAAGACCCTATCTAAGTTTTGCTCTGTTCAGGGGGTCGACCATCACCACACATAAGAAGGACTGGCAGAAGAGACTGCCTAGCCTAAAATTCTGACAAACCTCGAACTCACAGAAAGGGTGAAATCAGGCCAGGGGAGATTGTGTCATAGGCCTTTGATTTAATTTTCTAAGATCTGTAACTCTCAAGTGCTTTAAATGTACAGTTTCTGCAGTTAACAAATTCCTTTGCTAAACTTGTGTCCTGGCTTTCCTCCCATGTTGTTAAACTAGAAGAACAGAGTACCAATAGTCCAGGTGAAACACTGGGGGAGCATGTGTAAACAACTGGGAGGGCTTGGGAGGCTTTTGGTGCTGGTTTTGCACTCTAGGGTGGCTGGATGGCAGAGTCCCATGTCCCAAAAGGGCATCAGAAAAGAGGTCTGAGCTTGGGAATAAGAGTCCCAGAGCTAGAAACAGCAACTAGACTCTGCACAGGCTCAGCTGGCTTGGAAGCATGCAGGACCCTGTTACTGGGTCAACTCATCAACAGACGGTTGACTGCAAAGAGGGGTACCAGGCCAGGTTGCAACAATATCTATCTATTGTCTCCTGTCATATATTCAGATGGTAAGCTCTTTAGGGTAGGGACTTCTTTGTTACATTTGTACATCATCTAGCACCAGCAGGCCCTAAGACACTAGAGAAAAATTAAGCTCTCCCCATAAAAAGGTTTTCTTACTTTTTGTTTTATACTTTACATTAGCTATAGGGCCTGATTTTCCCCTCTGTTAGACCATTATAAGTCAAGAGTGATAGGGAAGAATTAGACCTACAGTTTACAGACTTAGCTTTAAGTCTCAATGATGTTCCCCCCAAAAGTAAACTCTGCAGAAAGTTTTGCCAGCTGCAAAGGCGCCGAAACAGCAGAGGATTATCAGGGTCATGAGAATTACCATGCTATCTTATCCTTGCCACAACCACCGACATTGGGTTGATCTTCCCATAGCTGGCTACATCAACTTTAGGTGTAGTAATGTGTCGCAAAGCACCTCTCTGCCAGAGCCAAGGACCAGGCTAAAGCCTCTTGCCTCTTGTTTCATTTACATACAAACATGTTCCCCTCAGTGCCTATATTCAACAGCTTGATGTCTGTGTCCTTTAGCTGCCATTAAGCTGGGAAGCAAAGGTCGATGCACCTCCAAAAGATCTTTTTGAAATCTTAATTAAATAAGAAGGAATGAAGTAGCAAATGTAGTAAGTAACTATACCTTAGGAAATTTGAACAGAATAGTAATTTGTTTTTAAACAATAAAAAAAAAAACCTGTAAAGCTTCTTTGTGGTTTTGGTTTGTATCAAAATATGATATCAAGATCTTTTATAATCTATGAACACTTCCCTAATAAATACAATAAGTTAGGGGAAAAATCATTAAAGTATTTGAAAAGATATTTACATGTAAAACTGGACACCTTACATTTATCATGAGAATTACTTTTATTCACTTAGCAGAAGAAACATGAGAACTTTAATATAAAGACCTGCTTTCTCCATTCATGATTTTGTTTTAGTCATTTATTCCCTTTGTTCACAAATCCCTCCTCAATAATTACCCAGGAGTTTATGACGACTCTCAGACTAACTTACAACACGTCTGTCCTGCAGTGTCTTGTTGACTGTGGATCTTCCAGTACTTCTTAGCTCAATGGTGCATACTCATTCTTAATTTCCTCACATTGATTTACAATCTGCCCTCAGAAGTGCTCCAAGACCATTAGCACATATATAGCATGGCTATCTGGAATCTTTTTTATACTCTGACTGCAATTCAGATTACCTCAGCTGACTTGACATACCTCGTGGCAACAGGTCCTCAAAACTGACAGAATATGCATTCTTGTCTAGCCCAGTTATCTAACTTTTTTTGGCTACAAAGACTTATTTGCTTCCTGTCATTCTGTGTATTTAATGCTACACTAAGAGCTTTGGGGAAATCTCCCACTTTGGACCAGCATTGCTGCAGCTCTACCAGCGTTGGGCAATGGTTGGAGTATCAACGCCACTAAACATTGTCCCATCCAGCTCAGAACAGGTCTAGATGAGAAAATGGTAAAAAGGCATATGACTGGCCTATTCTAACTCTGACTGTGGGCATTGCACCAGTGGCAATGGTGCTAAGTGGGGTATTTCCCCAAGGAAAGCGTAATTCTCAGATCAGATAGACATGGGTGCACTGGCTCTGCTCAAGCTAGCACCTAAAAATAGCAGTGTGGCCACATGGGCATGAGTGGCAGCTTGCACTATCCACCCAAGTGCAATTTTGTGAAATCCCCTAGGTAAGTAGCCTGAGCTGCTGCCTGTACCACCATGGCCACACTGCTAATTTTTAGATGCTAGCTCGAGCAGAGCTAGCACAGAGTGTATCTGTAAATATCCGAGCTGGGAAATACACCTGCCAGCTGTTGTGCAGACACATCTTAAGTACCTTAGTATGGACCAGGCCCCAGTTGGTGCTGTCAAATTTTACTTTAATGCCACTGTCATACCTTTGACAAAACCCAAGTCCCAGGCTGTTAATTGTATCATGATACTCATCGGATTTCTTCACAGTTTTTCAGATGGGAGTGGAAATTAACACGATTGTTATTATTTACTTTCTTTTTTGAACACTACTGGTTAGCACTACCTGGCAACGGTATATTTTCCCTCTCAGGAAATTACTGTTGAGGCAGCAGGTGCAGCACAAGGGTGAAAAAAAACCAACAACCCAAAACAATGGTTTTGATATATATCATAAAGGTAGCAACAAATCTATAGAAGCACACTCTATGTTTTGTATAAACATACTAGACCCTAAGACACTGATCCTGCAAAAACGTATGCACATATAAAACTTTAAATTTTTGAATAATCTCACTAAAGGAGATTATACTGCTCTGTATTTCTTCTTGTATTTGTTTTAAGAAGTAGGCCAGATTTTGAGGAAAACTTTTTGATACATATGCATAATGTCTGGTGCACATGGAAACAGCAGGAAAAAACAGCTATCTACAATTGAAAGTCTGTTCAACTCATGATTGCTGTAATGGAATGGAAGTATTTTGAAAGGATTAGAAAACAAAGCTGCAAGGAAGAGTCTGAGGTGGAGTTTATAGTCTCACTGAAAAAGAATGTTTTTTAAACTTTGCATTTTATTATTTTTCCATATACAACATCTTGGAGTCCAAATACAATACAAATGGAAGTCCTGTACAAAGATCTGGTGTCAGGAAATGGTTATCAAGACATCCTATTCAGTTTCAATCCAAAACCGTCAAAAAGGCAGAAGAAACAGGAGAGTAAAACCAAAAGATCAGTATGTAAATACAGAATGAAAAGCCAGCTACAGACCCGCTACAGGCCTTTATAGAAAATAATATGTAGACACATCCAAAAAGAATCCTTAAAGGTAGCCTTCCATTAAGGAGAAAGAAATGCTGTTAGTAAACTCTTTATGCTACACAATGCATAGATTCAAAAACATTGTCATGCAAGAGCTTTCCATACCATGTCCTCAGAGTTCTTAATCTTGGGAAGTGAGAATAAGACCTTGTCTACACAGGGACACTCAGAAAAGTTAATCCAAATTAACTAAAGGCATGAATTTAATGTGGATTAGTTACACTGCATTAAACCCCTGTATGGATGCACTCATTCAGAATTAAAGTGGCCTTAATTTTGTTTATTTAATTCACAAAGTGGCCTTAATTCAGTTTATCTTAATTCATTAAACCAAATCAAGGCCACCTTAATTATGAGGGGTTTAATATAGTTTAAGTAACCTACTTTACATTCATACCTTTAGTTAATTTTTAGTTAACTTTCCTGAGTGTCCCTGTGTAGACAAGCCCTAAGATCACTTATTTCAGTATCTCAGTTTTCCCATTTCTAAACAGGCAACGATAACATCCCCCTGCCTCAGAGCGGTGTTGTCAAATTGAGGCAATATTTGTACTGTACTGTACTTTGAATTGTATATAAAATGGTCACCAAAGAAACAGAAAGCAATTGTCAACTAATATAACAAATTTACAAATGTTATTTCATATTCAAAGTAGAAGAAAATTGTGATATCTCGGATACCACAATGCAGTAGCATTTAGCAACAGCTGATACATTAATGGGAACTATAAAATATGCTAAGTACTATTATGCTACAATAAATATTATGTTATTGCACCCTGGTATAGCAAAGATTTTATTTCCTTATTTACAGCCAGACATTCCAACTAATCGTATACACTTTTCAGACGAGCATTCTGAAGCAGCACCTGCAAGGACTGTACATGGGGGCTATCTTTAACATTTTTAAACAGGCATAAGTCTGCCAAAAAAATTTAAATGATCAGGCCCCGGTACCATACTGGATACAAACAATCCAATTATTTTGCACTATGCTCTGTTTTTTCAGCGTAAGTGTTTTTCATTAAAGTGCTCCACAGTATTCCATATTCATAAAAAATAAATTTTGATTTTGTTATGACTATGACA
The DNA here is from genome assembly GCF_009764565.3 of Dermochelys coriacea. Lineage (NCBI taxonomy): Eukaryota > Metazoa > Chordata > Testudines > Dermochelyidae > Dermochelys > Dermochelys coriacea. The sequence continues at coordinate 282,176,028 of NC_050068.2, forward strand.
AGTTTGCATTGTTCTCTCCTTACTGAATTTTGCACACAAAATTTTATGTGTCCTACGTGATGCTCCAGATTATCTAATTTTGAGGACAACTAAATTGACCCCATACATAGCACTCCAACATATATTTAAGAATTCCAGGCTTTTTAGAATCTGGTTTTAATAGATTCTCAATTTAATGTTTTTTATAACAGTAAAGGTGACAAGCCAATAAAAATATTTGGCAAGTCAGTTTTTGCTACAGTGGAACATAAGGAACCCAACTTAAGAAAGATACAATACTCTAACCAAGTCCATGTCTGTCAACCTTGAAAGCACAACTGATCTGTAATTCACCATGGAAAAAGCTACAAAACTGTGGTTTTGCTATATAAAGTGGAACTGAACATTTCAACCCAATTTGAGCAACAGAGTCCAGAAAGAGAAAAAAACATAGCAAATACATTTTGTTTGATGTGGATTTATTTTATTTCTTAAGCAAAAGAATGTAACACGCTTGCTCAGGCTCATGAGCAAGAATGTAATTTAGGCATGAAAAAATGAGGGTAATAGAAACGTTGTTCCTTCTTTACAATGTAAATTATTGTGCAATCATTGCACATAGTTTTAAACTACTGTGATAGATTTTCAAAATGCTAGGTAGGCAATGGAGTAGCATGATTCCTCAACGTGCTAGGCTTTAATAAAGACTGCGTACATGTGTCAAGAGAAGCTGCATGCTGCAGACACACTTCTGGATTATCCTAGTTTCCACTTCTGAAGTACATTTTATGAACATTTCTCTTCCACATTTCTGTTCCTTATACAAGAAGGGAAGTATAAGCCACAAGAAGGGGCACTGAAGCTACAAGACTGTGTGCCTCAGGAAACGTATCTTTTTCTGCTGGTGAAGACAAGAGACAAAAACAAGAACTTACTACCTACCTCAAGAGTAACTGGGAAGGCAAGGATGGGAATTATATTGCAAGACAAGAAACATAATCAGTGTATTACAAATTAAAAATAAAACGCACACAGCTATCACAGCCAAGATCTATATTTACTATCAGTAACAAAGTGCACACGCTGCTAGAAGAGGACATAAAAAGCTGGACAAAAAAAGCCTGAAATGAACACCAAAAATCAGAATACATTGAAGCAGAAGGTTCAAAAGAGCTATAAAGCTGAAGTTTCCATATTTTCATGCAGTGCCCTCCTGAGTACATCAAATCAGGCCCTAGAATGTGGTAAAAATCTTAGTCCATTGGTGACAGCAGGAACCAATATTGCCATTCTGATGAAGAATTAAGGGAAGTGGATCAGAAAGGCCTCTTACCTCATGAAGATCCGTAGCAGGAGGATGGTTTGAGGAGAGGAGTAGGCCAATGCCTAAAAAGATTTAAGAACGAAGGAACTCAATAAGCTACCCAATGAAGAGCCCAAGAAAGGCAGAGGTTTTCAGGTGGTGTTCAGAACACATTGAAAGACCAGGTGGTAACAGGACACAAAACTCCTCCCAAGAAGGGCAATCAAAGAAGGACCTGTTGGGTGGAAAGACCTTGGGAAATAAAGATTCAAGCCAAAGAATTTCTCAAAACCAGGCCAAATTTGACCAGCTTGCTGAGATTCAACAAATTTTTACTACAAAGTATTTCAGGATTCAGGCACATTTCTAGTCTACAGTGAAACCAAACAAGGTTTACCTGTTTTCATGGTTTCGTAAAGATGTTTCATATAGCTACAAAAATAGTTATCATATAGTAGAAAAACTTGGGGTTTTTTTCTTACAAAATATAAAAGAATCCTGCAAATATCAGTTTGATGTTGTATTCAAATTGTCAGCTATATGCAAGAAGAAATGTGTTCTCCTCATGACAGATTGTGGCTCTATTTGTTTGGCCACATAAGGCAGTTACGGGGGGAAATTGCAGATACCAGAGCAGGGCCCTTTAATCTACCAGACAAAGGTCTAAATAGCTCCAATGCCTGAAAGTTCAAGTTAGACAAATCCAGACTAGAAACAAGACACAATTTTTTAACAGTAAGAGTGATACTGTTACATTGGAACAATTTACGAAGGGTTGTGGTGGATTCTCCATCACTGAAATTTTAAGGTTGGATCTTTTTCTAAAAAAGACAAGTTCTAGTTAAACCACAGTTATTGAAGTTGAAGCAGAAATTCATTCAGGGAAATCCAATGGCTTATGATATACATGAGGTCAGATTAGATGATCACAATGGTCCCTTCTGGCCTCAAAAATTTTAAAATCTATTAATCTAGGCAGATGAGGAGCCTTCTTGAATTGTATGTCTCCGCCACCCACTGTTCAAGTGTGATGGACATGAAATTGGCAGAGTCTTGACTCCACCCAGCATACATGTGAGTTGAGAGAGTGAAGTATACTGCAGGACCTATAACCCAGCACACAGAACTTCTCCTACAAAGCAAGGGGAACCCAGAAGACACACTGTAACTCTCAGGTTTCAGAGTAGCAGCCGTGTTAGTCTGTATTCGCAAAAAGAAAAGGAGTACGTCTCAGTCTCTCTGTCTGCCTTCCAGTCCACACCAAGGGCAGTGCAACAAATGTAGGGCTCCTTGCTCATGGCAAAGCCACAAATGAGCCCCTCAATATTATCTTCAGTTTTTAAGATCAGTTTTTCCAGTACAAGGGTGCCCTCCCATCTCCATCCCAATTTGTCTTCCAATGAGGTAATTGCTGATAAATTCACATTCCCAGATTACCTTGGAACCTGATTTACTTTTCTCATCTGTTGATTTCATTTTGAAAGGATGTCTATTTTTCTAAACATCTGAAAGGATGGGACAGGTTGCTTCACAGAGCATGATAAAAACAATAAGACTATTTAAACACAAACCACAGAAAATTATAGGCACTAGAGAAATATATTTACATCTTGTATACTGGAAACATGCTTGCAAATGAATATTTCAAGGTACTTCCTTTACTTGACAGCTGTGCACTTAAATTAAGTAAAAGAATTATCAGCCCAGCACACACTATATTATAGCACAATATCAATATAATGTCTCCAAAACAAGAATTAAAATGTTTAGTAATATGAGTTATGATTTCACTTTTTTGGGATCATTGGATAATAATAGCTCCTTTTTTCTCTCTAGACAGCAAATACAGATCCAGACAGCCAATGACCTAATAGCATCAGCTGAATGAGCTATTGCTCATCCTAAATGAAGCGTTATTTAAGACATAAAGTCTGCTTTCACCAATAAAGAGAGACATGAAAGTATGGGAGGCAATATGCCCAGATAAAATGCTCAGACACTGCTGTAGTAAACAAATGCTTCTCAAGAATAAAAACCAGTTAAAATAGTAATCTCCATTTTAAAAGATTCAATCTATAACAAACTGCTAAACAATGCTAAATAAAGGAGAGAGCTGAAGGAAGTGAAAGAAAGCATAATATGTAGCCATATTTGCTAAGGTCAAAAATCTTACAATGGTGATCTTCCAGGACTCAACTGCAGCCTTTGCATCCTACCAAGAAGACAGAACAGGGTAGAGGAGCAGAGGTGGAGGTGGTCTACCAACAAAAATGGGAGCGAGAGGGCACAAGGAGCTCTGTAACCAACATTTCTCTCAAAACTGCCATAGATGCAGGTTAAAAAAGGACCTCCTAATCGCAAAAGCAGACATTGTCAGTTCCCATCCTACTGTAGGGTTACCAACTCTGACTGAAACTATTCGGGAAGATTTTTTTCCCCCCAACATATTATTTTCTTAAAATATTGTATTAAAATCTCCCATTTTGCTTTCAATAGTCACCGGGAGATTGATACCGATTTTGGGAGACTCCAGGCTAATCCTGGAGGGTTAGCAACCCTATCTCACTGAAAAGACTGAACAGGAGGTGGGAATGAGAGGGATAATATCCCTCTCCTGCTCCCAACACAAAGGAAATTTGGATTGTTTCAGTGGGTTTTATTTTAAACATACTACCATTTCTACTAGCTGAGAATTTTGCCCTCCCCAGAGTGGCCCTCATTGCAAAAATTCACCCAATATCTCAAGGAAGGAGAAATCAGATGGCTCCACAGCACCATTCTGCCCCCTCCAATACCCTGCAGCATAGGGTAAAAAACAGTGGGTGCTCAGCATCCATCAGCAGTCCCACCGATCAGCTCCTCACCCTCCCCCCAGCACCTCCCACCCTCCGGTGATCAGCTGTTCAGCAGCATGCAGGAGGCTCTGGAGGGGAGCGAGAGAAGCACCCCCAGGAACTCATCGCCTCTGCTCTGCAGAACCCCTTTGTACAATCTGGGGTTTACGGGGGTGGGGGGAAGAGGTGTAGTTAAAACAAGAGAACAGACATTTAGGGTTGCCACCCTCCAGGATAGTCAGTCTCCAGGAATTAAAGATTATTCTTTAATTAAAAATGTTGTCATGTGATGAAACCTCCAGGAATACGTCCAATCAAAATTAGCAACCCTATACACATTCCCCTGGCCCCACACATTCCATGACCCATATTCAGTTTTCTACAGCTCCCCTAACAGCTGCTGTGGCTAAAGGAGAGTCTTGCATAGGCACCAAGGCATCTACGGGTACAGGGCCTCTACATTGATGAAACTGACTTATCACAGATCCCAGGGAATCAGCCAGGTTTGGGGCATCTTATTTGAAGTAAAGTAAACACTATGCATTCTCAGCCCTCCTTTGAGGAATAACTGGACATAATTGCATTAAGACACAATTTTGAGTAATTGGAGGATTCCTCACAGAGAAAGACAAATAAACAGTCCCTTTCTAAAGCTTTTCGCATGGAAAGAATAGTCTGGCCTCCATGATATTTAGCCATAATCCAACAATACTAAACAGGTAATTTTAAATGTGGACTAACCTGCATATAAATACTATTTTTTCTATATGATTTCGGTTTTGAGTTAAAGGCAGCATTTCCAACTTTTGCAATTTTATCATGAGTCTCATGATGGTTGATATTTTTTGTAAAGCCTGCTCTGAAGTCCTGTGATTGTGAGAATCTGAGCTTTCATTTAAAAAACTAAGAAAAAATTTTAAAAAGTTTCTAGCTCTCACGGTTGCAAAAAACCTGAACTTTAAAGTCTGAAAAACAAGAAAGCAAATAAAAGAGTCAAAACCCATGTTTTTTAAATGTCATGATTTTTAAGTCAATCATGATTTTCTGGGTCATGATTTAAGATTTTTGAATGCTTGAGGTTGTCAATATTGTGAAGTTATACGATCTGATTATGTTTATGTCTAATGGCTGGAAATTGAACCTAGAGAAATTCAGACTGGAAATAACGCATATATTTTTAATAGCAAGGGTGATTAACCATTCCAACAATTTACTAAGGGTTGTGGTGGATCCTCCATCACTGGCAATTTTTAAATCAAGATAGGATCCTAAAAGATATGCTCTAGGAATTAGTTGGGGGAAATTCTATGGCCTGTGTTATACAGGATGTCAGACTAGAGGATCACAATGGTCCCTTCTGACCTTGGAATCTATGAATCCTTATAAATATTTTTGATATTCCGAAGTCAGAGATATCAGCGGGATGGAGGGAGAGACACACAGTCTGAAGATCCATGAATGCAATTTTTAAAACTGCCGGTTTCTTTCCTCTGTGTATTGCCAGTTCCTTGTTCTTCCCTTTTGGCTGCCATTTTAGGAGGCCACTCTGAGAAACTTCCTCTATAGTCAATGCCACAGATCTCCTAGCAATACTAGTCTTTAAGTAATCCATCTGTTTCCTTCTTCCAGAGAGAAGCATTGGCTAATTGTTTGATCTATTCTGAGATCTAACCTTTTTACACAGCGATATGCTGCACCACTGCTAAAGTTGACATATTTGTTTTTCTCCTTATGTTGACCCTCTCCCATAGAATCTTGTTCTATAAATCACATGTGATTTTGGACCATGGAAGGAAAATGGTACCATCTGCGTACACGGAGGGGAGTCCAAATCTTTCTCTAGGGCCACTGCTCATCAAACTAACCTGATTCTTAATGCTCTGCTGAATGCCAAGCGGGCACAATCATTTTATGACACTAGTGCCATTTGTGTCATTACAGTTAAGGGCCTAATGCTGCTTCCATTTTAATGTCTATTTTTCAGGCGTTTATAACTTGGCCATCTATGTTAGCAGTCAGCTGGAGATGATTGAATATAATAGCTCCTTCTCAGACATGAATCTAATTGTGTCTTTAAGGTGCTGGTTACAAGGTCCCTGAGAACTCATTGACACTATAAAGCACTACAGTTTCAGGAATCCATTGATTAAGGGGTCCCCAATTAGGCTGTAACCAATAAAGTATAATAGCTTTCAGTACATAGACCATAGGTGGTGAGTCTGCAGCACTGACACAATAGACACTGCAATGTTTCCTTCAAAAGAATAAAGAAGACCAAGTACACTCTTTGATAATAAACTGCAACCACATGTTATTTTCTATGACCTGCATGCCCACTGACAAATGTCCAGCAACAGTACTTAATTTGTACCAGGTCTTGCCATGGCTGATCTCTGGCACCTCTCGGTGCAGGGGTTGATTAAACGAGGCTCAGATGGATAGGAACAGGAAAGGCCTTTATAAAGCTCAGGAGCTGAGAGCAGAAAGGGGCCTGGGTGAAGGGAGGTGTACTGAGACTATAGAGGGTAGTCAATATTTACCTCCTGGGAGGAGGGAATTGGGAAGCTGGCAAACCCAGAGAGCAGGGGGAAGCCAGAATGGTGGGCAAATGCTTAGGGGAAAGCAGCAAGGCAGGACAGTGGAGGCCTTGGCTGCTGACCAGAGGGCCCCTGAGCTGGAACTTGGAGTAGAAGGTTGATCCCATGTCTAATCCCATTTGCCAAGAGAGACTTTGGCACCCCAGTAGTGGGGAGCACGTATGGTGACTGAGCCAAAGGTCCGAGTCATGAAGAGGAGGCTGTGGTTCCTGAAGTGAGAGAGGCCTACAGGGTGAGAAAGGATGATGGGTAGGGACACCACTAGAATAAGGCAGCACCTGGCAAAGCTAATCCCCAGGATGGCCAGGAGGAGGTGTCACCAATGATGAGCTGACCCTGTGACAAGCAATTAGACACTCAGAAGAGTCAAATCATAAGAATGCGTTTCAGATGCTTCTATTGACAATTTATTTGTTTTAGAATACAACAATTAAAACAGGGGGAAAAAAGCTTTATGTCTCTCCAAGCATTGAAGTAGGTTCAAAAGAGACTAAGAGTTCCCAAGTCCCACACAGTGCCCTCCTGATTACAATTCCGCAGAGGAACAGTTGTGTGAATTTCTTGTACAGCATTCTCATCCTGTGAAATAATCTGTTTTGGAAACCAATGCAAGGAAGAATTTACAGATTGAACCACTGTGTAGGTAAAATTTCTACCCCAGGACTACTAACTTTCACAAAGCCAAGATCCTGACTAATATGTTCAAAAATCGGGGCCTTAAGTCTAAATCAGAGTTAGACATCTTATGGTAGCCTAATTTTCAAAAGTGCTGAGCACTCAGCAGCTCCATTGGTTATGCTTCATGCTTCAGCCTCTGGCCATTCATTACGATGTTTAGTTCCCTCTTAGCATCGGCCAGCTTTACAGCATCATCACTCAAAGTCTTCTTCAACTCAGAGAAAGTCAGAGCCTGGAGCCCGTAGCGGATGTCATTTGCATAGATGAAGTTCTGTGACTGGGTTGGTGGCAGGTAATTGATGCATAGATTGAACAAGGTTGGGGATAGTACAGACCCCTGGGGTAACCCACTCATCTGTTTTTCCGAGCATCTGACATACAAAAGCCACCTGAACAAGATAACAAAGAAGGTCAGGACGTGCGACAACCTTCTCAGCACACTGGCAGGTTCTTCATGGGGGAGTGGATGCTCCAACCCTAAGAATCTCAGCAGTTGCCACTTGTACTCAATAGCAGAGTAATGGGTACAAGTATGAATTTGGTCAGCACACACCAAACTTCTTGACATGCAACTCAACCCAACAATGCGCATCATCACAGGAACAATTCCATAGATTCCAGTTCTGATCCACATTGTTCCCTCCTACATCAGGAGGGAGAATGCAGCTGGCAAGCTGCTGGAGAAGGTATGTGCCAACCCATGCTTGCTCTTATTCAACGACCATTTTAGCCCACCAACTACATGTCTTTCATCATGACACCCACTGCATTCGAGGCTGCCACGCCAGCACATGACAGCAGAGTCTCTGTGGTGGGAAGACTGGTGATTAACACCAACCACCAATCAGTTCCTTGTCACAGACACTACTGCTCACCCGCTTCGACCTGCCACATCGTCAGTGGACCCTTCTTAACTGATTCCTGACTAGGCAATGCCCCTGTGCAGCCAATCAGCACCATGGGAGTCAGTGAGACAATCCAAGCTGCAGCGCAGATCAAACAATGATACACGTTGTGGAGTGCCAGCTAAACAAACTGAGCAGTGGGCTCTGAGAGCTCCCCTTGGCCACTAAGAATGCTATTGCTTGGTTCAGCGAATATGCAAATGATGAACAAATAAATTGGTTATTCCTATCCAAATTCTCTGAGGTTCATCGGAGTTGCATATGCTGAAGCAATGAAGAATTTGGCCTTCTGTATCTACAAAATAACTACTTGAAATGTCAAAGGTTTATGCTCCATTTAAAAAATTCAGAACACATTTTGGTTAAGTATTTTGTGTCCATTAATATTTTGGAAGTAAGTTCAACCCCATTTTAAGAAAATACTGATTTGGCATAGCATATGAGAGACAAATCATAACTATTAAGCTTCTAACTTCATAATACCCTGTCTTCCAATTAATCAAACTTGAACAGAAGCACACTTACCACGAGAATGGCAAATATCACATATACATTACTAATTAGAACCAGTAACAATCAAGATAAAGACATGAAATATCTAGAAAGATAAACATGAGTGAAATATATATATATATATTTATATTTCTGAGTCTATATCTGAAAATGTATTCAAGAAAATCTTGCTTTGGAATTTATATTTGCTTTAAAAAATATGTATCCAAATTATTTCAAACCACAGAGATGAACTCACACATATTTCATAAATCAATATTCAGTGCCAGAATTTTTTCCCTTAAATTAAATCAATGAAGGTAGCTGATTGTAATAGAAACAACAACTGGCATTTATACAATTCATATAATTTCTGCAGGCCCTAAAGTAATAAGGATACATTTGCAAACAAAATTAAAAGGCAGAGAATGTTAATTCACTTATCTTGATATTCTTTTACAAAGTCTTTTGCATTAGAGAGAGAACAGGCTATACGTGTTAATATTTAAAATTCAAATACTTAAAATTATTAAACAAACTGATAATTATGTTATATTAAATACACAGTATACAAATAAAGCTAATGGTGAATCAGTGGCAAAAGCTGCAGCAGCATGTTGCAATGAATAGGATATCAGTTATAAAATACTGTTGTAAACTATATAATACCTGTAATCAAAAGGTGCTCCACTCCAAACTGAATAGCTGATAAAAGAATTATTTTGTGTCTAAGTTATTACCAAATAGTTTATTTTTAATGTGGTTTACTTCATAAATATTAAGTACCAGTTCTGAACTACAGCATATAAAAAAGTCACAGTAGATTGCTTATTAACATCCAAACAATCCATAAAACCAATTTACTGATTCACATTCAAGTAATATATTAACTTAGCTACAAAAACTGTACTCAGCACTTGGCTTTAAAGTTGGTGCCTGTCTGAAAATACTATTTGAATAACACTCTGTTAGGAAAAAGAATGAGGAGTACTTGTGGCACATTAGAGACCAACAAATGTATTTGGGCATAAGCTTTTGTGGGCTAAAACCCACTTCATCAGATGCATGGAGTGGATTTTAGCCCACGAGAGTTTATGCCCAAATAAATTTGTTAGCCTCTAAGGTGCCACAAGTACTCCTCATTCTTTTTGCTGATACAGACTAACACGGCTATCACTCTGAAACCTTTCACTCTGTGAGGAATTGGCCACATCGACTACGCAGAAGGACTAGAGGATAAACAAAATAAATAAAAAGCTATTATTCATATTGGGTGAAATTCACCCCTGTGCAAATGCCAGCACAAGGCCCAACTGCCGCTTAGCTCTCACGTAAGCCACATTTTAGGAATAAGGGCATATTGAAATTAATTTATCTGAAATGCTATATTTCTCCCTCCTCCCTGGGTGTCTGAGTGTCTGTTTTCCTCTCATTACAACTGATTGATGAAAGACCAGTAAATAACTATTCCCCCCACCCCCACATTACCACAGTTACATCACTAATTGCCCATGCCAACAGACACAAGCTTCACACAAGAATAATAAATGGCTACAGTATTGTCCTTGAATTTTTCTTTCTAGAATTAATATTAATGGAAATATGAACCATTTCACAGTCTCGCATATTGGGCTTCAACTCTGCCAGGGTCATAAATGAGGCAAAATGGCTACAAGCACCAGTGAAGGTTCAGAAATGCCAATCCAAATTGAAAACTTTACTTTAAAATTATTTTAGGATTTTATATACATGGCACAGAAGAGCTTCTTATCTGGTGAACTTTTCCATTGTTTTGCTGCTGAGATGCACATGCTAGGATTATTTCAAGAGACATGCACTATGGAGTACTCCGAATTCCAAGCACAGCAGAACATATATAGTATGTGACTACTAACAGAGAAAAATGTTTATTTTATGATCTAGGAGAAGATGAAAGATGGTAGTCTGGAATATTTAACAGCAGTTGCAGCAGAGATCTGGGATTCACATAAATAAACTGTTCCTATTAGAATGTTTACCCTCCACCCAGAATGCTGCCTCAGCGTAGACAACCTCAAAATGTTAAAGAAATTATCTTCATTGTTTGAACTACATTGCTGTTGACATGCTGCCCGACGGTACACAAATATATTTTATTTGGCCAGACTTACAATGAAATAAAACAATTTAAAAAAAACATTCCCTTTAAAAAAAAGGCGTACTTGTGGCACCTTAGAGACTAATTTCAGGTTTCAGAGTAGCAGCCATGTTAGTCTGTATTCGCAAAAAGAAAAGGAGTACTTGTGGCACCTTAGAGACTAACAAATTTATTAGAGCATAAGCTTTCGTGAGCTACAGCTCACTTCATCGGATGCATTTGGTGGAAAAAACAGAGGAGAGATTTATATACACACACACAGAGAACATGAAACAATGGGTTTATCATACACACTGTAAGGAGAGTGATCACTTAAGATAAGCCATCACCAGCAGCAGGGGGGGGAAAGGAGGAAAACCTTTCATGGTGACAAGCAAGGTAGGCTAATTCCAGCAGTTAACAAGAATATCAGAGGAACAGTGGGGGGTGGGGTGGGAGGGAGAAATACCATGGGGAAATAGTTTTACTTTGTGTAATGACTCATCCATTCCCAGTCTCTATTCAAGCCTAAATTAATTGTATCCAGTTTGCAAATTAATTCCAATTCAGCAGTCTCTCGTTGGAGACTCTTTTTGAAGCTTTTTTGTTGAAGTATAGCCACTCTTAGGTCTGTGATCGAGTGACCAGAGAGATTGAAGTGTTCTCCAACTGGTTTTTGAATGTTATAATTCTTGACGTCTGATTTGTGTCCATTCATTCTTTTGCGTAGAGACTGTCCAGTTTGGCCAATGTACATGGCAGAGGGGCATTGCTGGCACATGATGGCATATATCACATTGGTAGATGCGCAGGTGAACGAGCCTCTGATTGTGTGGCTGATGTGATTAGGCCCTATGATGGTATCCCCTGAATAGATATGTGGACAGAGTTGGCAACGGGCTTTGTTGCAAGGATAGGTTCCTGGGTTAGTGGTTCTGTTGTGTGGTGTGTGGTTGCTGGTGAGTTGGGAGGAGTTTGCTTCAGATTGGGGGGCTGTCTGTAAGCAAGGACTGGCCTGTCTCCCAAGATCTGTGAGAGTGATGGGTCGTCCTTCAGGATAGGTTGTAGATCCTTGATGATGCGTTGGAGAGGTTTTAGTTGGGGGCTGAAGGTGATGGCTAGTGGCGTTCTGTTGTTTTCTTTGTTGGGCCTGTCCTGTAGTAGTAGGTGACTTCTGGGTGACTTCTCCAGTTGGAGAACACTTCAATCTCTCTGGTCACTCAATCACAGACCTAAGAGTGGCTATACTTCAACAAAAAAGCTTCAAAAACAGACTCCAATGAGAGACTGCTGAATTGGAATTAATTTGCAAACTGGATACAATTAATTTAGGCTTGAATAGAGACTGGGAATAGATGAGTCATTACACAAAGTAAAACTATTTCCCCATGGTATTTCTCCCTCCCACCCCACCCCCCCACTGTTCCTCTGATATTCTTGTTAACTGCTGGAATTAGCCTACCTTGCTTGTCACCATGAAAGGTTTTCCTCCTTTCCCCCCCCTGCTGCTGGTGATGGCTTATCTTAAGTGATCACTCTCCTTACAGTGTGTATGATAAACCCATTGTTTCATATTCTCTGTGTGTGTATATCAATCTCCCCTCTGTTTTTTCCACCAAATGCATCCGATGAAGTGAGCTGTAGCTCACGAAAGCTTATGCTCTAATAAATTTGTTAGTCTCTAAGGTGCCACAAGTACTCCTTTTCTTTCTTAGAGACTAACAAATTTATTTGAGCATAAGCTTTCATGAGCTACAGCTCACTGCATCGGATGCTCATGAAAGCTTATGCTTTTTGCGAATACAGACTAACACGGCTGCTACTCTGATTCCCTTTAAATTATCTCTGTGTTGCATAGACAAAATAAATAACTTCATTCTAGAGATCACAAAGATACATCTCTCCCAGGTCCTAGACAAATAGGGTGTGTCTACATTGCAACTGAACACCCACGACTGGCCCGTGTCAGCTGATTCAGACTCATGGGCCTCAGGCTAAGGGGCTGTTTAATTGTGGTGTAGACATTCAGGCTCAGCCTGGAGCCTGAGCCCTGGGACCTTCCACGCACTGACATACTAACAGACTGATAAGAGCATACACCAAGACAGCACTATGGATGACAAATAGGAGAGAGCTGAAAACAAACTGCTTATGACATTGCTGCCTTCATCATCTCGGAGAACCCATCAGTATTCATAGAATCAATCATAGAATATCAGGGTTGGAAGGGACCTCAGGAGATCATCTAGTCCAACCCCCTGCTCAAAGCAGGACCAATCCCCAACTAAATCATCCCAGCCAGGGCTTTGTCAAGCCTGACCTTAAAAACTTCTAAGGAAGGAGATTCCACCACCTCCCTAGGTAATACATCCAGTGCTTTACCACCCTCCTAGTGAAAAAGTTTTTCCTAATATCCAACCTAAACCTCTCCCACTGCAACTTGAGACCATTACTCCTCATTCTGTCATCTGCTACCACTGAGAACAGTCTAGACCCATCCTCTTTGGAACCCCCTTTCAGGTAGTTGAAAGCAGCTATCAAATCCCCCCTCATTCTTCTCTTCCGCAGATTAAACAATCCCAGTTCCCTCAGCCTCTCCTCATAAGTCCCCAGTCCCCTAATCATTTTTGTTGCCCTTCGCTGGACACTTTCCAATTTTTCCACATCCCTTCTTGTAGTGTGGGCCCCAAAACTGGACACAGTACTCCAGATGAGGCCTCACCAATGTCGAAAAGAGGGGAATAATCACGTCCCTTGATCTGCTGGCAATGCTCCTACTTATACATCCCAAAATGCCATTGGCCTTCTTGGCAACAAGGGCACATGTTGACTCATATCCAGCTTCTCATCCACTGTAACCCCTAGGTCCGTTTCTGCAGAACTGCTGCCTAGCCATTCAGTCCATAGTCTGTACCGATGCATGGGGTTCTTCCATCCTAAGTGCAGGACTCTGCACTTGTCCTTGTTGAACCTCATCAGATTTCTTTTCGCCCAATCCTCTAATTTGTCTAGAGCCCTCTGTATCCTATCCCTACCCTCCAGCGTATCTACCTCCCCTCCCAGTTTAGTGTCATCTGCAAACTTGCTGAGGGTGCAATCCACACCATCCTCCAGATCATTAATGAAGACATTGAACAAAACTGGCCTGAGGACCGACTCTTGGGACATTCCACTTGATACCGGCTGCCACTAGACATGGAGCCATTGATCACTACCTGTTGAGCCCAACAATCTATCCAGCTTTCTGTCCACCTTATAGTCCATTCATCCAGCCCATACTTCTTTTACTTGCTGGCAAGAATACTGTGGGAGACCGTGCCAAAAGCTTTACTAAAGTCAAGGAATAACACGTCCACTGCTTTCCCCTCATCCACAGAGCCAATTATCTCGTCATAGAAGGCAATTAGTTTAGTCAGGCATGACTTGCCCTTGGTGAATCCATGCTGACTGTACCTGATCACTTTCCTCTCCTCTAAGTGCTTCAGAATTGATTCCTTGAGGACCTGCTCCATGATTTTTCCAGGGACTGAGGTGAGGCTGACTGGCCTGTAGTTCCCAGGATCCTCCTTCTCCCTTTTGTAAAGATGGGCACTACATTAGTCTTTTTCCAGTCGTCCGGGACTTCCCCAGATCGCCATGAGTTTTCAAAGATAATGGCCAATGACTCTGCAATCACATCCACCAACTCTTTTAGCACTCTCGGATGCAGCACATCTGGCCCCATGGACTTGTGCTCGTCCAGCTTTTCTAAGTAGTCCCGAACAACTTCATTCTCCACAGAGGGCTGGTCACCTCATCCCCATGCTGTGCTGCCTAGTGCAGTAGTCTGGGAGCTGACCTTGTTCGTGAAGACAGAGGCAAAAAAAGCATTGAGTACATTAGCTTTTTCCACATCCTCTGTCACTAGTTTGTCTCCCTCATTCAGTAAGAGGCCCACACTTTCCTTGACTTTCTTCTTGTTGCTAACATACCTGAAGAAACCCTTCTTGTTACTCTTAACATCTCTTGCTAGCTGCAACTCCAAGTGTGATTTGGCCTTCCTGATTTCACTCCTGCATGCCTGAGCAATATTTTTATACTCCTCCCTGGTCATTTGTCCAATCTTCCACTTCTTGTAAGCTTCTTTTTTGTGTTTAAGATCAGCAAGAATTTCACTGTTAAGCCAAGCTGGTTGCCTGCCATATTTATTATTCTTTCTACACATCGGGATGGTTTGTCCCTGTAACCTCAGTAAGGATTGGGGTTAATAAGAAGGAGAAGCATCTGGTACAGACTGAAAATCCAAATTGGTGTTGCAATATTTTTTCTTCCATTCTCAGTATGGAGGAGTTGGGAAAAGTTAACAAAAAATAATAAAAGGGAAAACACAGTAGAAACATACACACAAAACTACAAAAATACAGACAAAATGATCAGATGATGATGAAAATAAACAAAGAACAACAATAAATCCCTCCTAGTGGATTAACTATTAATTTCTCACCACTTGCTTCCTCAGCTAGGGCTATTTTCCTGGAACTTCTTCAGCTTCAAGACTTGGAGAGAACGGTACTTTGAACTTCTACAGCAGTACTACAGACCACTGGGAGTGGCTTCATGATCTGAGCAGCAGTCTGAGAGCTAGGATATCTTGGGTCCAAATCCCAGCTACAGCACTGGTTATCCTTCTATGATCTTCAGCAAGTCACTTCCCCTTGTCTGCCTCAATTTATTATAGTACAGGTATGAGTCTAAGATGAGTCCAGCATTCCATTGCAGCTCCAATTTTCTATTCCTTTCTAAAGTGTGTCAGTACTAAATAATTAATGATGTTGCACTACTCTCTTGTAACGGATCCCTGACGCAAACAGGTTTACTCACTGACACATCCAGCCTGGATTGGAAAAGATAGGAAAGAAGTCACTAAAAGCAACCCAGTATACATGTCCACTCTCACCAGATTCTCTCTGACATTCCCTGGTTACGCTCTCCACTTTTCCATTCTGTGTGAAAAGGTTATGGGAAGTCCCACTTTCCAGGACCAGCTCCCTTCTTTCCCCTCTTGATTGGCCTATGGAAGGTGGCAAAGGAAGACTGTTTCCCCAGTCCCACTCAGCCCCCGCCCTGCTGCTCACAGATCTATAAATGATTGGTTAGAGGCTCCCCTTGGGGTGAAATCCTGGCCCCATTGAAGTCAACGGGATTTTTGCCAATGACTTCAATGGTGTCAGGATTTCACCCCAATCTGTAAAGTGGCAGTAGGGGCTCCCTGTGGTTCTACTTCCTCTCTTAATCCCTGTGGCTGGTAGAGAAAAGAGTTTGTTAGTGCTCCCTTTCTGGCCACATGGAAAAGTTGAGGTTCCTCAGTGCCATTTTCTTTCTCCTGCAGGATGGGATGGTTAGGAGAAGTCTTCAGGCAGGCACCTCCTCTCTTCCCACTCCTGGAAGGTGTATGGGAGCATGAGAGGCAATGACTAACAAGGATAAAAGTATACCTCCTGTTCGGACTCCAGTTATTTCTCTACTAGGCAGACATGTTTCTGCTGAATATGTCCAAGACCTAAAGAACCTCTCCGTACATGGAAAGGCTAAATAATATTTTCTCAGCTACTGGATCATCATTTGCCTTCACCTTCTTTTTTCACTGGCAAAGCATTAAAAATCTTTACCTTCCGTTCACAATTTAGATATGAACAGAAGTGTTTAAAAGCTTTCATAACAGAGTCCAACCATCTGAATACTGCTGGTGAGAACCCTTTGCAAAATACCCCAAAATAGAGACACCATTGTACCCAAGAGAAAACAAGTGACCTCTGCCTTTAAAAAGACATCAACTAATCAGAAGAGACAGTAAAGGACCACAGCTTTAAGATAACCCTGCCAGATGTTTATTTGCTACTGTTACCCTAAGTATTCATATAAATATCATGCACATACATCATTGTGGTGCCACCATATGCCAAGTCTGACTGACAGCAGCTTACATCATTTGTGTGCATTACTATGTTCAGCTAGTTAAGACAATAGAAAATACATTCTATATTATGAATCTGATTAAATTAATAGAGATTTTGATACTGTTGAAATGCCCAGAAGGATCGATTTGCTTTGCATGGG
The DNA here is from genome assembly GCF_009764565.3 of Dermochelys coriacea. Taxonomy (NCBI): domain Eukaryota; kingdom Metazoa; phylum Chordata; order Testudines; family Dermochelyidae; genus Dermochelys; species Dermochelys coriacea. The sequence goes on from NC_050068.2 coordinate 282,193,028, forward strand.
GTGATTCTTAGAGCCACACTGAAAATAGTGATGACGGTGACAGCTGGTAGGAGAGATAAGCACTTTAGTCAATGAGCAGAATCAAGGCTGAGTGCTATCATATCACATTGCTTAAAGTGGCTGTCACAAAGGAGCATTTTAGCCCTCAAGAGTGATCCTAAAACCCATTCAAAATGCAGTTTTGTTTCTGGTTGTTTGAGTCAGGCAATTTAACTTTATCCTAACTTCTTAAATGACTTTCTATCCCTCTAACTATATAACAGTAGTCAAAAGGGACAGAAAACGAAGATAAAAATATAACACTGAACATAAAATATAGTTCTGCCTTCAAAACCTTTCTGGTAAGTTTCCAACTAAACTTTACCCATGTCCAGCTTTGACTCATAATGAGCAGTGGTTCAGCTTTGTCAGCATTTTTGGAACCAGTGCTAATTATGGCAAAAGACTCTTCATAAAAGAACTGGTCCTGAACTATCATGATTCTCTCCACCCCAGAGTAACAAGTTCTCATAAAATAAATTACCGCATGAACCCAAGTCAGAGGAAGACTTTCTTCAAAACCCAAAACAAATAGAACTGAATGATTTTGGATGCTTTTACTGGTTTCCAACAAGTCAGAAGCAATTTTTGTTTTGTTTTTTTTGAGGGATTTCTCCCACTGTAGGCATTTAGGATAAAATTCACCCCTGTTCAGAGGGCCAGCACAAGATCTATTAACTGCTTAAGTCCCTCTTAATCCCTCAAAATAGGATTTAAGTGGCGCATAGACCCTTGAGCTGGCTCTCTGCACAAGGATGAATTTCACCCTTTAAATCTTAGTTCTTAGACAAAAGAAAAACAAAAGCAAAACCCTGGAGAATAGGTTGAGATATTCAGCATTAACTCTGAAGGAATGGACTAGATCAGTGGTGCTCAAATTCTTTTAAAGTGGTGCCCCTGAGACCACTGACAGGAATCTAGCCAAGACACCTCCCATTCTCCAATGTAGGATGGGCAGAGTGGTCATAACCCCTAGACTGAGAATCCATGGACTAGATGACCTTGTTGTCTTAATTCATAGAGTCTAATATAATTCATAGATATTAAGGTCAGAAGGGACCATTATGATCATCTAATCTGACCTCCTGCACAACACAGGCCACAGAATCTCACCCACCCACTCCTGCAAAAAACCTCTCACCTATGTCTGAGCTATTGAAGTCCTCAAATCGTGGTTTAAAGACTTCAAGGAGCAGAGAATCCTTCAGCAAGTGACCCATGCCCCATGCTACAGAGGAAGGCGAAAAACCTTCAGGGCCTATTCCAATCTGCCCTGGAGGAAAATTCCTTCTCGACCCCAAATATGGCAACCAGCTAAACCCTGAGCATATGGGCAAGATTCACCAGCCAGATACCCAGGAAAGAATTCTCTGTAGTAACTCAGATCCCACCCCATTTTATATCCCATCACAGGCCATTGGGCCTATTTACTATGAATATTTAAAGATCAATTAATTGCCAAAATCATGTTATCCCATCATACCATCTCCTCCATAAACTTAATGGGTATAATCTTGAATTTTAAATTCTTTTCTCTCTAATTTCTATGATCGTGTCTAACTGTATTGCTTTTAAAAAATAATAAGGAAGTGAGCAATTGCTTATGCAATTATAACTACTTTTTGTGGATTGTATTACATATTTTACATGAACATAATTTTAGCAACATATAATCTACAAGACTGGTTTTCAAACATGATAATATTGTAGACCGTTTCTTAAGGAAGAGATTCTCCTGTAGCCAACTCTCCTACTAACTTCTCAATTCTATTCAATGGAAAGCATAGCCATCAGTTACATAAAAAATAATATTCAGACCCACTTGTGATAACGTAATGGGTGCAGCTGCTTTTTTATGACCCACCTCTCTTTTTGATACCTGTGGTACTATTTCCCCTTCCTTAGGGATAGGATTTTATGTATGTATTGGTAATGACATTCTCATCATTGCCTGCAGTCCCCACTATCTCTAATCTCTCTGTGTCACTTTAAGCTTCACGTTTCTCCTCCTCCCATCCAACTCTGGCATTCACAAGAAGTTAAACTGAAAATTTAGACCAATTAAATCCTGAACCAGAAATGCATGAACAGGGAGATCAGAAATGGTAAGTGGTTTTTTAAAAAAATCAATTGGTCAGAAAGCCTCTGGAAATTTAAAGTCATGAATTGAGCTATAAGAAGCTTGAACAGTGATGCTTTGCCATGGTGACAAAGCCCCTACATGGATCACCTGAAAGTGTTTCTTAGACCACCTAAAAACGGACAAGCTGAAAGTGGTCTGCAGACCATCAATGAACCACAGATCGCGGCTTGAGAACCACTCATCTGCAACATCTTTTAACATAAAGTTAGTGAAAGTGTAACTATTCCCTGAATAACAAATACTCTAATAATACTTTGAACTTATACAGAACTTTTTATTCAAGAATCTCAAAGAATCTTTAAACATTTTAATTAAGCTCCTGTGAGGTAGGCGCTGTGAATGAAATCCTGGTTTCCTTGAAGGCAAAACTGCCATTGACTTCACCAAAGTAAGTATTAGTATTCCCATTTACAGAGGGAAACAGGCACAGAAAGTCTGAGCAGCATGTCTAAGCAACTCAGTAAAAGAGCTGTGAAGAAAACCCATGAATTCAGTCTCAGTCCTGTGCTATCACCACTAGACTACACTCCCTTCCCAAAAGGCCATACATGACAATAACTTACTGTATGTGGTGTTGTTGTAGCCCGGTTGGTCCCAGGATATCAGAGAGACAAGGTGGGTGAGGTAATATCATTTGTTGGGCCAACTTCTGTTGGTGAGAGAGACAAGCTTTCTTCTAAGAGTGTTATGTTAACTCAACTTGTCTCACCAACAGAAGTTGGTCCAATAAAAGATATTACCTCACCCACCTTGTCTCTCTAACAAATTATTGCCCATTCATAACAATAATGAGCCAGAAGAACATATGTAATTAGTGAATTGAGTAATTATGGTTTGTATTTTGTACACTTAAATTGTAAAACAGGGAAAAAAAGGGCAATTATATTATCTGATTTATTTTGCCATTTATAACTACTGTACTTACAAACCAAAATAAACAAATTCAAAAACTATTTAAATCATAGCAAGGTTAGGAGGAGTGCCAATGAAAATAAGGAAATTCGCAGTTAAGGCAAACCGCTAATAAATCATCTCGGCATGATGGGGCACCTTGTCAACTACTTCCTGTGGGCCTGATCCTACAATTGTTTATGCACTTAATTTTAATCACCTGAGCAGTTTCAGTGGTCTCACCTTAATGTGCCTTTTTATACACAAGCCTTAGAAGTCAGCTGAGTTTCTTTCCTTTTATTTGCCTGTGTTACAAGCATAGGATTTTTTTTCCTCCTGACCCGGTAACCACTTGGAAACATGAATAATTTTTCACTCGTGAGTAATTCCATTACATTAAATGGGACTCCTCGGATGCATAAAGTTAAGCATGTGCATAACTGTATGCAGGATCACAGCCTTGGTAAATATAGTGGGTGAAATTCTGCACCCCACTGAAGTCAACGGCAAAACTCTCATTGAGTAGCTACATGCCTCAGTACAGCCAGGATTTCACGCATTGTGTCAATTTCTTCCTTAGTAGGAAATCATTATGCTTCAAAATCAGTTGCTTATTTCTTGAGATGGTTTTTACGTAGTGCTAAGTGGTTTTTTATTTAAACAGAACAAAATATTTGCTCAGATTACCTAAGGTATATCTTTAACATTTTAACAATTGTTTCTTTTTAAGAATCACATTCCCAGTTTTGCAGGAGGAAACTTTGCTCTCACAGTACTTTTATTCAAAGTTTAGTACACAAATCGGCACTGGAAAAAAATGTAAATGTTTTTTTCTGCTCTAGTGTAGCTGTGGAAGCTGTAGAATTGTCTAACCATACCCTATAGCTAACTCACTATGGGCCAAATAATTCTGCTCTGAGTTTTGCTAGTATAAAACTGGAGTCACTCCGTAGAAGGTCCTATCACCTAGTTAGATATTTATATCTCACTAATCACCATGGTAGCTTAGCAAGTAAGTGAAATCAATGGGAGTTAGGCACTTAAATACCTTTAAGGAACTGGGTGTAAGTACCTTAAGGCTAGATTTTAAAAGTATTTAGGAACCTAAAGATGCAGATAGGTGCCTATTGGCACTTTTGAAAATCTCACTAGGTGCCAATCAGCATTTGTAGGTGCCTAAATACCTTTAAAAATCTGGCCCTAAATCCTCCGTCACTTGGGCACTTTTGAAAATGTTACTGTTATTTTGGATTTGTACCAGTGTCACTAAGTACAATTTGGCCCTGTGGTTCCACATTTGCTGTGAGATTGCTCGATCTTAGGGTCCAATCCAACTCCCACTAACTTTAATGAGAGTTGGATTGGGTCCTTAGAGAGCAAAAGAAATAAAGGAGACAAGTTTTACATTACTAAGTAATTATTTGCAAGAATGATTACACCAGACAGGATTCATGCATTCAAACATAACCACCAATATGTTTTTACAGAAAACATTTAAGACACATCATTTAATAATTCACAGTTCTGGAAGTTATGCACTTCTCTATAAATTGATTGTTTTTGGCAGCCAAGCATTTAACATGTGCCAGAGAGATCTATGTGAAAAGAGATTTTTAAAAAAATGTAAAGCCAACAGGCAGCAGCATTATGTCAAATCTTATTTTGAAAAGTGATAGAGATCTTTGTACTGTACTTAGTTGTTTTGGTGATTAGTAGATTTTTTCTATGGAATTTATCACTAGTATCCAAGTACTTTACAGGATATTAACGAATTTATCCTCATGATACACTTACGCCTTGTCTACACAGCGGCAGTATGTAGGGTGTGTGTAGCTACATGCCTCAGTGAAAAGCAGGCTGTCTCCACGCTGCAGTGTGTAGCTACACATGGCAATGAAAGGCAGCAGGGAAAGGCTCCAGCAGGCAGAAGCTGCTGGAGCCTTTCCCTGTTGCCTTCCCCTTGCCAGAACCTTTCCCCACCGCCAGGGCCTTTCTTTGAGGCAGGGAAAGGCTCCAGAAGCAGAGCGCTTTCAGAGCCTTTTCCCGCTGCCTCCACTGTCACAGCCTTTCCCTGCTGCCGGAGTGTTTCCTTACAGCAGGCTAAGGCCCCAGCAGCGAGACAATACACTGCTAAAAATAGCAGTGTATACCAGAGAGGCTGTGCTTGGACAGGTAGACAGCATGTTGGGTATACACCCTAAGGTTCTGACATGTCTTTACTCTACCCACCTGAGCTATGCCTCATCGTCTACACTGCTATTTATACCCACGTTAGGGGGCATGCAGTGTATTTACTCTACAAACCACTGTAAGTGTAGACATAGCCCTAGAGGTAGCTGGGGAACTTGAGGCACAAAGAAATTAAGTATCTTGCTCAAAATCAACTATGAAATCAGTGGCAGAGACTGGAACAGACTGTAAACCTCATGACCCTCAGTCTATTGCTTTATCCACAGAGACCACCCTTCTTTTCTGTACTTAATATAGGTTGGAATTTTCAAAAGCAACTAAGTGGCTTACGAATACATTGACTTTCAATGGTACTTGTGCTCCTACGCCTCCTAGACACTTTTTGAAAATTCTGCCCATAATTGAGGATAAGAAGATTTAAGAGTTCATTACCTATGCTTCCCAAATAACAATTACTCTCTATACAGCAGAGACAATTTTAAGGATGTGCAAACAGTGCAATCTTATAAGACACCGCATTGCCTGTGACATCTCATGTTCTGGGCCTGGACCCAGCAGAAGCAATGGAATGACCTTCTTTTTGGAATACTGAGATACAAAGGGTAACAGTGAATGGAAGAAGCATTATGGTGCCACAGGAGTCTTCAGGTGGAGGGAAGAAAGAGATGGAAAGAAACTGGTACCCCACAATAGTTCTTGCTCTTCCTCTAAGAGAGAGTAAGACCAACGCTGTCAGACTGCATATTAGCCAGGACTATACTTGTCTAGAGTCTACATAAAATATTTTAATGGAATTTACTGCTCAGTACAGTAGAACATGTAACCCATTTAAAAAGTGGAATTAATTCCAACACATAGAGGTTAAGCTCTGGGGCCAAAGTCACACATACTGAAATGGCTTCTAGAGAAACGAAAGAAAGTTTTGCATTGCCGTCATGTATTTCAATGGACTATCACTCCTGGGAGCTTCAAATCTGCTTTGACAGGAAGCTGGTGTTTTAAGCACTTTGACAATTAATCATGCTCAGAGCAGGTCTAATCAACACGATGCAGCAGCCACCAGCCCATCTACACACAGAGTTCCAATGTTCCTACCACTAGGGGAACTGAACTGGGTGTAGCAAAGCTGGGAAATTTTTACCAAGTGTCCCTAGTAAAGACAGGACCCCGAAGTAGGTGTAAACATCCAAGGAGTGAAAATACATTGAAATGCATTATAATTGAGTGTCACTGTACTAATCCTCTTGGAATGAAGCAACTAATACCTGACAGATAGATGTTCAATGCTGCATTCAAAAATTATAACCTCTCTTCTCCAGGCCAGAGCTGCAGAAAGGCAGCTGCTACCATCCCATATTGGGAGAAGATAAGAGGAATCCATGTTATCTAAGTCTTGTTGCAGCTGCTCCCAACTGGAAATAAGAAAGGATGTCTCAGTTTAGCTACTTTTGCTCCCAATTAATAATGAAGATATAGCTTTCTAAAACCATTTCTCATCCTGCTTGATCACCTAACCAATTGGCACCAGGGCCATCCCTAGGGGCGTGCAGGCCTTGGGACATAGGTACTGAGTTTCTAATCTGCCAGGGGGTGCTCCACCCAGGCCCTGCCCTCACTCCACCCCTTCCCCAAGGTCCCACCTATGCCCTACTTCTTCCGACCCCTGCTCCACCCCACCCCGCCTCTTCCAACCGCTGCTCTGCCCCTTCCCCACCCAGTTCTGCCCCTCCCCAGAGCACGCTGCGCCCTCATTCCTCTCCCCTCCTCCCCAATGCCTCCTGATGCCACAAAACATCTGATCCATGGCAAGCGGTAAGTAATGAGAGGGAGTGGGAGGCGCTGATCGACAGGGCCCACCGGCGGGCAGGAAGCGCTGGGGGGAGAGAGAGGTTCTGGTAGGGGGGCTCCTCTTTGCCCCTGCCCCACCTGCCTGCCTGCTGCTCGCTTCCCCATTTGCCTCCTCACCCCACTCACCCGCCCACCTGCCTCCTCACTATTTCATCTAAGTGCAGGGCCCCCACAAAGAGCGGGGCCCGGGGCGGTCGCCCAATCCACCATACCCCAGGGACAGCTCTGACTAGGAGTGCCCATTGTCCCTGGCATGTGACCAGGAAGGATTTTTTGTCAATTAGGTCCTCTACTTTATTAGCAAAGCTCTGCCTGTAGTCACATTTTTCCTGTAGAAAAACCCCTCAAACCGTAAAACAAGTGAAAATGTTTTGTCAATTTTCTAGCCTTTTGAAATACATTTATTCCTACCAAGAAAGTTCACCCTCATATGACATATGTCAAAGTATTTAAAAAAACAAAAACAAAAAAGCAAGGTAATAATGCAAATAATATCTAAGAGAATTTCTCTGAAGGTCCCAAAGTACTTTTGTAAACTTAAGCCCTACTCCCTCAAAGGAAGCAGGATCAGCCTTTAAACGTATTATATAAACTATATAAAGTGATCTTTTAAGCAGGGCCTTCAGTGGGTTAATGCAAGGTTCTATTTATTGATTATACATGAACTACTTAACATGATAAGAAAGACTTTGGATTTTCTCAAACAGTTCAGAGGAATTTCAATTTTCATACTTCTCATGATATGACTCCCAAAGTACATACAAAACTCCAGCTATTTGCTCAGACCTGAATCAGCATGTAAGATTGAGACAAGGTAGGTGAGATAATATCTTTTATAGGACCAACTTCTGCTGGTGAAAGGTACAATCTTTTGAGGTAAGCAGAGCTCTTCTTCAGGTCTGCAGAAGGAAGCAGAGTGCCTGAGATAAATACAAGTTGGGACAGATTGTTAAGCACTTTGCTTCCTTCCCCAGACCCGAAGAACTCTGTATAGAACTCTGTATAGATTGAAAGATTGTACCTTTGACCAAGTTGGTCCAAAAATATATCATCATCTCACCTACCTTTCTCTATCATATTCCTGGGACCAACATAGGTACAACACTGTGAACAACTACTGATTGTCAAAAGACAGATAATCCAGAATGAGATAAAGGGTTTTATTTGGCTATGTAATCACAGTGAGTTGAAACCAGTGATTTTCTCACTACACATGAACATACTGTGCAACATCTGGGTTAAACATCCACACACAAAAAATCCTAAATGCATCCAGTCCTAGTTTAATATATTAGTATCCAGATGGCTTTAGCAGAGTTCTGAAGTCTAGAAGGCTCAGCTGCTCTGCTCACTTTAAAAAAGTATTCTGTGAATTTCCCACTGATTCCTGGTTTATGCAGCTGGTACTTATGCTCCACATCTATGTAAGCAACCTCCAGAGATAAGTGTGTCCAAAGCAAAGAAAAAGTCCATAATTACTTTTGTGCCCTCAACTGAATCAGAATGCATCTCTTGCATGTTTAAAATTCATGAGGAGAGGAAAGGTACAGAACAATGATCTACAGTCTCAAGACATTTCCCAGCTGAGAATTTCCTTGCAAACTGTGCTATTCTACAGACATGAAAATAACAAAAATGTGTGTGTGTATTTATATATGTACGCCAGAATGCAAAGTATTCTTTAACAGTGCTCTCCGTGCATTAGCAAGTTGCACTAATTCCTGGCTATCAATTAAACTTCAAACACATATAATTTATTACAAACTGACCCTTATGGATTAGTTGTGGTCCATTGGACCAAGTATAGGGGTCAGGAGAGCTAAATTCTATTTCTTAGCCTCACCCTGATTGGCCTTGACCCAATCAGTTAACCTTTTGTGTGTTTGTTTCCACATCTGTAGAATGTAATATTTACCATCTTTTGTAAAGCCATTTGAGCATATGCATTATTATTCACACCAAAATTATTAAGCATCAGATTCTTATTACGTGCAATTATGGACCTCCTAATTTCTCTGATATATAACATGAGAATGTGCAAGAGTGGCTTAGCATAAATTTCAATTTTGAAACAGTAACAAGGAACAAACAGAAAAAGGAACAAAACAATAAAAAGAAAGCTAAAACATAGAAATTTTGCACTACAATCCCTACTATTTACATTCCACATTCAAAATAATTATTTTCCATTTTTGGGACTGCTATGGGGCTGGTACAACCCCATCCACCCTTTGGGGGAGGGAGGAGAAGGGCATTATATCCCCACAACTGAGTCTGGATGACCACCCTGGCAGTACAGTCTAATGGGCAGGATCAATAGTGCCAGAAAATATGCTGAGTATACTGATACTACACAGCAGAGACAAAAAAAAAAAGCAAATACAATACAATATTGTGTTAAATATAAACTGCTAAAAAAAAAAGGGGGGGAAAGCAACATTTTTCTTCTGCATAGTAAAGTTTCAAAGCTGTATTAAGTCACGGTTCAATTGTAAATTTGAAAGAATAACCATAATGTTTTGTTCAGACTTACAAAAATTTCAGAATTACGAATAACCTCTATTCCTGAGGTGTTCGTAATTCTGAGATTCTACTGTATTTAGTGTGGTCTGTGTCAGGCACTGGGTTTGAGGTGGTCAGGCCTGGTGGCTAGAGCCACAGTCATGAACAGGTACAAGGGCTGAATCCAACCATATAGAGTCAGGACCAGGCTGAGGGCAGCACTGAAACCGAGGCCATGGATCAGAACTGAAGTCATAGTTTGCAGACAAGCCAAATCAGGTCAGTGGTCTGAGTCCAAATGCAAGCTAAAGGTTGAAGCCTGGTGAGAGTCAGTCCAAGAGTCGGGGAGTCAGGAGGGTGGTGCAGGGCTGGAGAGGGTCAGTAACAGGGCTGAAGCATGGCTAAAATGGGCTGGAACAAGGGTGGGGCAGGAACAGCGACTGAATCAACAGGTGGGCTGAAAGTCTAGGGAGTCTGTAAAACTGTGAGGCACCAGGAGGGCTCCTGGCCGAGAAGGGCTGTTGCACAAACTAACTTGCAGCTCTGCTGGGGTCAGTGTGACTGCAAGTCATGTGACTCAAGCCCTGCCCAAGGATAGGCTGCTGTAGCATGCCTGAGTACTCAGTCACCAGCATCACGGCAGGTCCAGGGGGCGGGGTGGGGAGTCCTGGTAGCTGGGTGAACAGCCTTGATCTGCTGTGGGTTTGACTCACAGTCTGGTCCAAATTATATGCTCTTAGAAATATATTTATGAGAGAAGGGACATGGCAACTATGGCAAGGTAATTTAGCAGCATCCAGAGATAGTGTGAACTTCATCAGAGGCAGAGAAATCACCTCAACCTCCTTCAGTTTGCTTAGAGAATTTTAACAAGGAACTCCAATGAACTCCCCAATATCCCCTCCAGGCCATCACCAGGCTCCATCTTGCTTCCACTAAAATCAGTGACAAAAACTGGACCACTATTCTGGCCTGAGTAGGACTTTAATGCATTTTAATTTTTATTGTTTGATCAGAACCTGGTATACGAATAACGAAGGAGAGGATGAAGGATGAAGACTTTTCTTCTTTTCTTCATCAATATCCCAACCCTGCACAACAAGTTGTGACCTTGTTCAATGGTAGGTCTGTGCAAAGTATTGCACATTTCTATTAAGGTTTCCACAGTTTTGTTTTGTCCATTTCACATATGCAGAATTTTATGTTTTCACAAAATTAGTAATTGCCTCGTAAAACTGGGAAATTTTAGGGATTTTCACTGAAGTATCTTTTTCACTCAAATGCACTGAAAGATGAACTGACATGTAATGAAAACGGGTCCAGTTTCATTTTATAACGGAACCCAAATTATTCATATTGAGAATTTTATGGAAATGTTTTGTGTAACTGCATTTAAAAAGAAAAGTGTCTTTAACTTTGAGCATATGCTTAAATGCTTTGCTGAACCAGGGCTCATAAGAGGTATGTTTCCAAGAATATCTGTAAGCACATCTAAAGATGGAACATTCACAGCTTGACAGCTTGTGGAACATCAGTTAGTTGTTGATTGAATGAAAAGCACTGCATTGTCTACCCATACCTTTCCTGCTGAGAGTGACAAACTGCAGGCTTCATTGGGAGGAAACATTGACCCAATGGCCTCTAAAATCAGTGATCTTGATAGATGAATTGAAGGAATTGAACATTGTTGAGGTTTTTGTTTCAGCTTTTTCTAGCCCAGAAGACTTTTTAGCTCTTGATTCTCTAGCTCTCTGTATAAATTGATTAGAAAAATCTTGACTGACCAAACACAAGCATTCTTAGACAATCAAGCTGAGGCTAAAATCACTGAGAGTTATTTACTAAATTACTGATTAGGAATTCTGGTTGAAGAAGACATTTTGAGCTTGTGGCATGGATGGAACCATTTTTCCCTCCTTTTTCTGAAGAAAGTGTTAAAGGCATACAGAACAAAATAATGTAACATGGCTGTTACATTATTGACATGAACTGTAACCATATAGATTATTGTTGCAACCACGGTCCTATAGTTGCACCAAATCTTGTACAAAGGGGGTCATGTAAGGTGTCTGTGAAAAGGTTGTAATTTGCTGGTTATGATTATGCAGTCTGTATGTGTGTATTATTTTTGTATTTGAAGTTATGAATATTGGCTCTGTACTTGTATCTCAATGTGTTTGATTCCAAGTAGCATTAGTGAAGCATTTGGTCAGCTTCTTGAGAAAGGAATTTGCAGATTAAGTGCCCAAGCAAGAAACACTTAACTGACAATGGACCTTGGGAGACTTCAATCCACATATGAGGAGTCTTCTGGGGACGTTCAAGGTAGCATGTGAGCAATCGCTGCTCTACCTGTAAAGAACTGAGTCATACATGGACATGGGACTTGCCCATTTGATTCCAAACTCCATCTTGCTGCTGTGATTTTCCACAATAAGAACAAAAGCCTTTCCTTCCACATGGCAGAGGATATAAAAAGCCATGGAAACCCCTCCATTTTGTCTTCAATCCTGCTTCTTACCTCTGGATAAAACTTTGCTACAAATTGAAGCTCTGAACAACGGACTGAAATCTGTGGATCTGTGGATGTACTCCAGAGATTTGATTTGAACCTGCAGTTTATTCCATCACTCCTACAAGCCTGAACCAAGAACTTTGCCATTACTGTATGTAATTGATTCCATTTAACCAGTTTTAGCTCTCATCTATATTTCTCTCTTTTTATGAATAAACCTTTAGATTTTAGATTCTAAGGATTGGCAACAGTGTGATTTGTGGGTAAGATCTGATTTGTATATTGACCTGGGTCTGGGGCTTGGTCCTTTGGGATTGGGAAAACCTCTTTCTTTTACCGGGGTAATGGTTTTCATAACCATTCATCCCCATAAGGGGTGGTGCTGATGGTGATACAAGGGAACTGGAGTATCTGAGGTAATTGCTTCTGTGACTTCTTGTTAGCCAGTGGGGTAAAACCGAAGTCCTCTCGGTTTAGCTGGTTTGGTATGTGTTAGTAATAAAGGATAAGCAGCCCTGGGCTGTGACTGCCCTGCTCTAAGCAATTTGTCCTGAATTGATACTCTCAGTTGTGTCCCACCAAAAGCCGCTTCGTTACAATGGCTCTCACAACAAAGACTGGGGAAAGGATAATGAAGGAACCACCGAAATGAGAGTGACAGTAAGTGCTGAGCATGACAGGGTTCTGAAGAGGGCAAAAGCAAAGGGGGATAGAATATAAACACAATCCAGTTATTTTTGGACCAGAGCCCAAAGATGCAGGCAAAGAGAAAGGAATGTGTCTCAGTGAAGCAGAAATATATGGCTGAGGCTGTCACAACTACTCCTATTTCTCTACTAAACTCTGAGGTCTGCATAAAAACAAAAGTTATGACTCAAACTCATCTAACCAGTTTCAGGATGGGATTAAGGGAACATAATACAATGAACTAGAGCACAACAAAGCAGGTATGGAATACTTGATGGGTTTTCTCAGTTTAGACATAATCTGATTCGTACTTAAAGTCTTATCCCTGTTGTTTGTTTAATTGACCCTTTTGAAGCAAAATTCTCTTTTTTCTTATTCTTGTAATTGATGCTGGAGATACCTAATAGTATAATATGGTTATTAAAGATCTACTTGTATGTCCTATATGGATTTTTTATGGGAATAGATATATTGAAAATGATGCATCTTAAATTATGTTTGGGAATTGTAGTCTAGCAGTGATGCTTGTAAATGCACTATGCACAGGACAGTGCTGAACAAATTAAAGCTTTAAAACAGTTGTAGAATTTTTGACTATGCATAACTCGCTTGCTACCGAATATACACTATGGGGTGCATCCCTTAAACATTGTTGCAATAATGATATTTTTCACATGTTTAGTTCTTTTCCTCTGCTAATAACTTTACAAAAATTAGCTAATTATTTCTTACAATAGCATTGTGAGGAAGGCAAATAAGCATTTTCTCCATTCTGGAACTAGGCAAACTGAGGCAGAGGAATTGATTGCCACAGAATGAGCAAATTTCAGAACCTGGATTAAAATTCAGGAATTCGTGGCTCACAGTCCTGTGCTCAGACTTTTGGATTATGTTCCTCTTGGTTATGCTAGCCTGAAATTATTAATTTCAAATTTATTGTACTGAAGTGATATTGTATCATGCTAGAAAGATATATTCTTTATTGTATTCTTCCCAGCATGATATAATATCACTTCGGTAAAATAAATTTGAAATTTATCATTTATATAGATATATATTCTTTATTGTACTCTTCCCACCATGACATTAGCACTATTTAGCTTTATTAGTACTCACACGAAGCTCTTTATTTCATTAATTTCTTTTTTGGAATAGGCTGTAGCTGTATCTACTTCTGAAAATTTTAGTATAAATAATGAAATGATAGCTACTGAAATAATACAAAATAAAGTTTTGCTGCTGTACCAGCTTTAATCCTTTTATTATATCCAGGTTCAGTAGCCAATCAGTTATTGATGGTATCAGAATCCCTGGTGTATTTTGCTTTGAAAGCTTCAGAAACGCACTGATACAAGTATCAGTAGAAATCAAATCAATACGACTTTTATCATCAAACATCACAACAGTTAGAATATTGAGGCACCCGGAGACCCACATTTACATTTTACAGGCAGAAAACAAAGTACTTTATCTACACCCTGTTCTTTTCATTTGAAACTTACATTCAGCAGAAATCCCTTTTTTAATTTACAAAATATTGAATACCATCTAGCAATACATCCCAAGCCACATCATTAATCACCAATTGAATTGATCTTTTCTAACAAATATGAAGGCATCTTTGTTCCTTTTCCTTTCCAAAAGCAGAAGTAGGAAAACATTTTACTTGTAACCAGGGCATGAGGACAAAGGGAAACACCTCCAAAGTACAACTCTACTGATGAAGCTGCAGGGAATTCAGGACTTAAGCCTCCACTATTCTGTCTACACGCTAACTCCATTATCTCTGTTGATATACAGCCTACCCTACAGGTTTGCACCAAGGCAACTTGAATCTCAATGACTAAACCAATGTAGTTATACTGATGTACGTTTGTAGTGTACACCCAGCCTCAGATTCTGAAACTCTAACCCAAGTTGGACAACATTTTATTCCACAAATATTCTTACTGAAGTCAGTAGGGTTACTAGCAATGTGAGCAATGCTCACAATCTAGCCTTAAATAATTAAGCAAAATTCTTGTATTTCTATTGACAAGAAAAATTTTGCTTGTTGCATTTGTCCTGATGGACAGAAGAGCTCAGTTGTTTGTCTGTACACTGATCTTGATCATAAAGTACTGACAACAGTATAGTGCAACGATTGCTTCAGACAAACTATGGTTTTGTATAAGTACTGTAAGGCAAACTGGACAAGTTAACCAACCAAAAGGGTTTAAAAAATTACTAAAAAACCTGATAACACTCCCTGTTTTTTCCTCTATTTTCACATTATAAATGCCAAACAAGGACTGGTATGTCAATTTGAGTGAACATATAGGCTGCTAAAAAGAAGCCTGAGGTTGATAAAATTATGTGCTAGAACATGTGTCCTGGCAGGGGCTAATTAGCTTGCTGGTTATTCTCATTCCAACTGCAATGACGACAGAGTGCTAAGATTTTGTTTGTTCGGTGACCTGAATGATCCTTTTTGTCTTATGTCCATCTGTACAGAAATAATCTCCACTCATACACATATTAGTCAGTCATACAGGGTGGCATCCTCAAAAACACTCAACATTACCTTAACTCTGCTCTCACTGAAAAAATCATAAATCTCTCATTGAGTCTAATGGGAGCAGAGTTAGGTCAATGCTGAGTGTTTTTGAAAATCCCATCCAAAGGACACTGCTTTCTCAGCCTTATGCTCACTAGTACCTTGCTAGAGACTGCTCAAGGAATAAGTTAACACTCACTGTGAGTAAGAATGGTAGAATCAAGCCCAGAGAACACTCTGATCCCCTAAAAGAAAAGGAGTACTTGTGGCACCTTAGAGACTAACAAATTTATTAGAGCATAAGCTTTCGTGAGCTACAGCTCACTTCATCGGATGCATTTGGTGGAAAAAACAGAGGAGAGATTTATATACACACACACACAGAACATGAAACAATGGGTTTATCATACACACTGTAAGGAGAGTGATCACTTAAGATAAGCCATCACCAGCAGCAGGGGGGGGGAAAGGAGGAAAACCTTTCATGGTGACAAGCAAGGTAGGCTAATTCCAGCAGTTAACAAGAATATCAGAGGAACAGTGGGGGGTGGGGTGGGAGGGAGAAATACCATGGGGAAATAGTTTTACTTTGTGTAATGACTCATCCATTCCCAGTCTCTATTCAAGCCTAAATTAATTGTATCCAGTTTGCAAATTAATTCCAATTCAGCAGTCTCTCGTTGGAGTCTGTTTTTGAAGCTTTTTTGTTGAAGTATAGCCACTCTTAGGTCTGTGATCGAGTGACCAGAGAGATTGAAGTGTTCTCCAACTGGTTTTTGAATGTTCTAATTCTTGACGTCTGATTTGTGTCCATTCATTCTTTTGCGTAGAGACTGTCCAGTTTGGCCAATGTACATGGCAGAGGGGCATTGCTGGCACATGATGGCATATATCACATTGGTAGATGCGCAGGTGAACGAGCCTCTGATTGTGTGGCTGATGTGATTAGGCCCTATGATGGTATCCCCTGAATAGATATGTGGACAGAGTTGGCAATGGGCTTTGTTGCAAGGATAGGTTCCTGGGTCAGTGGTTCTGTTGTGTGGTGTGTGGTTGCTGGTGAGTATTTGCTTCAGATTGGGGGGCTGTCTGTAAGCAAGGACTGGTCTGTCTCCCAAGATCTGTGAGAGTGATGGGTCGTCCTTGAGGATAGGTTGTAGATCCTTGATGATGCGTTGGAGAGGTTTTAGTTGGGGGCTGAAGGTGATGGCTAGTGGTGTTCTGTTGTTTTCTTTGTTGGGCCTGTCCTGTAGTAGGTGACTTCTGGGTACTCTTCTGGCTCTGTCAATCTGTTTCTTCACTTCAGCAGGTGGGTATTGTAGTTGTAGGAATGCATGATAGAGATCTTGTAGGTGTTTGTCTCTGTCTGAGGGGTTGGAGCAAATGCGGTTATATCGTAGCGCTTGGCTGTAGACAATGGATCGAGTGGTATGATCTGGATGAAAGCTAGAGGCATGTAGGTAGGAATAGCGGTCAGTAGGTTTCCGATATAGGGTGGTGTTTATGTGACCATCGCTTATTAGCACCGTATGTCCAGGAAGTGGATCTCTTGTGTGGACTGGTCCAGGCTGAGGTTGATGGTGGGATGGAAATTGTTGAAATCATGGTGGAATTCCTCAAGAGCTTCTTTTCCATGGGTCCAGATGATGAAGATGTCATCAATGTAGCGCAAGTAGAGTAGGGGCATTAGGGGACGAGAGCTGAGGAAGCGTTGTTCTAAGTCAGCCATAAAAATGTTGGCATACTGTGGGGCCATGCGGGTACCCATCGCAGTGCCGCTGATTTGAAGGTATACATTGTCCCCAAATGTGAAATAGTTATGGGTGAGGACAAAGTCACAAAGTTCAGCCACCAGGTTAGCCGTGACAGTATCGGGGATACTATTCCTGACGGCTTGTAGTCCATCTTTGTGTGGAATGTTGGTGTAGAGGGCTTCTACATCCATAGTGGCTAGGATGGTGTTTTTAGGAAGATCACCAATGGACTGTAGTTTCCTCAGGAAGTCAGTGGTGTCTCAAAGATAGCTGGGAGTGCTGGTAACGAAGGGCCTGAGGAGGGAGTCTACATAGCCAGACAATCCTGCTGTCAGGGTGCCAATGCCTGAGATGATGGGGCGTCCAGGATTTCCAGGTTTATGGATTTTGGGTAGCAGATAGAATACCCCAGGTCGGGGCTCCAGGAGTGTGTCTGTGCGGATTTGTTCTTGTGCTTTTTCAGGGAGTTTCTTGAGCAAATGCTGTAGTTTCTTTTGGTAACTCTCAGTGGGATCAGAGGGTAATGGCTTGTAGAAAGTGGTGTTGGAGAGCTGCCTAGTAGCCTCTTGTTCATATTCCGACCTATTCATGATGACGACAGCACCTCCTTTGTCAGCCTTTTTGATTATGATGTCAGAGTTGTTTCTGAGGCTGTGGATGGCACTGTGTTCTGCATGGCTGAGGTTATGGGGTAAGCGATGCTGCTTTTCCACAATTTCAGCTCGTGCACGTCGGCGGAAGCAGTCTATGTAGAAATCCAGGCTGCTGTTTTGACCTTCAGGAGGAGTCCACCCGGAATCCTTCTTTTTGTAGTGTTGGCAGGAAGGTCTCTGTGGGTTAATACGTTGGTCAGAGGTGTGTTGGAAATATTCCTTGAGTCTGAGACGTCGAAAATAGGATTCTAGGTCACCACAGAACTGTATCATGTTCGTGGGGGTGGAGGGGCAAAAGGAGAGGCCCCGAGATAGGACAGATTCTTCTGCTGGGCTAAGAGTATAGTTGGATAGATTAACAATATTGCTGGGTGGGTTACGGGAACCATTGTTGTGGCCCCTTGTGGCATATAGTAGTTTAGATAGCTTAGTGTCCTTTTTCTTTTGTAGAGAAGCAAAGTGTGTTTTGTAAATGGCTTGTCTAGTTTTTGTAAAGTCCAGCCACGAGGAAGTTTGTGTGGAAGGTTGTGTGTCTCTGATCCCCTAGAGACACATCTTTTCCCCATTACAGTCAATGGCAAAACTCCTAGGGACTGCAATGGGGCCAGGATTTCATCCATGGTATTTTATAACATTTTTACAATACATACAGTATAACCTGTTTTAAAATAACAAAGGGTGCAATATGATATAATCAACTGACTCTGGTGAGAAGCATAGTTCAAACTTAAGTAAATAAATAATAATTACAACAATAGGGGAAACTGAGACATTTTCTATGCTCCCAATTCTATCACTCCCATTGTGATCTAAGCAGTAGAAGACAGTTATCTTTTCCATAATTGCTGTTCTTCGAGATGTGTTGCTCATGTCCATTCCATATAAGGTGCACGTGCTCGCCCCATGCACCAGTGCTGGAAGTTTTTTCCTCAGCAGTATCCGTAGGGGACCAGCTCTGGCACCCTCTGGAGTGGCGCCCGCATCGCGCGGTATAAGGGGCGCTGCCGGCTCCCCCAACCCTCAGTTCCTTCTTGCCGGAAACTCTGACAGTGGGGAAAGAGGGCAGGTTGCGGAATGGACATGAGCAACACATCTCAAACAACACCAGCTACAGAAAAGGTAACTGTCTTATCTTCTTTGAGTGCTTGCTCATGTCCAGTCCATATTAGGTGACTCCAAGGCAGTACCCTGGAGAGGATAGGAGTTCACGGATGCGTAGATTGCAACACAGCTCTGCTGAGCCCACCATCATCTTCAGCCTGTTGAGTGATGGCATAGTGAGCAGTAAACGTGTGAACAGAGGACCAGGTTGTGGCTCTACAGATGTGCTGGATAGGAATGTGTGCCAGGAAAGCCGCCAAAGACGCCTGCACTTGTCAAGTGGGCTCTGACAATTGACGGTGGTGGAACCGTCGTAACAAGTCCTTATGCACTAGATAATCCAATTGGAAATCCTCTGCAAGGACACTGGGTGACTCTTCATCCTATCTGCTGTATCAACGAAGAGCTGAATCGATTTTCGGAAAGAGTTGGTATGTTCTAAGTAGAAAGCCAAGGCCCTCCAGATGTCCAGGGCGTGAAGACGCCTCTCCTCACTGGTCTTGTGTGGTTTTGGACAGAACACCAGGAGGAAGATGTCCTGGTTCATATGGAATGTGGAGACCACCTTTGGCAGGAAGGCCAGGTGGGGCCGCAACTGAACCTTATCTTTGTAGAAAACCATGTATGGAGGTTCTGAGGTCAAGGCTTTAATTTCAGAGACCCCTCTTGCCAATGTCACTGCCACCAGGTGGGAAAGGGAGCAGGAACCCAGCGGCTCAAAAGGTGGGCCGGTGAGGCTAGGGAGCAGCAAGTTAAGATCCCACTGCGGGACAGGAGTCCATACCTGCAGGAAGAGACTCTCGAGCCCTCTCAAGAATATGACCATTATGTCATGGGAAAACACTGTCTGTCGTTCAATCAGTGGGTGAAAAGCAGAGATGGCTGCTAGATGCACTCTAATTGAAGAGTGCGGCAGGCCCTGGTTCCTCAAGCAGAGCAGGTAGTCCAGGATAGCCTGTATGGAAGAACATAAGGGAGAGATGCCATGCTTGGATGCCCTGCAGGAAAACCTTGTCCACTTGGCCAGGTAAGTCAGTCTGGTTGAGGGCTTCCTACTCCCTAGGAGGACCTGTTGGACTCCTTCCAAACAGGTCCATTCCTCCGGGTTCAGCCACGCAGCATCCACACCAAGAGGTGGAGGGACTTGAGGTTGGGATGCAGGAGCCAGCCGTGGTCCTGTGACAACAGGTCCGGGCAGTTGGGCAGGGATCAGGGAGGGGCAGCTGACAAGCTCATTAGCGTGCCGAAGCCATGCCGGGGCAATTATGACAACCAGTGCTTTGTCTCTCTTGATCTTTGCCTGGTCCCTGTCGATGAGTGGAATTAGAGGGAAAGCATACATCAGGCTCCCTGACCACAACAGGAGGAAGGCATCAGAGAGGGAACACTTCTTCAGACCTTGCAGAGAGCAAAACCAATGGCATTTCCTGTTCCATCTGGTAGCGAACAGATCCATTTGGGGAGTTCCCTACCTTTGGGGAAGATCATGCAGGCTATCTCTGGATGGAGCGACCACTTGTGGTGAGAGGAGAAGTCCCTGCTGAGCTGGTCTGCCAGCATATTCTTGACATTGGGAAGGTGACGAGCTTCCAGGTGGATCTCGTGGCTGATGCAGAAGTCCCATGGACGGAGTGCCTCTTGACAGAGAGCCAATGAGAATGCTCCCCCTTGCCTGCTGATATAGAATATTGAGGCTGTGTTGCCCGTCTGGACTCATACCACCTTGCCCAACAGGTGGGGCAGGAAGGCTTCGCACACCAGCCAAATTGCTCAGAGCTCTGTGATGTTTTTGTGCATCTTTGCCTCCTTCAGGGACCATATCTCGTGTCTGGAAGTCACCGAGATGTGCACCCCAGCCAAGGTCCGAGGTATCTGACACCAACTCGATGGAGTGAGGGGGTTGTTGAATGGAACCCCCTACAGAACTGTCCTGCGATCGGTCCACCATTGCAGTGAGGCAAGTATCATCTGGGGAATGCTAATGATCTTTTCCAGAGGGTCTTGGGACTGGTAATAGACCATCCCCACCATTGTTGCAGGGGCTGCATCCAAAGCCTGGCATGGCGGACCACGTAAGTGCACATTGGCATGTGACCCAGGAGGTGCAGACAGACCCTGACTGTAGTCAGAGTGAACACGGAAACTTCCACAATGAGGTTCGTAAACGTGTGGAATCTTTCCAGTGGCAGGAATGCCCTGGCAGAGGTCAAGTCGAGGACTGCTCCAATGAACTCTATCCTCTGTATTGGCACTAACATCGACTTTTTCACATTTACCAGTAGGCCCAGAGAGTGGCACGTGGCCTTAAGCACTATGACATCCCTTTGGACTTGAGACCTGGAGCTGCTCTGGACGAGCCAGTCATCAAGGTATGGGTAGATCTGAATACCCTGGTGCCTGAGGTAAGCCGCTACCACCAACATGCACTTGATAAACACTCTCAATGCTGTTGCCAGGCCAAACAGGAGGACCAAAAACTGGTAGTGGTGGGGGCCCTCCCGTAAACTGGAGGAAGCGTCTGTGTCCTTGAAAGATTGCTATGTGAAAGTATGTGTCTTTCAAGTCGAGGGTGGCATACCAGTCTCCTGGATCCAGGGAGGGGATAATAGAAGCCAGGGAAACCATTCAGAACTTTAACTTCTTTAGGTACTTGTTGAGGTGTCGCAGGTCCAGGATGGGTCATAGACTGCCTTTGGCCTTTGGGATTAAAAAGTACCGGGAATAGAATCCCTTGTTCTTGTACTCACGAGGAACTTCTTCCACTACACCCAACTGTAGTAACCCCTTTACCTCCTACATGAGGAGACTCTTGTGAGAGGGGTCCCCAAAGAGGGATGTGAAAGGGGGGTTAGAAAGGAACTGGAGGGCATAACCCTGTTCTACTGTGCTGAGGACCCATTGGTCTGAGGTTATAGTCATCCAAGCAGGCAGAAACAGGGAAAGGCAGTTGGAGAATACAGGAAGGATGGATCTGGGGAATAATCTGGTAGGTCGCCCTTGGGTGCACCCTCGAAACAACTGTTTGGCCCAATGCTTATTACGAGTCAAGCCTGACTGGGCAGAGGGTGGAGGCGGGTGGCTCGGACGGGCTTGTTTCTGGGGCTGGTCCTGCCGAGGATGACTCCAACAGCCCTGCAGCTGTTGCCGCTTACATGCAAGGGCTGAGATGCAGACATCCAGGGCTTTTAGGGTGGTGTAGGAGTCCTTGAGGCCATGCAATTTGCTGTCTGTTTGCTCCGCCAATAGGGCCTGGCCATCGAAGGGCAGGTCCTGCATTGACTGCTGAGCCTCAATGGACAACCCAGAGAGGAGCAGCCAAGAGGCTCACCACATGGAGATAGCGGAAGCCATGGTGCAGGCAGCAGCACCTGCAGCATCTGATGCTGCCTGGAGGGCTGCCTTGGCTGCAGTTGTTCCCTTATCGAGGATCGCTCAGAACTCCTTCTTGGAAGCCTTGTGGAGTGACCCTTCGAACTTGACAAGGTCTTGCCACATGCTGAAGTCAAATCGGCCAAGGCTTAGTGGTTGGCCACTCTCAGCTGAAGGCTGGAAGATGAATAAACCTTTCGTCTGAAAAGATCCAGCCTCCTCAAGGCTTTATTTTTGGGGTGGCCCCAGGTTGTCCCTGCCTCTTCTTGTAGTTAACTGCCTCGACCACAAGAGAACTGGGGGCTAGGTGGGAATATAAGTTCTCATGCCCTTTGATTGGCACAAATACTTATGTTTGTCCCTTTTAGAGATAGGGGCCAGGGAAGAGAGGGTCTGCCACAGGGCATTAGTGATCTTAGAAACCCGTTCATGAATGGGTAGAGCCACCGTGGCAGGGGCCATGGAGCAGAGAATGTCGAATAGAGAGTCTGAGGGCTCTTTCAATCCCTCTGCTTGAAGCCCCAGGTTGGAAGTGCCCCTCTTCAAAAGTTCCTGATGTGCCATGATATCATTCCGAGGCACTGAGTGAGGGGGCCCCATGATAGCCTCGTCTGGCAATGACGAGGATGATGCCAGTGCTGTGGGAACCTCCACATCCATTGGTGATCCAGCAGCTTGCTCCCCTAGGTCCTCCTGGACCTGCAGGATCTTACCTTCCTAAGACTCCAGTAACGGAGGGGGATGGGATACTGAGGCTGCTGGTCTCTCCGAGGCTCCTGACACTGATCGGGCAGCCTGGGAAGGCTGGGTGAACGCCCAAGGGTTCCACAGGTACCATGGCACCGGCCACTGCATCTGGGGCCATGGGACAGGTTTTGGTGCTGAAAATGTAGTTGGCACCATCAGTACCGGGGCTTGTCCTGCAGTCAGGGAACCTCGCTCTGAGCCGAAGCTACCAGCAGAGTGGTCAGTCCCAGGAGACCAGGATCGGGCTCTTGTACAACCAGTGCCGATTGCTGCGTCCCAAAGCCAACCTGTCCGAGCAAGACTGTCTCGGTCTGGCTCTCAGGGACTGAGGCATTCAGCGGATCTGCATTGGATACCCGGCCATCCATGCCTCACGCTACTCAACCGGTACCAGGACATTGAATGGGATTGGGAGCTACTACGAGCTGATTGCCAGGAGGATTGTCCTGAGTACAGCGACCTTCCTTTTGGAGATGGGTGATGACGGCCCAGTGATCAGTCATCTCTGGTGCCCCATCAGTCCCAGGATTAGTACCAGGCCCTTGAAGATGGTTGGTGGTGGTCCTGGAGTTCTTGCCGGGTAACGTATGCCTCAGAAGGTCTGCACCAATCTACTGACGAGGTAAGTCTCGAGTCCTTCAATCAGTGCTCCCCATGCGGGGACCAAAGAGGGCTCCGCTGAGCCTGCCTCTCCCGTCCTGAGGCATGACGGCTGCGGGAAGGCGAATGCTGACAGGACATCCCTCTCAGTGGGGAAGGAGACACATGCATAGGTCCCGACATGGGTTTTCCCCAAGACTGGGGTACCGCAGGAGCCAGTGATGGCGGCATCGGGAACATCAGGATCTCCTGAGCTGCTTGAAGGGCTTCAGCAGTTGACGGCACCTGAAGCTGGCTGGGGCCTGCACCGCTATCTGGAGCCACAGGGAAGGCATGAGGTGGGCTGCACCGCTTGACTTGAGCTGGGGCCCGAATTCCCGAGACAGGTGTTGAGCTGCCCACCATGAGTCTTGGCTCACCCCCTGCCCTCTCCTTTCTCTTGCAGGAGGTAGGAGATTTTCCCCTCACAGTCTTTTTCAGCTTCTTGACTGGAGCCATGGAGGAAAACTGGTGTTGGCTTGTGGACGGTGCTGGGGGAGCACTGTGCACAGAGGCCATGGTGTTCAGTGTGGAGTCAGACCACTGCTCTGGTGCTGGAGTGAGTGCCAACTCCATTAAGAGAGCTCTTAGATGGATATTGCGCTCCTTCTTTGTCCTAGGTTTGAAGGACTTGCAGATACA
This sequence comes from Dermochelys coriacea, assembly GCF_009764565.3. NCBI lineage: Eukaryota > Metazoa > Chordata > Testudines > Dermochelyidae > Dermochelys > Dermochelys coriacea. The sequence goes on from NC_050068.2 coordinate 282,217,284, forward strand.
GCACTTGTCACTTATGTGCCCTTCGCCTAAGCACCTTAGGCAGCTGGTATGTGCATTACTGATGGGCATAGGCCGTTTGCAGCAATCACAGGACTTAAATCTGGGTCGCATTCGGGACTAATGGAGGGTTTGAGAACTACTACTATGGGTAACTAAGAAAACTAATAACTATGTACAACTATTTTACAGGATTTCAAAGTTCGCAAGAACAGAGAAGGAATCAATTCTAGCCGAAGCAGCAGACGTTCCAGCACCGTCACTGGCAGCAAGAAGGAACTGAGGATGTGGGGAACCAGCGGCGTCACTTATACCATGCCATGTGGGCGCCACTCCAGAGGGCGCCAGACCCGGTCCCCTACGGATACTGCTGAGGGAAAAATTTCCAGACCCAGTGCATGTGGCGAGCACACACACCTTATATGGAATGGACATGAGCAAACACTCGAAGAAGAAGAAGAATAATTGTTACATTCTGCAATGTTTCCACATCCACTGTTTGCTCTGAAAAAAATATGTAGCCTCCAAAATGCTTCCATCTCAACCTGAGAAGAGTTTTCCTCAGTCCTGGTATGACCACTGCTACTGTACAAGCACTGCAGTTGAAATGACGTGTGAACCAGAATTGGGTTTTCCACTTTTAAACACTTTCAGATTGTTCAAATAAAAATAAAGATCTTTCTGATTAAGGGATCAGATTTGAAGGAGAGGGTTAGTGTTTCTTTTTGGCTGAATGTTCTCTTTAAAATAAACCAGTTCCCTTTTTTTTTTTTATTCCTAAAGAAAAGGGTCTCAGGATAGAGAAGGAAAGGACTTCCACAGGTAAATCCCCCTTTGCGCCCCCACACCCTCTATGAAGCATAAAACCTCTTTCTATAAAACCACAACATATCTCAAGCAAAGGAGTCGCCTCCTAGTTTTAGTGTTAGGATGGAGTTTGTTTCATGTTTTACACCAAAGGCAGACACTATGCCAAGTTTAAATTAAGAACAAAAGTGGAAGTAATAGTGCATCAGTTGTGGGTTTGGCAATGGCAAAAAAAAGATAGCCTCAAAGAAAACTCCTACCTTTTATGGAAACCAAATATTGACCACAATTGGCACAGAAAAAACTGCATGGACAAACAAAACTGCTGGATAAACAAATCAAAATTACATAGGAAGCTGACACCCATTCTTTACAGCGGGAAACCAAAGATAAAAATGAGTCATGAATCTTATGTTTTTGGACAAGATAAACTTTCATCTGTCTGGCAGTATATGATTTAATTTTTTTAAAGAAGTCTAATATTTCCAATATTGTTCCGAAATCACTAACCAAATAATTAAGCATAAGGATCATTTAAAATAATTGATGTCATGGAATAGCTGACTGATTTGTGAAAGAACAGAAAATGATTGGCCTTGAACTGCAATATGTTATTTATACTGAATGATTAGAGTACAGATAGGGCGAAGAAAAAGAGGGGGAAATCCTAATAAGCACCGAGTGCATCAGATACTGAGTTTCTTTTGAGAAATGCAATATTAACCCTAACAGGAAATGACTTTTTCACAGAGCAATTTTCAAGTATTCATCTTTTTTCATCCCTCTTAATTTTTCTTCTGAAATATCTTCTCCATGGTTTGTGTGGAATATTAAATGCCATTTATAAATACCATTACTCATGCATCTGGCATGAAGATAACTACTTTCAAATGCACTGGTAAGGAAAAGGAAGTTAGTACTACAAACTGATTCAGGTAAAGAGAAACCACTCAATCATCTACCCACCCCAAAACACTTCTACAACTCTCTGCAGTCAAAATCTCCAGTATTGCTACTGTGTTCAGTAAAATACCTGATCCTTCATTCCCTGAACAGAAAAAAAAAAATCTCTGTGTTAATTGTGAGGGGGGGGGAGAGGCGTGGGCAGTTGCCTTTACAAGGGCTGGACCATATTTAGAGGAAGTTCTGAGTGTGCACTAATGAAAGAATAAACCCTTGAAAGAGTCAGCTGATGTTTATGCTTCCAGGAACTTCAAAGATTGGTAAAAGTATAATCCACATTTACCACTCTCATGCAGCCTGCCCCTTTTCAGTAAGCTCAGGACTGACCAGAACAATGCACTGCATTGGAAAACTCCAACCACTGGGCCAAATTCAGAGGTAATGTGTAAGTTGGTGTAAATTATGTTCCTTTATACTCAGGTGAGACTCCTTTATGTTTATGTATACTCCCTTCTGATACATGCACCTTACACTTTCCTATAAATTCTGAGGAGCTGTGTGGTGCCGGAAGGTAAAAGTTCAAATAGGTGTTTCCTACACTCTACTTTGACTAATGCATTCTTACATCCTTCTGTTAGTTACTTTTCTTGTTGTCCTCTTGTTTCCTGGCTCTTTAGCATTACACTATCTTAGATTCTGTCAACTTAGTGGGCCAAACTGAAATGTAGTGGGTGAGGAGGGAGAGTGTAAATCATACATTAATATGTGGGTGTCAAGTTAAGTGAATGAATACAGGGCATTCTACATTGCTGTAACATGCTCAGTGAGAAGACTAGAAAAAGGTGCAAATTACACCAACTTAGTCTCCCCTTAGACTCACTTCTGAATTTGGCCAGGTGTTCTCTTTCTTCTCTCAACGCAGACTCAAAGGAACCACTCTCTAACACTGGAAGAAATACTTGTAAGTATTATGTTATATATGTTGTTATACTTTTCCTCATTAAAGAGCAAGACCTGCCATGCATGCAGGGCACAGTTATGGTATGGACATTCATGCGCAGTTGTATTTTGTAATATGGACTCTATGTCAAATGTATGGGATCTGAGTCTGTGATATAGCCTTACTTACCCCATATCATTTCACTAAAACACAGTTTAAGAAGTGAATGGTTGAAGTGTTACCCCTTACATCATCTTTCACAGTAACATAACATTTGTTGACTTTCCTTTTTCATACAACAGTACAATTCAATAAAAATACATAACATACAAGGCCAACAAATGCAATGCAGATGCATGATGAGGCCCATTAAAACTGTTTGTGACAGAAATTCTGTCACTTTATAGTAAAGGAACTACAATTCACACCAGCTGGAGTTGTAGAATTGAGTTAAAAGCATATACTTTGTTGTATTCTAGAATGAACTGGGGGTGGGAGTCATAGACTCAGACTTTAAGGTCAGAAGGGACCATCATGATAATCTAGGCTGACCTCCTGCATATTTGGTTTAAGTAAGATTGGACTCTAAAGATTCTATTTGATGAAAGAAGAATTAAATGTACTGGTCTGTGATATTTTTATATGCTGCAGAGAGTATCATTGAGTCATATATCAAATTATTTCACGGTGATGTGCCAACAAAGCATGAAAGAGAAAGCAAACTGAGTAATAACTTTGAAGTAATCTGGTGTAATTTAGGAAGAAAAGGGTCAAATAAAAAATGTTAAAGGACAGTTTCATATCCAAAACTGAAGACAAAAGAGGTGTTGTGTGCCCTAACGTTCTATTGTACTGAATAACAGATTCATGGTGAGTAATAGAGCCCCAAAACTGTACTCCTCACTCAGATGAGTCTCCCAATGAAACCACTATAGGATCAAGCCCTTAACCAGAAGAGGACTGTAAAACAAGTAAGAGGCCAAGATATGGCACATCAGAGCTTATATTCCATGACAGATCCATGGTGACCAATTTTATTCTAAACCAAAAATTATGGCCTTGATGTACAGTAACTATTGTCATATGGATTTCATTTCGCTATCAGCTGAGCCTACTTAAGGTTTTCTTGTAAAAGGCTTGTTTTGTTGCATGGAAGTTTCATGTTAGCATGGAGACAGTATTGTATTTATGATCCTTGAGCACTGTTGAACAAACTATCTTGCCAGCTTTCTTTGCTAATAAATATATAAAGAAATTAAGTACTATTACTTTAAAACAGAGTAGATTATAGGAATTTCATTTATTTATAGGCATTTCTTTAGTGATGATCCATAGTATTCAAGGTTGTATATTTCAACTGAGGAGGACAGGAAGTTACAAAGCAGTCACTAGAATCTCTCTGCAACTACTATAATCAGAGTCGGATTCTGGCCTCATTTTGCCTGATCCAAAGTTTGATTTCACCTGATCCAAAACCCATTGAAATTAATGGAAGAACACATGCTGACTTCAGTAGGTTTTGGATTGGTAATTAACAGCTGTAGAACCATAGTAAGTTTAATCTATCTAGGTTTGTATACTATGCTTATCAGTGTAGTATCTGAGTGCCAGTATTGATGGAACTGCATGGGTGACTGTAAGTTCAGAAGTTTGGCTCTTGGTATACATATCAGAACACTAAGTCTCTCTCTAAATTGGAATTTAGTAAGAACTCAGCTTTTTAGAACAACTTTAAATGTATTTTATAGCCTGAACATTTATGGAGATTAAGGACCTAACAAAAAAAATCTGGCAGGGATACTGCCAATGTTATTCAGTTGAAAAATTAATGTGTTTGGAAAAATCACTCCAGTCCCTGCATGCCAACAGTCCTTATTTAGAAGAGACTCTTCCTATCTTTAGAAAAAAAAACTAAATGTACTGTTTTCCCACTCTGTCACTCCAAAAAAACTTTCAGTGCATTTTGATAGAATTTAATGCTGCACTCCTGTTTTTCTCCAAACATGTCCCTATTCATAGCGCTCAGATGTGGACTGGTATTGTGCAGGTCAGATGTTAAGGATTCCAGAAATTAGTCTTTTTAAATGATTTGTTACATTTTCAAGTTGAAAATTAAAAAAAAAAACAAAAAACGGCCTATCTAATATGCATCTGAGTAGTAAAACTTTCATGCAGGAACGCTTCCTATCAAGGACATTTCTAAATGTTTTTCCTAAAGGAAGTGTTCCTCCATGTACAAATACTACTGATTTTTCATACATATATACATAACAAAACTTATAAGCATTGTGTGTTAAAGAAAATGTATTTGCAAGCTTCCACATCATGAGAATAAAGTCCTAAAGTTCCTGATGGTCTCAGAAGTTATTAATACAGCGCTTTTGTATTCCAACAAGCCCTTTACTGCTTGTCCTTTTCAGAGCTCTCTATGCAGAAGAATCCTTCTGATCATCCTTGTCAATACTATTTCCCTATCTTTGTGAAGAGTCTTGAGATCTATAGATTGTGAGTAATAATAATACTTCCTATATTCATCAAGCTATACATTTCATGGAAAATAAAAAGTTAAACGAGATTCAATTCCAATCCCTTATTGATCACTGGTGTGGGGGGAGTGAGGGTGGAGAATATATTGGTACCGTGACACGCCCAAGTGATCTTGTGTAATATAGTACATTATGCATGTTCTTCAACAAATTTAACTTGTAAACTAATATACTATTAAATTGCTTCCTCTTTTCCATTAGCCTTGCCCCCTGTGGATTAGCCAGTGTAGTAAGAGTTAATTGATGTAGCCTATTTCAGAAGGCTGGTATCTTTGATAGGAGGAAGTTATTTAAAACAACAATTGCTTTGTAAAAGCAACTACATTACTGGCCTGTCAACCTTGACAGAACCTCTTTAAATGCAAAAATAGCATCAGAGCCTCCATTCAGGGGAATGCTGGGAGATCTTTGAAATGTCACTGCTCCCTGACAGCCCTGAAGTTTAACAAATGAAATCAGATTTGTCTCCTGCACACACAGACACAAGGACAAACGTCAAGTCAACCAACATTTTCCCATTGTAAATATCAGCATTAACACTTGAGTATTATGTAAATATAAACATGTATTTAGAAGTTAAACTGAACATTCTCTGTGAAAGAGTTGTCTTCCGTGGTGCAAATGTCTGTATAAATGTTTTGAAATGCTTTAAAAATCCATTTAGACAGACTGTAACTGACATGAAAAAGCTGTTGCAGCAAAGATGAAAAAAAGATTTTTAAGTAAGTGGATAGTTAGCTCTGTGATTATTATTTAAAGCTGTATCTATAATTAACCAGAAAAATGTGCTGTAATTATTGCTAGACCAAAATCTAGAAACGAAGATTCTCCTTTTCAAATGCAAGTAAAAAGAGAACAAGTGAAGACTCTTAAATATTTCTGTCTTAAAGAAAGGTGAATTCCCTTCAAACTTCCCTGGAAGATAATACACACACTTTCTTTTTTCCTTTTTTTTTTTCCGGAATACTTACAGAGTCACAACTCTTCAAGCTATTTAATACAAAAAAAAAAAAAGCTGCCTGTTCTATTTTCTACTATATCATACTGACATTTTATTATTATTATTTTTATTATTATTATAATTCACTAAAAACAAAAAGATACAATATCATATATCTGAAATTAAAGGAACACCTTCACCTCATGAAGTTAGTTATTTCCATTTCATTTGAAATGTGCTGCTCCAAAAACAGTTTTCTAATATGATTGTGATTGTTTTGTCCTCATTTAAAAGGTCAGGGCTCAACATGTTTGGTAATGAAACTTCAAAGGTCTACCAGGGAAGTCACAACTGTGTAAAACACCAGAAAACATATCCATCTCCTCTCACAGGGATGGTGCATGGGATTACTTTTCCTTAAGGCAGACATACATTTTGGGCCCTAAACAAGCTGACAATCTTATTTCAAATTATACTCAAAGACACAAGAGACATACAAGATCTGTTACTGTACCTCCTTTTTGCAAGTTTTACTCAGTGGATTTTTCTGATTATTTTCTCCCCACACACATAGAAGCAAGTGTATGATTTCAGATCAATTAAGCAAAAAACCAAGAACAAAAATGGAAAGTCTACATGACAGATCCTACTTAGTCTGTCTCCTGTGTAATAAGAGGCTACAAAATGGCACACAGGCAGAGTCCTTATAAATTTAAAAGTGCAGCACAAAGATAACAAAGGCATGATAGCAACCTATACCTTCTGATACCTTTTGGAATTTTTATGATCAAGCATGGTGTTCAGTGTCCTTTTACATTAACTTAAAACAGAGTGTTGGGGGCAAAGCATTAAGGAGGTAAAATATTGTTTCTACATAAAATAATATGAATTCTCAGAAACTTTATTACACAAGTCTCCCTGTCCAGCTGGCCCCAATGATCCTGCCTTTTGCACATACCTTGTCCGATCTCAGTGTTCCCCTCACTTCTGCTAACTGGCTTCTAATCTCTGCCCCCATACCCTCATGGGTAGGGCCCTACCAAATTCAAGGTCATGAAAAATGCATCATGGACTGTGAAATCTGGTCTCGCCCTATTAAGTTTGGCCTTCTGTGTGCTTTTACCCTATCCTATACAGATTTCATAGGGAGACCAGCTTTTCTCAAATTGGGGATCCTGACCCAAAAGGGAGTTGCAGGTTGGTCACAAGGTTATTTTTAGGGGGGTCATGGTATTCCCACGCTTACTTTTGCCCTGCCTTCAGAGCTGAGCAGCAGGAGGGCGGTGGCTGTCAGCTGGGCATTCAGCTCCAAAGGCAGCACTGCATCAGCAGCAGCACAGAAGTAAGGATGGCAATACCATACCATGCCACCTTTCCTTCTGCGCTGCTGTCTTCAGAGCTGTGTGCTGGAGCTTGGCAGCTGCTGACTGAGGGCCCAACTCTGCAGGCAGCAGAACACAATACCATACCATGCCATCTTTACTTCTGTGCTGCTGCTGGCGGCAGCTCTGCTTTCAGACCTGGGCTCCCTGCCAGCAGCCACCGCTCTCCAGCTGTCCAGCTCTGAAGGCAGCGCTTCCGCCAGCAGCAGCACAGAAGTAAGAATAGCAATACCATACCATGCCATCCATTCGTACTATGCCATGGAGACGCCGTTCTCCAGCTGCCCAGCTCTGAAGGCAGCGCCGCTGCCACCAGCAGAGCAGAAGTAAGGGCAGCAGTACTGTAACTCCCCCCCATAATAACCTTGCAACCCCCCGACAACTCCTTTTTGAGTCAGGACCTCTACAATTACAACATTGTGAAATTTCAGATTTAAATAGCTGAAATCATGAAATTTTCTATTTTTAAAATCCGTCAACTGTGAAATTGACTGAAACGGACAGTGAATTTAGTAGGGCCCTATTCACTTCCAGAATCCCTACTGGCTCACAATCACAGTCTCCTTGCCCAACCAAGTGCCAGTCTCTCTCCAATCCCAGATCCGAGACCCTGACCCCAATTAGAGCTTTGCCTCTCCAGCCCTGGAATGGATGTGTGCCGTCACTGTATGGGGATGATGCATGCAGAGTCTGATCACATATAAGAGCTGTGATGGAATGGAGTATGCCCAGTGAGGACAGATTTTTCAAAGATTTTAGCCACTAAACTATAAGAAATCTCTAGTGATCATGTACAAATAGGGAATTTTCAAAGGCTTATAACTTTTTCACAGGAACATTACAAGGGACGTCGCTGACACAATGACCACCACCCTGCCAAATTTCAAGTCCCTGCTCCCAATATTTAATAATGGTCTCTTCAGTCTAGCAGAGAAAGGTATAACATGATCCAATGACTGGAAGTTGAAGCTAGACAAATTCAGACTGGAAATAAGGCGTAAATTTTTAATGAGAGTAATAACCATTGGAACAATTTGCCAAAGCTTGTGGTGGATTCTCCATCACTGACAATTTTGTAAATCAAGATTGGGTGTTTTTTCTAAAAGGTATAATTAGGAATTATTCTGGGGAAGTTCTATCAACTCTTATACTGGAGCTCAGACTAGATTATCACAATGGTCCCTTCTGGCCTTGGAATTTATGAAAGCCTGGGGATCTTCTCAAAGAAAAAGTTGCAAAACAATGTATTTTTCCCTAGCCTTGTTCTCAGAAACGCCTGAACTATTTTGGCTAATTTTTTTTAAAATCCTGAGGCAGAGATGAAAAATTCCACCCCAAACAGTTAAAATCTGGCAAAGTTATAAACAACTGAATAAATGTCTTATAATGGGAAGCATTGGGCAACTTTTACAATAGGCAGTGCTACAACCCCAGTTATAATAAGAAATAAGAAGGCTGTCTTCAATCTTAGTCAGGTTTTTTCCCCTTTCTTTCTTCCATCTGTCATCAATGGCACAGAGGCAAGTACATACTCCCAGTGCCAGGGAACAAATAAACCAGTGACTGTATCCTGAAATGAAATTAAAAGGCTCTGTGTTGGCTCCAGTTTCATTTATCTACTTATTTTCTTCTAGCAGCAGCAACACAAAAAGGAAGGACACGACCATCGCAATTTTAAGAAGAGGAGAGTTGATACTTACAATAACTTTATTATTCAAAAGAAAGCTGAGATCAGCACTTACAAACTTCAGTGATACTGGCCTTCAATGCATCTAACTACTCAAAAGACAATAAAAATTCTCTATGAGGATCAAGCAAAGAGGTGTCAAGTTAGTGCCTCTTTGTGTGCAAAGGACTAGATTTTTGACCACCTTTCAACATTGGAGCAATTGATTATTCAGTTGCCTTACAGAACATTTGCAAGTGGTTCTCCTCTAACAAATCTGTAAGTGGTCAGACACCTTAGTATAAATGTCTAGACAGCCAGAAATGAGGAAACTGAAAAGGGCTTCATATTTCAATAATAAATAATAACTCAAGCCATTCAAAAATAAATTGAATGGACTAAACTTGCTGAGACAGTCTTGAGGTGGAGATAGTACATGAAATTACCGAGCTCAGAAATATCTGAATTTTATTTATTCTACTGGATACCAAAGCCTTGGAAAACTGTTCAAATGTAGGAATCAGTGGTAATGTAGGGAGTTGAAGGAGAAAATGCTCTACGGTTTGTTCAAAAAACTACAATACTGTGAGACATATTAAACCAAGATGTAGTAGACATTGACCCAGGATCAGAGTGCATACAGACTCCTTCAGCAAAACTGCTACACAGAAGATCCACCAAGATAGTAAAATTTCAGAACAAGGATGTCAAAAAAATACTAAAGCCACATTTTTAAGGCATATACATCGTAATATCATGGAAATGTTCAAAAAGCAACAGGAATGAAATAATTTATTGGACTCATTGGATAAGATGGGGATCAAACCTGGAGTCTGTATTCCTGTGAAATTTACTTTTATTCTACCAGAATAGAAACACTTTCTGAATCATTCCGTCTGAGTTAACTAGCCAACATCTGCCTCCTTGACAGCACAAATCCCTGTAGAAAGACTGTGGAGAACGTTAAGGGTTGCATTTATATTATTTTAGGTGTGAAGTTTGTGGGAGGTAAAATATATGGTGGAAGTGAGAAAGTGCTTTGAAACCTAAAGACTCTATGAGGGCCCATTGGGTTGCTGGGAGCTACCCTGGAATGTTAGGTGCAAAGTCAGCATTGGAAGAGGACCACTGGAGGAGGGAGAGTGGAGACTTGCCAGCTGGAGATGGTTTGGTCCAAGTTGGCGGAAATTGCCAAGAAAGTTCCCTCCAGGCTGCAGAGACAGGTCCATCAGGGATGATAGAGATCTGGGCTGCTAAGATGATGATGATGAGACCAGACTGGGCAAACATAAGACCAGTGACTTAGGTAACCCTGAAATAAGACTTTCTGAGGCTCAAAAAGGATAGAGGGTCCTGCCAGATGATCAGTACCAGAGTACATTCATAGGTTTTAATTTTTAATTGTAAACAATAAGTCACAAATCCCTTAATTTAGTTTGAAGTGAAGTTTGATGAATGGGGATTTCTTAAAGGGTCTTCAAAGACATCTACTACCATATCTATCAAGGAGCCCTACTCCTAGAAACAGGGTCCTTGTAACAAGGGAGAAGAGGGAGTGGTGCCCTGAGATAAACTTTCGAAGTTAGAAGTTTAATGATGGCAGCAGGTATCTGAGACTGGGTTGTCGGAGACCCAGCTATACCCTGTGACAGAGGGTATGGCTCCTTTACCGTGATTCACCTTGCTGTAACAGGCCAATGAAGCTCTTGAGTTTCCTTCTAACCTCTACTGAAATGAAATGAGCAAATTTCATAATAGCAATAAAATTCACCAGTTTGTGCATTTTTAAAATAATATTTGTAATGCTGGAGTTCTTTACGTTGATGCCGTATATAAATAACACGTAAGGCACATGTTTATCTTCCAGAAATACTCTTTGGATGTATTCCTTCGTTATGCAAAGCTAAATAACTAGCGTACAACCCATTAAGAGGCACCATGACAGCTAACACCCTTGTTAGCTGTTACTGCAACCTATGGACTGAAATTGTGTACACCGCCCTTTGTCAGATAATTTGGAACAATGGATCCATGTACACAACTTGGTGTGCCTGTAATGCTCCTCTTCATATGGGCAAATTTGTAGCCAGCACAGATTCATACCTCCTCAGCGTGCCTGGAGTGCAGACATCCCTTTCATGGTTGTTCTATTCCACTCCCACAATGAGGTACCACAAAGCTGAGAGTGTACAAAACAGAGCTACTCAAAATTTTGTGTGTGGAAAGTTTTCCCACCAAAACATATGGTTTCACTTGAACCAAATTTTTTCACGGCAAAACGTCAATTCCAATTAATTTTTTTAAATTTTCTCATGGGAAATATTGTTTCCTTGCAGTTTTTCAGTTTTAAAAAACCAAACCAAAATGAGTTTTATATGAATATGTTGATTAGAAATGACACTTTTAATTTCATTTCAACTTAAAATGTTGGTTTGGTTTTTTTGAAACAGAAAAACCAAATGAAATGATATTTTAAGTCAAAATGAAACAAAAATTGTTGTTTCCTTTCAAAATGCTGTTTAGAAACAAAAATAACATTTTGACTCAAAAATGGCAAACAAAGAGTAGATATCACAGGTTTCAGAGTAGCAGCCGTGTTAGTCTGTATTCGCAAAAAGAAAAGGAGTACTTGTGGCACCTTAGAGACTAACAAATTTATTTTAGCATAAGCTTTTGTGAGCTACAGCTCACTTCATCGGATGCATTTGGTGGAAAAAAGAAAAAAAAGAAAAAAGTTTTTTCCACCAAATGCATCCGATGAAGTGAGCTGTAGCTCACGAAAGCTTATGCTCTAATAAATTTGTTAGTCTCTAAGGTGCCACAAGTACTCCTTTTCTTCTTAAAGAGTAGATATAATTACACAGCGCTCAGTGCAGCTGAGGTGGGATAAGAATATGTAGATTTAAGCTATCTTTCTATCACTCCTGATCCTGTGACCAGAGTGGCTCCTAGCAGCACATTTTAAAGAAGCCTGAGGATTGCTATAATTAATGTTGGCTGAAATGGCCACATAGGAAAGTTCCACTGAACCCAGACCACCACAGTGCATTGTTCCCTACTCCCAACCTTAAAATGCCTCTTTCTTGCCTCCTAAAGGAAGAGAGCTTTATGCTAAATGAGTATTCCTTCAGACTGGGCAATATTGTGGACTAATTAACATGGCACCAGACCTGTGTTCTATTCCTGGCTCTATTCCTTGCCCAAGTCATTTTTCTTCTCACAATTTGTCTGTCTTATTTAGAACGTAAGCTTTTTGAAGCAGATGCTGTCTCTCACTGGGCCTCTAAGCACTACTGTAATACCAAATAATAAATAACAGTAATAAGTAAGGGCGGATTTAAGGTAGTTCAAGGGGATTTTAGCAAGGTCCACGATCTGCTTCATGTTTGTAACCTTTGAACTTTTGAACTGATACTTCTTAATTCATGGCAGGCTCAAGCCTTGCAAAGGAGGAGCAAAAAAGCTCCGTCAGTACGTTAACTGTGGACAATATGTTAATGGGACATCACAGACTAAAAACTGGCTGAAAACTATTATATTGATGAACATTCCTAATTTCAAAGGAACTGGATAATATTCTGCCAGTAATGGCAATTTAAAAATGTGGCTGTATCCCAGAATAGTTCTGATTGTTCTTTTATTTAAACCATATTCCTGCAAAAATAAGTGTGGAAACAGCCTGGATGTTCTTCAAAGAACTCAATGGCCCATATAATAATATAAATTAAAGCGATTTCTACCAGATTGTATGAGAGTATTTTTCATTTTATTCCATTTCTGCAATTTTTGGTGTAATTTGAGTACTGCTGCAGACATCAACAAAATCTTGTTAGAAGTAACCAAAACCTACTGTAATGCACCATTAGTATATGGGATACTTTATCTGTTTGAGCTCCAGCATTTGAAAGTATGCTACTGAATGTGGAACTTCAGAGAATGCATTCATACAGTTACCATATTAAAGCTCCTACACCTTCACATATAAATGTCAGAGATGAGAGATGTCTGCTACCTAGTAAGTAATTTAACATAATATTATCCCTATTAAATTGCAGTGATGAAGTACAACAAAGCAGTATTCATATTAGGAGAGGTAAATGTCACCCATGAAACAATATCTTCATGAATAATCCAACTACATTGTACCCAGAAACGCTGAACAATCAGGAGAAAAATGTATGATTTGATCTCTGCATAATCTAGTGTCAGTCTTACGTGTGACTAGATGACAATCTAAATAAAATTACTTTCTTCAGTCCGAATATGATCTCATAGTGATGTAAATCAAAAGTAATCTCACTGAAGTCAGTTAAGTTACATAGTGTACAACTAGTAAGAGGCCTGAATCACATCCTTGGATCTGGACATTTCAATTCAGATTTACACATCCATTTTTACTAATTCTTGCTCATTCTTAGAGAAGCACATGAAGAATAAAAGCAGCATCTGTCTTTTTCTTCATAAAGATTGGACAAATGTTATATCTCCCTACTCAGATTCATTATTAGGCATTGTATAATCTAACTCCCCTATTATTAAAACCCCTGTCAGTGTTAAAAAGTAAATAAGAAATTAACGATCTGAAAGTCAGCATTAGCTTGGCCTGGCCTACCCTACCATCCAACCCCAAACACAGGGAACATTTTAAACTAGAGGCAGCATGGATCCCAAACAAACTGACTTATTGCAAATACTGGTCATAACAAGTGTTAAGGGCACAGTGATGATTTTTGGTGTTCCAGGGTGCATTCTTCAACAAAATCATTATCAAAATTAAACTTTGATATTATGGCTTGTTACACTGACAGACAACATTTTAAGACGTCAGCTATTTCAGTATTCTAAAAATGTAACTAATTCTCACATAGATTCTACACCGTATTAATTTTTTTTTTACTATATGTAGCAGAACTTTACCGGTTCTTGTTTTGCTAACCCAAAAACCCAATAATGCTCATAAATTGCATGCTAGTCTCACCAGATTTCTCAATCAGTTATTTCATAGCAAACTGCTATGGTGAGTTGTCGTATTATAAAGACTTCTTGCTTCTACAAAATATATTACAGGACATTTCCTTCCATGCTTTGAAGTATTATAGTAAATAAACTACTGTAAATTGCACTTGTCAAAAGAGAGAACAAAACATGTTTTTAATGTAATATATTTGATTTATTTTTAATCATGTTTGTTCTCTTGCTAATTTGCTCATTTAGCTAACCCATAACTTGCCTCCCAGCCACTAGTAAGGATTGCTGAGGTTCTTCTGTTAAAAAGAAAATCAACAGAGCTGGGCAAAACATTTTGGACAAATAGTTAATTTGCTGAAAACACAGTTTCAAGTCCACTGAAACGAGTCATGACTTCATGTCAAATTCATTGAATAGTTTCAGCCAAAACATTTGTGGGGAGGAAGCATAGGCTAGATCAGGGGTTCCCAAACTTGGTTTGCAGCTTGTTCAGGGTAAGCCCCTGGTAGGCTGTGAGATGCTTTGTTTACCTGAACGTTTGCAGGTATGGCCGCTCGTAGCTCCATGGTTCGCCGTTCCAGGCCAATGGGAGCTGCGGGAAGCGGTGGCCCGGCTTGTGCCACTTCCCGCAGCTCCCATTGGCCGGAAACAGTGAACTGCGGCCACTGGGTGCTGTGAGCAGCCGTACCTGCAGGCTAGATTCACAAAGGGACTGAAGTGCCATTCACAAAACCACCAGAGGAGGTGCTACACCCCTTCAGCCCTGTGGTTAGAACACTCACCTGGTATGTGGGAGACATGGTTCAAGTTCCCACATTGCTTGATACAGACCAGGTACTTGAATTTGGGTCTCCCGAATTGCAGATGAGTGCCCTAACCATTGGGTGATTGAGCATTCTGGGGTGGGTGTCTCTTGATCCTTCACATTGAAGCTGTCTCATTTTGTATAAATCACTCAATATTTAACAAAGCAGTGACTGAAACCCAGCTGTCCCCACCTTCCAGGTGAGTTTCTTAACCACCAGGTTGTAGAGCCATTCTCACTCTCTCTGGCCCAGGGAATACATGTGTCAAGGTTCCTTCCCCACTCTGAACTCTAAGGTACAGATGTGGGTTCCTGCATGAAAACCTCCTAAGATTACTTTTACCAGCTTAGGTTAAAACTTCTCCAAGGTACAAACTATTTTACCCTTTGCCCTTGGACTTCCACTGCCATCATCTGGATTTATTTTTGAGAAAGAGTTGTTTGGAAACGTCTTTCCCCCCAAAATCCTCACCAAAACCTTGCACCCCACTGCCTGGGGAATGCTTGATAAAAATCCTCACCAATTTGCATAGGTGACCACAGACCCAAACCCTTGGATCTTAAGAACAATAAAAAAAACATTCAATTTCTTACAAGAAGAATTTTAATATAAGAAAAGGTAAAAAGAATCACCGCTGTAAAATCAGGACGGTAAATACCTTACAGGGTAATTTGATTCAAAACATAGAGAATCCCTCTAGGCAAAACCTTAAGTTACAAAAAGACACAAAGACAGGAATATCCATTCTATTCAGCACAGCTTAGTTTTCTCAGCCATTAAAGAAATCATAATCTAACGCATATCTCGCTAGATTATTTACTAAATTCTAAGACTCCATTCCTGTTCTGTCCCCGGCAAAAGCATCACCCAGACAGACAGACCCTTTGTTTCTCTCTCTCTCTCTCTAGCTTTGAAAGTATCTTGTCTCCTCATTGGTCATTGTGGTCAGGTGCCAGCGAGGTTATCCTAGCTTCTTAACCCTTTACAGGTGAAAGGATTTTTCCTCTGGCCAGGAGGGATTTTAAAGGTGTCTACCCTTCCCTTTATTTTTATGACAACATGAAACTCACCTGCAATGTGGGAAATCCAAGCACGAGTCCCTGCTCTGAAGCAAGCAGAATATGGATTTGAATCCAGGTCTCCCACAGTCCAGGGAACTGCTCTAACCAACAAGGCCATAGGATAGAACAAAGGACCAATAGTTTTGTGAATGCTGTTTCCAAAATCCCTTTGTTTTCAATTTAAAAAAGCAGTTAAAATGCATGAAAATGGAACAAAACAGTGGATTGCACCTGAAATGATTTTTTTTCCAGTTTTTTTCACCAAGAACAATGAAAATGTGTTATGTAGTTTCAGATCAATTGATTGTTCACACAGCTTTAAAAAACAGCATATATCTTGTGCCCTGCTCTTTTCCAAATCTTTAATGTATGGATCAGAACTTTTTTTAAAAAAAAATTAAAGATATTTTCTGGGTTTTGCAAAGTTCATAAAGGTCAGGCATTCAGAGTTTGAAAATCTGATCTGACCGTAATAAGGGCCACTCTGAAATTACTTTTTTAAAGTTCCGATCCTTTGTTCTAGACATTTCAATTAGCAATTCTAACAAGAGATATAACCCCTTCCCTTTAAAAATTGTAGAAATGCTAATATAGTCAATGTTTACAAATACTATGCTGGAGTAATACTGAGAATAGCATGTTTATTTCTAGGCTGTTGGGGTAGTTTGCATTTTGTCTTTTTCTTTTTAAGTTTGCCTGAATCTTATAGAGCAATAGTTTCAGACAGTATAATTATAACTTGGAGTTATATCTTGTAAATGTACAACAATATCTTTTATCCTCCTGTGGGGAGCTTTTCAAAGGAATATTTTCACAGTGATATGCAAATTTGCTCTACAGGGATGATATGGGCCCTGGAATACAAAAGCTGTTCGGCATAGCTCTTCAATGTCATGATGTAAACAAGAGGCCTCCAGGAACAATGACTGAACTTTATCATAATTTCTTTCTTCATTCTCAGCAAAATTGGCACATGGTAGTTAAGAAAAATACTTGAAATGAAAATGACCACATCAGCAAACTTGGGATATTCAGACCACATGCCGAGTTTCATTAATGATGCACCCTGAGGTATATTAAGAAAAGCTAATAGAAAAATGAATTTTACTTAAAAACTCACCAATAACTTGTTTGTTTGAAAAAATAGTTCCTGGCAATGGAAGCTTTTATTTCACTTAATAAATACTTAAATATTACTCTTTTTACTGCAATTTAATAATCTGATTTCTTTTTCTTTTAATGGAAAAAAAGTCTTTCAGAGTATTTCTGCTAAAAGTTATACACTTTTTCCTTTCATTCTCATCAACATTAACTAAGATGTATAGTAAAGCAGTTTTCTTGTAGGATGTATCACATGTTGACAATTTACACATAGCTGTGCACTTTTTTTTTGTACACAGTTTAGCACATTTTTCTTTATGCCTGGTATTGTGACATACTAACTTTAACGTTCACCTTTATTGATCATGCCATATATGCTTATTTACCCAAAGGGATCTGCCATAGAATGGCTGTGACTCAGTCAGACTCTTTTTTCCTCTTTGCATTGTCAATAAAATGCCAATTAAATATTTCTATTAAAAATAATTTCAGTTACTATTGTTGTGTTATTGTTTCCATTACTCTGATTGTTATTAAAAGGATAACCATTGTCTTGAAATTAAACCCTCTCTCACCACTTACATTCACACCCTCAATGAATATGTATTTATTATAACCTTGGACTGTCAAATGCAATAAATGGTTGACAAGATCATGCAATATAAAATAGATTTATACTCTTAGCAGAACATTAGCCATGCTATGAGTGTGGCAAAAATTGGTGATCAGTCAATCAGTCACTGGTTTAGACAAAAGTCACATAACCCTGTGTCCTAAAATAGAAGCAAAATAGATCAGATGCTAGAAGCAGATTTGGAGCCAAAAGAGTCTGTTATTTGAGAAATTTAAACTTATTACACATTTAGGGAAACTTTAAGGACACATTTCCTTTTTCTTCTACCAAATTTTGTAACTCATATTGCAAGACACAAACACTATAGCGAGAAAAGGAATTTAACACAGACTTAAATGTCAATTAATGGACTTTTAACCATTACCAATCAACACAAGGACTTAAGAAGAACTATGTTTTGTAAAACTATTTTAAAATGAGTGGTGGGATTCTGGGGAAAACACAGAAAGAATTATCTAACAGTTGTCACTTTTAATGTTTACAATGATACAAGATAACTGTTGATGTTACCTCTGGAGCTCTGCTTTTGGTTGAGAAGGTCACATGACATTGTGAGATAAAATAGAGTGGCCTTGCAAAAGTCATGATGTAGCACATTTAACGTAAAATGGCTTTTTACAGGTTATATGAAAGATGAAAGTTGTTTTTTTTAAAAAAACCATCCTTAATTTTATAGTAAAAACTGTGGCACTTGGGATCAAAATTTGATATTGTGTTTTATAGGGTTCAATCTTGTGAGCACTCAACCCAATTCTGACAAGCACTTAGGTCCATGCTTGACTTTAGGCATACGAGTAGTTTCATTTACTTCAATATATACATATACACACACACAAAAGAAAAAAAACAACATGATGTTGAGTTGTGATATAAAGGCACCAGCATGAGTTCAGGATGGCCACATTACTCAGCAGTGAGGTATGCAGACTGAACATTCCGAATGAGGTCAACTAAAGCTTTTACATAACACCACCACATTTTCTGTATATTGCTTAACAAAAATATGTTTAGAGAAATTTTATTTATATATAACTATGTTAGCATCAGTCCAACTATGAAGCTAGATAGCTTAGGTTATGTCCACACTGCCGTCAGAAGGTGTGATTCTAGCACGTAATCCAGTCTAGACCTGCCCACCCAGGATGTTGGTACATACTTGAGAATCCACAGCCCGTGCTGCTGCAGTTTCATGGTTATCGTTACTTAAGTAGATCAAAGCATGCTTGGGTATTTCTACATGTGCTGAAATAATTTTTCCTGATTGCAGTGTAGATATTGCACTAACCAGTTATGATTAGTTCTACTGTACAAGACAGAGGGGAGAAATTATAAACATTTTAAAACCTTTTAAAATGAACTAAAATAGCTTTTTCCATACGTAGAGGCAGAGTGAAGAAGTCATAAATTCTGCTTTGCAGAACAGAGCAGGAAATTGATAGTAGTAGTAGTAGGTCCTCTCTACTTATAAGCCACTAGAGAGCAACATCATTCACTAATATATTCAAAGGCAGTAAATAGCAGAAATTCAAAAAAGTGAGTAAGTTGGGTCAGAGAATTGAGGTAGACAGAAGATGCCTACTTATTAGTCAGAACAGTGCACCCTAGAGTTGGGAGACAACAACTGAAGAAATAAAAGTCTAGCAATTGAGAGTCTAGAGAATAAGCTTCTGCTTTGTGGGACCTGTCACTGTGGGAAGTTGGGAGGGAGACTCTCAGGACCAAGAAAATCAGTCCTCTTGGTAGGTCTGATATACGAGGAAATACAATGGCCAACCATGGAGAAGTGCACTGTCACATTATTGATAGGTTCCAATTTCTAAACAATCTGATTTAGGGTGAAAAATTTTTCAAAATGAACATCTGGGAAACATTGCCATTTTTTTGCATGTGTCCCGCTCCTTAGAGCATATTCACCTTGCCCTCCATAGGCCCTTCTCTTGTTTAATTCTTATTCTCACTCACCACTTGTTTCAACTCCTGCCTGATTTATTGCTTCTCTCCCCTCCTGTCTGTATACTCTCTTCTCCTCTTTTGGGGTTTTCTGGTTTTGTTTCCTCTCACTTCTCTGTCTTCCCTCAACCGACCACTAACCTAAAGGTTTTGAAATGTTCCCCTCAGTCTTTTCTCCCTACCCAAAATCTGAACCCAAAATGTTCTCCTCCTTATCTTTTCTTTTCCCTAGTTCTCTCCCCATTGTCTTCACTACCTTTCCTTCCCAGTTCTCTGAATGCTTTCCCCCTCTCATTTCCTTCAATTTAACTGCACCCTTTCTTCGCTCATTTCTCATCTCTATCCTTTTACTCTTGACCCCAGCTTCCCTGCTGGGATCCAGGAGATCCCTAAGATTTGCTGAGAGCAAGAATGGAAGGCAGAGCAGCTTGTAGGTTAGAAGGTGGATGAGGGACTTGGAGCAGCTCAGAGAGCCTGATGGGAGCTAGTGGAGTTTCCTCTGCACATGACTCCTCTCAGCTATACAGAAATTAAGTAGATGAGGGTCAGTTGTTGTTCAGGGTGTACACAGCATAGGTGAGTGGCTGGTTGGGAAAGAAATGAAATGCTTCTGGTTTCTTAAGGAACCACAACAAAACCCAAGTCTCACTAGGACCATCTGGGACACTGAAACAGTTTCTCCAAACCGAGTAAACAGAGGCTTCTGTTACTTCATTCTCTGAAACGCAATTGAAGTTTGGAAGGTTGGTGCTTTTTAACAGGTTTCAGAGTAGCAGCTGTGTTAGTCTGTATTCGGAAAAAGAAAAAAGAAAAGGAGTACTTGTGCCACAAGTACTCCTTTTCTTTTTGCTTTTTAACAAACACTTTGAAAACTAGTTATGTCCAAAATAAAGGGATTTCCAGAAATGTTAATTATTCCTTAGTTCAAATTTCTGCGTGAAGTATCAACTAATCCATAATTTCAAAAGTACTTTACTTTTGTTTGGTTTATAAGTCATTTGGTTTGGATATGAGCTAACTAGTGTAATGATTCTGAAGTTCAGGCCATAAAAAAATGTTATATTAAATAGAAATTAAACCAAAATGTTAAAATAAAATGGAAATCGATGCCAAAAATATCCACATTAATAGAAAATAAAAATCTATTAAGTATAATAGGTTAATTAATTTTAAATTAAGCCAAAAGGGACAAAAAGAAGAGACGAAGAACAGAATGTGTATTTATAGGAAAAAAGTGCACTGACATTTCTCTGGCTTTTGTGGCAGTGATAGACTTGAAAAGAAGATAACTAGGCTTGGGCCCATCTGATGACTTTGTCAGGATAATTTTCTGAAAGATTTCAGAGAGAAATCTCTTATTTTGTTTATAACTCTTGGACTAACTCATCAACTGTGAAGTAGTCACAGGGTGGACAAAAACCCGGAAAGCTGTAATTTAACTGATGACTGTACTTGGTAACTTTTTTCTACATTTTTAATGAGTTATTTCTAAATAATCATCTTTGTACTTTTATCAATCTATCAGGGAGCATGTGGAAATATGCTTGACAATACACTGAAAATGAATCATTAAGAGAAAGGAAGAGCATGGCAAGGAAAGAATCAAAATTCAACAGACAAAACAAATCTATGAGGTCATCTTTTGTTCGCTTCACTCCCTTGGGACCAAAGCATGATTCTTCCCCGCAGTACATGCTTTTTCCAGTGTCATTTTAAATGACTCAGCGATGTGGATTTCACCACTTCCTGATATTCACCTATCATTTCCTTTTCTCAGTTTCATCCCATTATTCTTAGTTATCTCCTGGGGCAACACAAAATAATTCCACTCTCTCTTTGGTGTTACACAGAGGTTTATCCTATCCTATCCCTTGAGTTATAATTTAGCTACAAAGTTTAGAACAATAGAAACTGGACACAGAAAATACAAATAGGATCAAGAGCATCCACAGGATTTCAGAACCAGAGAGGAGCCTCAGATTATGGAATCAGGAAAACAGGCAGGATCTTAAATTGTCACACATGAAATGGCAAGCAGAATCCCATTAGTAGTAGCAGCAAATAGGATTCCAGAATTCTTGAGTAGTAGTAAATGGAGTCCTATTGAGCCATCAGAATTAAAAGAAAGGAAAATGGAGGTAAGTGATGTCAAACAGTACTGTCAGAGGTCAGTGTTTGTTTGGCATTGTATTAGTAACTGCAGTTACTAATACAACTGTAATACAAAGTAACTAGCAACTTTGGACAAGGAGTAGACCTAGGATAGAGCTCAACAAAGCCAAGCAGATCTTTTTGTTCTTGTTGGTATAGTCCATGGCACAATGAGGTCCTAGTACACAATTAGCCTCCCAGGCGCTACAGTAATAACAAACAACAACATGTGATGATACGGCTGTCCTTACACAAGTAAAATTTCCATTGAGTTCACTGGGAGTTTTATCTGCATTAGGTCAGCAGGATCTGTTCCTGAGAGATTATACGAAAGCTCAGCTGAGACTACCTATGGTAGGTTTCAGAATGCCTGTTTTACATAGTAAGTGATTTGAGAACTGCACACAGTAGCACTCCAAGTCTACTTTTCCATTAATTTCTCCGATGTCCCCTGGCAGAGATAAAAAGCTCTGCACCAGACAATTTCTCAAGGAGTTCAAAACTAGACTTACTTGTAAGGATTTACTACATTAAAGTTAACTATAGATCCCCATTGTAGGAAGAGCACTGTTGGGATTCGCGGGGAGCCTCATTCAATCCTCTTCCTTAATGCCTGTGACATGGAGGAAGACGTACAGTGGAGGTAAATATGAATCCCTTACAGTTCTGAAATGGGGGCAGAGGACTCCCACTTAAAAATATAAGTTAAATATAACATTAAAATGAACACAACGCCATACATCTACTTTTCTTTAAATGTTGTACATCAAACATGTTAAAGGGAGTTGACCATATACAAAAAATATACTTATTGGCTATACCCCTTAGTTACAGATTCCCCTCTCTTTTTTTTTCCTCCAGACTGTTTCAAAATGGAAGATTGAGAGAATATTTTATCTCCCGAGATGGGAAGAATATTTCTGTGGTTTGGGACTTGACATATTGCTAGTTTCTCCTACACCACTTTTTGTTTTTTGAACTATTTACATTTCATGGTGGTGCAGCTATTGGCACACAATATTTGGGGAACAATTCTGTTTTGCATTAAAGCTGAGAGTGCACAAGTACCTCTGCAATTAAACTGGAATAGGCACACCCATCCCAACTACACTACACTGGACTTCCTATGAGAAGCAGCTATCTATTTGGCATATTAAGGTGTATTTCACTGTATAGGGAAAGGATTCATTACAGGCATCTATTAAGCTGAGAGTTGAGTAAGGTGGTTTTACATTTTGGGTAGCTTAAAAATGAAGAACCTCATCCATATCCAAAGGAACAGAGGCAAATTCCCCCCAGGGAATGCCCCATTAAAGTTGCACTGGTGGAGAATTTGGTGAGTGCCTGCAATATAAATTGAAACCGACCAGCAGGATTGTGTTATTTAGTTCTAATTCTATGTTCATAGGAAATACCTGATTATTCTCATTTTGAAATTCAATTTAAAATTTCTTCAAGTATAGTAGTTCTGACTTCCTGCCCATTAGTGAGCTTTTGAGTAGTCAGTGGAGATTTTTTGTGCAATTTGCCTGTTCAGCTCCATTCACTCACTCTTAATCCCTGTAACAATAATTCTGAAGTTACTGTTCCTTAAAAATTACATTTTTTCTTTCCTCCCCCCACAATGTGTGAGTAGTTCAAAATGCACATTTAACAGTTCTTTAATTTAACTAATAGAGATACTCTCATATTGGTTTTCAGGCACATGCTCTATCATTAGCTGTGTAGTTTGCATTTAAAAGTTTTTAAACTGACTTCACTTAGGCAAGTCTCAAGGGCATTTTTTTTTCCATTTGCAGTTAATAGGGCATAAAAACCCATAGATTCTTTTGCAAGCACATTATCCACCAGGGAATTCAGGGAAAAAAAAACATTTTGTTTTTTTTCTGAAGTGCAAGAAGTAGCTCACAAGGGAGGGAATATTTTGGGAAAGGTTTAAAAGAAGGAATTGTT
This sequence comes from Dermochelys coriacea, assembly GCF_009764565.3. Classification (NCBI taxonomy): domain Eukaryota; kingdom Metazoa; phylum Chordata; order Testudines; family Dermochelyidae; genus Dermochelys; species Dermochelys coriacea. The sequence continues at coordinate 282,241,089 of NC_050068.2, forward strand.
GGCTGCTATATGGGTTCTGATGGCATATTCACAGTATCTCTTTAGAGACATAGCATCTATAGCAGGGCCATTTGAAAGGGACAGCTTTGACATTTTTTAGATTTACCATCAATTTCCTGGCAAAGAAAGAGAAATTTCTGCAGCTCCACATCAAAATGCAAGCTTTGTTATAATTATCTTAGAAACCTCCAGATCTCCTCTCTCAATTCTAATCCAATTTGACTATGACGACCCCCTGTCAATTATCTTTAAGATTTGTATATAATTTGTGTATATATAATCTAAAAATCTATTTAGAACCTCAAATCTTATTAAGCAGAACAGTGAACAGTACAAAACAGACAAAAGACAAATTTAAGTATGTAGCTGTGTTATTACTGTCAAATGAAAATAAGCCAACTCCCCCCTTCCCCCCCAAAAAAAAACTGTAGGTAGAAAGAGCCTTCATTTATATCAACTAGAATACTAGTCCACTGAATGGAATTAAACCCGCCTATTAAAATTTTCATTTTCTAAGCAACAAAATGCTACTAAACAGCAGCCTAATGAAGGGTCATATCCAGCCACTCTTACTCATGTTGAATAGTCCATATTACTTATTAAGAAGGCCAACAAGCTTCCAAAACAGGGGTTCTCAAACTGGGGGTCAGGACGTGAGGTTATTGCATGGGGGGGTCATGAGCTGTCAGCCTCCACCCCAAACCCTGCTTTGCCTCCAGCATTTATAATGGTGTTAAATATATAAACTAGTGTTTTTAATTTATAAGGGAGGGTGCACTCAGAGGCTTGCTATCTGAAAGGAGTCATGAGTACAAAACTTTGAGAACCACTGTTCCAAAGGGTTACACAATGAATAAAGAGATATGAAACAGGAGTAAGAGTGGCAGGATCTGTTCCTTAATAGTAGAGGATTTTGAGATAGTGGGGGGTAGACAAGCCACGGGGCATTTCTATTTGGTGGAAGACGATTTCAATTTGGGATAGGTACCTGGCAGAGAGAGAGAGAGAGAGAGAGAGAGAGAGAGAGAGAGAGAGAGAGAGAGAGAGTTGGGATATGGATGAAAAGGGACAAAAGCCTGCATCACCTGAACAAGTCCAAAGGATATAGATCCTACTTTTGGTTTTGTAGCAACAAATGTAATGTTCTGCCCACTGAGCCCTCCATTCCCCACTACAAGATGTCTCCAAAAATTGGGATTTGAACTGGTTCAAATTTTTTTTGCACAGAACTAACTTCTAACATAGTAATTCTATCAATGACAGGTTTCAGAGTAGCAGCCGTGTTAGTCTGTATTCGCAAAAAGAAAAGGAGTATTTCTGGCACCTTAGAGACTAACAAATTTATTTGAGCATAAGCTTTCGTGAGCTACAGCTCACTTCATCGGATGCATTCAGTGGAAAATACAGTGGGGAGATTTATATACATATAGAACATGAAACAATGGGTGTTGCCATACACACTGTAACGAAAGTGATCACTTAAGATGAGCTATTACCAGCAGGAGAGCGGGGGGGTGGGGGAACCTTCTATAGTGGGCCAAGGTGGGCCATTTCCAGCAGTTGACAAGAACTTCTGAGGAACAGTGGGGGCTGGGGGGGGAAATAAAGTTCTCTATAAAGTATTCTTACAACTACAATACCCACCTGCGAAGTGAAGAAACAGATTGACAAAGCCAGGAGAGTACCCAGAAGTCACCTACTACAGGACAGGCCCAATAAAGAAAATAACAAAATGCCACTAGCCGTCACCTTCAGCTCCCAACTAAAACCTTTCCAACGCATCATCAAGGATCTACAACCTATCCTGAAGGACAACCCATCACTCTCACAGACCTTGGGAGACAGACCAGTCCTTGCTTACAGACAGCCCCGCAATCTGAAGCAAATACTCACCAGCAACCACACACCACACAACAGAACCACTAACCCAGGAACCTATCCTTGCAACAAAGCCCGTTGCCAACTCTGCCCACATATCTATTCAGGGGACACCATCATAGGACCTAATCATCAGCCACACTATCAGAGGCTTGTTCACTTGCACATCTACTAATGTGATATATGTCATTATGTGCCAGCAATGCCCCTCTGCCATGCACATTGGTCAAACTGGACAGATTCTATGTAAAAGAATAAATGGACACAAATCAGACGTCAAGAACTATAACTATTCAAAAACCAGTTGGAGAACACTTCAATCTCTTTGGTCTCTCGATTACAGACCTAAAAGTTGCAATTCTTCAACAAAAAAACTTCAAAAACAGACTCCAAGAAGAGACTGCTGAATTGGAATTAATTTGCAAACTGGATACAATTAACTTAGGCTTGAACAGAGACTGGGAGTGGATGGGTCATTACACAAAGCAAAACTATTTCCCCATGTTTATTTTTCTCCCCCGCACCCCACTGTTCCTCAGACATTCTTGTTAACTGCTGGAAATGGCCCACCTTGATTATCACTACAAAAGGTCCCCCCCCCCCCCCCCCGCTGGTAATAGCTCATCTTAAGTGATCACTCTCGTTACAGTGTGTATGGTAACACCCATTGTTTCATGTTCTCTATGTATATAAATCTCCCCATTGTATTTTCCACTGAATGCATCCGATGAAGTGAGCTGTAGCTCACGAAAGCTTATGCTCAAATAAATTTGTTAGTCTCTAAGGTGCCACAAGTACTCTAATTCTATCTATGGTTCTTATATACCATTCTCATCATTCTGGTATTTGAACACCTCTCATTTCAGCTACTTAATATTGCTCTTTATTTCTTTCTGCTTTTATTTCCTACAGTGCTTTTTTGCAGCCTGTACAAAATGCATACTTACTCCTGTGATGTCAATGAATTTGTTGGCTCTACAAAGAATTGTTGTCCCTGCACTGAGACAATACCCAGTGTATTTAGTACTGAGAATGAAACCATTATCTTGCAATTCTAAAAATGACTCATTAAGAAATTCAAGATTTCTTCTAGGATAATGTTGTAATGTAGATGGATGTCAACTATTCTAAGTTTCTTCATTGTATAATTAAATACAGAAACAAACAACTCAGCAGTTTAAGGGCAATTTTAACAAACTGACAATTCTAAAAATGCCCAGAAGATGGCATGTGGCACATATAGTAAAACTATATATGAGAATATATCTTCAGTATAAGAAATAGAAATACCTTCTAGAAAAAATATGGGCAATATATTAAGAAAAGCCAACCTGTTCTTCTACTCATTCTAGTTCACAGTTACAGAAAATATTTAAAGAAGAATCTCTAAACAACAACACTGCTGTTACCTCTTCAAAAAGAAATCTGTTATTCACATACAATATGACCTCCATTCTGCCAGAAAAATATTTCAGATGACACACAAAACAGGAAGTCTGACTACTTGTTACTATCCATTGGCACTTGTAAAAAATAATGGGGTATTGGTCCCCTCAACCTGGTCAAATTCTAACTCAAGAACATCCAAGTTAAATAAATTCCCTATGATGTTTCCAAATAGATAGAATATTATTCCTCATTTCCTGACTAATGTCATTTAGTGCTATAGTACATTGCAAAACAATTCTTCCAGTCCAAATTTACAAATAGCTGAAGTCCTGCTCCCTCTGAAGTCAATGGGAGTTTTACAATGGATTTCAGCGGCAGTGGTGCCCTCTGCACTTTGACATCCTTCAAGATGAAAGGCTTGTTTCAACGTAAGGTAATATTATTAAGATATGAAGAGCAATATTAAGTTTCACGTACTTAACACTACAGTCACAATCCAATTTCAAAAATACAACAATATTCTGTACTTAATCTGTAGTGCCTTCATGTAGAAAGATCTTATTGTGCTTTACAAGTAGGTATTACAAGCCCCATATTACAGATGGGGAAATTCAGGCACAAAGAAAGTTAAATTACTTACCAAAAGTTACACTGGAAATCTATGGCTGAACCCAGAAAAAGACTCATTTCCCTGATTTTTCAGTCCTGTTTTCAAAACACTTGGCCATCCTTCCCATATTTCCACAGACTTCACAAAGGATGAAAGAAAAGCTATGCGGTTACCACATAAAGAAGATTACACTGCAGAATGTTGTTTGTAAATTCAGTGATAAGAAATAAATTCCAAGAACATTTAAATGTATTTTAAGAGAAATAAAGTGGGCAGTCATTATATATATCTATGAACATATGGAACAAATATTTCACAAAATTACTTCCTTTTACAATGTACTAGTCAACTGGGCCAGACCCTCAGCTAGAGTAAATTGGAATAGCTCCAGTGAAGCCAATGCACTTTCACCAATTTATTCCAGCTGAGGATCTGGACCAATTACATCTAATAGCACTTCCTCTTTTAAATGCAGATAGTATATATGATGAACAACATTAGGGTTTGTGTACACCTGTAGTCCTCACTTTCGGGAAAGTGAATATTTGAATCACAAAACTAATATGCTGCCACAAGGACATCTTTCAAATGAACTGAAAAGGAAGAATAATTTTCTTTATTTTAAACATAACTGGTCGAATAATACATTAAATGCTTCCAATGCCAAGAAGTCTTTAGGTGTCTTTTCAAATCCAAGTACCAGTTCTTTAAGCAATAAAAGATCTAACATCAAAATACTTTTATAATACCTGACATTCATTTTCAAGAGTACATAAGTTTTATATAAGCATATTCCAAACCACAGATTGTAAAGAAAAAGGGCTGAAGCTTCATTAAAAGGCCTAATTCAGATCTTATTTTCAACAATAAAAAATGTATATAAAGAACATCTTCCATATTTTCTGTAGGTACCTCTTTGCACAGATAGATACAGTGAATTCTTTTGAATTGTGCCAAATCATAATATCTGTATAACCATTTCAACATGGAAATGCCAATCATGCTTTAACAGCTAAAGACATAGGATCTATTAAATTAGGCAGAAGTAACTGATTAAATCAACTGGGAAAGTCATAGACCTTAATTGAATTGTCAAACAATGACTCATGACAGTAATTGATTTTTAAATGGCCTTGAATGAACATGCTTTATTGTGGTCAAATCCCGTTTGACTATCTTTACCACCTGCCTGTATCCACTTCTGTAGTGATTTGATAGCACCTTTGCTTCTAACTTTTATGAACTTTAGAAATCACAATGTTGAATTTGTATGTAACTATATACAAAGAGAACCTCCAATATTCAATTCATACCTCCAATTCAATTCATACCTCCAATATGAATTACTTTCCTGATGTAAGTTTAGGTAAGCAAGAACTTATCTTGAGGGGGGAAAAATCCAACCATTAATAAAAAACCTGTTTTTCTGTCCTTTTTGAGCAATAATGGATTACGGTATCAATTTATACTAATCGAATTATGCATTTTATTGCATTTTATTAAATCTGTTGTCCCTCACCATAACAATCAAGTTTCTCTTTAAACTGAAAATTCACAGCATATCAGATTAGGAATTAGGTTTCCAATACTGTTTCATCAAGACTCTTCACATATTTTACGTATCAGCATATAGAAATCATAACATTTATCAGGATTTGAAACTGGGAAATGAGTGCTGCTCTGAGGAGGTTGATTTCTAGCTCCATTTATGAAATGGAAATATTACTCTGGGCATGGCTGATGAAAGAATAAAACACATTGAAGTTTGTCAGGCATCAGGGCTTTCAAAGAGGGAGCCTAAAAACAATTGTCTACATCCTTCTAAATATTCTGTCAAATTTACATTAAACCAGTTCTTAAAACACACAGTGTTTCCTGTTTCTTGAACAGACTTTTTGACCTTCCATAATACTGAAGAGGGTGATAGGAACCAAGTTTCATTTCAGAATGTTTTTCTTGGTTCAAACTACTATGGTAAAAAGTTCTTCACTTAGTTGGCAGACTTCGATGACAACTGGTGATTGGTTTTTAAATTAATAAGTACAATTCCTTTTTTTAAAATTTGGAAGTAAATGATTAGTCTAGCGATAAGTATCACATTTCCAGAGAAATGGCATTTCATAAACATCAAATTGGTCCATAAGCTATATACAGTAAGTGCAATTTTACTGTAAAACATGCACTAAATTTCACAATTGTTTGTCTACTCTTGGATATGAGAAACATTTAAAAAATGCATTTAGGAACAGATTTGGATACCCTTCCTTTGAGTAACACATTACTCCAGTAGCTGTCATATCGACTTTGGTAGGGCTACTCCTGGAATAAGGCACTATTCAACATGAGTATGGATAGGAGAATCTGGATGCTTAGTGTTTAACTGTGATAGGTGACTGATTCATAACTACAGAAACTGAAAGTGTGCTGCTGATCTGCAGATCAATTACATCACAGGGCAGTCGTGATGCAGTCTTATCCCACAAAGCCCTGCCAATACTACAATGGAAAGAGCACCTCTAGAGGATGAGAGAATAATTCTGTTCTCAGGCTAATTCAGTTCTTCTCCCTACCCCTTCTTGAAACTTCATGCTACAATGATAATTAGAGCTAATTGTCATGGTGTTGCCTGAAATGGCCATTCTGGATTGAAGTGAAATTATCAACTCACTTTATATAGGCCAAACAACAACTGGCAGGCTATAATTAACTGTCAGTTACTACCAATGTGGTCTTTCTTCTAACAAGAAAGCTTGAGATGAAAGTTACAATATCTAATATCTATTCTCAGTCCTTTCTACTTTTGTACTGGGAAAGGAGTGCCACTTATTAACATTTTAAAAATAAATATCTACAATACCTGGTATCTCTTTGATAAATCCAGCCTAATGCCAGTTATATTGTAATATATAAACATCAGGCCCAATTAATGAGGAAATCATTTCCCAAGGTCATTTTCTTTGTTACTTTTTCATTCAGTTGCAGGTCAGGTTGAGGATTCCACATGCAACTCTCAAAAGAAAAATGAACCTAAATACCAAGCACTGATGTAGTGGCTAATGTAACCACACACTACAATGTTGTGGTGAAAGTTGGAAATTCAGGCAAGATGAACACTAATGGTCCATTTGTGACAGTTAGTCCCTAGCCCAGAGGAGGGGTGATGCAAAGTCTCACCATACCATAATGAGCTTGAGGAGGGAGGGATTGTGCCTCACAATAACCCTGCCCAGGTAGCTCAGTGCACTGGGGCGGGGGGAAGGGGAGGGGACCATGCAACCTGGCCTGCACCAACTCTCTAGAACAGTGAGCTTGTTCACCTAACGCTGGTTGTGATCCAGTAAGGAACTTAAGTATATGTTTACGTACTTTGCTGGATTGTGGCCTCTATGGCCAATGTGGTTTTTAAGAGAGACTTGTCTCCTTTTTGCTTCATTTAAGGTGATTAGGGCCCTGTGGGGTTCAATGAGGGAACAGTCCATGCACTTCCTAAGTGCAGGTATTGACTTGGGCTCCTGTGCTGGGCACACAAAGGGGAAAAGCCTCCTCCTTCTTTTTGTTCTTTCAGACAACTGTCTAACCAGATCCAATGGCTTGAAGCTGTAGCCAGACAAAATTAGATTGGAAATAAGATGCAAATGTTTAACAAGTGACAGTACTTAACCACTGGAACAACTTGTCAAGGGTTGTGGTGGATTCTCCATTACAGGCAATTTTTAAATCTTTATATTTAAATGGGATGTTTCTCTAAAAAAGATATGGTCTACTTCAAACAGGCCTTTGTTATGCAGGAGGTTAGACCAGTTAATCACAGTGTTCCCCTATAGCCTTACAATTGGCAGCATGAATCTTTGCACTCTTCCCCTTCTCACACCACCCCAGTGTAAGAGCCAGGGATAATCTATCATGACCCCTCTGTATTACAGCACTGTGTGTACTAAAAACAAAGTGTGTATGTTCATTCTGCACCTTTTTTTACTGTTTTTACTAAGACATTTCAAGTACCAGACACATATTCTAATAGCATACGATACAGCAGTAATATGTGTTGCATATTTAATAGCATAGGTTGTATAGAATGCTGGTTAGTCTGGGTATTACAAAACATGAATCCCAACAATATGCAAATAATTATAGAGTATGAAAGATAAAAAGCAGGTGGTACTCAAGTCTACACTGTTTGTTCCATTCCCAGTTAAATGAATCAGAGCTTATATGCTAAAACATACCACATGGAATTTATTACTGTGAAACACAGATGCAAATAGAAAAAAAATCTACATTTAGTTACTCCTTTGCAAACATGAAATGTTGAACTATTTCAGAATGTTTCCAAAACACCAAGAAGGACTATAGAACACATTATGGACTAATTACCTGAAAAAAATGTAGTTTGCAAAATTATCTCTCTTTTTGTAGCTGAAGCATTCTTGATAAAAACAAACATAAAAGCCCTGTGTCTGGCCTGAAAACTAATGTGGTATTAAAATTCCTAAAATCCTTCTTTATCTTTCAAGCCTTTCATATCTACTTCAGCACATTCCAAATGCTGAAAAGGTTTGTGCATGTAAAAGCTCTCGCTTGGCACTATTTCTGATTAAATCTATATACAGTAATCACAACTACTGTAAATTAATTATTATAACTCTTAATATTATCAATTATTTTTATATATTGAGGTAATACTTCAAATGCTCTAGGTGGTTTATAAATATATAGGAAGACAAAATCCTTGGCCTTAAGACTCAGATTTTTAAAGGTATTTAGTCATTGCTACACTCAGCATTGCAATGCATAACTCAGGGATAGCAATGCAATTTTAAGGTAGTAGAGGACCACAAAATCTACTAAAACCATTTGACAAGCCATACAGACTTTAAAAAAAAAAAAAAAAAAAAAAAAAAAGATTAAGGCAGTCTTTTACTAAAGCTGCTCCTACCTCAGAACCACTCTGCTCACCGCTGCTTCCCTATCAACACAGTCTCAGACTCTGCCCCACGCCACCCAACTCCAGTGACTACCTCCCCATTGGCTGATTGGGAACTGAGAGCCAATGAGATTCTGACCAGGTCCCTCCAGTAGTGGGCAGGGCACACCTCTGTCAATGGGGAGGAAATAAGAGCTGGGTGGTGTGGGGATGGAGATGGTCCCTGTGTTGATGGGAAGCCTGGCACCTGGGCTCCTCACAAGACAGACAGCCTGTATCGACGGGGAGCAGAGCCGGGGGCCACTCTAGCTATAGGCAAACTAGGTAGCTCTCTAAGGCAGCATATTTCTGGTAGAAGCTATTTATAGTTTCAATTCTTAACTGGCGAAACTGAAACAAGAACGAAATGATAGTTTTACAATTCAGTTACTCATTATAAAGCAGTCTACCAGTGTCACTAATACCTAAATAACAAACTCCTACTTGAGGTTACAAACTGTTAGCAACAATGAATGACATCAATTAGGAGTTTTTTGATCATTCAGGTGCTGCAAACACCAACATGAGTTTTAAAAATTGCTTTTTGCTTCTTGGAGCTTTACAATGTCAGATAACGGAAAATATTTGTCTGGTGCAAAATATGAAAAACACAAAGCAGAAAAAGATGCTTTTTGTGAGTCACAGAAAGGTTCTATGTTAAAATATATAAAAAATGAATGCTGCTAATACTGGAGACGTGGAGGAAATTTGTGAAAATACAGAACCAGAACTGCCTGTGATGAAGTCATTGAAGTAAAAATCACTCTTGGATTGGAGTCAGACCAAGCCTCTTCAAGAAAAAGATAGTGATTATATGAGTACTATAAGCAACCTCACTAGCGAAAAGACTGATGCTGATCTGATACTGTCCAATATAAACTGAAGAGTTGCAGAACAGCTAGTGGCAAAAGGACCCACGCAAGTAAAAACTTTTGAACTTCCCACACTGGAAACAGGAAGTTTGCTCCAAATCACGACAAGCACCATATGTCATGGTGGGATTGTTGCAAGGATCTGGTAACTTTACTCAGTAAGCCGTGGAAGTGTATTTGTTTTTGCTGCAAGATCTTTACTTTGAATGTGATGTCTGGGCTGGCAAGTGATGGCATTTGAAACTGGAAAAAATTATCTGCCATTCTCAGCAGTCATGAAAAATCTCTTGATCACATCTCATTGGTCTAGATGTGGGAAAATGGAAGAAAGATTAAACTGTAATAAGACAGTTGATCAATATCATCAGTGTCTAAAAGTCAAAACAGAACACTGGGGCAATAATCTGCATAGAATTATGGCTCTTTCTTGGACAATTGCTGTTGAGAACTTGGCTTTTCTGAGCCACTCAGACAGGCTGTATAAATCAAGTAATGGACATTTTATAAAATTTGTAGAGTTGATGGGCATGTTTAATGGCATTGCAAAAGAACATTTGAGAAGAATAACATCAAATAAATCCTATTTTCATTACCTTGGGGAAAAACATTCAGAAGAGTTGATTGACCTCTTAGTATCAAAATCAAAGACAACATCTTATCCCTGGTGAAGGAGTCAAAATATTACTCAGTCATCTTGAATGTACACCAGAAATTAGACACATACAACAAATCACTGTGATTGTAAGATATATTTCCACAAGATGAGGAAAACAAGATGTAAACATGGAAATATAGGGAAACTTCTTAGCTTTTGTGAAACTGAATGATTCAACTGGTGCAGGTATGATGGAAGTTTTTCTTCATAAGTTAAACAAGATGGGACTATCTCTTGCAGACATGATTATGTCAACAGAATTAATATGAGGGGAAAGAATAGTGGAGTGCAGAAATGGGTGCACAACCTTAACTTGAATATTTTTCATGGCTAGCAATGCCCATTCACTCAACTTGCTACTGAGCAATGCTGCTGGATGTTGTACTGATGCAGAACGCTTTGGTGAGGTCATTCAGGCAATTTTTGTTTATTTTTCACTGTCAACATATCAATGGGATATTTTTTGAAATAAGAGAAACTTGGGTCTTACAGAGAAACAACTGTCTGGAACAAGCTGGGAAACCAGAGTCAGAGCCATAAGGTATCAAGTTTAAGAAGTGCACAATGCATGGCTATCTATAGCTGATGATGCAACACGGGTACTTCTTGAAGCAAATCTCGCAAGAAGCAAGATCCATCAGTGGACAAATGTTTAATTTCAAATTTCTGTGCAGCTTAGTGGAACGGTATGATATTTTGTTTGAAATTAACATAGTGAGCAACATTTTACAAGTGGTAAAACTTGACCTCTGTGTCAAGCAATCAAACAAGCAGTCTACAAGATTTCTTTCAAAACTATTGGTCAGATTGCAGTTTTGCATCTGCACCTGCTATTGCTTGACAATTAGCAGAACACTTAACTTACAAGGAAGATTTGAAGAAGAGATCCAAGTCAAAAGCTGAAGGAAAAAGACTCTTTCGCTGAGGCTTGCAATGAACCAACTGTCAACCTTGAACAGAGCTTCAAAGTGAACTTCTTTTATTCAGTAGTGATACTGCCATACAGTCAGCTGAGGAATGATTTTCTCAACTTCAAAAACTTAGTAAGTCTTTCAGTGTTTAGTAGAAATTCCGGAACTGCCTTCATGCAGTCAGGAGACATTATTTGAAAAGTGCACTGTTCTCCAATTCGTCCAGACAGATGGTGATTTGAAGAATATATATGCTTCAGAGTTATGTGATGAATTGCTGTGTTTGCTTACAGAGTGGAACCTAAGGCTAGTTCTACACAATAGCTGGAATACATCTGCTGCCTGAATAACATGACATCAGTTTTCCCTAATACATTTATTGCCCTGCGTATTCTTCTGACACTTCACATAACTGTTGCCAGTGCTGAGCGCATCTTCTCAAAACCAAAAAACTCATAAAACCAAAACTCATATGTGTGATCTTCCATGTCTCAAATGTGGTTAGTGGGTCTTCAAACAATCTGTTAAACATGTTTTACCCAAAGCACTGGATCTAAATGATGTGGTTTGAGATTTTGCAGTGAAGAAAGCAAAGAAAGTCCTGATCTACTGATTCCCATAGGGAACTTCTGACAACCAGGTTAGATGTGCATGTCTTAAGAAACGTGCATATTTGCTAGTCTTAAAAGGCAGGGAACACAGGCTCTTCATTACACAATCCCTATAGATTTTCAATTTACTATTGAAACATCCATGTGGACTTTTTTTTTTATTTATTTGTACCTCCAGGTATTCATCCAAATAGAAAAATTAAATCATGTCTACTGCCAACCGCCCGCAACAAAGATTTATGCGAAGCTGCAAGTACCACACACTCATGTGTCCAAATGCATTTGATTACATTTTTTAAGGCATGTGTTGCCAGATTCTGCAGTGAATTGATGTTCATGGAAGTTTTGCGTGGTTTATAGTATTTTGATATTAATTTGATGCAACTTGTGTAAATCTTGCCTCAGTAGAAACGCTGAGATTATGCCTATTGTAGGCATTTCTTAAACAAACGCTGCCAAACTTGTGAGAGTTTTGGCTAGGGCAGCAGATCTTCTTGAGCAGCTCCTGAGCAGAGCAGAGGCAGATACTGGGAGCAGCAGAACCCATAGCATCAAGTCACAATGCCACTCAAATTTAGCCCTACTGCCCCTCTGTTATGCCAGCAGAGAACCGACTCTGCCATTGTGCCACCCACCTCTGATTACTGCCTCCACATTGGAACAGGGGCTCTCAGAGCTTCCCACACCAGGGGGCAGGGAGGTGGCCACTATCAGATTGGGTGTGGGAGCTGGGAGCCAATGGAAAGGGAGTAATCAAAGCTGGAGGAAATGAAGCAGATCCCCTCCCCTGCAGGAGTGATAGAGAGATGGTTGATGTTGCACCCCAGCACATGAGCTCCTGCATCCAGTTTGGGGCTCCACTCCACTTTGTACCCCCTTCAACAACCTTCACTTTAAGCACTATGCCTAGTGTTCATATTTAGGTAGACCTGATTGCTAATTGGGTAGGCTGTGGCCCACCCAGGTCCATCCATAGCTATTCCCTGCTCAGCACTCACCCCAAAGAATAATTTCACCAGCTGCCTCTATCCAGGACAAACAAAATGATCTGGCTAGCTAGAGGAAACCAAACTGATATATGAGCCTAAATATCATTTTCAAAAGGTAATTTAAGCACTTAGGATTCTAAATCCCATTGACTTGCAATGGAATTTTGGCCTCCTGAGTGCCTAAATCACTTTTGAAAGTGACATTTAAGCTTCTAAATTAGTTAGGCATTGCAACACTGAGTAGAGCAATGCCTAACTACCTTTAAAAATCTGGGTTAAGAGCTTACATTCTAATGATAGTCGTGACACAACTAATAGGCTTCAGGGATAGGAACAGCAGGCAATGTTTACAAAAATATAGTCACTGTTACTTAGATATTATACATATTCCCCCAACACATACAAAACTCACTCTTTCCCCATAAACCTTCTAGGCTCCACTTCTAGGGCAAAGTACAGTCACAACTACTCCAGCCCCTTCACCCTCCCACTCCAACCCTTAAATGAAGTCTCTGATTCACTGTTGTGTCAAAAATACACACGTGTATTTTATGTTTCTAAAAAAGGTGACTTTATGGACAGAGCTAAATCTTATTGCTGCTTAATTAACTTTTATTTTGCTTATATCAATGAGCTACAACATTACCCTTCTATGAAGAAGCTAAACATAATTCTCTTTATATAGTTATAGGCCAAATCTTAGTTTACGAATACATTATTTTAAATAATATCGATATTGTGACAGAAATTAACAAACTATGAAATTCATAGTGAAAGAAGAAACCTAGCACCTGTCCTTCAAACCAGGCACAACAGGATGCATTTTAGCAAAAGGTGCATTGTTTTGCTTCAATAGCATACAACATATGGTTCATTTCACTCAAATCTGAATTTCTTCACTTATGGTTTCTCAAATGGAGGGCCAAATTCTACCCTTGTACTTTCATGAAAACTGCCATTGAGTGAGAGAGTTCACGTCTGAAATGCATAAAATATTTGCAAACAGCAACTTTTTGATTTTAACTCTATAGAACACTGCACACAAAAAATAACATTAAAACAGCATTATTAAGGTTACAAAATCAAGCATTCAAAAGTTAGGAAATGCCAGAATTAAGGTTGCCTGTGTAACCTTAATTTGGCCTCTTTGTGCATATGAATTATGATGCAGGCTTTAATTACATGATTCCATACTATTTTTTCCACAGGACCTCTGCCTCATCCAATGCACAGAATGGACAATGCTCACTTAATGAACAGCTATTTGATATTGTCCTACTTGTTCAGTGTTTGCCACCTGCCTTATTTCCTATACACTATTCAAATCTTGGTCTGAATACAGAATTATTAATTTCCTCACAGTTTTTTTTATGTTGCTCATCATTATAGTATGTGGGTGCTTCACAAACAGTTTATGTTCACAACACCCATGTGAGGGCTATTGTTATCCCCACTTTACAGATGGAAACTGAGACACAGAGAGATTAAGGTCAAAAGTTTACATTAATTTTGGGTATCCAATTTGAAATGCCTGATTTTTGAAGGACCCGATTTTTCAGAGTACTTAGCATGATATAGCATTGTTCGGAGCACAGTTACTGCTGTGAGCACTCTGCACTTCTATAAATCATACCCAGAGTATCAAGCTGGGAACCCAAAATGAGGAACACACAATTAGTGGCCACTTGTGAAAGTTTTGGTTTAAGTGACTTGTCTAGCATCATACAAGAATTCTGGCAGAGGGTGGGATTTAATCTAGTTCTTTAGGACAGCATTCAACTGCCTTAACTGTCAGCCTGTCCTCTTCCTTCAATCCCCTGCCTTATAATATGCTAAATTTGAGAGGACTTTCACAAGAACAGTAAAAGGAACATCCCTGACACAAAGGCCACTCCAGTGCCAAATTGAAAGTCCCTGTTGCAAAGCACAGGAGCACTAAAACTTCCTAAAGAAAAGATCACCAGCATTATTTTTAATATTTGGAAAATGAAGAATTTTTGTCTAGCTTCATTCTTAGAAAGGGCTGAACCTCTCTGCTGAAACTTTCCAAAATAATTCAGCCTAAGACAGGCACCTGGCTTGGAATATTTCAGCCTAAATCATTCAAGTTTAGCAAAGTGACAAGCAACTGAAAACAGGGTCTTATAATGGGACATGTAAGGCAATCCTAATAATGAGGGGTGCTACCCGAGCCATTTATAACAGGGAAAGACAACTCCACATGAAAAAGGTCTGATTATGGTGAAACTGTGGTCATCCAAATTCTCTTGTTAATTTTAAAGGAACTAGCTCTGCCCATAATGACAGAACTTGTCATTGGTATTGTTTATTATTGCAGCATCATTTGTAACCCTATAATAATGGTAGGGTCAGACTTTCCTTTGCAAACTGCAAATGTGGGGTTTAGGTCCTGATTCAGCAAAGCATCTGAACACCTGAAATCTATGAGGGTTAAATATGTGCCTAAAGCTAAGCACGTGCTTAAGTGCTTTGCTGAATAGGGATGGAATGGTGAACAGGGGTCTGCCTGTGTGCACAGCAGTGCATTTCTGATGCTATATTCTTCTGCCTTTACTGACATCGTCACTCTACAAGTGACAGTAAGACTTTATCTAGACTAGGGAAAAAGGATTGTGACGGGTTGCATCACAGAAACCCCTTTGGGATTACCTCTGAGCCCGTTTTCCCTGCCAGCTTAGGACTTCAGTCCCTTGCCTTGTTTGAGCCAGACACGCTTGCCTGCTGCAAATACAGAGCCAAGTCTGAACCACATCCCCCACAACTGAAGGTTTAACTGAAAACAGCTTAAGAAGTGCTCCTGTCTCCAGCACTCAGATACCCAGCTCCCAATGGGGTCCAAACCCCTAATAAATCCGTTCTACCCTGTATAACAGGGTAAATTCATAAATTGTTCACCCTCTATAACACCGATAGAGAGAGATGCACAGCTGTTTGCTCCCCCAGGAATTAATACTTGCTCTGGGTTAATTAATAAGTAAAAAGTGATTTTATTAAACACAAAAAGTAGGGTTTAAATGGTTCCAAGTAATAACAAATAGAACAGAGTAAATTACCTAGCAAAATAAAATAAAACACACAAGTCTAAGCCTAATACAGTAGAAAACTGAATAGAGATAAAATCTCACCCTCAGAGATGTTTTAATAAGCTTCTTTCACAGACTGCAAAAAGAAAAGGAGTACTTGTGGCACCTTAGAGACTAACAAATTTATTTGAGCATAAGCTTTCGTGAACTACAGCTCACTTCATCGGATGCAGACTGGACGCCTTCCTACTCTGGGCCCAATCCTTTCCACAGTACAGTCCTTGTTCCAGCTCAGGTGGTAGCTAGGGAATTTCTCATGACTGCAGCCCCCTTTGTTCTGTTCCACCCCCTTATATATCTTTTGCACAAGGCAGGAATCCTTTGTACCTCTCTGGCTTTCTACCCCTCCTTCTAAATGGAAAAGCACCAGGTTTAAGATGGATTCCAGTGCCAGGTGACAAGGTCACATGTTCTGTGAGACCCCAAGCCTTCATTCTTCCTGGCCTGACTCACAGGAAGGCTTACAAGTAAACAGAGCCATCTACAGTCAGTTGTCCTGGTTAATGGTTATATTTCATATTTCTAGTTTCAGATACAATAGAGATACATTCATACAAATAGGATGAATACATGCAGAAGAACATAACCTTTGCACAGATATGTGACATGGCATATCTAACATATTCCAGTTATGTCATATTTACACTCATAAGCATACTTCTATAAAGCATTATGGGGTGCAACGTCACATGGCTATTTGTAACAGGTGTCCAATGTGAAGTAATATATTTCTATTGTAAATTAATTTACTTGAAATCCCATGGATGTTAACAAAATAGCTAAGTGAATAAAGGATCCTCCTTATATTATAAAAATAGTGTTCAAATCCTATGGAAATCACATTTTTATGAAAGAAGTATATGCATTTTTTCTCCATTTTCAACTGATCACTACACTATAACACTGAATTATTTTGATCGTAAAATGTTGTCTTTAACAAAAACATAAAACAACTTTCTATTCACCAAGTAAACCAAAAAAGTATGTATGGTATTAAATCTAACTGTAAACAAAAAGTCATGTAGATGGTGCTATAAGCCAGAAAACAGTCTTTATCTGAAATCTGCACCCTTATATTCACAAGGTTATTAATTTTGTGCTTTTAGTTCTCCTTATATTTCCACTATGTTCAAGGAACAACAGTGGAGCTTTGGTGTAGAAAATTTAACAATTTACAAATTTGCATAGGAGACAGTAAAAAACTGACCATGTAGCTTAGAGGATAGATTATCTAGTACATAAATCAAAGGCAATATTTCCAAGTATGGTATCAGGTGCCACCACGTAAATGAGAAGTAACTCTGGTAGTAAAGTTACACAGATGTAAAAGCCCAGTAAGATCAGAATCAGACCCATGAGTTCTAATATACAAAAGGGCATGATTTTAACAACATTTCTTTATCAACTTGATTTTTAACAAGTGAAATATTTTGAAACATATTTTAATTACTCCTGGGAGCCATTTACACGGTCCTTTTCATTGCCAGCACATATTCCCCTCTCCCCACCAGCTTGCAATATTCTTTTTATAGATCCTCATGACCACTCCAGACAAAAATCAGACACAAAATCAGAGCACCCTATGCTGAATGAGGTTGCAGTCCTGCAATGCAATCCACCGGTACAAGATCCTGGGCCTGCACATATATAGTAGATAACTTATAGCTTTCAATGGCTGCCTTTATATGGCTGATTGCTGTGATTATTCTCTCTACATCGGCACTGGTTCACTCTAGACAAGTATGTGGGAACAGAGTCTCTGCTGCAGTTTCCATTCTCTGTCAGGAAGCTCGTTATGGCTCCCTGCTTTTTTGCCCCTGCCCCAGTCCCACCATGAGTTAGAACAGCCTGGGGGCTACTCTAAATGGAATCAGCTAACTATGGTCTTAGGGTTCATATATCAGCTGGGTGTTGCCAAAGTGCAATGTGCTCCAGGCACTCCCCCGTTCTCCCCTTTCCCACTCCAACATGCACAGTGCCCCAGAATTACAGGAAGGGAGGTGTAGGAGACAGCTATTCCAGCTCTGTGCCTCCTGGGGACTCCCCCATAACACAGGTATCCTCAATCGGGGATTTAGAGGAAGTTTCCACTCCCTTTGGCTGTCTGAATGGTGCAAAGTGAGCAGGAGCAGATCCTCTGTCCAACGCTGTCAGTGGAGAAAGCCTGGTTAGAAAGGGGTTAGTGATTTAAAAAGTCTTTTTAAACAAAACATATTTAGGACTAGCATGGCTCCTCCTCCTCTAGTCAGAACTCCCATATGTAGATTTATGAACGTGCCACATTTAGTCAATGTTTGTCTTTTGTTATTTCACTATTTAAATGGCTAAGCTGTCCTAAATGTAGCTATTGTATCATAGAATATCAGGGTTGGAAGGGACCTCAGGAGGTCATCTAGTCCAACCCCCTGCTCAAAGCAGGGCCAATTCCCAACTAAATCATCCCAGCCAGGGTTTTCTCAAGCCTGACCTTAAAAACTTCTAAGGAAGGAGATTCCACCAGCTCCCTAGGTAACGCATTCCAGTGCTTTACCACCCTCCTAGTGAAAAAGTTTTTCCTAATATCCCCAACCTAAACATCCCCCACTGCAACTTGAGACCATTACTCCTTGTCCTGTCATCTGCTACCACTGAGAACAGTCTAGATCCATCCTCTTTGGAACCCCCTTTCAGTTGAAAGCAGCTATCAAATCCCCCCTCATTCTTCTCTTCCGCAGACTAAACAATCCCAGTTCCCTCAGCCTCTCCTCCTAAGTCATGTGTTCCAGTCCCCTATTCCAGTCTCCCTAAATCATTTTTGTTGCCCACCGCTTGACACTTTCCAATTTTTCCACATCCTTCTTGTAGTGTGGGGCACAAAACTGGACACAGTACTCCAGATGAGGCATCACCAATGTCGAATAGAGGGGAACGATCATGTCCCTCGATCTGCTGGCAATGCTCCTACTTATACATCCCAAAATGCCATTGGCCTTCTTGGCAACAAGGGCACACTGTTGACTCATATCCAGCTTCTCATTCACTGTAACCCCTAGGTCCTTTTCTGCAGAACTGCTGCCTAGCCATTAGGTTCCTAGTCTGTAGGGGTGCATGAGATTCTTCCGTCTTAAGTGCAGGACTCTGCACTTGTCCTTGTTGAACCTCATCAGATTTCTTTTGGCCCAATCCTCTAATTTGTCTAGGGCCCTCTGTATCCTATCCCTACCCTCCAGCGTATCTACCTCTCCTCCCAGTTTAGTGTCATCTGCAAACCTGCTGAGGGTGCAATCCATGCCGTCCTCCAGATCATTAATGAAGATATTGAACAAAACTGGCCTGAGGACCAACCCTTGGGGCACTCCACTTGATACTGGGTGCCAACTAGATATGGAGCTATTGATCACTATCCATTGAGCCCGACAATCTAGCCAGCTTTCTATCCACCTTATAGTCCATTCATCCAGCCCATACTACTTTAACTTGCTGGCAAGAATACTGTGGGAGACCATGTCAAAAGCTTTGCTAAAGTCAAGGAACAACACGTCCACTGCTTTCCCCTCATCCACAGAGCCAGTCATCTCATCACAGAAGGCAATTAAATTAGTCAGGCATGACTTGCCCTTGGTGAATCCATGCTGACTGTACCTGATCACTTTCCTCTCCTCTAAGTGCTTTAGAATTGATTCCTTGAGGACCTGCTCCATGATTTTTCCAGGGACTGAGGTGAAGCTGACTGGCCTGTAGTTCCCCGGATCTTCCTCCTTCCCTTTTGTAATGATAGGCACTACATTAGCCTTTTCCAGTCATCCAGGACCTCCCCTAATCGCCTTGACTTTTCAAAGATAATGGCCAATGACTCTGCAATCACATCCGCAAACTCCTTTAGCACTCTCGGATGCAGCGCATCTGGCCCCATGGACTTGTGCTTGTCCAGCTTTTCTAAACAGTCCCGAACCACTTCTTTTTCCACAGAGGGCTGGTCACCTCATCCCCATGCTGTGCTGCCTAGTGCAGTAGTCTGGGAGTTGACCTTGTTCGTGAAGACAGAGGCAAAATAAGCATTGAGTACATTAGCTTTTTCCACATCCTCCGTCACTAGGTTGCCTCCCTCATTCAGTAAAGGGCCCACACTTTCCTTGACTTTCTTCTTGTTGCTAACATACCTGAAGAAACCCTTCTTGTTACTCTTAACATCTCTTGCTAGCTGCAACTCCAGGTGTGATTTGGCCTTCCTAATTTCACTCCTGCATGCCTGAGCAATATTTTTATACTCTTCCCTGGTCATTTGTCCAATCTTCCACTTCTTGTAAGCTTCTTTTTTGTGTTTAAGATCAGCAAGAATTTCACTGTTAAGCCAAGCTGGTCGCCTGTCATATTTACTATTCTTTCTACACATCGGGATGGTTTGTCCCTGTAACCTCAATAAAGATTCTTTAAAATACAGCCAGCTCTCCTGGACTCCTTTCCCCCTCGTGTTATTCTCCCAGGGGATCCTTTCCAGAAGTTCCCTGAGGTTGTCAAAGTCTGCTTTTCTGAAGTCCAAAGTCCGTATTCTGTTGGTCTCCTTTCTTCCCTGTATCAGGATCCTGAACTCAGCCATCTCATGGTCACTGCCTCCCAGGTTCCCATCCACTTTTGCTTCCCCTACTAATTCTTCTGTATATATCTTTATACAATGGAAAATTGTCTTTTGGAAAATTGTCTTTTGTTACACATGAAACACTTGGGGGCCAAAGCATTAGTTTTCCTTTCCTTTCCTTTTTTGAGTCAGTAAGACTCTCAATAGGTGCAAGAGTCCACATCAGCAGATTGCAATGTAGAAACGGGACCTCAGTAAAGTCACAATTGTTTTTGGTTGGTCTAGTGTTAGGATATGAAAGAGATCTAACTAAAAAAGGTCTAACGTATGTTCCTATTAGTAGATGACATATCACAGGACATGTTACAAAAAATAACTCATGCAGTCTTTGTCCTAATTGACTGAATCTGGCATTTAAAAAAAATCTAATTAGGCTCAAGGAAATGACGGATGAGAAATCAATCCAGAAGATTTTTTGGTTTCATCTCCAAGCCCTGCTGATTTCCCAAATGTGTACATGATTTTAAAAATACATAGACTTCCTAACACTTGCTTGTAAATGAGAATCTATTTTCATGGCAATTCTTTATCATAAATATGATAATATGCATTTTTAACCATACATACATACATACACAGGGAATACTAAATATTTATTCCTGCTTTTGGAAGAAATTTCTTCATATTCCTGCATTCGGGTCAGATCTTCCAAACTGTAACCAGCAGACACAGAGCTTACTACTAGATGTGGTCCCAGTGACAAACACAGGAACCAGTTCACAGGCAGAGGGACAAATCCAGCAGTCTTTATGCAGTTAAAACTTCAGTGAAAGTTTTCCTGAATAGGGATCATATAAAGACTGCAAGGGTTTTTTGCCACAGGTAATTTTCCATTGAAAAATTAGGAGAAACTGACCTGTTGCTTCAAACAGACTCCACAATAATTTTCTTAAGAGAAGGGGCTTGCCCCAATGTCACTGGCCAAAAATTCTCTCCCCGCCCCTTTTATCAAGTATACTGTGCACCACAGCTATTTCTGTAGCATTATATCATATAGATACACCTGAATGTATTTGTGAGGCACTTTGGGACATTATGGAATCATAGAATGTCAGGGTTGGAAGGGACCTCAGGAGGTCATCTAGTCCAACCCCCTGCTCAAAGCAGGACCAATCCCCAATTTTTGCCCCAGATCCCTAAACGGCCCCCTCAAGGATAGAACTCACAACCCTGGGTTTAGCATGCCAATGCTCAAACCACTGAGCTATCCCTCCTCCCTGAATGAAAACCGGACCAGGCTAAAGCCTTGGGTTGTATTCCTGGCCCTGCCATTGGCCTGCTCTGCTGCTACTGGTAAAACTTTCTGGGTTGACATGGCCTGAGACTGAACACCCTTTTCCTCCTGAAGCAGCCCCTCCCTGGAGGCCATCAGTACTTAACCCCTAAGTCAGGAGGTGCTTGGCTCCCATCAACTATACTTTTACTTGTATTACACTCAGAGATAACAGTATTATAACCGGGCCCTCTTGAGTCCATTATCGTTGTAGAGGAGATAGGAGTTTTAATAAGAAAATTTCAGCTTCTTCCACACAGACAGAAAAACTGAGTCGGTGGATCCAAGGCTGGATTGTAAAAATCTGGGGCCATCACCTGGGAAATTATAATAATACCTAGCCTTTCCATAGCTCTTTCCATCAATAGATCTCAAAGTACTTATGGAGACCCACATCGTTCTTATTTTACAGATGGAGAAACTGAGGCACACAGCGCATGAGTGACTTGCTCCAGGCCACCCAGCAGAGCAGGCACAATATAAATGTCAGTGCTGTATTACTGCTGTGGGTAACAGATATTCATAAAATGGCATATATTTACTAATGCATATGTATGTATAGTAATGTATCATAAACCATGTTAAGTAATCTTAGCATACTTTGGTATTTAGGCTCCTACATGGTGTCTGTTCATTTCAGACACCAAGAAGTAAACATAAGACTGTGCCTGACATCACCCCAATTCTACATTTAATTAGAGAGAGATGCTATTTTTGCAGAGTTATATTTATGCATAATTTCTCAAGTAACTGTAGGACTATTTGACTCTGATCCCTTATAGGCCACACTGATGCTTTGGGTGTCCTGCAACTCTCCCTTGGGAGGTGTGGTTCCATCTCTCCATTCTGAGGGCAGCACCTAAACAGCACAATTTAGCCCTTACTTTGCAGAATATCCTTCAGACATTCTCAACACTGGTGTTCTACATAGAGGATGGATTGATTAAGGGTTCAATCTTGCAAGGCACTCAACGCCCACCTCACATGTCTGTTCAACACCTGGCAAAATTGAGTCCTAAATGAGCAGGCTTCGCTTTTTGAAAGATAATTCCATACATAAAACTGTTGTGCAGGAACAGAGATGATTACAACTTTCTAACATGCTGGTACACTTATTTACCCACCATTACAGTATATGTCATATACAGGTCGACATCTCTCAGCAGACCTCATTAACTTCTAAGGCTAGTCAGGGAAGAGTGTCTATAACTTAGAACTAAAATATCTCTTGAAACAAGCGCTGCACGAAACTGTGGGAAAATATACAATTGTGCAGTTTTGTTTTGGGAGATTTCATGACTAGCAAAAATTCTCTTCTTTGTGAAATAATATTTTGCATCAAAAAGAAAAAAATATCATTTGCTGGTGATCCTTTTCTGAAAAATGGAGTTCTTATCACTCCATATTTCATAAATTTAGTGAAATATTTTTACATTTACATTTGTCAATTTTCACTGAAAATGGTTTCTCAGATGATAAATGCAAAATGTAATATAAATTTTCAACTATCTTACAAAACTCAAACAACCTCAAATTGAACATTATCAATTTCATTGACATATTTGCACTGCTCTGGTTGTATCGTTTTATTTGGGGATAATGTTTCAGACCCATAAGTCTCAAGTGCTGAGAAGAAACTTGCTTACTCCATTCTACGGTCTAATAGGAAAACTGAAATAAAAATAGACCAAAATAAAATAGACCATAATAACGTCTTTGCAGAACATAAACCAGCACTGTTGAGACAGAAACAAATTGGCTGCCTGTCAAAAGAGTAGTGTAACACTGATACACCCCAGTCATCAGTGGGCTGGATTGAATCTGGGACCTCTGGAGCTAAATGCATGAGCCAAAAACCACATGGCAGTTAGCTCAGGGTGTAGCAGACTCATTAATCTCTAAGTGGTCTCGGTGCCACTAGAGAGGACGGAACACCACACCCAAGAAGTGTGTGGGTTACAGTAGCGCTAGCTGAAAACTGGAATTTCCATTTGTCAGGAAATTCCAACATTTCAGAATTTCCTTGAATCCTGAATTGGAACAAAAAGTAAATATTTTGAAATTTCTCACAAAACAAACATTTTGAAAAAATTCATTTTGGAAATATCAAAGTGGCATTAATGAATCACCTCATTTTGACTTTACCATTTAGATTTTATTATGTAATATAACACAAAAATAACTACAGTCAAAATGAAGTGCTCTGATGTTATTAGAATTTTGTTTACTGAAATACATTCTTCATATAAGCCCCAGTCAATGTTGGTCAACAAACCATCTCAATGAAGCCCCACATATGTTATAATACTGCATCCATCCCTGATATATTCATTTAGTTTAAAAAACCCAAACAGTAAATGATATTAGACATCATTCTAAAATCTTGCATATTTAGTCTTGAGAAAAGAAGACTAAGAGGGACCTGTTAATAACTGTTAGGGAGAAGACAGTGATTAACTGTTCTCCATGTCCAGGGAATGTAGGACAGGAAGCAATCAATTGAATCTGCAGCAAGGGAGATTTAGGTTAGATATTAGGAAAAAGTTCCTAATTATAAGGATAGTTAAGTACTTGGTCATGTTTCGACCTCTCAAGGTCTCTTCCAGTACTAAATATATGTATGGATTCTACAACTGTTTCAGATTCTACTGACTCTCTTTGGAACTATATGGCTCAATTTATCATAATTACTCTGCGTCACCATACAATGTCCCAATGGCACAAACATACCTTAAAGTTTCATGGCTTTAAAAAGTATCACTTTTCACTGATATTTATGACTTTGAAAAAAGTGAAAGTTTTTCTAGCAAAACACACTAAATATAATGAATATATGATAATCACAGCTCCACGGTTTAGATTTAGGTTCTCAAAAGGATGATATTTAGCCTTCTCTTTCACCAAGAAGCTAAATCTAACAAAAAATTACCCTGTCAGAAAAAATAATAGCATTCCCCATTCATAATTTACATATTTAAGGGGAAAAAGCACTATATTTCCTTTGTTGCTGCACTGAATACTACTCATAAGTCCTTAGAACATCAAGTTTACAAAATATGAACCTCCCTTTCTAATGATACTTTCCATGAGATATTTCAATTCACCCAATTGCTATTAATACTATTTGCCTTTATAGAAATGCAAAACTACTCTATATGCTATAATGAATACAATACAAGGAAGGATTTCTGTGGAAGCCAAAAGCACTTTCTCTCATCTCATTGACAATATTAAGCCACTCCTGGCATTACATATATTTATCTTACTCAATGAGTTGGCCAATGAGGCATAGTTCTGTATGTAAGCGGTCAAGCATTGTACTATGGCTGTCAGGTTGGCACACTAATTCTATGTTTCACAGGAAGAAACTGGAAAATCTTGAATGCCCTCTTCTTCAAATATAATAAATCTAAGAGGCAGTAAACAACTCTTTCTATGGCAGTTACAGACACAGATTCTTGATTCAACAATGCTCATGGAAAACTATTTTATGCAAAGTGTTCCTAGTACTTACCACTAACGTTTACTATGTGATCTCTTTCAATGATTCATAAGAAATTACTAAGGTAGCTATTAAGATCTACTGAATCATTCATGGAACATGCTAAGCACAAGTCGCTTGTAATGCAAGCTGATTTGAACAGATTAAATTTTAAATTCAAAGTGTATGTCAGCTTTAAAGACAATTACTCAATGTCAGTGGGGCTTAACTTTCTACAGAAAACACCGGAAGATCATTATTTAAAAAAAAAAAAGAGGGGCGAGAATTCAGTCACCAGTATGCTGAAAAATGTGGTTTCATAATTAGATACCCCTATAGAACCAAATCCAGCTTTGTATGGAAAAGAAGATTTGATTTCATTTCAGTATAAAGACATCTTCCTGAGAACAGAGCTACTCAAATTTACTTATACAAAGAGGCAATTTAAAATGCTATATATTATATATAGTACATTAAATATTGTACATATTATATAATGATGAAAACTCCAGCATTCATTTTAAAGACTCTATGTCGTAGATATATTAAATAGTACAGCTATTCAAAGGGGACTTTCCTCAAAGGCAATTCAACTTGGCTTCTAGTTGTTCATATGCAAGTCAAATATACAGTTGGATAGGGTCTGGCAAATTTGAACTACTATGAAAAAGAAAAGAAGAAGTTAAATCAAAGTATTTTTTTATTCTTTTTTCTTAGCCCTCTAAGACCTTTCATTTTTTTAATCATAGGTTACCCTTCTTGAGAGGTTGAATTCATGTTACCTTACAACTTTGTACTGCAAAGACAAAGTTTTGAATCCATTTAGCCAGTACCTCAAAAATGCAGAATTCCTGAACTACAGTAACAAGATTTAATTTCAGAATTCAGAGTAATTCTTTAAGCAGTAAACGTAAGGGCTTACACAGTGACAAGTTAATTGCTCCATGGTCTAAGACTTCTTTTGCAAGAGCATATTAAATTGTGACTATCATCAAAGACTTCCAGTGGGGCATTTTATCTAATTAGTAATATTTGTGACACTTGACTCAGAATTTAATAGCCATCAGGTCAAACTATAGCATTCTGGTCTTTAAATTAAGCAATACCTAAGAAGTCAGATAATACTAGCAGTTTATGTCTGATTTGTATGAAGCATTGTTAACAACAATTAGCAACATGCTCCAGAATGGAAATATCCTGCATTACATCACATTTGACTCTACAAAGAATAAAAATATTGACATTTCTTAAACGCACATTAGTGATAAAGCACAATGAAAAGTAATAGAACTGATAAGTGGGCCCATAAATTGGTAACGTTTGGGTGAATAAAAGTGCCTTCTTTTTTGGTCTGTAATATGTCCTTAACCTTTAACACACTGAAATCTATCAGTATGTTCTTGGGGATTTAGCCAGATAACTATTAAAATCAATGGAAGTCATGGCGCTTAATCCCTGAGTTAGCCTTGAAAATTTCAACTTTCATTCTTATTTCTGAAGCACTGTGGAATTATTCAACAAGCACATATGGGGAACTGGGAAGATCAGAGCTAGTGAGAGTCTGGAAACAAAAGAGAACTTGGAAATGTTTTCACAATCGAGCGATATCTCTAATGTGTGTGCTGCTTTCCTACTGTCTAGCCAGAAAGCTTGCTGGCTAATGTACAGTCTGGATAAGGCAGAGATAATGTTGGTAAAATGAAACAAACAGTGGGAAGATGTAGGGCAAGATTATATAACTCCCTTTGTTGAAGGATTTTACCACCTTTTAGTACTGAAGGTCTCTTGAATACCAAGTTTCTCTTGTTTGCTTCTCGATACCTAAAAGCAAATGAAGCTGTATCTGAATTCCATCTGGAACCCCAGATTGTGAATTTCTGTATCAGAAGATGAATAAAATTCCACAACAGCAGGATTATACAGTTTCCCCCTTACCTTCCAGCTATTTCTCTTTTTATAGCATTATCTCACTCTTAACCAGATTCAGCACAGTCATGGGGAAAGTGCCAAAGACACATAATTTAATTCCCCTACATGTACAAATACCTACTTAGAAAAAAATAAATTATTTCTCATAAAAATATTGAGCCAAGTCCTGAAGTTTTTACTTATACAAAACTCCTGTTAAAGTCTATATGGGCTTTGTCTGAGTAAGGACTTCAGGATTTAGCTCACTATATATTATTCAATTATCAGCTCAGTTCTGTCTGTAAAACTCACATGGCTTTAAGTGCTGTTGCACATATCCAAGTAAAGAGTTTGATTCCCTCAGTCCAAAATATTGACAGAATAGCTAGGACCTTTGGGAAAGTCAAACGGTAATTTAGAATTCAGAAGCCGTTACTATTTTGCCCTCTGCAAGGTGTCAGATATCCTGTCTTGGTTTCATTCAGAGTGGCTGAGCCATTTATTGTAACTTTTTATGTGTAATGTGCCCAGGGTATTTTTATGCGAGACTAAATAAAAGAAAACGCCTGCCATGCACATGTAGCCAGCAGAATGCCAAGCAGCATGTAACCAAACACAAATATGCAGAAACTTCAGCAACAACACACGGAATACTTCCTTGGCCAGATTTTTCAATATCTGAGATTTACACAAGGTCTTATTCCAAAAAATATCTCAACCACTACACATGTAAATCCTCAGTCAATGGGAAGTCAATTAAAGTCAGAGAGATGTATAACTCAAACCTTGAGCACCACTTTAAAAATTTAGGGATAAATCAATTTGCCAATTATTATATTTTTATCAATTTAGGGATATATCATAAAGAGAACAAAGAACAAAGTGTTGCGCACATACTGCAACACTGCCTCCAGGAAATCTTTCCTCTTATAAAAAGGATTTGTCTGTCAATAAAGGGTAATTATATACATGTGTCCTGTATATTTTGGAACATTTCATAATTTCATTGATAAAAAACTGTCAAATATTATTTGACTCAATTCCAAACCTCATCTTCAACCTTGAGTTATTAATTTCAGAACATTTTCTGTGTCATAGTCACATTGATTCATACGAGGAGAGTATTTTGTCCTGAGTGTTCAAATGTCAGAAAGTTGGGAACAAAATGTTTCTTCCCATCCACTTGTATAACCAAACCCACATTTAAAGAGAATCATTCATTATTCAATTTCTATATTATATTTGATACCTTCACTTTTCACAAGAAAAAAGTTCTCCTGTAACTTTATTTTTTCAGACCACCATCTTCTGTTTTCTGTTTGTACAGCGCCTAGTACATGGGGTCCTGGTTCACAACCGGGGCAACCCCAATTCAAATAATAAATAACAATTAAAATATATTATGCCTCTTCTCACTCATTAAGTAACAGCTTATGGGATGTCCCAGAATGTACTGTCCAGATATGCTTTCCCAGTGTAAGATGTTGTTCCAAGCCCTTTAGGAGCCAGAGCAAAAGATAGGAGGAAGATCATCCTCATTGGCCAGATAGAATTCAGTCTCCTGATGTTATGGGTCAACTGCCAGAAAAGCGAAGAGTGGCACCTGCTGACAATCGCTTCATGCCTGAAGAGACGAAAGTTTCAGCATGAAAGCAAAGGAAGCAAAGCATTAAAGGAACTGGAAAAAAAAGGTAAGTAGAAGAAGAGAAAAAGAAACTAAGAAATTTACTAGATAAAGCAAGGAGTTGGGGATGGACAAACTCTTGGTAGTTCTGCCTAGTCACAAATCCATTCAAATGATGTGTTTGAAAGTATGATGTGAACTTGCATGCCATTAGAATTATTTTCTGCTTAAAGGACACTGTGAAAGAAGGAGCAGAGAGAAAAAAAATAATGAAAGGTGTAGTGAAAATAGAGCAAAGGAAAATATAAATTCAGAGGGACTGGGAATACAGCAGGGATGGGAAGAGAGCATTTCTGAAAGAGAAATACTATGTGTGTGTAGTTCAAAAAAGTTCAAACTCATGCAGAGACTAAAGTATGGAAAATTCAGCCTGAGTTATATGCAACTGAAAACAGACAGTCATAATCTAAAGTATTAGGAAACCTTAAGTATAGGTTACTATGCTCTCCACCTATAACACCCATAAGGCACCCATTTTTATCATTCTAACTTTGGAGTTTGCATACCCGTTGGATCTAGCTGGGACAATGAAGAGGGGAAGAGAAAGTAACAGGTCTGTGCACTGTAATCTTTTCCCCAGCCCTTCACAGGCCCCATCCACAAGGATCTGTTACTTGGGAGGAGGCTGGTCAACAGTAAGAAGGGTGGGAACGAGAGATCATGCCTGGTTCCATGGCAGTATTCCCTCTCAACTGTATGGGGTTATTCAAAGTAAGTTCATGTTTTCCCTGTCAACATTATCTCATTCGTTGCCCTCACACTCTGATAATCCCTTAGGGAGGAGGTTGGCAACAGCAGTTGTTCACATCATGATAGTCCAATGAGCCAGTGCAAAGGCATAGAATCTCTACAGATTTCTGGGGGACCACTTCTTTAGGGAGCTGAATCCTCTGCTTGTTCTGTATGATGATCCCCATGAAAACAAAGCAGTGGAAGATCTAAGTAGAAATTCAGGGAGTGCTCTGTTTTCTACCTGGTTTTTCCTACCTAACAGGCAATCTTGCTAATGGAGATTGTCAGAAAAAAAAGTTAACTCAGGTCTGTGAAATATACCTCAGATATAAATAACTGCGTAAACCCAGGTATCTCTCTCCTCACACGCTGCATAGTTCACTTTTAATAGGACACACCGTACATTTAATTTTAACTTCAGTCTAGTGTCCCTTATAAACAGGTAAAATTACTTCAGTCTCTAAGCAAGGGCTCTTGCATCCATCTGCATAGTCAACTAAATCTTTAAATTCTGCAGTTATGATCCCTTGGATTAAATTTTGGATTATAAACTCCTTCTCATAAATGTTCAAATCTTCTTTTCCTTATATTAGTTGATCTTATAACAGCCTGAGGCACTTACTTATGGAAAAGCAAAGACAAGGGTACCTTTCATGTCCCTTGCATTTCATTTTTAAATTTGAAGGCTGTTAAAACAATAGCCATCTTCTGCTGCTAGGGAAACACGTTCTAGCTAAGTCAAATGATCCCTTTCATCACACAAAACAGACACAATAGATAAATTAGATAGACCAGGTCCTCCCTACCTACTTAAGATGCAACTCACATTGATAGCTAAGCACCGATCTGGCGATCTAAAGATCAGAAACCAGGATTATTTCTTATTTTTTTCCCATCTCCCTGAAAGCACATAAAACGTTATAAAATTTTAATTATGTGCTGTAACACAATACAAAGCCCATCTTTTCTCCCTTACTTGCAAGAAGGTTGGTAAAGCTGGAGAGTGGCTGGAGGGGGTGAGTTTGTTTGTATGGTTTATTTATTTTTATAATCACATATTTCCTGGGTAATGTTATCTCAGATCAAATACATGAATCCATTTCTGTATGAATATATACTTAAGAATGCCAGCAGTGCACAGAGATTGGGACATCCACTGTTTTCTGTACAATTAGTGTAAATTTGAATAAGTAAAGCCACTGGTGATGTGTAGATATTGAGAAGATCCAGCAAAGTCAGTATCCAGAATTTTCAGGAGTTAATATTTTCAAACAAGTAGTTCCATGGGAGAAAATGACAGAAAACTCATGGCTCAACTTTCTGTACAGTCTTTTGTATTATTTAAACTGGGATTTGATGAGCCAATGAATGTCTGGATCATCTTGTGCAGACTGGAAAATTATACTGAATCATATTAAGCAGGAGGATTTTAAAAGGCTATTTTATGAAACTTTAACTGTCTGAACTGCTCAAAGCTTTTAGCTCAGGCATCCTTACTAGCATTTAAAATATTATTTACTATTTCATGCACATCATGTACATCTTTCACCTTCTTTTAGTCTCAGCTCTCTCTTTCATGCTTTAAGTCCTTTAACTAGCAAAAAACGGATTGTTCCGTGCTCTCTTAATAGGGTTTTGTTTTTCAGTCATGCCTATTTTCTTGGACATCTATGTAATGCCGAAGAGGGAATATAATGTGTGTACCTGGGGGCTGGGCTACTCCAGACAGCCTTATGAGAATTTCTGCTTCACAATCAGACAGTTTATTACTCTGTTTTCTTTTTTATATTACAGCAACTTTTTTCTTTCAGCTAGTTTCTTGCTCCTTCAGCTGATTTTCAGTGTTTTGTTCACTCTGTCATTATCAGCATAATCTAGAATCTACATCAACTTGTTTGACATATTGAAACGGAAGTCTTTTCCCCTCACGGTTTGGCCAAAGTTTTCAACCTTGAGTGCTTAAAGCTAGTTATCTAGATTTCTACTGTTAGACACTCAAGTTTGAAAATTCTGGCTTATGGATTTATCCTTACTCTACAATGAGTTGTGCACTAGTCTTTATAGTATGCCTGCAGGTTTGCAACAACTAATCAAACCAAAACAAACATTTAATTTATTATTTGTTAAGTGCCCACAATGTGCTCAATTCAGTACAAGCAAAAAGAATACATGGTCCCTGCCCCATAAACGTAAATGGAGGTTAAAATCCAAACAAATTTAAAGAATAGGTACAACAAAATGACAGATCAGCAAAATCATCTTGTGCCCTGTAGCAACCTGCATAGAACTTGGAGGAAGGGAGCACAGGTTGCAGGATGGAAGAATTTGGAGAAGGCCCTAGGAACTCAGTCTGTATGTCCATGGTTGGAATGCTAGCTGCAGTTGTAGTATCTCTGTAGATAGTTCTCTTTATTAAGAGACAGTTTCATTTTAAGAAATATAGCATCCTTTCATGTTATTACCCAGTACGTGGTACACAAAACATTCTCTAAAAAGCTACAAATCATACTAAATGGTGTTTCAGCTCCCAAATGGGAAGAGCCCTGGTCTGAGAAATTAACTCTCCAAGGAAGTTCATGGTTGTGTCTGTGTTTCCTGCCTCTGGGAAAAAGGGGAACTCTTTTGTAACAGCAAATCTAGCAACAGGAGGGGAGCTGCCTCTGTACTATCTTCCAGCAATAAACAAATGTGACTCTGTCTGTCTGTTGAATTTGTGCCTAATGTCACTATTTTGGAAACTCTGCCTTGCTTCTGCTAGCCTGCTAATAAATAGGTCACATAATTATTAGTATCCATTATTTCCATTACAGAAATGCCTAGTGAGTCCATCCCCCTTATGCTAGGTAGGGGTTGCCAGGTGTCCAGTTTTCAACCAGAACACCTGGTCAAAAAGGGACCCTGGTGGCCGTTAAAAGCGCAGTTAGCATAGGAGAGGCAAGTTCCCTACCCAGCTCTGCGCAGCTCCCAGAAGCAGTGACATATCCTTCCGCTCCTAGACGTAGATGTGGCCAGGGGAAAACCACAGCTAATGGGAGCTGCAGGCGTGGCACCTGCGGGCAGAGGCAGAGCGCACTGTGCAAAGCCTCCTGGCCGCTCCTATACTTAGGAGACGAGACATGTTGCCACTTCCAAGGAGCCCCCCAAAGTAAGTGCCGCCCAGAACCCCCTCCCACACCCCAACCCCTTGCCCCAGCCTAGAGCCCCTCCCACATCCTGAACCCCTCATTTCTGGCCCCACCCCGGAGGATAGGAAAGTGTGATAAACTGTAAATGGCACAACACCACCACCATTGATTAAGTAACATTAACATGATTATACAGGAACATGGTTACCACTGAAATTCAGCTTGCCATGTAAGGCACTGTACAACCCTCTAGCATGCAATTTCTGTGGATTAGCAAAGAAGCAGCCAAGGAATAATATTCATATCACAACAAAATGTTTGCAGAGACAACCATCTACCATCTCTTCTTAATTACTGTTTCTCAGCTATCTCCCATGAAAATCATCTTGTGCTGGCATATTGGTTATTTTATCATTTAGTCAAACTAAATATAATTACTTTTTAATATATCTTCATGAATCTAAATCCTTAATTACTGTCGATGATTTTCTATGAATTCCTTCCAATTTGTTGCTTCACTTCTAGTGCCAACTTGCACAGAATTCTAAGTGCAGTCCTTCCACTGCTGGAAAGAAAGATGATCTACTCTCTGGGCCACAGTATGTACAGTAGGTAGTGTATGCCAATGGAGAAGACATTGGACTGAGAGTCAGAAGACCTTGACTTCAAAATCTGGACCGAAACTTAGATTTTGAATTTTGTTGCTTAAGCCCCTCTCTAATTAGTGTATGAGGATTTTCCAGGCTCCTAGCCAAATGACTATTTTATAAAGGTCATATATATCCATCCAAAGGCTCCACATGGTAACATAATCATTTGGGGGTATTCTGTGATGCAGCCCAATGTTACGATAACATACTGATAATAACAAAAGATGTAGCATTAGAAAACTGAATCCAAGAGTATAAAGTTCAAAGTTTGTTCTCTAGGTTGTTTCATGGTATAACTCCTAAATGTTAAACAAATATACATTATTTCCTCCCACACCCTGAAAGTATATTTACAAAAATCAGAATTTATTTTCTGTGGTATTTTTTTCTAATTAAAATTGAAGGAGTAAAGATTTCTTCCATAAAGCTATGTTGCTCCTTAAATAGAGCATCTGTTTTGGGTTGGGTACTTTATGACAGAGGTTCTCAACCTTTCCAGACTACTGTACCCCTTTCAGGAGTCTGATTCGTCTTGTGTACCCCCAAGTTTCACCTCACTTAAAAACTACTTGCTTACAAAATCAAACATAAAAATACAAAAGTGTCAAAGCACACTGTTACTGAAAAATTGGTCACTGTCTCATTTTTACTATATAATAATAAAATCAGTCAATTGGAATATAAATATTGTACTTACATTTCAGTGTATAGCGTATT
The DNA here is from genome assembly GCF_009764565.3 of Dermochelys coriacea. Taxonomy (NCBI): domain Eukaryota; kingdom Metazoa; phylum Chordata; order Testudines; family Dermochelyidae; genus Dermochelys; species Dermochelys coriacea. The sequence goes on from NC_050068.2 coordinate 282,275,256, forward strand.
GAGCAGTATAAGCAAGACATTGTCTGTATGAAATTTTAGTTTGTACTGACTTTGCTGATGCTTTTTATCTAGCCTGTTGTAAAACTAGGCAAATATCTAGATGAGTTGATTACCTCCCGGAAGACCTCTGTGTATCCCCAGAGGCACACATACCCCTGGTTGAGAAGCATTGCCTTAATAGACTCTTTTAGAACATGAACTGTCACAGTATTTTTAATATCTCCCGATATGGAAGCTTTCCATATCCCTAGTCATTTTTGTTGCCCTTCTCTGTAATTTTTCCAGTTCTAATGTACTTTTTTTGAGATGATGCGACCAGGGCAGCACTCAGTATTCAAGGTGTGAGCGTACCATGGCTTTATATAGTGGCATTATGTTATTTTCTGTCTTATTATCTATCCCTTTCCTATAATGGTTCCTAACATTCTGTTAGCTTTTGTGACTGATGCTGATTCCTCATCTTTGTTTCCTATCTTTTAACCAGTTATTGATCCCGAAGAGGATCTTTTCTCTTAACCCATGACTGCCTACTTTGGTAAAGAGACTTTGATAAGGTCCCTTAGCAAAGGTTTTCTGAAAGTCCAAGTACACTGTATCCACTTGTCCACATGTTTGTTGACCCCCACCCCCCCAGAGAATTCTAACAGACTGGTGACTCATGATTTCCCTTTACAATGGCTGTGTTGACTCTTCCCCAACATACTGTGTTAATCTCTCTGTCTGATTATTCTATTCTGTACTATAGTTTCATCTAATTGGCCTGCTACTGAAATTAGGATTACTGACTGTAATTATACTACTAAGGATTGTTATCTAGGGCTATGCTGGCCCCTCAGTAGCTGTGTCAGAACACCACATTAAGGTTGGCAGAGAGGCAGAGCCCCTACCATGCACTCCCCAAACAGCACAGAGCTTGCCCTGCTACCACAATCTCCACATCCCCCGAGAGTCAATAGCTCTGCACCAAAAAAAAGTTATAAGTATCTGAAAATGTTATGCACAGTTCAAGTTAGGTGGGTTGTGTATCAGGAACCCCTTGATGAAATGACCCCAGAATTTACCTTACATTCATAGACATGTAAGGCTAGAAGGGATTTTGAGAAGTCATCAAATCCAATCCCCAGTGCTGAGGCAGAGCCAAATAAATCTAGACTATTCCTGACAGGTGTTTGGCCAGTGTGTTCTTAAAAGCCTCCAAAGATGGGGATTCCACAACTTCTCTTGAAGCCTATTCAAGTGCTTAACTACTCTTGTACTTTGCAAGTTTTTCCTACTATCCAACCTAAATCTCTCTTGCTGCAGATTATGCCCGCTTCCTGTCCAACCTTTAGTGAAGATGGAGAACAATTGATCACCATCCTCTTTATAACATAGTTGAAGACTATCATTAGGTCCCACCTCAGTCTTCTTTTCTCAAGATTAAACATGCCCAGATTTCTTAACCTTTCATAGTAGGTTGGGTATTTTATCATTTTTGTTACTTTCCTCTGGACTCTTGCCAGTTTGTCCACATCTTTCCTAAAGTGTGGTGCCCAGAATTGGACACTGCCCTTCAGTTGAGGCCTCACCAATGCCAAGTACAGCAGACAGTTACCTCTCTTCTCTGACATACAACACTGCTATTAATACTTCCCAGAATGAAACAAGCCCTTTCCTCACATTTTTACTATCCTGCACCACCATGGGATACATCAAATGTCAAGGCAAACTGAGTTAGCTTGTGGATTTTAGAGCCCTTAGAATAGTCAGTTGTCTTGTAAACAGTAAGCGACTCTCAACCCTAATTATAGCAGAGCTGCTGCTCCACTATAATACAGCCAAAATCCTGCAAACCTCTCTAAAGATGATTAGGTCCCGAAAGGGAGCTGAATCAGTGCCACTTCTGTCAATAAAGATGACAAGTCAGGGAAAGCCCTGAGCTCTGTGAAATTGTGCTCTCAAGAGGCTCCATCTACAGTATCACTGAGATGAATTTTGAGGATAGAGCAGGGTCCAAAGGCCACACTCTCCATTCGCAGTACAGCAAACCAGCCCTATTCAGCAAAGCAATTAAACATGCACTTATGTGCTTAACTTTAACGTTAAGTCCAAGTGAATTTAATACTAAGCACATAATTAAGTGCTTTGCTGAACACAAATTGATGTAAGGACATCTCCAAGCTTTTCATTGAACTGGGGCCAGAGCAAGGAGTGCAGTCGTTCAGAGGGTATAGCTGCAGCTATGGAGCAGCTTTTCTTGCCCTTTGTGGTGTAGGGAATGATTACGTTTCCTTTATCCCCATGGAGAAACCCTGCTCAAAGCCAATTTACTCAAGCTTTGCATGGGGAGGAAATGTATTTACATCTTAGTTAGCTTCTATTGTTAAATTGTAGGTACATGGGTAAGTACTGATTGATACACAAGATCTAGTTATGCTGAGTGATTTATGGAAGTAGCAGGCAGGGAGCTGCAGCAGATAAACTTCCATCTAGTAAAATAAAAACAGTAAACATAAGCGTAAGTTAATTTCTGCTACAATAATAAAAATAAATGAGAACCTTGAAACGATCTCTCATAAATAGGAGATGAAATAAATGAACCCAATTAAAATAAAAATAGGTTTCCGCCTAGTATTTCACATAAGAACATAATTCTTTTCAAGCTTTTAAAAGTAGTTCCTTCAGTGTGTAAGTTTGGAGAATCCTCTTCATCCACCTCCAGCTTTCTGTAGGGATTCCAGAGGGGTTTCTTTAGTCCTCTCCTCCTCTCCACCTTAAGTCTGGCTGATCTCGTCCCTAAACACATTTAACTACGGCCACTAGACGGATGGCTCAGAGTTCTACCTTCTTCTCTAGACCTGTCTCCTTCCATCCAAACTAAAATCTTGGCTTGTCTCTTTGACATCTCCTCATGAATGTCTAGTTGTCAGCTTAAGTTCAATATGGCTCAAACAGAGCACTTAATCTTCCCCCTCTCCTCTACTTCTTTCTTGTGGACAACACCACCACCCCGCCTGTTACACAGGCCTGCAACTTGGGCATCATTTTTCATGTGGACCTCTCTTGATGTCTTCACCTCCAAACTATGTCTAAAGCTTGCCAATTCTTTCTGCATAACATCTCTAAGATATGGTCTTTCCTATCCATCCTCACAGCTAAAGTTTCAATCCAGGCTCTTACCATCTCATGTCCTGAGAATCACAACGTCCTTTTCTCTGGCCTTGACAAATGCAATCTTGTCCTGCTGATATCCATCCAGATGCTGCTGCAAAAGTTCATTTTCCTCGCCCAGCACGTTGACCATATCAATCATTTCCTTCTGTCCCTCCACTGACTCACCCTTTTCTATTGCATCAATCAAACTGCTGGTCTTCACTTTCAAGGCTCTTCACAGACTGTCCCCATCCTACCTCTCATTCTCTATCGAGAGTTCAACTCCTGCCTCCAAGCAGCTCATGATACCAGCATCCATATTCCACTTCTTAACCAAGTACCTTCATGACTTTTCCCATGCTGCTCCACGTGCTTGGATGGAGCTCTCCATGAAGATACCTCATTTTCATCTTCAAATCTCTCCTTTCTCATGAGGACTAGAAAACACATGACAGTTAGGTCCCTGGTGTGCTGAGACCACCGCCTATCAAGCTGACCGAAACTGTCTCATTGTTTCCTTGTACTGCCCTGCCAGTCTCACTGTGTCCCTCTCTTGATTCTTGTTTTGTTATTAGGATGTATGCTCCCTGGGGGAGGGACCATCTTTTTGGTTTGTATTTGTATAGCACCTAGCAGAATGGGGTTCTAGTCCATGACTAGCCCGTGCTGCTGAAAAGGTATGGCAGTTGGGCCAAGTAATCCACCATCTCTGCTCAACTGTGAAATTGTGGTGTAAAAATCAGCTGTAGAGTAAGGGTGGTGATTGGTTGAGTTATGTCTGATATCACAATGGTCTAGTAACCTTGGCATGGAATAGATACATACTTTACTTAGCTGTACACTGCACATGTGTAATTCATAAAGTTAAAATATCTGAACACTTACAAATTGGATGGTAACAGATTGCGAATCAGTGTGATGATTTAATCTATTCATATTCTGAACAAAAAGAGCTCTTAACCATGCTTGTAGCAGTCTCTATTGCTTCTCACTGACTCAGATGACATTCTAGGTTTCAGAGTGACATACAGACAGATGACAAAACTAGAATCTTATTATATAGATCATTATGCTCATCATATGATGCGTCAGGTCTGTAGTGTCTACCTTATTACATAAATTTGACTAAACATTTACGTCTTCATATAAAATGTTACTACTATATTCACATGAGATATAAATAATAAAACGTACTTAATTTTTTTTAAATGGAAGGCCTGTTTGAAATAGATGGATAGTCTCACTCCACTTTACAGTGAAAAGATGCCTCCAATCACAAAAACGACCACCCATAGTAATTATACATTGGTTCCCGTGTGCTGTAAACAAATCAATGACAGATTTCCAGTGTTGTCAATCCAGCCCCTTTCATGTTAATATGGCTTAAAACAAAAACAACAAAATAAAAAAAGTCCCCTCTTTAAGACTGCAGTGATGGGTGCCAATAACAAAATCCAAAGATACATTTAACATCCCTTTTTGATTCCTAGTCACATTTTTGGTAATACTGTGCTAGGTATAACATTAAAGTCTATTTTACTTACACATCCACACCAGGCTGTATACACACTCTACTGAAGCTAACTGAATCGATCCATCAGGCAGGCTTCATGTGACTTGTGCAGGGTTTTGCCTCATTTGCTTCCAGCCAACATGAAGACAGAGTATCAATATAGCACAAACTAAAAATAATGTAAGACACATCTCTATCACAACTGCTCTTTCACTAAAATGAGGTATTTTTCAGATAGATCATTTGATGGTTAAAGGAATTAACATATTTTCCTTTGTCAGAGTTCCTGAAGAGAATGCTTAAATATGCAGGAAATGAGTGCTACACTTAACGGCTCTATAGAAAAATCTGACGCCACTATAAACGCACAATTTAGAGCAGTAAGTCTGTAATGTACTTACTCAACAGCATTCATTCTCAGGCAGGGCCAGCAATATTCTCTCTTTTGAAGGGAGAAAGCCAACACTAATTTTTCTCTCTCCAGATCCTTCCAAAAATCAATGAGAGAGTCAATGGAAGAACAAAAAGAAAAGGAGGACTTGTGGCACCTTAGAGACTAACAAATTTATTTGAGCATAAGCTTTCGTGAGCTACAGCTTAGCTTAGCTGTAGCTCATGAAAGCTTATGCTCAAATAAATATGTTAGTCTCTAAGGTGCCACAAGTCCTCCTTTTCTTTTTTGCGAATACAGACTAACACGGCTGCTACTCTGAAACCTGTCAATGGAAGAACAGTAAGCTACAGGCACAGTATTCCAACCTCCATATCTGGTTAAGCCCCTACAATACCACAGTCTCAACAAAGAGCATTTTTCTCCATCTTCTAACCCATGCTACAAGTAAACAATGTTGATGTACTGTCCACACTCTTGTGTGCTTATTAGATGTAAATAAACAACTGCAATAAAACATTTCTCAAGAAATCCCAACTTTGGGGGTCGTTTTCTGGTCATCATTTAGAAACCACCTCTTGATTTCCTGCCACTAAATCCCTTCTGTCCCTTCCCCTTGCCCACCATTTTTCCTGCCACTTCTCTCCCTATTCCCACTCCTCTGATCCCTATTGTGTGGAAATGCAGTGCTGCACTCAGGCCATCAGGTCCGCTCTCTTTGATCAGCCTTCTAATTGGTATTCTGCTAACATATTACAAGAACAGCCTAACGATGTTGGAGCAACCAAAATTGTGAAGTGAAAATGAAATGGAAATGAGTAACAAGGGGATATAAAGGAAGAGATCTAAGAGAATGCTACAGGAAGAGAAGAGAGACACACTGTCTTAACATTTTGTTCTGCACTTCAAGTTTTTATTGGTGCTCATCATCAGAGATTCTGAGCATCTCTATAGTAACATATAGTAAACATGCCTGTGGCAGGGGAGCATTTTTATCTGTGGTTTACAAATAGGAAACTGAGGCACAGAGAGATTAAGAGCCTGATTTTAAAAGGTATTTACGTGCATAATGGGATTTTCAAAAGCAATCAGGTGCCAAATATTCATTAATTTCAATGGGTGCTAGCTGCCTAAATGCTTCACAAAATTCCACTTGGCACCTAAATACCTTTAAAAATCTGGCCCCAGGTGACTTGACCAAGATCTCACAGGAAGTCTGTGGCAGAACCAGGAAAGGAGCAGAACTTATGAGTCCAAGTCCAAAGACTTAACCACAGAAGCATCTTCCTTCCATTGTTATTGTGATTATTTATTACTTGTGTTCCAGTAGTGCTTAGAGGCCTCAACTAATATTGGAGCCCAATTGTGCTAGGTGCTGTACAAACACATAGAAAGAGACATCCCTACCTGAAGACTTTACAGTCTAAATAGACAAAACAGACAAAGAGGGAGGGAATGAAAATACTGCTGCTTATGTTGAAGGGTGTAAAGGTCTAAACAGAAAAAAAGCTAACTGTATGCAAACTTTAGGAAGAGAATTAAAGCTGAAGATTGCATAGCATATTGGGGGTTATATTTTTCCATCAAATATGTTTTTACTAAGTGTCAAAATAATGGTCAAGTTTCATTAGAGCATAGTTGCAGTAGCTGGTAAAGCAATGTCTTCAAGCAGAATAATTCACAGTCCATTTAAAACAAAATCTGCTCCTGAAGCCTTGCAATGCTAATTAGTTCCCTCTTTTTTGGAAACGCTTCCCCCCCCCCTCGTTATAGATCAGCCCAAGTCAATTAACATTGGGGCTGATACAAGAAGGGAAGGTGAATCTGCAGATGCAATTTTTTTTCAGTGCACTCAAAGAGGTTTTATCTTCTTCAGCAAAATTGTCAATTAGGGCTAAATTCTGCCTTCACTTACCCCTCTGCATCAACAGGTACAACTTTGTCATCAGTGCACCCAATCACCTACATGGGAGGCAACTGGGGGACTGTCTAGGGGTAACCTTGGTAGGAATTTGGTTTTTAATCAGTGACATCTGAGATTACAGGGAGGCCCAATCAAAAGAATAACTTAAAACTAAAAAGCTCATTGAAATAAAATAGCTGTCCAAATTATATTTTTAGGCATCCACAGCAGAATGACTTTTAAGGTCACAATTAAGCACCCAAAAGACACTACTAAAGGTGAAAGTAAGAAAATCACCTTTTAATGAGTAGTAGTTTGATTATCTGAGACAAAAGTTGACTTACTGTGCTTGAGCAGAAGAGTTAAGTTTTCAAGTTAAAGGTAGCTAATTCCCCTACTGTAAAGAAACCCCTACTGTAAAGAAGACAAGTGTCTTGTCTGTATTTCCTGAATATGTTTTTACAGTTTCTGATCTCAAGGTGGCAGTGTTACCTTCAGGGAAGGTTGTCTGCAGCATAGATGGGAGGGAAGGCGAGCCCGGAGGGTGTCCAGCACAATCCAACCAGAGGAATCAAATAAGTAATGGCCTTTTATATCAGTTGGCCTGTCATCTGCATCCAGAGTGAGAGGAGCATCTTCTCACAGAGGTTTTCATGTCTCATATTTCTTCAAAGCAAATATACTTTAGAAAATACTTGATAGAAAATACTGGACTATCTAATCATCGATAAAGTGGACAGGTATAAGGTCCTTATTCCTTACAATATTTTAAGAAATGCCCCTTATTTCAGGTCTTACATCCCACATCCAATTTTATCATCATGCACACCATGCCCTATATTTCAGCAAAGGGTTGTATACTCTAATGTAGGATTTTGTACACTAAATAAAAACCATAATGGAGTTTGCTCTCTTAAAAATAAGCTTTGCCCCGTATTTTTCAAAACAGTTGCCATGTATGTCTTTGAAATATATGTGGTCACCCTGATAACAGGTTTTGCAATACGTAAAACAGTAATAGAAACCTCAACTTTGCAATTCACTGTTGTCCACAATGGCAGTTTGCATGGCACATTTGCCATGGCTAAAGTTTGCATACAGTTAGCTTTTTTTCTGTTTAGACCTTTACACCCTTCAACATAAGCAGCAGTATTTTCATTCCCTCCCTCTTTGTCTGTTTTGTCTATTTAGACTGTAAAGTCTTCAGGTAGGGATGTCTCTTTCTATGTGTTTGTACAGCACCTAGCACAATTGGGCTCCAATATTAGTTGAGGCCTCTAAGCACTACTGGAACACAAGTAATAAATAATCACAATAACAATGGAAGGAAGATGCTTCTGTGGTTAAGTCTTTGGACTTGGACTCATAAGTTCTGCTCCTTTCCTGGTTCTGCCACAGACTTCCTGTGAGATCTTGGTCAAGTCACCTGGGGCCAGATTTTTAAAGGTATTTAGGTGCCAAGTGGAATTTTGTGAAGCATTTAGGCAGCTAGCACCCATTGAAATTAATGAATATTTGGCACCTGATTGCTTTTGAAAATCCCATTATGCACGTAAATACCTTTTAAAATCAGGCTCTTAATCTCTCTGTGCCTCAGTTTCCTATTTGTAAACCACAGATAAAAATGCTCCCCTGCCACAGGCATGTTTACTATATGTTACTATAGAGATGCTCAGAATCTCTGATGATGAGCACCAATAAAAACTTGAAGTGCAGAACAAAATGTTAAGACAGTGTGTCTCTCTTCTCTTCCTGTAGCATTCTCTTAGATCTCTTCCTTTATATCCCCTTGTTACTCATTTCCATTTCATTTTCACTTCACAATTTTGGTTGCTCCAACATCATTAGCCTGCAAACAAAGAAGTGCTTTTTAGACAAATTTGCCTCACTGATATGTTATTTTCTCAGCAATCTCCAATAAAAAAAACACAACACTATACACTAGCTGCTAGTTCTTGTCAAGTTCCCAGTGCTGATAAAGGTGATTTTAATAATATGCTGAAACTTTACTCTGTAATTCATTCCAATTTCAAATACAGAATGAAAGGGAAAATATTTCCTGTAAGCCACTGCACAAAGTATTAGCCGCTCCATTTCAAAAGCCTAAACATACTGAACAAAATCAGAAAGAACACTCTCTCATCATCATAAGGACATCACTAATTAAGCCTGAACATGGAATTCAGGAATCTCTCTCTTTCTGGACTGAAAGCTTCCTGGGATGTCATAGCCTTACTAGGCTGTCTTAGAAAGATACATCTAATTATTTTACTTCCACCTTGGTGTGTTGGTCCCAACTTCAAGCACCAAAAAGATAGAATAAACCTGATGGAAAACTTAAAAAAAAAAAGATTGTTCACATAAGCACATTCATTTTTATTTCACTCGTAAAGGGCTACTGATGATGCCTCAATAAAAAAAAGATATTTCTAATTGAGCCTGAACTATTACAGAAGACCTGAATTGCTATTGCCTACAGTTCATTCTTTCCCAGTGACAGCCACAGCAGTAGTTGTCAAGGTAAGAACATCCATCCCTTTAAGTCATAGCTCCTATTGTGATGAGGCTTTCTACTGATGGCTCCCTAAATACCTTGAACCAAAAAAGCAATCTCTTCCTTAAAACTGGGTAGGTGTGAATATCAGCTTTTTCAGGGAAATCCATGTCCTAAAATTTCTGATTTTTAACTCCACCTTTTAGAGTACAAATGTATATATAAAGTAGTTTAATATATTGATAGTAAGTTTAATGGTTCATAGTTCATGTAGTTTTGTAATGTAGAGGAGTTGAAACTACAGAGGCACCTGACTACTGAAAATGCTCTTACATTAGCTTAGGGAATGGATAATAGCTCCTATGAAAACCAGACTCAGAAGGAAAAATAACTTTGGTTTTTTTTCCTATTTGCACTGAAATCAAGTGTAATTCATGTAACTACACAAAACTTTTACTACAATATTTTTGCTATTGGATTATGCTCTGTTGAGGGTTCAATAACATTTTACTTTCTTCTTTATATTGAAATGTACAAATTTCTATACTTCCATAATCCTACTGAGTGCTTAAGAAGGACTTTTATTACTTAATTGCATTAGCATTGCAAATGCCATTCTCCAGCACAATGTGTTAAAAAGCAAATTTTAAAGGAACACATTAAGCCACACAATATAAACAAGAGGCTCTTACTGACTCAGTTATGGAAAAATTTCCTTGTGACACTTTTTACTGAAAAGTGCTCGAGTATAGTACAGTTAATGCTACGAGAGCTCCCGGCCCTAGACAATTCTCCAATGCTTTGCATTTTGCAAGTATTTATTTTTGCTCCTGGAGCAATTTCATAAGTTAAGAACATTGGTACAGTTGTTTGCACAGTCACTCAAGAAAAGTAATCAAATATACAAAAACACAGACATAATTCTTTGGGTTTTTTCCTGCCAAACATCTTTGGTTTGACAATTAAGTGCTCCCAAATTATACTGCCTGTTCTATCTGAGATCAAGATTATGAGCAGAAATCATCATTTTCAAGGAGAGCTGCAAATTCTCAACACTTCTAAAAATCAGGCTATAAAGTCAGGTGCCTAAATAGTCACTTAAATGTATGAATTTGAGGCATTTAGTTTTCAAATTTTGGCCTAGTTATTTAAAGTTGAAAAAACTGTAGCAGATGCCTAAATTTAAGACATCAGCACTTAGCAGATACCAGATTTTTTTTGCGTAAATGTACTAAAGAAATGCCACTGCCAGATGCAAATGGGTCACAGATTAGTACCCTGTATTTCTTTAAAATGTTAATATTTCAGCCCTAGATGCTCCCAGAACTGATGCAGGAAAAAATAATAATTGCGACCAGTTTGATATCATGTTGTGATGCTGGCAGATCAGGTGCCAGCTCGTTCCAAGGCCCCAGGTCTCACTAAACACTTTCAAAAGCATAGCTGGAAACCAGTCTTGCTTACCTGTGTGATATTAGAGGTTAAATTGATAAGAATGTGGTTAGACTTTTTAAATGCTTGTAGGATGCTGCATGTATTGATCTCCCTCCTAGCCGCTATAGCTCATGAAATAAAGTTATATTGAATGTTTGCATTGTAAATCTCTGTAATTGTGTAACTCACCAAACAGAAAAAGCAGCAGAAATTAAGGTAAAGTGTTCATTCTGAATACAAGATGGCCCACTGAAGGCAAATGAGACATTTTGTAGCATAAAGGACAGAAGGCTTGTTGACTGCATTCCTAACCACCTCCAGGAAGGAAAGTCCTAAGCATGAACATGTCCCATCAGTTTTGGACTCTGAAGTGGAGAGGATAAAACTTCCTCACAAGGAAAAACTGAATCTCTTTTATGCTGTTTGGATTCTGAGGGGCAAGGATTCCAAAACATAAGCATGGAGATCCCCATGCTGCTTGGTATGGTGTAGACATGAAAGATACTTTGAACTGACAGATTACAACAACTGTGTTACCTTTTGAATTACAGGTTGGAACTCATTTGTGTATATATACTTGCTTGCTTTAACCTATAAATAACTCTTATTCCTTTTTCCTAGTTAATAAACCTTTAGTTAGTTCATTACAGGATTGGCTACCAACATTGTTCTAGTGTGAGCTCTGAAGTACAAATTGACCTGATCTCTTGGGACTGGAAGCAACCTGAATATTTTGTGATCTGTGGTGCAAGTGACCATTTATCACATAGTCCAGCTGGAGTGTCTAAAGGGACTGTCTGTGACTCCATTATAAGACTATTGTAGTACTTTGGGAGTTCACATTTGTTACGAGGTTGGTGAAATCTAATTATAGAACATAAAACCAGTTTGGGGTGTCTGCCCTGCTTTTTGACAGTGTGCTCTGAGGTTGGCACTCTCAGTCAGGAGCCACTCCACAAAGTGACACATGGAAAATGCATTACAGCTTGAAAAGACAAACTCTGTAGTCAGAGTCTAATGAGATTGGCCCTTGCAATTCCAGTAGGTGCAGAACACAGTAATCTCTAATTGTGTTTACTGATGAAAGGGTCTATTATTGTCTTCTCAGTGCATTGGGAAATTGCAACCGTCTCCTGCACTGAGAGAAAATTAGATGCCCAATACATACCTCCAAAATAGTAAAGAAATTATGAATCAAGCTCATTTCATTAATCTGTTCATTCATCCAAGGATGGCAGTTAATCTGATTCTGGCCTTATGATTCTGAGGTACCCAGACTGTATGTCTTTGGACACAACAAGGCTCAGCGATAATATTTGACTATATTTTCCTCTAGTTTCACCTCTGGCTCAAATTCCCTTAGCCAGAAATCACAGTATAGACATTAAACATGCGCAAACCCATCAAACATTGCAACCTGTACGCAAGAAAATACTTCCAGAAAGACTGATTAGTGTTTGTGACGCACTCAGACACTATAGTGATCTACTGTAACACCAAAGAAAAACCCATTAATTTGGTTTTCTGAGTAAGGTGTGAACAGCGAGCAGCTAATAAGGCCTGCAGTCACATATTGAACAATGAGGACAAAACACAATATTGCATAGTTCTTCATTAAGTGAACACCATCCATCCTATGTGCTGGAAGAGGCAGGAGTCCTGCTCACTCATGGGGATTATCTGAAATTAGTTTTTCAATTGATAATCACTGGTTGAATAAATCTCTAAGGAGACCTCACTCTATCCTATAGCTACTCTACAAATAAATATGGCAAAAGCTGTAAAAACAGCAAGACAAAGGTTGCCCTTGGTGTATGAAAGGGAACCCATTAGCTGTGAAAACCTTTTATTTACTAATTGCAATCTCAAACCACAACACATTCTTTTTAACCAAAATAAAATAAAGATAATTATCTGACAGAGAAATGGGAGTACACTGTGATTTGAACAATTGTAGGCTCCTCTTGAGCTACAATGTAAAGCTGAACAGGCAGGATTTATGTCATGCTGTTGCTCTCACAAAGAAAGCGTTATATTAGCATACACCACACAGTATCTGAATAGATAAACAATGGAACAACTACCTACATGCTCTGTTATCGGTAGCATTGTAGTTTAATGGTGTACAAATGAATGTGAGGCTAAATCCTGCATCCTGGCATGTCTGTGCTATGGAGGCCATACAAAGTGTGTGACCTGACCCAGTTCTGCTTGTGTCCTAGCAGCATCGGGGGCTCCACTGAGGTGTGACTAGGACCCATCCTTTCTGTTGACAGGGGTTGAAATCTCTTTCTCCACCCACACCTGCCTGCTGGATATTGTAATGCTCATTTATAAAAATCTAAGGATGTATACAGCATTGTTCATTACAGTATCGAGGAAGAACTTAGGCTGTTCAGTGCCTCCCCATCTCTTTTTGGTGGGGGGATAAGTTTCTCCTCAGCTCACCTGGCCGACAGCTCTGAGGCTGAGCTTTCCTTACCCCACTACACACAGCAAGGCCCCTATTCAGGAAAGCATTTAAGCTCTTGCTTAATTTTAAGTACACGCGTAGTCCCTTGCTGTCAGTGGGATTATGTATATACATAAAACTAAACATGTGCCAAGTGCCTTGCTGGATTGGAGCCCTGTAATAGGGCAGCCACCTCCTGTGCTTGCCCTTGAGGCCAGAGGTCACTCTGCAGTGCCCTGCCTTGGTTTCCCCTCTTCAGGGCTCCTGAACTCCACACCTTCTGGCTCACCCAGTAACTGCCCTCCTGGGGGTCTGATTTCATTAACATAAAGTTCCAAAACCCAACACCAAAACTTTTCCACCCAGCCTTTTACCTGGGCACAACCTCTCATGCCTGAGATACTTCCCCATTCTGCTTTCTAAGCACATGGAGAATATTCAGGACCTGGCCTGCCCTTTTGCCTTCTTCCCAAAAGGAAAAAGAGAACTTGTAGATGGGTCTTCTTGCCCAGCCCCAACTCCCTTCCTAAAGCTTCATTTTTCCTTGACTAACCACAAGCTTCTGTTTTAATACCTTCTCAGAGTCTCCATGTAGTCACATGACCTGCTGAAGTCTCTCCACCTGAGGAGTCAAATTAGCTGTGTCACAGGTGGGCTGGGACTTATCTCCCTTCATAAGAGCCAGCCACGCTGGGACAGGCCTAGATACTAATGTGTTTATTTTTTTAATGTTGGGTCTCCTGTTCCAGCACGGCTCTCCTTCCGTCTGTATCCTTCCTAACTCCAAGTGGAGAAGAGGGTTAGGGATAGGACCAAGATCAAGGTTGAGCTGCTTGGCGGAAGGCACAGGGTATTTAGTTGTATCACTCCCTTACAGTCCCTCAAGCAGCTCTGCACCTACCTCCAAAGGAACATCCCATCCACCAACCCTTGCACATCAAGCTAACCATACCTCAAACTCATGACCCCTGAAGAGACTGCTTACATAGCCATCCATTCCAATAAAAATTCCAATACATAAAAGGGGCTCAGGATTTTGCCCAGGAACGGCATTCTAGGATTAACTGGAAAACACTGCTCTTTAACCTCCCACACTGACCACCCCAGAGAGTACATAAATGTTAACTAAACAGAAAATTGAGGTAACTACATCTCTTCTATTCTAGTCACTCTGGAGTTATTTTACAGACTGAAATCATCCAATTACTTGGTTTTATAGGATAATCAGAATCAAATTAATACTCATGAAATTTGCAAATCAGAGATTACCCATTTAGTGTTTTGGCAAATGTTCATTCAAGAAACAGTCTGATACCTATAACTTTGTAACAAGATATCCAGAATATGCATTCTCTGTGTTAAAATCCCTTGTAGGAAACTGGGGCAAATTTCACCTCTGTGAGTACAATCTGCACCCTCTATGACCACCAAGGACAGCTGTGGTGAAGGGGAAACTATCACCTCCCTCACCAACAGGTTCTACCCTTGTGAATAGTTCTAAATCAGCCCAGAGGATCTCATCTGATGGACCTTGTCAGGAAATCACTGAAAGAGTCCATCTCCCAGCTGCCTGGCCCTGTTACCTCTCCATCAGACCTACTCCCATTTGGGGCAGTGCTGGCTGACTTCAGGAGAATTATATCATCCCACTCCAATCAGATGTACCATTGCTGAGTGTCTATCTGTGAATCTAACCCTTGCTTAACCCATTGTCAGAGAAAAACTACGTTAAGATGGAGCTAAAGCTGAGAATCGAATCAGTAATTTAGGGTAAAATACAATATAGGGTTGTTGTAATTATTACCTAAACGAACAAATCCAGGAACTCCAGAGTTAATATTAACGTTAAAAGAAAATTAAACATGTTAAGGTGTAGAAATTGATGGATTTATTGGAAATTCTCAGAAAATTCATTCTTTTCTTAAAAAGCAAGTGCTGTAATTTTGGAGAGGATATATTGCATTCTTCATAAGTAACAGAACTGTTGAATCTTAGATTTAATGCAAAACAATTCAATATTACCTAAATACTCAGAATATTTGTAAAGAATAAGTAATTGTAAACAAAGGTAGGTTTTGGCTGTACTAAAGGAGACATGAAACATCAGACTATTCCTCTTTCTAATATGCCTCTACTATAACCAGAGATCAATCAGTGACTACTCATTCAGGCCCTGATTCAGCAAAGCACTTACGCACATGCTTAAGTTAATCCCTATTCAGCACAATACTTAAGCACATTCTTAACTTTAAACATGTTTCTAAATCCTGTTGAGATCATTGGGACTTAATCACGTTTAAATGCTTTGCTGAATCTGGGTCTAAATCAGCAGGCTTCAAAATCCTAAATGGAATGATGCAAGTTTTGTAAAAAATCTATCAGTCAGCTCTCCACACACTGTAAATCATTTTAAACATTTGATAATCAGCTGCTGATACAAATACAATGGCTTTCATTACCTTAATATATAGATGTATTTAAAACACAGGAGCATTCAACATTTTTTAAATCATGTCACTTTTTACCCACTGTTAATTTAGTTATCTTTCCGTGGATTCAACTACAAGTTTAAAACTATTTTTCCCCGGACTTCAATCCAATAATTAAAATTGAATATAAGCAGAACAGGCACTAGGCATTAGCAGACTAAGGCCTGATCTATACTACACCGTTAGGTTGACATAAGGCCTTGTCCCACTGATGTAAGTGCCCTACTACACTGACACAATAACTCCACCTCCACAAGAGGCGTAGGGCTTATGTCGGTGTAGTTAGGGTGTCAGCTGTTGGCTCTGTTGTCAATTTCAAGGCCAAGAAGCTATGGGGGCTGGCCCCCAACCCCAGCAGGGAACAGGAAGGTGAGAAGCCTGGGTGATTGGCCCCTGCTCCCATCTGGGAGCGGGGAGCCCAGGAAGCACCTGGGCTCCCGACGGGGAGCTGCATGGAGCTGAGAGCTCTCGCTCTCAGCCCCCCACACTGTCCCTCTTCAGTAGGTGGAAGCACTGCTGATGAGGACACCACACCACCAACAGAAGGAAGGAATTGTGGGCATCAGCCACCACAGTAATTACTTAACATAGGTCGATTTAAGTCTGTAGTGTAGACATGCCCTAAGCAATTGCTTAGGGCCCCAACCAGTTCAAGGGGACCCCCTATTTGCTTTTATTATAATACCTTGCCTATTTTAGTACTGAGGGGAATATTCCTGCATAGGGTCCCCAGTGGGCTAGCAGGAATATGAAATAAGCAACATAAAAAAAATTCTTTCCTTAAAAAACAGTGACCTAGATCATTTTATAATTATTGAAATTCAGTAAATTCTCTTGCCATTTTTTTCCCATTTGCCCTGCTTCCTTTTTCTCTTTTCCCCTCTCTTAACTATACATGCTTACAATACCTTTTTGTGTTGCTATACTATACGATGCCTGCAGTTGTAAAGTCAAAGCACTTTAGAACAACCACCCAGCAAAGAGTACATGATTATGTTTTGTTTGTTTAATAGCAGGCTGCCAAAAAGAATTGTGGGATTAAACTTCAACCTTTTGCCACTCCCTGATTCACACATTTTCATCAGGTTTTCTTGTTAAAAAGGGGTTAGCATTGTCCCTGCAATACAAGTAATAAACTGTTTGCACCTGAACACCCTCTACACATATGTAATCTAATAATGTTATTGCTTTAATGTTAGAAGGTTACAAAGAAATAACGTCTCTTCCTAACTATCATCTGGTCATCCTAACTTCCATTTATGAATATCTAACTTCTTCTAATCATTGAAACGTTCATTGCAAACCCTGAAACCAAGAGGGGTTCCTCAGGACCTATTGCAGGGCAGAGGTCCTGGTTCATAGTTTTGAATAGAAACCAGATACAATGAAGTCTTGGCTAAATAAATGAAAAGGGATTGCAAGGAATCATTAACTGAAATATTTTGACCTTGAAGCACTTGCATCTATGTATATAATCATAACACTTGGGAGAAATCCTTTAGAGTTCAGCTCTTGCTGAATTGATACAGTTTCTACAGTGGTTTCTACCAATGTGAATAGGAAGCTACAAAAGAATTGAAGCTATGCCAGGTGGCTGGTCCTTCAGACTCTCCCCCACAATGCAGTGGCTTACATTTGGAAGTCACCCAGATCCTCCTGTCTTCTTTGAACAATAGTCTAAGGCTCTAGGAGAAATTATGTCTTTATCAATATGATTCAGGAGACTTCATCCTGCTTACAACATGTGAAAATGCAAACTATCCTATTCCACGGTACTCTTAACATAGCTTGGCAGGGTAGTTCAGTGATTAGAAAAAGGAAAGTTACTCTCTGATTATTCCTTTCATCATTAACATTCCCTTCTCCCACATCACCAGTAAGGATAATCATTCTCTTGTACCCAAGCCCATTTTCTTTTCAGACTTGATGGCCGCCGACTTGATAGCTATGATGCCTCTTCCATAGATAGATAGGTAGGTGACCTGGTGGCCAGATCTTTCAAACAGACCATCACT
The DNA here is from genome assembly GCF_009764565.3 of Dermochelys coriacea. Lineage (NCBI taxonomy): Eukaryota > Metazoa > Chordata > Testudines > Dermochelyidae > Dermochelys > Dermochelys coriacea. The sequence continues at coordinate 282,293,079 of NC_050068.2, forward strand.
TCTAGGTGTGTTGATTTCACAGCCCATTATTCTTCTCTTATCCAGTCCCATGACTCTTCAAGGGACATGTTCCTTGTTTTTAAAGTATTCACAGATTCCCATCTTAAGCAACAGAGAAAGTCTCTTTCAAGCCACTGCATTTTAAGGCGGTGTGTTAATTTGTAATAAGGTGGTGTGTTAAGGTAGAGTGTTAAATTGTTGTAAAATCTGCTGGATAAGTAATAGAACTGAGTTCCTACTTTATTAAAAACACTCATACACATATCTTCAGGGTGGTCTGGGTTTTTTTTTTTTTACTGGGAAGATAAAAATCTGACAATGATGGAGATCTATCGTGAACATGGATTTCCACATCAACAAACTTCTCATTTTCCCCACTCTGTCTGGAGAAATGACAGAATGCTTTATTCCTTGGAAGTTAAACATCTATTTAATTTTATTTATCTGTTTCACATATGTTCAGAAAGGTTTAATATTTGTGCATCTTTTCTGTGAATGCCAAAAGGATTACCACTGCCTGAAGCATAGAGGACTTCATTTTACTCATCTATGATCACATTTATTGTCAGCATTCCAACAGCAATAATGGCCTCCTTGGTCTCCCAGCAGCATTCAGACCACAGCCACCACCCAAACCACTGGAGAAGGGAAGCTAAAGTAGCTCTAGCTACAAAGGGCCCTGCCCATGAGGCTCCGGATTGGGAGTGACATCTAGTCCCACCAATTGCCTGGGAAGCTCTACTTAAACCAGAAAGAGGCACAAGAAGTTGTCTGAGTTACTAGGTGAATCCTTTTTAGAGTAGCAGCCGTGTTAGTCTGTATTCGCAAAAAGAAAAGGAGTACCCGTGGCACCTTAGAGACTAAAAAATTTATTAGAGCATAAGCTTTCGTGAGCTACAGCTCAAGTGAGCTGTAGCTCACGAAAGCTTATGCTCTAATAAATTTTTTAGTCTCTAAGGTGCCACGGGTACTCCTTTTCTTTTAGGTGAATCCTTGGCTGTCTCCTACTATTGACCCTGCCTACTTGCCTGAGTCCTGCCTTCCCACTTTGTTCCTGGTATCCCCTGCCTCGCTCCAGGTCCTGTTGCTACACCGTACCCATGACATGGACTCCAGCTTTGACCCCTGGCTTGGCACCTGACTGTGTCTCTGGCTCTGACATTAGGCTTGGCATCTGACTCTGACCCCAGCGCTGGTTCCAGGTGCCTGACTAACCACTAGGCCTGATCGCCATCCCCTGCTCCTTACACCGCTTCAGACTTAAAGTCAAGGACTCTATTAAATCTTCTCTGTTTTAAAACCTCAGTTAGGTTATTTTAAGACAACACTATATACTTATGAAGTCAAATATCAAGAGCTCCCAACTGACCTTAAACTGTCTACCCCAGATACAGACATGTGACTATCACTGATTCAATGAGAGATGTATGTATGCAGACATCTATGGGCAGAATTTGCTTCTTTGATCCCGTGACTAGTAGTGGTAGGAATCATCCTTAATACAGAATAGCAGCATTCCTCATTTGCTGACAGAGCCATAGAGATACACAGCAAAAATGTTAAATGTGGCATAAAAAGATTGGGAAAAATCTAGAGAAAAAATGGAAAATGAAAGGGAGAGGGACATGGGAGTGAGTCGTGTCTGACCTTATAGGTTACCGAAGCACCTATCTACACAGTATGTCTTTCATTCTCATACATGACATCCTCAAAAGGTGAACTTCTGAATTACAACAATAAAATTGAATTTTTCCTGGAATTACATGAAAATGAAGCCCAGGGTCTGATTCTACTAAGAATGTGCTATTAAAAAAGAATTGATTACATATGCTGTAATGAGAATTGTCAGTCTGAAAGCATCAAACATAAAAAAGTGCATCTCTTATTATTCCCAGTAAACCTAAACACTTCCTTCCTGCTTCTTTATACTCGTCTGTCAAAGTTCCTTCCCCACTCTGAACTCTAGGGTACAGATGTGGGGACCTGCATGAAAACCCCCTAAGCTTATTTTTACCAGCTTAGGTTAAAACTTCCCCAAGTTTTAACAAACTATTTTACCTTTTGCCCTTGGGCTTTATTGCTGCCACCACCAAGTGTCTAACAGATATATAACAGGGAAAGAGCCCGCTTGGAAACGACTTTCCCCCCAAAATCTTCCCCAAACCGTACACTCCCTTTCCTGGGGAAGGCTTGATAAAAATCCTCACCAATTTGCATAGGTGAACACAGACCCAAACCCTTGGATCTTAAGAACAATGAAAAAGCAATCAGGTTTAAATTCTTTAAAAGAAGAATTTTAATTGAAGAAAAAAAGTAAAAGAATCACCTCTGTAAAATCAGGATGGTAAATACCTTACAGGGTAATCAGATTCAAAACATAGAGAATTCCTCTAGGCAAAACCTTAAGTTACAAAAAACCACAAAAACAGGAATGTACATTCCATTCAGCACAGCTATTTTATCAGCCATTTAAACAAAACAGAATCTAACGCATATCTAGCTAGATTACTTACTAAGTTTGAAGACTCCATTCCTTTTCTGTTGCCGGCAAAAGCATCACACAGACAGAGAGAACCTTTGTTTCTCCTCCCCCCTCCAGCTTTGAAAGTATCTTGTCTTCTCATTGGTCATTTTGGTCAGGTGCCAGCAAGGTTATTCTAGCTTCTTAACCCTTTACAGGTGAAAGGGGTTTTCCTCTGGCCAGGCGGGATTTAAATGTGTTTACCCTTCCCTTTATATTTATGACACATCAGTGAATAGTTTGAGACTTTTTTCCAAAGATAGAATAACATTTCTTAAACACCGAACAACTTACCAAAAGTAGTATGTGATCATATAATTAAAGGCTGTATCCTAATGTATATGCAGAATGGAGCTAAATTAAGTTTGTATGTGAAGTCTTAATTAGGCTGACTACCTTTTCAAAATACAAAAACCTGATACATGCAGGAGCTTCGCCCCCCTCTGTGGCCCCACCCCCTGCTCCTCCTCTTCCCCATGAGGTCTCATGACCAGGCCAGAAACCAGAGTCAGGCAGTGATAAGAGCCACCTATAGAGCCTGGGCTACTATGGGGAGCCCCAGACTCTCCACCTGCCCTGGGCAGGGGACAGGTGTGTCCAAGAGCAGCCCCCAAGCTGTCCGCCTGTCTCCCAGGGCACACCACCCTGGGCACGCAGAGGGTCCGGGGCTCTCCACAGCAGCCTGGACTCCATGGGTGGTTCTTACTACTGCCCAGCTCCAGCTTCTGGTCTGGCCGGGGCAGGGCCTTAGGGAGAAGAGGAGGAGCAGAGGGAGTGGCCTTGTGGTGAGAGGAGCCTAAGGCCCACCTGAGCCCCTACCCCACCAAGAGGAGGCTGGTGCCACCCCTGAGCCTGGGGCAGTCATGGAGTGGCGCTGCAGGGAATCCAGGACTAATGCCATTCCAGAGTCATGCAGCCTGGGCCCAGGACTTGAAATATACATTTCAAGACCGTCCTGCCCAATTAGTCTTAATTCTGTCATTGATTAACTTTTGGGTTCTTTATTTTGCAATCTTAATATCATTCCTTTAATGTAGGGTTTATTTTGTTTGTTTTTTAACATGTTATTCTCATTATGGTAGAGTTTACAAACCACAGCTAGGATTAGAGCCTAATCCATAATTAGGGCCTTGCCATATTCACGGCCATGAAAAATGCGTCACGGTCCATGAAACCTGATCTCCCACCCCACCCTGCATAAAATCTGGTCTTTTATGTGCTTTTACACTATATTACACGGATTTCATGGGGAAGGCCAGCGTTTCTCAAATTGGGGGGCCTGACCCAAAAGGGAGTCGCAGGGGGGTCACAAGGTTATGGGGCGGGTTGCAGTATTGCCACCCTTAGTTCTGCACTTCCTTCAAAGCTAGGTGGCCGGAGAGCAGAGGCTGCTAGCCAGGCGCCCAGCTCTGAAGGCAGCAGCGCAGAGGTAAGGGTGGCAATACCATACCATGCCATCCTTACTTTTGTGCTGCTGCTGGTGGCAGTTTCTGCCTTCAGAGCTGGGCTCCCAGCCAGCAGCTGCAGCTCTCCAAAATGGACTGTGAATTTAGTAGGGCCCTATCTGTAATAAATCAAGACATATTTCCTGCCCCAAAGAATTTACAATCCAAGGTGCTGATCCTGCAGACACTAATACTCAATGGAACGGCTCACATGCATGAAGTTATACATCTGCATAAATGTTTACAGGATCTGGCCTAAACAGGCAAGACACACAAAAGGTGGGAGATAACAAGGTTTTTTATTCCCACTTTACAGGCAGGAACTGCTGCAGACACAGATGACGTGAGTTGCCCAAGGTCACACTGGAAGTCTGTGACCAGACCCAGAATTTGAATCCACAGCTCCTTTCAGTGCCTTAACCATAAGAGTCTCCTTTTTCTCTGCTGTGAATCAGGAGTAACACTAATTACAATAATGAAGTTAAATTAGTGAGGACCATATAAGACCCATAAACCCAAAATTAACAATCTGAACTAAAAGAGAATGACATACGACATGTCTCAAATATACCATAAAAAAGCCAATGTCCTTCCAACTCCTCATAAAAATATAAAATGATGTTATTTTGTTAATGTCACACAAAACAGCTGAAACATTTTCAAAATGAGAAATACTTAAATCATTTTGAAATTCATTTAATATTAAATTACTTCCTGCTTAATTGGTTACCCACACAATTTATAGATCATAATATATGCTATTTTAATATTCAAAAACAAATAAGAAAGGTCCAATTAGCCCATAACTTGGCTGTACACATTTTAAATGATGAATCACACTCTATTTCAAGCCTTTTTCTTCACACATTGAAACTTGCACTCATAAATTCACATTAAGCAGTTAATAGAACAGAATAGAGGTTGCTATGGCAACAGTGTGATGTGTCCTATCACTTAAGTGAGAAAATGAACACTAGTAATTATCACCAAGCAAATGGTATTTTTGCCTTTTGTATATGGTATCTTTTCAATGTTCAGCTCAGTTAATAAACGGGTTTGAGATTTCTTTATACACCTGGAATGTGAAAGGTGACAAATGTTTATTTACTCAAACCACGTTAAAAATGCTTGCGAATTTCCCACTGAGGCTAAACCCATATAATTTTATGTTTGCAACCAGCAGTTTCAGCAAAGTTATGATGACTACAGAAACCTAGAACCCAGAGTTCAGCAATCCTTACTACAAAGTAATAAGTACAGCTAACAAAGTACCATGAAATGAAACACACCCTGTCTTTCAATTTTGTTTGAATCTACTAAATTAATATTTTCATGGGCATAAAATCTAAATGGCAATTAAAAAAAATACAGCATCAACCTCTCCTGTTAATATCCCACCAAATGGCATTCAGAATTGCCACCAGTGAAGCCAGTATTTACTGCCAAAATCCTAATGAGTTGTTATTTACCTTCACATTTCACTTCTCCAAAAGTCCCTTATACCTAATGCCATCACTTAGCTTATTCAAATGGATAGTAACAAAACTAAAGTTGAACTGAAATGCTTTAACCAAAAAATACATACAATTATTTGAAATCTTAGCTATAACAGTAAAACACATTTTAAAAGTAAATAATTATTTTTGTTTTCATATCTGCCAAGAGCTACATTCAGGGTTTTCACCCAGCAACAGCTAACAATTTAACTAATACCCAAAGCTGAACTTCCTTCATTACAGAGCTGTAAGTGTTGATCATGTTAATAATTATTGCAAGAGGCACAAAGAAAGCCTGAATAAAGATCTCATCAAATGAGGAAACCTTTTTTGTTATACTTTATTAATGTTTAAACCTACCATTTATTCAGTTAGTAATTGAGGTTCTGAAACTTTTTTTTTGTACTTGGTCATTTTTAAAAAATCTGTTCATATTTCAACTGGACAATTTTAATTTCAAAGCTTTCCCCTTTGGCTTGACTTTTCTGGGAGTCTAGACACATGGGATTTATATCCCACTTTTCCACAATCTACTTGTGTGACTGTGGGCAATTTGATTATGACCCAGCTTTCAAAGGTGCTGAGGACCTGCAGCTCCCACTGAATCCAAATCAGACCTTAAGTACTGAGTTCTGTCAGTTCTGGAGATGAACTGAATAATGACTCAAGAAAGCTTATTCATGGCTCAACAAACAGAAAGGTGTAGCCAAGTAATCCAACTGTAAGCGGAGGAATAGTCCCGCTATTGTGGGGAACTTTCCTGGCTTCTGCACTACCCCAGTGAAGAGAGCTAGTGAAAGGATCTGAATCCTCGCTTCCACTTCCTTTACCCGGTGGCCTCCCTGCCCTTGAGGACTCCCCTTCCACTCTCCTGTCTGGCAGAGTCCTTGTAACCCCAACGAGGCTGGGCCCAGGATTCCTGGGGGGCTCGACCCCCAACCCTGCTGCGGTCACCTAGGACAGGGGCTAGGATGTCCCCACTCTGGGGTACTCTCTCTGCACTGGGCACTTCTCTGACCCACGGACCATTACATACAATTTAAAGCAAATGCAAGTTATTGAATCAACAATTAATTTTAAAAAGAATAAGGAAAAATGGGAAAGGTTAAAGGAAACACATCAACCCGCTCTGTGGCAGGGAACATCACAAACAGTGTCTCTGGAATGTCAGGGCAGTTCACAGTCTGTTCCTTGTAAGTCCCAGGCCTCCTTCTCCGCCCTGGCAGTGCTGTAGGGATGCTGTGGGTTGGACACTTGCTCTGGTGGTGGCTACACGCTCTCAGGCTCTAGGTGGCGGGACCCTTCTTCCCAGTGTCGCCCCCGCCCTATCGGGGTTACAATCCAAGTCTGGCCTACAGAACCTCTTGGCTGAGGGGTCTCCCTGTGCTGGGCCCGCTGCCCAGGTTCCCCCTCGCTCTCCCCAGCTGCGCACTGCACCCAGCTCCAGATACTCCAGCCCCAGCCCCAGTCCCACCACTCTGTCTCAGCACTGCTGCTGATGCTATGCCTCCAGCTCCCTGGGCTGCTTCTTTGGCCCCTCTGCCTGTGGTTGCTGCTGCTCTGCTCCCAGCACAGGTCTGCTCTGCAGGCTGCTTCTGTGACTCTGCTCCCAGCACTGACCTGCTTCGTGGGCTGCTTTTCTGGCCCCTCTGGCTCTGGTTGCTGCAGCTCTGCTCCCAGGGCAAGTCTGCTCTCTTGGGGCTGTGCCTCTGGCTTTGGGGCTGCAGCTCTGCTCCCAGGACAGGGTCTGCTCTCTCTGGGTTGCTTTTCTGGTCCCTCTGGAACTCCAGCTCTGCTCCCCAGCTCAGCTTGGGCCCCTGCTTTCTCCTTAGCTTGGCCCCACTCTGTCTGACCCAGGCAAATCCAGTTCACACGAAGGACGGGACCTCCCTGGCCTCCTGACTCTCTGATTAGCCTGCCCACCCTGTCGTTCAGGCTGACCTGGGGCATTGGCCTCTCCGCACTGTTCCTGGGGACTGTCAGTCTCAGGGTCCTGATTCTCCATCGACCCTTCCCCCTTTGAGTACTGGGAGCTAGCAACTAAAACACCCCTACTGAATGTTAGTAAGGGGGCAACAGTCCCCTTACACAACTATTTAAGGTTTTAATACAGTTTGTATCATCGAGGTACACAAATGCCAAACACATTACAAATAGCTTTCTAATTACTAATCTTTAGGATAGTGCCCTAAATTTACTTATCTGTAGATGAGGGAGAATAATTGAGAACCTACGTCAAAAACTGGCTATTAAATTCAGGTTTTATTCAGTTCTGACCTAACTTCAGAGTTACACACCAATAGTGTCATACAGATCTGACCCTCTTCAATGTGACGTAATAATTCCTTTGAAGCGTCAGCATTCCAGAAAACACATGCCAATCCAGGAAAGTTTGGAGGGGGGAAAAAGTGAGGTTTTTGTTTTGTTTTTAAAGCATTTTATAGGTACAATATTTCCTCTCAACATCATAGAAATCACTGTGGGCTGGGGTTGGGGAAGGGTAATTGTTATCGTTCATCCTACTCTGCCTACTGAAACATCTTCCAGAATGACAGGTTTCAGAGTAGCAGCCGTGTTAGTCTGTATTCGCAAAAAGAAAAGCAGTACTTGTGGCACCTTAGAGACTAACAAATTTATTAGAGCATAAGCTTTCGTGAGCTACAGCTCACTTCATCGGATGCATCGGATGCATCCGATGAAGTGAATTGTAGCTCACGAAAGCTTATGCTCTAATAAATTTGTTAGTCTCTAAGGTGCCACAAGTACTGCTTTTCGTCTTCCAGAATGGCAGTCTCCTTTGCAGAAAGTCAATGTACAAGATATGACCAAAACCAAATTGTGAGGCTCTCCTCAAGATAGAACTCAGCTACGACTAGCAGAATACCAGGCAATAGGGCTGGCACTAGACATTTTGCTGCCCCATACATCCCAATCAGTCCCCCACTCTCACACGCAAATAATCCTATTGGATTTAATGGTACTATTCACAGTCTATAAAATTTACACATGTGCATAAGTCTTTGCAGAATCAAGGCCTACATATTCTTATTTAAAATTATTCTTCAAATAAAACCACTAGCCTCAATCATTTTCTCTGACTTCCCTCTATTCCACATTCTTGGACTATTTAACTGAATTCAATATTCTAAGTGGTGTCTTAGCAGAACTGTGTTATTAGTGTTCAGGATCCCACATCAGGAAACACCAGTCATTGGATGTCCCTTGTGTTTACAGCCTCAGTGAGGGTCCTACCTTTCTCTCGGATTTCTGAAAGTCAAAGAATAACAGCACTTATGTAAAAGGTGACCTTTCCTTTTAAGCACAACCATTAAAGCATTCCCAAGGAGTACACAAGCAGCCAGCAGAATGTTTTTAGTGATGTCCTTTTAATAAAATTTGGCTTGGAATTTTGTCCTGTTCATTATACAGAACATAGACTGAAGACAGAAAAAAACAGCACAGAAAAAAAGACATCTCATGAGCTGCAACTCAAGAATGCCCAGGAGGGTTAGAGTCAGCCGTAAAAACTGACAAAATGCTCTCTTGATGGTTTTAGTGATCAACAACTCAGGGACTGAGGGGCTGGGATTGAATTTGGCCCCTGGTGTGAGGTGCTCACCTTTCACACTCTAACAGCTAAGCAATATATGTCTTATAAGACTGAGCTATCCCTGTAATCTCTGCTCCTAAAAGAAAATTTTAAAAAGGAAATGAATCTTAGTATTAGAGGGTTCTAGGCAGACTAGGAATAGCAGCTGATTTTTGAACAGATGGAGAGAGAGAGCGAGAGTAGACTGAACAGAGCTCAGTGACAGCAGTCCGGAGGGGAGAAACAGGAAAGAGTCAGTAAGGTAGAATTAGTAGGATGCAAACAAAGGAGATGAACAGAACTGCTGTACCAATTCCTTATCCTCTGGTTTTCATGGGAGTCATTTATCCTGGGGTGCCATGTGGGGCTCTTCCTGAGCATTCTAAATGCCCTCTTGACCTCAAAACCCCTCACATGTGTTTGACAATATGCATACAGAGGAAATCAATGGGAGTTCCAAATGTGCAGGAATTACAGGATCAAGCCTTTTTCAGGTTATCAGTGTGGGATTGATCCTTACAGAATATTTTCTAATGTTAGTGTATTTGGGACTTGTTTCATATCCAGGATAATAATATTTTCTAAGTGCTTTTTTCCCTCTATTAATTCCATTAAATCAGTCTGTTCCTCTCCAAGAACTGTCAAGTTGCAAGCCCTTAGCTCCTTTTCTAGCTACTCAGTCTTGGCCTACACAGTCTTATTTCCTTTCAGCTCTCCCTCAGAGGGCTAAACTGGGGTGGAGGAGGGAACACTGCACCTCTGTGAAGTCTTTTCTCAGTGGCCACTGTACATGAACTTCTGTAGGCCTGGTGGCTGCTGCAGGAACTACCAGCAAACCAATGCACTCCTGGATCCAATGTGTGCCCAGCTACATAGCAGCAACAATCTAATCCCCAATGGGAGAATCACAGGCTCACGCCATGGAAAAAAAGGAGTGATCAGTTACCAAATGAAGCAAAAACTTTCCTGTGAGGGGAGTACACATTTGGACAATTTCCATTGTATTTTATTTTATTTTTAGTCATACCAAAAAAAAGACATCTATACATGATCAAATATTTTGTATATGGCTATCAGACAGATTAACTGGAAAATGGGGCAGATTTACTGAGATTCAGGTGATCAGATACACTGCATAGTTTCCAGCAGGAAAGGGGTCTGGAACTGGCTAAGGCAGCCCTTAGGGAAACAGCTATTGAAAGGAGCTGGATCAGGACACTTGGGAAATGGGCTATTCAGCCCATCTTTTGTACAGTCTCAACTGACAGAGATCCTATGAAGATATAGTCAGTTTTTAAAGCTGCCCATGGACAGCCAGCATAGGGTGACCAGATGTCCCGATTTTATAGGGACAGTCCCGATTTTGGGGGCTTTTTCTTATATAGGCACCTATTGCCCCCCACCCCTATCCCAATTTTTCACACTTGCCCTCTGGTCACCCTAAGCCAGCAGTACTGCAGCCTTCTCTCTCCTCCTGCAGGGAATCCTGCACTGACACACCCATACTCAGACAGCTGCAGCGGCACAGGAGCTAGCAAACAGAGCTCTAAACAGGGGAGTTTGAGTGGGAGTTCTGTTGGAGGAGAAGGTAGTTGTACTTGGTTTTGTATTTTTAGTATTTGTATTTGTGTGTGTGTAGGGGTTTTGTGCTGGGAGAGCAGCTGAGCCTGATTAGGGGGTGGGGCTTTGTGCTGAGAGAGCAGCTGAGCCCTGCCTAGGGGGTGGGGCTTCTGACTAGGGGCCCTATAAAGGTAGCCAGCCAGTCAGGCAGTGGCACAGACAGCTGTAGCAGCACAAGAGCTAGCAAACAGAGTTCTAAACAGGGGAGTTTGGCTTGTGGTGCTTGTTTGGGGTTTGCTTTTGCTGGGGGGGTGGTCTTTTTGGTGTGGCTTGTGTTTCCCAGATTAACAGGATTTAGGTGGGAAGGAGATGACAGATACAGAGGCAGCTGTGGGAGTGACTACTGTAGTGGAAGACACATTGAGGATGACTGGATGTGGAAGCTGTGGTATGTACATGATCCTGGAGGGGGTACCGGTAAGAGTTTTGTCAGCATGAAATGCCGTCTGATAGAGCTGATGGAGGAAAAGATCCGAGGTTTGGAGATGCAGGTGGAAAGTCTGGTTGAGTTTAGGAAGGGGTTTGAGCAGATGATGGAGCAAAGATATGAGGTATCTGAAGGGAAAAGCTCAGACTCACGGATGGAAGCAGGGCTGGGGAATTTTGAGGGGAGACTGGATGAGGAAAGTGGTCAGTGGAAACATGTGACTGAAAGAACCAGGCAGAGAAAAAGACAGGCTAGTGAAGGAGAAATAGAGCTTAGGAACAGGTTTGCAGAGTTGGAAAATGAAGAAGGGGCTCAGCAGGTAGTTGCTGAAGGTGGAAGGGTAAGGAAGAAGAGAAGAGAGGCTAGCCCTATAGAAAAAGGGGAAGAGTCAAGGGAGACTACACCAAATATGAGCCCCAGGAGGATACAGGATGGGTTGAAGAAGATTGTAAGGGAAAATAGGAATGGAAAGAACTTGCAGCCAGAGAGAACAGGGGAGACACTGGAGAATAGCACTGTCACCAGGAAAAGGCAGGTCTATGTGATGGACTCTTTATTGAGAAGAATAGACAGGCCTGTAACTAGAGCTGCTCCTGAGAATAGAAGGGTGTGCTGTCTTCCGGGTGCTAAGATACGGGATGTAGACCTGAGGTTGAAAAGATCCTAAAGGGAGCGGGAAAGAATCCCCTAATTATCCTTCATGTGGGAATAAATGATACGGCTAGATTCTCGCTGGAAAGTATTAAGGGAGACTATGCTAGGCTGGGGAAGACGCTTAAGGAAATTGAGGCTCAGGTGATCTTTAGTGGGATCCTTCTTCTTCCTAGAGAAGGGCAACAAAGGTCTGACAAGATTATGACTGTCAACAGATGGCTTAGGCAGTGGTGCTATAAGGAGGGCTTTGGGATGTATGACCACTGGGAGGCATTCACGGACAGAGGTCAGTTCTCTCGGGATGGACTTCATCTGAGTAGGGAAGGAAATAGACTTCTAGGATCGAGGCTGGCACAACTGATAAAGAGAGCTTTAAACTAGGAATTGTCCAAAAAATCTCCACGCCAGATTTTAGCATTGAGAGGGAAGAAGATGAAGTAAGAATGGTTACAGGCGTGGGTAGGAGAATGTATATAAGGAGTGAGGGCGGTGTGGATACTAGTCTAATAGGTTATACTGGCTGTAGAATGACTGTGCCTAATAGGGTACAAAATGTGAGCGAGGCCAAACAGCAAAAATTAAGATGTTTATACACCAATGCGAGGAGCCTAGGTAACAAAATGGAGGAACTAGAGTTACTGGTACAGGAAGTGAAACCAGATATTATAGGGATAACAGAAACATGGTGGAATAGTAGTCATGACTGGACTACAGGTATTGAAGGGTATGTGCTCTTTAGGAAAGACAGAAACAAAGGTAAAGGGGGTGGAGTAGCATTGTATATCAATGATGAGGTAGAACGTAAAGAAATAAGAAGCGATGCAATGGATAAGACAGAGTCTGTCTGGGCAAAAATTACATTGGGGAAGAAAACTAGTAAAGCCTCTCCTACGATAGTGCTTGGGGTGTGCTATAGACCTCCGGGATCTAATTTGGATATGGATACAGCCCTTTTTAATGTCTTTAATCAAGTAAATACTAATGGAAACTGCGTGATCATGGGAGACTTTAACTTCCCAGATGTAGACTGGAGGACCAGTGCTAGTAATAATAATAGGGCTCGGATTTTCCTACATGCGATAGCTGATGGATTCCTTCATCAAGTAGTTGCTGAACCGACTAGAGGGGATGCCATTTTAGATTTAATTTTGGTGAGTACCGAGGACCTCATAGAAGAAATGGTTGTAGGGGACAATCTTGGCTCAAGTGATCATGAGCTAATTCAGTTCAAACTAAATGGAAGGATTAACAAAAATAAATCTGCAACTAGGGTTTTTGATTTCAAAAGGGCTGACTTTCAAAAATTAAGGAAATTAGTTAGGGAAGTGGATTGGACTGAAAAACTTATGAATCTAAAGGTAGAGGAGGCCTGGGAACACTTTAAATCAAAACTGCAGAAGCTATCGGAAGCTTGTATCCCAAGAAAGGGGATATAATTCATAGGAAGGAGTTGTAGACCAAGCTGGATGAGCAAGCATCTTAGAGAGGTGATTAAGAAGAAGCAGAAAGCATACAGGGAGTGGAAGATGGGAGGGATCAGCAAGGAAAGCTACCTAATTGAGGTCAGAAGATGTAGGGATAAAGTGAGAGGCTAAAAGTAGAGTGGAGTTGGACCTTGCAAAGGGAATTAAAACCAATAGTAAAAGGTTCTATAGCCATATAAATAAGAAGAAAACTAAAAAGGAAGAAGTGGGGCCGCTTAACACTGAGGATGGAGTGGAGGTTAAAGATAATCTAGGCATGGCCCAATATCTAAACAAATACTTTGCCTCAGTCTTTAATAAGGCTAAAGAGGATCTTGGGGATAATGGTAGCATGACAAATGGGAAGGAGGATATAGAGGTAGATATTACCATATCAGAGGTAGAAGCGAAACTGAAACAGCTTAATGGGACTAAATCAGGGGGCCCAGATAATCTTCATCCAAGAATATTAAAGGAATTGGCACCTGAAATTGCAAGCCCATTAGCAAGAATTTTTAATGAATCTGTAAACTCAGGAATAGTACCGAATGATTGGAGAATTGCTAATATAGTTCCTATTTTTAAGAAAGGGAAAAAAAGTGATCCGGGTTACTACAGGCCAGTTAGTTTGACATCTGTAGTATGCAAGGTCCGGGAAAAAATTTTGAAGGAGAAATTAGTTAAGGACATTGAAGTCAATGGTAAATGGAACAAAATACAACATGGTTTTACAAAAGGTAGATCGTGCCAAACCAACCTAATCTCCTTTTTTGAAAAAGTAACAGATCTTTTTAGATAAAGGAAATGCAGTGGATCTAATTTACCTAGATTTCAGTAAGGCATTTGATACTGTGCCACATGGGGAATTATTAGTTAAATTGGAGAAGATGGGGATCAATATGAACATCAAAAGGTGGATAAGGAATTGGTTAAAGGGGAGACTGCAACGGGTCCTACTGAAAGGCGAACTGTCAGGTTGGAGGGAGGTTACCAGTGGAGTTCCTCAGGGATCGGTTTTGGGACCAATTTTATTTAATCTTTTTATTACTGAACTTGGCACAAAAAGTGGGAGTGTGCTAATAAAGTTAGCAGATGATACAAAGCTGGGAGGTATTGCCAATTCGAAGAAGGATCGGGATATTATACAGGAGGATCTGGATGACCTTGTAAACTGGAGTAATAGTAATAGGATGAAATTTAATAGTGAGAAGTGTAAGGTTATGCATTTAGGGATTAATAACAAGAATTTTAGCTATAAGTTGGGGACGTATCAATTAGAAGTAACGGAAGAGGAGAAGGACCTTGGAGTATTGGTTGATCATAGGATGACTATGAGCTGCCAATGTGATATGGCTGTGAAAAAAGCTAATGTGGTTTTGGGATGCATCAGGAGAGGCATTTCCAGTAGGGATAAGGAGGTTTTAGTACCGTTATACAAGGCACTGGTGAGACCTCACCTAGAATACTGTGTGCAGTTCTGGTCTCCCATGTTTAAAAAGGATGAATTCAAACTGGAGCAGGTACAGAGAAGGGCTACTAGGATGATCCGAGGAATGGAAAACTTGTCTTATGAAAGGAGACTTAAGGAGCTTGGCTTGTTTAGCCTAACTAAAAGAAGGTTGAGGGGAGATATGATTGCTCTCTATAAATATATCAGAGGGATAAATACAGGAGAGGGAGAGGAATTATTTCAGCTCAGCACCAATGTGGACACAAGAACAAATGGGTATAAACTGGCCACCAGGAAGTTTAGACTTGAAATCAGAGGAAGGTTTTTAACCATCAGAGGAGTGAAGTTTTGGAATAGCCTTCCAAGGGAAGCAGTGGGGGCAAAAGATCTATCTGGCATTAAGATTCTACTCGATAAGTTTATGGAGGAGATGGTATGATGGGATAATGGGATTTTGGTAAGTAATTGATCTTTAAATATTATGGGTAAATAGGCCAAATCCCCTGAGATGGGATATTAGATGGATGGGATCTGAGTTACTATAGAAAATTCTTTCCTGAGTATCTGGCTGGTGAATCTTGCCCATATGCTCAGGGTTTAGCTGATTGCCATATTTGGGGTCGGGAAGGAATTTTCCTCCAGGGCAGATTGGAGAGGCCCTGGACGTTTTTCGCCTTCCTCTGTAGCATGGGGCATGGTTGACTTGAGGGAGGCTTCTCTGCTCCTTGAAGTCTTTGAACCATGATTTGAGGACTTCAATAGCTCAGACATGGGTGAGGTTTTTCATAGGAGTGGGTGGGTGACGTTCTGTGGCCTGCGCTGTGCAGGAGGTCGGACTAGATGATCAGAATGGTCACTTCTGACCTTAGTATCTATGAATCTATACTCTGGCTTGTAGAGTGAATCAAATCCAGGTTCTATAGAGGGCACCCTGTAACCGAGCCCCACTGTAATTCTGTGCAGCCTTACACGTGCTTTGATTGTGTTATTTCCCCAGCTAAAGATGGCATATTTTTTCCCACTTCTGTTTTGATAGCTGTTTTTCTGTAACAGCAGTGTTCTGAGGGGGAAGTAAAAAATTAATATCAACATAGTCCCATTTTAACTACCAGTTAATACAAAAAGCATCATTCCAATCTATGTTGTTAGTTTTATTACATGGGCAAAGCTAGATTTGAAGTCTACTTCAGCATTCCATCTGTATCACCTCTTTTTTTTCTTTATACCTATTAATTACTTTTGAATATATTTATACCATTATTCTTAACACAAGCCTTTGCCAGAATTAGTCCTTTTTAAACAAGCACTGAATTTAAGAGAATAGAAAATGACAATTTAAAAAAAAAAGTAATGAAATAATGGCAACTGTCTTTGTTCTCAATACTTTTCTTCTAGCTGGTATCCTGCAATAATAAAAGCATTTATCCTTTCAGCAGCCCACGGATAATTAATGCTATATATCATGTATGAACTAAACTGACAGGGCACACCATGTGAAACCTCTATGAAATGCCTGCAGAGGATCAGCAGACATTGCCTCTAACAGACAAGCCCACATCAAGAGTGTCCTTGAAATTTCAAATATCAACAGAAGGAAGAATTCAGACAGGGTTCAACAATCAAAATTGCAAATGATACTTAATTCAGTTATTGGTTATTTTGATCCTCCATTTTATTTGATAATAAAAATTCTCAGGAACCATGTAATCTTTTTAAAAAATACAATTCCCATTCTTTATTTTGATAAGTGTAATCATTTTAAACAGCTATTTATTCAATTTAATCACTGAATAAAAACCTGCTTTTTAAGTAATAACAAAGGCCAGCATTCATCATGAGACAGAATAGAGTCCAGTGTGGGCTCATTAAGATAATACTAAGTAACTACATGTCAGAGTTATGTTAGTCAAATATTTATGTCGATGTAAGCACTATTTTGTGTTATGAACCCTAGGGCTAACAGTAAACACAAATCCGCCACTTAGTTCAATCATGATCATAGGAAATAAGGGTAAGAAACTATCCTGACTTTTCTCAGCCCTAATTATTTGACTGGTATAGTTTCAAACCTGAAGACAGGAGAAAAGAATCAGACAGTGTAAGCTTATCTAGCGGTCAGAGAAGGGTTCTAGGAAGACTGGATGCTATTCCTAGCTCTGCCACTGACTTGGTATTTGACCTTGGGTATATTTTTTTAAACCCCTCTGGGACTCAATCTGTAAACTGTGTACAATAATAATACTGTCCTACCTCAGAGGAGCTTGATTGATTAATTATTGTAAAGAGCTTAGAGCCTCAGATGAAAAGCTCTAGAGAGTGTGGATAACTAAATTTAGCGTAAATATATTGCAAAGATGGTATTGTTATGTAATGGCTTTCCCTGAGGATTGCCATCATGCAATCATTTTCTGTGATTCCTTTCCCCCTCACTGGAGAGTGTGGTTGGCAAAAAGGACATAGCCGGGAATAAACTCTGCTGGTTATTGCAGTAGGGATCGTAGGTCTGTCACAAATGGGTACATGCTATTGTTAATAAGGCAATATACTAGTCAGTACTAGCAACACTGTGAGGTATGATGTGAAGCATACAGGCAGCCAGTCTTTAAGTGGCTGAGGAATATTTAATAGTGATTAAAAAGCCTAAAACTTTATTTGTTTTTTCCTTATTCAAATATTGCATTATGTTTCTCTCTTTTGGGAGGAGAGAGTGAAAGGTGACGGAATGAATACAAAATACCTAAGTAAACTATAATTAAAAGATAACATATGAATGATACAATACATCAAATGGATAAGAGAATAAAGAGTACATCAGAGAAAACAGTAGGATCAAATAAATGTAACATAGCCAATGTATGGTATATATAGAATAGTAAAACAAAGTCAGGATGAACAACAATTATATTGTAAAGGTTTATTACATTCCCTGTAAATGATCATAAAACACAAACTTCTGGTTAATAGAATGCTAGTAACATGAAGCATTGAGTGGGAAAGGGGGAGAAAGGAGTATATTTTATTTGAAATGTCTTAAAGGATTGAAAAAACATGATGATCTAGTCAGAGGTAGATCAACTCCTCCCATACCCACACCCTTCAGTTTACTGAACATTCAGATCAAGTTAAGCTCTGTGTATATAAATATGTGATTCCAAAGACGATTTTCTATATCAAACCTGGATTTGCTGACTTACTATACAGTGCAGTGCTGCAGATGCTCTTTTTTTCCACCCAAACCTTTTATCTGTAGGCTTGCAGGAACAGTTTCTCCTCAACTTTTAAAGCAAAATAATGTAATTTGCTGTTCCAAAGCTGGCTTGGAAGTTAAGGAGATTTAAGGACTACATTTTAGGTAAGTAATCTCTATTACGTGACCCTGCGATCAATGGAATTTTAAAGCCTAGGTTGCAATTCCCATGCTGGGGAAATTTTCTGGCTGTGTAAACGGTGACTTGTGGACTCCTTCCCCTGGAAAATTAAAATAATTTGGTTGCTCTGGTCTTCTGTGTATTGAGTGAGTAAACTAGGGTTACTCAGCAATGAAGTGGATATAAAATCTGATCCCAAATATAGAGCATCAGCAATATTTCACAAACAAATAAAATCAATTAGAAAACAAATAATGACCAATCAGATTAACCTATTTCTGGTTTAATGTAATCATCTCCTAGTATGATAAGATATATTCTAGATTTCATCTTTTCACAGAATTTGGGATACAACCTATTTTTCCATACTTAAAAGCAGCAAAATGAAAAATTATAAATAAAGAGGCCAGATTTTAATCTTGGTTAACAAGTATAAATCCAGAGTAGCCCCACCTAAGGCAAGGGCCTTACTTTGGACTTACTACAGTGCAATTGAGATCAGAATCTAAACTAGCAACCAGTTTGTACAGACCCTGCCTCTTCCCATTCCAATATATGACCACCGAAGGAGCTTACTGTTTGTTCTCTAGATAACATAAGTAGTATTCCATGCATAAATGATTTACAAAATCACAAAACTGGCCATGATATTTAAATGAGTTTCCACTAAATACACAGTTGCACATGATGTATGAACTCCCCCCACCCCACCCCCAAGTGAACTCCCCACTCCTGGAGAGGCCTTCCATTATGTTTTCTGGAATAGGCAATAGGACTGTAATCCATCAAAGCCAAAAAGCTCATATAAAACAAATTATATAAACATTTACTTTAAAAGAAAAATCATTGAGAGCAGTCTTCCCGCAGAATGGAGGGACGTATATTTATGTGCACAGGTGGTTTTTACAATGTGTTCTCAGTTGCTCATAAATTGTCAGAAAACAAATTAATAGTTCACTTGCTTAAAGGACCTGTATTAAAGGCATTATTTTATTTTAAGTGTTTCATTCAAAGAGAATAGCTGACTGGGATACACTGCTATTTTTTGAATTGTCTACCAACTTCAAAATACTCCGTCGGTTTATGCCAGCATAAATATGGATGGGGGATCCTGAGGAACAAAAGCACATGGAAGAACAAAAGTGCTACAAAGTAGCCAGTTTCCTTCATTGAGAGGAAATTGTAAAGGAAAAAGCATGGTCTCTAATGTCTATTGAGGGCATCTGAATTGTCATCTGACACAGGAGGTTTTTTTGGGCACCCTATGCCCGCCCCAAGAGGTTCTCTGTCAGGGGAACTCCTATGGAGTCCCAGCAGGACCTAAAGTTAGCTTGCCTCTGTAAGAATCCCAACAGTGTCAGAAATATCTCCTATCCTCTGCAGGACTGAATCTCCCTTGAGTGCAATGGACTTAGTGGTACATATTATATATAAATATATATATTAAATATATTGTATTTCCTTACACAAATTTGGTGATTTATTCTGAAGATGAAACCATCAAGATCTTTAACAACATACAAGACTGTTGTGTGCACAGTTAGGGCTCTGGGGTTGTTGGATTTTTTTCCCTCCATATGGCACCTGTGAAATGGAAAAAGATTTCTTGCATATTTGGTAGGGGGATTCCAGAATACAGAATAATGGAATCATAGAAATAGAGGCTGGAAGGGACCTCAAGTGGTCATCTAGTCCATTCCCTTGCTCTGAGGCAGGACAAAGTATACCTAGACTACCCTGACAGGTGTTTGTCTAACCTATCTTTAAAAACCTCCAGTGATAGGTATTCCACAAGCTCCCTTGGTAACCTATTTTAGTACTTAATATCCTTAACTACCAGTAGTTAGACATTTTTTCCTAATATCTAATTGAAATCTCCCTTGCTGCAGATTAAGCTAACTATTTCTTGCCCTAGTGAATGCCCTTCAGCAGGCATGGAGAACAACTGATCACCGTCCTCTTTATAACTGCCCTTAACAAATATGAGAACTCATCAGGTCCCACTTCAGTCTTCTTTTTCTCAAGACTGCATTTTTTTAACCCTTCCTGGGTTAAAAAACCTGGGTCAGGTTTTCTCAACCTTTTGTTGTAGAATGGGAATTTCTGCTCTCACTCACATGGAGATTGCTTATTTGTTCTTCCTTTCTCTGTTTTCCTTAATACAAAATAAATCACATACAGTTAAGGTGATTTTCAAAAGTGCATTGGCCTACCTCTGTCCCCACTGAAATCGGTGGTAAAACTCCCTTGGAAGGAGAGCAAAGTTAAGTGCTGGAACTGACCTATGATTCATTCTTTGTGTATGGAAAATATAAATAAAATGTCTATCTGAGCTATCCGCAACACTCTTGCTTTATGCTTTTAGTTGGATAACCTCAACAGATGCCTGTTTTTGTATGTAGATTAATATCCTCTCTGCAAAACCATGGAGTATGTGCCCTTCATTACATGATACAGATACAGGTAAGAAGCATGCATTTAATAAGGCTGGTTAGATATATTGCTAGCATTTTAAAGTTTGCACAAAGCAAGCTCTATATATACTGTATATTTGTATTTCAATAAGTGCATACTCTTGAGAATTACATCTTTAACTGTTAAGTCAAGTGCTATCAATGGAGACACTAAAGAGGTAAAGATGTGAAGAGTAATTTCTATTTCTACTTTAGTACCACTGAGCCGGCAGAAAGCAGATGGGCGGGGAGGGGAAGGAGAGGAGTCATGATTCTATCTCCTGGACATCATCATCAACACAAGTGACACAAAGGGAATAGGAATTTTTAAAAGTGAATCTTCACACAGATGATACCTACATGTTTTCTAAAAAATAAATAAACAAATTCACAAACTCTCTCATTTCATGGAGCATGAGTAATATGATGTATCCTCATGTCCAAAAAAAGAATTATTGCTCCCTTAATCTGGGTAAAAATGGCAGCTTTATGGTGGGGTTAAGCATCCTGTCCACCCAGATATTCCAAGACTCTCCAAATAAATACATGCACATTTCATGATCCAGAGTACAAAATGTGAAAATAAAATGCCTGTCTGGGATCAAAGACCAGCTGCAAATACATTTACATACTACTTGTTTTTCAGTGGAGCAATATACTGAGCAGCAACATGTAAATCAGGTAATAAGCAGAGTGGATGATTGGATTTACAGCTTCTCTTGTGTGTGTAAAGCATTTTTTCCATCTATGTTTGTGTGAAGGATGTGGAATTGGTCGGTAATTGTTGAGGAATACTTATGTTGTGTATATTTGGTCTGCTGTAAGGGGGTGTGACAGGGTCGGGCCAGATGGCTATAGGAAAGTAATAGAAGGCAGATATATTAGCCCCAGGTTAAGTAGGTCCCTTTTCCCTGGGTAAGGTAACAGGGAAGGTTCCAGAACAATCGGGAACCTTCTGGAGACAATTAAGACCTGCAGCCAATCAAGAAGTTGCTAGAATCAATTAAGGCAGGCTAATCAGGGCACCTGGGTTTAAAAAGGAGCTCACTTCAGTTTGTGGTGTGCATGTGAGGAGCTGGGAGCAAGAGACACTAGGAGCTGAGAGTGAGAACATGGACTGTTGGAGGACTGAGGTGTACAAGCATTATCAGACACCAGGAGGAAGGTCCTGTGGTGAGGATAAAGAAGGTGTTGGGAGGAGGCCATGGGGAAGTAGCCCAGGGATTTGTAGCTGTCGCACAGTTGTTCCAGGAGGCACTCTAAACAGCTGCATTCCACAGGGCCCTGGGCTGGGTTGGCCCGGGTTCCCCCCAAATCCTCCCAACTCCTGGTCAGACACAGGAGGAGTCAGCCTGGACTGTGGGTTCAGAAAACGGCCAAGCTGAGGGCTGCTATGAAGCTCCAAGGTGAGCAAATCCGCCAATAAGCGCAAAACCTACCATGGTAGAGCAGGAACTTTGTCACAGGGGTTATTGAATGAAAACACAAAGTCAATTCAAGAAGAGGCTGACTGGAGGTAAGAGACCATTGGCTTCAGATAGCCAGTCATTGGCTAACATCTAAGAGACAATGCAGGAGCCATTCACTCTGAGGTCCTCCCTCCAACACCCTATTGAACTCACCAGATTAGCTTGTCAAGGGGGCGGGTCCTAGGTTGTAGCCACAAGAGAAACAACAATCTTGGAAACTCAAGTCAAAGGGCTTCTGGGGGATAAAAATGACCCTCTTGGGGGAGGGAGCAGAAAGAAAGAAAAGTGTTAACCTCTTTCTGATTTTTGCTTCTCCCAGAGTCTGCTGATTATTTAGCCTAAAATAATCATTTTCTCAATATCCCCTTCAAAGACAAATATCTTTCCTTTTGATAATGGAAACAGTTACACAGCCTCCAGTTATAATTTCATCAAATTTCACAAGCTACAAAATATTGATATTAGTCAGCACTTGGAAGACCTCCTCGGTGAAATCCAGAGTGCCCCAGGATTGGTGTTCATTATTTGCTATGTTGCTTTCTTAACTCTGAGTCAGTACAGAACCAGGGCTCTCAGCATGCCATTAAGGGGCACGATGCTGTTGGAGGTCCTGTTTCCTTACTGAAGCCTAAAACCAAGGCCCTGATTACTAATATTTCTCATAGAAGTAGGGATGTTAATCACATTGTCCTGGCTAGATTCCAACCTGGGAAGTTACATTATGGATATGGGCTGCAGCAGCTGCCACAGTGCTCCCCCACACGTACATATAATGACAGATCCTATCCTACCTCACTTGACATGGTACTAGTCACCACAGTTCTTCACAGTCTGTGTGAGGAAGAAACCTCCCCTCAGTATTTCAAGGATATACAGAGACTCCAGATCACCAGTCTGAGAATGAGAGGAGGAAAAGTCTCCACAAGGCCTCTATTCCATATCTCCCTCCCTCCCTCCATCCCCCCCCCACGCCCCATGCGGGTGAGTGAGGAATAGGCAAAACATTGGCACCACTATCTCCAATATACAGCCAGCAGAACTGAGCTTCCACAGACTAATGGGTGACTTCCCACTGTGACTCTAAGAGCCACAATACCTTCCCTGGACTGTTCCTGGAAAAGTGCATTTCCTTGTAGTTTCTTACAATGGGTTAGAAGCACTCTCTTATTTTAGACCTGAATTACTAAGAAAATTCAGAAACACCAGAAAACACTATTAAAGCTGTATTTGACAATATGCAGACTATACAAACAGAAATGGACAGCTGTAAAGCTCTCTAGTGTCCTGGGTCAGGTCAATGGATTTTCTATGTTGTAAAATCAGATTTCTGGAGAACAAAAGGAAAACCTGTAATTTGAGATTATTAGCTCTCATTGAAGAGGCCAGAGGAGAGCACTCATGTAAAAACATTCCATACTCTCTGGAAATTATGTTGGATAAAAATATTGAACCTCCTATAAATGAGAAAAGCTTTCTATGAAACTTTAAAATGCATTGATACCATGAAAGTTAGATTAAATCAGCAGTTAAAAATATATTACCTTGCCACAGAGGCAATATCTTTGAGTTTGATTGCATGAAATTATTGGGTTGTCTTATAAGTCTGTAAAAAGAGAGATTTTCAGGACAAATTCACATATTCACTCAGATATTGTCCCAGGCTACTGAAGGCCGATGACTATTACTGCCAAAAAATGTGTTTAAAAGAATATTTTATGGAAAGTAATCACAAAGGAGGTGCAAATACAGTTGTAAGCAGAGTCTGAATGAGCTCTCCCCTGACCTGGTGAGCTATGGAAGAGGACTTCAGGAGCTGATCTCATTTGCATGGGCACATCCACCCTGCCTAGGTGCTCAGCATGATGGGATTGCTTGCCCAAATGATCACTTTTGGCTAGTATTAGATCCCCAGTCTCCTTGTTATGGGGCAGGAGTAATAAAGGCTAGTTATCCTTGTTGTGTGAATTGAGGGCAGTAAAACTGTACCTGGCATATCACGATGGAAGGACTCACCCTCAACTGAATGGCACTCACTAGGCAGGGGATATGGGTTCCAAAGCCCAGAGAGTTGAGAGAGGGTGGGGATAGGTACTTGTACCTGGGGGTGTGGGCCTTGCCCAGGGGCCTTAAACACCCTTTAACCCTTCCTCTCCACTGTATAATAACAGCTAAGTTATTCTCATTTGAGAATTTTATTAAACACAGCAAAAGCTGAAATCACTGATACCTAGGCCCAAGTATTAATCCTGCTTTGGGACAGTGTCTCTGATGCAAGAGACTGCCCAGTGTGCACCAGCAGTGAGGCTCCCCTACTAGCAGCTGAAATCACTGAGAGCTCTCTTAAGTGGGGGGGCCCTGAAGACTCTTGTCGTGGCTGGTGGAGATGTGCAGTCAGCAGGTGAAGAGTGAGTGCCCAAGCAGCAGAGCAAGTAAGGTGCCTCCTTATTACCTCCACTCCACCCAGGGTGGGAGGTGAAAGCTGAAGATGCACCTCTGAACTCTGGGTCTGCACTGTCCAAGGACAGCAACTGTGACTGGGGTGCAGAGAAGGGACAGGCACATCAAAGGGACTTTTGGGTTGCTGGACTTAAGAACCTGAGGGGAAAAAGATACTGCCCAACTTACTTGGTGGTCGGTCTTTTGCTAATGGTTTGTTTATAAACCCTGTTTGCGGTGTTTCCCCAAATTAATGCTCCATCATTTCCCTCTTTTTATGAAAAGTTTTTTGCTACACTCAGACTCTGTGCTTGCAAAAGGGGAAGTATTGCCTCTTAGAGGTGCCCAGGGGGTGGGTGTGCAATTGTCCCAGGTCACTGACTGGGGGCTCAAGCTGGTTTTGTGTTGTATTGTTGAAAAGGAACCCCTAGATACTGAACCCAGCCCTTGTTGCTGCCAACTCTGACAGCAACAAGGTTACACAGTTTAAACAAATTTATTAAAAATCTGAATAAATATTTCTTCAAAATTGTTTGCAATCTCTGCCTTGCTCTAATGCAGATCTAAAAAAGGCATTTCAATAAAAAAATTCTTACAGATTGTTATTAAGAGTTTCATTACAACATAAATTTCAGTCTTTTAAATGTCCATAGATCTCAAATTACTCAAATGCATTCTGGTTTGCTCATATTCAAATTACTCTAAAAAGAAAAGGAGTACTTGTGGCACCTTAGAGACTAACAAATTTATTTGAGCATAGGCTTTCGTGAGCTACATCCGATGTATGCTCAAATAAATTTGTTAGTCTCTAAGGTGCCACAAGTACTCCTTTTCTTTTTGCGAATACAGACTAACATGGCTGCTACTCTGAAACCTGTCAAATTACTCTGGTTTGCATTCTGTACTTTGCTGGTTGTTGCTTGTATTTTTCTATATTAATTACAAAAATCTTAGAAATATAGAAAAATACAAGCAACAACCAGCAAAGTACAGAATGCAAACCAGATAATGATTTTGCAATGACTAACTACAACTAAATCCTTGTCAACTTCCCTGTAGTAAGGAAATCAATAGAGAATTCATGAAAAGAAATGCAAAAAGGAATGCAGAAGTAAAATGATTATTTTGCCTTCTGGATCAGGGTTCATGTTGAGTAATAGACTTGTTGTCAGGAATTACCTTAGAACACTAGAGAGAGAAGGTGAGTGAGGTTCTCTCTCTAATATCTTGGGACCAAGATGACTTTAACACTGCAAACAACTTAGAAATCTAGGTTAATGCAACAGAAGTTCAACATTAAAAGTTCAAAGGTTGGCAAGAAGATTGTTTGAAAAAATACTTAAGTCTTATTTCAGGTTAAACAAAAAGGTTTCAAGGTTTCTGAGGTAGGACACAGAATATAGACTAGAACCATTTATCTGTGCTTAGTTGACAAATTCCTTTCTCTGAATAATAAAGTCCACAGATTAGTTACAATGGGTACTTTGGCCTGATTGAAGTGTAGGGACACAAAACAAACCTGTCAGTCACTGGCAGAGTGGAGTGACCCAACCATAAAGTTACTTCCAGTTGAGACAACTTCCACGGTTAGGAAAATAGAATAAAACTACCCTAATTTACAGGTTGCATTAACTATTGAAGAAAAACAACAGTTTCTGCTATTGCAGATTATGGGAATAATTTCCCGTAACAGAATAAACCTGCATCTTTAGGTGTCAATTTCCATCTCCCTTTAGGATGATTCATTTGTCTCCAGAGTAGCCTAGATCTGTGGACTTAATTACATGAAGAAGTGAAATTTTCAGGTAAGCAGAGATAATTTTTCCTATTCTTCACTATGCTAAGGTCCACCAATCTGTTACAATGGGCTTTCCATAGCAGCATGCCTCCAAGGTGGAAAATAGGACCATCCATTAATTATGGGCATCTGAAATGAGGTATGCAAAAATCCTCTCTTTTTCCCTAAGCAATGAGGGAGGGGAAGACTTCTGCCAAAAATGACATTGGCTAAAGATTAGATGACCAATGGGAGAACATGATGGATTCATGTATCGATGGCCACATGGCAACCTAACAGATCTCATTGCAGCAGAAATGACTTTGCTGCCCTGAGATTCAATGCTCCTAGAGCTTTGACACTTGACAGATAGAAGAATATTTGTTTAATTTACTTTGGGAATGAGTGCTACGATGTTTGTGAGAACCACTTGTCTATTTGCTTCAGCCAATAGAAAGTTCTATTGGTTAACTTCTTTCTAGGGTCCATAAAAGTGCTAATCCCTTCATCCAAATATACATTCTGAACTTGTCTGGTCCTGGATGGAGGACTGGTTTTTGCAATAGTTGACCTCTTCAGTGAGAGAGAACTACTCGGTATGGATCATGTGAACTCTGGGTGACTGAACCCCATCTGTGTATGAGATCAGCATTCCCAATAGTTCTCACAAAGAACTGGATTTTTATTTGACACACCACTTATGTTTCTTTATGGTCATCTTCAGTTAACATTCTCCTGAGATGAGATCTTGTACCTGATAGTGTTCACCCTCACCCAAGGCTGTCATCTTCCCTGGCACTACACTACTGTGGTTAGCATGAATCCAAGATACTGAAGGAATCATATCATTCTGTAAATTTGTTTTGTCTTTGTACTGAGCCCTAATCAGAAATCTTATCCAGAAAAAGAGAGAAGTAAATTTCCTACTTCCTTAAAGTCAAGTTTGAATAATACGATGATCCTGAAAGAGACCCTGGAAGCAAAGGTCAGTTTAAATGTCAATGATCAAAGTTGAAAAAACCCCACACCCTACCATCCATATGCAAAGCAGGAGAACTGTTTGTGGAATGGTAAAATGGGAATGTGAAGCTAAGTCTACTTTAGGAACTTGTTCAGATGTTCCAGACAGAACCATTCTCTGTTTATTCCTTATTCTCGGAGGCTAGAAATAGAATGGGGAGCAGCCCTTGAGAAGGAATAGTTTATATTCCTCTGATCTGAAGTAGATGTATGGTTTAATTCATGTTCTGGCATTTCCATAGGCTGCTTGAAATTGGGGCAAAGCTGTTCCCATAGCTGCATACAGCACCCCTCTGTACAATGTCCAGTGACCTCACTTTGACTAAAGCTGTAGATAGTCATTTGTTCCCAAACTAAAAGAAGCTGGTACCAATCGGGGTTAATTCCATAAAGGGTTGTTTGGGAGTCATGCAGAGAACTCTGATGCACCTGAGGGCAGTTACTGACCTCATCTCAGCATCTGGCTTTGTTCCACTTGAAAAGTAGCACTTTTTATTGTTTTACTCCAGGGACTGCTTCAACTTGCCATGTGATCTCTATTCTCTTCTATGGTGTCTAATAGCAGCCAGAATTGTAAGTCTACTTTTTCCAATGCCTCTTAATAGCCTTAGTTTTCCATCAAGTTTCCCACTTTAGTACTAAGAACTGATAGGAACTGATATGCCTGAGCACCTGATCGCAGTGGTGATGGACCCATATACCTATGTGAAATAGATTTGTGTCCCACTATCTTTTTCAGGGAAAAGCCCTTAGGCCAGGAATCTTATGTTGAGGGGACCCTACTCACAATACTGTCCACTTATGTTGGCATCGGTTGGGAAAGCTGGTGGAGGAAGTCAAGTGACACTTGAGCATTTTATTTTATTTTTGTTTTTGATATGATGCCACTTGAGTTTTTGAGCCCATGGGAGGAAGCTGAGGAAGGACAATGCAATCTGCTCCTCATGGTGTGACCATGAATCAACTCACCAGGCTGGCCCAATCAGCTCCAGGCCCTATAGTAGAACAAGGGTAGAACACAGCTTGTGCCACGCATCTCCACAACAGATGAATTTACTGCTGGAGAGAGCCCAAAACTCAAAGAGAAAATCAAGCCTCTTTTCTTTACCAGACAATTTTCTTCTACCTGTCCCCTTCCCATACACACAGAGCTTCTCTGCTCTGGCATTATTGGGAAATTGTGACATACACACTGCAACATTCTCCCTTGAAAACAGCCCCTAAGCCTGATGTATGGACCATTTATAGAAACACAAAAGTCAGCATCCACACTAGGCCTCTTGCAATAAACGCAGATGCTACAAGTTTCCAATTAATCTTTTTTTTTTTTAAATGCTAACCATGACATTGTGGTTCAAGCAGCTGCTTCACAAGAAATGCTACACATTGAAAAACAAGCTAAGGATAATGCAACAAAACACTTGTACTGAATGAACAATGTTGCATGCATATTGTCCACTTCTCTAGCATCATAAGCGATGCGTCATTTTGCACCGAAATAAATAGAAGCTTTGCCCCTGGATCAAGCCTCCTATAAAGAACAGAAGAGTGCCCCTTTCATGGGAATTTACAAGCAACATATGTGTAAGCAAGTGCTATATTAGCCATTTTTCAGAGTAGCAGCCGTGTTAGTCTGTATTCACAAAAAAAAGGAGTACTTGTGGCACCTTAGAGACTAACAAATTTATTTGAGCATAAGCTTTCGTGATCTATAGCTCACTTCATCAGATGCATTCAGTGGAAAATACAGTGGGGAGATTTATATACACAGAGAACATGAAACAATGGGTTTATCATACACACTGTAAGGAGAGTGATTACTTAAAATGAGCTATTACCAGCAGGAGAGCAGGGCAGTGGGGGGGAGGAAGATCTACTTTTGTAGTGATAATCAAGGTGGGCCATTTCCAGCAGTTGACAAGAACATCTGAGGAACAGTCGGGGGGAGGGGGTGGAATAAACATGGGGAAATAGTTTTACTTTGTGTAATGACCCATCCATTCCCAGTCTCTATTCAAGCCTACGTTAATTGTATCCAGTTTGCAAATTAATTCCAATTCAGCAGTCTCTCCTTAGAGTCTGTTTTTGAAGTTTTTTTGTTGAAGAATTGCAACTTTTAGGTCTGTAATCGAGTGACCAGAGAGATTGAAGTGTTCTCCAACTGGTTTCTGAATTTTATAATCTTGACGTCTGATGTGTGTCCATTTATTCTTTTACATAGAGACTGTCCAGTTTGACCAATGTACATGGCAGAGGGGCATTTTTGGCACATGATGGCATATATCACATTGGTAGATGTGCAGGTGAATGAGCCTCTGATAGTGTGGCTGATGTGATTAGGCCCTATGATGGTGTCCCCTGAATAGATATGTGGACACAGTTGGCAACGGGCTTTGTTGCAAGGATAGGTTCCTGGGTTAGTGGTTCTGTTGTGTGGTTGCTGGTGAGTATTTGCTTCAGGTTGGAGGGCTGTCTGTAAGCAAGGACTGGCCTGTCTCCCAAGTTCTGTGAGAGTGATGGGTCGTCCTTCAGGATAGGTTGTAGATCCTTGGTGATGCATTGGAGAGGTTTTAGTTGGGGGCTGAAGGTGATGGCTAGTGGCGTTCTGTTGTTTTCTTTGTTGGGCCTGTCCTGTAGTAGGTGACTTCTGGGTACTCTTCTGGCTCTGTCAATCTGTTTCTTCACTTCAGTAGGTGGGTATTGTAGTTGTAAGAATGCTTGATAGAGATCTTGTAGGTGTTTGTCTCTGTCTGAAGGGTTGGAGCAAATGCCGTTGTATCATAGAGCTGTAGACAATGGATCGTGTGGTGTGATCTGGGTGAAAGCTGAAGGCATGTAGGTAGGAATATAGAGGTCAGTAGGTTTCTGGTATAGGGTGGTGTTTATGTGACCATCGCTTATTAGCACCATAGTGTCCAGGACACGGACCTCTTGTGTGGACTGGTCCAGGCTGAGGTTGATGGTGGGATGGAAATTATTGAAATCATGGTGGAATTCCTCAAGGGCTTCTTTTCCATGGGTCCAGATGATGAAGATGTCATCAATGTAGCGCAAGTAGAGTAGGGGCATTAGGGGACGAGAGCTGAGGAAGCGTTGTTCTAAGTCAGCCATAAAAATGTTGGCATACTGTGGGGCCATCGCAGTGCCTCTGAGTTGAAGGTATACATTGTCCCCAAATGTGAAATAGTTGTGGGTGAGGACAAAGTCACAAAGTTCAGCCACCTAGTTTGCTGTGACATTATTGGGGATACTGTTCCTGATGGTCTGTAGTCCATCTTTGTGTGGAATGTTGGTGTAGAGGGCTTCTACATCCATAGCAGCCAGGATGGTGTTTTCAGGAAGATCACCGATGGATTGTAGTTTCCTCAGGAAGTCAGTGGTGTCTCGAAGATAGCTGGGAGTGCTGGTAGCATAGGGCCTGAGGATGGAGTCTACATAGCAAGGCAATCCTGCTGTCAGGGTGCCAATGCCTGAGATGATGGGGTGTCCAGGATTTCCAGGTTTATGGATCTTGGGTAGCAGATAGAATACCCCAGGTCGGGGATCCAGGGGTGTGTCTGTGCGGATTTGTTCTTGTGCTTTTTCAGGGAGTTTCTTGAGCAAATGCTGTAGTTTCTTTTGGTAACCTGCAGTGGGATCAGTGGCTTGTAGAAAGTGGTGTTGGAGAGCTGCCTAGCAGCCTCCTGTTCATATTCCGACCTATTCATGATGACGACAGCACCTCCTTTGTCAGCCTTTTTGATTATGATGTCAGAGTTGTTTCTGAGGCTGTGGATGGCATTGTGTTCTGCACGGCTGAGGTTATGGGGCAAGTGATGCTGCTTTTCCACAATTTCAGCCCATGCACATCGGTGGAAGCACTCTATGTAGAAGTCCAGTCTGTTGTTTCGACCTTCAGGAGGAGTCCACCCAGAATCCTTCTTTTTGTAGTCTTGGTTGGAAGCTCTCTGTGGGTTAGTATGTTGTTCAGAGGGGTGTTGAAAATATTCCTTGAGTTGGAGACGTCGAAAATAGGATTCTAGGTCACCACAGAACTGTATCATGTTTGTGGGGGTGGAGGGGCAGAAGGAAAGGCCCCGAGATAGGACAGATTCTTCTGCTGGGCTAAGAGTATAGTTGGATAGATTAACAATATTGCTGGGTGGATTAAGGGAACCACTGTTGTGGCCCCTTGTGGCATGTAGTAGTTTAGATAGTTTAGTGTCCTTTTTCTTTTGTAGAGAAGCAAAGTGTGTGTTGTAAATAGCTTGTCTAGCTTTTGTAAAGTCCAGCCTCGAGGAAGTTTGTGTGGAAGGTTGTTTTTTTTATGAGAGTATCCAGTTTTGAGAGCTCTTTCTTAATCTTTCCCTGTTTGCTGTAGAGGATGTTGATCAGGTGGTTCCGCAGTTTCTTTGAGAGCGTGTGGCACAAGCTGTCAGTATAGTCTGTCTGGTATGTAGATTATAATGGATTTTTTTACCTTCAGTACTTTTGGCATGATGTCCATCTGTTTGCATTTGGAAAGGAAGATGATGTCTGTCTGTATCTGTACGAGTTTTTTCATGAAGTTGATAGATTTCCACTCCATACGGCTAAATTCAGTGTCTTGCATAATGACAGGTTTCAGAGAAGCAGCCCTGTTAGTCTGTATTCACAAAAAGAAAAGGAGTACTTGTGGCACCTTAGAGACTAACAAATTTATTTGAGCATAAGCTTTCATGAGCTACAGCTCACTTCATCGGATGGATTCAGTGGAAAATACAGTGGGGAGATTTATATACATAGAGAACATGAAACAATGAAACATTATTATACATGTGAATCTTTCTGCAACTCTATGCTATGCATTATGACTTGTTATTCTATTTATTGTTTTTACAGCAACCAGTTGCTTTCCAGACAGAACGGCAATCCAAAGACATTTTAATTTAATTCTGGATATGATATAACCAGACAGGCACAATATAGCATAAGGATAATGGGGCAAAGACATGTAAAGGTTTCACCAATGCAGTTACCAAGTGACTCAGTTAAGTGCATGTCTTTGTGCCTCAGTTATTTTTTTTAAATATCCAAAAATAAATACTATTGTTGACTTACTTCATAGGGGCTTCATGGGCAAGAGAGACTTTAAGAAGTGTGTGACAGGGGGTATAAACCCTGCACTGAGACTGAAGGGGTTAAAGAGCAATTCTTGGCCTAGAAAAAAACACACACACACACACACACCCCTGCAGTGCATGAGCCAGATGAAGGTGGAGCTTAAAAGGGAGCCTGACAGGTCAGACCCTTTCTGAGAAGGTAGAGAGAAGGACCTGCACTGGGATCTCCTGAGAAGGGAGATTGCAGGAGTTCCTCTAGGGAAAAAGGAGCTTACCTGCTAGGCCCAATAGTCTGGTAATACCTTTTCTTCAGTACCTTTTGCTACAGAATGCAAAACTTGGACCATAGGGCAGGTGGGGGTGTAGGCAGTGCCCTAGGGAAGGTAGCTGTAAACTGCTCTTGGGTGCCTGGTCTTTGGCAACCCTTGGGCAACCCTGGGCAGGAGGCTGGTGGAATGCAATGGAATGCAGACCTCTCTACCAAACACCTTTCCTCTCCCCTCCCCCCCCCCCGTACTAAGGAGGAACTGACCCCCTAACCAGTAGACGATGCTTCCATCAAGAACTAACCAGCACCAAGTGATTTGAAAGTGGAGAAGGTGGTCGCTCCCATAATGTAAGATTATATGTGTGACCATTTAAAGACTTCCTTATAAAAGATTCCTTCTATTCCTTTTCTTAGAATACACCAAACTGATAAGCCATCTTTTCAGAATAAATGTAGGCAATAATAAAAATACCACCACAAATAAAAAGCAGAACTGCCTGGGACAGTGACAGACCAGGTGCCAACTCAACTGAACACTGGCCAAGGTATAGCTGGAAACCAGTCTGGCTCACCTACATGTCAGCATTGTTAAAAATAGATGTTAAGTTTATAGAAATGTCTTCAGACTTTATGAAATGCTTGTAAATTGCATTAATCTCACTTTTATCTGTATCCCATGTTATAAAGTAATATTTAAGCATTTGCTTTGGAACTGTATAAGTGTTTGCTCTGAAACTGTAAAGCCCCACAGTCAGGAGAGAAACATTACCAAGAGTGAAATTCTACTCTGCCACAGGAGTGTTATTTCCTGCCAACAAAAGAAAGTCCATAGAAACCAGACAAACCAACGTGGAACATCAGAGAACAAAACACTTTGTTGACTGTTCCCTCCATACCCAGGAAGAGATGTGCACAAGGACTCATCCTATCAGCTTGAACTCTAGGGGAAGAGAATATAAATCCCTGACAGGAAGAAATAGGATCTGTATGCTGCTTAGATTTTGAGAGAACAAGATTTCTAAGCATAAGCAAGGAATCCCCAGCTGCTTAGCCTTGATTAGCCCTAAAGGTCATATAAAACTTGCTTATTATAGAAGCTTCTACCACTTTTTGGAACCTAAAACTGAGGTGGGTGGGTGGGTGTATCTGCTTTAACCTTGTAAATAACTCGTTTTTTCTTAGTTAATAAATCTTTAGTTAGTTTATTATAGGATTGGCTACAAGTGGTCATCTTTGCTGTGAGATCTAAAGTGCAACTGATCTCAGGTAAGTGATTAGTCCTTTGGGACTGGGAGTAGCCTGAATATAGTTGTGATTTTTAGTGTAAGGAACCATCTATCGCAAAGAGAAGCCTGCCTGGATGGCAAGATAGATGGGCGTACCCAAGGGAATTGTCTGTGACTCCATGTTAAGGCTGTTGTGGTGCCTAAAGAGTTTACACTTGATAATGGATTGGTGAAATCTAAGTATAGAACTCACAACCAATTTGGTGTGTGTTCCTTCTTCTTTACAGTCTGGTCTCAGGTTGGTATTCATACCCTGGAGCCACGCCACACAGCTTGACACTACCTTAATTACCTTAGTAACAGTACCGTAGAGCATTGGGCCCTTGCATCACTTGGATTAGGCAATGTACAGAACTATTACGCATTTCAGACTAGGTTAAGAAAATTTCTTGTGTGTGTGTGTGTGAAAAATCAAGTCAGTCTCATGATTAGCTACTAACCTAGACAGAGAAGTTACACAATGTTTATAGAATCCCTTATTCAAAATGAAGTGTAACATACACTGCTGGAAAAAAGTGGTGCACCTCATACACAGAAGGGCCTCTCTCCTGCAACTATCTTAGTTCAGGCAGACCCACACACCTGTGTGGAGCCTCACTGAAGACAACAGGCATCCAGACAGGCACCAAGATCCACTCACACAAAGTCGGGGTCCTAGGTTTTCTTTACTGCAATTGCTCTAATTCACTCAGACCTTAATTACCTGAAAATTCTGATAGACAATTAATGGTTTTTTCTAGGTTGCAGTAATTCAGGAGAAAACAGCTGTAGTTATCCAGGTCCAACATTTCTTGATATTTTCCAAATTTAAAAAAAAAATCTAGGCTGGAACCATCTTTTCTCCTGTTTTTCGTCTTTTTTTATCTGTACCATGTGTTTGTCAAAAGTATTGATTATCCATGAAACTACATATACTCCACTACCGTGGTGGAGTTCAAGAAACAATGAGGGAAAGTACATTCAAGAGCTAAATTCAGCATATAGGGTCAGATTGAGATTGTCCTCCTCCCACACAGGAGCCTAAGTGTGCAAGGAGCCTGCACAAATACCTAAAACAGTTGCAGCTCCTGCATGCCAGGAAGCACAGGGACTGCTCATTTAATGCACCCTTGGGCCACAGAGAATCCCAAAGGCAGAAGGAAAAGGTGAGACCATCACTCCTCCATCTGCACTCGCCCACTAACCAAATTGGAGTGTAGCCTATCCAGGTCCTGTACACTGGAATGTTTGATGAGAGTTTGTGCCTCCTTCAAACACAGTCCCTCCCAAACTCCCCATAGGGTGGCACAGCTCTCCATCATTCTCCACTGAGTGGATAAATTAGCCTGTTTGGTGGATACAGTACAGAGCTTAGAAGCTATAGATTTGACTGTGCCTAATACGCTGTGTGGGTGCACAAGGGAGGGAAGGGAGAGGGCACAAGAAGCCACCTCCCCTTAATTTTTGCTCCCATGTTGAGGTTTGACACAAACTTAGCACTTGAGTTCCTATCACACAAGGAATGGGGGACTTCAGTGGCTCTAGAAATCCCAAAGGGGATAGATCAGAGGTGGGCAAACTACAGCCCGTGGGCCACATCCAGCCTGTGAGACTGTCCTGCCTGCCCTTGAACTCCCGGCCAGGGAGGCTAGCCCCCGGCCCCTCCCCTGCTGCCCCCCCTCCTTTGCAGCCATGTCGCTTCCCAGGCAGCACTCTGAGCGGCGGGGCTGTGCACTCCTGCAGGGCAGCGCAGCAGGCTCCGGCCAGGCAGCGCAGCTGCCAGACATGCTGCTCTGAGCAACATTGTGGGGGGGAGGGGGAATCCTGGGGGGCAGTCAGGGGACAGGGAGCAGGAGGAGGTTAGATAGGTGTGTGAGTCCCGGGGGGCCAGTCAGGGGGTGGGGGTGTGGATAGGGGTCGGGGCAGCTAGGGGACAGGGAGCAGGGGGGTAGGATGGGTGGGGAGTTTTAAGGGGGCAGTCAGGGGGTAGGAAGTGGGAGGGGGCAGAGGCCAGGCTGTTTGCGGATGCCTACCCGACCCTCCATACAGTTTTGCAACCTCAATGTGGCCCTCAGGCCAAAAATTTTGCCCACCCCTGGGCTAGATTCATGACCCTCACACATTATGCACCAACGATAGAGTCGATGTGGTCCATGGATAGTGACACTGCTTCCTATTAAAAAGTGTACAACAAAGGCAATTGCATGAATTCCCCTAGTCCTTCCAGACATGTCTTGCCTGCCCGAGGCACAGTGCATCTTGGGGCTGATAAATTAGACAGCCCCTCCATGCTTCTCTACTCAACGCTGCCTTAAAGTCATAGCCCTGTATACGCATGCCTGAGTATGTCCCATGCCAAACACAGCCACAGCTGCTTCCCAACATATTTCAAATTTCTTTAACCAGTTCTTAACAAATAAGAGTGGGACAGTCTTTGGCTTCGACTGGAGCAGAGCTGGGCCAATGCTGAGTGCTTTTGAAAATCCCACCCTAATAGCTTCCCAATGGACTAGCCCTTCACAATGGTAATAGGTAAACTGCAAGAAGTGGCGGCTCTGGCTACAGATACAAAACAATACAATACACATGTACATAAAGCTATTTATGCCATATTAATCTGAGGGCTTGTCTCCACAAAGAATCACTGCACAGCAGGCCAGGGTATGGATCTACAGCACACCATCTGACTTTGCAGTAACTTGCTGTGTAGACATGGCCTCAATGTTTTAAATAAACAAAACAAAAACAACTACTAAAAGCTGACTAAACATTAGCCAAACAGCAGACTGAAAAAGATCAAGGTGTAGTCTAAAACAGTGCTACTCAAAGTGGCGGTCTGCGGAACCATCAGCTGCCGGTCTGCGCGCACATTGGAAAAAAAAATTTCCAGTCCCCGACCTCAGATAGCTTGAGAAGCTCTGGTCTAAAGTACAGTAAAAGATTCTAACACCATCCCAGTCAACAGGAAACACTTAATTACAGCAACAACAGTAGGAAACATTTGGCATCACCCCATTAACAACCTTGACCTAATTCTGTAACTCTTATTTATCTTCAACAGTCTTTACTCACAAGAGCAGATTCAAACATGACCATGAGGACTAATGAACGGGAGTAAAGCTTGCATATCCAGGCTCCCAGATTTACTTGTTTTCTTCTCTTTCTGAGAGGACTTACTGTAAATTACAAGACTCTTTTCTAAAGAGAAGAGGAATTGCATGAAGACTACTTTTTAAAAATAAAACAATGCATTTAAAAATCAAAGATTTCTTATATGAATCATAGCATATTTTATTTAAAACTGATCTTTCAAATGCTTTATCTTCTGATTACACTGTACATCTTAAAGAACATCTACGGTATGTCTCATGCTTTGGATTTATGAACCCATTACATTTTGGCTGTACAGCAAACAATAACAATAATTTACTATGACTATGATGGAAGCATCTGAAAAGCAAAAATCAAATTA
Source organism: Dermochelys coriacea (assembly GCF_009764565.3). Classification (NCBI taxonomy): domain Eukaryota; kingdom Metazoa; phylum Chordata; order Testudines; family Dermochelyidae; genus Dermochelys; species Dermochelys coriacea. The sequence continues at coordinate 282,330,353 of NC_050068.2, forward strand.
GATCACATCACAAATACAAGTGAAAACATCCAAGTCTAGCTCTTCATGATAATTTTATTTTTTAATCTTACATATTTGTGGCACATGGAGAACAAAACAGCACTGAGTGATTTGAAATAGATGTGAGTAAAGTAATAAAGCCACCACCCAGAATCAATCTGTTAATGTGAGAAAAAGCTAATCTAATTTCCTTACCACTGTGCATGATAGTCTGCTAGTATAACAAGCATACTCTCAACAGGAGAAATAGAATTTCATTAATACCTCATAATGAATATTAAAAATAGAGTTAACAAGGAGGGAAAGCTAAGGCTCAAAATAGAATAGTTAGAATAAGGATTTCAATAATGCAGAATATATTAGGATATATTTAAGGGCCCAGAAACAGAAAATGTCCTAATTTGCACAGTGTAATATATATGTATATATAGTACAAGTGAAATACACTTTTTTGATATAATGTAAATCGATTATTTTTATACTTCAGAATTTCAGCAAACTCTATGTGCAAGTAACCTGTTTATTGGCATATTGTGGTGAGCTCATAGCAGATGTAAAACAAATAGCTGTGTGTAATGAGTGTTTATTTTTATTTTCAATTTCGTTTTTTCTTTTAATAATTATTTTGCCATAACATATTTCTGCTTTCCATCTCCTTTCTTTACTAATAAAATTGTGTAGCTGGAAATTAATTGGAAGCCCATGCATACTGTAGAGCACAGGTCCCCTGCAGGAAACACTAGTAAGCAAGCAGGAAGACTAGTTCTGCACCAGCAGAAGTTTCTGAAGGGTTTTCAGATATAGCCTCAAGTACAGTGCATTGCAGTAATCCAGTTTTGAAGTGGCAAAGACATGGATCAACATGGTGAGGTCTGGCTCTTAACAGAAAGGTTCCAATTAAAGATGTATAATTAATTTTTGTCTACTGCTGATAATTGAAAGCAGAGGGAGAACCCCTCAATCGCACACCTTACTAACAAAGCTGGGCAAATATCTGTCAAGAGAGTTGATCTCAACTCTACAGCCAATCAGCATCACATTTATCCTATCCAGACTGAGCTTCAAAACACTCTTCATTCAGGTCCTAATTTTTAATCACATATCCAGAAATCCAAAAAACTGAAAAGTCCAGTTTGGTTGCAAGGCACTGCAGTCCAAATTGCCTCATTATCTCTCTAAATAGCCTTACATACACATTTCAAAGGAGTGGTCACAGAATAGAAAGACGCTTAACCCTGAGGCCATGTCAAAACTAGGAAAACTGGTCAGTGCTATTGTGAAAAGGTCTAAGAACATACAGGACAAAAGCACAATCAACAGTACTACACTCTGAGATCTTTCAGAGGGAAAAGGATAGAAAAACTGAAGCAGCACTCTGTCAACCCTCATTAAAGTCACAGCGACCCCAATAAAACCTGGAGATCAATGGTATGTAAGGCAGTTTGCAGATCTTTAAAAAAAAAAAAAAACCCAAACACATCCCCCTCCCCACAAAAATCAACCAAACAAAAAATAAACACGTATCTGAACATTTTTGTCCACCTCTAAAAGGAGGTCAACTAAAGATTCCAAGACAGTCTCTGTACTACAACTAAGTATAAAAGCAGAATGCAGTGAGTCAAGGAAAAATAAAGGATTGAGCAAAATGCCAAACAATTTTTTGTTTCTGAGACGATAGATCACTGTCCGCCATTAGCGAGAGGCTGATTAACTCCAGCAATAATGAACTGTAAACAGGTGGCATTTGCATTCTGCTCCTAACTAAGTCCACACACGGGTACGCGTGCACACACACACACACACACACACAAGTGCGCTCTCAGGTATAAACTTATTCCATTTCTGGGATCTGCCTTTATTGTTAACTTAAATAACACCAAACAAAACCTAAGCAACAATCTAAGCTTTCTTTTGAATTTAGATGTTCTAACATTTTCCCTGCAGATCCACGTGTCCCTCTCCCTGTTGCTTCTATTTCAGAGAGATATTTAGATACCAGATATTTAAACCAAAGATCAGAGTGAACAAGAAAAACAGCTTTGCACCGCTACGAGGGACCCTACCATCTGACACCCTATTTCTGGACTCAGTGTTTGCCTGTTAGATTTTAACTAGCCATGAGGGGCATATATACAAATCCTAGCTCATACCCTAAAGTTTGCCAAACACCGTAAGTGCCTCAGCGAGCACAAGTATCTGACACCCAACGAAAGTCACATTTTCCTCCGAATGCAATCAAGCTTATCTTTGAAGTTAATAAACTCCACCAAAACTTGACCAGCAGCTTAAAATTGTCAAGACCTTTGACATTACATCTTTGGAGGTTTAAGTGGCCTCTATTATTATTGAACGGTTGACACATGCAGTCTTCTAGCATATTGTGGATGCAGTGTCTCCACCTGGAAGGCCTGAAAAATGAAACTGTTCTTTCCCAAAAAGATTCATATCCCTGTTTATGGAAAAAAGAGCAATGTCGGTTGAAGCTTAACTACACTACAAGGGTATATGACATAAGGACTCAGAATAGCAAGGCAAAACAGTCAAGTGAGATCATGTAATCTTTCCAGGGGGGTCTCGATCTACTACATAAGGAACATAGGAACGGCCATACTGGATCAGACCTAAGGTCCAAACCAGTATCCTGTGTTCTGACAGTGGCCAATGCCAGGTGCCCCAGAGGAAATGAACACAACAGGTAATCATCAAGTGATCCTTCCCCTGTTGCCTATTCCCAGCTTCTGGAAAACAAAGACATTATAAACATAGTTTCAAAGTGATTTGGTTTGTAGAGTAAAATACAGGTATGTGTCTGTGTAAATACATATACAATCACAAATTCATTTGGTTGTGTGCACACAAGATTTTCCTTGTGTAGGGTAACATAAGGATTACACATGATTAGGTGTGTAGATATTGAGAAAAGTGAGGCAGCAGGCATCCAGTACAGCTTGTCTGTGAGGAGACTAGGAATGTGTTTGCTTCCCCTCTGAAGGGGACACAGCTCAAGCTGAAGCTGCACTCAGTTCCAATACTTCAAACAGCAGATGCCAAGGCTCAGACTGCAGCTGCATCCAGAAGTGCCAGCTTCTACAGAGCCGGGAGCTTTTAGGTCGGCAGGCGTTCTGTGCTTTTTAAAATTCATTAAAACAAAATGCAAAAATTTTATTGCAATATTAAGATTGTGAGTCTAGAAATGAAAAACTCAGGTTATAAAAGCTGGCTAACTAACTCACACAGCACTTAACTAATGTGTGTATTAGGGAATATATTTAATAACCTAACATCCAAAATATTACATATCAGACATATGCAACGTGGATGAGCTAATGTTGCTATGATACTTTTCCTTTTGAATTTGTACAATTGGTAGTGGAATTTATATCTGCCACAAGACCCATTTATGCGGCCAGGGTGGTGTAAAGTGGCCTTGGTGTAAACAAGAATTAGGCCTTGTTTGTTTAATTTTACCACTGTAGCCAAACTCTGTCCTTGCCTTACAGAGCCACATGGACAAGAGCAGAGGGAACAGAACAATGCCAGCCAGGTATGTGGTACAAGACCCATCCTCCTGGAGGTGAAAAGCAAGGCACATCAGTGGGGCAAAGAAGGGATACGAGGGCATCAATCCTTCAGTTCAGCCAGCTGACCCCAGAGTTCTGTGCCTGGAAAGTGCTATTGTGAAGCTTTTAGGTTTTTCTATCAATTTTGCTCAATGCAGCGGTAATAACTATGCACTGAGCCACAAGTTGACCCAGGCATTACCCTTCCTCCAAGACACATGAGGCTAAAATCATGTTTGCCCATGACAGACACAATGGGCTAGATCCTTAGCTAGGTTAAATTGGCCTTTGATTCCAACAGAGTGGCAGCAATTGACAGGAGGATTTAGTCAGTATGCCTATGCTCAAGATACTTTCTGAAGCTACTGGGTTTTCCCACATACTCTGAAATGTGGGATTGGAGAGGGAACAGTCACCAAGCAGTAATCCAGCAATTTCAAGAGTCTGAGATATGGGAAGCCTTAGGACTCAAAGCCCAGAGGCATTAGCTGATGCACAACTAGTATATTCCTTCAAAGACATTCTGACCAGACACAGTTAAAATGTTAATTAAAAGTGATGGGCATCAGAAAGTTGTGGTGACAGGACCCAAGATCTCTGATGTAAAATAAGCTAAGCTGCAAACTGAGCTGGGTGGCATGACAGCTGGCCACAGCAATGCAAGTAATTTCCTCCACCAACGGCAATCAGAAAGTAACTTGTGACAGGGAGCATCAGGGGGCTGCTGTGTGACACTGCCTGCAGATGGTGAAGACCTTGCAGCTTGAGCCTAGGAAATTTCTGCCTTAGTCTCAGTCAGGAGCACAGGCTTAAAAGTGAGGATATACCATACCTGTATCTTTGGAATAAATAATAATATAGGGCCAATCCTATATATTTTGCTCAGGCAAAAAACTCTTGCGAATTTCAGTGAGAATTTTCCCAGAATAAGCATTGCAGGATAGTGCCCATGATGGAGGATGAGAAGGAGGGGAAAACAGGAAGAAGGGTGGAATATCTTTGACAATAAGAGGGATAACCATTAGAAAGGATTATTTGAAGAACAGCATAACTGAACATAAGGCTTTTTGTGACAGAGTATATCAGGCATTTCCTGCCTCCTGCTGGAGGCCCCCGCTGCCTTGGCACATCCCACCGGAAGCTGGTGTTCTTTTGAGGAAAAGAGCATTGAGTTTAGACCTCCAGTAGCTGCCTAGAAAGACCGCCTAAGATCAGCTGCGGATGGAACCACTGAAAAGTGGTCCTCCAGCAAGTAAAAGGGCTAGGAGCAGGCAGTTGCCAATCAGGGCCCAACAGGGAGGATTTAAAAAGGCTGGCTGCTTCTTCCAAGGGGTGCTGGGTCAAGCTGGAACAAGAGAGGAAGGATTTCCCTGTGTCTTAACCTAAGAAAACTGGTCTGGTCCAGGCCTAACTCTGAATGCATCGTTTTGTTTGAGTCAACAAAAGATGGTTTTGTTTACTTTGTGGAATATGAAGCCCTAGTGGACCATCCTGAGCTGAATATTACTTTGACTGTTGTAAGACTTGGTGAGCTCACCTCATGAGGCGCTCCAGTGGCTCATGCAAGCCCGTGACACTTAAAATATTTGTTAGCCCAAAATAACTCACTGCCAGACTTTGATAAAGTTGTGAGGTATGATCCCCATACTTTTAAACAGACTGCACTGAAGGTATAGCAGCATATTCAACTATAAACTCTTCTAGACAGGAAACATGACTTATGCTATGTTTGTAAAGTAACATATATGCTTACAATACAAAACAAGCAATTTTTAATAATAATTGATCATCTAAGATTTCACAATGTTGTCAGTTCCTTGTAAATACATGAGACAAAATTGTAAAAACATCTAAATTTAAAATCTATGTAGACCGATTTAAAATAAATTTGTTCAAAAAAATATCATTTCCAAGACAAAAACCAAGTCAAGTTCTAGCCTGAAACAAATTTACATAGTAGACCCTAATCATTCCTCAAGAACTACAGTCCATACCAGAAATGTTAAACACAATCATAACTATAGTTTTTTTTATCATGGCGACAAATATTCCAGTTAATCTAGAAAATCAACTGGAAGATATGTTAAGATTATATTGAAAGGAATCTTTTGTTAGTGTGTCACTCACATTTGCACTATAATGGTCTAGTTAGATTCACATCTGGTACTGGATGACCAGTTAAGACCAATACTGATTTTTACAATCTGTGTCTGGAGAGAAGTTCACAACTATTTCTTTCAGATGTGGACAGTATTGCCATGATCAGGGCCATGTGTTACACTGATGCAACCCACTCTAGAAGATGCCTTAAAACCATTCAGAAACCAAGGCTGGTATAAAATACACAGTTCACTTGGTAATATCATGGAGCACTGGTTACCTATTGATTTCCATCTTGAGTTTAAGATGCTGGTTTTGTGCATATAACCCTCAATTGCTATGACCTGCCTATTTGAGAGATGACCTCTGTCCATGTGCTGTACTGCCCTAGGTGAGATAGCAGAGGGGTTTGAGCTGGGTCTCTCTCAGTTTAACACAGAAAGAACTGCCGATTGGGCAATCTTCATGAGGACCCCTTTGCTTTAGAATTAACATCTGTCATTTGGAAAATAACCCAGATTTGTTGACTTCCCTGGCATGTTGCAAGATAGATCTATATTTTCAAGCTTAGGGAAGTGGGGGAGATGACTGATGGTTGGGATGTCTGGGGAAACTAGGGTATTTGTAAGTTAAGTTGATTTTTGTTTGGTTATGTGTTGTATGGGGAGTAGTAGCTACTGAATTTGTATATGTATTGCAATATCTCATCTAAATGTTTGTAAGAGGCACCAGCTGGATGGGTGGTTTTTTAAAAAAACATATATAAATTGAAAGGAATAAATAACAGACAAAAATCTCTAAAAACCTTCCCAGAAAGATTTTGGTTCAGTGTCCCTTTCCTCACTCACTATCAAAAGATAGTGGGGTTTCTCCTTCCAACATGTTACTGTTTGCTGGAGAACACAAATATTTTGGGGTTCATATGTGTATGGCACGGATAGAAAGGGGAAACATTTCAGTTCCAAATCTTCATTTTATTTGCATCTGACTTGTGGTAAAAATATCAATGCCTGAAATCAGATAAACCACAAGTATGTTAATACAGAGATGCCCCATTCTCATTGAATAACATGAGCAGGAACAACAGTGCCATAACAGACACTTGTGATTAGTTCTAATAAGGACTTACTCCACAAAGCTTCTGACAGAAAGAAACAGGCTAACAAGCCCACAACAGACAATGACATTCCCACTGTTTACAGCAGCTCAAGGATGTGAACAGTAATGATCCTGCACAACTCTAATCCTATTGCATGTCTATTAAAATACAGTATATGTTCTGAATGGCAGAATACTGGAGCCTATCTCATATTTATGAATTGTGCAAGTACATTTTGAACAGGGCTAATGTGATACACTCTTACACATTTCCTACAGCATCCACTACTTGTTTGAAAATCATTAAAACCTAAGATTAGAATAGCAGTAACATCTGCAAATTGATGCATTCTCCTTCAGTGATTTCCAAGTGTCTTTTCTTGCTAATTCTTGATCTTCATTTGAATGTATTTATTTAGAATGTTTAATATCATTATATTCAAAGAGGAGCATTTAAATTAAATCAAAACAATAGGTATTATATTCCTTTGCCTAGGTCACCTTAAAGAGGTAATTTCGTCTGTACAAGTTGTTACACTGTTAAATAATGGAATGATTTTAAAATAGAATCTAAACTGACAAGGTAAGAAAATAGCAAAAAAAGATCTGTTATATCCTTCTTAACATAGCAAAATCTAGCACATGGCTTTGAGTGTAAAATCCTGTAATTTAAAAAAAATTAACTGGCATATTACAGTAATTATTGCATTTAAGAAATATGCTTTTCAAGCCAATATGTGAATTTTCTGAAAATATATATATTTAATATAAAATTTATATTAAATCAGTGGTTCTCAAACTTTTGTATTGGTGACCCCTTTCACATAGCAAGTCTCTGAATGTGAACTCCCTCTTATATAATAAAGATACTATAAATGCTGGTAGCAAAGCAGGGTTTGGGGTGGAGGCTGACAGCTCACAAACCCCCCATTTAACAACCTCACAACCCCCAAGGGGTCGTGCCCCCCAGTTTGAGAACTCCTGTATTAAAGTCATTGTTAGTCTGCAATTTTAATCATATTTCCATGCTTACCTTTTTAAGAATAGCTAGTAGTCTTTCTGATCTAATATTTTAAAACTATTTTATCAGCAAAAACCAAAATAGAAAAACAGCAGTCTTTTCTTCCCATTCTGACTCCAGTCACACATAACTAGGTCAGCGGCACGGCACAGAGAGCTTATTAACATCAGATTTTTGTTATAAAAAGCAACTCAGGAAAGTATAGAAACTTAGGGTAGTACAGACTAGTTTCACATAAAGTACAAAGCACAACACGTAGACCTCAGTGGTTAGACTCATTTAAAAATGAAGATTCTGAATCAAGTTGAGAAAAAATAAGTACAGAAAATTGGTTAGCTCTCATAAGAAAATGTTCCTTCAGTAAGGAGGCCACTAGTTTGAGCCTTAAATGCCTCATCGTTTATGAAACTCTGCTCCTAATAACTAATAGACATGTTAATAAAAAAAACCTAAATCCCAGGACAAGTATTTTCTAATGAAATATGAAAAATATCATCCCTCAATTTAAAAACTGTAAAAAAATTGTCCTAAATGCTTAGAGCTCAATCTTGCTCCCATTTCAGATCAATGACAAGGCTCTCATTGACTTCAACTGGAGCAGGAGCAGGTCCTGAAATACTGCTAGTGATGACATACATCTATCATAACATACAGCAGTGGTATCCAACATTTTCAACCCAAGGACCAATCAGGTTATTTCAGAAGGTCAAGGGAGTGCATTCAGGAGGGGAAGGGCCATTTAAAGTGATCATTTCCCTCTCCCTCTTCTTGCTATCCTCTCCTAAATTCTCAATAAGCTACACTGAGAACATAAAAGTATTTCTCAACTCAAATCCTGAACACCAAAGGTTCAAAGCTGCTCAGCTGCTTTTCCTGAGTATCAGACAGAATTGGAGTGGAAAGTGCTTCCTTCTAATGTCCTGGGTTGTAGCCCCCTCCAGTCCCTCAGAAACACACTCATCACAGCCTTCTTCCCCAACCCATCTGCTGGAAACCACCTTTTCAGCCTAAAGACCTGAAGGAGGAGGCATCCTTCCTCGCCAGCAACCCCACCCTTGCATCCCTCCCAACAAAACCTCAAGGACTTAGCTGTCTGGACTCTGTCTCCACAGGCCTCCAGCATTCCCAGGAACACACCCTAACCCCCAAATCTCTGCCCTCTTCCCCACTATGCTATTCAGAAATACCCCCACCTTCCCACATCCCTTGTTACTACACCGATCCTCCCTGACCTGCTTCCTGCTCAAAATCAATTCAAGACAATTACTGGGGCCCTATCACCATTATAAAAACAACTGTAGTGGCTGTTCCTTGCCCTAAAATTAATCAGTCTTACCCCTACCTTATTTTTGTTGAACCAGTGCTTCGATCCCTCTTCCTAGACTCAATTTCTGGGGAGGACCAGCATTGCTGCATCTATTTGTGTGCAGCTATTTTGGTTCCTTTCCTCTTCTTTTCTTGTGGAGACTACATACCTTGAGCTTCCTGTTCTCTCAGTACTTGCTCCCCTCCTCCTAAGGCTCAACGGCTATTTTGCTTTTCACTCTCCCCTTCTCTCTCAGGAGGAAAAAAGCTATTGGGGAAAACACATTTTCAATTTGTAATCAAATATAAATACAATTTTTCTTCCTAGCACAGTCACCCTGGAGAGCCACAGTTAAGACCATAGGTTAAACACCTCTAGCACACAGAATATGCATTATATACATACACACACCGAAATTCCTAGGAGAGAAGATAGAACTAAAGGATAGGACAAGGTGAATGGTCCCATAAAAAAAGAGTTCTTTCCTTTAAATTTGTATATGGCTTGTTAGCAGCTACTCATTAACATCACATTGGTTTGATTTTGGCACTGCTATGCAATGACAAATATGGAGGCAAAAATGTGTTCACAAGTTTTCACTTAATACTTAATAATACCAAGCATTTGCCCTGCCGTACTACTCCAACACTCTCAGGTACTAAAACCTCTCTAGCACATTCAGTTTGAGTTCAACAGTGCTATCACCCTCAAGGCACACTTCACTGACACATAACAATGAACACTAAATCAACATAACCTTAGTGATGGCAGCAAAGCTTTGAAAGTTCCTGGTACATTCTTTCTCCTCCTTATGATAAAGCTCAACCAACCAGTCATTCTAAGTAGACATCTCAGAACAGCATTTTCACATAACGAATCTTTGAGAGAAATGAACTGGAAAGTGTGGCACTACAGATAGCCTGTGCACTAAGGTAATATAAAACTCTTACAAGGTAATCAATACATTTTGAAGATCCATAAACACCAGATGGCAACATAATATATCCATTTCAGTGTTCTCCAACTAGGGAGTTTCTATTCTGCAACTCTTGTAGAGAACAAGCTCACTCAGTAATTTGATGGCCAATAGTATTTTGAACCTTTGAGGTTTTAGGAACTGTCAGTGAGAAGGAGTGAGATCTTCCTAGCATAAACGTTAATCCAGTGACTTCCCTATCAAATATAATTTGTTAACAAGAGAAAAAACAGGTTTGCCCACCCTGCAAATTCCAACTCAGATCTGAAACCAAGTTATTTTTCTTCCTGGCTTATGCATCACTAACAGTAAATTAAGGTCCTACTGATCAAATTCTGCACTCAGTTACATCTGTGCAACTGTATGGTTTGTAAATTTAGTTCTCTTCTACACCAGGGCAACACCCTCTTGACTTTCAGTGGGATTGCACAGGTAAACTTGAAAGAACATTGTTGTCCTGCAGTTGGAACTAACAGTTCAGTTGACAATGCATGAGCTGGAATAGAACCCAGCTCTGCATTACATTGCTGTGTTGGCACTGTGGAATTAATGCGAGTTGTCATGGGGTGCACTTACTCCTGGCCGCTCAGGGGATTAGCTCCTTCCAGGTGCTGCACCCTCCTCTGGCAGTCTCTTCACCCATCTCTGCAATTCTAGGTGCTCCTTCTTTGTGACTTGGCTTTCTGGCCAGGTCACTATCACTATTCCCCCCTTGCAGGGTATCAGAGTCTTCCCATTAAAACTGTCCCAGGCAGTCCTCTCTCTCCTGCCTGATCTATGTAGCTAGTAGGAGAACCCAGGCCCACCCTCTTCTCCAGGTTCCAGCTCAGGGGTTCTCATCAGCAGCTAAGATCTGTCCTATCTCAGATCTTGCTGCCTTTCCCCTGAGCCCAATGCTTATAACTTGTAATGAAAGAGGTATTGGAGTTCAAGTAATTAGGTGCTGGGGCTCAAGCCATTTTTTTACATTCATAACTGATGCAGCAAGCCCAGAGGTTCTGGGGCACTTAACTGCCAATCCTAGAGTTGCCAGGCTCAGCCTTGGCACAAATTAAGCACTGCCTGAGCCTTTCCTACCTTTCTGGCTCCTCCTCCACCTCTCTGGGTTTTCCCAGCTGCAAAACTCCCTCCACCTAGAGAGTAAGTGTAGGCTACTTGCTGCTATAGCCCCAAACCCATCTCCCTTCTCCCAGTGACTGCAAACTACTTCCTTGCAGCCCCCTAGCTGCTCTCAGCTACTGGGCTTTCTACAGGCCCCTGCAGAGCCTCATCTTATTAATCCCTTCTCCCTGGTTCCTCCTCCAAGTGCAGCCTAGTGAGTTAATTGGTCCTGCTCCCCACCTTAACCCCTCCAGGGCTTGTGTGGGATGGATACCACATCACAGGACTGAAAACTCATTTTTCTTACTGAAGAAGTAGTTGCATCTCTGAATGATCACATCACATAAACCTGTATAGTAAGAAGGAGCCATTTTTACACAGTCATTCTTCAGAGTACAACTAAAGTTTGAGGCCCAATTATCCACTGCCTTGCACCTTAGTTAGTTACACTTGTGCAATCCATGTGCAAAGTCACTAAAATACTGCTAAATCAGATTGGCAGCACTTTACATAGACTTTGCATGGAAGTGGAAAATCAGTCTCTTGGTAACTGTGTTAACCATGATGAGCTGCTTTGTCCTCTGTAACCAGAGTACGTTCTCTCACAAATATTGAATCATCCAAATTATACCATGGTCTTAAGTAAAAAAAATTATCTTCTTCCAATTCTATACTATTGTCTTTCAGTTTACTTCAGTTTTGCATGATTTGCTATCTAGTACTATGATTTTAAATGCCATGTTTTTTTCCTTAGCATCTAGCATATAACGATGAGAGAATTTTTTCTGATGGGATTTCAGTGCAAGTTCTAGTTCATATGTCTTAGAAATTCATTGAAAAGACTTGCAAGCTCTGAATTCATGGCCACCAAAAATGTTTTCTTAGTGGAAAGAATAAATAATGATGCTGTCTGGCAAAAGCTGAAAGGAAGGTGGAAGGTGTCTTAAGATCTTTGAGCATGCAGGTTGAAGAGAAGTTGGAAACTTCTTTAGAAGTAACCATACAACAATAGTTTAACATTGGAAAGAGATAGTTTATTCCTGATGTTGATGAACATTGCTGTTATACCTACCAAATTAATTTACAGTATAATATTCATTAAGAGTACACACGTAACCAAGGACATGCAGCAATAGTGCTGTATTTTTCCATTAAGGATAAAATATTTACTTCTACCTCAGTTTGCTTCTAGATGTGCCCACTGCTATTTATACTCCAAACTGGGGCATCATCTTTAATATACAAAGCCAGTCTACCCTTCATAAGGGTCCCCCTTTCATCCTGCGGATAGAAGTCCATCAAACCTGCTGAAGTTCTTGGGCAACTAGAAGATGTCACCTTAATCTTGGCAAAATATGATGAGAATGCTACAAAATCTTGTAAATCCAGCTATCAATACAACTATGTCCTATTCGGATACAAAAGATATTCACTTTCATTTGATTCAAGCAGCCTGCCCTGTCACTGTAGTAGAGTCCTCTCCCTTTTAGCTCAAAGGTATCAATGATTTCTGGTTTCAAATTCCATAGCTCCTAATGCCCCCTTCATCCTTATTTATTGAGCATATTGTCCTGAGGCAGATAGGATAAAGCAGTGAATTTCCTTTCTTGTCAGGGTGTGTCATATAGCTGTGTTTCCTTGCATGTGTTATGATGAAACTAAAGGAAGCACCTGTATTTTTGCAACTCCTAAGCCGTTCTTTTCTCTTCATCATCAGAAACATAGAACACCACCAAATATTTGCCAAGAATATTTCCCTTTATCAGGATGAAAACAAAAAAGTGATCTCATGCATCTTCTGATGCTAGACTATTGCCCTCTGCCAGCATTAGACTGTCTGAAAGTGAAAAAATACATTTGTGAAATAGGTGTGGTTGGCATGTTATTCAATACATAAGAATACTGCTGCATTAATTCCACTGCCTATAAGAAAACGGAACACCACAAAGCTATACAGAATCCTATACATAAATAATGTTTTCATTACTCAGTTTAATATGCTCATCTAGACTCTGACCCTGAAATAAGTTCCTGAGGAACAAGAGTCCACTGCATTGGACTGCAGGATCAAGGCCCTCGATTGTGAATAAATTTTTGGGACGGGACCCATATCTTCATATATGTTTGTGTAGTGCCTAGCATAATAGGGCCTGGATTCTATTTGGGGCCTCTGGGCATTATGGTAATATAACTATTGGCAGAGAAGTTACGTGGTGCTTAAGGGCCTAAGTCCCATTAGCTTTCACCATTTGTGCCTTTGCAAATATCCCCCTTAATCATGAATCCTCCTTAAATTAGGGGAAAAGGAACAAAACGGCATGAGTATATACTCAGCATTACACTGCAGTTAGTCATCACAAAGGTGCAGAACTTAAATCAACTGTAAAATACACAACAAGGTTTAGTTGTTCATTGCTCTTCACAGGCAGCAAGTGCCATGAAACAACCCTTTCCACCATAATGTAAGTTAACATTGAAACACTATCAACTGCTTATACAATATGAAATCCACAGAGGCAGGTTACATACAAAGAGATTATTTTTAAAAAATGAAAGCACGAAAATGTACATTAATTGTCACTTGCATTAAGCTATTTGTTTGCTTTTCAAAACAGAGAACAGCTAAAAATACTCAATGAAGCCTTTGGGATAATAACAACAATGAAAACAAATCAGTGTTAGAACATTTTTTGAACTATAAAACCTAGCATGTAAAATTACTTACCACGGAGTAAACTGACATTTCTTCTGCATTACCTTGACCACATGTATTATTCGTGCTTAAGTATCAGTGTATCTAAATGCATCCTGACAGACGACACTGTTACAGAAAAATATCTATGATCTTCTATAGTGTTTTAAAGCTCTGATACTATTTTAATTGTTCAATTCGTCTACATTAATATGGTAAAATATTTCCAGTTTATTGTTTGCATTCTAACCTTCAAATATTTTGACTTCTGGCCATTTAAAATATATTATAAATAGGGACATAAGGAAGGTACAGACAGCAGAAATTGCTCTTAGAAGAGACCTAATTTCCCTAAATAAGCTACCTGTTTTACTTAGACTCTAAACTCCTCAAGACAGAGATTATGTCTTTGTTTGTTGTATGTACGATGGGACTCCCTTATCATGACTGTGGCCCTTAGGGCTTCCTGAATATATGTGACTAATAAATAATAATGATAGTAAGAATAGTTATGGTAGTATTAATTATTCCTCCTAAAAGGGTTACTGTCAAACCAAGCCAAAAGCAGGTATTTGCATGTATCCAAAGACTGCCAATCTGCAATATGACAGAGGATAAAAAAAAAAAAAAAAGGAGTCCCATCCCCCCCTGCATTGTCTCACCCTGCAATACAGGGTGACACTTCAGACTTCTGCCCAAGGTCTGCCTAAATGCTCCGACTGGCACGAAAAGCATGTTTTTTAGTCTTTAGCAAAAGTAGGATGGCTAAATCTAAAATGTAAACATTAAAAAATAAGCCTTCTCTACAAGGCACTATTCAGACATGATGTAAAGAGATGGTTTCTGTCCCATAGAGCTTACAATGTTGGTTTAGCAAACAGAAGGAAGGAGGATGAGGTAACAGGGAAATGAACAACTTTTGTACCGTAAACCATAGTCACAACTTACCTGCTGGCCAATGATAGTCATTAAGCAGGGTTTAGTGGGGGGATCATGTCAATTAATGCAAACAACACTTCAAAAGAGCTATTTGTTTAAATCAATTTTCAAATTTCAACTAATCTGTCTTCAGTCCTGCAGCCTGACACAACACACTCTACACCCAGCACTTGAACCTTTTATCCCTTTTATGTTACAACTTCATTCATTCTTTCAGCATTATATATATATATACACACATACTTCCTTTCCCCCCCAAAAAAGTTAAATTATTTTATTTGGCATACCAGTTCAAAAAACTGAACAAGCGCTACTGAATCTCAGAGAAATCTGATAGTACCTGAGAAATTCTGCAGGATAAAGACAGCTGAGACAACCCCTAATTGACAAATGTATTTTACCAAAGATAGTGTCAGGGTTACATTAATAACTCTTACCACTGCAGAAGATTTCAAACAAAGGCACAGTTATGTTTATCTTGTGGAATGGTTCAGAAAAGAAACTGACTTAGAGGAAGGAAGCACAAGTATTCATTTCCTACTCATACAGTATTTTTCCCCTTATCCCCATTAAAAAGTTTAGTTACACAGGATGATCAAAAACCTCTTTATTTGCCCTAGAGATGTACTAGGACAATAAAAAGGTCATATATAAAAAACCTGCACTCAGATAAACAATTGCTTACATTTCATCTGCATGTTAAAGGCCAGTCAGTTTCCTTAGATTCTGAACCAGGGAAGATAAATTGTATTTTTGTTCTGATGATCCACAGTTTGGTTCTCTACTCATTGGTCTTTATAGCCTCATTGACTCAGAAGTCCAATTTAATTCTCACTAAAAGTCACCTTCATGAAACAGTCCAATAATATTCTCATGTTTTCCATATTATTTTCCATATCACTAGCAGCCTGGGACTCTGAAAACTCTCACCACAAAATGCAGAACTCTTTTGAAGGTAACTTGACCTAACATTTATATCTTTATCTGAAATTGCTGTAGGTACTTATCTTCCAGTGCATCCTTCTATAGATAGGAATCTGCATTACTAGGGCATTGAGGCTGAGCTTGGTTCTCATAGCCAGCATATATCCTGTGCTTCATGTAAAAAAACTTTGGATTCCCTGAACAGATACAAGTATGTTATTCATCTGAATTCTGTTTCAACCAGCAGGTTCCTGAATTGGTGAAGCAGATAAATTTCTGTGTTGGTAAATTTTATTACTTTTATTAAAATTAAACAATATTGATGAACAACAAACACAAAGTATTAATTTTATAGGTGAACGAAAATATTGTCGAAGAAAAAATATCTGATTTAGGGACGCACGAAGGTGGTTGCAGTGACAAGGCTGCCAATGTTTGTAGGTGATTCAAAGGGAGTAGCTATGCTATTATTACTGAAATAATTTTCTGCACATTTTTTGTACAACCTTTTTTTCCTGCAGCTGCCTTTCAAATATAAAAGCAAGACGTACAGCGTAGATAGTAGCTAAAGGCCAAATGTTTGAGGTCTTGACAGTTTTACAGTAAGACTTATTGTGCAATTGTTAGAAGAAGATTAGCAACTTTTCTTTTGAGAAAGGACTCCATATTTATGGAAAGAAAACATAAGACAAGGAGTATCAAACTTTTGATAAAGACCAAGTGCAAGAATCTTGATGTCTCAGGAATACCCAATCGCTCTCTCTCTAACAAAAGACCACACTTAGAAGCAGAATGTTTGAGACAGAGAAAAAAAAAGGTGAATTTTAAATTCCATCACCAAGATGGCCATGTTTCTTTTACCAATAATATGACAAAGCAGATCTGTACATAAAGGGAGTCATCATTTGTGAATGTGACAGGAGGCTGAAACAGTTTTATCTCCCACAGGGTTCTCTAAAGTAAAGGCTTTTCTTTTCTTTCCATCCTAGTCTTCTTTTTTTTAACTGAGGTCTGACTCCATTAGAGGGGTGTATAGTTGTCTGAAAAGGAGAGCAGGTAAGACTAGCCAAGTTGATTTCCCATTGCTGAAACCAGTTTCTTTTTTTGTGTTTAATGCAAATTTTAAAAAAATCAACAATTAAAGTCAACATTTACCATCATTATGACTAATGCATAGGGTGACCATATTTCCTAAATTAAAAATGGGACAGCCCATGGGGCTCGCCAGAGTCCCCACACACCCCCGCCCGCAGGCTCGCCAGAGCTGCCCCTCGCTTCCTACTGCCTGAAACACCTCCGCACTGCTTGGCATCTCGTGTCACTTTCCACCACCCCACCCTACGTTCCTCCACACTCCCCTACAGGGATGCACCCCACTTTTTTGGTAACTGAGCATTTGGTCATTTGCTCTTGCCAACCAATCAGTCGGGAAGAGCAAATAGGACAAATGACCATTTTTTGTCAAAAAAGGCAGGATGGCCAAGACAGAACTTAAAAAGGGGATTGTCTTGGCCAAAACAGGATGTGTGGTCACCCTACTAATGCATCTTCTACATGAATATAGAAAAATATGGTCACCTCAGATATTAGTGTGTGGTGACTTAAGTATTCACCATATTCTACTTTGTTATTAACTTTGGTTTATCTATTTTTCTTTGTAATGTAGCTTGTGGAAACTCTGCATCACCTAAATGACTGTTTTGCACTATGATGATGTGTGGGCTGGAATCCTGATTTACTAACCCTCCACTCCTATATCACTCAGGAATGTGCCAGGGGCAAATTGTTAAGCCAGTTTATGAAATAGATTACAAATATGATTTCTTATTTACTTGAATTTACATACTAACAGCACTGATCCTAGACACAAAACAAACATTTAAATGAAACAAACCAGGCCAATACAGCCCCATTCTATACAACCTGAACAACCAAATATCTTACATGTGTCCTTGGACCTCATTAGGATGACTTGAGGAGAAAGGATGGCAGAATTAAGCCCTAAATAAATACCCCATTCTTTTTAAGGTCCCAGCCATCCTCAAATAACTCCACCATCCTTAAATCCTAAGAAAATAGGTGGGTTTTGTGAGAAGAGTGAATTGGGACAGGGTGAAGAGGCTCACTCCCCCTCACTACTCTCCTCCATAGCCCTGCTCCCACAATAGACCTCTGCCCTGAGCTCTCCCACTGATTTGAGAAGCACTGCTGGACAGGAGAAGTCCTTCACTTAAATTCCAGTGCTTTAGCAGTGCAGCTACAGTCTGACATTTTTATCAGTAACTTGGAAAAAAAACATAAAATCATCATTGATAAAGTTTGCAGATGGCACAAAATTGGGAGGAAAGTGATACATAATGAAGAGAACAGCTCACTGATATGGAGCTATCTGCCTCTCTTGGCAAACTGGGCCCAAGCAAACAATATGCATTTTAATATGATCAAATGTAAAGGCATTCATCTAGGAACAAAGAATGTAGGCCATGCTTATAAGATGGGAATCTCTATCCAGGGAAGCAGTGACCCTGAAAAAAATTTGGGGGCATCATGGTGGATAATCATCTGAACATGAACTCCCAGTGCAATGCTATGTCCAAAAAGGTCTCATGCAATCGTTTGATGCATAAACAGAGGAATCCTGAGTAGGAGTAAGGAGGTCATTTTACCTCTGTATTTGGCACTGCTAGAATACTGTGTCCAGTTCTGGTGTCCACAATTCAAGAAGGACATTGATATACCGGAGAGAGTTCAGAGAATATCTGTGTATGGGGTGGGGGAGGCATCTACATAGACTATCAAGTCAAGCTTGCTAGTCTAAAGATCTTAACCATTCAACAGCTGAGGGCAGCATATTAGCAAGTCCATGCGGGAACCAGGCAGCCCTTCCCCATGGATGCACCCTACAAATGTGTGGCCTACTTCTTCTAACTGGCCACAGAAGCAAAGGGAGGAGTCATGAAGTCCCCACTTATAGTCGTTAGCCACACATCTGATCACTCCACAAAGAAGAGCCAGGAGAATAATTAAAGGACTGGAAAACATGCCTTATAGGGATAGACTCAAGCAGCTCAATCAATTTAGTTTAACAAAGAGAAGATTAAGGGGTGACTTGATTACAGTCTGTAAATACCTACATGGGGAACAAACATTTGACAATGGGCTCTCAATCTAGCAGAAAAGACATAATACGACCCAACAGCCAGAAGTTGAAGCTAATCAAATTCAGATGGGAAATAAAGTATAAATTTTTAACAATGAGGATTATTGTGGTTTCTTCATCACTGGCAATTTTTAAATCAAGATTTTTTTATTTTTTATTTTTTAAATAAAAAGCCAAAGATGTGCTTCAGTTCAAACAAGAATTAACTCATGGAAGTCAAACCAGATAATCACAGTGGTTCCTTCCGGCCTTGGAATCTATAAAACTAGGACAAACCACAGGAGGTTCAGAGCATAATTTCTCTCTGGTGCTGCTGCTTCCTGTTCAATATGCCCCCATAGTAGTAATCCCTCTCATCTCCAAATACATTACCACCATTTTAGTATTATCTCCTTTTTTCTCCACTATATCCAGAGATGGTGGGTTATATGAAAGAAGCACAGCTCTGGCAGACAAGCTGGGCAGCTTTGGAGATGGAAATGATTGGGAGACCTTGGCCGTTCCATTGGCTTGTTTTCACAGATCTAAATTAGGTTTTAATAAATATGGGGAATAATATATATGAGCAAAATTTGAAGACCTTCCTGTGTTTGAGGTACTATGAAAAAGTGTATGTGTGTGACATTTAGAATATGTGGTTCTTTAGTTACTGAAATCTTAGAATATTGGATGAAATTTCACAAAGGGGTCATTTTAAATTGTTTCCTTTGTCAATGTTAGTAAATAAGTAAATATTATTAGAGAAAATTCAATCATCCTCTGAAGAGTTATTGTATTACATTTGGAGACCACATTCAGTCAAAGTGTGAACCAGAAAGATTTCTATCTTGCTGTAAAGCACAATTCTCAACACTGTCTTCACTACCAAGCCAAGAGGGATCCTCTGTAATAGATTTTGGTTGGTGTCATAAATATAAAGGGAAGGGTAACCACCTTTCTGCATACAGTGCTATAAAATCCCTCCTGGCAAGAGGCAAAGTCCTTTTACCTATAAATGGTTAAGAAGCTAAGATAACCTCACTGGCACCTGACCAAAATGACCAAGGAGGAGACACGATACTTTCAAAGCTGGAGAGGGGCGAAACAAAGGGTCTGTCTGTCTGTGTGATGCTTTTGCCGGGACCAGAGCAGGAATGCAGGTCAGAACTCCTGTAAAGAGTTAGTAAGCAATCTAATTAGATATGCGTTAGATTCTGTTTTGTTTAAATGGCTGATAAAATAATAAATAAATAAATAAATGGCTGATAAAGTTGTGCTGAATGGAATGTATATTCCTGTTTTTGTGTCTTTTTGTAACTTAAGGTTTTGCCTAGAGGGATTCTCTGTGTTTTGAATCTGATTACCCTGTAAGGTATTTACCATCCTGATTTTACAGAAGTGATTCTTTTACTTTTTCTTTAATTAAAATTCTTCTTTTAAGAACCGGATTGTTTTCTCATTGTTCTGAAGATCCAAGGGTTTGGGTCTGTGTTCACCTATGCAAATTGGTGAGGATTTTTATCAAGCCTTCCCCAGGAAAGGGGGTGTAGGGCTTGGGGGGATTTTGGGGGGGGGAAAGACGTTTCCAAGTGGGCTCTTTCCGTGTTCTTTGTGTAACACTTTGGTGGTGGCAGCTTTTAACCTAAGCTGGTAAGAATAAGCTTAGGGGGTCTTTCATGCAGGTCCCCACATCTGTACCCTAGAGTTCAGAGTGGGGAAGGAACCTTGACAGTTGGTTATTTTTTAAATCCACAACTTCATTGTTAAGACTTCCCTCCCCCCCAATGTAATTGCAGCCATTTCTGTGGGGCCTACAAAACAACACTTATTATGTTGCCTGTACAGTGGAAGTTGAAAGACCAGAGTTTGGTTTGTCAAAGGGAGCAGCTGTGTAGCAGAGATGCAAGCTTGGGCTTCAACTCCCAAGCTCTACAAATTCTTCATTAACCCATTAGCAGGGTCTAGGATGCGTGTGGGGAACTGGGTGGGAGAGAAAGAGAGAGAAAGAGCTGAAATCCTTGTTGTCATAGCTTGGCGGCTTGCAATTCCAAAGAAGCAGCTGATCCATCTAGTATCAGAAAGGGGAGTAGCTGCTGGATCTGAGCAGTTGGTGTATTTCCTTGGCATACCTGTTAGGTTGCTCTGAATGAGGTGAACAACTCTTGATTATTTAATCTTAAATTTTCAGAAGTGGCCTATGACCACGATGTTATCATAATGTATCTGTATGCATATACATGCATATGTACTAAAAATTAACAGTTCATGGGGACTGCGGTTCTTTAGCCAAATGAGTAAGAGATAAACAGGGAAATTTTCTAAAACAGGAATATTATTCAATATTTTACTACAAATTTTATGGAGACTCAAAGACTTTAAGGCCAGAAGGGCCAATCATGATCACCTCGTCTGACCTCCTACACGTTACAGGGCACAGACCCTCACCCACCCACTCCTGTAATAGACCTATAACCTCTGGCTTAAAAACTTCAAGTTACAGATAATCCACCATCTACTTTAGTTCAGATGAGTGAGTTACCCATGCCTCAAGTTGCAGAAGAAGGCAAAAAACCCCAGGGTCTCTGTCACTCTAACCTGAAGGGGAAATTCCTTCCCAACTCCAAATATAGCAATCAGTTAAACCCTGAGCAAGTGGAAGAGAACCACTAGCCAAACACATGGGAAAGACTTCTCTGTAATAACTCAGAACCTTCCTCACCTAGTGTCTCATCTCCGGCCATTGGAAATATTTGCTGCTAGCAGTCACAGATGGGGCCATATGGCATTGTAGGCACCCTCCATAAACATATCAATCTCAGTCTTGAAGCCAGTTAGGTTTTTTGCCCCCACTACTCCCCTTGGAAGGTTTTCCAGAACTTCAGTCCTTTATATGGAAAACTCAGTTGTCCTCTGAAGAGTACAAGGGCCTGATCCAACGCCTGCTTAAGTCACTAGAAAGACTCTCATTGATCTCAGTGGGCTTTGGATTAGGCCCCTTGTGCCACCCATTTGGACACTACTTTAAATCTTTACAGTGTGACAAAGAGGGATTTTAGTTCAAATCTAAATGAAGCCTTAACTTGGGAATCACTAACAGTTCTATATATTTCATTTATCCAAATCACTGTATGGATATCTACTGTATTAATCCGTTTGAAGAGTAATTAATAATGCAATTTGCTAAAACAGAGATTGTGTTATAGCTGCATGTGGCATATACCAGGAACATTTGCTAAGCTACACTTCTTAGATACAAGATATGAAATACTTGTGAAATAATCAACAAGATCTGTATTTTGGGAAGTACAGCAAAAGACTACACTCTTATTTTTGATCCCTAGCATTAACCTCAATGTACAGTAGTAAAAGATTTCTAAAATCTCTAGTGTTACTAAAAATATACAGAAAATAAATATTAAAAGCAAAGTGTACTTTCCCCACACAGAACCTCCCAACACCATCTCTCCTTCCCTCTGCTAAGTCCTTTTTTGTTCCAAATAGTGCATTTCTGGGAACTTTATGCCCATGGTAATCATAAACACATGCTGTGTAAGGGAAAAAGAGGAAGAAAAGAAAATGATAGTATTTAATGTAATCAAAACAGCATTGCTCTAACTAAGATCCTGTATTCGAGAAGCATTTTCACAAGTATTATATGCTGGTAATGAATTCTTTTCTTTCTTTAATGGGCATTTTACTTGCTTGTTTTATTAAGTAAAGTCCCATTAAGGAAAGAGAGGAGTTGATTACAAATGAAATGAGACAAAATAAACAATTAGACCATTGTAGAGTGTCTGATTCCCACATTGAGCTGCCTCCAGTTTCTCTGGACAGCTGCCACAGCAATCACCTCAGTCACAGTCCCCTCTTTTAAAGAAAAATTATTTTCCCACTGTTTCACTTGCCTCTTTTGAAATTCCATGTTACTCAACAAAACAGCACAATGTGGGTTGCAAATTTAGCACTTTAAGATCTGACACTGGACTTACCTTGGTGAAAGCTCATTCCTGAAGAGCACAATTTCCAGTCTGTTCTGCCAGCTGTTCTGCTAACAAAAGAGAACTGTCTGTGTGTCTCTCTCTCTAGCTTTGCCATGAACTGACATATCAAGAAAACACTACAAGATTTTTGACAACTCAAATTCGCATTGGCCAGAATCAGCAGCAACACTTTGTGTGTACACTGTGGAAGAATGACTTAACTTGCGTTAATCATTCTCTCAACAATGAGAGAGAGAAAGAGACAGAGAAAGGAAAATAAATACTACCACCTGAGGGGTACTTTGCAGCTGTCTTCATGCTGTATAATTTGCATACAACAGCCCTTATAAAATGCAACATATTTGTAAAAAAAATAGAAAAACAAAAGCCACCCTCTATCTTGATTCAAGTTGGGCTAAAATGAACCCCCTGATCTAAACATACAAACTTTGGGACTTCTGAAAGACAAGTCCACATTTGAATTTTTCTGCTTGGGCCCATCTCTGCTTATAACAATGTTTACTGCATTGTTTTGGATCATTACCACAGATTACTGGATAATGTAGAAAACGGGAGTATTTTTCTGTATGAGAAGCCAAGTATTTATACAGCAGCTTTTATACCTAAAGTAATGTAAGCTCTGGCTTCCTGGACTCTTGGGTACTATTTGTACCATTTTATTCTATTTGTTTGCGGCCAGGGCTGCCATACAAGCTGGCTTCCACAACTGGTACAATCTGTAAAAACAGAGCTGCTTTGGATTGAGAGCCAGAAAACTCTTTCTACAAAGGGACTGATGCCACTCGAAAGCTCAGTGTTACCAGCTCCATCTGCTTCCAGGGAAGAACTAAATCCCAGTTCTCTGGATAGCTCTTTTCTATTGTCTTTCTCCCCTCTCCCACACTTGATATTTGTTGTGCACTGCTTTACTTTACAGGGCAATATACAGGTATATAAAATAAATATCTGGCTTTGTGAGACACAATCAGATTTCAGCCTCTGAACAAGGGACACTCAATTTAATTGATAGGTAGAACATGTTTAAATTAATTA
The DNA here is from genome assembly GCF_009764565.3 of Dermochelys coriacea. Lineage (NCBI taxonomy): Eukaryota > Metazoa > Chordata > Testudines > Dermochelyidae > Dermochelys > Dermochelys coriacea. The sequence goes on from NC_050068.2 coordinate 282,354,242, forward strand.
AGGACATATTTCTCTACACAATGTATAGTCAACCTGATGAATTAACAATCACTGAGAATCAATAAACCAAAGAGGTCACTGTCATTTTGAAAGAGGTTAGATAACTATGACCAAGTGTAACATGTAGACACAAACTAGAGTTCCCTTCAAGCACTGGGATAATACAGTGGCAAGTATTTCACAGTAAATTGTATGTCAGAGGTAACCTACGAGGGAACCACACAATAGATAAAGGCTGCCCACAGGAAGTCTGCTCTGGATCAGAGGATACTATGGAACATTTTCTACTATTTTACTCCCTTAATATCTTTATTTGGGATCTGTTGACCTAAATATAAAAGTTCCATTGATGCACAGTCAGACTTATGGACAATTGGCTTTCTGACTTTCTCAGACACCAGACGATTTAGCCTTATCTACCACGGTAAAAGAGGACAGACATATGCTGCGTACATTGTTTTGTTTTTGTTTTTGAGACTGTGGCACTTACTAAAACAGTACTTTAATACTACTAATGGCAGAGCTACTGTCCAGCCTGTTTGCAGGTGCAGAACAACTCACCTGAAACTCTAGTTTCGCTGTTTGTGCAGTCTTTTAGTTGCTAGCAATGACTGAGGAAAACAAAAATAAAAAAAGATGAACTTGGCAAAATGGCAATCGGCATGGGGGTCCATATCAAATTGATCCGCTAGTTCTCCAGATAAAGAGTCTGGGCTGGGGAGAGTTCGGATGTTTTCTTGTTGTATCTGTGATTTGTCCCAACTGTGAATGGAATTTCTGATTTTGGATTTGTTTTTATTTAATAAACAGGATCCAAGAAACTAACTAGGAAATTAAGCAAAAAGTTACAAGGGATAACAACTAGCATGATTCAAGGTATATGCTCCTTCTTGGTCGAGGTAGCTGGGGAGGGGAGCTTAATCTGTAAACCTTCGCTTATTTTAAGATGAGTAATTTCCCCAACTCCCTCACATAGCATAATGCTACACAATTGACCTTTGTTTTTATAGCAAGATAGGGGGTCATCTTCTACAGAACTATGGAACAATTGGGAATATTCCACTGTCAGAGACAAAAAGACCAGACTAAACCATCTAATGGTGGGCCACGGACTATCTATTTGTTATGCTTTTGTACAGGTGCCTAGCACAGTGGGATCCTGGTCCATGAGCAGGGCTTCTAGGTACTACCAGAACCCAACAATAAAATGAATAATAAAATAAAAATTAGTATGTATTATTATGAGTAATTAAAAAAATGTATTTTTAAAATACTTTGCAAATATATTGGGCCTTCATCTGAGTATCTCAAAGCTTTTTGTGAATATTAATGAATTAAGAGTCGCAAATTCCTTAGTTTTATAGATGGAGAAAACAGAGTTTAAGTCACTTGCCTAAAGTCACACAGAAGTTGGTAGAACTGGGAATAGAACTCTCACTTCCTGTTCCATGATTTAATATCATTCTTCTTGAAAACAATGTACTAATGACTCCAGGATAGCAATGCATACATATGCATTATTATTAATTATTTTATAACCCACAAAAGTGCACAAGGTGCTTCACAGAGCAATAAGACAGACAAGTGTCCTGTCCCAAAGAGCTTATTATCTAAATGTAACACAAGAGTCAACAAAATCAAGGTGCTTAGGCCTTAACAGAAGTTTACAATGAGATGCATATAAGCAATGGGTCCAGAAAAAGTGCCTACCATTAAAAAGTCAATATTTTCCCATTGTTACCACAAGTGTAGAGAAAGTATTGGGAAATAACACTAGCACCTCATATTTCACTTTGTGGTAACTGTGGATAAATGTTCCTTTTCCGTGGTGGCAACTGCAGTGTCAAAGATGTAGCATTTGTTGGTTCTTTGTTGAAGCTTATTAGAGCTCTCAGAGTCATAACGGGGAACCACTATGTGTTTGTGCATTAAAATCTCCTCTTGTTCTCTTTTCTGATGCCAACCAATACATACAGAGCCATGTGACCTTTTTCACACACCCTGCTGGAATTCATCCATTCCAAGCTGCAAATTGTGGACGTATGCTTTAAAAATCTTTCATTAAAACACAGAGCATTGGCAGCTGCCCTTAAGATTCTTTACGTGTGGGCATGAGTATCACTGTGCTCTCGCTCACAGAACTGATGCAACAAATGTCATTACCACAAGTAGAGAAACGAGGTGGGTGAGGTAATATCTTTTATTGGTGTGTGAGAGAGAGAGACACTCACCTGTTGGTGAGAGAGAGATGCTTTCGAGCCACACAGAGCTCTTTGCAAAGTCGGGGGGAAAGACCTTTGGGCGTGGAGAGGGGGGACCAAGCTTATCAGCTTGACTTTGCTGAAAGCAGCCCCCTTCGAGAGGTCTCTCTCCATATACATCAGAAATCCCTTCTGTGCTGTATGTGGAGACTTTGCCACTACATGCAGCAGAGAGAGGCAGCCTTTTCCCTTCCTCTCCGTGGATGAATTATGTTGTGCTTAAATCTGGGTTGATTAAATTAAAATAGAATATAACAGCAAATGAGACAAGACAAAAAGAAAAAGCATGTGTAAGAAGTGCAACTGCCACCTTGATTACAGACAAGGATGGCAAATTAGTCACAATAAACATCCGCGGATGGAAATCAGATCACAAAAATGAGATTTCATATCAGCAAAGCCTAAGAAATGTAGATTTCATACTTCTTTAAAAACTCATTTTTGAGACATACAGCAAAAGGAATATTTAATATTTCCATTTATTGTTGCTACTATTGTTGTCATTTGTATTACCCAAAGGCCCCAATTAAAGTCCAGGCCTCATTGTGCTAGATGCTGTACAAACACATATGTTGTTCTGAGGAACTGACATGTCACAGAAACAGATGAAAGATGGGGGGAAGGGATATAACATTTAAATAAAAGATCAAGGTGCTTATTGGCCTGCCTCATTGTGACTACGTTCTACATAAAAAGGGACAGCAAGGGAATGAGAGTGGGAACTATAGAAGGGGGAGTTAACACGAGCAAGGGAGTAGGGAAAAGGAAGGAAGAGGAGAAAGTACTCGAGGGAGTGAAAGCAAAAAAGAGCAAGGCAAGAGTGCAGGAAGAGCTTGGTAAGAGTATTGCCAGCAGGGAGAATGAGGCTGACAGTGAAGGGGGAAAGCAATGGAGAAGGAAAGGAGAAGCAAACCACGAACTGGCAGGCAGAAAAGAACGTCGATGAGCCAAATTGTAAATGCACATTCAATTTTGGGGTTTATATTCTGATAGTGCCTGACACAGTGAGTCATGGATTCATTTTACACACAGAAGCTAGGTGGCTAGTTTTGACAATATGTCATGAATGAAGAACATTAGACTGGAAGGGCAACTGGCCTGCTGCATACGTTCAGATTAAAAAAAAAAAAAGTCTGGAAGCTAGGATGCTTTTCCTCTGAGTCGCAAAGCCTAAGGGCTAGAGCTGTATTATGTCACTCTGGCAAGAAATTCAGTTGAAGGGAATAGCAGTATATGATGCAGGCAGATGAAGATGACATGAAGGAATGCAATATTAAAAACGTATTGAAAAGAAGGCTGATGTACAGGTAGCGTCTCCCTCTCCACTAAAACAGAATTATACCAGATTTAAACATGATTCTATGATAAACTAATACTTTTTGTCATTCCAATTTAACAAAAAAAGTATCCTTCAATTTTAAATAAATGCTGTTTTCATGTACTGGAAATACAACAACATTGAAGTGTAGGTTAAAAAAATTAGTAGTTATGTCTAGTTTTTCTTCCCCTTAAGCAACCTAACATTGCTCTATTTATATACAGTAGGTATACAACAATACACCTAATTACTGATCAAAGTGAATATTTATATGTTTAGTTGTAACAGAAACTGAGAAAGGGAAGGATGTTCAGAGTTGAGGATAAAATGCAAACCTTCCCTAAATGCTTCTCTGCCCTTTAGACACTCCTTTGCACTTTGGCACTAGAGGAAAAATGATATTGGTAACCAAACATTATTTCTGGAAATTATTAAATATCTCAACAGTGCCCTTCTGTACAAATACAGCATGACAGAAATTTTAGTACAGTCACTAGCTGCTCTAATTCTTCACTGGATTCGGCTACAGCAGCAGGAAAGAGGCATCTCATTGAAGTTTGGCAAGAGCTCCTGAAGAGTCAGTGTGCTTGTGAATCACAGGAGCAGGATAGATTGGGAACTCCACCTGACAGACATACAAATAAAGTAGGAGAAATGATGTTAAATCTGTATTGCAGAACTTCCCAGAGACCTCAGTCAGCTTTGGGGCCCAGTTGCACTAAGCAATTTCCCTAGAGGACATAGTCCCTGCCCCAAAGACTTTACAATCCAATTCAAATCTTTCAAGACAACACAACACAAGGGATTAATAAAGCGGCAATCAAACATATAGAGCGGTTGAGAAAAAGTGTCCCTGTTATTCCAAACACAGCAAGACTTTCTCAGCACTTGGAGCAGAATGTAAAACATGGCAGAACAACTAGCACTAAGCAAAAAAGCTGAACAAATAAAGTGCTCCAATCTATGCAGTGTTGTTGTAGCCAGGTTGGTCCCAGGACATTAGAGACACAAGAGGGGTGAGGTAATATCTTTTATTGGACCAATAGGAGTTTTTCTTAATCTAATAAAAGATATTATCTCACCCACTTTATCTCTGCTCCAGTCTATGTGTATTAAAACTCCTCTCTGAAATTTTTATGTTTGAGGCTTATTTATTCTGTCAGAGGCTGAAGGGAGCAGAAGATCTGGTCTATTCATTTTTAACAAGTTTGAGAGGTAATTCTAGCTATAGGTTTGTAATCATGGATGTGTTTGCAACACAACTTGCAACACAGAGGAGAATCTGACTGGTTCCTGGGAAGTTTGGAATTTCTGGGAAGGGAAACAGCAGATTACACTTTGACCAAGACTAATTTGATTACAAAAAACAAGCACAATATTTAAGGTTTAGAAAAATCACTCAGATAGTACTGTCAACCCCTAATTTGCTAATATGAGGACTGACCACACTTCAAACGGGGACTCACATTAAAAAGTCCTGGAATATCTTTTGGGACCCATGTACTATTGTTGCAATGTCATGATGTGGGATCGTGAAATGCTACAACTATGTCATAATGTTGTGATGATTAATAATAAGATGACAGTAATACCTAGAAATCCCAGCCAAGATCCCACATTGTACTAGATGCTGTATAAATACAAAGTAAGAGTCTCTCACTGTATGCCACTGGTTTCTCTCTTCAGCTCAGGAAGGACTTACACAATGCCCCGTATCTTCTAAAACCTTCTTTCACTGCACAGTTTTATTTGTCAAACACAAAACTCACAACCAAAGCAGGTTGCAGGGACCCAGATGCTTCTCCAGTTGCATCTCTCCCTGTTGCTCCAGGGCTTCCAGCATACCTAACCTCCTTTCTGCAACTCCCCTCAAACTGAGCTCTCTCAGCCCTTTGTAGAAAACACCTAACCTCTTCCCAGCTGGGTCTGATGATCAAACAGGACAGGCTGGACCCAGGTCCCCTGGCCCATAAAGGGGCTGGTCACCATGTTAAAATCACCCTGAAGGGCTAACAGTCTATGCAGGCATGTAGCAGGATGGTTACCCACTCTTGCCCTGAAGGGCTGAAAAGCCAGACCTTGGCGATGACTGTGGGCTAGAAGCTGGGCTGATTGGGGAAGTAGCCGCAGCTGGGCCATGCCCCAATCAGAGCATGCCTGGGAGCCAGAAGCTCAGGCAGAGTCTCTCTGCCTGCCTGCCGGGTCTGGTTCCAGGTCCATATAGGTATTGGGGTTGCAGAGGGTAGCCTGAGGGTGGGTAAAGGCAGCTAATCCAAACCCCATGTTGCCTGTGATTATTGGCTTTTACGCTGCAGTCCGCCCCAGGGTGCGGGGGCTAGATGGTGACTGGCAGTAGCCATGACTGAGGTGATATGGAGATAGTGGGTGAGGGTTCCCTGGGGTGGGGGTACTGCCAGGGCAGCACCCAAGGCAAGGACACTGGGAGGGACCAGGGGCCAGTGGTAAGACAGATCACCGGCCTGCGGAGGGCACTCTGGGCTAGAAATCGAGCTAATTCCCAAAGACTACCAGCAGAAAGTGCTGCTGGGTGAGTCCAAACCTTTACAAGGCAAAAGGTAGGAAGGGAAACAGAGATACATGAGGGTATGTCTGCACACAGCTCCTAGACGCTAAGGGCTGGAGCCTGGGTTCTAGCCCTGAGCCCAGAAGTCTACACAGCAATAAAAGCCCCAGCCCTGTGAACCCAAGTTGGCTGGCACAGGCCAGCAGTGGGTGTCTTGTTGCTGTGTAGACGTACGTATCTGGATACTGGGGCTTTTCCAAGATCACACAGCAGGTCTGTGAGTGAACTGAGACTGGACCCCAGTTCTTTTGGTTTCCAATCCAGTGCTCTATCCACTAAACCACACTGCCTCCAGCATAAGTTGCTCCCACTGACCAAAATCCTGAAAGGCAGCATTTTTAAGAGAGAAGCAGCTAAATAATTATCATTCACATTCACTTGGATTAGGAAATAATGACAATCATGGCTGGCAAGCACTGACCACTTAATAGCAGCCAATGTATACAGGCTGGTTACTCAAACCTTACTAGCGAACAGCAGCAACAGAAAAGCTTAATGTCTTAGCCTATTTACTCAGAAATTTACTGCCATCAAAATACTTCTTCTTTGTCCCAAGGCTAAAAATGAGAATTTTCTTTGTCAAAGTAGATAGCGGGGGATGAAAAATAGGATTTATAATAGAAGGCTGGTTACAATCTTTTTATTTTTGATAAACAAAAATGTTAGAAATGATTGGAAACCATCAAGTTGCCCAATAGTAAAGCTATGTAACCATATGGCCTTAATTGTTGCTATTTTCATGCCCCCTCCTATTTCTTCTGGCTGTGCCCTGTTACAAATTAGATTGTAAATTCTTTGAGGCATGGACTCTGTTTACAGAGCCCACCACAATGGGGCCTCAATCCTGACTGGGATCTTTGGACTTTACTGGAATACAAGTAGTAATCACCTTAAGTAAAAGGGAATAAACATGGCCCCATAATATCTAGTTCAAAGTTTACATTCTTGTAAGTTTCATTTAGATTCCAAATTCAGGGAGACATGAATCTGTCACTTTTTATTGCTGAGCAAAGTACCATTGTGCTATATAATTAATAATAATCATTATATTACTCCAGTGTTTACAACCTACATTTTGCTGGAAAGGCATTGAAAACAAAAAAGGCAATCAGAACGAAACAAATCACAAACCCTTCTCTCTTCTCCAATCCCCTCTCCAGTGCATGTCAGAAAATAATATAGTATGTGTACATACAAAGCAGTGTTCATCTCAGCTATTTGATTACACAAAAATCTGCCAACACAAACAACTGCTAAGCAGCTGAGTCCCTTCGAGCAGACAGAGACGACATTCTGGTGTAACTTCTACTTTGTATTCCATAATGAGTTTTATTCTGTATCAAGCATGCATTAGCAGCAAGAGCTTAAAAGATAAATTTGGGCTGAAAGAAAAGCAGCCAGTTATAGGACTAATGTATAAGGATGAAAAACAGAAAACGAAACAAAGCCAGGCAATTTTTTTTAAAGGAAAGTACCAATAATTTGCATTTTACTTCTTAGTTATTTTTGTTCAGCTCGGGTCAAAACATTTCTAATTAAGAGCCTGCTACAGAAAATCAAAAAAGCAATGAATAGAACAAATACATATTAAAAACAAATGCTTACATATTTATTAGCATGGTCCTAAAATAGTAATAAGGGAAGGGAAAAGGTTATTTGTTGCATTATTAAAACCTGTTTTCCCATTGTATAATACAGTGTGTTAAATAGTGCACATTTAACATAGAGTAAATGGATTTTACAATTGGGACAATTTATAGCAGAGCAGCACATGGAATGATTTCAGGGGGGGAGCAAAGGAGTCTCCCCAGGAGGGTTTTGGCAGATGGGTAGAAGGGGATCAAGAGAGTTGTGCTGGGGAACATGGCTCACAGGGAGGCATTGTGAAGGAAAGGGTGAAGGAAAGGGGAGGGTGGCAACACATGGCAGGCCTGCTATAAGATGGTTCTTGAAACACAAATGCACTCAGGATCAGCGTTCATGTCATTCTCTCCATCAGTACCTGGCTCAGGCCAGGGAAGCTAATGATCCAACCAGCGGACCAAATTCAGTGATGAATCCTGGTCACATGCCATTTGAGGCATGTTGCGCAAACACTAATACAACTCAGTCATCCTGCAGTCAATTTTACCTGCTCAGCTGGGTGGTTTTGCCTTCAGGTGCCCAGTTCACAACAATGACAAAAACAGAGACAAAAACACTGCTTGTTGTAAAAATCAATGGACAGGAGTCTTCTCAGTTTTTTGAGAGACACATGGTAGTAGTGAATGTGATTTTTGGGCTCTACAATTCCTAACTAGGTCTTCAGTCCTTCATTTTCTAAAGTGTTCCCTGAGAGACATACGGATGTAGTGGGGCAAGGTGGGGCCCAGCGCAGTACAGGAGAACTTGGGAAGAGACAAGATATGTTTGGGTGAATGGGAGAGGGGCCTTCCAAGAGGAGATCTGCAACATTATTCAGATCCCTGTTCAGCTATGTGACCCATCCAAAACCAAATCTAGGAAAGAGAGTTTAATGGGAAAATTGAAATGCTAGTAAACACACCTTCAACTATTTCCCGTCTGCTCCATTTTAGTAAATAGGAAGGACACAGAACAGCACTCTTATAAAATTGAAAATCCTCCGCCTTACAAGAAGGAAAACAGCAAGGCTAGATGAACAGTACATTTTGCTGGCATGCACACATTCATGTCACTTGCATGTCCAAGATACCAATGAATGGGCTTTGTTGATGATGGAAAAAAATTGATTTTTCATGTTACAACTCCCATTGTTATGGTTAGTATTTTATTCAACTAGGTAATTTTAAAAAACACTAAATTAATTTTTGGGTGTGCTGGCCTTGTTACTGTTACTTTATTATTTGTTTGCCTAATTCTGGAGTCTTTGTAGCCAAGAAAAACTCCATTGATATCAGCAGTCCTTTTGCCTATATAAGGACTGCAGGACCCAGCACTTTTTGAACTGTAAATACAATCTCTGTAAAATGCTTAGACAAAGCTTTAGGGCAGGATCCAAAACCAGTGAAGACCATTGATTTCAGTGGACTTTGGATCAGGCCCTTAACGTCTCAAAGCTCCCAAAAATTAACGTTTCCTGATAATATAAATTATATCAGGAACATAGGTCAAATTATTTATATGCTAATATATTACCAAGGTTTACAAATTATGGATTCTTAGCTTTCCCACTTGTTCAAATTTTGGTCTAGGGATGTTAATAGAGAATACCAAGAAAAATATTTGCTAATTTAGGGTTTACTTAGACATTTATACTTTTTTTGTACAGTAGGAGCTTGAGGTGTGTCAAGATTGCAGAATCAGACTATGTTACGGCCCAGATTTGTAATGGTATTAGGCGTTGCTCCACTCAGCACTACAATGCCTAACTGACTTGAGAGCTTAAGCCTCATTGTCAAAAGTGATGTCAGAGCCTACGTACTATTGAAAGTCAATTACTTAGGTTCTTACATGCCTTGGTCACTTTTGAAAGTGAGACTTGACGTTGCAAAGTGGAGCGGAGCAATGCCTAAATACTTCTAAAAATCTGGGCCTATGTCCTTATCTATGATGTAAGGACATTGATGTAGCAAATGCTAATACTGAGAGTGAAGAAAGACCATTACTATAGCATTCCATTAAAATGGAGTGATTTTAAATATAAACAAGAAATATGTTAATAGACCAAAACCTCAATGAACAAATATACTCCCAACACATTTTTTGTAAAAGGAAGAAAATTTGTCATGTTCACTGAATGTAGATATCAGAGAGAACCTATTTTTCTCTTTCTCTTCCCTCCTCCCCTCCGCCCCCATCTTTAGGTAACATTAAAGAGAGAGCAGTAAATCACTAGGACAACAAAACAGACATGCCAAAACTTTGTTGAGCGATGAAGCAGTGTTGTTTCTGAGATGTCTTTTATACCTTTTCCATCTTTCTGAAAGCATTTTTACAAGCTTGCACAAGGTCACCTGCATAAGCAATGCTTGAAGATATTGCAGCTTTATTATTTGCCTGAGCATTGCCTCACACCTGCACGTACGCACATACACACATGCACCCTTACGTGCATGTAGTCTCCTACTTTGACAAGGCCACAGCTGCAGCAATCATTCAAATGCTTTCCTTTGTCTGCCTCAGGCTAGCAGGTGTTCTTTGAAGATACCACGTAACCTGGGTAGTCCATCAAAGGAATGTCTTCAGCAAGACTTTCTTGCAAAAAAATAGCTACGTTAATTGTGGAATACCGGATGTTCTTTTGCAAGCAAGTGAAATAGATTATATACATTTGTGCTTGTTGACTTTAAATTATGCATATGAAGAGCAGATCACTGATTTTCAGTGGATTTATAGAACAAAAGGTATAATACTGAACAATGAAATACAGCTGAAATAATCTTTACTGTTGTTTAACATAGTCAAATATGGCAAACTACAGGAGCCAGTTATTCAAGCTGATATCCTAGGGTTCCTTGTACAGTTCAGGGTGTATTAAATTCAAATATGTGTATCATACTGAAGTCAGTAAGACAACCCGTAGCTAACAAAAAATAGATGAAGATCTTAAGAGTTTAATCTTAAAGCTTTGTGGGCAGGTAGCTGCACAAGTGACATTTCTTTCCAGTAAGAAATGGGCACTTATTTCCCTGTCAGGGTGCTCCAAAGCCCTGGGAATGGTACCTCACAGAAGAACAGGGTTGGAGGGACGACTGAGGAGTTTGGAGAACTAATATGAACCAGAGGGACAGCCAGGGGTTAGGGATTCTGGGAGCATTTTTGGAAGGTGGTGGAAGGGCCAGAAGATCCTGATGATCGCAGAGGTGGTATGAGATCCTGCAACAGCCCTTTCTCCTTCACCCTCATTCTGATACTTCTGTCCCAGCCCATTAGTTCAAACAGGAATTAATTCAGGGAAGTTCGATGGCCCGTGTTCTGCAGAAGGTCAAAATAGACGATCCCAACAATCTCTTCTGGCCTTGATATCTATAAATTAAACTCTTCCAACCAGTTCCCCTCTGCTCCTGCCACCCCAGCAATAAAGTCAGGCAGCTTCCTCCTTCTTGGTGTGGCAGCTCCATGCTGCCTGGGTGCCAATAGGTGAGAGCACTGAGATCTCTGAAGACACAGTCTCCCTGCTGTCAGTTCTGGCACCCAGCACCACTGAGCCCCTGTGGGTTAAAGGAGTAGCTTCAGAAAAACTCCTGCTCATTCCTGGAGCCCTGCTATGTGCAAAAATTCTGCAGGGTTGAGAGAATGTGAGGGGAAGGGCAAATGCAGGTTCTGTGTGACACTTGCCAGTTCTTTAGATGTGGAACACTGAAAGAAATCATTAGAATTATCATTTTATCATGGGATTTACCCAATGATTCCTGAACTGCACAGTGTTCAGCCATGGGACAAGTATGTACAGATATAAAATTCAGGTCACATACAATGGGATGCAAATCTGCACAGTATGAGTGTCATATAAGCATGCAGTACTTACACCTGTCAGTAATGAAGGCTACATAAGTACCTATTGAGACAGATAGGACATTTTCTAGATACCACACAGTGAGGTAATGGACCTCCATTTTATCTTATATGAAGAATTAACCCCCTCAGCCCAAAAATGTGCAATTTGGGCAGATATCACATACCATCTGGTATCAGAGTAGCAGCCGTGTTAGTCTGTATTCTCAAAAAGAAAAGGAGTACTTGTGGCACCTTAGAGACTAACAAATTTATTAGAGCATAAGCTTTCGTGAGCTACAGCTCACTTCATCGGATGCATCTGGTAGTATCTGTTGGTAAATGTTACCTTTTTAATGGGTACCAATGTACATGCAACTAAAAAGTCACGAGTACCTACTACAAAAATGAGCTTTTATCATTTGTCTTGTTTTAAGATTCCCTATGTTCATGCTCAACTGTCCATCATGAAAGCAATGTTGCCATGTACAATGTGGCAGAGTGGCCACTGGAAGTTGTGATGCTACAATTAAACCTCCCCAGAGCACTGAGTTTTCTGTTTACCTATGAGAATATGGGTTATGCAAGAACTTCAGTTTGGTTCTGCCTGGCCCAATCCAGGTAAGGCAGTATTGTTTCACCAGAGCGCTGGAGTCAGACAATTTGCCAAAGGCAGTGCGATCTTCTATAAAAGCAGGCCAAATTTATTTCTGTGTTGGCTTTCAACCAGCTACAATGTAAATAAATAACCACGCTGCTTATGTCTGCACATCACATTTCTACATACTACAAACCAGGCCTTAAAAAGTCTTGGATGATTAATATACAAACCCTTTTAAAATCATACCAGTCTATTCGTTAATGAACCAGATAACAATAGCTTCTCACAGAAAGAGTAAAGATTCCCGTTAGCAATGAAAATGAATTTCAGAGATTCTTGTTGCTTTTTATTAATTCCTAAATATCTAGATCACAGAACACAATGATTTTAGAAGCTATAAAACAGTGTTCTCCAGTCCTTGCTTAGTTAGTTCTTCTAGTGCTGGATAAAGTGCTCAAACTTATTTAAAGAAAAGAAACTGGCCTCAAGTACAACAGACCACCTTTGAAACAATCTCCATCTTTCTAGGAAACATGAGTCTCCCCCGAACCTAGATCTGCTGCATAATAGGTTCAGCACCACTGCTAGGACAGGAAGGAGCAATATTTCACTTGAAGAAAGAGGGGAAAGGAGAGAACCGGAGGAATTTGTTTAAAAATACCAGACTGAAGCACATTCCACTCAGAATTGGATAATATTCAGAAAGCAATTCTTGTGTTTTGATTAATACTAATATTGTTCATCTTTTTCTTTTGTGTAGTAGAGAAATGGGAATTGGGATTGGAAAGACGTCTCAAGCTAAGTCAATTATGCCACATCATATCTTTGAGTATTTTCTGTTACACAAAAAGGAGCTCAAAGGCTCAATAAATGTTCTCAGTACCAATAGTTTGACAACGTTTTATCATACGTGTTATCCTGTTATATTTCCAGCAATTCTCAATACTTTCAGAAGACTAACAGCTGTGAATGGCCTTGTTTAACAACAGAGACGCAAAGACGCCAGGGATGCTCCAAGTATTGAGTTCTGACTGGACTTGTAATAGTTGTCTGCGTTGTGCAGGAGGTCAAACTAGACAATCATAATGGTCCCTTCTGACCTTAAAGTATATGAGTTGCATTTAGGCTGTTAGTAAAGTCCACTGAGTTGTAGCTTTCAAGTTCAAAATTAATTACTTTGCAAATGACTTTTACTTCTATTTAACTTCCCAAGTTTTAGTGGCTCTTATTGACAAACCTTTATAATAATCAACTTTTCATTATGAAACATACCAGTCTTCCACTGTAATCTTAAAAGTGATTTGGAAGCAATGAACTGTTACTGCTCAGTGCAGTGACTCTCAGAACTGGTTGCAAGTTCTTTGAACTCAGACCTACAGAGCTCAGGGCCTCACATTTTTTTTTCATTATAGTGGGAGGAAGGAGGAGATTCCCAATCTCTTTTTTACATTATTATTTCGGGGGGGGGAGGGTGCACATGCGGAACAGGTGCATATGCTAAGGAACCCATAAAACCCAGTAGGCATCTTTTGCTACAGTTTTATTTACAGGCAGGTGCCACAGGAGATTCATGCACTAGCTAGTCCACTCAATTTATATACTGGCTTAGATCACAAGTGAAGCAGTGTTTGATGGACTCATCCTAGTCCCTGAGCATAAAACCATCACACGGTTTTAAACATTTACCAGTCTGTGTTTAAGAGAAGCCCAAGACATAAATAGCACTGTACTAGCACCACCACAGGACTGAGGCAAAATGGAAGAACTAAATGGGGCAGTTTGAAGAATGTCAAACTCAAGCCTGTGCAATGAACACTCAAACATTTTAGAACATATATTAAGGAAGCAACAGAAATGGATTTGGAAGGTGTGCCTCCAAGAGAGACCTATCCTCTTGGGATCACAAAAAAAGTCAGATCTAACATAATGAAGGATCTATATCAGCCAAAAGGATGCTTGATGTCACATAAAGTCATTTTATTTAATTAAACTACATACGGTAGGCCAAAAAAACATGGAACAAAATTAATGACAAGTTTGATAACAGAACTGTTCAGAATTACTATTGGGATGCTCTCACTGTAAGGGATGAAGCACTCAGACAAGGTCAGCACAATATTAAACACATATTCCAGATCAGCAGGACTTTGGCATGAACTCAGCATTGACAGAAAAGTAAAAGTTTTGTCATCTAATTTGCTAAACAAATTCAGGGGAGTTTAGTAGCAAAATGACCAGGTAATAATGAAATTCAGATTCATAACAACAGTCGGCTGTACAGCAATACTCTACAAGTATAAAGGCAGATTAATATATCTTGTAAAGCATTTTAGTTTCCAGCTTACTGAAATCACATTAAGAATGCATAAGCAGTTCAAAGATAACTAATTAGCATCAACAATAATCTTACCTTCTTCTGATCTTCTAGCTTGTGACTTATTGGATTCCTTCCATGTCTGTTCATTTCTGAAGATAAATCCATCCCATTCATGCCCTGCCCGTCAAAATGGAATCGGTTCAGCAAGACAGCAAACTAATCCAAAATGTGGGAAATACAAACACACAGACCCGCTGCTTTTTCCATCACATGCCTTCTCTGAACTTCACTGATTCCAAGGAATGATTAAAAAAATCCATCAATCGAGTAGAGAAAATAAACTTTGCAATTTACTCCTCGTACCTTCCAAACCAACATATCGTTTTTAAAAGGTCACCCGTTAAAAAAACATTCACCCAATACTTTAGTTCCAACTGTTATCTTCCATCACAAGTTTCCATTTTAAATAAGGTTACATCCCGTCTGTGAACCTGCTGAGAAAAAGATATGTAACAAGATTAGTTTAAAATCTGTCATCACCCTTTGTAGTTAATTCTCTCTCCTCTCTATGGCACTTTTATTACTGAAAGTAGTTACTAAAGCTGCTTTGTGAGTCAGTCTAGCTGTAAGAAATGCCATACTCTGAGAAGGTTAGCTGCTTGCCACCCTCACCACCATAGGATATATATGGTACCATTCTCAAAGACCACATATGCAACTCTATGCAGAGTACAAGGAAAAAGGCCAACAAAAACTGCTCAGAGCAAAGGCACAGATATTAGTCCTACATCCTTTGGTCATACTATCCCAGAACATTTTTTGTCAGTGTCTTAGGAAGGTGATAGTCCACCTGCCAAGGACAGGGTCATGAGGCAAGAGAAAACTCACAGTCAAATTATTAAGTCCCCAGCCAGTGTAAGAAGTTTAAAAAAAATGTTTGT
Source organism: Dermochelys coriacea (assembly GCF_009764565.3). Lineage (NCBI taxonomy): Eukaryota > Metazoa > Chordata > Testudines > Dermochelyidae > Dermochelys > Dermochelys coriacea. The sequence goes on from NC_050068.2 coordinate 282,369,718, forward strand.
AGAGGATTACAGTTGGAAAAAAAATCAATACAAGTGACATTTGCTTGCCAAAACGCATTGTTCTATTATTAACAATAACTGAAAGAGCCAAAAATGTATTTTCAAGCTTGTGCTACAATAAAACTGTGGAATATTGATGCCTTTAGTGCAATTAAAAGCCAATTGCATTTGAAATGACTTAATTGATACGATGAATCTCACATGAAAAATTAATTTAAATGCACTGTCAATACATTTTAAATGCACAATATTCACAGTGTAACCTATAAACATTTAGTTGGAAATGAAAAATATTTGTAGTTAGAGAGTATAAAGCAATGTGCAGTAGTAGAACAAGTGCAATAGAATATGTCATTTATGTCCAATAAGATGAGTTTTAAAAAGGTTATTTGCTCATACAGAACCTTATCCAAAACCCAACGAAGTCAATAGAAAGATTCTCATTGGCTTCAATAGGCTCTGAAACAGGCCGTCGGGTATATGGATATTGGTGAACATTTCAATGTAATTCATCACAATATGTATGTAGGCCAAAAATTTCAAACCTTAGGTGCCTGAAATTAGTCTCCAAATTGCATATCTAGGCACTTAGATAAAAGCGGCTTCATGCTGCCATTATCTTCTTGGGGAGATTCATCACCTCTCAAGTTCAGGGCACATTTATCTAGCTGCCTAACTGTGGCTTTGGGAACCAAACTTTACGCACCCAAGGTTCCAAAAGTTTTTCTGTAATACATATCAGGATTTCAGTGAGTATTCTGCACTTGCAGATCATTTATATTTGAATGCTGCTCTTTGCTCAGACTGTGACAAAAGATTTCCCACTAGCACATGGTTTCCAACCCATTCCTAGGGTTAAAAGAAAAGGAGTACTTGTGGCACCTTAGAGACTAACAAATTTATTAGAGCATAAGCTTTCGTGAGCTACAGCTCACTTCATCGGATGCATTTGGTGGAAAAAACAGAGGGGAGATTTATATACACACACAGAAAACATGAAACAATGGGTTTATCATACACACTGTAAGGAGAGGTTTCAGAGGAGAGTGATCACTTAAGATAAGCCATCACCAGCAGCAGGGAGGGGAAAGGAGGAAAACCTTTCATGGTGACAAGCAAGGTAGGCTAATTCCAGGAGTTAACAAGAATATCTGAGGAACAGTGGGGGGTGGGGTGGGGGGAGAAATAACATGGGGAAATAGTTTTATTTTGTGTAATGACTCATCCATTCCCAGTCTCTATTCAAGCCTAAGTTAATTGTATCCAGTTTGCAAATTAATTCCAATTTAGCAGTCTCTCATTGGAGTCTGTTTTTGAAGCTTTTTTGTTGAAGGATAGCCACTCTTAGGACTGTAATCGAGTGACCAGAGAGATTGAAGTGTTCAGAACGCCACTAGCCATCACTTTCAGCCCCCAACTAAAACCTCTCCAACGCATCATCAAGGATCTACAACCTATCCTGAAGGACGACCCATCACTCTCACAGATCTTGGGAGACAGGCCAGTCCTTGCTTACAGACAGCCCCCCAATCTGAAGCAAATACTCACCAGCAACCACACACCACACAACAGAACCACTAACCCAGGAACCTATCCTTGCAACAAAGCCCGTTGCCAACTCTGTCCACATATCTATTCAGGGGATACCATCATAGGGTCTAATCACATCAGCCACACTATCAGAGGCTCGTTCACCTGCACATCTACCAATGTGATATATGCCATCATGTGCCAGCAATGCCCCTCTGCCATGTACATTGGCCAAACTGGACAGTCTCTATGTAAAAGAATGAATGGACACAAATCAGATGTCAAGAATTATAACATTCAAAAACCAGTTGGAGAACACTTCAATCTCTCTGGTCACTCGATCACAGACCTAAGAGTGGCTATCCTTCAACAAAAAAGCTTCAAAAACAGACTCCAACGAGAGACTGCTGAATTGGAATTAATTTGCAAACTGGATACAATTAACTTAGGCTTGAATAGAGACTGGGAATGGATGAGTCATTACACAAAGTAAAACTATTTCCCCAGGGTATTTCTCCCCCCCCCACCTCACCCCCCACTTTTCCTCAGATATTCTTGTTAACTGCTGGAATTAGCCTACCTTGCTTGTCACCATGAAAGGTTTTCCTCCCTTCCCCCCCCCACTGCTGGTGATGGCTTATCTTAAGTGATCACTCTCCTTACAGTGTGTATGATAAACCCATTGTTTCATGTTTTCTGTGTGTGTATATAAATCTCCCCTCTGTTTTTTCCACCAAATGCATCTGATGAAGTGAGCTGTAGCTCACGAAAGCTTATGCTCTAATAAATTTGTTAGTCTCTAAGGTGCCACAAGTACTCCTTTTCTTTTTGCGAATACAGACTAACACGGCTGCTACTATGATTCCTAGGGTTAGAATTTCTCCATGTTTATTCCTCCTTCTGTTTTATATTTTTGCCTAAGACTTTAAAGGCAGAACATACTGGAGTTAATGGAGTGAGATCAGGGATTCTTATGTAGTTTTCAGTTTCTGACACTCATGTTTACTCTAACAGAAAAACCCCCCAGGAACAATAGTTCCTCTACCGTGACAGGAGCAAGGTCTCTCATGAATCACTTCATTAAGAAAATACACCATGGGTGTTTGTTGTGCAGGGCTACTGCCATATGTTAGGTGAACTGTTACGCATGAGGATGAACAGTGGATGCGATAAACCCAACAGCGGAATTAAAGTGAGCATGCAAAAATGACACATATAATGAAAGCCCATTATAGCACAGGGTAAAGAACACAATCGGTATGTCTATACTGCAATGTAAGCTCAGATACAAGCCTAACCCCCATTCCATTTACACACAAATCACACTAACCCAGTGATCAAATCCAGGGTTCCAGGACACCACAGGGGTGGAGGGTCTCAGCCTGAGTCAAGCCAGGACCAGGGTTCAAGGCCTACTGTTTTGCTGGACACATGCTCTGGGAGTCCACCAAAAGTATTCCACAGTCCCACAGGCGAACATGCTTTGTCCTCTGGACAGACAAGTTAGGCGGACCGTCATGCCTTCCCACACTGCACCATGAACAAAAGGCTAGAATGGCACATTTTGGGAGGGAGCTAGGAAGTCTGAGATATGGGTGGTTGAACTCAGGCTCACATATTGCAGCATACATGCTAGAGCCCCCGGTTGGAACCCAGGGTTCAAACAATTCCTAACCTGGGGTTACAAACAAGGGTACATACTCAAGCCCTAGATTAACAAACCCAGGGACTGCTAACTTGAGTTCTACTAACCTGGGGCTTACATTGCAGTGTAGACATACCCAAAGTATCCAACTCAAAACAGAGTAATCAAAGTCCATCCCCCTGATCCAGCAGAGGTTATGTGAGTAATAAAGCTGTAGTTGTTCCCAGAACCACTGAAATGTGCAACATTTAGTTCTTTCCACTGTATGTTATATTCGTGATAACAGCAAATGGCTACTCATTCATTCAATCAGGGTATCCTGATAAATAAAGGTACATCTCTACTGGTGAATTAGGGGATTGATGGTGAAATCAGTGTGTTATACTGCATGGGGGAAGCAATCAGATGAGTGCATCACATGAGAAGCTTTGTTTTGCCAAGCATAGTTTTAGTCTGAAGTACAAAACCCAGAGAAAATACTGATTCCTTTTGGCATTGTAGATTCTGAGATGAAAGTGCTTTTTTTTTTTTTCAACTGGAAAAGTGCAGCACCAGGTTATGGAAATACTCACAAAAGATTATTCAAAATCTTTACACTGTATGGAAAATATGTTTCTATTCATTATTTAAGGCATGATCCAAAGCCCCTATAGTCAATGAAAAGGATCTCAGACTTCAGGGGGCTTTGGACCAAGCCCTTAATGTTTCAAAAGTATACTTAAGATGAACGGTACTGAGTATGATTATTAGTACTTACTGTACCTGCACAGATAAAAACTAACTTTTATAAATGAAAAGGTCATATTGCATCACAAAGCAGATCAATTTCAGTAATAGTTTATAAACTTCAATAATTCTTGGGGATGTCCTAAACTCATAAATTGCAGAGTGTGAGGATACACACATGAAATGCTGTTGCTGCAAACATCATCTGGACTCTACAAAGTTTGTTGCAGACTTAGAATAATTTTATTACTCAGTGTGTCCAAGATAAGAACTCCTTGATTTTGACTTCTTGGTTCATTTCATTGTCTGACATGTATATCATATTATCCCCGTTACTAAGCAATCCCACTATACTGTGAAACTACTGATGTTATAATGCAGGAGCTGAATTGAATACAAATATTTTTTATTAGATTGGCCTTGTTACTTTAAACATGCAACACACAGAAAGGCAGTCTGTATGTATTTCATTCAGTGCTTTCTTCAGTGGTCTTCAAACTTTTCAACATGAGGGATTGTAATTCATGCCCTCAGTTGATAAATCAGATTTATGGTAGCCCCAAATTTATAATTCTCTATTTTATTTTACATGGGATTTTTTTTAACACCTAGGCAATAATAGTAAAAAAAAATAGGTCTGCCTTTCATAACTGTATTTCTCATTATTCATGCTGTAATGAAAAATCCAAGTATCAAACTCTTGATGACAGTGCTCTGTCAGTCAGTTGACTAGTAAGGCAACAGAGAACAAAGAACAAGGGAGTTCTTTAACAGTTTCATTCAGGTAACATTTACTGATAATCTCTGATCATTTCAGAATACATATCACAATACAGTCTGGCACATAAACCAATCAGGCCCAGATTTTTAAAGGTATTTCAGCATTGCTGTGCTCAGTGCTGCAAAACTTAATTTATTTAGTAAGACTCATCTTCAAGAGACTAAGGCACTTCCTTGCATTTATCCCAAATGAGGTCCGCTCTACAAATCCTCTCCCTCCAAAGTGCTCTCAGTTCAGTGCTATCTCGTCTATCATCCCACATACAAATGTGTCTTCCTTTATGACATCCTATCACTTCTTCTTGGGTCAGCCTCTTTTTCCTCAGATCAAGCCTGAATCTCTTACCCACCTTGTCTAGATGGTGCTTTACGTGACCAAGCCACTTGAGCCTACACTCTCTCATTGTTTTTTGTTTCCGAGTGTTATTTTGAGCATGACTCTAGCTTACACATTCTTCATATTGTCTTTATGGTTTACACCACTCATCCATCTCAACATTCTCATTTCAATGGAACAGATCATTTGCTCATATTTCTTGTTGCCCAACATTCAGCATCATACATTAAAACTGGAGGCACCAATATTTTATAGACTTTCCCTTTTAATCTTACGGGTATCTTCTTGTCATATACTACATCATTTCTCTCTCTCCATTTGAGCCAGACAATTCCAATTTCCAGATTCTGGAACCCAGACACTTGAAACTTTGTGTTTTTGGTATTGTCTACCCATTGTGATACAGGGGGGCCAGGGAACAGTGGGAGAGTGCTAGAGGGGAAATATATAAACTCAAGGCTAATTAAGGCATGGTTCCCTGTAGACTAGGGAAGGTGGCTGCAGGTTAATTGGATCACCTGCAGTCAATTAAGGCCCTGTTAGGAACCTAATAAAAACCCCTGCTTCAGGCAGAAAGAGGAGGAAGAAGAGAGAACTGGAGCTTGGAGGCATGCTGTGAGACTTGGAAAATCTGAAAACCGAAATAAGGGGGACCCTACCCCAGTAGGGGAGGGAGACTCCCTTCCCCAGCATCTAAGGACTGCAAGTATCCCACCCAAGGGGGTAGAGGGTAAGAACCTGCAGGGGTTGAGAGGGGCTGGGGCTCAGAGTGAGGAGCAAATCCAGACCCCTCCCCCGCTTCCCTCCTTTACCACCTTCCTGGGCCACTAGTGAGGCCATTGATGCCCCAAGAACAGGGGCAAGGGGTGGCATCTTAGCTCCCTGCCAAGAAAATCTCAGGATCCTCCAGACTAACATCAGCCATCTTGTCACACCATCTAGTTTCAAGCATAACTCTTCAGTGTTCACATTATTAAAATTATATAACATATGCTCTGTTTTTCCTCTGCTTATTTCAAGCCCATGTCTCTCCAGCACATCTCTCCACTTAGGAAATGAAAATGAAATGTAGGCTCTTGAATGAGTTAGGAGTTCTAATGTTGAGCGCACCAGTGCCTAAATAACCTTAAAAATCTGGGCCTTAGGGCCTGATTCAGCTCTACTGAAGTCAATGACAAGGCTTCTACTGACTTCAATGGGTATTGTGTAAGGTCCTTAATTAGATGGTATAAAAAGTAAGATGCACCTATTTTGATCATCCGTGCATTCTTAGGACTCAAAGGAGACAATAATTAACTTCCTTTGTAATGTGAATCTAAGGGTGAAAAGCTTTGTAAGAGCAAAGTATATTATTAATAGATAAATTATAATAATAATAACCTGAAATATTCTTCACTTTTGGAAGTTTCAGTAAATGAAACTGCAAAATATTTTGGCCCTGATCCTACTCCCATTTATATCAATGACAAAACTCCCACTGACTTTTAAATGGTGCAGGAACAGTTTCTTTAAGAAAAGGAAAAGGGCCATCCAGTCTAATATGCCTTCCTTGTATGAATGACATTTTAAATCACATCATCTTCTATCATCACTGTTCTTCTTAATCCGCCTGATCACCAGACACAAAGTTAGATGCTGTTTTAACTTATACTATTTAGGACAAATACCTCAAACTTTATTCAGGCAAAGATTCCTATTGCCTTTCACCTAAAGGACTGATTACAGGCTGCAGGATTTGACTCTTTGTTCCAATAACATTTCCAGGTAACTTATTCTATATTTTTATTACACCTTTGCAAGAAATACAGTAGTATGGACCAAGTTCCATCATCACTTCCAGATTCTTAATTTACTCAACATAAATAAATTACTCTGCAGGTAAGGTGGCAAAATAGGGTAATATGTTAGCATCCACCTTGGAAGACCTTGTTTAAACCCTGGCTTTAGGACTCAAACTTGGCTAGTTTGGTGGGACTGGCTTAGTCCCTGCATTGTTTCACATGACAAAACCCACCACATATTTTTATTCTACATTCTAGGGAGGACTGCCGGTGAAACAGCTGCACTGTTTTGGTCAGGATGGAGTGCATGTGCCTGCCCGGTTCCTACTCTAGCCAATGCCAAGTTAGGTCTTCGTTTTCACAAGCAACAGATTTGCACAAACTTGGAGGAAAAAAGAAAAAGAAACCACCACAGGATAACATAGGATTTGTACTGTTTTGCTTCTGCAGTGATATTTTGCAGGCCAGGATAGTGTTTCCCTTTATTTTACCAGACTGAGTGCACATTTTTGTATTGAGTCCACATTTCACATTTTTTAGCTAAAGCAATGTGCTCCCTACCAATATGTGCGAGCTGTCCATTGGTTATCATACTCCCAGAAGCCATTGCTATAACTGCTGAAGCAACTGTAATTCCTTACTTTCACCCCCAGCAGTCAGCGATATCTCCCAGAATGGAGTTTGCTTGGATTCTGGCTATAGTCCTGTCACAAAAGTCAAATGAATGTACTTGATCTTTTTTTTTTTTTTTTTTACTTCATTTTAGCTTTTGCTAGCAACTTCATTATATGGATTGAGATGCTCTGCATAGCATGTAGAGCCTCTATTTATCATTTTATTTCATATGTGAAAACAGTGTCAGACAGGAATGTTCTTTCTCGTTTCCATCATCATTCTTTGGCCATCAAGCATCAGAGAGAGAAAATATATCCAAGAATATATTCTTGAGAGAGAGTCAATATCAACTACATGCTCCATTCCACTTTTTATCATATTTTCTACAGAACTCAAATGCAGCAAAACAAGTCTTGGAGGCAAAATACTCTACACCAAGACACATGACTGAGTGCCACCATCTAAACAAAATTGGGTTATCTGAGCAGGCATTGTGCTGCTGGAGATGCACTCTTTCAAATATGTTAAATTAATATACATCTTATAGCACTTCTTGCTAGAATAGAGGTGTTATCTTCAGTGACTTAGCCATATTTCAACTTGTGCAATTACTTAAATTCCCTATCTAAATTCCCCCTCTAATTTCAACGATACATAATATTCTCCATTCCTGTTCAGAATTGTTCTGTAGTGTTACTGAACACTGTTAAAACAAATGTAGCATCTCAACTCTGAGACGGCTGCACTTCAGTGGTGGACAACATAATTTATACATGCAAAGTTTGTCAAGTTCTTTGGGAAAATATGAGTTTGTTATTTGTATAAATACATATGTGAGTATACTTTGGCCATATTTTTACTACTACGGCTGGCACAGTAGGAGTCCATAGTTCTTTACAAACTAAGAAGAAAGGTGCATGCACTTATGAGCTTACAGAATCTATTTAGATATAGGAAAGGATGATAATGAATTGGAGAGAATGGCTTAGTAAAAGACCATGAATTACTCTTATGTAAGTATCTTATCGGTTGCTCTAGTTACAAACACATATATTTAACTCAATATATCATATTAATAGTAATAATAGTTTGAGAAGAGTGTGAAAGATATGAGGCTGCCTTTAACATTTTATGAATATATGCTGTTTGCTGGATTGTTGTGAGGTTGTTTAATTTATCGATACAAGGGGTTAATTCAAGAAGGGGGTGGCTGCACAGGAAGGAGGACAATGGCTCCTGATAACATCTCTGAAAACACCGAGCTAAAGTGGAGTCATCTGCTGTGAAGCCCATCTCTGACACCCTTTGGAGCCAGTCAAAATGGCTGAAACTGGCTCAGGAGACACAAGAGAAGGCAAAAGACTTGGCTGAACTTAAGAAGAGACACCCTTTTTGAACAGGGGAAATGGGCAATTTGGAGTTAAGGTGAACGCAGACTCCAGCAGCTGGGGTGTCTGAGGTGAGACAGGCTTACCTACGAATATAGGTCAGATAGTCTTATGTACGGATCCTTTATTATACTAAAATCCTTCTCCTGTGTTGTGCTTTGTGCCTGCTGTTCAGGTTAAATGCTTTGGTTTGAGAAAGCTGCTTTGGGTCACCATTTTCACCAATGGTCACAGCACCCAAAGGAAGACTCCTAGGTACTGAACCTAGTCTGGCCTGCAGAGTAATCACGAGTGGCACACACGGGCTGTAGCCCAGGGACCCAATCTAAGTGTCATCATGGCACAGTTAGCTCAAGTTATAACTCAAGTGTTATTCCTGACTCGACTCCTATCCACACACACAAGTCTCTAGCTCAGAGATGGCCAACCTGGGCCTGAGAAGGAGCCAGAATTTACCAATGTACGTTGCCAAAGAGCCACAGTAATATGTCAGCAGCCCCCCATCCACTCCCCCGCTCCAGCCCCCAGTGCCTCCCCCTCCTCACCATGCCTCCCGCCTGCTGTGATCAGTTGTTTTGCATGTGCAAGAGGCTCTGGAGGGGTAGAGGGGAGAAGGAAGGGCACAGCATGTTCAGGGGAAGGGGTGGAGTTGGTGGCAGTGCCTGGGGCAGAGCAGGGGGTTGAGCAGTGAGCATTCCCTGGCACATTGGAAAGTTGGCATCTGTGGCTCCAGCCCCGGAGTCAGCACCTATGCAAGGAGCCACATATTAACCTCTGAAGAGCCCCTGTAGCTCCAAAGTCACAGGTTGGCCACCCCTGCTCTAGCTCAAGTAATGCTTTAAACTCAAGCTAGCTGACCCGTTGGGGGTGGGGTGGGTTGAAGCTCAAGTGTTGAAGCCTGAGCTAGCAATGCAGTGGGCATGCAACATCTTGAGTTACAAGAACTTGTTGTTTTGAAGTTGTTCTCTCCCTCTGAAATGTCCTTTCCCAAGGAGCTGTGCAAACTTTATTTCTTTGTTAGGTGTTGTTTTGAGTTGAGTTGCTACTGCTCATTTTTGCTTTGATTTTAGAACCTGAGTGAACCCAAAAGTCACATTAAAAAAAGTAAAAATCATCCATGTTTCACCTAGTTTCATGTCAAAAATCAAAGATAAGTGATCAGATAGCACAGCATAAAACCTAGACAGGGATATTAGATAACTGGATAAATTCATATACTTTACATGATTGAAGAAGCAAAAACAATTTATATTAAAAAAAAATCAAAACTTTGGTTAGAAAAGAAAGTACCAATATCACAGTAAGCTAATCTGGAAGTGATGAAATAATGAAACAATGTAGGAGAAATGAAGGGGCATTCAAACAGTAACTGAAAGTGAGTGATCACAATGAAGATAAAAATTGAATTTTAGTCACTAAAGAAAAAAGACATACATATTTGATGTTGAAGAAAGCCTTGTCTACGCCTAATGCACTGGAGAAATTGTTCAAGAACAGTTCATCTGTGCAAGAATATGACCCCTTTTCAAATGCCAAGGTCAGGCTAACGTGCTGAGAAAGGGCTTAATGTAGGTTTAAAAACACATGCACACACACACACACACACAGGCTTTGACAACCCAATTGTGGTGCACATCCAACCTTCACTGACTTAATTGGATGCTATGCACGGGCAACTGACGGACTAGTCAAGTTCCATGTTTCCATAGGGATTTAATTTATTTTTTTTTTAATTAGGCCCCATTCATGTTACTCCTTTACAATAGTTCCTTCAGACCATTTTGGCATGGGCTCACATCTCTCTTACAGATTTGGTTTACTGCTTTAGTTATGCACCAAACTATAGGAAGGAGTGCACTAATATTTGATGCTCATGTTGGAAACTTGTAATTTTGTATTCAAAGTCTGCAGGCTGAAAAGAGATACAGAAGATACATTGCTCATTCTGTCTGATAAGCCTTGCTCAGACATACCTTCCTCTGTGTGGAAGAAATTAGGCATTTTGGCCTATAAGCAAAGTTACAAGTTATTAAACCTATGTAATGGGGGAGGAAATTGATTTAATTTTTATGTCTATTTTCTCTTTTCTGTTGTCTTTTAATGTTATAGATCCCAAATATTGATTTACTAGGAGGCCCAGATTTTGTCCGGTCTCAAATCCCAATCAATAACATTGGAATAATATGTCCTTTCTCCCATGATTTTCTTGTCTATTTAGATTGTAAGATCCCTGGGACAGAGACTCTCTCTTTACTACTTGTATGTATAGCATCTAGCACAACAGGGATCTGATTTTGGTGGGGACCTCCAGGAACAACTGTAATAAAAAATAATAATAATTAGGGCTGTCGATTAATCGCAGTTAACTCACGCAACTAACTCCAAAAAAATTAATCACAGCTTAAATCGCACTGTTAATACCAATTGAAATTTATTAAATTTTTTGGATGTTTTTCTATTTTTTTAAATATATTGATTTCAATTACAACACAGAATGCAAAGTGTACAGTGTTCACTTTATATTATTTGATTAGAAATATTTGCACTGTAAAAATTATAAAAGAAAAAGTATTTCAATTCACCTCATACAAGTACTGTAGTGCATTCTCTTAATCATGAAAGTGCAACTTACAAATGCAGATTTTTTTTGTTACATAACTGCACTCAAACAAAACAATGTAAAACTTTAGAGACTACAAGTCCACTCAGTCCTACTTCTTGTTCAGCCAATCACTAAGACAAACAAGTTTGTTTACATTTGTGGGAGATAATGCTGCTTACTTCTTATGTACAATGTCACCTGAAAGCGAGAACAGGAGTTTGCATGGCACTTTTGTAGCTGGCATTGCAAGGTATTTACATGCCAGATGTGCTAAATATCTGTATGCCCCTTCATGCTTCAGCCCATTCCAGAGGACATGCTTTCATGCTGATGACACTCATTAAAAAACTAATGTGTTAATTAAATTTCTGACTGTACTCCTTGGGAGAGAATTGTATGTCTCCTGCTCTGTTTTACCTGCATTCTGCTATATATTTCATGGGATGATGACCCAGCACTTGTTGTTCGTTTTAAAAATACTTTCACTGCAGATTTGACAAAACACAAAAGTTACCCAATGTGAAATTTCTGAAGATACAGCACTCGACCCAGGTTTAAGAATCTGAAGTGACTTCCAAAATCTGAGAGGGATGAGGTGTGGAGCATGCTTTCAGAACCCGAACCACCAAAAAAGAAAATCAACTTTCTGATGGTAGCATCTGACTCAGACGATGAAAATGAGCATGCGTCAGTCCATACTACTTTGAATTGTTGTCGAGCAGAACCTGTCATCAGCAGACACATGTCTTCTGGAATGGTGGTTGAAGTCTGAAGGGACATATGAATCTTTAGTACATCTGGAACGTAAATATCTTGCAACTCCGGCTACAACTGTGCCATGTGAATGCCTGTAAACAACTGTAAACAAGAAGCGGGCAGCATTATCTCCCACAAATGTGAACACACTTGTTTGACTGAGCGATTGGCTGAACAAGAAGTAGGACTGAGTGGACTTGTAGGCTCTGAAGTTTTACACTTACAAATGTAGAATTATGTACAAAAGTAAGTTCAACTTTCATGATAAAGTGATTGTACTACAGTATTTGTAATGGGGAAATTGAAAATACTATTTCTTTTGGTTTTTTATGGTGCAAATATACATAATCAAAAATAAATATAAATATAAAGTGAGCACTGGACACTTTCTATTCTGTGTCGTAACTGAAATCAATATATTTGAAAATGTAGAAAACATCCACAAATATTTAAATAAATGGTATTCTATTAACAGTGTGATTAATCTTGTGATTAATCATGATTAATTTTTTTAATTGCTTGACAGTCCTAGTAATAATAAATGTAATTTTCACTACATATTTTTTTCAGAATCCTGTACTCTAACCCAGTCCACTATTGATGGGCCTTAATCAGTTTTCTGAAGCAGTGAAAAGTTTGCAGTGAATTATTCTACCTGGTAACCAGATACACACAAAAAAGGTGCTTCTTCCAATGCGGACCGACATATCCTGATATCCTATGAATGACTATCCTTTCCCATGAGAAATATGTTCTGTCTGGCAGCAGTGAAGGAGTCAAATAGACAAAGGTGCTTACTAAGGTCTCAAGTATAATATATCGCATTGTTTAAAATAAAAGAAATTGCATACACTTACAAAACAGAGAGGTCTTACAAATTACTCTTACATGAAAGGGTTAAACCCTCTACCATACAATAGTGGAAACTGGAGAAGGCATGCTGCTGCATCAATATTTCTAAATCCTCCTCAATCTTAAAAATACCATTAAATCAAAAATAAAGTCTCTCATGGTGTGCTACAACATGCTGAATAATGCAATTTGATCAAACAGCTAACTGTTTTTTTCTACAGCATTTTAAATCCACACCTGTTACTAGTGATACAGCAAAAAATCATATCTATCTTTCCAGAACATGTTCCTGTCAATTTCATGGGTGCTTCAAAAGCTGCCAATTAATTCTCACAAAATTTATTTAGCTGCAGCATCTTCAGGTGTACCACATGTTTACCTCTGGATATTAGATAAAGCTGCATATTAAGCAATGCTCCACATCTCTCACAGGCCTGATAACTTAATATTCTACATAAGTCCAGACTACCTTTTTGCAAAGGACTAGCTCAACAAGTGAGACAACTATTTAAAAAAAATGGAATGCAAAAAGGGTATATGTGAATTTTAGACCAAAAGGCACCAACCATAAGCCCAGGAGACCAAAGTCTACAAAATGTTTCAGCACAAACACACTTCCCCACTGGTACAACTGAACCATGACCTGGAAGACTGTCCTCTTAAATGCATCCGATGAAGTGAGCTGTAGCTCACGAAAACTTATGCTCTAATAAATTTGTTAGTCTCTAAGGTGCCACAAGTACTCCTTTTCTTTTTGTCCTCTTAGAGTCTCCATGATCATAGAACCATAGACTAATACAGGGGTTCACAAACTTCATTGCACTGCAATCCCCTTCTGACAACAAAAGCCTGAGCCCCGCCATCCTGGGCAGGTAGCCAATGCCGATGCCCCACCAACCCAGGTTTGGGGGACCAAAGCTGAAGCCCAAGGGCTTCAGCCTCAGGCAGGGGACTTGTAACCTGAGCCCCGATGCCCAGGGCTGAAGCTTGGGCTTCAGCCCTGGACCCCAGCAAGTCTAAGCCAGCCCTGGTGACCCACGACCCACATTTTGAGAACTGCTGGACTCATATAAATTAGAGCTGGTCCTTTAGCCCATCTCTTTGGCAATACAGGATTGTTCCCTACAGTATATTTTCTACAGCTTTATTCTCTCTTTATTAAAAGCGATGCAGGTCACAGCACTTCCTTCGGGACTATATTAAGCAGCCTAACAGATCTCAATGCCAGAAATTTTTTCTTAAAATTCAGCCTTAAATTTTCTCTCAGTTTCATCCCACTATTCCTAGTTATAGCCTCCTGAACCATTTTACTTAATCCTTAACTTCCTTTCTTACACTCTTCAGATAAACTGATCATGCCCCCTACTGGTTTCACTTACGTTTTTAGACCAGTTTAGCTCAACTGATGAGAATTACTGTGTGGTCACTCTTACTTCGGTTTAAGAATGGCTTTCTTTGTTTTAGCTTATACCTGTTCATAACCAACTTAAACAAAACTAAAACAGACCTGGTTTAAACTGAAACAAGTGTCTGCACAGCCTTTTGTGCCAGTTAAAATCAGTTTTTTAATCATATCTTAAGTTAAACTGGTGCAACTTTCTTATGTAGACAAGCCCTTACTTATCACTAAGTCAAGATATTCATGTAAGGACTGATTTTCAAGGGTACTTAAGCACTCATGACTCTGAAGATGATGGGAGTTGCAGGTGCTCGGCACCTGTAAGCAACTGTAGAAACCTGGCCTATATAGTTCTTTCAAGTCTTTCTTCATAAGTCAGTTCCTTCATCTTCTTAACTGAGGGAAGCATGATGGAGAAGGTAATTTGGGCACTCTTATTTATTGTCTCATAATACAAGAACAAGGGGACATGCAATGACATTGAAAAGGCAGTGAATTTAAAATAGATAAAAGTAAATATAGTTTTTTTAAACTCAGTGTTAAATTACCCTGTGGAACTCTTTGACACAAGATATAAACAAGACCAAAAATGTAGCAGGACTCTAAATAGGATTGGACCATAACAACGAAATAAGAGTTTTTTATTAAATAAATAAAGTTGAAGGAACTTGTAGCAACCCCTGTATTTAGGCTACCTTTCCCCGTAAAAGATTCTTGCAATCTTTTTTTGAGAAGCTCTAACATCTCCATTGTTTTTTGCAGACCTTTGGAATTTGGTAAAAAGAAAACCCTCAGACTAAATAATTGCCTCTTTTTGTGCCAGGAAATTCCATTAGGTTTGGTTGAGATGTAAATCATTAAAAGTCACCATTTCCATTCTGTCTTGTGTACCTTAGGAAAAATGTTAGCAGCATGCCGAAATAATAACTGAACACATACATATTCTAAAAAGCTATGTCCATACCACTGCCAAAGCACTAGCAGTATGCACTATAATGCAAACACTTGGGAACTGCCACAGTAGTTATGACAATGGGGTAGGTGCAGGAAAGCCAGGCCAGGTAGCCCACTTCCCCATCCCCTGACTACCCACCAGACTCAGTGCATGGCCCCAGTGTCCCATCCCACATTCTGGAGCACCATATGCACCGTGAACACCTCCAACTTCCGAAGTAGGGGGAGAGAGAGTGACAACAAGCTGGGATCCCCGCATAAACCGTGCAGACCCAACTAGTAGTCCATTTCCCTCTCTTAGGATACCAAATGGGGATAAAGCCCCCACCACCACCACCACTACCACTCTGGGAAAGGAAAAGAGAAGGCTGGGGTCCCACAGACCATCTCCCATATCCAGCCCATGGCACCAGCAGCCCATCCTCCCATTTGGAATAACAGCTTCCTTTAGGTGAGAGGATAGAGTTGCCAATTTTCTACTTGCACAAAACTGAACATCCTTGGCCTGCCCCCTGCCCCGCCCTCCTCTGAGGTCCCCTCCCCCGCTCACTCCATCCTCCCCTCCCTCTGTCATTCGCTCTCCCCAGCCTCACTCACTTGCTCATTTTCACCAGACTGGCTGAGAGGTTTGGGGTGTGGGAGGGAGCTGACAGATGGTGCCCCACTGCCCTGGGGCTGACAGCTGGAGCCCCACCGCCACCTCCAAGTGAGGGAGGAGTGGAGAAGGAGAGCCTGAGCTTGGGCTGTCAGCCCTGGTTGGTGGTGGGGAATCTGGCAGTAAACCCCAGGCAGGGGAGGGTCCAGCAATCCCCTTTATCCCTTTCCCCCCCACCACAGGTATGCACAGCCCTTCTGCATGAGCCCCAGCTGCCAGGAGCTGACAACCAAAGCTATTAAAAAAAAAAAAAAAAAAAAAAAAAGCACACACAGTTCGCGTCTCCCTAAACATATTTCTGCCCTTCCCTTGGGAGGCCTGCCCCATAGTTTGTGAACCACTGCCCCAAAGCCTCTGGTCCTGGCTACTGCCAAAGGCAGGTTACTAGAATAAGCGGACCACTGATTTGATCAGTTATGGCAACTTCTACGTTCCTAAATTCAAGAATATTCAGATACAAGAAAGAAATAGTGGCTCATTATACACTCCTCCGCTGCAATGTTTCGATGTGGGTTCCAGACCTTTTCAAAATTGGGGGAGGAAAATGGAAGTACAATTTCTGGTTTCCAATTTGGGCTCACATCTAGTCGTGGCAGATCTGGGACTGAAAACAAATGTCTAGGTCTGATCTCCCACCACCTCCTTGCTCTGTGAGACATATGCCACCCAAAAGTGAATTGGTCTGTTTTTCTACCATGTGACACAGTGCACAGCAAATTTCCTGTCACCTTTAAGTGTCATTACTCCTTTCAAGGCTTCTCCCTCTCACTGAAATCTATGTTATAGATTTATTTTGCCCTAATTTTATTTCCAAATTGAATTTCTTGTTTTCTCCCTCCATAGCTAAACTTTTTAGATTTGTTGCCTTTTTTCCTCTGTCCTGGCAGGTGTTGGCACTCCTCCAATGTAAGTACCATCTGTAAATTTCATTAATATGCTGTTTACCCCTCTGCCACCCAGATCTTTAAAGATGATGATGTTTTAAAAGGTGGGATCAAAAACTGATCTCTGCAGTAATATTCTGTTTGTAAAAAAAATGATATACACATGAAAATTATAAAAATATCTAGCTCTAGGATTGAATTTAATTATATAATCCTTTAAGCACTTGTGTGATGTATTAGGTAATCATCTCACTGGTTCGCCCCTGCTTTCTGAAAAGCCAAAGTCCCTTTTGAATGTAATAGGTTAAAAAACGTTGCACACCAGACATAGACACCTTTGTAAATCTGGCACTAAGTGCCTAAAGATGCAGATAGCTGCCTAGTGGGATTTTCTAAATTGCCGAAACAGGTTAGGCATCTAACGCCCATTGGAAATCAGTTACTCATTTCTGTCCTAAAGAGGAAATGTCTAAACCCTTGCGGGGCACATCTCCACTGCAAAACACAGAAAACGGAAAACCCTGAAGCAGTGAGTCTGAGAGATTGGGTCAATTAACTTGGGATCACAGGGTTCTCGCTACGGGACTAGTGTGTGGAAATTCCTGCTTGGGCTGGAGCCCAGGCTCTGAGACCCACTGCCCTCACTGGATTTCAGAGCCCAGACTTCAGCCCGAATGAGAACGTCCACAGTGCTATTTTTAGTCCCATAGCACAGCCCCATAAGCCCGAATCAGTTAAGCCAGGCTCCAAGACTCGCTGCCGTTTGTTGTGTTTTGGGGCTTTTTTGTTTGTTTTGCTTTGTTTTTTTTGCAATGTAGATGTACCCATAAAGAGCTTGTAAACTGGGACCTCCCTAGATAATGGGCAACAATGGTACTTCACCATCGCCTCACTCATGCAAGTCTTTCCAGTCAAGTTAATGGGACTTGTATACCTACACATCCTAAAATGGTCGTGCCTATGCCTTCTGAGGCACTAAAGGCTGCATAGGCCGTGGGCTGACACTCTGCACAGGGGTGATTGTCACCCTAGCTGCATAAGGTAAGCAAAATTTGTACCTATGCATTTTTTGTATGCAATGTAGCCACTTTTTCACAGGTAATATGATTGAAACTTATTTAGGCCAGTAAAACATCATAAAAAGGTGGTTGACCTGGTTGTGATGCAAACCAATGACCAAAAGATGAAAGGCTCCATTGCACATTACTAGTTCCACATTCTTTTTGTATTTGATAAACAAACACACACACACACACAGCCCTACCCCTATATCACTACAATTTTGTAGGGTACTGCAGGCTCGTAACAGTATTTACTAATTTACAGCCATCTCGGAATAATGCTATTTTAATCCTCTTTATAAAATTTCACCAAGGAACATTTTCCTATAGCAGTATTGTATAACCTTCAAACCATCAAAGACTCGTACAAGAAAAACACTAATACTGTTTAGCGGTCTAAAAATATATAAATAAAACCACTAACAACTAAAGAAAGCTTTAAACACTTTTCCTTAAAACCCCTTATCTTCAAGCAGTGGAATTAAATTTGTGCTTGAAGCACAATAATTCCATAGAGAATAACACTAGTAAATTTCCCCTTACTGTAAGCAGCAAAACAGTGATTACATGTACAGCCCTAAACTAAAACTTGCCCTTTTAAAAAGCTTGTTGTGTAGGAAATATGCTCTTATTTTTTAAACAGCACCAGTTACAATTCTGTTAAAAGTGCTAAAAGCACAGAAACTGAAGATATTTGTAAATTCAGTAAATTAAGGGGAGAGAAAAAGGAAATGATTAACAATACAAAATTCTTATTTCTCTGTTAAGACAACTGTCATGTAACTTGCCTTACCAGTTATTAAAATGTGGTTCACGCAGAGACACTGCTTAATCAGACCATGAAATGTGCACTGTTTGCAGTGAGGCATTTATGTCTAAATATTGTCAGTCTCAGAGACATGATTGATAATCGCCATTCATAACATGTAGCAAACAAAGATTAAGCAAATGCAAAAGTCAGAGGTCATCACCAATCATACCACTTCCATTCACAAAACAAACATAATTACTGTTGTGATCAAATGCACATGTCCATAAACTGGTAAGGGCTGTGAAGAATGTTTATCTAGCTTACACTAGCATATCATATATGTGACATCTTGACTTCACTATCCTTAGCACTACCTAGAATAAGGATTAGCAATTATAGAGGCTGAATGAAACAATAAACAGAGGACCACAACAGCAGAACTCACTATTTTTTAAAAAAAATCTGATTTCTGAAATAATAAAATCTAGCCCAATTGATGTATATGTTCACTAGATACTCAGACTGGCAGGAGGAAAAACTGCGTTAAATAGTTTAGTGGAAGTATACTGTCAATTGTGATGAGAGACAAAGAATTTTTTTGGCAATTAATAGTTTAAAACAATTTTCTTCAAATATAAAAAAGTTCTACTCTAATATAATATTATCCCAATACTTCTAATTTTCTATAACTGACAACTTTTCAGTACAATTGGGTAATTTAGAGCAGACCACAGTGTATCTACAAATACACCTTTCATACATGTGGCATTATTTACATTAATATAAGTAATACACACAAATACTCCTACACACACAGTATTATACACTCATACATACAGATATATGGTGTAGACTTATTTATACATATATGCACACAGATTAAATATAGATTTGGTACATTTACAGTTTTACACTTTGTTTTTCATCATTGTTTTTTCCTCATTTATTAATATGCCAATATTTTGTACTAAAATAAGTTTTTGAAGCATTCGCTTAAAAGAGGTCCCAGAAAAAGACACGCTGTCCAAAAAACCCAAGATTTTATGGTAATAATTTTACTACACAATACTTAAAATTATAATGAAGCTGACAAAATTTTGACATCTTTTAAAACAGAACATTACAACCACATATACAATCCAGTAAATCTATACAAAGCAACTTGATTTGAATGGCATATTTCAGTTGTATACAGGTTCGTTCAGAGTACATACAAGACAATGCAGCAAGAATGTATAATTTGTTCATCTAGTCATCCATTGTAACATCCTGTCTAAAATGAATCTGTTATTACTACTTACAGATTTCTACATTCTTGCTGTTTGTAGATTCAAAATTGTCCAAGTGGAGTTTA
The DNA here is from genome assembly GCF_009764565.3 of Dermochelys coriacea. Lineage (NCBI taxonomy): Eukaryota > Metazoa > Chordata > Testudines > Dermochelyidae > Dermochelys > Dermochelys coriacea. The sequence continues at coordinate 282,389,788 of NC_050068.2, forward strand.
GCATAGAAGAAAAGGATCAGAAACAATGTCTTTACCCAAGGAGTGGATCACTTTGCACTGATAGAAATTTAATGGTTCTTCAGGAAGCATAATGAACAACCTTATCTCAGGAGACCTCTGTTCTCTACACACATCAAGAGTGGTGACAGCTCATCCTTCCCAGAAACCAATACCAGGAAGAAAGTGAGCTGCCTAAGAGTGTTAAACCTACAGTATGTTGAATGCTTGTTGTCAGCAGAGTCTAGTATTACTGTGCAACCACCCAAGCTACTCCTTACACAGCATTTCACACAAAGAGACCTTAATCATTCCATATATTTCCTAGCAACATAAAGCAAGAATTTAATTGTTTAATTTATGTGTGGTTTGCATTCACTAGCCTGGCAGCCCTATGTTTAATGCTTCATACCACTGTATCATAGAAATGAGTCTGGTCTTTCGTTGGCAGGTTCAGAACTGTTGCAAATTCAACCCCCTGGAGCGGATGGGAAAACGCTGCATCATCCTGCTAGATTAGTAGTGTTACTGATTGGCTGCAAAGACATTCAACCAGACATTGCCCACTAGAAGTTGGGTCTCTAGCACAGAGCCTAGGGTATAGTAAATACCAGGAGAAGGAGAAAAGAGGATATATTCAGGGTTTCAGGAACACGTGAATGGCTTTCTCCAAAACAGATGCATGGAAGTAAAATAGCTTAATCAGCAGTCATCCAATACATGAAAAACAATCATATTTGCTAAGGTGAGCAGAAAGCCAGTACACAGTATTTTACCTGGATTCAATATAAAAATCCACGTACTGGCACTGGTCACTAGACAATCATAAGTGACGCAAGTTAAACAGGAATAGAGTGAGGAGAAATTTTTTTGGGGGGGGGAAGGGAAGGGTAGAAAATGCAGGTTCAGTGACACCACAACTTTTCACAAATTAAAACTATTAAAAATATCTTGAAATCAAAACGTTTTTTCTTCAATTCATTGAATATTTCAACAAATTTTGGCTTTGGGTCAACCCAAAATGATTTTCCCCCTAGTTTCTCAAAATTGTCAGTGAAATGAAAAAAAAATCATTTCTTTGCACAGCTCTAGTAAGGAGTTCACAATCTGGCTCAATATGTATTGTCTAAAGACTGAATCCTGATTCCTTTGGAGTCAATATTAATACACTCAGACTTCAATGGAAATACTATTGGGCTCTAAGTCTATGAAGTGCAACATCTTAATGGCAAATTCTTTATATACCACTGAAGACATCAGGTTACACCAGCAGCATCACTATATCAAGAGTGTAATTCTCTACATGCAATGTGTGTGAATCAATTCACATAGAGAAATATGCCCTCTAACTTTCAAAGTACCAAGTTAAATGAGGTGAAACAAATAAGAACAGCCTCTGGTGCTATTACCACATAACAGTAAAACTAGTAATAATAATGAAATGTTACCTATTTGTAAATTTCCTTATATATTAACTATTGATCATACAGAGTCAATATGAAAACAAGGCCTGTAATTTAACATATAGTATGCATTACACACCTAATGCACAGAGATTCTTTATTCACATGCTTTCATAAATAAAATAAATTTAGCTAAAACAATACAGTGCTCCCCAACCAATCCAGACACTGCCTTTTACAGACTGGCTGACTACCATCTTCAAATCCCTTAGCATCTTTAAAAATACTTTACTATGACATCAATGAAACACTGAGGGCAAAAGATTTAACTGATTATTTTTTGCCAGTTTCCTAGTTCAGCATGAAATGGTGACAGCTTTGACAACTTTAACCATTACGTACCTGTGCATTCATATGCTTCATCCCTTATACTAATCTCCCTTCTCTTGTAGAGGGTGTCTTCCCTTTCCTTTGCACGTTAATCACTTAAAATCCAGCTCAGGTCAGTAGCTATCAAAAGGTATTGCCATCTCCTGGCTGAATGGTGACCTGAGAAGAATTAAATGGTCTCAGACCTCTTCCTAGTGGATGACTGTGCACCTCAAAACACCACCAACAGCAGAACGGTAAATGTCGATCATGGTACATATAAATATATGCATAGATAAATTATGGAGGAGCCATGGAAAAGATTTCTGATTCTTCAGATTAGGACACTAACGTATTTAATATGAAGATGGGAATTGTACAACTGGATTAGCAGTAAAGAAAGAAGTAGCAGGAATGGTGATAACTACATTCAAAAATAAGCTGTTAGAACATTCAAACATAGCATGGTTTACATCAATGGCAGGCCCTAACAAATCTAAACCCTGCTTCACTTTCACACAATGGCCACTTTATACCCCACTATTAGAGGGTGTAAAGAGGCCTTATTATAAATGAGAATCAGGCCCTTGGTGTCTTTACCTTAAATGTCAAAAGCTTCAAATCACCCCAAAAAGGGGTAATGTTTCAACATAAGTAAATGCATCCAGAAAGTAATTTTAAAAGAGATCTTCACTGGGAATGAAAAAGAGAAAATACTTTAGTTTGTGGCTAGTTTGGTAAATGGATGATAAGAAATCCAAACCATTTCAGGGGCAGGGGGGAACACAACAACCACCATGGATCTTCAAGACCAACATACCAAGAAGCTAGTAAGATATTATGATCAGCTAGTACTCATTACCATTGATTAACTGGACTTACTCTCCCTTCACATCATCCACCATCATGCCTCCCAAACAATGCACGCCAAATGATTCATGAGAACAGGAGGTTAGGATAGCGTTGACACAAGATAATAAGATCACGTAGTAGACAGAGATAATGCTGCCACCAATCCTTGTAATTGGAGCCTAAATATTGTGACAATGTACGCATTAACGCTAGATTAGATATTCAGTGGGATGCAGTCTATTTTGAAGCAAGGAAGTGCCAGTTTTCTGACCTGATCCAATACCCATTGAAGTCAGCGGAATGCCTCCTACTGACTACAGTGGGTTTTGGATAAAAGGAGCGCATTATTATCTTGGTATCTGGGCATTTGTGCATTTAACTCCCATCAAGCAAGGATATCCATACATATAAATCCAATATATTAAACAGGATATTATGCTCCTTACCCCACCTGCCCCCAGCCACAAATTTATTAAGAACAATCCAAAGAGACTTCATACATAAAAGCTAGAAAAATGGATTTCTGTATGTGCAAAATTACTAAATTTAGTTTTATCTCAGACTATCCTTCCTATTTTGTCACTAAACTCATTTCTGCTATTTGCTTTAACAACCTTACTTGGCAACTACACGTTATTTTATGAATACATAGGTCTAGCTAATCTATCCATGGCTTATTCATCCTACCTGTCTGCAGTTTTACCTTCGGTACAGAGTATTATATAGAGTTAAGATATACACTGACCATTTATACTGGTGTTTCATGAATTGTACAAGAAAACTCAGCAGTTTACATGAAAAAGTATAATTTGTGTTTTTAATTAAATTGATCATTATACAACAATTACTATGAATTATATTAATGGAATCAAATCTGTACATTGTAGAGATTTTCCCCTATTTAAATGTTGGAATTTCATTTTTTTTTATTTTTACACAAATCAAACATTTCTAGGTAATAACAGTACAATTGGGTTCCAGACTGATTCACTCTTCTGATCAAGATAAGAAAATCTAACATATACAGGGCTGTGTAGACCTCTCCTCACTTTACCTGCATGTTGTGTGTTGTCACTTAATCTGTGCTTTGACAATGAAAGATGCAAACTGAACAGAAAGACTGAACAAATGTGTATTTTGGTCAACTATCTGTTGCTTTAGCTCATCCACAGGATTCTTTGAGAAACACGGATGTTAGGTTATAAAATGTCAGGCCGGTTTTATAATCTAACACTTGCCAAAACAAAGGGAGATTAGGAGGCTGTAATAAAGATACTACTAAAGCCTCAGAAATTGTTTTCTGAGGGGCTCCTAAATTGACAACAAATGGGCAGCTTTCTTTGATGGCTCTTTAATATTTGGGTCAACCACAAAAAAAGCCTCAATTGTTTTTATCATTACTTTTGACTTGGTTTAACAGAGGTTTCCTGGACAACATAATAGCTGGCTTAATTTGTGTTTCCATCCCCATGATGCCCACTAGCATTGTTGTACTTAATAGTCTGCATTCTAAACCACTTTCACTGGGTTGTACAAGGGATATGAAAACCAGGAACTTGTCTTATAACCACAACAGCCAATTTAAAAGCGAAAGTCATACAAAAAACGGACGCTCAAGAATTCTGGTATTTCTAGATTGGAGGGGAAGACAGGCAAAAGCCACCTTTATACACTCATAATCCTATGGCCTGGCCAGACCAACATCCCCCCAACCCCCGCCAGTGTAACTTACAGCACCCAGCTCCCCACATTCCAAGGGGCAGTTTGGCAGCCGGGAAACACTAGAGTATTTGGGATAATCCGGCCAAGCTCCCTTTTCTGTAGGAACTTCCCCAAGCCTGAACCCCAGGCATGGATGTCATAGGAGCTGGGCTTATAAATGAAAAATAACTTCAAGTCCTATGATATGATAGATTGGGCTAGAGAAGACCCTTAATACATAATGCAAAGTAAAGCACCTCACATAATTGTGTTTCTTTTGATGATAATGTAAATGACTACCTTAACAATAGTTGAAAACTGGCTACTCAGAATGTACAGACATTTTAAATTATAATTAAAGTAACGATGCAAATTAAAACATCCATAGGGTTTACAAAATATTGAACCATTGTTATAAATAGCATATCATTGGATAGTCCTTGGAGTCACCAATTTTGGAAAGGGATAAAAAAATTGATCTGTATCAGAAGTTTCAAAATCTAATGTTAAATCTAGGCACACAGAATGGATAAACACAACTTCAGCACATCAACATCTTCCAAAGAGAGGAAAGCAAGCATGCAGTGAGAGGGAAGAAAAGATCAAGAAACACACAAAGATCTCCAACTAAATGATATATAAAAACTCCATGACAATTATTCAAAAATTAGTTATAGGAGAGGACTTCAATTAACCACATCCTAGTCCAACTCCTCTTCTATTAATACTGAGCTGATCAGGAAACACCTTTTTACGCAACTGTCCTTTTAATTTCACTGAATATTATAATAAAGCCTAGGTCTTATATAGAGATGGTCATTGGTAGATCTCAAAGCACTTTACAAAGAAAGTAAGAATCATTATCCCCATTTTGTAGATGGGAAACTGAGGCACAGAGAAAAGTCATAACTTGCCCAAGATCACCCAACAGACTAATAGGCTGAGCCAGGAATAAAACCCAAGCCACTTGAATCTCCCCCCAATCCTCTCTCCACTAATCTTACAAAATTCTGTTTTCAGGGACAGCATAGTAGCATTTTCAGCTATGTTAATACATGAGGACAACATGAGTTTTCAGAATTTGGTTTAAAATTGTTAATCAGCTCATCTACAACTTGGTGGTTTAAATTCCAGATTTAACCTAGTCTATATAGGGTGACTAACAGAGGGTTCTATTACTTTGCATACAGGTGGTAATGGTATTGAAGCAGTACAGAAAGTTAATAACGTCCTTTGCAAACAGATTGAAGGAAGCAGAGGAAGGGTCTTCTTCAGAGTTCATGACTCAAAAAGGCGGAGAGAAATGTTTGTCATTAAGAGGGGGATAAAAATAAATTGCTTTTATTATCTGAAAGTGAAAAAATGGGTGCTCTGAATCTTCAGTTAGGAAGGGAATCTTATTTCTGTGAGAGGGACAAAGAATTAGGAATTTTGGTCCATTGTCTGTTATAGTTTTGGGAATTCCATGAAGTGCAAATGTAGATATTCAAGCTGTGCCAGATCCCAGTGTAACTGCTTCAGAAAAGCATCAGGGGTAGCCGTGTTAGTCTGTATCCACAAAAACAACAAGGAGTCCGGTGGCACCTTAAAGACTAACAGATTTATTTGAGCATAAGCTTTCGTGGGTAAAAACCTCACTTCTTCAGATGCAAGAAGTAAGGTTTTTACCGGACTCCTTGTTGTTTTTGCTTCAGAAAAATTGATAACAGTCCATTATGATTATATAGTCATGTTTTCCCACAGCAAACAAATCATTTCTGATCTTCTCCCATGGAATTGCAGGTTGTAAATGGGATACAAGTATTTTCCACTCTCTACCCCTGTAGTCTGGGCAAGTTTCACATGTGTGCATTATTTCATCAATATTACTGTTTGTCTGTGAGTAGATATGATTTCTCCAGCTCTCCTTTTTTGAGTTAGTTACTCCAAGGTGCCCTTTGTATATTCATTCCTACTTTTTCCTTCTCTTGTCACTATGTGAACTACTATTTTTGTATTGTTCATGTGTCATGACTCTAATCGAGCACCCCCTGTTGACTACTCAGACTGCTCTGAGGGGACCCAGATGCTGGATCTCATGAGTTTTAAGCCTCTGGAGTCTAAACAGAGTCCAGGTTTAGGCACTGTCTTGAGGCTTCTGGGTACACTCTCAGGGACAGACCCCCTGTGTAGCATCCCCTCCTGAGAGTGAGACCTCGCAGTCCAACTCCCCAGCCCCTGAGACAGTATTGATCCCACCCCTATCCTCAAGATTTCTCTGTACCTTAAACATACCCCTTCCCAGAACTCCAGCAATGTGTCCATAGGTTAGCTCTTAAAGGGAACATGATTGGTGTAACACACAGTGTACACAGACAGACTTTGTACAGAATTCTCAGCCACCGTTTCTCTTTACTTAAGTACAAGAAATACACAGTTCTAGACAATAAATAAATAAATAAGCCCTTGATGCATTTCCTTGCCTCTGTTTCCTCACCACACCACTGCATTCTTTTGGCTGCTATAAGAGTCCTCTGAGGCCATCCAGAGTATTTCTGCTGCAGTGCATAACTTGTCTTCTGAAACATGGAGCCTTCTCTCCCCAGCATACCTCCTCAAACCTTGACTAGTCTGTTCCCTTCCCCTCTCCTGCTCAAAAGCTTCCTGTGTAGCTCTGTGTCTCTTCCCCTTTTGACCTGTCCGATCTCTGTGATTTTTAAAGTCTAGCACCAATACCTTGGTTTCTTTGTCCTGCTTCTAGTAATTTTCCACTCTCTCCTCTTCCCCCTTAAATAGCTTCTCCCAGCTCAGCTAACCCATCATCCCAAGATGCTTCACCCTGAATAAGCAGTCATTGTATTCTAATGACCCACCATTCTACATGGCCTGGGAGGGACACACCTAAAAAGCCCGGTCAGAAATGGTTGATACACACAGGGAGGCATTACACGACACAATCATTTCACAACAACATATGCCAGATGAGGAGCGAGGGGCAGAAACTCGACCACCAATGGCGGGAAACAAAGACTGATTTAGACAGGATAAAACAACAAATTCCTCAAAGCCTATGCTGAAGCTGTATTACAGGATAAGAGAACCTGATCAGCCTTCACTAAGCCCAGGTCTACACTCGCAGTTGAGGTTGAATTTAGCAGCATTAAATCGATTTAACCCTGCACCCGTCCACATGATGAAGCCCTTTTTTTCGACTTAAAGAGCTCTTAAAATCGATTTCCTTACTCCATCCCCAACAAGGATTAGCGCTGAAATCGGCCTTGCCAGGTCGAATTTGAGGTACTGTGGACACAATTAGATGGTATTGGCCTCCGGGGCTATCCCAGAGTGCTCCATTTTGACCGCTCTGGACAGCACTCAGAACTCAGATGCACTGGCCAGGTAGACAGGAATAGGCCAGTGAACTTTTGAATTTCATTTCCTGTTTTGCCAGCGTGGCAAGCTGCAGGTGACCATGCAGAGTTCATCAGCAGAGGTGACCATGATGGAGTCCCAGAATCGCAAAAGAGCTCCAGCATGGACCGAACGGGAGGTACGGGATCTGATAGCATGGATTCCTCTCCCCATACAGCGATCAGAACTCCATTCCAGTTTTTGAAATGCCAAAACATTTGTCAAAATCTCCCAGGGCATGAAAGACAGAGGCCATAACAGGGACCCAAAACTGTGCCATGTGAAACTTAAGGAGCTGAGGCAAGCCTACCAGAAAACCAGAGAGGCGAACGGCCGCTCTGGGTCAGAGCCCAAAACATGCCACTTCTATGATGAGCTGCATGCCATTTTAGGGGTTTCAGCCACCACTACCCCAGCAGTGTTGTTTGACTCCTTCAATGGAGATGGAGGCAACACGGAAGCAGGTTTTGGGGACGAGGAAGATGATGATGATGAGGTTGTAGATAGATCACAGCAAGCAAGCAGAGAAACCAGTTTTCCCAACAGCCAGGAACTGTTTCTCACCCTGGACCTGGAGCCAGTACCCCCCGAACCCACCTGAGGCTACCTCCCAGACCCGCCAGGTAGAGAAGGGACTTCTGGTGAGTGTACCTTTTAAAATACTATACATGGTTTAAAAGCAAGCATGTTTAATGATTAATTTGCCTGGGCATTCGCGGCTCTCCTGAATGTAATCCCAAAGCCTTTGCAAAAGGTTTCTGGGGAGGGCAGCCTTATTCCATCCACCATGGTAGGACACTTTACCACTCCAGGCCAGTAGCATGTACTTGGGAATCATTGTAGAACAAATGTTCAAACAACATCCATTCTTTATCTCTCTGTGCTATCCTCAGGAGAGTGATATCATTCATGGTCACCTGGTTGAAATAGGGTGCTTTTCTTAAGGTGACATTCAGAGGTGCCCTTTCCTGCTGGGCTGTTTGCCTGTGGCTAAACAAAAATGTTCCCTGCTGTTAGCCAGGGGGAGGGTGGAGGGGCTAGCCATGTGCTGGGGGGAGGCAAAATGCGACCTTGGAATGAAAGCACATGTGCTATGTATGTAATGTTAACAGCAAGGTTTACCATGAAAGAGTGTACCCATTGTTCTATAAAATGTGTCTTTTTATATACCACTGTCCCTTTTTTTTTTCTCCACCAGCTGCATGTATTTCAAGGATCACAGGATCTTCTCCTTCCCAGGGGCTAGTGAAGATTAGAAGGCAAAAAAAAAGCACTCACGATGAAATGTTCTCTAAGCCCATGCTGTCCTCCCACACTGACAGAACACAGACAAATGCGTGGAGGCAGACAATGTCAGAGTGCAGGAAAGCACAAAATGACCGGGAGGAGAGGTGGCGGGCTGAAGAGAGGGCTGAAGGTGAAAGGTGGCGGCAGTGTGATGAGAGGAGGCAGGATTCAATGCTGAGGCTGCTGGAGGATCAAACTAATATGCTCCAGCATATGGTTGAGCTGCAGGAAAGGCAGCAGGAGCACAGATCACCACTACAGCCCCTGTGTAACCAACCATCCTCCTCCCCTAGTTCCATAGTCTCCTCACCCAGACGGCCAAGAACGCGGTGGGGGGGCCTCCCGCCACCCAGCTACTCCACCCCAGAGGATTGCCAAGCAATAGAAGGCTGGCATTCAATAAGTTTTAAAATTTTAAACTTTTAAAGTGCTGTGTGGCCTTGTCCTTCCCTCCTCCACCACCCCTGCTGGTGCTTCTCTCCTCCACCACCCCTCCTGGGCTACCTTGGTAGTTATCCCCCTATTTGTGTGATGAATTAATAAAGAATGCATGAATGTGAAGCAACAATGACTTTATTGCCTCTGCCAGTGGTGATCAAAGGGAGGTGGTTAGCTTACAGGGAAGTAGAGTGAACCAAGGGGCGGGGGGGTTCATCAAGGAGAAACAAACAGAACTTTCATACCATAGCCTGGCCAGTTATGAAACTGGTTTTCAAAGCTTCTCTAATGCGCACCACGCCCTCCTGTGCTCTTCTAACCGCCCTGGTGTCTGGCTGTGCGTAACCAGCAGCCAGGTGATTTGCCTCAACCTCCCATCCCACCATAAACGTCTCCCCCTTACTCTCACAGATATTGTGGAGCGCATAGCAAGCAGTAATAACAGTGGGAATATTGGTTTCGCTGAGGTCTAACCGAGTCAGTAAACTGCGCCAGCGTGCTTTTCAATGTCCAAATGCACATTCTAGCACCATTCTGCACTTGCTCAGCCTGTAGTTGAACAGCTCCTGACTACTGTCCAGGGTGCCTGTGTATTGCTTCATGAGCCATGGCATTAAGGGGTAGGCTGGGTCCCCAAGGATAACTATAGGCATTTCAACATCCCCAATGGTTATTTTCTGGTCTGGGAATAGAGTCCCTTCCTGCAGCTTTTGAAACAGACCAGAGTTCCTGAAGATGCGAGCATCATGTACCTTTCCCGGCCATCCCACGTTGATGTTGTTGAAACGTCCCTTGTGATCCACCAGTGCTTCCAGCACTATTGAAAAGTACCCCTTGCGGTTTATGTACTCGCTGGCTTGGTGCTCCGGTGCTAAGATAGGGATATGGGTTCCATCTGTGGCCCCACCACAGTTAGGGAATCCCATTGCAGCAAAGCAATCCACTATGACCTGCACATTTCCCAGGGTCACTACCCTTGATATTAGCAGATCTTTGATTGCGTTGGCTACTTGCACCACAGCAGCCCCCACAGTTGATTTGCCCACTCCAAATTGATTCCAGACTGACCGGTAGCTGTCTGGCGTTGCAAGCTTCCACAGGGCTATTGCCACTCGCTTCTCAACTGGGAGGGCTGCTCTCATCTTGGTATTCTTGCGCCTCAGGGCAGGGGAAAGCAAGTCACAAAGTTCCATGAAAGTGCCTTTACACATGTGAAAGTTTCACAGCCACTGGGAATCGTCCCAGCCCTGCAACACTATGCGGTCCCACCAGTCTGTGCTTGTTTCCCGAGCCCAGAATCGGCATTCCACTGCATGAACCTGCCACATTAGCACCATGATGCCCACATTGCCAGGGCACATGCTTTGAGAGAAGTCTGTGTCCATGTCCTCATCACTCTTGTCACTGCAATGACGTCGCGTACTCGCCCAGTTTCACTTTGCTAGGTTCTTGTGCTGCATATACTGCTGGATAATGTGTGTGGTGTTTAATGTGCTCCTAACTGCCAAAGTGATCTGAGCGGGCTCCATACTTGCCGTGGTATGGCGTCTGCACAGAAAAAAGGCGCGGAACGATTGTCTGCCATTGCCCTGATGGAGGGAGGGGTGACTGATACCATGGCTTACCAGGTTGGCTTACAGGGAATTAAAATCAATAAAGGGGGTGGCTTTGCAAGAAACTGAATGGCCCCCTCAAGGACAGAACTCAAAACCTCAAAGATGGAACTCAAAATTGAGTTTCGCAGGCCATTGATTTCATGGAGGGAAGGAGGAGAAAATGAATACAACACAAATCTGGTCTATTTCTTGTTTTGAGCCACTTCATCTATCTTTATACATCTTGCTGGCAGCAGACTGTGCAGTACGACCGCTAGCCATCGTCATCTCCTGGGTGCTCGGCAGAAGACGGTGCAATATGACTGCTGGCCATCATCTTCTCCTGGCTGCTGATTACAAGACAGTGCACTGCCGGTAGGACTCAATCGCCATGAGACAAAACTTAAAAGGGAAATGACCTGGCTGCATCACTCCCATGTTTGCCCAGGCGCCCTGACTCATCGAGGTCGGTTTAAAGAGCACCCAGGACCACGACAATGACAACTACCAGTCGTACTGCACTGTCTGCTGCCAAAAGGCAATAAACTGTTGCTGTGTAGCAATGCAGTACCTCGTCTGCCAGCATCCAGGAGACATACGGTGATGGTTAGCTGAGCGGTCTCCATGCTTGCCATGGTATGGCATCTGCACAGGTAACTCAAGAAAAAAGGTGCAAAACGATTCATAGAATCATAGAATCATAGAATATCAGGGTTGGAAGGGACCCCAGAAGGTCATCTAGTCCAACCCCCTGCTCAAAGCAGGACCAAGTCCCAGTTTGTCTGCCCTTGCTTTCACGGAAGGAGGGAGGGAAGGGGGGCCTGACGATATGTACCCAGAACCATCCAGGACAACGTTTTAGCCCCATCAGGCACTGGGATTTCTATCCAGAATTCAAATGGGCGGCGGAGACTGCGGGAACTGTGGAATAGCTACCCACAGTGCAATGCTCCAGAAGTCGATGGTTGCCTCAGTACTGTGGACACACTCTGCTGACTACATGCACTTAGAGCATTTGTGTGGGGACACACACAATCGACTTTATAAAAACGCTTTCTACAAAACCAACTTCTATAAATTTGACCTAATTTCATAGTGTAGACACACCCTTAGGCTGCCAAATCCCAGCACAAGGAGTTATCCAGGGTTTAATCAATCCTGAATGCCTACAACCTGCATCGGAGCCAAGAAGCAGCTGCTGTGAAGAACTATCATCCTCCATTGCTGAAAAGATCATGAACATTCGGAAAGCCTTCTCACACAGAATGGATCCACTATGTTTATATCCACCAACAAACAGCCCGCCAGCATTCCCAGAGTTCAGTACCTTTAGTCATCAAGAAGTTCTGGACATCTTAAAGGAGTCCTGATCCAAGACTTGTGAATTGAAACCATGCCTTTCCTGACTTGAAAAAGAATTATGAACAACTGGTGCCACTCCTTACTGAAATAGCCAATGTATCAGTCAGAGAAGGACTCTTCCCTTCCTCTTTCAATCACACAGTAGTCTGATCAACTCTGAAGAAACCCAATCTGATTTTTTAGTCCTAGCCAACTACAACCCAGGGTCAGACCTCCCACTTCAGAGCAACCTAATAGAGAAGCTAACAAAAGGGCAACTACATGATCATATAACTGAAACGAACATCCTAAACTTGACCCAATCTGGATTTTGGCCAGGACACTGAATTGAAACTACTTTAGCAGCATTAATGGATTCTCTCCTCCTCCCCCAAGTCAGCACAGCCATCAATCAGCTGATTTATAGATGAAAAAATGTCCATTGAACAAAACAGTCCTGTCCTACTGCTCCTTTTTAAAATATTCAGTTGAAATTAATTACATTAGTCAAACTGGAGAGAGCACAAAGGGAAGAAGAATCCTTCTTGTCAATACCAGAAAGTCCTAAGTCATAAAGGGAGTCTTCCCGCTTTGGTTTGCAGGTTTCAGGCTCCATGTTTCCACTCCCTTGGGTCACAAAAGATCTATTAGCAGCACTTTTCTTCCCCTTTTTTTGTGATAAGTAATCTGTGTTGCCCCTAGATATTTGCAGAATTATTACTGTCAATAAAGCTGAGTTTTGTCAGGACAGAGTTGCATCTCTTCATACCATACATCCACTTAGCAAGCAGAGACTCATTTTTCAGAGGCAGTCTGTGACAGCTACCTGGGAAATCAAGCAATGCATACTACATGACCAAGTTAATAGTAATTGTAATCAAATAGTAATCATATAAGCTGGTATATGCACTGTCTTTTTGGAGATAGTGGACTTGGTAATTTCTGCAAGTGTGCAGTGACGAGGGCTCGATACTCCAAAGGAATGCTCTTCTAGGGAGCTCGGGAACTGGGGTGCACCAAGTGTAACATGCAAGGTAAAGTAAGAGCTGGCAGAGTCCTGAGAAGTTTGTTTGGGGTGTGCTAGCAGACTGGCGTGACAGGGAGCTGTCACCCAGTTTAGCTCCAGCAAGTCTCTCTTTTGCTAAGGCAGAGGAGTAACAAGTTCTGGGCACCCCAAGAAAGCATCACAGACTAACAAGCTAGACAAATTCAGAATGGAAATAAGGCATACATTTTAATCACCTGAACAATTTACCAAAGATTGTGCTGAATTCTCCATCACTGACAATTTTTAAGTCAAGATTGGATTTTTTTTCTAAAAAATGTGCACTAGGAATTATTTTGGGTGAAAGTCTATGTTATACAAGTCACACTAGATAATCACAATGGTCCCCTCTAGCCTTGGAATCTGGAAGGTCAGTGAAAAATATTTATTTTTTGGCCACCACAGATTGAAGGTATCATGGAGCATACAGCCAAAAAAAGGGGAAGTGTAGAAATGCAGGGCTGGAAGGGATCTCTTGAGAGCATCTAGTCCATCCCACCCATGCTGAGGCAGGATTACATATACCTTCACCATCCCTGACAGGTGTTTCTCTAACCTGTTCTTAAACATCTCTATGATGGGGATTCCACACCCTCCCTAGATAACCTGTTCCAATGACTGACTATTCTTATAGTTAGAAAGTGTTTCCTATATCTAACCTAAATCTCTCTTGCAGCAAACCAAGCTGATTATTATTTTTCTTACCCTGGATGGACATGGAGAACAATTGATCACCATCGTCTTTATATAACAACCTTTTATATATTTGAAGACCATCATGTCCAAACTCAGTCTTCTCTTTTCTAGATTAAACATGCCCAATTCTTTCACCATTTCCTCATAGGTCTTGTTTTCTAACCCTTTTTATTATTTACTCTCCTCTGGACTCTTTCCAATTTGTTCATGTATTTGTAAAAGTGTGGTGTCCAAAACTGGACACAATACTTCAGCAGAGGCCTCCCCAGTGACAAGCAAAGCAGAACAATTACCTCCTGTGTCTCGCATACAACACATGTTAACATTCCAGAGTATTTGACTTTTTCACAACAGCACCACATTGTTGAATCATGCAGCTTGTGATCCACTGTATCCCCTAGATCCTTTTTGCAATAGTACTGCCTAGTCATTTATTCCCCATTTTGTATTTGTGCATTTGATTTTTCCTTCCTAAGTGCAGCACTTTGCACTTCTCTTTAATGAATTTCATCATGTTGATTTCAGATCAAATTCTACAATTTATCATTTTGAGTTCTAATCCTGTCTTCCAAAGTGCTAGCAACCCTTCTCAGCTTGGCGTCATTTGCAGATTTTATAAGCATACTCTCCACTCCATCATCCAAGTTGTTAGTGAAAACTTTGACTAGTACTGAACTCAGGACACACCTCTATGGGAATCTCACTACATACATCTGTGACAGGCATGGCAATTTCCTACAATATCCTTGACAGTCCTTATTGTATTAAGTTTATATATTACTGTGGGCCAGGATTGTTTATAACTTCTTTACAGGTGAGATACAGAATATTGCAACCCCATACACTATCTTTGGGGTACATTAATTTAAATAAATTGCTTATGTATGATTACATTCTACTCGCTGGGGAAGGACTACCATACCTCCTCCAGGAACTAAAATAGTAGTACCAGCTCCTGGGGCAGCTCGAATATGCTAGTTCAAACAGGATTCTCCAGAGATCAACAGACAAAGAAAGGATTTTGGGATAAATAGCTTGAGTTTAAACTGATTCAGTCCTTTCTTTCATAGATTCATAGATACTAAGGTCAGAAGGGACCATTCTGATCATCTAGTCCGACCTCCTGCACAACGCAGGCCACAGAATCTCACCCACCCACTCCTACGAAAAACCTCATCTATGTCTGAGCTATTGAAGTCCTCAAATCGTGATTTAAAGACTTCAAGGAGCAGAGAATCCTCTCTCAAGTGACCCGTGCCCCATGCTACAGAGGAAGGCGAAAAGAGGAAGGCCTCTCCAATCTGCCCTGGAGGAAAATTCCTTCCCAACCCCAAATATGGCGATCAGCTAAACCCTGAGCATATGGGCAAGATTCACCAGCCAGATACTACAGAAAATTCTTTCCTGGGTAACTCAGATCCCATCCATCTAATATCCCATCTCAGGGGATTAGGCCTATTTACCCTGAATATTTAAAGATCAATTAATTACCAAAATCACATTATCCCATCATACCATCTCCTCCATAAACTTATCGAGTAGAATCTTAAAACCAGATAGATCTTTTGCCCCCCCTGCCTCCCTTGGAAGGCTATTCCAAAATTTCACTCCTCTGATGGTTAGAAACCTTCATCTAATTTCAAGTCTAAACTTCCTGGTGGCCAGTTTATACCCATTTGTTCTTGTGTCCACATTGGTGCTGAGCTTAAATAATTCCTCTCCCTCTCCTGTATTTATCCCTCTGATATATTTATAGAGAGCAATCATATCTCCACTCAGCCTTCTTTTAGTTAGGCTAAACAAGCCAAGCTCCTTAAGTCTCCTTTCATAAGATAAGTTTTCCATTCCTCGGATCATCCTAGTAGCCCTTCTCTGTATCTGCTCCTGTTTGAATTCATCCTTTTTAAACATGGGAGACCAGAACTGCACACAGTATTCTAGGTGAGGTCTCACCAGTGCCTTGTATAATGGTACTAAAACCTCCTTATCCCTACTGGAAATGCCTCTCCTGATGCATCCCAAAACCGCATTAGCTTTTTTCACAGCCATATCACATTGGCAGCTCATAGTCATCCTATGATCAACCAATACTCCAAGGTCCTTCTCCTCTTCCGTTACTTCTAATTAATGCGTCCCCAACTTATAACTAAAATTCTTGTTATTAATTCTTAAATGCATAATCTTACACTTCTCACTATTAAATTTCATCCTATTACTATTACTCCAGTTTACAAGGTCATCCAGATCCTCCTGTATAATATCCCGATCCTTCTTCGAATTGGCAATACCTCCCAGCTTTGTATCATCTGCAAACTTTATTAGCACACTCTCACTTTTTGTGCCAAGGTCAGTAATAAAAAGATTAAATAAGATTGGTCCCAAAACTGATCCCTGAGAAACTCTACTGGTAACCTCCCTCCAGCCTGACAGTATGCCTTTCAGTAGGACCCATTGCAGTCTCCCCTTTAACCAATTCCTTATCCACCTTTTGATGTTCATATTGATCCCCATCTTCTCCAATTTAACCAATAATTCCCCATGTGGTACGGTATCAAATGCCTTACTGAAATCTAGGTAAATTAGATCCACTGCGTTTCCTTTATCTAAAAAAATCTGTCACTTTCTCAAAGAAGGAGATCAGGTTGGTTTGGCACGATCTACCTTTTGTAAAACTGCTAGTGATTACAGGTGTCATAACCTTCAAAGAGAAAGCAAAGTGCAGACGCTAGCCTCTTTAGGCAGTCTGGCTTGTTGCTGATATCACAATGTAGGCAGGAAACTCTGCAGCCTAGAAAAAACTAAAGTCAGGAGGCACAGACAGGTTGATCTCCATGCAAGAGAGGTGATGGTTCAGGAGCCGGAAGCTTAGAGTGGGTGCCCTTGATGGATCATGAACAGGTAAATATGCATACAGTCATCCTGAAGTGTGACAAATGTCTTTCCAGTCTGTTAGTGAACTACTGATGACTACTCTTTGAGAACAGGTTTTCTGGTCACAATGATCCTTTTCAATGAAGGTACTAATAGTTTACTATTCAACTAATATGTATCAGATAAACATACAGATGCCTTTACACACTGGTCACTGACAAGTCAAAGCACAGAGCTTTGTGACAGTTCTCTCCACAGAGGTGAAACCAAGTTTTTAAACAGTGGTCTCTACCAGACATGCAAGCGAAGACAACCCCCCTCCGCTGCAACAGTGGCTATGGTTTGTTTAATGGAACTTTTATTCATAGGCACATATAGCCTCAGAATTGTTCTGCAACTAACATTTTCCAAGCAGTTTACTATATTAGCATATTTCTGTATCAGCTATAGACTCTGCCAATCATATTATTCATGCACTACGTTTCTATAAATGCTTTTTTCTTACCCTTTAACAAACTAGCCATAAACAGTGATTGCTCTGTTAACATATATGTCATGTCATTAAAGTCACTGCATGGTGTTTTATCCAATACAGAGAGAAATTACAGTTGGCTCCGAATAGTCATTTTAGGAAAAGCTCTTGTTATTGCTTATGCAGCATGTACAGCAACACTACCAAGAAATGCAGTTATATCAGCTAGAAATATGAGCATCAGTATTCACCAATACAGTCATTCATTTCCCCCTGCACTCCATCTACCCATAACATTCCAACACCTGTCAGTTGCCATAAAAAGGGTTACTTGTACCCATGATACCATCAAAAAGTTCCAGCCTCCAGAAAAGACAAATGGAAGCTGGCAGTGTTTTCACTGGAGCTATAGTCCTTTTAGGTTGTTAATATTGAAAAGACATAGCCATTAGCCTGCTTAATGTACAGAAGGAAAAGAGCTTTCTGTCAAGAGATTCTGGAAGCAGCTCAAGATATGCAGACATTATAAAGACATTCTTCCAGATGTCAAATAGTTTCAAGAAACAAGAGATGCCCATAATCAAATGCACATGTTATAAACTACAAATCTATGTGGAGCACATGTTGGGGTAAGAGGTGAATTAGCATTTGCAATATCCAGGCATTTTATTATTTAATTATGTAAATAAGGAGAAGAATAATACACTTCTTCTGACTATGGCTCAGTCCATAGACAAATCCATTCATCACCACCACAGGCATTTCTTTACACAGCAACACCACCACTACATTTAAATGTCTATTGGCCTGGTAATGAATTTTGTATGAGGTTGTACATTAGCGTTCCTGCATTTTTGGAGAGATTATGGAAATTTGCATTATAGAGAGTTAAACAATATATGTGACTAACCACCCAAGCACCCCCTTGTGGCTGGAGGTCACTCAGCAGCAGAATGCCTCTGTTTTCCCTTCAGAGCCCGTTGACCTATCCTTGAACTGTGAGTTCTTAAACAATCCCCACAAGGGGCCCCATTTATTTAACCCACTGGGAACACACTGGGCCTCTAGGCCCCCACCCCTAATTCATGTCTCCCTCTCCCGTAGTACAAAATAACAGTCTTTCAGAACAAAAACTCTCACCATCTTCATCCCACTTTCAGCTGGGTGCAGACCCCTGCTCTCCGAGGGTCTGTCTGCTTCCCTGCCTGGAGTTTATCCTTCTCCACAGGCCTTTTCAGTCTCTCCCCTGTTTCTTGGACAGGGAATCCCCCAGGGCTCCCAGCTGGACAGCTTTCCTCACTCTTTCCTTTTTCTTGTGCTTTTCACCTGCTAACTTAGGGCTCTTAAGGAGCCTTCCTGCTCCCTGAAGAGTGTCTATAAACCTAGCTGCAGTTCCCTGGGCCTCCCTCCTGTACTGCAACTCCCTGTCCTTTTTATCCTGGGATCACCTGATTCAACTGAGGCTTGGCCCATCCTGTAATCAGGGCTGGGTTAGCCCCAGGTTCTGCAGCCCCCTGGGTCAAGCCACCCTGTTACAGTGACCAATTATAGAATCATACCTCCTCCTCCCTGAGGGTCTGTCTGCTTCCTAGTACCTCCTGCCTGGAGTTTATCCTTCTCCGCAGGCTGTTCCAGGTAGCCATACGTTGCATGTAAAATGATGGTATACAGAGAAGGAATTTTGCAAATTTGGCACAGATGCAAGAATAATTTTGCAAACACAGCAAGACATGTACACAGGTCAACATTTAAATGGAAAGTGTTCACCAAGAGCTGTCCGATAGGGTTGTCTGAGACTATCAGATATTCTAACTCATATACACTCAGATGCTCAGTGATGGGTAAATTAAAGCACAAAGTTTAAACACACCAAGATATCTGAGATACTGCAATATTTGAGCATAGTTACAATGTTCAATGACCTCAGTACCTCAGATACAGATGTGTGGTACAATACTTTAAAAAGGTTGGGGCCTTTGTAAAAGCTCCAATTATCGTACATGAGCTCATTTATTAATCAGGGCTCTGAAGATTTTGAGAACTATAGACCTGTCCATGCCAGAGAGTTACAAAAATATTATTCAGTCCACAATTTCGTATTGAGCTTGGTCATAATCAAAGAACTACTGTACAATCTTAGAACAAAGAATTTTAAAGACAATCTTGATAACACAGCTAAGGAAGGATAATAGAAACAAGATGCAATGTACAAAAGAACAATGTGAGAGGCAAGAATAAACACAAGGGGTAGAATCACCAATAAAGTCCATTCAAGTTTTGCCATTGACATCAGTAGGGCGAGGATTTCACCTAAGGACTGAAATGCAAGTATAAATAGACAAGTACTGCATCCACTCAAGAAAGAGCCAGAAGTGCAAAAAAAAAAATGTTCACATATAATATTCCCCTACAGAAATGGAAGTGAATGATGTTATTTATGTTTCTATTCCAATCTTTCTATATTGCTGCAAGAATTTATCTTTACAGAATGCATTAAACAGCGTTCTTATACCAGTCAGAGAGTAAAACCAACTATACGGAAAATATCTACCAAAAATACAGAGAGGTTCAGCATACCTCTAATCAGAAAAACAAACAACATTATTTGCTGCTAGCCAAAATTGTGAGAGTACAAACATTGTTATCATCAGCAGTATCCTATCTCCAAGACAAGCTGCTGCAGAGTCAGACGATATTTACCATACTAGAGGAATGGAAACGAATGCGGGAAATCTACAGTGACAAGCTGGTGATAATCAGTTCACTGAGCTCCATGTTAAGACCTGTAATGAAAGAGTCCCTGATAGGTAAACTCAAGTTTCTTCTTACAGTGGCGGAAGAACCAAAGCGTATAGGAGAGCATTTTCAGACAGTGCAGTGGCAGATGTCAACATATTTTATTATCAAAATAGATGTGGTGGGAGTGAGGCAAGAGTCTGAACTGTCTGATACACAAATTAATGGAGGAGCGTGAGATGGTCAAGACAGCAGTGAACTAGAGGAGCTGTGGAGCAAGGGGATGGGTATTTCACTTTAAAACTACTGCTCCAGCTCTACGCAAAGGATTGTTGACATATCTGAAGGGAGTTTCATTGAGCCCTCCTTCACAGGGTGGATGTTGGCTAAACTACAAACCTAAAGCATAGGTACGGTAGGGGTAGAAAAAGATATTTTCCTCTACCAGTAAATCGGGTTTCTGCATTGAAGCATTCAGCAACCCAGAACAATGGGTTTCTGACTGCTGTTCAAACTGACTACGCAGAATGACCAATTGTCCTCAAGTGGAGGAGATGAAGAAATCCTAGTAGCTATCACTGAAGCAGCAAGAGTTTTGTAAATCCCAGGGAGAGGGCCTAATGTTGGCCTAATCCTTACATCCAAAAGAGGCTTGAAGAGTTCAGCCAGGAGTAGATTTCATGCAAGAGCGGGGCTAACAGTTTAGTGGGCCTTGTAGCTATTGTATCATGGATGTCTGCCTAGACTATCCTGCTCCTTGGCTGCTGTTACTTTATGCTCTTATAGTGCTAAAAGTGGTAATTAAATTATTCTTTCAGGATTTAAGAGGGTTTGTGGACTTTTGCAGGACCTCTGATCAGGGAATGAATTTCACATTAAATGTCTTATGTAAAAATAACTATGGCAATAAGCATTTACTCCCTTTAAGATTTATTTTCTGTTTCCATTAAAAAAATGCTGCCAAACAACCTGGTGGAAACGTATTTAAATACTAAGTTAGATCCAAGATTTTTAAGATCACAATTCAAAGTTAACGTGCGTGTGTGTGTGTGTGTGTGTGTGTGTGTGTACACATTACCTAGAGCCAGTCTATTTAAAATGGAGGAGTGAGTCTTTGGCAAAGGATGCTTTAAATAGGATCCAACAAAAGCAGGTGAAAGGAGAAGGGGAAGACTGAGGGAGGCATTGTATGTATATGTCCCAAAATATATTCTTATTGATTTATAATTATTCATATTAGAAAATTTATTAAGATACCTCTGAAACATAGGCTATATTAGGGTTCTTAGTTATGATTTCCCAAAAGGAACCATGTTAATTACCACTAATACAGGTCATCATTTTCTGAATGGAGTCTGAAGAACCCTCACCTTTCCTTTTACTTCATAGGCAAAGTGCTTGAAATAAGATTAGTTTACTTTAAAATAGTAACAATTCCACCAAAAATTTAGTAGCCATTATTGGGTTGTGCCAAGATGTAAATTAATTGTTTATCATTAAAGAGACAAGTGAAATCTCTGCAATAAAAGTAAATTGAACTTTAGAATAAAATAATGGGTTAACTTGGAATTGTCACCTTAAAAATCTTGGGTCTAACTTAGTAACTTGCATTCACCTAAAAGGCAGTAACTGTAATTTATGTTTTGCCACTGCTTTTTGTTTGTTAGCTTTGTATCTGTGCTTTCTGTACAGATTTTCTTTGCTTAGTTTTATTTTACAATACATCCCTTTATGTGTGGTAAGGTTTATTTGGGAGTTGACTTCATGTATGTTAAAGGAGCCAAGGGTTTGTTTATTACTAAAGAAAAACAGCTGTACTAGCCATAACTTACTTTGGAAATTAAGAATTGTTGTATGAACATAACTGTATTATGCAATAGCAGTGAAAAATAAAGTAAAACAAATGCTATAAAAACAAAACGCCCTTGTGAAAATCAAAAGCTGAGAGGAGATTTTATTTTATTTCTCCATTTGTTACATACCACAAACACACACACAGGGAAAGCATGTAGACCATTTGTGCTCTTTTTTTCCTTAGAGCATGAGAAATATTGTTTTTGACTGTGATCATATATCTCTTTTTATACAGTTAATTTAATATTAGATAACACATTATCTCCTATGATACAATTCATATAACAATAAAAAAGGTCATAAGCACAATTATGTATTCAACAGACCCTGTGGTTAAAGGAAATGGCTGCATTTCCATGAGGTAGCAGCAGAAGTAAATATTTTTCCCCATATAGTTTAATCAAGAGAAGTCATTCTCCCATCACTGTACAATTCCAAGACAAACAGCTTTGTCTATCTGTGGTTCAGAATTTTAATAGGTACCAATAACTTGAAGAATAAAATGTATGAAAAACGAGTACACTTTACAAAACCAAAGGTGGGAAAGCCAGGAAATCTTTGCCTCTAGTAAAAGAAAATATTGGAGACTATGGAAATGTCGAGCTAAGATCTTCCAAAGAACCTGAAGCAGGAGCTTGTATCCCCATCACCCTCCACTTAACACATGGTACAGAATCATATTTATTAGTGACATAGTTACATACTTAACAGAGTAACATTTGCACCTCTCACAGTGGAGTGCCACAATGCCTGCAAGAGTCCACTGACAGCAGCTGTCTCCTCTGCCCCGCTACAATCAAGCTTCAAAAAGTAGTTCAGTGAGGCCTCCTTCTCCCAGCTGATTTCTTTTTGTGTGGGCACAATAACTCAGTCTCAAATCCCAGGTAAGAGAGAGAAATAAGTCGTCAATTTAAGACATGATCTTTTATTAAAAAGTCTACTCTAAGAGAAAGAAAACAACCATAGAGGGAAAGCTGTGGCCTCAGATATACATAACCATCCTGCATGGACTTCCACAACAGCAACACATGCACATCCGAATTCAGAACGCATGCGCCCCTTTAATAGACAACAGTACGTGGGATTACAAAGTTGCCAGCAAGGATTCAATCAGCAGAGTACAACTCCCAACTCAAATGTCTAGCAGATGGCTGGAACTGAAAGATATATGTATGTGTTCATTCACTACTCCATTATTCATTCTAAAGTCCCTCATGACTAAACTGTAGTTTTCTGTAAATTGCAGTGATAATTGTAGGTAAATGAACAAAAATTAAAACCCAATGCAAATGAACCTCATCCATAAAATATGATTAATGTTAGAGCAAATTAATTTTTATTTTTCATGTTAAATGCAATGGATCTGCTGCTGTGTGAAAATATGAACAGACATATATACACATTAACATAAAAAACTCACCAATTATATTAACATAAAAGCTCAGTAAGGTGGCTCAACACACAAGGGGGCCCAGCATTTGCAGACTACTCCTCTCAAAGACAGCCCTCCCATTCCTGGTGTTATAATTAGGTTGTGCTTGTTTACTGAGGAAGGTTTATTACTGTGCCAATTGCTGGCTTTATTTTTCTAAATGGTTACTGGAAGACAGGAAGGTGAGGGGCAATGAGCGTAAGGGAAAGAAGCTGAGCAACTGGTCTTTATTGGATTTCAGGGCTGTCATAATGACATTACACAACACTAAATTTATGATGCTTGAAACCAATGGGACTTCTTCTTTGCTTAAAATTAAGCATATGCTTAAGTGCTTTGCTGGATCAGGGCCAAAGTTGCTATATATATACTCTCATCAGAATGTACTGAGTTAAATGAGCTGGGGAAGAAATTCTGACACTATGTCCTTCCTATTCCACCATAGGAAAGTTGCTGTAGAGAAAGAAAGAAGCAGAAATTGTTACTAGACAGTTTCAGGAAAAGACCAGGGATTCAACAAACTAGTCCTCTCTCGTACACTGGTTTTCACTGGTGTAACTCTACTGACTTCAGTGGAGTTGTACCTGAATTACACAGAGGTGAGTTCAAAATCAGCCCATTGTTTCATTCTTTTTAAATAAATGCCAACACAAATAATTTTTTTTAAAAAAAGTAATGAAACAGGTACCTGTATCTGTTTTTTCAAGCAATAGCTGGATAAAATACTGCTATCTGAACAAAAAATAATAATAAAAAAGTAACCTCAACTGGGAATTATATTTCTTAGGCCACTATTTTACAGCTAAACCCTTAAAACAAGCCATTATATATTCATATACTTGGGAAAAATCACAGACTAATCAAACCTGGAATTGGAAGAAGCCCACGGATATTCAATCATTCATCTCCCTGCCAATGCAAAACTGTTTCCTATGGCACATTTTGTGGTGTCTTAATCTACTATAAAGAAAAAGATTAAACAAGATCCTGGCACGCATCAAATATGAGACTAGGCAAAAATAAAGTTAGACAGCATTGCTAACAAGCTTCAGTGTTGAGCAGAGCCCACTGCTGCTTATCTAATCCCCATCATATTAGCAGGCAAAAAATATAGGTCATAATTATTATTTCAGGTAACTTTGTCCTTGAGCTAATTCATTAAATTGTCCCTGTTGTATTAATTTAGATGGTAGAAAGGGGCCCAAGGATTAAAAGGTATTAATATGACCCTGAAATTGTCCAACATTGTACAGTGTTTAAACAAGGTTCAGGGTTTGGTATACAGAGGACCACAGCCTGCTTCGTACAGCAGTGAACACACCACTAAAAATTATTTTAACATTTTATTAAAGATACAGAAAAAGGGAAAACAGTTAAAGCATTTGAAATGTACAGCATTAAGGCAGGCTTTTATTTTAATAACATCCCTTGCTCCCTTTTCCTCTAGATAGAGTGTGTTTTAAAGGGGGGGGGGGAAACCTTGTTTGATCCAGTCTTTTAGATGGTGATAAAGATGGTAACAACTGTGCTTTTGAGGAAAAGAGACAATTGTTGCTTTGGGCTGAAGTTGTTGTTGCTAAACTCTGATCCCATTTCCCAAAAGACAAAACAAGACCAACACATACAAAAGCAGAACTAAAACAACAGCAAAGATAGAAAATGCAGATTCTAGCTGTTAAAAAAATATACAGTCTTGGCTGGTTGACTCTTATTAGACAGAAAGAAAAAGAAAAGAGGTAGGAAGAGAAAAAATAAGGTAGGGAAGGAAAAGGACACTTTGTCTCTCTCCTCCTCCACTCTGCTTCCCCCAGTCTCCAAACCAGATGATGTTTTAGATTTAGCCAGAGCCATTGGAGGTGGCAATGTCACCTGGGTCCCTCTTTTTTTCATGTCACAAATGGAAAAAGTAAAAAGGATGGGTCTAAAACTGCTCCTTGTTCTACCTGTGCAAATCATGAGTAACTTCCACAGTAGAATACCATTGGTATAAGAAGGGAGAAGATGCAGAATCATGCCCTATTTGTCAAGTGTAATTTACCACTTTCACAATATCAGCAAAACAGCCTGGTACCGCAAATTCATTTAAATTACAGTAAATTGTATTGGACAGTTTTGGTAGTAATAGAAAAGACACATAAGCTAGACCTCATCTTAACACACATGAAAGAAATATTCAGATAAGCCCAAGATCTAATGACATTGAAAAGCAACTCTTTCTGCTGTGAATCCTCCCAACAGATCTACATGTAAAAGCGCCCAAGTGAAATACTTACGAAGGTTCCTGTCACTGAAAAATCTGAGCTCCTCGTAATCTTTAATGAATTTATCCTCATGGGTAAAGCAGTATCCCTGTTTCACAAATGGGTAACTGAGGCACTGAGAAACTACCTGACTTTCCCAGGGTCACACAGAGCAGTGAAATGTTTCCACAGCCCAGACCTAGCACCCCGACCAACGGACCATCCTTCCTCTTATTGAAATTCAATGGGACTTAGTTTTCTAAATCATTCAGATGCTTTTGAAAATTTTATCCTACAGCTTTTTAGATTCAAGATTGATTAACACTTTGAATGGACTAATGGCTTCACATTTTATTGGCCATAGCTGGCATTTGACTTAGTTAATGGTTTACATGTCGTGTTTTTCTAAATCCCAATAAAAACCCCAGGGCCAGGTTTTCAAAGCTCATCACCCAGTAGCTTCTATTTGGTACCTATGTCAATGACAGGGTTTTCAAGAGTGCCCGGCACTAACAGCTCCCACTGGTGTAAGATCCTCTTTGGGAAGGAATAAAAATTAAGAACTCAGTCACCCTGGAGTAATTCAAGAGCAACTCAATTAAAGCCAATATTAATGTTGATGGGAGATGCTGGAAACTTTTGAAAACCTGACCCTAAAACATGAGCATACTTTGTGTTGTTTTTAAATGCAATATAATTGTGAATGTTTATTAATACACTAGAGGAAGCAAATATGTGATTTTCATCATCATGTACAATTTTACTGACTTTATAGAACTGGAGCAATGATAGTAAAGATTGTGTGGAATGATGCCCTTCTCTCATTTATGCAACTCAGTCCACAGGTGCTCTCACACCCCCACAACTGCCCTACTTGGCACTGTCCAGAAATTCTAATCCTTCTGGTGGACATTGGGATTCTCCCCTTCATTCTGGGATGCCATTTCCCGCCACCCCAACTTCTAGCCCCAAGAAAGCACCTGGTATAACACTTGGTTCTTTCTGTATTATTCTCATTCACTATTTATATTCAGTAGCATGGCAAAATCCTAATCAAAAGCAGGGCTCCATTGTGCAAGGTGCTGTACAACACATTCAAAAACAGTCCCTGTCATATAGATCTGACAGTCTCAGAAAGCAGATTTAAGTAAAGGGTCATTGTGAAATTCACCTCAGTGCAGAGGGCCTTACCAAAGGTCTATCCACCACTAAGTTCTACTTAAGCCCTGAATTCGACACCACAGAAGATTTTCTGGCAGTGGAACCAGTGTGGGTCTGCAGTGAAAGAGAAGGCAGGATTTCCACTGGGTGGAACAATGACAGCAAGGAGTCTTGTTCCATGAGTGCTCCCTGGTGGGCAGCATAGAGGGTTCAGTGGCAATTCAGAGAACTTACTGTTGTGCAGGTCCTCCAATCCTCTTTGCCACTCTGGGATATGTAAAGGGCATGGAGCGCTACTCTTAAGCAGCAGTCCTACTTACAGGGCCATGTAGGCATTCAGAGAGAGGCATACATTTTTCATGACTACAATCTCTGAGCACCCACTCCCAGCAAAGAGGAACCAATTCTCTATGACTCCCCACAGACAAGCACTGTGTCAACTGTAAAAATCATTCCCCCCAACTCCCAGTTAAGCACCCTTTTCCCCCTCTTGATTGTGTCTGTTTTTTTCTGTTAACAGGACTTAGAATCTTGAATATAGCAACAGAGTAAATTCTGCTGACTGGAGAATACAGCTTATTAAGTTCACTATGATATAAGAAAGGTGGGCATGACCCTCTGGTCAGAGGGATGTCGGAACAGGGATAGGGAGATCCAGCAAGAAGAGCCAAGTGTGGTGAGAAACTTTAATTTTTATTTGGGTTACCTATAAAGCCGTGTACCAGAAAGAGCTTATGTAACACCTGCTCACATGGCCCCATACCTTACACAGGTAGGGCTCTGAAAATCCTAGGTCCAGTCCTGTCTACTCACTGAGAAAAAGAAACGAACATCTTTCAAAATAACATTTAGTCAAAGAAGTTAGAAGGAAAACCATTCCAAAACAAAGCAGCAGGAATGTGAGCGTAGCAATCAGTGCTTTCAGAAAACCCACTTAGAGGACTATTTCTGACCATGTCCCAAAAAATCAGTTATCTGTGAAGGAGGAGGAGGAAAACCACTTTTACAGCCAAAATGCTGTGGTGCTGCACTTACCCAAATTCTGCAATACTGGTGAAAATTCTAACATGTCACAACTGATGGTTTAGCAAGACTAAGGTTGAAATTACTGAACATCACACATCACAAGGATTCTTCCTCCTTAGAAGTGCAATCAGGTTAAAGCGCTCGGGTGGTTCTGAACTTTAAGAAACGGCGATTCACTTATACTAGATCTTAGAAATCCTTCATACAAAATTTAAAACAAGTCAGTATGCCTTTCAGGACAACAAAATAGTATTTACAAGATTACTATTATAACTGGCTGTGTGGCTGATGCTTGTGCTAAGCTACTATGTTACCGTTTCCCAAATGCAGCTCACTTCTGTCAGACCTAATTAGATAAATAATCAGCCAAATAACAAGCATCAGAGAAAACGGGAAATATAAATGCAGTCCTTCATGAGCCTCTTACACACCTTAATCTTAGAAGTTATCATAAGCTTGCCAAGTTGCCAAATAAATCACATTCCTATGTACATGTAAAGCTTAGACACTCCAAATTATGGGATTTATTTTCCTTGCATATTTTACTCTGTTAAGCTCACTGTTTTATCTCATACTGTTATAAACCTGAAAATGTACATTGGGAGTGGGACATTACCCAGGGTACAATCTGGACTGTTGAACAGCCATGTCCCCTCAGTTCTCCAACATGGGGTGCCTTTTACAGTGCTTTGCTGTGAAAGCAACCACTCCTGGCCAGCTCCCACACAGCCTCTACCATATAAATTAATCCCAGCTGAGTCATGAGTGATCTAGTCAGCCACCCAAGAATTATGTTGCAGAATGACACCAGCAAATTCCCAGTCCCAGACTTGCTCCCTGAAATGTGCATCTTGTACTGCCCAGCTCTTTCCTTCTGGACAATACAAGCTCATAGAAAGGTCGTCATTTTATTAATAAAAAATGATATGCACAAATCCTGTTATCTCAAATGAAGTTTCCCAAACATTTCAATCCAAACACACACTGGTTTAGATAAAACAAACAAGTTTATTAACTACAGAAATATAGATTTTAAGTGATTACAAGTAATGAGCATAAAAGTCAGAATCGGTTACAAAGAAATGACAGTGAAACACAAACTGATACCTTACTTAGCAAGCTAAGTAAATTCAAAGCAAAAAGGTTTCTCTCACCACATGACAGGTTTCAGAATAGCAGCCGTGTTAGTCTGTATTCGCAAAAAGAAAAGGAGTACTTGTGGCACCTTAGAGACTAACAGAGTTGTTAATCTCTAAAGGTGCCACAAGTACTCCTTTTCTTCTCAACACATGCTTACAGCAGTCTAGCTGGATTTCTTCAGCCAGGACCACTCCTGCAGTTCACAGGTTTCAGAGTAGCAGCCGTGTTAGTCTGTATTCGCAAAAAGAAAAGGAGTACTTGTGGCACCTTAGAGACTAACAAATTTATTAGAGCATAAGCTTTCGTGAGCTACAGCTCACTTCATCGGATGCCTTCATTGGATGGCATCCGATGAAGTGAGCTGTAGCTCACGAAAGCTTATGCTCTAATAAATTTGTTAGTCTCTAAGGTGCCACAAGTACTCCTTTTCTTCCTGCAGTTCAATGATGCTTCCTTTGTCCTTCAAGTGTTGTTGATGCCATGAACAGAGATGAAAGAAGAGAGGTAATCTGAGCAGTTTACTCCCTTTACTTATAGCATTTCTCTTCTTTGAGAATCATCTCCAGGTGGGGTTCAGGAAACAGCAAGTCTATGAGTGGGGGAGGGAACTTCCAGCTTTTTCTTTGCAAACATGTAAATTTCTCGCTCACACCCTTTTTCCTGCCAATGGTCACTTAACCAGGTGACAGTCCATTTGATTTTGTTGACACCTGGCTGAGGCGTCAGTTTGCCTTTTGTCTCTGAGGAACTGGTTTGTGCCTGCTTTTCTAAACTTGGAACATGTCTTATACAACAGAACTTCATAACTTTACATACAAATGTTGCCACACATATTTAACCCGGACAATAATGTTCAGCAGATTATGAGTTTTCAAATGATATCTCTCAAGGCATACTTTGTACTAAATAGTCTTGTAGAAAGGGTGAACACAGGGAAACAGACTGTCACAGTGAGTTATATTTTTCAGTTAATCAACTCTAAAGAGAAAAGCATGGGACCAAAAAGCTACAACTTGCATGCTGAGAAATATCCGGTATTCAGGGATCCACTTGTCAAAACTTTATAAAAGTCTGTAATCCAAAGAGCACCATCACTCCCTGTTATCTCAGTATGTCAAGGAAGATCTGTGAAACATATGGGGCTAGAAAGTCATCTTTATTTTTATTTCATTGTTTTATTTGAAATTTGTCATCCAAAGTGACTGCTGAGAATCCCCATTAAAACAATTTCTATCACTCTAGTTACTTCTGTTCCTTCATATTAACAGAACAAGTGGCCTACCCTACAAAACTATTTGGAGAAACTTAGTATTCAAGTTTCAACATTAGTTTATTTCCAAAATTATTTTATTAAGTTAGTTATGGATCAGGAACTCTTCAAACAAGAGCAAAGTCCTCAGAATTACCTCCATCATGATTTCGATATGGAACCCATACTAGTAACCGAAATATTATCTGTTCAATATTTTTATGCAGGGACAGATTTAAGAATCAGGGCATGGTCAGCAAACATGCAGCATGTGGACCAATGGTCATGTCAAGGTTTTTAAAGACAAAAAGTAAAAAAAAAAAAAAAAAAAAACCCAAACCATAAAATAAAAGTCACAGGCCTAAACGAAAGTGGGATCTCACCCCAATTCTATTGGCTTGTGTATTTCCAATTATTGGAACTTCATACCACAGCGACACTTTTCCTTGGCAAATTGTTCTGTGATGCTGTCCAGCTCCAACCTTGCTATCTTGTTCTCCTTGCAATTGAGAGAGACAAGGTCACTCAGCCATGTCTATGATAGTGTTGAACCATGTCATTTTTGACATGTCTTATTGTGCTTTTTCTGCATTCAGCACTAGCCACTCCAATTGATATGGTGAGAAAAAAGTCGAGAACATTTCTAGTCAAACATCAAGAGAACTTGACACACTGAAATTCAAAAAACCTCTGGACTCCAAATAACAAAAAACAAACAACTGTGTCCTTTGTAAAATAATACAATCTTTTGAACCATGTTTCATTTTTGCTTGCAATCCTTCATGAATCTCCAGCTCTAACACTGGTCCAATCATATTACTGTCCAGACATGTATTTGGCATCTAATCCATACTTGCAGAATAAAACATTAGGTAGTTGGTCACACAAGGATGCAGCATCTGCTGCACTTACTGCCACAAAGCTTACAAAATGCTCTTTTATATTTAATTTTCCTCCAATATAAGCAAATTGGCCATTTGATCAACATAGCTAATATCTGTGGTTGCATCTGCAATGGCAGTAAAAAAATTAACTTCTTGGTAGCTATTAAGTATATGCCTTCTGATTTCAGATGCTAAAAGACTTAAGTTCAGCAGTAACTGTTTTGCTCAAAAAGAAAAGGAGTACTTGTGGCACCTTAGAGACTAACAAATTTATTAGAGCATAAGCTTTCGTGAGCTACAGCTCACTTCATCGGATGCATTTGGTGGAAAAAACAGAGGAGAGATTTATATACACACACACAGAGAACATGAAACAATGGGTTTATCATACACACTGTAAGGAGAGTGATCACTTAAGATAAGCCATCACCAGCAGCAGGGGGGGGAAAGGAGGAAAACCTTTCATGGTGACAAGCAAGGTAGGCTAATTCGAGCAGTTAACAAGAATATCAGAGGAACAGTGGGGGGTGGGGTGGGAGGGAGAAATATCATGGGGAAATAGTTTTACTTTGTGTAATGACTCATCCATTCCCAGTCTCTATTCAAGCCTAAGTTAATTGTATCCAGTTTGCAAATTAATTCCAATTCAGCAGTCTCTCGTTGGAGTCTGTTTTTGAAGCTTTTTTGTTGAAGTATAGCCACTCTTAGGTCTGTGATCGAGTGACCAGAGAGATTCTTCCTAAAAACACCATCCTAGCCACTATGGATGTAGAAGCCCTCTACACCAACATTCCACACAAAGATGGACTACAAGCCGTCAGGAACAGTATCCCCGATACTGTCACGGCTAACCTGGTGGCTGAACTTTGTGACTTTGTCCGGACCCATAACTATTTCACATTTGGTGAAAATGTATACCTTCAAATCAGCGGCACTGCGATGGGTACCCGCATGGCTCCACAGTATGCCAACATTTTTATGGCTGACTTAGAACAACGCTTCCTCAGCTCTCGTCCCCTAATGCCCCTACTCTACTTGCGCTACATTGATGACATCTTCATCATCTGGACCCATGGAAAAGAAGCTCTTGAGGAATTCCACCATGATTTCAACAATTTCCATCCCACCATCAACCTCAGCCTGGACCAGTCCACACAAGAGATCCACTTCCTGGACACTACGGTGCTAATAAGCGATGGTCACATAAACACCACCCTATATCGGAAACCTACTGACCGCTATTCCTACCTACATGCCTCTAGCTTTCATCCAGATCATACCACTCGATCCATTGTCTACAGCCAAGCGCTATGATATAACCGCATTTGCTCCAACCCCTCAGACAGAGACAAACACCTACAAGACCTCTATCATGCATTCCTACAACTACAATACCCACCTACTGAAGTGAAGAAACAGATTGACAGAGCCAGAAGAGTATCCAGAAGTCACCTACTACAGGACAGGCCCAACAAAGAAAACAACAGAACGCCACTAGCCATCACCTTCAGCCCCCAACTAAAACCTCTCCAACGCATCATCAAGGATCTACAACCTATCCTGAAGGACGACCCATCACTCTCACAGATCTTGGGAGACAGACCAGTCCTTGCTTACAGACAGCCCCCCAATCTGAAGCAAATACTCACCAGCAACCACACACCACACAACAGAACCACTAACCCAGGAACCTATCCTTGCAACAAAGCCCGTTGCCAACTCTGTCCACATATCTATTCAGGGGATACCATCATAGGGCCTAATCACATCAGCCACACTATCAGAGGCTCGTTCACCTGCGCATCTACCAATGTGATATATGCCATCATGTGCCAGCAATGCCCCTCTGCCATGTACATTGGCCAAACTGGACAGTCTCTACGTAAAAGAATGAATGGACACAAATCAGACGTCAAGAATTATAACATTCAAAAACCAGTTGGAGAACACTTCAATCTCTCTGGTCACTCAATCACAGACCTAAGAGTGGCTATCCTTCAACAAAAAAGCTTCAAAAACAGACTCCAACGAGAGACTGCTGAATTGGAATTAATTTGCAAACTGGATACAATTAACTTAGGCTTGAATAGAGACTGGGAATGGATGAGTCATTACACAAAGTAAAACTATTTCCCCATGATATTTCTCCCTCCCACCCCACCCTCCACTGTTCCTCTGATATTCTTGTTAACTGCTGGAATTAGCCTACCTTGCTTGTCACCATGAAAGGTTTTCCTCCTTTCCCCCCCCCCCCCGCTGCTGGTGATGGCTTATCTTAAGTGATCACTCTCCTTATAGTGTGTATGATAAACCCATTGTTTCATGTTCTCTCTGTGTGTGTGTGTGTGTGTGTATATAAATCTCTCCTCTGTTTTTTCCACCAAATGCATCCGATGAAGTGAGCTGTAGCTCACGAAAGCTTATGCTCTAATAAATTTGTTAGTCTCTAAGGTGCCACAAGTACTCCTTTTCTTTTTGCGAATACAGACTAACACGGCTGCTACTCTGAAACCTGTTTTGCTCAAGTACTTCATTCTCTTGGTGTCAGTGATATGCTGGGCAAAAGTTGTATTATGTCTGGTAAGTAGCTTCCTAATGTTCAAGTAATTACCACAATTGTTGTTCTCCAGCACTTCAAGGTGGCTGTGAAAGAGGAGCCCTAAATGAGCCAAAGCTTTGATTGTGCCAAGCAATATTTTAGTATTTCTTCCCATGTCCTAATATTTTCAGATGCTTGTTTATCAGAACATGCAAAATTGTAGAGCTACCACATGTGACTGCATGGTTACATCTCCCATGAACAATATTGACTTTTGCATATTTTTCCAATCACTGTTAAAGATGTTGATTTTCAAATTTCTATATCCCCAAATAACGAACAAATGTGACAGTGTGCATAGTCTGAAAGATGTGCTAAGACACTTGACATGCACATTTTCATGTGGTGCATTTTTCATTCTGTAAAATAAAGAGGAAAAATGGTGGCTTGTAGGGAAAAAAGGAAACTGTCCATTTGGCATATCGCTTTCAGTGAGCTGACAAGGACCAATTTGTACAAGCATACATAATTGCTCAATTGATAAAACAGAATCTTGAAAGCAGCTTTTATCAGATGGGAACATCAAACTTATTTCAGCAGGAAGACTGCTTTGATCTGATTCACTGGTGACTTGCTTATCGAGAGGGCCTTTGGTATTTATCCCTCCAAGTTCAGCTGCAGGGTCGTTGGGTTTTTCTGGTTTTAACGTCATCTATGAGATTTTTGGCTTTGTTGATTTGTAGTTCATCTACAGTTGTGCTGGTTTCAAGCAAAGTTTCTCGAGAAATATCATCGGCTCCTACTCCAGGTGCAAGTTCAGTGATACTGCACAATTCATTTTCCTGACTTAAACTTTGACACAATAACAGATTCATGCTTGCTGAATTGACAAGCAGTTCTTGACTTTCTACTTCAGAATGCAGAAGTTGATCAGGAGGTTTACAAAATGATAGTTTCTACTGCTTAGGATCTTTGGAAGCAGTCTGTAATAATAAAACCCTCTTTCTTTTCATTTTCTAAAATCGAACTTGTCCTTGTATTTTTGGTTTTCATTAGAAACAACTCTGACATCATAATCAAAAAGGCTGACAAAGGAGGTGCTGTCGTCATCATGAATAGGTCGGAGTATGAACAAGAGGCTACTAGGCAGCTCTCCAACACCACTTTCTACAAGCCATTACCCTCTGATCCCACTGAGAGTTACCAAAAGAAAGTACAGCATTTGCTCAAGAAACTCCCTGAAAAAGCACAAGAACAAATCCGCACAGACACACCCCTGGAGCCCCGACCTGGGGTATTCTATCTGCTACCCAAGATCCATAAACCTGGAAATCCTGGACGCCCCATCATCTCAGGCATTGGCACCCTGACAGCAGGATTGTCTGGCTATGTAGACTCCCTCTTCAGGCCCTTCGTTACCAGCACTCCCAGCTATCTTCGAGACACCACCGATTTCCTGAGGAAACTACAGTCCATTGGTGATCTTCCTAAAAACACCATCCTAGCCACTATGGATGTAGAAGCCCTCTACACCAACATTCCACACAAAGATGGACTACAAGCCGTCAGGAACAGTATCCCTGATACTGTCACGGCTAACCTGGTGGCAGAACTTTGTGACTTTGTCCTGACCCATAACTATTTCACATTTGGTGACAATGTATACCTTCAAATCAGCGGCACTGCGATGGGTACCCGCATGGCCCCACAGTATGCCAACATTTTTATGGCTGACTTAGAACAACGCTTCCTCAGCTCTCGTCCCCTAATGCCCCTACTCTACTTGCGCTACATTGATGACATCTTCATCATCTGGACCCATGGAAAAGAAGCTCTTGAGGAATTCCACCATGATTTCAACAATTTCCATCCCACCATCAACCTCAGCCTGGACCAGTCCACACAAGAGATCCACTTCCTGGACACTACGGTGCTAATAAGCGATGGTCACATAAACACCACCCTATATCGGAAACCTACTGACCGCTATTCCTACCTACATGCCTCTAGCTTTCATCCAGATCATACCACTCGATCCATTGTCTACAGCCAAGCGCTACGATATAACCGCATTTGCTCCAACCCCTCAGACAGAGACAAACACCTACAAGATCTCTATCATGCATTCCTACAACTACAATACCCACCTGCTGAAGTGAAGAAACAGATTGACAGAGCCAGAAGAGTACCCAGAAGTCACCTACTACAGGACAGGCCCAACAAAGAAAACAACAGAACGCCACTAGCCATCACCTTCAGCCCCCAACTAAAACCTCTCAAACGCATCATCAAGGATCTACAACCTATCCTGAAGGACGAGCCATCGCTCTCTCAGATCTTGGGAGACAGACCAGTCCTTGCTTACAGACAGCCCCCCAATCTGAAGCAAATACTCACCAGCAACCACACACCACACAACAGAACCACTAACCCAGGAACCTATCCTTGCAACAAAGCCCGTTGCCAACTCTGTCCACATATCTATTCAGGGGATACCATCATAGGGCCTAATCACATCAGCCACACTATCAGAGGCTCGTTCACCTGCGCATCTACCAATGTGATATATGCCATCATGTGCCAGCAATGCCCCTCTGCCATGTACATTGGCCAAACTGGACAGTCTCTACGTAAAAGAATGAATGGACACAAATCAGACGTCAAGAATTATAACATTCAAAAACCAGTTGGAGAACACTTCAATCTCTCTGGTCACTCGATCACAGACCTAAGAGTGGCTATACTTCAACAAAAAAGCTTCAAAAACAGACTCCAATGAGAGACTGCTGAATTGGAATTAATTTGCAAACTGGATACAATTAACTTAGGCTTGAATAGAGACTGGGAATGGATGAGTCATTACACAAAGTAAAACTATTTCCCCATGATATTTCTCCCTCCCACCCCACCCCCCACTGTTCCTCTGATATTCTTGTTAACTGCTGGAATTAGCCTACCTTGCTTGTCACCATGAAAGGTTTTCCTCCTTTCCCCCCCCCCCCCCCCCCCGCTGCTGGCTTATCTTAAGTGATCACTCTCCTTACAGTGTGTATGATAAACCCATTGTTTCATGTTCTCTGTGTGTGTGTGTGTGTGTGTGTGTGTGTGTATATAAATCTCTCCTCTGTTTTTTCCACCAAATGCATCCGATGAAGTGAGCTGTAGCTCACGAAAGCTTATGCTCTAATAAATTTGTTAGTCTCTAAGGTGCCACAAGTATTCATTTTCTTTTTGCGAATACAGACTAACACGGCTGCTACTCTGAAACCAGATATCTTCCAGTGTGCAAATAACTAAGTTGGAAGTATAGGCCTAAATCAAGTGTATTTTTGTGCTGCTTACTTTATCTTTCAGCTGTAGGGTAATCCTAAAAAATGTTGACTTTTTTCTGTGCAGAATCCAGCAGAACTAGGCAGAACTAGAGTTAGTCTGGCTGGGGAGGCTGCTGTGGGGATGGGGAGAGGCTGGAGCAGGTAGACATACATCTCTGATTGTCCCATCGCAAGAGGAGGCTAAAGGAACAAGCTACACTTTCCAATGGCAGCCCCTTCAGCGCTGGAGTATGCCCAGGGACTGTGATTCCTGCAGGATGGGATAGGAAACTTCAGCTCTCACCAGCATGCTAAAATGCTGGGTATCTTTAAATGCTGTGGGATTTTTCAAGGGCATGCCAGAACAGGTGGGGGTGGGTCCCCTGGGACCTGTATTAAAATGGGTTCCTGTTGGCCTTGGGCACCGTTAGATACATGCAACTGCATCAGGCCTGAGGCAGCAAAGGGCCCCTTGCCATGATGACTGACTCAGCTACTTGTCAGGGTGGGCCTGGCAGGTGGCAGTGGCCAAGGAATAGCTAGTGCAGCTACTCTGGGGCCCATGCACTTGAAGGGCCCCTGAAGACTCAGAGCTGTTCAGCTGCGTAGCATATCTCTGCTGATGGTTGCCAACTTTGGTTGTTCAAATTCCTGGAGGTTTCTTAACCATGATTTCAATTCCTGCAGACTCCAGGACAATCCTGGAGAGTTGGCAATCCTGTACCTGGTGCCGGCTGCTGCCATTGTTTGAGGCCTGCTGAAACCTCTAGGAAGGGCAGTGAACTGATCCCCACTGCCCGCATTTGAAATTGCCCAGTGAAAGGGCCTCTAAAATGGTGGCTCTGCCATGAGTTCTGATTAGTGGGATCACCAATGGCAGAACCTCCATATTGGTTGGATGCCCTTCCTCCGTTCCCATTGCCCAGGCAAATTCAGATGCAGGCAGCAGGAACCATTGCGCTGCTCTCTGCTGAGTCTCTGACTCTCACTCTGGTGAGAGCAGCAGGGATGGTTCATGGCTCAGGCTCCCACGACAGCAGTTCTGGCTTTTGGCAGGAGCAGGGGTCACGGCTCTAGCAGTAGCAGCACTGGTGCAGGGCCTGGTCCGGGGGGAGCAGAGCAGGGGTGCAGAGGCAGGGACAAGTTGGGGTTGGGTGAGGGAAGTGAGAGTTTATTTGAATGTGGGACGTGATGCGATATGGGGGCCCACAATAAAAACCTGCACCGGAGCCCATCGTTTTTGTTCCTCAGCCACTGGCAAACAGGACCAGGAGACGGGGGCCCCAGATGGGGGGCGGAGTGAGGGTCCGTCACAATTTGCTGACCTTGCTGATTATTAAATCTGCCATTGTCCCTGAGCATCCATTGCTGTATGTCTAATAATAATTAGTACAACCAGATTAATCAGATTATATTTATTTTTGTGATGTAGATTATTGTTCTTTGAGTGCTAAATAAAGATCATTAGAATCAGTTAAAGGAACATATTCAAAGTCTTAAGTGTTGCTTTATCTGCAACATATTGGCTGGCAGCTTGGCCAAGCTATTACCTAGCTCCTAAATGTCTCAAGATTCATCCTGAACAATCCAAAAAAACACTAAAGCAGCAGTAGAGTTAGTAAGGGGAAAGCAAGGATGTTCAATTAAAAACAGCAACCTAGCATCTCTGGTATGGAACTGCAGTGACGTTAAACACCCCTGTGTCTCAGACAAAACTAAATAATCCACCCATAAGCACAGACATCAGAATGGAGGGACTGCCAATGATTTTGCCTTCATTACTGAGGCAGCTTATCATAAACTACAGTCTTGACAGCTTTCAGTGGTGAAAGGCACATCAGCTTTCACTTGTAATATTAGAAGCATCAATGTCTCATTACTACCAATTGGCATCATTTTGTAGGACAATACTGCAAAGGAGGCAAGGGTAGAAAGCAAAAGAAATACTCCACTGCATTATAGCTTCTATAGATGCTATATCTGTTGCACATCCTAGACTTACACAATATTATTTCTGGTCATAAATCCAACCTCCCCATCAAAAACATCCACTTCCTATCCCCTCACTCAGTAACATCCCCTCCTTTTTTATATGACTAACCATTCATGTATAAAAGAAAATGGGTTTCTTGAAAACAAACTATTTGATTAATGGCACACACATCAATCATGGATCTACATTATAAAGAGCTAGTTCTTAATTATATAAGTAGGTCATAAAATTTAACTAACCTCCTACTCTGCCTAAGAATGCTGCAATGAGTTACAAGGCAGGCCACTGATTACTCATAAATGTATGAGCCTGCAAAAGGAAATGAAAGTGGTTCCCCTCTCTCATTGAATAGCAAAAATTGTTTTATTGATGGGAAACGGGCTGCCACTCTTCTTTTTCTTGTAACTTCATGGGGAAATTATGAAGGCAACTGGTGGGATTGCTAGCGTTTTTGAAAACTCTCCATGTGATACCTCTATCATTTGCAGCAGGAAGCAACTATAAACTAGGCCACAGTTGTATAAGATCATGAAACTTTTAGCATACATGTTTCAATGCAAATTCTACCAGATTTGTATAAATGCATTATAAAATGTACTCTCAAGAGCACAAAATGCTTCTTTCATAGTGCTTTACCATAAGATTTAAAATTAAAACAAATGGTAAACAAAAAATAGATTTTCAATCCAGCCTTTTAAGGTCTTGCTTTGTAGACTTTGATATTTCAGTTCTAATGATAACACGGTATATAAGAGAATTTTAGTATAACTGCTGTAGATATACATTAACACATATTGTCCTGTCTTTTACCAATCTACCTTGTGAGTGATAAGATTGAGAGAACCACAAAGCTTAGCATCTCTAGCACTACGTCAGGAGCGGGATAACATTTTTATATGATCAGAGACACACCATTTGATTTTATATGCTCTCACACACATACCACTCCATTAGTATGTCTAGATTAAATTATAAATCATTCTATTTTAAATACAGGTTTGACTGTGAAGTTACCAAGAGTCCTGGGGAAGAGGCCCATATACACTACCCACAAGCCGACCACAGACTGAATTGTGACTCGGTCATGACTCAGTCCGTGGTTTTCTGCACGCTCCAGAGGAAAGTAATCTGCAACAGCCTTTTACCTAGTGTACTGCTTCTGCCTCTGTGCTGGCCTGTTCATTTAGAGGGAGCAAGAAGGGGAAGTGAAGCCTCTGCCTTGCCCACAAGTATGGAAGCTCCTCACAGAGACTTCTCTCCCCACTATGCTGTGATCCACAATATGGGTAACCCATGCAGGGCAGGAAGAAATCACCTTACGTTCCCTGATTTGCTGCATGGGCACATAGAGCACAATCTTGACCTATTTTTGCAGGGGGACTATTCCCCTCTACATCTACTAAACAATTATAGATAATAAACAAAACCCTGCACAGCTGGATTGTTCCATCACAAAAAAAAAAGAACAGCTGCTTCACCAAACCATTAGAAAGCACCGCATCTCTGAGACCTCTGTGAAACACCATCTTCCTGTAGCCATTCAGGAGAGATTCAGAACTAGGGAAAATCCTGGATTAGAATGGGGCAGTGAAGATGTAGGTGAAGATTTTTAATAAATTAACAATCAGCTATTTTCCTTAAAGCTCCAAAACTTTACAAACACTGGACCCCTCGGCAGTCGGTACCATTGAGGCTATTTGTTTACTAAAGTACAATGGCTATTTCTCAAAGATGAATGGGTTAAAATGAGGTTCTGCCTTGTCTTCTGCCATATGCTGTACAATAGCAGCTGCCAGGTCCAAACCTTTGGCAGCCATGTTAAAAGAAAGATCATCTTTTCCACAAACAGACATGGAAGATCACCAAAGGTATATGGACCCAAGAAATGGCTTTAATATTAAAAATTGTTATTGAGCACAGACAGTGCATTTAATTTATAAAGGCCTGATAGTCAAATGCTCTTCTCTCTGTCTCCACTATCCCTCTTCATTTTAAAGGGTTGAGTGAGCAAAATAAGAAAAGGATCATTATTGAAGTATGTTTGAGAAAAACAAAACAGGATTAGAGGTGATGTTTGCACTAAGAGGCATTCCCTAAGCTATGGGGAAAAAAGCCCTCTTACTTCTATGCTTCTATTTTTCCGACACAGCCCTGGAAGACCTCCTGGCCAAACGTCAATTCTAATCTTAGCTTTCATTTCTAGATGCAGTTTATTAACGTCCTATTTGTTTGTTTTTTTCCAGCTCACAACACAGCTTCTCTTTCAAGCTTTTGGTTACAATTTTTACTCTAATTTTCAACACTCACTTTAGATACTGCTCTCCGATCTCTGCTGCCCTTCCATCACATTCTCTAAGCACTGGCCCGACAGACATATTTTCAATTTTTCCCATAGCCCAAATAAATGTGTGCGGGTGCCTTATTATATATTCCACTCTCCTCATAGCTCAGTGGAGTCACCACATTACTCATTTTAGCCCATTGTATCTAATTTGCTCTGATGAGACCACAGAAGATCCCTACCTGACTGTGACCTACTGGTGATGCTAACATAACGAAATGGCCGCCTTTAATTCAGAGCACTAGAATATTGTATGCTAGTACTTGCACAGTACTTCGTGGCCCAGATCTTAAAGGAAATATATCAAATATTGCTTCTTAAAGACAAAGCAATTTTTCATTATTATTTTAAGGAACCTTAATGGTTCCAAGCGATATTTAATAATAAAGGAGCTCACATTTCTCTCCTGGTGATGTTCAGTAACGGACTCAAGTAAATTAGAGAAAATGAAAATACTGAACTGTGAAATATTGCACAAGCCCCACTATCAAGATTCACGCAGATGGAACTG
This sequence comes from Dermochelys coriacea, assembly GCF_009764565.3. Taxonomy (NCBI): domain Eukaryota; kingdom Metazoa; phylum Chordata; order Testudines; family Dermochelyidae; genus Dermochelys; species Dermochelys coriacea. The sequence goes on from NC_050068.2 coordinate 282,431,662, forward strand.
TGTCAGCTCTTGTCTAGAACTGTTTGTATTGATTAATGACACACAAAGAAGAAAAAATGTTGTAAACCAATTTTATTGTAAATGTACTCGGTGAGATATCCTCCTCTCCCGGCCCCTTCATGCCGCAGCAAAGGGATTGGGGCAGCTTAAAAGGGTACTACGCCGGAATTGCACCTGTGGGAGGATTCCCTCAGCACAAGGACTATGGAAGACATCAATAAGGCTGCCTCCCAAGGACCCTCTCACAAGCTGCAGTGGAGGGTGGCCTGCTGTTTATGAGGGTGGCAGGAATAGGGCCACAGCATACGCTGCTGCGGAGATTTCAGGCACTGCTGCAGCCCATAGGGTAGGCCAAGGACATTACTATAACTTAGACTCACCCCCCCAACGATGTGTAAATTACATCAGGGACCTCTCAAGCCCCCAGTCTGACCCAGGATCAGGAAGGCACAAAGACTGCTTAAAGCCAAATCTTAGAGGAGCAGCACAGAATTTTACCCCGGGGAGAGAAATCCTTAGAGAGTCATGGGATCAAGGAAATCTTTCCTACCAGAGAAGAACATTTCACATTTTGGTGAATTTCCTCTTATTCTTCAGGAGAGAGTTCATAACCTAGATTACCATGTGTTACATCCAAGAGGAAAGGCTCTAGATGAAATGAGGCTAACCTAATATTTATAAAAAGAAAAGGAGTACTTGTGGCACCTTAGAGACTAACAAATTTATTAGAGCATAAGCTTTCGTGAGCTACAGCTCACTTCATCGGATGCATTTGATCCAAATGCATCCGATGAAGTGAGCTGTAGCTCACGAAAGCTTATGCTCAAATAAAATTGTTAGTCTCTAAGGTGCCACAAGTACTCCTTTTCTTTTTGCGAATACAGACTAACATGGCTACTCTGAAACCTAATATTTATAGTTCTCTTCTAAAGGCCCACAAAACCCAAATAATTCAGAAGGATCATTCATATGTCCCAGAGACATTTGCGCTGGTACTGATCCTTTAGGGACTTCTGGCTGATGTTGACGGGGAAAGGGAGTCAGCTACAACAGTTTTAGAGTACCCTCCATAGACTGACTCTTAGAACTGCCTTAATTTTACAGAGCACATGTTGAAGCAATTACTCACAGTAATTCTGTGACCAAAGGCACAGGGCAGGACTGCTGGGTTACTGCAAAAACAGTGGTTGGGAACATTTGTTCAGTTCAACTGTTCAGTTCAACCATGTTTGTACCCTCTGTAATTTGTAACTACTAAACATTAACAGCAAGAGGGTTTTTAGTCACATGACTATTAGTGGAATGGCTGTTCTTCACACAAATACTTGCAATTCCTCATGAACTACAGTAACCCATGTGCCATGTGCTGTCATGTACATGTTGTCATAAATTATTCTCCCAGAAAGACTTTGCCATTTAATCAAGGAGTCGAAACAATGTCATATGACTCAGCAGAGCAATCAGTCATCAGAAATATTGAATAACAAACAGTGAAAAGTAGAAGTGACTTGTTGGCAAAAACCCATCGGCTGAAATTTTTTCATAGTTAGTTGGCAAATAGTCGCAAGTAACAAATACATTTTCAGAACTCATGATGTTAGTGACAGTGTTGTTAAACAGAAAAAGGACTCAATTACTCAGATCTTTTATTCACAAATAATAATTCTACCTGTCCAACTACAGGTGTTGAAAAAGAGAAATGAACCAAAATGAATGAAAGGATACAAACTGTGAATCTGTTGACCAGCCTAACCTTCTTAGTGCCTATCCACATAACTCCTTTTACATATACAGTGGCCTTTCACACTCTCTTTCTGATTAGAATATAAATTTTGCTTGACCACCTCAATTCAATTGATAATAAGAGGTCAAAGACATCTTCCACTTTTTTGGCAATGGCATTGTCTTATTAGCCACAATCTTTTCTATGATGATACATTCTGAGATTCTTTGTACTACAAAACTCCTGTAATCTAGTCTATTAATTCCTTGTCCAACTAAGCGTTGAGATAATTGAGAGTCCAATTCAGTTACTTCTCAAGTCAACAACCAGATTCCCACTGATTTAGGACTGGGTCCTGGTCCCTCTGAAGTGAGTAAATCCCCCTCAGAAAAGCTACCCATTAAATGTTTCTTTTAAAAGAAATACAGTCTTAGTTTTTTAAATGCTAAGCATATTCAGTTGCAATGCTAGTGCTTTTTAAATCAGATAATTCAACAATTTCAAAGGCAATTTCAGATTTATTGCTAGACAAAAAAAAGAACTGAATATTTCAAATCTGAATCTTTCTTTTTCCTGTATAGAAGTATAGCATTTCCCCCACCAATTATTTAGTGTGTGAAAATACAATATATGTATAGGATGAAGCATAAAGGTTCTTACTTACCACAAAGGTTTTCTAGATTTACTAGATAACTAGATAAACCAATGGACTGGACAGAGATAGTTTACTAGGAACTAAAAGTCACACCAATGATCCCTTTCCTTAGGCATCAAAGCTTTCAATGGTTTGCCTTTTCTCAGCGTATGGCGTGATGCTAAGTCTAACTTTCAACAGATGGCAAAAAGAAAAGGAGTACTTGTGGCAAAGTTTTTTTCCACCAAATGCATCCGATGAAGTGAGCTGTGGCTCACGAAAGCTTATGCTCTAATAAATTGGTTAGTCTCTAAGGTGCCACAAGTACTCCTTTTCTTTTTGCGAATACAGACTAACACGGCTGCTACTCTGAAACCTTTCAACAGATGGTTACAACAGCAACACTTATCTGCATAGTGCAGCAGTTCTGAGCTTCTTCTCCACAAGAAAAATCTTTTTCCATGCAGAAGAAGGCTAGTGTGGAGCTGCAAAGCACTCCAAGATCTTATATTAACACTATGGACATTTACTGTACTAAACCTAACATTTTCAAACTTGGTTGCTTAGAAGTAGGCACCTAAGTAAGTGACTTGGGGAGCTGAGGATGCCCCCTGCTACTGAAGTCACGCAAATAATTTGAAACTAATAAAAGCAACCTGTTCTGTGTCCATGCTTTCCACTAGACTGAAGTATACCATATCATTTTATTAGAGGCCAAATATTCCTGCCACTGTACAGCTACTATTTTCTCCAGGATATTCATCAAAACTCACAGGCTTCAAACCAGTGTATACAGTACTTACTAAGTACTTCTATTTACCAGTCTTTTGTGAATCTATGCCCTTCTCATAACAAACAATTGAACTATACCATTTTTGGTAAGGTAGCCATCGATAACTCCGCAGACATTCCAGACAGAAAACTCAAGTTGTGCAATAGATATCTATGTAATCGTTTCACCATCATTTTCTTACTCTTGTTCTCCATCACCTCTTCCTTCATATTGTTTGTCAAAGTCACTTGCTGCAACTTGTCTCAGTTTAGTTGTTTTAGGGCAGGGACAGTCACCATCTATATGTTTGTACAGTAGGGGTATCCAGGAAAGTGAGCTTTATTCCTGACTGAGCTCTGTTATCATAGAATCATAGAAGATTAGGGCTAGAAAAGACCTCAGGAGATCATCTAGTCCAACCCCCTGCTCAAAGCAGGATCAACCCCAAATAAATCCCAACAAGGGCTTTGTCAAGCCAGGCCTTAAAAACCTACAAGGATGGAGATTCCACCACCTCCCTAGGTAATCCATTCCAGTGCTTCACCAACATCCTAGTGAAATATTTTTTCCTAATATCCAACCTTGACGTCCCCCACTGCAACTTGAGAACATTGCTTCTTGTTCTGTCATCTGCCACGTCTGAACAGCTTAGCTCCATCCTCTTTGGAACCCCCCTTCAGGTAGTTGAAGGCTGCTATCAAATCACCTCTCACTCTTCTCTTTTGCAGACTAAATAAGCCCAGTTCCCTCAGCTTCTCCTTGTAAGTCATGTGTCCCAGTCCCCTAATCATTTTTGTTGCCCTTCGCTGGACTCTCTCCAATTTGTCCACATCCTTTCTTTAGTGGGGAGCCCAAACCAATTTATTTAGTACACATGAAATATATAATAAAGACCCTAGCCACAAGCAGTGATGTGAAACCCAAAAACAATTCATAGGTGTAGTCTGACTTCTATATTTGGGGGGCAGCTCCAATCAGGCCAATAGGGACACACATGGGGGGGAGGGGGAAAATTCCATGCCTGCCCATACCCTTCCCAAACTATGCTCATGAGAAACTTATTAGGAAACTCTGATTCTGTTTGCCACAGAGCAAGCTGAAAAGACCTTGCTGTCAGGTAGTAACGTCCTATTTTGCCTAGTGAATCTCAAGCTGTTTTGCATGCACATAATCTCATTTTATTTCTTTGCTTTTTCTGAAATCACATCATCCAACTAACAGCATCACCAGCTTGTGGGTTCTGGAATTAAAAACACTAACATCTGCAAAGAGATCTTGTCACACGGTCCACTCACTGCTAGCGGCACCTCCTCCTGGTCACTCTGGGGATTAGTGCCCTCCTTTGGCAGTCTGTCCCCCCATTGTCCCTCTCGCTCCAGTCTCCTGTTTGTGACTTGTCCCTCCGGCCAGGTCACTAAGGTCCTCCCCTTCTTGGGTATCAAAGTCTTCCAAGAAGAACCGTCCCAGGCAGTCTGCTCTCCACCGTGGTACACACCACTTCTCCCTTGGCTGATAGGGGAGCCCGGGGCTGCACTCTATTCTTGGTTCCAGCTCAGGGTCCCTCCCTCTCATTGGTAGCCAAGGTCTGCCATACCCCATTACTTGTTGCTTTTCCCCTGAGCCTTTCCAGCTCTTCCCCTTCTCTGGGTTTGCCAGCCCAAACTCCCTCCTCCCAGGGATTAACTGTAGGCAACTGATCTCTAGCCTCAAACACACATCCCTTCCCCCAAAGAGTGACAGCAGACTTCCTCCCTGCAGCCCCCTTTCTGCTCTTTGCTCATGGGCTTTATACAGGCCCCTCCTGTTCCTGTCCAGCTGAGCCTTGTGTCTAATTAATCCTTGTCCCCCCTGCCCCAGCTCCTCCTCCAGGTGCAGGTTGGGGAGTTAATTGGCCTAGTTGGCCATCTTAACCCCTTCAAGTCTTATGTGGGGTGGACACCTCATTACAGGCCTACTGGATCATCTCAGGGAAGCCATCAGCTCTGCAAAATAAACAGATTTTACAGAGGGGACATGTAAATATCCATTTCCAAATATCCCAATGTATTAATTATGGTATGTAGTTTTTTCATTTTATAAACTCTTTGGGGCGGGGACTGTGTATTTTATATCTCTTTAAAGTGCCCCCTCATACATGTTGAGTACTGTGTAAGTAATAAACAATAATAGTAAACAATGTCTACACAGACTCAGTCATTAGAGCTGGTCAAATCATTAATTGCACATGATTTATCTGACTAATTTTGTCATGTTGCTTCAAATAATTTGTGACTACATTTTAAATTAATCTGTAAATGCTTGAATAATAGTTAGTGAATAATTCATTCAATGATTTTTCCCTTTAATTGTTGCATAATTTATTGAACACATATTACCATGGTTTGACCAACTGTATTCACTATTGCTGCAATTTCATGTACAAAAAAAATATCTGTCAAACCATTCTATTCCTTCCTTTTTTCCAATGGCTATCATTTAGAGTAGAACCTCATGTGTTTTCTCTTCTACTATTAGCATCTAGAATTATTCAGGTACCAGAATTTTCCACTAATAGCACAGAAATTCACATGTTGCATAAAATGTCCTGCCATTATTAAAAATATATAAATAATCAACCTACTGGAGGAGAAATTGGCAGACACTTGTCAGATTTAGGGATGCAAACTCAGCATGGGAGCTGTGCATTTCAAATCCATTAACAGCCAGCAAGCCTCAAGTTTTTGTGTGTGTACCATCCAAATGTGTTTTTGAAAGTTTACCCCTCAGAGCATACCTGGCAGCAGCTAAAAATGATAAGTGCTCCAAATCCTTTTCACATAATCACAACCGTGACACCTCTGCCTCTGTCCTCCAGGAAAGGTTTTGAGAGACAAACCATGTAAGAAAAACTAAAACCAAATTGATTAGTCATTTGTGTTATCGCCATCTCCTTCAGAATTAAATGAGAGACTTCTCTTAAATGGCAAATTTCTGTTCCACTAAATCCTATTTTTTACTTCTTTTTTTCAAAAAAATGTATCCTCTTTTTTGTGCATATCTTTATTGTCTTCCTTTCCAACTGCAATTATCACTTCCCAATACTAATCCTCTCCCAAGCAGCCTAGATTTTTCATCCCTTTGTAATGAAACAGATTCCTCACCATTTCATCCACTAACTGGCTTTAACCCTCTAATCCCTATTTGTCATCACTGCATACAACCTGAACCTTTCACCACCTAAACCAACCCATTCTTCACACTCTAATTACCTTTTCCTTTGTACTCACCTCCCCATCTTCTCTAGTGTATCGGATTACCAGTTTCTTTTCTATTCAATAATAATTCTGCTTTTCTTTTTGCATTATCCAGATAAAATGTCACCTCTAATCTTCTTCTCTCTTTTTAAAAGATACCTCCGGCCCCTTTTTGTATTTGATTAATTCATGTGTAGTGCCCCAATGTTATAGAATTGTTTCAAGTCAGTGCTATATAGTTGCTTTGGAAAGGAAATCAACAGTAATCATTAAATAAAAAAATAGGTGTAAAGTAAAAATGCAAAGGACCATTCTGATCTTTTGGCTTTATGCACATGTATATTAGATTTGCAGGGCATATTGTCTCTTCTCATATATTCTGGCTAGTGCTCTGACATTCCACAGTTCATGGCAGGTATATGGTAATGGGGAAAAATACTGTCCTCCAATAATGCAAAGAGAGAGAGTGAGGGGGAGTACTTAATATCTCACATGGTCAGATAAATCAGTCAATTATTTTCATTTCAGTTTGAGGAACACATAATTTTTTATCACTGTCAACCACTTTCTGAAATACCAGGCAACTAATTATGCTATCGCTACCTGACTGGAATCAGATTATAATCTATTAAAGAAAAGCTGCAGGTCATCCTCAGATTCTAGTTTTAAATCTCCAGTGCTCTTTTATTTTTAAATATAACCTCTGTCTGAAGAGAAGGAAGTATAAAATACTCCCTAGAACAGTTAATCAGCTGCTGAAGTATTTCTTTATTTAACTATAACAAAGATTGCAGATGAAAAGAGATTTCTTTCAGAGATAAAGAGCCCAGTCCACTTCAGAGACACAAAGGGGATTGAAAGCTGATTGAAACAGGTAGCTGAGGATTCCCCAACCTTGGTCATAGCGGTGTGTGTCAAGGATGGGGAGACGTCATGTGAGCGTGGGACCATAACGTGATGCACACCCGCAACCAGAGTCTGGGAAAATGGCTCAGAGTCTCATTTCTGTTTGTATAAAAGTAGAGAAGCCCCAATGTTGCTCTAATGTATGTGCCAGGGGCTGTAACAGTCCACACAAACCTCAGTATTGTGGAGGGCAGAAAGATGGAATAAAGCCATCTCTGTCAATTCACCCCTCAGTGCACTGAGCTCAGCTCAGGCACACATAAGCTTCTGCGTAAACAGAAGTTCCTTCAAAAACTGTCTTTAACGTAGATGATTAGAATGAAATTTCCTGGATTTCTTTAAGGGAGTTGAGAGCGTTTATTTCCCAACTGCTTCCAGTCATATATACAAAATATAAATAGGTACCAGTTGCAGAAAGAGTCGGTTTGATTTTTAAGTGTCAGTGAGATCTACCTAAACCAGTTTCTAGAAAAATGTATTCATTAGTTTTAAAGTTATGAGTATTTAAATTTGAATGACCCAGTATGTACTATATTATATGCTGTATGAGCTGTGACAAAGCTCTCTCCTTGCCTCCGTGGGTCCTGTGTTTCCTGGTGGATTTCGCTAGCCTCAGAGGCTCACTGTGACCCTCCACAAACCCTTCTTTCTCTAGAGACAAGGGTCACAGTCTACTGAGCCATTTTCATCATAAGCCAGCGAGGGAGGTGAGGAGAAGTTATCCTTCCTTGCACAGTCTCTGTTGTCCCCCAGTCTCAGTGATTAAACAGGGCAAAGGTGGTGGTGGGGGAGCCTGGGCCCACCCTCTACTCCGGGCTCCAGCCCAGGGACCCTAATAGTATCAGCTATGGTAGCTGACCTTTTAGAAATATGACATGTACAATTCCCTGGGCTACTTCCCCCACAGCAGCCCTCATTTCCTAAAGATCCAATTCACCCTTATCTCAGGGCCTCCTTCCTTGTGCCTGATATGGTGTGTACTACCCACCTGACTGACTGGGAGGCTTTTAACTAGTTTCAGCCAGCCCCCGATTGGCTTCAGGTGTCCCAATCAACATAGCCTTCTCCCTACCTTCTGGAAAGTTCTTAATTGGCCCCAGGTGTCTTAATTGACCTGGAGCCGCTGCCATTTCACTTAACCTGGTACCAGGGATTTGTTTAGCCTGGAGCTAATATATCTATCTCCCACTACTTTTCTATAGCCATCTGGCCTTGCCCCGTCACATATCCCCCCCTTTTGCTCAAAACCATAGAGTTGGGCAACTTGGGACGCCAGGCAGTATGCTCGTGACAGACCATCAGCGTTGCCATGGTGGCATCCAGCCCTGTGCCGTATGCGGAACTGGAATGGTTGGAGGGATAAAAACCACCTGGTGACCCTTGCATTCTTTTCCTTATTCCGCTGCATCCACTGGAGTGGTGCATGGTCCATCACAAGAGTAAATCGCTGGCCTAAGAGGTAATAACACAATGTCTCCATAGCCCATTTGACAGCAAGGCATTCTCTCTCGACTACTGCATATTTCTGTTCTCTTGGGAGAAGCTTTCTGCTTAGGTAGAGGATCAGGTGTTCCTCTTCTCCCACCATTTGCAACAGATCTGCTCCCAACCCCACCTCGGAAGCGTCTGTTTGTAAAATAAATTCCCTGTTAAAGTCTGGGGCTATGAGTATGGGGTCATTACAGAGGGCCGTCCGAAGGTCTGTAAATGCCCCCTCTCTGCATCGGTCCACTTTACCATGTCTGGACCTCGGGCCTTCACCAGGTCTGTTATGGGACTTGCCCTAGTGGCGAAGTGGGGAATAAACCGTCGGTAGTAGCATACCATGCCTAGGAATGCATGGACCTGCTTCTTTCAGGTCGGCCGGGGCCAGTTTTGAATTGCCTTTAGCTTATTCGTTTGGGGCTTCACTATGCCCCTTCCCACAATATGTGCCAGGTACCTAGCCTCTGCTAGCCCTATGGCGCATTTAGCAGGATTAGCAGTGAGGCCAGCCCGCCTTAAGGTGTGCAGTACTGCCTCAACTTTCTCCAAGTGGGTTCCCCAGTCTGGCGTATGGATGATGACATCATCGAGGTATGCAGCTGCATAACTAGTATGGGGGCGCAGCAGCTTATCCATGAGGCGCTGGAATGTGGCTGGGGCCCCATGTAGCCCAAAAGGGAGGATGGTGTACTGGAATAGCCCATCCGGGGTGGAGAATGCTGTCTTTTCTTTAGCTTCTTTGGTCAGAGGAATCTGCCAGTACCCTTTTGTCAGATCCAGTGTAGTCAAGAATCGGGCACTACCCAGTCGGTCAACCAGTTTGTCGATGCGTGGTATGGGGTATGCATCAAACTGGGATATTTCATTCAGTCGGTGAAAGTCAGTACAGAATCTCATGGTACCGTCAGGTTTGGTGTGTCAGGTTTAGGCACTAGAACAATTGGACTGGACCACTGACTGCAAGATTCTTCAATAACCCCTAATTCTAACATTTTCTTTACTTCCTTCATTTCCTCTCTTTTGGCTGCTGGGAATTCGGTAGGGTCTCAATGTTACCTTGGCTCCGGGGATCGTGCGGATGTGGTGATAGGTCTCAGTTGTGCGCCCTGGTTTTGTAGAGAACACATCTCTGTTACGATTAATCATGTCGGCTGCCTTGATCTTTTGGATCGGCATCAAGTTGGATGATATCTTCACTTGCTCGTGTAAGTTTTCCTCCTGGGGAAGGGTCTCCTGCATGACTAAGCATGCCTCTCGATCGTGCCAAGGTTTTAGAAGATGGATGTGGTAAATTTGCTCCGATTTCCGGCAGCCTGGCTGCCGCACCTTATAGTTCACCTCTCCCACGACTTCAATTATTTCGTAGGGTCTCTGCCACTAGGCCAACAGTTTACTTTCTGCTGTGAGCACCAGTACAATCACCCGGTCCCCTGTTGGAACCGTCGAAGCTTCGCTTGGTGGTTATAATGGGTTCGTTGGGTCTCCTGTACTCTCTCCAAGTGTTCCCGTACAATGGGCGTAACTCGGGCTATCCGATCTCTCATCTGCAGTACATGCTCAACTATGTTCCTTCTGGGATTTGGCTCTCTTCCCAGGCTTCTCTGGCTATATCCAATATGCCCCGAGGGTGGCGCCCATATAGTAGTTCAAATGGAGAGAAATCCGTGGAGGCTTGAGGAACCTCCCGGATGGCAAACATGAGGTAAGGCAATAGGGTATCCCAATCTTTCCCATCCCGGCTCACCACTTTCCTGATCATGGCCTTGAGGGTCCTATTGAACCTTTCCACAAGGCTATCTGTTTGCGGGTGGTATACAGATGTCCGTAGGTCTTGTACATGGAGCAATGAACAGAGATCTTTCATCAACTTGGACATGAAAGGTGTCCCTTGATCAGTCAATATCTCCTTGGGTTGCCCAACCCAGGCAAAGATCTGTCCTAGCTCCTTAGCTATTGTCTTCAAAGCTGTGTTGCGCAGGGGAACAGCTTCCGGGTACCAGGTTGCATAGTCCAGTACAACAAGCACATGTTGGTGGCCCCGAGCTATCTTCTCTAGGGGCCCTACCAGATCCATGGCTATCCATTCAAAAGGAATCTCTATTGTTGGAAGAGGTATCAAAGGAGTCCGCAAGTGCGGGTGAGGGCTATGTAACTGACACTTCGGACAAGAGGTGCAGTATTGCCGGACATCTTCATGTACTCCTGGCTAGAAGAACCTCCGCAGGATCCATGCCTGGGTTTTCTCTACCCCTAGGTGTCCTCCAAACAGGTGACTGTGGGCGAAACTCAATATGGCTTTTTGATGTTTTCTTGGCACCAGAAGTTGTTATATCTCTTGCTCCTGCATTTGCACCATGCGGTACAGGAGATCTTTCTTTACTATAAAGTAAGGTCCGGGACCCTGGACCTTCCCATCCACAGGTATCCCATCAATCTTGGCCACCTCTTTCCTGGCGTTATCATATCTGGGGACCTCCGCCTGGTCCTGCCCAAAAGTCTCTCTCCCGGGACTAACCTGCCCAAGCTCCCAGGGGCTGGCTTCTGCTTCTTCCAACGGCTCGCCGCCGTCATGGCTGGGGGAGCTTCTGGCTCACCTTCTGTGGTGAAAGTCTCTCTGTTGGTTGCTCACGTCCATCTGCCTACTAGGGAGGTCTTCTGGCCCTGGGTCAGGATCCGGGTTCCCAAGGCCTTCGTGGCCTTCCTCTCTTTTTTTGTCTTCCGGGTCTTTTGGGGGGCTGAGAACAGATCCTGAGAAATCTCAGCGAACATCGGGGGTTGACATTCTCCCGGTGATGAGTCGCTGTCCTCAGGGTCCCCACCTCCCTCCAGCCTCTCCAGGGGAGAGAATTAACAAAACCTGGATAGTCCCTCCCAATGACTACAGGATATGGGAGTTTAGGAACTATGCCCACGGTCACCTCAATGGGGTTTCCCTGAACCTCTATCTCCACTGGGATGGTGGGGTAATGGCTCACGGCCCCATGCACGTACGTCCCTGCTACGTGTTTGGCTTGTAGCAGCTGACTATTTTTTACCAGCTTACCCGATATCAGGGTGATAGCACTCCCAGAGTCCACAAGCGCTGTAGTCTCTGCTCCATTTATCCTCACTGGCCTGGTGTAATTATACAGGGCTAATGCGACCCCCGTGAGGTGGATAAGGGAGCATGGGACCTCCCAATCCCCCAAGTTACATTGCATAGGCTCCTCGGTGCTGGGACACTGTGCTGCTATGTGTCCCCACTCCCCATATGCATACCATCTATAATTGCTTTTAATCACTCCCCTATCCCGGAGGTTAGGGGATTTAGTCCTGGGGTTCCCCCCACTCAGGCCAATCTCTTCCTTCTGGGGTCCCCACTGGTTTTCGGCTCCCCCTTCTTCCACCTAGGACTCCCCGGGGGTTTGGCTGCCCAACCTTCCAGGGTTGGAGTCGGGTGCTTGCTTCGAAAGTGGGTCTTTCTTGGGTAGTCGGGTCAGTTCCCTGGCTGTCATCCGTCTTTCTACCAGTGTGACCATCTCGTCGTACGTGGACGAATCGTTCTGGCCTACCCATTTGCGGAGATCTGGCAGCAGTCCCCGCATGTAATGGTCTATGATCAGGGTCTCCAAAATCTCCTCCGGCCTGCACACCTCAGGCTGTAACCACTTCCGTGCGAGGTGTATGAGGTCGAATAGCTGGGACCTTGGCGGTTTGTTCTCCTGGTATTTCCACTCATAGAACTTCTGGGCCCTTACCACTGCCTTTACCCCTGATCATGCTAGGATCTCTGCCTTCAGACGGGTATAGTCAGTGGCCTCTGTGGCAGGCAAGTCAAAGTAGGCCTTCTGGGCCTCTCCACACAAAAAAGGGGCGAGAATGTTGGCCCACTACTCCTGGGGCCATGCCTCACGCTGAGCAGTCCTTTAGAATGAGAGGAGATATGCCTCTACATCATCTCCTGACATCATCTTTGGCAGACAACCAGTGGCCCTCAGGGTTTGCGTCCCGTCGGAGCCCCGGGCCTGGGTGGTGAGGATCTTCAGCTGGTCCACCACCTCTCTCAAGAGGGCATGATCTAGGGTCACCTGGCTCATCAATAATTGATTGGTTTCCTGCTGTAGCCGCATAGACTCCTGTTGTGCCATTGCCTGAACCTGGTGGCCTCCTGCTGGGCTGCCGTGGCTTGTACCAGAGCTCTTAGAAACTTTTTAGAAACATGACATGTACAATTCCCTGGGCTACTTCCCCCACAGCAGTCCTCACTTCCTCAAGCTCCAATTCACCCTTACCTCAGGGCCTCCTTCCTTGTGCCTGATATGGTGTGTACTACACAGCCTCTCCAACCACACAACTTTTTCCCACAGCTCCTGACATACACACCCATCTGACTGACTGGGAGGCTTTTAACTAGTTTCAGCCAGCCCCAGATTGGCTTCAGGTGTCCCAATCAACATGGCATTCTCCCTGCCTTCTGGAAAGTTCTTAATTGGCCCCAGGTGTCTTAATTGACCTGGAGCAGCTGCCATTTCACTTATCCTGGTACCAGGGATTTGTTTAGCCTGGAGCGACTCTCTCTCTCTCTCCCTCCCACTGCTCTCCCATAGCCTTCTAGCTTGGAGGGAGGTGGGAAGCTACTACTCCTGCTGCTACTATGCCCTAAGCTCTCCCTGCTGCTCCAGCTGCTCCCCTGGCTGGGCCAGATACCACCCCCCCCGTTCTCTGCTACTTGGCTGCTGGACCCCCCACTCTTGGGTGCTTCTACTGCTCCAATTGCAGCCCCAGAGTGGGGGGGGGCTGCTAGCCCACTCCCCAGAGAGGAGGAGTGAGGAACCCAGCCACTGCTGTTGTGGATACCACCACCACCACCACCACCTGAGAGGGGTCCATTCTGCCTGCCTGGACTACCACCTGGAGTTCCTGGAGCTGCTGCTGCTGCTGCAGAGGCCGCTGCCTGGAGCTGCTGAAGCCCAAGGAGGAGAAGAAGAGGATCATCTGCCAGTGGGGCAGCACCTAGAGACTTTGCAGACCACCGTGGAGGGGGCCCTAAGACTGAGTAATTTCCAAACTGTGCTCTTGTGGTGGGGGTTTTGACTGTGTTTGTAGGGACAAAGGGGGTGTGGTGTGGAGCTGCCCCCCGATCCATCTGTGTGTCCCCCCCAACCCCCACCACTATTACCACCACCGCTGCCTCCTCCACCACCCCCACTGGCTGTATACCATCTGCCTCAGCTCCTGCCTCTGGACTCAGCTGCTTGCTTGGCTTGCCACGCCCTATTTCCACCCTTTGGGCCAGAAGCAGCAGCCAGCTAAAAAAGACTTGTGCAAGTGCACATGGGCACATGTGCCCCCCCCCGGACTGCCTACCCCTCAGCTTTGCCCTTTACTACCTGCCCCATTCGCCACTTACTTTGCCTCCTCTTTTGCTCCAGCCCCCCTTACTAGCTTCAGTTTGTTTGCCTGCCCCGCCCATTTCCTTCTGCAGCCTTTGTTTGTTTGCCCCGCCCCAGCCTCTGAAGCTAGCCCCTTGGTTTCCCTGTTCTACCCCCAGACCGCTTAGCCCCTCGCTCCATGTGCCCATGCCCCCTCCCATGCGCTTGTGCAATTCCCCTTTTTAGTTGCAACCCTCTTCACTGCACCTTCGATGTTGTTGAATCCCCCCCCCCCGTAGTGCACCAAGAGGAGCCAGAATTTCCACCTTGTGTCGGTGACTGACCCCTAACCCCTGATTGCCCCCCGTCCAGCCCACCCCTTTTGGCGCCCTCCTCCCCTGCCTGCAGCCTAGCGGGGAGGAGTGGTCGACCTGCTTCCCCTCTCCCCTCCTCCTTTTGGTGTCCCCCTTTCCTCCTTGCTCATGATGGCGGGGGATGAGACGGGTGAGACCTCTCCAGTAGCCCGAGCTCTCCCTCCCCCGTCTGCCCCTCTGTCACCCCCCCAAGCTTCTACGTCCGCTGCCAAACCATCTGCCATCGCCCCCGCTGGGGCACCAGCAGCGACGGGCACCGGGGTGACCTCCACTGCTGCCACGTCTATCACCCCCCTCAGATTTGCGGGGAGTCCTCCCAGCCGGCGGGAAGGGCCAGGGGAAGAAGAAGGGGAAGGGCCCCGCTAAAAAGACCAGGCCCTCCATGGCAGGGGCTGTCCCCGATGCCCAGGCCCCATCTCCAGCTGGGGCGCCCCTCCCCGCTGTTCCCTCCACCAGCTCTGCAGGTGTCCCTCCCCCGGCCCCTAGAGCATACGCCCAGGTGGCGGCAGCCCCCCCCGTCTGCCGCTACATCATTTCTCCAGCCCACCGCCTCCGCTACCATCTATAGCGGCCGGGGCCCCTTTCCCACCATGACCAGGAAGCACGGCGTCCGTTGCCTCCTGGTGCCCGCCTCACCCCACGTGGAAACCTATGTGCGGGCGTTGGCGAGGGTGGTGGGGCCCACGGCCATTGTGGCGGCCTCCAAAATGTATGGCAAGGTCGTCTTCTTCCTAGCATCGGAGGCCGCCGCCCAGGAGGCGGTGGAGAAGGGCCTGGCGGTCGGGGGCGTGTTCGTCCCTTTAGAGCCGCTAGAGGACCTGGGCGTCCGCCTGGTCCTGACCTCCGTCCCTCCCTTTCTCCCCAATGCCGCCCTGTTACCCGCCCTTTCTACCTTGGGAAAGCCCATCTCTGTCATCAGCCCTCTCCCGTTGGGCTGCAAGACCCCGCCCTCCGTCACGTCCTCTCCTTCCGCCGGCAAGTGCAGCTTCAACTGCCGCCGGTGGCGCGCGACGGAGAGGCGCTCGAGGGGTCCTTCCTAGTCCCCTACCAGGGGACCCGTTACAGGGTGCATTATTCCACGGGGGAGGCCCGGTGCTACCTCTGCCGGGCGATGGGGCACGTCCGGAGGGACTGCCCTCTGGCCCGGGAAGAAGGGCCATCCAGGACCCCCGAGCCCCGGCAGGGCACCGGCCCCGTCATCGCCGACGCCCCTGGCTGCCCGGCACCCGAAACCGCCCCTCCTCCTTCACAATCCACCATTGCTCCCGCTCGGGCCCAGGGGCACCTCCCCCACTATACCCAGACGAGCGGGAGAACCCCCCCACCGCTGCTTGCAATCTGGCGGGGCCTGTGGAGGAGGGTGCGGCAGGGACACCGCCAAGCATGGGAGAGGGCCCGCCCCAAGGGGAATCTTCCCTCCCTTGTGCTGCCCCACCGTTACCCCCCCTGGAGTCCCTGAGCCATCGCCTCTGCCCCCTGACACAACCCCTGCTAGCCAGCCCCCAGATGATGCCATGGAGGGCTGGGCCCAAGTCCAGGGGAAGCGGGGCAAGCGGAAGGCTCGAGCTCCGCTCCTCCCATCTGACGCGGAGGCCCCCCGGAAGACCAGGAAGGGGGGCACCGATGCTGAGCCTTCCGCTCTACCCATGGGTGTGTTCCACCCACCAGATCCGGCTGGGGAAGACGTGGCAGCACTGGAAGGCGGTATCTCCCCTCCACGGGAGTCCCTCCCCTCCAAGACCCCCGAGGCACCATCTGAAACCCCAGTGTGCACCGAAGTAACCATCGCGTCAGGTGCCGGCGGGGAGAATCCCGGGGTAGCGGAAAACAATTTCCCCTCTATATATGAGGAGATCGAGGCCCTGGGTCTGACCCCGGTCACCCAAGGGGAGGATGATCCTATGCCAGCGGGCCTCGATCTGGGCGACTTCTTTCCAGCCCCCTTTCCCCATACTCCCTCCCCGTAACCGTTGCTTCTGCTCCCACCTCCGAGGAGCCCCTGGACTCCTCCATCAACCCGGCTGCAGAAGGCACCCTGCTGAGAGCCACCGAGCCAGTTGAGGCGACGGCCAGTGCCACGCGGCTGGAACCTGAGCCACCAGGGGCATCCCTCGCTGGTGAGGAGCATTCGACCTCCTTTCCGGGAGAGGACCCTACAGAAGAAAGTCCACCTCCTGATGCCGTGGCTGCCAAATCCACCAGACAGCTTGCGCCCGGCATCGGTGAGAGCCCTCTCCTGACCCAGACTCTCACCTCTACCCCTGCCCCTGCCCTTCTCCCGCCCACCTCCCGAGATATTATTGCCACCCCTGGGACAGTCTCCTTCCCCTTTCCAACAGATGACTCCCAGGGAATGGCCTTTGTGTTTGCCCGTCCCGACCCACCAGGGGCTGCTATCCTCCCTCCGCCGCCCCCTATCGCCCCAGCATTCAGGTCAACCCATCAAGAGCCCCGTCGGGGGTCCGCACCCTGTCTGCCCGTCCCGCTGGGCCAGGGGGCTGTACCAAGGGCCCCATCGGGAAGCAACCAGACCATAACCCCAGCCCCCCATGCGCTGCGAGAGGAGTTGCGGGAGTTCCTAGAAGACGTCCGTGGCTCCCGCAACAAAGTCCAGCTTGCCCTCCAGCGATGGGGGGACTTTAATCAAAATCCTCCGGGCCGCAAGGGCCCTCATGGGGGAGGGGAAAAGGACCGGGAGACAGGGCGCCGCGGCCTACCAGCGGGTCCGCCACTTCCGTGACTCCTTACTCACCTACGGGGTGGGTCACGGACTGCTACGCGGCCCGCCGGGAGCCACGAGCATTCCTGCCGGCGAGGATCCCCCCCAGCCCTCCTCATGGCACCCTTTACCATCGCAACATTGAACACCCGTGGCTGTAAGATGGGTCTCCGCAGGTCCCAGGTGCTCTCCTTCCTTCGAGAGGGGAGGTACTCTGTGGTTTTCCTGCAGGAGACCCATACGGATCCGACCGCCGAAGACAGCTGGCGGCTGGATTGGGGGGACAGGGTCTACTTTAGCCACCTCACAGTTCATACGGGTGGAGTGGCGACCCTGTTCTCCCCCGACCTACGGCCCGAGGTGCTGGGGGTCGCCGAGGCTGTGCCGGGTCGCCTGCTGCACCTCCGGGTCCAAATGGAGGGGCTCGTAGTCAACCTCGTCAACATCTATGCCCCAGCAGCGAGCCCGGAGCGGCTGCAATTCTATCAGCAGGCATCCGCCTTCCTCGGCACCTTGGATCCTCAGGAGTGCCTGGTCCTGGGAGGGGACTTTAACATCACCCTTGAGGAACGGGACCGCTCGGGAACCGAGAGAGCCAGGCCGCCGTGGCCGTCCTCCAGGAGATAGTCGAACACCACTCCCTGGTGGACGTCTGGCGCGACCACCACCCGGATGACGCTTCCACGTTCACCTTTGTCCGGGTGGAGGCCCATCGGTCGCGCCACTCCCGGTTGGACCGCATTTATTTATCACGCTTTCATCTCACACGAGCCCACTCCTCCAGCATCCGGCCGGCCCCATTTTCTGACCATCACATAGCCACCGTGACAGCCTCCCTCTGCGCGGAGAGGCCGGGGCCGGCCTATTGGCATTTTAACAACAGCTTGCTGGAGGATGCGGGCTTCGTGGCGTCCTTCCGGGAGTTCTGGCTGGCCTGGCGAGGGCAGCGGCGTGCCTTTCCCTCGGCACGGCGGTGGTGGGACGTATGGAAGGTGCGCGCCCGGCTCTTCTGCCGTGACTACACCCGGGGCACCAGCCGACGGAGGGATGCAGCGATAGAGCAGTTGGAACGGGAGGTCTTAGAGCTGGAGAGGCGTCTGGCCGCCAGCCCCGAGGATCCACCCCTCTGCGGAGCGTGCCGGGAGAAGCGGGAGGAGCTCCGGAGCCTCGTGGACCATCGGGCCCGGGGTGCCTTTGTTCGATCCCGCATCCGTCTCCTTCGGGAGATGGATTGCGGCTCCCGCTTCTTCTACGCCCTGGAAAAAAAGAGGGGGGCTAAGAAACATATCATCTGCCTATGACTGAGGATGGCACCCCCCTCACGGATCCGGTGGAGATGTGCGAGAGGGCGAGAGCCTTCTACGCAAGCCTTTTCTCCCCGGAGCCGACCGATCCTAACGCTTGCAGAGTGCTGTGGGAGGAGCTCCCGACGGTCAGCGTGGGCGACCGAGACCGGCTAGAGCTGCCTCTCACTCTGGCCGAGTTCTCGGAAGCCCTCCGTCGCATGCCCACCAATAAATCTCCGGGCATGGACGGGCTGACCGTGGAGTTCTACCGCGTGTTCTGGGACGTCCTGGGCCCAGACCTAGTCACCGTCTGGGCCGAGTCTTTGCAGAGCGGGGTCCTCCCTCTTTCGTGCAGGCGAGCCGTGCTCGCCTTATTGCCGAAGAAGGGGGACCTCCGCGATTTACGAAATTGGCGTCCCGTCTCGCTCCTCAGCACGGACTACAAAATCGTGGCAAAAGCCATCTCCCTGAGGCTAGGGTCCGTGCTGGCGGACGTGGTCCACCCAGACCAGACCTACACCGTCCCGGGCCGCAGTATCTTCGACAACCTATATCTGGTCCGGGACCTATTGGAACTTGGGTGTAGGGATGGTCTGTCGTTCGCCCTCCTGTCCTTAGATCAAGAGAAGGCGTTCGACAGGATGGATCACGGGTATCTCCTGAGCACTCTGCAGGCATTTGGCTTCGGACCCAGGTTTGTGAACTTTCTCCGGGTGCTGTACGCTTCCGCAGAGTGTCTGGTAAGACTCAACTGGACCCTGACCGAACCGGTCAACTTCGGGCGAGGAGTACGGCAGGGGTGCCCCCTCTCAGGCCAGCTCTACGCTCTGGCGATCGAGCCCTTCCTCTGTCTCCTCCGAAGGAGGTTGACAGGGTTGGTGCTGAGGGAGCCGGAGCTGCGGCTGGTCCTGTCGGCGTACGCTGATGACGTGCTCCTCATGGTCCAGGACCCGGGCGACTTGGTGCGAGTGGAGGCTTGCCAGGCCATCTATTCAGCAGCCTCCTCTGCGCGGGTCAACTGGGTCAAGAGCTCTGGCTTGGTGGTAGGGGACTGGCGGCAGGCGAGCCCCCGCCCACCCGCGCTTCAAGCCATCCGGTGGAGCACGGGTCCGCTGCTCTATCTGGGCGTTTACCTTTCTGCCACGCATCCCTCTCCGCCGGAGAACTGGCAGAATTTAGAGGGCGGGGTGATAGAGCGGCTCCGGAAATGGACAGGACTGCTCCGGTGCCTCTCCCTTCGAGGGAGAGCGTTAGTGCTTAATCAACTAGTCCTGTCCATGCTTTGGTACCGGCTCAACACCCTGGTCCCAGCCCCGGCTTTCCTGACCAACCTGCGGACATCGATTCTGGAGTTCTTTTGGTCAGGACTGCACTGGGTCCCTGCAGGGGTTCTCCATCTACCTGTGGAGGAGGGAGGGCAGGGCCTCAAATGTCTGCTTACTCAGGTCCATGTCTTCCGCCTCCAGACCCTGCAGAGGCTCCTTTATGGTGCAGGTAGTCCGGCGTGGAGCATACTGGCGCACGCCTTCCTGCGCCGCTTCCGAGGGCTCCGATACGACCGGCAGCTCCTTTATCTCCATCCGAGAGGTCTTCCGCGAGACCTCTCCGGGCTGCCGGTCTTCTACCAGGACCTCCTCCGGACCTGGAAACTCTTTACAACGAGCAGGTCCGTGGCGGCCACCGAGGGGGCAGATCTCCTCGCGGAGCCCCTGCTACACAACCCCCAGCTCCGTTTGCAGGTGGCGGAGTCCCGCTCGGTGCGCCAGAGGTTGGTCCTGGCAGAGGTCACGAGAGTCGGAGACCTCCTGGACTATGACCGGGGAGACTGGCTGGATCCCCTAACCTTCGCTCAGCGCATGGGGCTTTCCAGACCTTGTACTCCCCGACGCATACTTCAGGAGGTGAAGGCCGCTTTGCCGCCCGCTGCTCGGGTTTATCTCGAACGGGTCCTGCATGAGGGCACGCCCCGCCCACCCACTACCCCAGGCCCGCCGGACCTTTTAATTGGACCCCTGCCCCGTGGACCCAACCGATGCCTTCACCCCTTCACTAGAAGCCGGCTGCACGAGATGCAGCCGGTCTGTTTTCAAACCGCGCCAAGAAAACATCTCTACACGCTCATGCTCCACACCCTTCACACCCGTACCCTCATGTTCCGCCCCGATACAAAATGGCGGGACCTCCTGCCACCTTTGGAGAGTGAGGAGCCCCGGTGGGCCAGCCTATATTCCATCTTAGTCCCAAAGCCCGCCGGGGATGTCAGTTGGCGGCTCCTTCACGGAGCCGTGAGCACGGGCGTGTACTTGGCGCGGTTCACCACAATCCCAGACACCTGCCCCTTTTGCGGCGTGAGGGATACCCTGGCACATGTCTACCTGGAGTGTGCCAGGCTGCAGCCCCTATTCCGGCTCCTCACCAATATCTTATTACGTTTTTGGTTGCACTTCTCCCCTCACCTTCTCATTTATGCACTCCCTATCCGTGGCCCCACAAAGTCCCGGGATCTCCTGGTCAACCTCCTCCTGGCCCTAGCTAAAATGGCCATCTACAAAACCAGAGTGAGGAGGTTGGCCGATGGAGTCTCCTGTGACTGTGGGGCCTATTTCCGATCCTCGGTCCGTTCACGTATCCGGGCAGAGTTCCTCTGGGCGGCGTCCTCTGACTCCCTTGACGCCTTTGAGGAGCAGTGGGCTCTGTCCGGGGTTCTCTGCTCGGTGTCCCCGTCCGGTTCCCTTCTTTTGACCCTTTGACCGCACTCCTGTCCCTGTTATTTTATTAGTTGTCCCCTGGAATTTTTTGGGTATCTAGGTCCTGTGGATCCCCCTTTTAGGCTGGGGGGACAGGCTTCGCCCGCCCACTTCCCGGATCCCAATAAGACTACTTTTCTATAGCCATTTGGCCTTGCCCCGTCACAGAGCTGAAAACATTCATAATGATACAAAGACCATATTGGACGTGCTTAATTTCTCAACCTCAAGGTTGTGTTAACATTAGCTTTTTAAATTGACTTACAAAAAGCATAAAACTAAGAATAACGAAGACAATTAGGATAACACAGATTAATGGGATTGATTTGCCAGACTACATGCATTATGATAATCTTGAAATGATGATTTTCTCAGAAATGTAAGGATTACAATCAGATGTCTGGAGGGCAGGCAGCAAGGACTGCATGGAACGGGATCATGAGAGTTCTTATCAGAGTATTTTCAATATGCCAAATTGCTGGGGCTATTTAATTAAGGACAGTAATATGGATCTCTCAAATAAGTTATGTTAATTACCTCATCATTTGTAAATTACATAAATATCTAACAAAAAAGCCATGCAATAGATTTAACAGTTACATGCCACACCTTTGTCATGATTAATACAATACTATAAATTCATGCAGTGCTTAATTAAAATAGCTTATTTTATGGAACCATAAAATGCACCCATATTATGTATTTATATTGACAAGTAAAGTTATAATTCACATTACAAGCAGCACTTAGGCTGAGAATCCACCTATGTTATTTAGGTCTTAATATTTGCTTAAATTGAAATGTGTGTTCAAACATATGAAAATGGAAACACTTTCAAAATTGAGGAAAATGTGTTTTATTTTCCCATAACTAGGAGATTTATAATTTGGGTGCCCCCACTCCCACCCCACTCTGTTACAAATCTTATGAGGTTAAGATAATAGATCCAGAGGCTTTGGCTTATCAGGCCACATTTTCAGAACCTGAGGTAAATTTTTCAGAAGTACCAGAGTGACTTAGAAGCCTAAGTCCAATTTTCAGAGGTGAATTGCAGTAAAAATTATAAAATTAGGATAAATGAATATGAAATTCTTAGAAGAAGTTTAATTTAACTAACTTATAAACCATTTTACAAAAGTTTGGGAAGTTTAACTGAAAAGGTTCTCACAGAGTGAGTCACTGGAAACAAAGCCTCAGTCCAAAGTGAATTTTCAAGCAGTTTACCAGCCATGAAAATAAAAAGAGTCTACTCAAATTACTTATGCAGCCTAAAATTTGTTGCACTTTGGGTAATGTCCCTATGTACTGAAAATTCTCCCTGTAGTTTCAATTCACTATGGTATCCTTCTTTATTTCCTTTTGTAAACTTTGTGTAGTTTTGTAACATGTTCTATGTCAGAGGTAGCTGTAACAGCAGTGGTGGGTGAAGTGATTTTCATTTTATACTTTAATTTATAAAATCTAAGTTCATAACAAAGCCTTTAGGTATATTCAGAACAAACACAATCAATTTAGAAACTATTGCTGGTTACAACAATCCACAGTTTACACATTTGCCTAAATCATCATATTCAGTCTTAAACAGAAGTCAAATAACTCCCTCCTAACGATTATTATTGAGGATAGTTCCACAACTGGCAGCTTTATACTCACATTAGTGTTTTACTGCCTGAGGAGAAAACAATACATAATCATGTTGGGGAAAAAAGAAGAGAGAACCCACAAATTTGATGTTTTCATAATGAGTGCAAATAAATTTTTCAAGAAATTTAAATTGGAGCACCCACAGTTACATCTGGTTATACTTTTTAAGCATCACTAGCCTCTCTCTGCTTCTTCTTACAATACTGACACTCTCCATCTGAGAGCCAATAAGCTAACAGCATCCACAAAAACTCGCACACAATGCAAGTCATCAGAGTAAACTGCTTTTCCTCACACCATGATCTTTCTGTTTTAAAAAAAGATGTTACTTCACCTCATCTCAGCATCACTGAAGCAGGATGCAATGTAACTAGTAACCACTAGCTTTGCTTTCTCTGTGGAAGTAGAATTTGAATACTGTGCAGAATCCTGAAAATGGCATGGAGAAGACAAAAAAGAAAAGTGCAAAATTCCACTATTTCTCCTGCTCCAACTCAGTACTCCTTCTTCTAGTACTTTCTGCATAGTTTCCTCTTATCCCCTTTGTCTGTCTACATAAGTGATGTAACTGCGGAGAGGACTAGAAGAACAATATCTTGCCCACTTCCCCAAACCTCACTGTGCTATATTTAGAGGCTCCCTTTACAATGATTTGGTGAAGGGCACCCTTTAAAACAGGAACAAAAAATCTGCCGTCCATAGCCCATACCCTCCTCTGCTTCCTCTCCGGCCTTTTCTTCTAGCCACATAGTGAGATGAAAAGACCAGGCTATCTCCAACTAATATGAGCTCTTGGCATTCAGCAAACACTTGGGTATATTCCAAAAAGCCCATCCCATTAAGCTGGCCAGCATTTTTGGAGTTTTACCTGCTCCTTTATCTTGGGATGCCTCAGTGTCAAAGGTCAGATTGGGCCAGCTAGTGCTGGCTCAGTGAATCAGTACATTTCGTGGTAGCTGCGATCATCTGTTCCAGATTCCAAGCTTTCATTTTAAAAAAAAGTCTCTAGCCCTTAGAATTGTGAAGATAATCTTAAAAATGTCATCTAGATTTGAACCATCATAGTGTCTCTGTCTGGTCAATGGACAATCTGGAACATTAGTTCAAAGAAGGGTGAACTGCTCCCATTCAGTTGAATGGGATGTTAACCCTGAAGCCTAATGTTGACAATGTAACTGTCACCATGGTTAACTATTCTAAGGCTGATCAAGCCATGCAAGAATGAATAGGGATAATTACATTCTAAAGATCTGCTTACTCTTCTCTGAGTGGTTTCAGAGTAGCAGCCGTGTTAGTCTGTATCCGCAAAAAGAAAAGGAGTACTTGTGGCACCTTAGAGACTAACAAATTTATTTGAGCATCTCTGAGTGGCATCTTCACTTTGGCATCAGAAATGAGAGAAGCTTGGGTTGTAAGTGGAGCTTGGGAAAATATAAACACTTTTTTTTCCACCAAAATGATCTCTAGAATGCTAATAAATATCCCTAGAATATTTTGCACCCTCCCAAACAAGTCAACGTAATTACAATTACATGATGTCTGTGAAATGATTCATTCTCTTCGCATCTTATATGGGAAAACCATACAGTCACTGAAGATACTTGAGAATGGGGAGAACATTACATTCTTTGAGAATACCATGAGTATTACAAATGCCCTAGCTCCCATCAGCATGAGAAACAAAGATGCTCCAAACACAGGTTCCCTCATAGAAATGTTCAGCTCTGCCCACTAAATCAACAGGTCACCCCAGAAGATTGCTGTTTTGTTCATACCCAATTTACTGTATAATGAAAACAGCGATGAACAATTGCATTCTTCAGCAGTCATTAAACAGAGATTTGGTGCAGTGAAGCTCACTCTAGGTATTGAAGCATTCAAAGTAACAGGTTTTAATGTGAGGAGGAACCATGACGATCATCATGTAGTGTGACGCCCTGACCCCCCAATATAAGATAAGCAACTGATTTTCACCCAATGATTTCTGCATCTAGTCCACTCACCTGCAGCTGAATTTAAGCACATATTTTAGAAAGTCATCCAGCCTCAGTTTAAAGAGCCTAAGTGATGGGGAACTGATCAGCATCAAAGCCCTTACAAAGAAGCTGGGTCCCACAGTGACCAGCCTGCAACCATCCTACTGATTGCAGCAAGAAGCAGCTACACGTTACAAATGAGCCTTCCTTGAAATTTAATAGGTACATCCATCTTTACCCTAGCCTGAAATATAGATTTCTATATGTTAAAATGAACACAAACTGCAGTTGAACTAGATGAGAAGCCAGTATGCAATAAGGTGTTCCACTCTGCTGTTCAACTAAGTAGACAATATTTGTGTCTGCTATTGTCTATGAAGTGCCATATTCTACAGCATGATACACTGATTTGTTTCTAACCTTATTACATAAACATTCAATGATCACATTTAAAAAAATCCAACATTTTCAATCCTTACTCCCTTTAGCTGCAGTTATGGACACACAGTATAGTGAATCACAACACAACAATTCTAACAAGGTCAATACAAGAAGGCTGGTTTGGGCTTATTTCCTATATAACTATCATGAGTTATTAAAACTCACTGTAGGTATCATTTATACCAACATAATATTTTCACGACAACAGTGGATAAAGCCATTTCAACCAAACAGAGCATATATACACAGTTCAGACTAGCCTATTATCTGCAATATCATCATCCTTGTAGGTGGGAAAAAAGAGATCATCAGTATGCAGACAGAGGGAAAAAGGAAAATTTATCAGAAGTAAATGAGAACACAGAAATATTTAATCACTCTGAGCTACTTTTGCAAGGGAGAGCACAAAAGTTGTGCCCATAACAGTGAGCGTGAGACCTAGTACAACTCTCAGTAAAGTCAATTGATGTCTTTCCTTTGACTTCAATGGGAGTTGAATGACAAGTCTAAACTTATATAGATTGTATTGTGTGTGCAATACTAGCCATGCATTTATACTTTATTTCATCAGAAGGAGAAAGTCAAGTATGATTTCAGAGAGACACAGTGGGTGAAGTAATCCCTTTTATTGGACCAACTTGGTGAGAGAGACACATAAGAAAAAGCAGGAAATGGTTTAATAATTACACTATTACCAAAACAAATAATTTCATTGAAAGCTAACAGCAGTTTGCAATGGTAATAGAGAATTCAATCTGGCTTTTAAAGGTACTTCCAACTGTTCAGATTTATCTCTTAAACACGTTGGATTTGGATGCTACCACAAGATTATTTTTGAGGTTATTTGTGGGGTTCATCCAGATAATTAGATCTGAATCTTTTTGTTTGTTTCTTTTGCTTGTAAGCTTTTCGAGCCCCTGATAGAAGACTCTATATGAAGGGTCCTGAGTTCAACAGATCCCTGATCCCTGCCACACTCCACCTCTGGCCTGCCTAGTCCCTACAGATCTTCCTCTTCTTCCCGCCACTTCCTAGCCTACATGGGCCTTCTCCACTCATACTTTCAGGTTGTATACAGATTCAAAGATTCCATTCAGAATTCCCCACTAATCTTCTATGGTATTTTATGCTTTGCTTTATTTATTTTTGCATACAATGAATTACTCTATTCATTCCATTAGTGAATTCCCCACTAATCTCATTAAGGGCTTTTGTATGCATAATGCTTTGACTGCCTCTGCACAGTATACACTGTCTTACAAAATTAACAGCCAAAAGGGATTACATAAAGACGGGTGGAAATAGTTAAGACACACAATACACTGAAGACCGTCTAGCTACTAAGAGCTTGTGTGATGCCTTCCATTTATATACTGAAATTCCTACCATTGTAGGACAGCCCTATTTATGCTGTGCCACATACATTTCACTTAAACAGCGAATCACCCGCAGTTACGAGAGATCAGATAATGTAGAAAAGAGTCAAGTATCAGAGGTAGCCGTGTTAGTCTGTATCCCCGAAAACAACAAGGAGTCCGGTGGCACCTTAAAGACTAACAGATTATTTGGGCATAAGCTTTCGTGGGTAAAACACCACTTCTTCAGATGCATGGAGTGAAAATTACAGATGCGGGCATTATATACTGACACATGAAGAGAAGGGAGTTACCTCACAAGCGGAGAACCAGTGTTGACAGGGCCAATTCGATCAGGGTGGATGTAGTCCACTCCCAATAATAGATGAGGAGGTGTCCATTCCAGGAAGGGCAAAGCTGTTTTTGTAATGAGCCAGCCACTTCCAGGCCCTATTCAAGCCCAAATTAATGGTATTAAATTTTCAAATGAATTTTAGTTCTCTGTTTCTCTTTGAAGTCTGTTTCTGAAGTTTTTTCATTCAAGTATAGCTACTTTTAAATCTGTTATAAAATGTCCAGGAAGAAGATTGAAGTGTTCTCCTACTGGCTTTTGTACGTTACCATTCCTGATGTCCGATTTGTCTTCATTTATTCTTTTACATAGGGACTGTCCGGTTTGGCCAATCTGACACATGAAGAGAAGGTAACTCCCTTCTCTTCATGTGTCAATATATGCCTGCATCTGTAATTTTCACTCCATGCATCTGAAGAAGTGGTTTTTTACCCATGAAAGCTTATGCCCAAATAAATGTGTTAGTCTTTAAGGTGCCACCAGACTCTGTTATTTTTGTAGAAAAGAGTGATGCTACCTGGTCAAGCTCATCTGGTAGCATTAAGAAATACAGGGAAATATTTACAACACAGCATGATACCATTATGCTGTGCAGCACTGTACAATCTCTATTTTACTATATGACATCAGTTAGGTCTTCTGAAGTCATCACCATGGACACTGGTGAGTCATCCTCTAAGCTGAAAAAAACAAACATGTCTCAAAGGAAAGAACAATCTCAGTAAAATTGTAAATGGCCATTTTCATATGCTCAGGCTGCAGATACAGAGGGAGAAGGAAAAATGTGGTCCCACAATTCAGATCAGTGGCAATCACCTTTTGCATGTTCGATAAGCATCTTTCCTAATGTGAAGTAGTGATGAACTGTGCAATACTCAATACAATGGGAAATGGGGATGTAAGTCTCCACCTGCAGAAGTGAAAGGTCACAGTACAGTTGTGGCAAATCCACAAAACCCTTTGAGGAACTCAGACACGGACAGAGTGCAGATGCAGCCACATTCAATCAGATCATCCCCCTAATGGAGCTGTTGCATAAAGGAATGGCAAAGGTCAGGGAAAAACATATAGCTGGTGCAAGGGTATGAGGCTTGTAGACTGCCTGTCCACCTCCATACTTAAACAGTGGCTTGGAAAGCCAGAAAATCATAGTGTGAATATTATTGCCCTGCTGCTGACCACATTATTGCCCTGCCGCCAAACACAATTCATGCTGTTCACAGACATATGCAAAGAATCTGATGTAACCAGGGCAGACCGTTTCTCATACAAGAAATGTTAAGACACCAGAACCTTTAAACATACACAAAGATCTTTTCCATCGACAATCAGATGTACCTATTGGTGGATCAGACAATACAATTTGGTCCGGCTTACAGGAAGCTGGGCAACAGCAATCCCTTCCTTATACCCAGTGAATAGGCTTGTTGTGTTGCTGACATGTCTAATGACTATTTCAAAGAGGAAACTTTAAGTACTGAGACAGCACATTAAAATATTGGCCAGAGAGAATACTGGCCATTGTTTGCCAACAATATTAATTGCTCAGTGCTACTAGATGAATGGTCATGAGAGCTGGGCAGGAAACAGTTTTCTCATCCTGCAAGAGTTTTAGTTTTTGAAAATTTTTCCATCCCAACACAGGACAAAATGTCAAAATTTCAAAACTTTTTCATGAACTGATGAACCAAAAAAATTTCAGATCAGCTCAATCAGAATGTTTCATTTTGATTTAGACTTTTAAAAAAATTAACTTTTAAAAAAAAAAGTTAACTACTATACAGCCTGAAGATCAAATTTTTCTCATGTTGACTTGCATACCTCCATCTCGGCCCATGGTTTGGCAATGGGGCATCCCCTCTCACGTCAATCATATAGTTCTATAAGAAGGTTTCACATGCAATTTTTAAAATTAATTTTAAAAAAATACCCTTTGCTCTGTAGAAGAGTTTTGCAGAGACAGTTCTCAGCATTTAAAAAATTCTTAATTTCAAGTGCCAATATAAATAAAAAAACAAAGAAGAATGGCATAAATTAGGGTTGTTGATTAATCACAGTTAACTCACGCGATTAACAAAAAAATACTGTGATTAATTGGAGCTTTAATCACACTGTTAAACAATAGAATACCAATTGAAATTTATTAAATATTTTGGATGTTTTTCTATTTTTTCCAACATATTGATTTCAATTACAACACAGAATACAAAGTTTAAGGTGCTCACTTTATATTTTTATTACAAATATTTGCACTGTAAAAATGATAAACAAAAGAAATAGTATTTTTCAATTCACCTCATACAAGTACTGTGGTGGAATCTCTTTATCATGAAAGTGCAACTTACAAATGTAGATTTTTTTTGGTTACATAACTCCACTCAAAAACAAAACAATGTAAAATTTTAGAGCCTACAAGTCCACTCAGTCCTACTTGTTCATCAAATCGCTCAGAGAAACAAGTTTGTTTACATTTACAGGAGATAATACTGCCCGCTTCTTATTTACAATGTCACCTGAAAGTGAGAACAGGCATTCGCATGGCACTTTTGTAGCTGGTATTGCAAGGTATTTACATGCCAGATATGCTTAACATTTGTCTGCCCCTTCATGCTTTGGCACCATTCCAGAAGACATGCTTCCATGCTGATGATGCTTGTTAAAAAAATAATGTGTTAATTAAATTTGTGACTCAACTCCTTGGGAGAGAATTGTATGTCTCCTGCTCTGTTTTACCCACATTCTGCCATATAGTTCATGTTATAGCAGTCTTGGATGATGACCCAGCACAAGTTGTTCATTTTAAGAATATTTTCACTGCAGATTTGGCAAAACACAAAGAAGGTACCAATGTGAGATTTTTAAAGATAGATACAGCATTCGACCCAAGGTTTAAGAATCTGAAATGCCTTCCAAAATCTGAGAGGGACGAGATGTGGAGCATGCATTCAGAAGGCTTAAAAGAGTAACAGTTTGATGCAGTAACTACAGAACCCAAACTACCAAAAAAGAAAATCAAACCTCTGTTGGTGGCATCTGATTCAGATGATGAAAATGAACCTGTGTCAGTCCGCACTGCTCTGGATTGTTATTGAGTAGAACCCGTTATCAGCATGGATGCATGTCCCCTGAAATGGTGGTTGAAGCATGACGGGACATATGAATCTTTAGTGCATCTGGCACATAAATATCTTGTGGCGCTGACTACAACAGTGCCATGTGAATGCCTGTTCTCACTTTCAGGTGACATTGTCAACAAGAAGCAGGCAGCATTATCTCCTTCAAATGTAAACAAACTTGTTTGTCTGAGCAATTGGCTGAACAAGAAGTAGGACTGAGTGGACTTGTAGGCTCTAAAGTTTTACATTGTTGTATTTTTGAATGCAGTTTTTTTTGTACCTAATTCTACATTTGTAAGTTCAACTTTCATGGTAAAGAGATTGCACTATAGTAATTGTATTAGGTGAATTGAAAAATACTATTTCTTTTGTTTTTACAGTGCAAATATTTGTAATAAAAATAAATATGAAGTGAGCACTGTACACTTTGTATTCTGTGTTATAATTGAAATGAATATATTTGAAAATATAGAAAACAACCAAAAATATTTAAATAAATGGTATTTTATTATTTTTTAACAGTGTGATTAATCGAGATAAAAAATTTTAATTGTGTGATTAATCTCAATAATTTTAATCACTTCGCAGCCCTAGTATAAATACAAAGCTTTTCATATTCTATCAGGTGTATCCAGTTGATATAGTCTCACATCTTTATAGGGCATAACACACAATGAATAATTATGGCCCTCTGATTTGACAAAAATAAAGTGACTGTCTACTCATCTGTGCAATTTCTTAGTGTAGAACAGTGGTTTTCAACCTGTGATCTGTGGACCTGGGGATCTGTAGACTATGTCTAAAGGGTCAGCAAAAGGCTGTTGTTACCACAGAACAGTCATTTTCAACCTATGGTCCAAAGCCACAGACTATGTTTAAGATTTCCAAAGGGGTCTGGACCTCCATTCAAAATGTTTTAGGAGTCTGCAAATGAAAAAGAAACCTGGTGTAGAAACATACAACCCTTAAATGCATCCCTCAAAGCAACTTTAAATAATAAATTCCTCACTATTTCTGTGAGCTCAAAATTCCATTTAAAAGCAGGAAACTGTGCTTCCCTCCCCACCCAAAAGGTCTCTTTTTCACCAATGTCCATTAAAGCTCTCCTTTTGAAAAACTGAATGCCTTCCATTTTCTTTATGTTTTTTCCCAGTTCAATTTCAGTCACTGCATAACATCATATATTTTAACTCTGCCTTCTTCAATTACCCATCAAAAATGTCCCCACAGAAACGTTCACAAGTTACCTTCAACACTAGCATTCACAGAATCATTTGTTTCATAAAGGCGCTCTTACAGTCACTCCTAGAAGTCAGCTTTAAAAGACAACTAGATAGTCATCCATATTCTTCTCTTGATGTGCAAACGTAACTCTGAGCAAGAAAAATGGAGTTACATTTGCAAAATGAGGGAGGGGAAAAAACTGATCAAAATTTTAGGCACAATCATGTCCGCTGGTAGCTTTAAATTCACTGGGAGTTGAGTGTGATCATCTAAGCGTAGAACCTGGATCTCTGTCATCAACTTTATTTAAAGGTTATTTTTAGGTGTTAATGGTCATAGCAGCAAATTATATGGAGCAAATAACAAGCTTCGGAAGATGATTATGCTTAAATGAAGGCATCTGATGACCACAAATACTAGGACCAAGTATACTCCAATGTTGTTATAATAATAAAGTTAATAATACTTTGTACTTCTACTAAGTAATGCCTTTTCTTCAGAGGCTCTCAAAACCTCACCAATCTGGTGTGATAGAAAAGTATTAATATTCCCATTGTAAAGATCAGTAAAATGAAGCAAAGATCGGTTAAGTGACTTACACATAGCCACATGCCTCATCAGTAGTAGAGCCAGTAGGAGAAGCCAGCAGCACTGATTCCCAGTCACCTGTAATACCCCTTTGGACTATACTCTCCCTCCTATATTGGAAGGAGGAGTGAGATTTTCACAAGCTCTCAGCCTTTGACCTAATTCTGTTCCCATTGAAATCAATGAGACTTTCACCACAGACTTAATGGTACCAGTCAAGCCAGTGCTGAGCACTTATAGAAATTCCCCTCAAAAATTGTGACTATTAACATCACCAAAGTGACCCCAAAATACCACCCAAACAGTACAGATATTTGGTCCCACATTGACCCCTAAGTACTTTTTGCGCATTTGCTCTTGGAATGGTAAAATGGACTGTCATCTCACATAGTAATAGGCTGATCTTAAATAATTTCCCTAGTGCTTGTTCATACAAGGAAAATTTATTCTAGTGACCTTTGTTTCTCAGAATTAAACAGAATAATTAGAAGAACTGTTCTATAATTAAAGGTTTCAGAGTAGCAGCCGTGTTAGTCTGTATTTGCAAAAAGAAAAGGAGTTCTTGTGGCACCTTAGAAACTAACATATTTATTAGAGCATAAACTTTCGTAATAAATTTGTTAGTCTCTAAGGTGCCACAAGTACTCCTTTTCTTTCTGTTCTATAATTGAAACTCCTAGCATGATTATTGGCAGTTCAACTCCAGAGATTTTTACTTTTAATCTACACCTCACAAACTCTGTAATGAACATTACAATTAAATGCACTAGGCAATAATAATATAATAATAATAATAATATGGTGCTGCTTAAGAAGTCCAGTTATATTATTTAGTAAAGTTGAGTGCCATAAACAGACTGCACAAGAGAATAATTTGATTATAATGAATTCCTGACTTGAATTTATGTTTTTGAACTTACTTTCAATGAACATTGTATGAAAAAATATGACTATCTGACTGAGTTACCAATTTTTATTTGAACATCAGCAGGCAAAAAGGAAAAGTGAAACACGTGGAGAATATTCAATGTGACCTTAGCCTCTATAACTGAAATTAATCAGATGCATCCAAGAGTCAAAGTATTATTCTCACAGAACTCTTTTCCTGCTTTCTTTCCCATTGAAGATAGGAGAATATGAAGCTCTCGACAAACGTTCCTTCCTCTCTTTTTTCCCCATTTCACATATAATTAACTTGTGTTTTTTCCTGCCTCAGTTCAACTAGTCTCCTTCTGCGTATAGTATTTTCTGATATGGAGGCACAATAAGGACTCTGTTTAACAGAACCTCAGTGAGTTAGCTACCAGTCAATACATATTCAGAAAGCAACATTTTCTCCTTAGCCTTGTCATGGAATGGATAGCTCTGACTTTCTTCTCTTCTAACCACCAAGCTACATCACACACAAACATACCATATGGCCAATGGGAAATTTAATGTTCCCTAATAGCCACAGGTATATGTAAATAGTATTGGGGTCAGTAGCATTAGGTTAAGGGGTTGGTTGGTAATTATCTCCAATGCTAAGCCAAATGCTTCCATAAAATTGCTATAGATTTACATTAAATGGGGTGAAATCCATAGGATTCTATGCACATTAGTTATAAAAATGTAGCATTTAATAGAGATTTACCACCTATCTATCAAATGTTTTAATGAGTTGTGGAATTCTATAGAAAGGATGAATTTGCTATATTTACCATCAAGTCAAAAGAGTTCATGCCCTTCAGTATCAATCACCGACCACCTCACCACCCCACACAGCCTGGCAGATTGCCAGCTAGAATACAGTTTGGCTTAATCAGGCTGCCAGACCAGGTCATTTTCATTAACTCTTTTGTTAAATTCTGTAGGATGGTTAAGGAAGCTTGTCATCTCTTTTAAATCTATACGACTTTTCCAAAAACAGGGTGTCAAAAATTAGAGTCTTTAAAAAAAAAATGATAGGTTGATGAGAGGCAGTTCCTTCCCACCTGGCTGGCAAATGGGCCAAATTCATCTTTACTGGTACATCATTGAAACTGACAAAGTAATAGCTTGGATGCATTTGGCTCTGTAAACATGCATCCCTCATAACACAAGGCAGGTAGGCCTTAACAACTCAACTCCATGTTCAGTGGTTGCCTTTACTCAGCTTTCTGTGTGTCATAACTCAAAATTAAACAGCTGATGTAGAGCTATGTTTCAAAACAGGTCAATATAAATTTGGTTCTAGCTCCCTGCTTACTCTTATACCTTCCCTTTTTAAAAGATTCTCTCCTCCCATCCTTTAATTCTTCTGTCAGGGGGCTCTCAGCCTTTGCTTAGTGAAACACACCTGGTCTGGCTTCATGGGTGAATCAACAGAGTACCTCTGCACACAGATTTGATACATCTCCCTCTTAGAGATGCAGGATTATGGTGTTAAGTTACTCTCCTCAAAGCCTGAACCCCCTGCTACAGTGCAATATATCTAAAATTCCACTGACTGAAATTTAAAGCTTTACAGGAAATAAAGACACGGGTATAGCCCGCTAACATATACAGTTACCGTTAGGTGGGCTATGGTGCTGGACTTGAACTCAAGGATCTGCGTTCCACTTCCAGCTCTGACACAAATTTCCTCTATTTCTCCCTATGTCCCACTAAGTCGATACAATGGGGATGTTAATGATTCCATGTACCAGAGTGTGCAATGATTCATTACATCTGTGAAACGCTCAGATATACAGGAATAGGGTGGTCATATAAATACCCAGATACAGAGAGAGTCTCCAGGGGAAAAAAATTACAGATTGTACCAAAAATAAGTGTGCTTCTCTCTCGGTGCTGCCTATATGGTCCTGAATAAACCATGGGGAAGGCCTGCAAGACTAAAATGGAGTATCTGAGATGATTAAAAAAGAGCAAGGGCTTGATTCTGTGGCCACAACTTCCTACTGTGTATGCACAAAATTGAGAGAGAGAATACACATACTCACACTAGGCAGGATCAAATTTTTAGTGCACGCACACATGGGAACAATGTTGTGTTTTACAGGTCAAAATCTATTTGTCCAAACCAGTTTAGTGTGTGCAAATTCTAACACTTGCATATACATGAGTTAGAATTTTTAAAGTATGTGTGTTGATTACTTTCAGAGGTAATCTTGCATGTATGGAAATAAAGATCTAGTTGATGCCCAGCTGCAAACATGGCCCCACATCTCTACAAATGGTAATACAGTTCTTTTCATTGAAAAACAAAAATCCAGCAAACTGAAGGACAGCCAATCTTGTTCTGTTTGACTCCTCTATATTCTCCCTGGGATTTCATATGACAGATAATACATTTTTCTGATTTTGGAGAAGAATAGTTACCTTGTCCAAAACTAGTGATGATGTTGCTCACAAACAATGTCAAACTGTAGAGAGCTGTGCTTACCTGGAGCTAAATAGTCATTGAGTATTTTTTCTGATCCCTCTGAATCCTACCTAAAGCTTTAGAAAATCTGAGTATAATTTTTCATCCTGCATATAATTTTAAGCTACTCCCGCCTCACTACTGTATTTTTAAAATTGGAGAATATAGAACTGAATCAAAAGAGAATGGAATGGGAACTGTGAATCACTAAAATGAGTTTAGAATTCATACCAGGAAAAAAAAATCTCAGAGAAGCTTTAATCTCAGTAACTTCATTATGTTTAACATTTTTCCCTATTCATCTCCAGAGCTATGAATCTTACCACTGATTCTGGCACTGGTATTATCACTGCAGGTTCATTTAAAGTCAGATTTGCACCTGCTTTCTGATTGCTTGCACCCATTTACAAATGTAAATCAATGAAACCTAGTACATGTTCTCTGTGCTGCACTTTAATTTTGATAGCAATGTATTATTAATGTAATCATCTCGACAGCCTTATACTGCATCAAAAAAAAAATTTGGAAGGGGTTCAGGATACAGAAATTTAATAAGCAGAGTAGTTACTGCACTATATAATACTTTAAATCTGCAATGTAAATAATTGGGCAAATATTCAATATATATTCTATAACTAACTATAGCCAGGCATAACATGTGATTAAGCATAATACAGAAAATCCTTTTCATATAAGACAAAGAAAGTAATGAA
Organism: Dermochelys coriacea; assembly: GCF_009764565.3. Classification (NCBI taxonomy): domain Eukaryota; kingdom Metazoa; phylum Chordata; order Testudines; family Dermochelyidae; genus Dermochelys; species Dermochelys coriacea. The sequence continues at coordinate 282,467,683 of NC_050068.2, forward strand.
AAGACTGTCCCAATGCAATCTGTGTAAATAATTCTAATGATGTTTTACAATATTTCCAGGGACAGTTATTATTGGTTTGCACCATTATGGGGTTTTTATTCTAAAACAAAAGCATTCCCACTCACTAAAGCCTCAGAAATACAGTGCATGTGTTCTACAATTGGGTTGTCCTTTGTAATTTATATTTGGTAAAGGGTAATTACTTTTCCAGAAGAAGATAAGGTAAGGTGCCGATGAGATAACCTTAACATGCTTATTACAAAAGCGAGAGTAACAAAAAGTAATTTTTAATTTTAGAAGTAAATTCTCCTACCAGATAAAAATATTACTGCAAGTACTGAGCTTGTCATTCAAGATAGAATGATGTTATTCCAAAAGTCTTGCAATATTTGAGGTTTGCATTCATTTCTCTTTAGTTCTCCTATAAGAAATGGAAATAAGTTTTCACTTATCATTTATGCACTGCAGCAAACTGTCTAAATGACCTTAATGCTGAGCATTTGGTCCATGCTTTTGTGACTTAAAGAGTAAACTAATTGCAGTGCTTTATCTTTCAGGCTTCAAAGGAATCTACTTGTTGTCTTAGGTCTATTAAAAATGGCACTGCTCAGATTGACAAAACTAAACCATGGGTTGTATTATGGTTCCTGTCATTTCTTGGGTATTGGTACCTTGTAAAATCCTGACTGGTCTCAGTTCTTTCCTTCTTACTTGAAAAATAGCCCATCCCTTAAGAACGTAAGAATGGCCATACTGAGTCAGACAAAAGGGTCCATCCAGCCCAGTATCCGGTCCTACCAACAGTGGCCAATGCCAAGTTCACTCCCTCTGGAGCACCTAACAGATAATGATCTAGTGATCTCTATCCTGCCATCCATCTCCACCCTCTGACAAACAGAGGCTAGGGACACCATTCTTTACCTATCCTGGCTAATAGCCATTAATGAACTTAACCTCCATGAATTTATCCAGTTCTCTTTTAAATCTTCTTATAGTCCTAGCCTTCACAATCTCCTCAGGCAAGGAGGTCCAAAGGTTGACTGTGTACTGAGTGAAAAAAAAACTTCCTTTTATTTGTTTTTAAACCTGCTACCCATTAATTTCACTGCATGAATGTCTCCATGATGACTCCAAGATCTTTCTCCTGATTAGCTGTAGCTAAATTAGCCCCCATCATATTGTATGTATAGTTGGGGTTATTTTTTCCAATGTGCATTACTTTACATTTATCCACATTAAATTTCATTTGCCATTTTGTTGCCCAATCACTTAGTTTTGTGAGATCTTTTTGAAGTTCTTCACAGTTTGCTTTGGTCTTAACTATCTTGAGCAGTTTAGTATCGTCTGCAAACTTTGCCACCTCACTGTTTACTCCTTTCTCCAGATCATGTATGAATAAGTTGAATAGGATTGGTCCTAGGACTGACCCTGGGGGACCACCACTAGTTACCCCTCTCCATTCTGAAAATTTACCATTTATTCCTACCCTTTATTCCCTGTCTTTTAACCAGTTCTCAATCCATGAAAGGATTTTCCCTCTTATCCCATGACAACTTAATTTAGGTAAGAGCCTTTGGTGAGGGACCTTGTCAAAGGCTTTCTAGAAATCTAAGTACACTATGTCCACTGGATCCCCCTTGTCCACACGTTTGTTGACCCCCTCAAAGAACTCTAATAAATTAGAAAGACATGATCTCCCTTTACAGAAACCATGTTGACTTTTGCACAACAATTTATGTTCTATGTGTCTGACAATTTTATTCTTTACTATTGTTTCAACTAATTTGTCCGGTACTGACGTTAGACTTACTGGTCTGTAATTGCCAGGATCACCTCTAGAGCCCTTCTTAAATATTGGCGTTACATTAGCTATCTTCCAGTCATTGGATACAGAAGCTGATTTAAAGGACAGGTTACAAACCATAGTTAATAGTTCCTCAATTTCACATTTGAGTTCAACTCTTGGGTGAATGCCATCTGGTCCCAGTGTCTTGTTACTGTTAAGTTTCTCAATTAATTCCAAAAACCTCCTCCTTAGATCCCACCATATAGCTTGTGCACATCAACTAATGATCTCTGTTAATTCCTATGGGCAAGGGGTGGCATGGTATTTACCGGAAGTAGTTTTCACCAAGTAAATTCATGGTTTGTACCACCCTGGGAAAAACTATTTTGTCCCAGCTTAAGACATATTTTATTTTGAAAACTGTTTCATTGATGACCACCACAGTACTCTTAGTTTTAGTTACATAGTCAAATTGTGGTTATATACAGCATTAGATTCGTAGATTAAATTAGGATTGTACAACTAAAAAATAAAAATGAGTTGGCATAATACTAATATACACAGTTATCATATTGAATATTGGAATGTCTATATACATTCTGATTTGGGTATTTTCTCAAGGAAGTTATACAGATCTTGACTAATATTCTGTTTTCAATATTATACAGACAAAAGACAAAAACCATCTGATTATATGAAAACGATAATAATGCTAAATTGTAGGCTTGAAGCATTAAGCTATCAGAAGCATGCAGAGCTGCAGACTACCAGTCCTGGTCCATTTGGCCATGTAGCATTCTGTAGCAGAAGACCAACTTTGATGTAGTAGATAGACAGAGCCTATTCCTCAGTTCTGAATGGCTGTATCCAAAGTTTGAAAAGATTCCTTCTATGCTTGATGGACATTGATGCAATTAGTTTTCCCAGTTTCCTGGTTTATCTGGGTTTAAGTCACCAGCACTCTGCCATAAGCTAGTTTTTCCCAGGAAATTGCCTAGGGTGAAATTTAAATCTTCTCTGGGGGAAGTGGGAGATAGGTAATGTAACTAGAATATATTTTATGTATTATATTAGAGTATACTTTATATATTATGGCTCTAACCTCTGGACACTTTTTAAATTAGCTTTTCATAATTAGGTTTAGAAATATATATATTGTTGCTGGTTGAACTTTGTGTTAATTTGCTTCAATTCAGCAGGCTGGGCCTCTTCTGAATGGCAGTTTATGAAATAAACTTGTTTATTACTGTATTACTGAACTGATGATAAAGGCACACCATCTGATACTCATGGCACAGAAACTGATTGCTATTTCATGCTTCAGGGCATCAACTCATTGCAGAGGTTATAATAGAATTCACCCCTCTCACGTACAGCAGCATACTATTTGCTAGGTACATTATTTACCTTACAAGATTTTACCTTCCTTGAAACAATTAGGTATTGGCCATTAAGGCCTCAGATCAGCAGAAAACTTAAGCATATGCTTAACTTTAAGAATATACTAAAGAAGTCAATGGAACTTAGTTTGACAGTGTTTTTCTGAATTGGGGCCTAAAGCCCCGATCAGGAACTGGCCACTGCTAGAGACCAATGGCCTGATTCAATATGGCAAACTTTATAGTTTCTATGTTACTGTTGGGCACATATTTCCTTCACCCTCAATGAGACTGAATAGCTGGAGTCTTAGGCGTGGAGAGGCCAAAGATCTGAGCCCTTTGTGTGAGATGCTGAATTCCTTTTGAACCCATTGTGAGATGAGTGTGCTCAGCATATCACAGAATCAGATGCACAATGGCATAAGCAAACTGATGCGTGAGAGATGTGTACCAGCCATTCAATACCATTTGCCTCCATTCCTTAGGCAAGAGAGAGACAGCCCTGCAGAATTTCTGAGATGTATAAAGTTCACCCTGGGAAAGGACAGGGGCACCTTAACAGTAAAAGCAGCCAGAACACAATTTATTTTCAGATGAGACTGAGGTGTATGAGGTAGCAGCCCCTGCATGGCCTGCAGACCAGTTATCTAACACTTCACTGAAAACATCCTTGCCTGTGCCTCTGGGAAACCAGCTCAAGAATAGATGATAACAGAGCTGTGTGCGCTGCCAAGATGAACAAAATAGGTTTTTTAGACACTTGCATACACAAACACACATAACAAAATGCATGCACATTTACTGGAATTGCATGGGCAATCAGTCAATCATCTAAAGGTCATTGGTATGGGTAAACATACCTATGAGATATATATTTTAGACATACAAACATGCACACATTTTTATGTGTATTTGCATGTGTAGGAGCATGAAAACTTGATCTATGAAAACCTGTGCATCTTCGTAAATTTTGGCTACAAATAACTGAAAAAGTGATCACTGATCCAATGTGCTTGAACAGTGGCAAGTAAAATCTGTGTTATTTCATTCATTCTCTAGTTTCCACAACTCTGCCTCATTCATTTTCTTGATGTTTTTCTTTTCTTTGTTTTATCCAAGACTTTGAAGCTTCAGAGTAGTATTGGTAGCTGGAGGGCTTAGAAATTAATTAAAAATAAGAGAAAATATTAAAGCCTAACATTGTGGGAACTTTTTTCCCTCCAAATATATACATTTTACTACTTGAACCAGAATGTGTACTGGATATTATTAGCAATGTTTGTTGCTCAGTGAAACATTACATGCACATGTAGGATAGCCACCAGATAAGTGGGATTTGGTGCCTAAGGGGTCATAATCAGCACAAAGCATAATCAGCATTTTCTTTTCTTTCTTTATGGATGCAAGAGACAGTGTATTTGGAGGAGATACTTGTGTGGGAGGGAGAGGAGGGGAGGGAGTGCAAACATAAGAGCTGATGAGAGGGTAGCACTGGCTTTAGGTGTAGAGGATGTATGTATTGGGAAGAAGGAAAGAGTGGATGAGGGAATAGAGAGACTGTATTTTAAGGGCAACGGGAGGACAAAGAAAGAGACTGAGATCAAGTGAGTGAAGGAGACACTGAAGGGAAGGGAATGATTAAATCATTGAGGAAGAGAGAAAACAATGCAGGGGAAAGAAAGAGGAATAGCAATAAGGAAGGTGGAAGGAGATAGAAAGAAAGAGAACCGACACTAAAATATGGAGGAAAAGATGAGCCACGATAAACAACAGAAGGAAAGAAAAATATGGAGTGAAAGGGAAAGGGGCAGACAAAATAAAATATAAAATAAATTGTTTCTCTGACTCGTAAAGAATCCACTAAATGGCAAGTATTTTAAAATCTGTAACACCATAGCCACTCCCACCCCCGCTGCCGCCCGCACCCCTGGAATCTTTCAGTATTCACTGAGCTACTCAAAAAGATATTTTCTAGGCCACTCGCACTTGCTAGTACAGTCCCATATACATTTCCTATTTATTGTATTTATTTCTATTTATAAGAGATGTCTGCCATTCAACAGATGCCGATCTGGGTACCTTTCTAACAAAGTCACAATTTCATCAATATCATAAGCATCTTAACAACAAACAATGGACTGACCATCACACTATGAACACCTCACTCCTATAAAGTTCTATAGGGCAACTAAAGCTACAAAGGAACAAACATTCCCACACTCTTTCAGGAAACTTTATAGAGGTCATCACAGAAAGCACCTTCACAGCTGCTCACTCCTACTTATCATGAGAGGTCAACAGCTCAAGCACCTCTGTAAATGGCAGCGTGGCACAAGCAGAGATGTTGTCTCTCGTTTAACTAAGTTCAACCCCTTCAGGGCTTTCCAGGTCAAAAAAACAAACAAACCACCAACTAGCATCCTACCCAAATTCAAATGCAGGTTCCAGATCACTGGTGGTGTGGGCTGCTAGTGTAAAACTGCTATATAAATGGCAGCCACATTCTGCAGCAGCAGCAATGTCCCAGTGGTTTCAAGATGAAACATCATGCAGAATTACTTAGTCTGATCTTGAGGCGTCAAAGGCTTGGATAAGCATAGCAAGGTCTATCTCCAAAATCAACAGTGCTACTCTGTTCACCAAATGTGGAAATATATAAAAGTGTGTTCCTTGCTGTGGTTGCTACCAGAATACTCAGTCACAACTTTTGATGTAACCGAATCCCTGTGTGGCAAACAAATGGTGATCTCAGTCCTGGGTGCTAATGTAACACCGACAGACCACAGTCATCTGCGGGTGGGATTGAACCTGGGACCTCTGGAGCTTAAAGCATGAGCCTTTACTGCAGAGCTAAAAGCCAACTCGCTGTTAGCTAAGGCTGTAGAGCAGACTCATTTTATCTCTCTCTTTAAGTGCTCTCAGTGCCACTAGATGGGACAGAACACCACACCCAGGAGGTGTGGGGGTTACACTAACAGTATAACCATCAATTCCAATTCTTCTGGAAGATTCCCTATGTTACCAGTGTTGTCTTCACCTATCGGGATTGGGAAGATTTACCTAGCTATCTCTCCCTTCAGGTTCCAAAAATACCACATTATATTTCCACATTTAAACAGTTCCATCAGTTTTACATCCCTCATTCTTGCAGTGCACATGGACTCCTGATTTGTGGATGTCTCAGGTCTTCCTCACTCTCTTTGGCATTTGGGAATTTTAGTTCATATCTTATTGCTTTAAGCCATCTAAACTCATTCTTTTTTCATCCATGCATGTTGGGAAAGGGCTGCTCTAAGTTCTCCAGTTTTAAATCTCTTGCACATTCACTACATCAGCTTTTGATGTTCAGCCATTTGGTCTTTTGCATGTTTTTCCTCATTAACACTGAATTTCAGAATCCCCTGGTGAATAATTAGCTAGGGTAGTATCCTTAACTCTCACATATATATATTTTTAATTTGACATTTAAATGAACACCGCATTATCGTGGCTCCCCTCAAAAGTGACATACAATACTACGCGTGAGTTACACAGGAATACAAGCACAGAAAGTCAGTTTTTTAGGTACACTGCACAAAACTGCTAAGTTACTTAGGGAATTAATCCTATTGCACTGCTCAAGGAAAAGCAGATTGAAAACGGGCCCAAAAATAAACCAAAAAGAGGGACGCTGTGACAAAGAAGCAAACAACATTTACTCAAAATAATATTTGCTAAACTGGGGAATGCCTATGGGGAGATCCACTTTGCATGACTAGCTGTAATGCAGCTAATATCCCAAACTGACACTGACTCTGGAAGCATTTAGGTCATATCGTCACTTGAATGAAAAATTTGTCAGCAATTTCTCAAGCGTACTGTGTGACGTCACCTCCCTCAACATCAGGCGTGTTTCCTTGTTCGACCAATTCCATAAAGCTACTTATTATGGTCAAAGCAAACAAAACCCCACTTGGTACTTCTTTTATTTCCATCTTACAATAGTATCTCAGAGTAGTGATGAAGTACCAAATTTTAGCTCAAGCCCACAGCTTCAGATCATGTTTTAACTATTTTGGTGGGGGGAGCACAAGATTTAGACAAAAAGGTCAGACAGTAAGGATTATGCACAACTGTGCATTTCATTTGTGCGTGCAGCTCGCATAGGTGTGGATGTGCTCATTCAAACATTAATGTAAATGCAGAAGTTATTTGCATACACAAATTCTGTACTTTAGCCTGTAACACTATTACTTTTTAATAGTAATTTTACAATGTGTAATGTGCAATCTTTACAAAGTGCCAACTACACTGGACACGAGGTGACTATTATTAGCCTCATTACACAAAAGGGTAAATTAAAGCAGAGAGGTTAAATAATTTGCCCAGGATCACAAAGCAAGTCACCATTAGAACACATGAGTTCCTGACTCCCTGTCCTGTGCTCAGACCATCCATCCACATAGCCTCTCTCATATTAAGTGTAGGGAAATATTGCAACATCACCATTTGCAAATGTTAAATATGTAAAGGCGACTCCTGTATGTCATCAAAAGAAGGTGCCCCAAGCCAAATCTGAAGTCGAGGCTCAAGCATGTGCTCACAACCACACAAAATTTTACAATTTTGCTTAATGATGGTTATATAGTCATGTACTCAATGCCATCCCCACAGGGATTTACAATACAGCAAAGCCATGTAAGCATCTGCTCCTACTCTCTTCCCACAGCTGTGACACATCTATTTTATATGACATCTTCTGTGAAGGCTATGGCACACTGACCAGTAACCCCCACTGCACCCACTCTAATGTTTTCTGCTCTGCTCCCTTTTCTCAGTATCTTCTGAGGAAGCTGTGTGGCCACTCCATCATCATTCTTTTGGGGGACCCTCTTGCTAGACCTGCTGATCCCCAAATCTGGGAAATGTTTTCTGGGAAAGAAGCTGGCACTTCCTTCAGACTGAGCCCCCCATCCCCTGCATGTAGTTTGGGAAACACCAGGGGATGTTGGAGCAGGAACCTCTGAAGAGCTAGGCTCAGGTTAGCCAGAGGCTGTACCATACTCCTTCAGCCAATACCTGACAAGCTTTTCTAAAAGTAATGGGACAGGCCTCCCTCTGAAGACAGCAGATAGAGGGAGCAACTGTCCAATACCCAGTGAAGATCTCAGGAGTGCCCACCCTCCAGGTGCATAGAGAAGTTTTCAGAAGAAAAGTATTCTGGATGGATGCATGAGGGTGCAGGGGTGTGTTACCTTTTGGCAAACCCAGTTGAAACACTGGGCTCCCAATGAAACCCAGCTCTCTCAATTTTTGGTTCCTTTGCAAACCACTTTCACAACCAGAGCACTGTGCTGAACCATTCTTGAGGCTCTGAAGCAAGACAATTGCAAATCAACTTCAACACACGTACACACACACAGATGAGAATAATGTGAGAAAGACTTTGAGTCTTAAAACATCAGGATTAGTGCAACAAACTAGACCTGTGTAAAATTAACACTTTGGATATACTTTTAGGGATAACAATTAACTCTGATCATAGTGATTGACAAAATCATTAATGAATAAGGTAAAAAGAGAGAGGGGCTCACTCCCTCCTTCTAATTAAAGTCTTTAAAGAATAATTCCAATTGCTTGCAGAGAATACATATTGCCATGGTGATTGGTATAAGTCTAGAATGAACTTTCCTTTGGTTATGGTGGCTGCTTTGTGTACACAACCAGTAAACTGCTTCTTTATATGTCAGGCCCAGCTCTGGAATTACATGACTCAAGCACTCTAATGACAACTCTGATATGGTGACTGAAGTGTCAGAAAGTACGGAGCACTACAGGGTGACAGTGTCATTCTGTTCCCCAAATAAAGGACCTTTTTCAGCCAGGAAATATTTGTATAATGAAAGTTATCTTCTCCATCAGGGAACTGTGTATTTGAAATATTAATGAACATTCTTGATATTATGCAGTTTTATATTAAAACTGATTCTAACAGGAGAGGGAGCTCTCAGTACACCAACTAAGTAGAAGGGGAAGCTATGGAAGAGCACCCTTTCTCCAGGCCAGGGAGTGGAGGCAGAGTTGTGTTCCTCCAGCTCCCCCTTTGCCATAGACTGGGACTTAGGCAGTGAGGTCTAGTGGTCACAGCAGAAGTCAGGAATCAGAGGTCAGTGATGGAGACGGAGTCAGGAGTAAAGCCAAGGATCAGAACTAGAGTCAGAGTCAGAAATTGAGCCATGGTCAAAGCCAGCATCAGAAGCCAGGGGTGGGACATAGAAGCAGGGATCTGGAACAAGACAGGAGGGCAGGAATCACGAACAAGACAGGGAAAAGAGAAGGCAGCGTCCAATGTAGCAGCCACCCAGGGATTCATCTAATTGCTCAGACAACTTCCTGTGCCACCTCCTGCCTTAAATAGTGAATCTGAGCCAACCAGAGAGGCCAGATGTTTCCTCCAATTCGGCACTTCATGGTGGAGCCTATGATGAACCAGCCTGCTAGTCCTGGCAAGCTTCTGGGTGATGACTGTTGACTGAGGATTACCTGGGGATCTGTGAAGGAGGGTGTGAGACCCATGATCTCTCATACTTTTATTTTAACCCTTATATGCAGGGTTTTAAGTGAGCGTGGGGGTGGTATTATCTCAACAATTGCACTTCCTCTGCAAAAACTCCCAGCATTCCCATTTGCTATAGCCATGCTTTTTCTCTCTCTCTCTCTTTTTCTTCAATCCTTCTACTCCTCCTTGCTTCTGAAAGAGAGAAAGCATGGACTGCAAATTCTGCTAGATGAAAGATTTCCTGCTGCTCCCCTCTCCACCCACGGTCTTATTGCTGAAATGGGGTAAGAAGGGCTCTCCACTCTCACTTTTGAGTGCAGGGATATAGGAGAACTCCATACTTTGTGTCTCCTCACAAAAGTGTCTCTTCTCTCTCTCGATTTATTCATTTTTAATTTCTTTAATTTTCTCTTTTTTTGTTTTTATTCGAGAAAAGGCAATTCAATCAAAACCCCTGCATCCTGCCTTTACTTTACAATTGAGCATTTAAATGCCCAGATCAGGACAGTCAAAACAATCGTTTCTAGATGGATGCTAAGCTGAACTAATCAGGTGCAACCATAAATATAGACCAGCTATGATTTCAGAACTGCTGTAACACCGTCTTGCTATGCACTTCATACATCAAATATAAACAATATGCACAGGGAGCACTCAGAGTGTTGGGTTCTAATACCCCTTATGGTCAATCTGAATGCCAATGTTAATCGCAAGCATAACCAGCTTTGCTCCTGATCTTACAAATCACGATTAGTGGGCCTGTCAAAAATATATGCATTGTTAATAAAAGCAACATCTACCTCCCATAAAAGGACTGCAGGCTTGTTTTTGCTTCATATGTTCATATTAATTGTACAGTACTGCCAGAATATGAATGCAATCAACTGGTTTTGAAAAAATTCCCATGTAATTTGAAAGCAAACAATAGGATGTTTTTATCCAATATTTCCTTAATTTGTGAAACCTTGGTGTTCTGAAGCTGAAGAAATTAAATAACTTCTCTGATACCAATAAAGGAAGATCCAATAAAGAATTAAGATAACAAATCCAGGGCAAAGGCTTTCACAAAAATTCCCTGAAAAATGCTATTTACAACAGATCTTGACTCAGTGTAATGCTGGCAAATTAGCAATATACAGTAATTCAGGCTCCATTATATAGAGCTACTTCATAGGAAAAAGCACAAAAACAGACAGTGAATTCTACAATATGGTACAACTTTGGTATCCTGCAGGGGACATGATCTTTTCTAAAAACAAACCAAAGCCGAACAACTGGGAATTAACCTTGTCAGAAAAAAAAACAGTATAAATTGCATTTTTTTCTGAGACACTGAGCCACAGTGCCACAGAAGTGTGCCCTTAGAATCCCTCATTGCCCACTGGCAAAGGGCTCACTGCCATGTAACAGCAATTCTTATCAAGCCTGACCAACTCTCTAAACCTAACACTTTGCTGTCGGGGTATTTATCTATAAAGAATGTTGTGTAGGGTATCAAATGAAAATGAATGGCATGCCAGTCATCATGGATGTTGCATGATGTATGTTAACTGAAAAGTTGTATGTCTTTATTGAAAACATGTTTAAAAGCATGTAACAAAGCAGGGTGGATTGCCAGCTTTCCCCAGGCAAAGGAATGTTGACTTACCTGTTCGCCTTGGTCTCAGCTGAGAATCAAATATTATGAAACCAACACAAAGGATGCTTCATTTGCATTTTAATGAAACAGAAAAAGCAAGTTAACAAGAGGATTAAAAAAGCAGAATGTTGTCAGCTCCCAACGGTTAACTGGACTATAAGAAGGGGAGAGAACTCCTTTATTATCCATCAGGGGACAAAAAGAGGACAACGCTCTTTGTCTCTTTGAATGGTGGATCTCTTACCATGGGGGTGAATGATACTGCAAGGTTTCTTTAAGGAAGAAACTTATCTTAGTCAAGGATTGTAGCCTGTTGAGTTATGCTTTAGTCACCATTACACTTTTGTTTAATTTGTAACCATTTTCTTTTTCCATTGTCTCTGCTTAGTATCCCTTAAATCTCTGTTCTTTATTAATTCCTGTTTTACATCTCAGTGCTGTTTAGGTAAAGTGAGATGTGCATCCTCTGCTGTGCAGACAGGCTGGTGTGCATTCTGTCTCTTTAGGGACAGGAGACTTGCTAATTTGTGTGACGGGGCTGGATGTTGCAGGGAGACACTTCTAGGAATAGAAGTATACCGATGGTTAACCTGAAAGACAAAGTTAAGACTGGCAGAATCCTGAGGAATCTGTGGGGCTGCCTAATAAGAAGTTGTCACAAAGGGTATGTCTATACTGCAATAAAAAAATCATAGCACTGAGTCTCAGAGCCCCGATGAGGGCTCAGGCTGTGGGATTAAAAACAACAGTGTAGACATTTGGGCTCAGGCTGGAGTCCAGACTCACCCCCTCGCGAGGTCTCAGAGCCCACACTCTAGTCTGAGCCCAAATGTCTACACTGCAATTTTATAGCCCCAAAACCCAAGCCCAATGAGCCTGAGTCAGCCAATCTGAGCAGCCACAGCCATGCTGCAGGTCTTCTGTTGCAGTGTAGACATACCCTCAATTTAGCAGAAACCCCTCTGTTTAAGTCAGTTGGCTAAAGTACCTGCCAAATTCCACAAAACAACAGCTAGGGGAAGGGGAAGAATTATATGTAGCCCAGTGGTTAGGGCACTCATCCATCATGTAGCAGCCCCTGGTTCAATTCCCCCCTTTGCTTGATGAGGAAAAGGGATCTGGAGAGGGATCTCTCAGCTGAGTGCCCAAACCACTGGGCAAAAGTCATTCCCTCTCTGGTTCAATAAAAAAATTAATCATCAAATACAAAGTGGAATGACTTCAACTACAGAGACAGAGACCCACATCAGAACATCTCATGACTTTTTCCTTTGTGCTTGTGGGCCTGAGTGTCCATGTTGCAGTGCAGTACTACAGGCCTTGCTCATAATCAAGGCTGACTATGTACTAGGTAGAGGTGGAAGTTGAGAGGCCAATTCCTTTCTAAAAGCTAGACTGTGTCCAATTCCTGCATGGGACTGTGGAGTGTGGTGGGGGGGTAAAAGGAGGTAAAGTGGGTTAATAAGGTATAAAGAGTTACTTGTCACAATTGTCACAACTACAGTCCTTGCACTCACTGGGTAAAAGTCACTCTTGACCATAGAACCTGCATGAAGCCTAATCACCACCATAAAGGCCTATATGGGACTTCAATGGTGCAAAAGGCTTGGGATGGGGAGCAGAAAGGAGTGTATTGTACCTAGAGAGTGCAAGGACTGGTTCCTGCTGAGAGCTGTTGTCATACCGGAAGAGGCAGGGAGGAGGCAAGGGCCAAGGTAGAGTGGGCTGGCTGCAAAGTGGAGTGCCCACTGCACCCTATTAAGCTGTGCACCTGGGAATTCAGAGAGAGACAGTGCCTCCCCGAGCTCCCTGCTGAGCCAATGTCTAATAAGCACCAAGGAGTCTTAAATGAAACAAGCTTCATTTCTCCCACACTCATTCTAAAGGTTACATTGACCTTTAAAAACTAGGTACAGCGATTTTGGTTTTGCAAAGATTAGTTTATGTAGGGGAAAAAAATCAAGAAAAAATGTATATTATGATCTTTATGAAGTGTAAAGATTAATGAAGTTATTCTTAGAAAAGCAGTTTTCTTCCACGTGTTAAATGTCATTTAAAGTTCATTTGTATGGAATATGCAGCATTTCACTTCTAGGTTCAAATCTACCACAGGCTGATAGCGACTGCCTTTGAGGGACTGTTGTTAGCCTCCATCCAATTCCCACTAGAAAACAGTACATATAACATAGAACTACCACCGCAACTAGATTAATTAACAAAAGGACAGAATGGAAATTATACCACCCTGTCTTTCCTGCGGATGTCCCCTTCCAGTTCAGTTCTAAGGGTAGAATGCAGAAGGGAATCTTGGACTGTCACCACTCATACAGTTCCTATTCTGTCATCCACCTCTATTTGAAAGCGGGTACAAATAAATGACAAGTAAAGGTGCATGTTCAAAGTCAATTTATAAAATAGTAAAGGGCAAACTTCATTCGACCCAAAACTGGGTAGCCAAAGCAAACACTGCATCTACTGGGCAGCTCTCCAATGTCCAGGAGAGATGGATTTAGCAGTCAGAAGATATCCTCTGTCAAATCTCTGATTTATCTATTCCAATAAGCTTCTTTAGTACACAAAGATATGCAGTCTCTTGCAGGGAGGAAATGCCCCTTTCTAAAAGTAGTTGAGTTCAGAAAATATAAGTTGGAAAGTTTTTAAAAATCTTATTGAGCTTGAGGCAGCTGGAGTATCATACTTCTCAATCATCTTATGGATCTGCCCCATGGCCAGACACCAAACGTTCACTCTGAAGGACCACCAAGACCTGTTGCTGATAAAGCAATTGATATTATTTTCAATGTTTGCATTCATGCCCAGATAGTGAGTGATGGTGGGCACAATATTAGACCAATCCATGCCCCTGCCTCCATCAACTGAAGACAGACTCTCAGCCAAGGAAAAGAACCAACAATCCCCAATCTCAATAAGCAACAAACCCATCAACTGGCTAACATCCAAATTAAGCAGATGTGCCTTGTGCCACATCCTGAAGGTAGGTAAACTCTGCCTTTCTCAGACCTTAAGGAGGAATTAATTCCAAAGATAGAGGCTCTGCACTCAGAATGGCCTTATACAAAGAAAGAGGATGAAGTAGAGCAGCATTTGTCTATCTAATACTGTGGGGAGAGAGTCTGACTTTATTTGATGACATAAAAGCATACAGTAAAGGAAACGGAGTGAACGGTAGTTTCCACATGAGCACCTGCCCTTTTCCCTACTTTGACACAAAAGATTTAGTTACTCCCTCTGTAAACACATGCATTGTAGAGGTTATAAAATGATTTGATCATTCAGCTGTTAGCTGATCAAATAACTTTATTGTTTTCTTCGTTCAGAGCCAGAGTCCAAGACGGTAGCAAGTTCTCTAATTTCCTGGTTATCTGGTTAGAGAGAGATCTGAAAAGACACTTGAAATGCATGGATCATCACCTAGTATCACAGAACACTCCTTTAGTTCACCATATTGCAATGAAAAACTATATAAACTTATAAACTATAAACTTATTCATAACCCTTTTGTGTATTCTTATTAGCTACTAAATTACACTAGTGATTTGGACCAATAAAGGTACCCTACCAGAACTACCTATAGAGAACCAAACTTGAAAACATCTATTTCTGAAATAATGCCGACATTTTTCTTAACATACTTGTACAGACCCATCCACTATCCTAACCTTTAAAAACTCGGAATACTTTACATAGCAGAAATGTATGGGAAATATTTTTCCCCACAAAACACCCCCGAAATACACTAGATTAAGGGCCAAATCAGACGAGCTGTCAAAGGCAGGTGCAAATGGACAAAAACAGAGGACAGCATTATCACCACTCCCTTTGGGGATTCCAAAGAGAGGGGGACAAGTTTAACCACTGCAGGAGTTTTTTGAGCAGTGTCCACTGGGAGAAGCACTGAATCAGAACACTTCTTAGTCACACTGGCCACACTTCATTCCTGAGCCATCCACTTTTGGATTTTTTGATCATTGCTGTCCCTTATAGCCTTCCCTACTCCCAACAAAACTGCAGTCATGTTCTGCTGCCACTAAGTTGTTCCCTGGTTAGTTATATGCCACAGAAGACCTCTACTGGGGTTGACATTGGAATAAGCCCTGGGTGAGTCTGGCCTGCATTTGATTTGTATTAAATGTTTCATCCAGGTGTATTTTGTAGTGAATGCAGAAACATGTTGAATTCTGTACCTAAGATGTCCAAGTTACTTAATCAAGTTTTTCCTTCCAGATTCCATTACATTTCCTCAACAAAATAATACCTCTAAATTCTTAAGGATGGTTATCAAAAACTAAGAATCATAGGCTAGGAATAGGTCAAATTCAGCTGTACCATAAATGGGAGCAATTCGTGTTGAACAAACGGGAAGTCATACTCAGTTATAGCAGGGATGAAGTTGGCCCATAGTGTTTTCTTTATATTGCACATACATGGCCCAAATTAATCAATGAGTAATTCCACTGATGTGCTATTTAGAAATGAAGATGTTGCTTAAATGGCCAAAATCAAACTAGATAATTAAGGCAAACCTGACTATTCCAACCTTAGTCCAAAGTTCCATTGTGAGAGTTATTAGATGCTAGGAAGGTGGCTTAGCAAGCTAGCCTTATTTCTCTATTTACATCACCATTTAAATGTTTAATCCTTTTCTCATGTAACTGTTTTTTATACCTAACATCTTTATCTGACTCAACTTTCCCCTTAATATGAATTGTTTTTGATCAAATCTATTATCTTTTCAGGAAAGTTTGTACTGCTATCTCTTAATTCCAGATGAGAAGTCCTCCACCTGCATCCATTTATAGTAAAAACAGAGCTACAGTACCAAGTTATCAATTAGCTGTCAAGTTACAGCAGCTTCCCAAATCAACCTCTAAATCTCCAGTGATTTCTTCCTAACCACATCCAAATTTTTGCTCATTGTGGCAAAGTGCTGGATTCAATCAGCACAATACTACTCCTGGCTCCCACACTTTAACTCAGATATGCACCTGCCAGCAATCGATGAAAGGACACATTGATTTTAAGATTCTTACCACAGACACAAGACACAGGAGAATCTCATGTGCAGATTTATCTATGTTACCTGAATCACAGAATGTCAGTATCTATTACTTGTCAAGGGTAGAGATGTAGCAGCAGAAATATTGGTATAACTTCCAGAAATTCCACAACTGACAGCTATTACTAATAAGATGCACCAAACATATGTCATAAACCCAGCTCACAGCTACTTGCAGAGAGAAAATTAGGAGGCATGTTCATTTTAAGTCACACCCATGCAATGCCATAAAAGTTATCCTAGTTACTTTAAAGTTTGGGGGATTTATGGGTGTAATTGAGAGCAGAGTTTGGCCCCAATTATTCACATCCTGCTTTCCCTGGTTGGCCCTGCAATTCAGAAATTTTATACCAACATCTTTCCAAAAGGCTACTGTATATTTATAGTTAAGCTTTACATACAAAACAAGTAACTTTATTACCATATATAATCTTTTCATACACATACCTAATGTCTCAGAGGATATGGCTTAATGATTAATTATTTTCAAAGCACAACATTTAAGCTGATGTATGTATTGTACACAATTGTATGCATAGCTGAACATACACATTTAGTATTAGTGGATAGTCTCCACCTCTTGGTGGAAAATGGCTGTTAACACTGATACCAACTGAACTCACTTGGATGTCTCGCTTAAATTTCAGAGCAGCAGCCGTGTTAGTCTGTATCTGCAAAAAGAAAAGTAGTACCTGTGGCACCTTAGAGACTAACAAATTTATTCGTGAGCTACAGCTCACTTCACTGGATGCATACAGTGGAAAATACAGTGGGGAAATTTTATATACACAGAGAACATGAAACAATGGGTGTTACCATACACACTGTAAGGAGAGTGATCAGGTAAGGTGATCTATTACCAGCAGGAGAGGAAAAAAAAACCTTTTGTAGTGATAATCAAGGTGAGCCATTTCCAGCAGTTGACAAGAACATGTGAGGACCAGTGGGGATTGGGGAATAAACATGGGGAAATAGTTTTACTTTGTGTAATGACACATCCACTCCCAGTCTTTATTCAAGCCTAATGTAACAGTGTCCAGTTTGCAAATTAATTCCAATTCAGCAGTCTCTCGTTGAAGTCTGTTTTCGCTTAAATTTGTTTGCTAAAATAAAATCCATTCAGTAGAACTAGTGACCTGAGAGGAGCACATTTTCCCCTCATTTCTCCAAATTGGAGGCCTCATACCCAACATGAAGACATCACAGTAGAAAATGATATTTTTTGATAAATTGTTAGACCGATGACCTTTAGGTGACTTAACAGAAATATCAAATTTCAGTTTTGTATTTTCCTGTAATCACAAGGCCCACAAGGAATGAATGAATTTTTTTTCCAGATTCTAGTTCTAAAAGGCACATAAATTTCCTGCTTTTTGTGACCTACTGAAATCAAACACGAAAGAGGAGACTTTTTTTTTTGTGATCTCTTCTAGAGGGTTGAAAGGTAGAACTTGGGATTTCTCTCCTTCCCTCCCCTTTCAGCACCTCATAATGAATGTGAACCAGATTTCTATACTGACGTGCGATGAGTACATGGATGTTAACTGTATTTGTTACCCCAGCCTGAATCATTCCCTGCCACTCCCAAACCTGGAGGGTCCCCAGGAGTAATCAGGGCTCTTTGAGAGGCCAGGATCATCCATGTGAAGCTTGTAGTCTGGCCCCCCCATGGCTCTCCAACAGAGCCACGCTTCCAGTGATTTCCTGGGACGTAGGGGTTGGAATGGACTGAACTGATGACATCCCAGAGAAGATAATATTGCCTCAGGATGTTACTGTCTTTTCTTGAGAATCTCCATGCAGTCCACTGGAGGGACGTATGTCCCTCCCACCTCCCCTCAGCCCTGCCTCCCTCTCCTCTCTGCGCCCTGCTTGGACTCCAGATCCATGGATACCTTCCTCAGGGTTTTGAGGAAGGCTTGTAAGATGCCACAGCATCTCTCCTTTAGAAGGAGGGTTGCATACACAGGGTTCATTCATGTATGAATCTAGGAGGGACAACCTGGACCCTGATACATGCATCATTATTATATTAAGTAGTCATATTTATCAATGCTATCCATAGGCCAGATGGATTTCAACAGGAACCTCGCCTTGCATGCACATCTGAGTGGTCCCAAATATGTAAAAGTTTTACTTGTCAATATATTACTACACTAATGTACTATCCATACACACTCACCAACAGTGTCAGAAGACAGACAATGCTCTATATCAGTTAATTTGCTTGACTTAACTCTACAGAGATTTTAGTGTTGCCAAGTAATGGAATTTAGGTATAACAAGGGAAGATACTGCACCATGCCTATAGCATATTCAGCACTGTAACTTGGGTCTTTAATTTCCCCAAATGCACCTAACTGTAACAATATCTGAACAGCCCTGTGGGACAAAGGACAGAGAGGAAACAGAATGACTTCTTTTCCCAGACTTTGAATAAAAATGTTAAATTTAACTCAGCCTTTATTTTAATGAACAAACAGGATGACAAGCATATTAGCATAAAAGCAGGAAATTAA
The DNA here is from genome assembly GCF_009764565.3 of Dermochelys coriacea. Lineage (NCBI taxonomy): Eukaryota > Metazoa > Chordata > Testudines > Dermochelyidae > Dermochelys > Dermochelys coriacea. The sequence goes on from NC_050068.2 coordinate 282,486,621, forward strand.
AAAAACCTTTGAAAGCCTAGATTAAAGCATATGAAAAAGTATACACTTTAATTCATAGTATTTTCTCAGTTGTAACAAAAATACCAATATACATTAGCAACTATTTTGCGACTTTTAACACTACCATGCCAATTCCTGTATGGCTTTGTTGACAGCAAGAATGTGTTTAGGAACCTAGGCCAAAGCCCACTGAAGCCCAGAGTGTGGTTCCACTTCAAGAAGTGTCTTTTTTGGAAGTCCACACTTTTTTCTTTTGATGCATCTCAATGATTTCCAGATCAAATTTACTTAGTTTCCACATATAAAAAGATTCTTTTTCCCCCAGCCCTGCAACCTCAACCTAGGTCCTAGGTTCTGAATGTCAAGGTAGGTTCTTTTTTGCTTACATAGGAGTATCAGTAAAAAAAATGTTTCAACTAACCCAATTCTGTCCTCAGCTATACCTCTTCAACTCCATAGCCTTCAAGTTCCGCACTGAAATACACGTGTGCACCTGCACTGTCTGAATTTGGCCCTGCAATTGGAACTTAGTTAACAATTTTGTTGATTATGTCTAAGACCAAACAGAGCCCAAATCACTCTTCCGTTGCTCTGGTATGTCTACTAACAGGAGTAAAATGCAGTAAAAACTCATTTTGTCATTAAAATAAACAGATGCAACTTGGAATAAAAATGTAGGAGCAGATCTTGTGAGTAAGAAGATGCGCTTTTTAGATAGTCACATTTCAGTTCATAGCTACGCTTTATATTTCTTAAAGCAAAGCTTTCATCTATCTCCCACAGCTAGATGTACCTTTCTGATTTTCTCTAAGGCACTCCTGACAAATTAGACTAAAAAGACCAATGGACTTGCAAAAACAAGGATTTTTTTTTAAAAAAAGTAACCTGACATTTATAGGTTTCAGAGTAGCAGCCGTGTTAGTCTGTATTCGCAAAAAGAAAAGGAGTACTTGTGGCACCTTAGAGACTAACAAATGTGAGCTGTAGCTCACGAAAGCTTATGCTCAAATAAATTTGTTAGTCTCTAAGGTGCCACAAGTACTCCTTTTCTTTCTGACATTTATAAAATCCCTTTTAGCTGGTTTTTGAGAGAATGTTGAGTAGTAAAAGTCTCTTTCATAACAATAGAATAGTATGAGTGTAAGAAAATAGTCATATGTAAGTTTTATGATTATATAATACAAAAATAACTATTTTTTTATTCTGTACACATCCCCACAATATCCGAGAGCCTCATAGGCTGCTACAATGAATCCATGAACCTCTATCTTAGATTAAAACTAAATATTCTCCAAACAATCACTTTCTGCAGCTAATTAACTGTTTACCTTAACTCTGCTTGGCTCAATGATCTCCAACAACCTCTACTGCGAACTGTTGCACAAACTTTTATTAATAATAGCACCATTAAAAAGAGAAAAGATAAACTTGTGGTTAGCACCAGATCAGGAAATGAGACTGGGTTTTATAATCCATAACAATATTATCTAAATACTTATCTAACTCACAGGGAGCTTGATGATAAATCCATTTATATTTGTAAAATTCTCTGAGCTCCTAAGATGGAAAGTGCTATGCAAATAAAGTGTTATGTAACAGAATACAAATACTCAGATGTTTACATACTTTCATACACATACTGTACCTGTATGTGCACACACACACAGATATAATAATGACACCCTAGCACTGCCTATTGTTTAGGTTGCACAACACTTCCCATCATAATACTCTGTTTTAAGTTGATTATAACTTTGCCAATCTTAAACTATTTAGCTTCAATTTTTCATGTCAAGTGTCTGTCTGAGGCTAAATCTTTTGGGAGAATTTCAGCAAAAAGGCTCAGCTATTTCTCAGAAAGCAGTTACGGAAAAAAAGTTGTTTTGCCTATGTTAACAAATTCTTACAACTGTTTAACTGAGAATCTCTATGTGTTCATGCTTTGGAACAGGGATTTGGAATTTGGCAGGCAGGTCACCCTGGTGTCAGAGATGTATCTTTTATGATTCCTGTGAAAAATCAGCCTACATGTGGTAAGTGATGAGCCTCTGAAAGTCTCAGTTCACACATGCTTGGTGGAATTGGGCAGCTAAATTCTCCAAAGAGTCCACCTGCACTGAGCATACTCCAGCCCAGTCTGCCGTGGCTGAACAGAACTTTTTTTTGTGTGCAACTGCTGTTCCCAGTTTCTGGGCACCGAGCACCAGAATGGAGAGTAGGGACACTGTCTCTCCCATGCTCTCAGTATCCGAATTGGCTTCTAGTCAGTGAGAAGGAGAAGGCAGAGGGAGAAGAGCCAGGTCTTTAGGGGATTATGAGGCGGGAGACTGGCGTAAGAAGCAGACATGGACACCCTTAATTCTGGCATTTCCTAACTTTTGAGCGCTTGACTTTGCAACTTTAACATTATTTTAATGTAGTTTTTGTGTGTAACATTAGATATAGATACACACACACACACACACAATCTGAATCACAGACGGGGTAAAATAACTTCCCCAAGATCACACAGCATGTCACTGAGTGTATTAGGAACATAACTCTGGCTTCCAAAATCACGCTCTGACAACTGCAAAAACAGGTGCCTACACACATACACACACACACCCCTCCCCAATTCAAAATGTATGTATGCAAACATTTACAGGGATAAAGTGACATTGCTCCTTTAACTTTAATACGGTGATGACAATTCACACCAGCTGAGGATCTTCCCCCTCATATAAATATATTTTTAAAATTATGTTTTGAAATGTTCAAATCTATTGGCAACTCTATCTCCTTTCTAACTCGGGGAAGACAGTTCAAGAAAAGAACATCTGAAGTTGTTGAGTGCCTAAAACTACAAAGTGAGACCATGAAGCCTGGTAACTGAAAGGTGTAGGAGTAAGCAGCAGTTGAAATGTTGCTCACCGATAAGGTACCAGAGTCAGCAAGGCCTGAGTCACGGCATGATAGGCAATTAGTGTTTAATGTTAATAGGATTTTTTCCCATTGTCTTGTTTGTTTTTTTTACATTGCACATCACAATTACAGCATTAGTTCTTCCCACAACCCCTCAAATACCCACCCTACAAAGCCTCCTGAAACAAATATACCATTTGCTAGTAATATTTTCTAACAAAAAAGATCACAAGTGTACACGATATCTTTGTTCACTAGTTTCTGCATAGTCAACTAAATCTTTACAGAAACTGAATGAAGCTACTTTCTTCCTCAAGCCTGTTTAATAAAGCTATCATAGTAAATGTGAAGCCTTAAAAAATGCCAAACAATAAAATTAGCTCCCACTACCACACATACACAGCATCATAAACAAACATTGTTTATGCGTGACTCATACAGCAGTGAAGGGCTACAGTTCAAGCGAAGGGCCTCAAGTGCCAGCCCTTTCTCAAATTAGTAGATGAAGTCAATAGTGTCACAGCCTTGACAAAGTTGCTCTACATTCACCATGCTGCTGCTGGGCATGGGTCCCACATGATGGACCCATGTGGTCATAAGCTTCCCTTGCTCTGAGTATGCTCCAGCATTGTCTCTTTCCTTATCCTATCACAGAATCATAGAACTGGAAGGGACCTTGAGAGGCCATCTAGTCCAGTCCCCTGCACTCATGGCAGGACTAATTATCGAGACCATCCCTGACCGGTGTTTGTCTAACCTGCTCTTAAAAGTCTCCAGTGATGGAGATTCCACAACCTCCCTAGGCAATTTATTCCAGTGCTTAACCATCCTGACAGTTAGGAAGTTTTTCCTAAAGTCCAACCTAAACCTCCCTTGCTGCAATTTAAGCCCATTGCTTCTTGTCCTATCCTCAGAGGTTATCTGGGATGCTATCCGGCATGCTTCCTGGGCACAGGGTCTCTGCTACCCCTTCACAGAAATGGGTCTTGACAGTCCAGCTGCATCAGGACCAGTGCTGACCACCCCTCCTCCACCCCATGGTTGTTCCAGCACAGCCTTTCCCATAATTGCACCTCGTGGGCACTCTGGCTTACAGTTTACTTCTCCAAGGACACATGATAGTTGAAGTATGTGAAACAGACTTTCTAGAAGTTTCCAAAACCAATCACTCTTGAGACAGCACAAGAAATATATGAATTCAGACAAAACAATAAAATACCTTTATGCATCCCCACCGCAGTTTCCTCACTACTATGGAATCTTTTTGAGGATTTGGGTCAGTGTCTTTTAAGCAGTCCGGGATCCTTCCTTTTTCCCTGCCCTCCTGCACATGGCTTCTCCTCTGAAACCTGGTCTTGTCTATCTCTATCTGAAATGGCCAGTAAGAGATCCTTTCTGTTATAACCTCCAGTCCCCTTTGTCAGGTGACCCCTTATCAGCCTGAGAAGATGATCAAAGTCCTTCATGAAATAGTCCATTGCTTAGTTATCAGCCACGCTTAGCAGACTGTTTCTTCTGGATGGTAAACAGCCCTTTGTCCAAAGGGGCTCCCTTGTGAATCAAGGTGTAATAACCCTCCATTGTTAGTCCTGTGTCACCATGCTTTGGAATTTCACAGTCCAACATGGAGGTAAAAGGACCATAGAGAAGGCAAGCAAGCCCCAAAGTGGAGTTTGCAGCCTGAAACAGAAAAAAAAGGAGAATCCCTAAAATCAAACTGCAATTAATAAATTGTACATAGACAGATTCCTCAAATAATCATACATGAGATTACTAATGAGATTAACATGATTTGCTGGGGAAGAGCCAACATGGCTTTTGTAAAGGGAAATCATGCCTCACCAATCTACTAGAATTCTTTGAGGCAGGTCAACAAGCATGTGGACAAAGGGGATCCAGTGGATATAGTGTACTTAGATTTTCAGAAAGCCTTTGACAAGGTCCATCACCAAAGGCTCTTAAGCAAAGTAAGCCGTCATGGGATAAGAGGGAAGGTCCTTTCATGGACTGGTAACTGGTTAAAAGATAGGAAACAAAGGGTAGAAATAAATGGTCACTTTTCAGAATGGAGAGAGGTAAAGAGTGGTGTCCCCCATGGGTCTGTACTGGGACCAGTCCTATTCAACATATGCATAAATGATCTGGAAAAAAAGGGGTAAACAGTGAGGTGGCAAAATTTGCAGATGATACAAAACTACTCAAGATAGTTAAAGCCCAGGCAGACAGCGATGAGCTACAAAAGGATCTCTCAAAATTGGGTGACTGGGCAACAAAGTGGCAGATGAAATTCAATGTTGATAAATGCAAAGTAATGCACATTACAAAACATAATCCTAACTATATATATAAAATGATGGGGTCTAAATTAGCTGTTACCACTCAAGAAATAGATCTTGGCATCATTGTGGATGGTTCTCTGAAAACATCCATTCAATGTCCAACGGCAGTCAAAAAAGCGAACAGAATGTTGGGAATCATGAAGAAAGGCATAGATAATAAGCCAAAAAATATCATATTGCCTCTATATAAATCCATGGTATGCCCATATCTTGAATACTGTGTGCAGATGTGGTCTCCCCATTTCAAAAATATATATTGGAATTGGAAAAGATTCCGAAAAGGGCTACAAAAATGATTGGGCATGGAACAGCTTCCATCTGAGGAGAGATTAATGAGACTGGGATTTTTCAGCTTGGAAAAGAGACAACTAAAGGGGGATAGAATGGAGGTCTATAAATCATGACAGATGTGGAGAAAGTAAATAAGGAAGTGTTATTTACTCCTTCTCATAACACAAGAAATAGGAATCATGAAAAGAAGTTAAAAGGCAGCAGGTTTCAAACAAATGGGAAGTATTTCTTCACTCAATGAACAGTCAGCCTATGGAACTCCATGCCAGAGGATGTTGTGAAGGCCAAGACTATAACAGGGTTCAAAAAAGAACTAGATAAATTAATGGAGGATAGGTCCCTCAATGGCCCAGGATGGGCAGGGATCATGTCCCTAGCCTCTGTTTGCCAGAAGCTGGGAATGGGTGACAGGGAATGGATCACTTGATGATCACCTGCCCTGTTCATGCCCTCTGAAACACCTGGCATTGGCCACTATCAGAAGACTGGGCTAGCTGGACCTTTGATCTGACCCAGTATGGCCATTCTTATGTAATGTGAGTAAATGCTGCAGGAGTTGGACCAACATTTTTGCTGGTGTGAAAGCAAATATCTCCCCTGAAATGATGTATTTATTTTCTGGATCCCAACTCTGCAATCTAATTGACTGCGTGGACAGTTTTGCCCAGTAGTAGTTCCAGTTAAGTCAACAGTAATCTGGATAGGCACTGGGGCCCCACATCCATACAAATCAGACTACAAGATGGGGCAACATTTTCTTACTTTACAAATACCACCCGTGTAGTACTTTCAAAATACAAAAATGTGTAAAAAATAAACATATTGAAACAAGTCATTGTTGTTTCTATCCTACTCAAACCTGAAGGTCTCTGGTATGCCTTCACATAATGGTATTTAGATAAATGACAAAGATCAATATAATATTGTTCAAGGAAAAGAAGCTGTTGAGTATAAAATAGCTGAAATAAATACCCAAATGCTGACTGGGATGGGCAAGCGTAGAGAAATCACATATCTTAAAAAACTATTGTTTTTCACTGTCTAAATTTACCATGGCTGTAAAGTTATTTTAACATTATTCTTTGGAAGCAGCGAATGTGAAAGCTAATTTAACATCAGGCAATCTTTCATTAAGTATCTTTTAATACTAGGCAATAATTCAAAGCAAAATGTGAAAATCGATACTTCTGTTAACATGGATAGCTATGATCTTGACATCTCAGGAGTTAGGTTTGTAATTAAACAGAAAAAGAGAAAAACGCTACTCTGGGGTAGGAGGGAAATAATTAATGTTTTCAAGGCTAAATATACCACAGATAAAGGAATTTTATATTGCTTGTTTCTATCATTTTAAAATAAAGTCAAATTGTCTGTAAAAGCCATAGACAAATCAATCCCAGGAAATGCTATGAATAATTAAAGCAATTATGTAGCTTTGGTAATAAATGATACATTTATATCTCAAGATAGGAATGGTTCATTTTATGTCTAGGGCAACTAATGATGTCTGAACTTTGACTACTTCAGAATAATGGAATTTTAACTCAACCTCCTATTACAATTGCCTGGCTTCAACCTCTTTGAAAAATAGGCTTAAATCGCCTGTCATACCTTTAAGTTAACAAATCTTTAGTATGTCAGAAGGAGAATGTAATATTTCAAGAAAAATTGGTTAGAGCCAGATCACTTCCTGGGTTCTTTTCCCCAGAAAAGCTTGGATGGACAGTGAACAGAAAAGGAGAATTATGGATACATATACATGTAAGGCAGCAGAAGTAACTGACCATGACAGTGTCACTTTTTGTAAAGGATTCAAATCCACCATCCTCAGCCTAGCAAAACATAATGGGTAGGCTTCTGCTCCTACTGAAGTCAGCAGCAAAACTCTTTTTGACTCCAGTTCCTTCTTTTTACCTTACTTTTGTGTGACCCATCCTCCTGTCTCTACTCAGGGTTAATTCTCAATTACATTAACAGGAATGTTGCCTGAGTAAAGACTGCAGGATCAGTGGGATTTATAGTTAACCATTCTGGTGCAGAACAGGTTGTAGGAGATTAGAAAAGGCCACTTAAAATTAACAGGATTTGGTAAACCTGCTACATTCATTTAATGTAATGAAAATATAGATTTTCTATTTCTGTTGAAATACAGCTATTACTGCAGCCTCGTACCTCTCAAAACATTTGAAGCGTGTACTAATGGCCCATGAAAATATGACCTATCGAGACTAATTGTTTAATAATTCTGTGGTGGATGTTCTTGATGAATCAGAACGCTCACTGCAAGTTACTCTTTCAGGAATATTGTTCATGGCAGAGTGATTAAACACTGAAACATAGCCAAGGCACTGGATACTCATAAAAGCTGCTTGTTGCCAGGATGCCATTAACATTATTCTTATTATATGACAGTGAAAAGATTAATCAAACCATAACCTCATTTTGTTTTAATAATGCATTTTCTTGCCATGGGAGTATAAAAAGTTAAGAGCTGCTATTTCCTTGGACTGTCCATTGACAACTGGGCTTAAACAAGTAATTGTGAAGGCAATTTCTAAAAACAAATACAGTAGAACCTCAAAAATATGAGCACCAGTTACGGACTAACCGGTCAACCGGACACCATGTGACATTGGAATTATCCAATCAGGCAGCAGCAGAGAAAGAAAGAGAAAGAACTGTACTGTCCCTGTATTGCATCTTAAAGGTAGGCACATCTGGGCTGAGCCACCTACAGCAAGACACTGGGGGCTGCCAGCTCAAGGTAGCTGAGGCCAGCAGAACAGGAGCAGCGCTGGGGTCTGCACCGCTTTCACCCCTGCACCCACCTGCCAGGAGGGGGACGCACTGTTTTTACTAGCCCTCCCCTGGGAGGAGGGTGTGTGTGTGTGTGTGTGTGTGTGTTGCAAACTCATGCCAGCGCTGAGTAGGGAGTGCAGCTGCTGATGAAATCTGGCCTGGACTCACAGCTGCTGGATCTGGAGCCCGGACTGTGCTTTGTTCAGAGTTACTAACATTTCAGAGTTATGGACAACCTCTATTCCTGAGGTGTCCGTAACTCAGAGATTATACTGAAACTGCATTTGCACACTGACCACTCCCTAGGAGTATTGTAACTGGACACAAAGGGTCAAATTCTTGGATCTGTGCAACCTATTGACATCACTGGCTTCACTGGTATTGTATAAGTCTCAGTGAGGACAGGACTATGGCTAGAAAATTAAAGAGTATTTCCACATTTGCAAGATCATATATTTTTCTCAACCACAATCCGTTAAAATCTCCCTCTTGTTGTGTAGTCCTTAATAGTGTAACAATCTGATAATAAATCAGACATCTCTGCCGGCCGCATTTAGCTTTGTTGCACTGACATACAGCTCAAGAAGTAGAGTCTATAAAAAAAGCACAAGTACATTACACCTATTCATTTCAAACTCTGAATTACATTATCCACTACTTAGAATAACTTTATTTTTCTTCCATAGCAAAATGCAGAGAAACACACTCCTTTCACAATTATAATATTATGTTATATTGCTATGACTTATAAGGATATTCCCTGACCCTTCCATAAAGCCTAAATAAACATTTAATACTAAGCATGGCAATTATGTTTCTGTGTATACATTGTACCTTTGCTTCCTTTGTACAAACAGTAATAAATCTCAAGCAGTCACATATTTCACTTTACTCCACCCATGTGTATTAAACTAAAATTTCTATTGATAAGTGTGTCTGCACTACCAACAGTGCAAATCACTGTGGGTCTCTGTAATCTCAGGGGGAAATTGCTATTATTTACTATTTTCATTACAGTAACAGCCAGAGATTCCAATCAGAGCAAGGCCTCATTTTGCTAATAATGGTCTGTCAGTGCTACAAAGAGTTTACAATCTAAACTGAGACAAGACACAATCAGTAGGTAACAATGAAACAAGTGGATGAGAAGTGATGAAGTTAACAAGGGAAAGATGCACAGTGCCATTTAGAGAGGACCCATGACCATTCACTGAAAAGCGATATAATAATACTGTGCATAGAATATAAATGTATGTAATGCTTCTAGTGGGGGAAGGAACTTTGAGGATATCAAGATTCTTTCTATATTAATTATATTATATTATATTATTATTATTATTATTATGTATTTGTATTACCATTGGGGCCTTGTTATACTGGATGATGTACTAGACATAATAAGAACAGTCTCTGCCCCAAAGAGTATCTAAACTAAGTGGGTACAAGTGGAGGCGGGGGATGAGAAGGATATTCATTTAAAGAGCACCTTTTTGATCTAATTTATAGATGTGAAAACTGAGGCACTGAGCGGTTAAGTGACTGGTCAAAGATCACACAGGAAGATAGTGGTAGGGCTGTGATTAGAAGCAAGGAATCTTGGCAGGCTCATAGTCCTGATTTCCTAAGCAGTAGGCCACATTCCTTCCACAGCAGAACCTCACAATCTACAGGCCCAAACATGTTCTATCCAGTTAAAATGTGAATGTGTCACAGTCCTTTCAAAATAATAGTGACCACCGAATGTAAGGAACAGTCTTTGGGCCACTCAAAGAAAAGGTCATTTGGGACACGTCACTGAAAGAGATGCTGTCTGGTGCAAACTCTCCTATTTATTGTGGCTACTATCTTGCTCCACAGATTCAACTGAAATCTCTGTGGCTGTTCTCAAGTACAGGGCTAGTTCAGTTAACACACTTCCTTTCCCTTCTCTAACACAGCCCTAGGAAAAACAAATTTAGTTCTTTGATTGTGTAAAGACAGACATATAGAGGCAAGCACACATACTGGTGTGTAACTTCATACCATGCTTGTGCAAGTCAGGCCTGTCAGGCTTATGCATGGAGAGACGAAACCAACTGTGACATGCGTAAAAATTTAAGGAAAAAAAAGGTTCTAAAAGAAGTTATGCAAGGTTGAAACAGACTTTATTTGTGACTGTGCCAGGACCTCAAAGCCTGCAGGCCCAAATCACCCAGACATTTCACATTGGCCTGTACTGTGGACACTCTAACAGAGGACAATACCTGGTTCAACCCCAAGATCTTAATCAGAAACCTCCTTTCTTTTGTGGGTTATTTTCTGAGACTCTTAATACTGATTAAGTAAGTTTGCTATTATCTAAACATATATTTGGCTATTACAATTTGGGAACAAGAGATGGATTTTTGAGCTGCAGGAGTCTAACAGTGCACGATGCTGTGCTTAGTTAATGATTTGACAACATGTTTTTGCTACAGGCAGACTATTTATACATTTGCCAGCTGCATCAAAACAGGCTTTGTTACGGTGGGTATCACTGATTACATGGTAAACCTATTCCTATATAAAGATGCAGTTATTTTTACAGATAGATCCTAGCATGGGGCCAGATTGTGCCTCCTACATTAGCAACTCTCTCAAATTAAGCTGAGAGAGAGCACTCTTCCTGTTCTGTCCCTCTCCTAGCTATGGAATGAGACTCAATGCACTCAAGGCCATCCCCATGAGAAGCTGCATGCTCCACAGCCCTATCCCCAAAGAGCTGGGAGAAGTGGACACCAAGATCATGCGTTTGAGACGGACACTGAGCTGAGGATCTGCTCATATTTGTGTGTGTCATCTGTGTGTCCCCCGCACTCCCACTGCATTTGAGGGCATTGGTTCTTCACTGAGGACAGTACACCTAAGCAAGTGCAGTTACTGGGATGATGGGACCAACTCTTCCTCCACTGAAATCAATTGCAGCTTTCAGTGAAACTTGAAGTTGATGATGCATATACCCCCCTCCCCCCCCGACTTACTTCTGGGTCCCAGCTGATACGCCATTCTATGTGCAGCTCTCTGGCCCCTAATGTGCACTCATATGTATGAATGAACCAGCCAATACACAAGACAACATAGGGTCACATTTTCAAGCCTGGTTACAGCCCATTTGCAACGCTCAGGTGGTGTAAAGGGGCTGTTATTCTGCTGTACATCATTAGTAGGGAATCCTCAGCTTAGAGGAACTCCTTGCTTGCATATCTGTGTCACTGCCAGGCCTGAAGCCTATGTCCTCACTGCTCCCCCATCTCCCTGCTTTGGGGTCAGTATATCAGGAATGGGCAGAGAGTGTTGTGGACCTCCACAATACGATGCCAATTTTCCACTCTTGAGGACCACATGCCAGATGCATGATTTATAGCTACCCAGTAGAATCAGAGAGCTCTAACTGCCTACCTCTGGCCCCATATGGTGCTAAGAGGAAGGAGCTCTGGTGCTGGAGAGAATTTGCTAACTATAGCAGTCCGCACTCCAAAACATCCAGTTTAGCCACGGCTGATTTTGACTGACGTGCCTTCTGGCTGTGAAGGCGCAGCACTTCCAGCTCCCTTTTTTAATGGGAAGTTTGTTCCAAACGTGGATGAGGAAACTAATAAAAATTGCCACAGGTGCTCCAATTAAAAGAAAGCAACTAAAGTAAACAAAGCTTTTGAATGCAATCTTAAATGGCCCATTCTCTAACACCCATACATGCTGGAACTAGGGATCCATGGGGTGCTGGCAGCACCCCCTGGCTTGAAGTGGTTTCCCTTATATACAGGGTTTACAGTTTAGTTCAATGACTCTCAGCACCCTCGCTATAGAAACTGTTCCAGCACCCCTGCTCACAGCCTTTGTTTATGACTACAATGCCCTGTACTAGTTCAGACTAGGGGGCTGGGGTGATTTCCAGCATGTACCAAAAGGATTACAATATAATTTCCTCATGTGGATGCTGTGGGAGAAAACTTAAAGGTTCCTAGTTTACCCTAATGTGGCCTTCTTCACACAGGACCACATTAGTGCAAAGTAGGTGCCTTTAAATTCATATCCACACAGGGGGTAATAGTGCAATACTTGATGTGCACTGATATTCACACTCCTGAAATCCAAACTGTGGGGCAGTATAAACATGCCCTTAGACAGCAGTCATAATCAATCCAGGCACTGCTAACCCAAAGCACACTGTAAATGAAAGCAGATTCACATTATATTTCAATGTCAAATATCATTAAATGTCTTAAAAAAATGTGAAAATACCACAACTAAGTGTTGTTGCTTGAATGCCATCAACAAGATGCCATTTTTGAAAGCATGTGTGACACGATGTAAATTTTCCATGCAATGTTTAATTTTAACATTGTTTTCATAAGGACTATAAAGACTGAATTTTCTCAGCGTCTGGGAGAGAAATGCAGCACTGCAGTTAACCGCCTCAGGGGAAAAAGGTTTCTGCTTAATTCAGGTGGGACATTTGGGCTCCAGCGGTTATATAACGAGTTTCAGTAGCGTCTTCAGAATGACAGACTACAGGAGATGGGGTGCCATATAGGCCTTAATTGCCCAAGTTGAACTATGTTATAGACTAGCATCATGTAAATGGCCATTTACATGATGGCTTTGTAGCAACCAGCAACAGTGGGAAGTGAATGATCAAGAGTATGTCTACACTGTAATAAAAGACCCACAGCACAGCCATGGCTAGCCCAGGTGAGCTTACTCAAGCTCATAGGGGTATAAAATTGCAGTGTGGGCTCAGACCAGAGCCTAGACTCAAGGACCCTCCCCACTCCAGGATCCCAGAGCCTAGGCTCTAGCCCAAGCCAGATCATCTACTCTGCAATTTTCTAGCTTCAAAGCCTGAGCTCCGTGAGCCCAACTCAACTGACCCAAACCCGCCCCAGCTCTGCCGTGGGTCTTTTATCACAGTTAGACATACCCTTATTGTAGTGTAGACATGCCCTAACATTCTCCAAGAGCAGAGGTGGAGAAGCAATCGACTTGATGGGATTAGCAGATCATCCTCTAAACACTGTAACTTTAGCGTCCTTGTGGCCAGGATGGAGTCTGCTCTGCAGGCAGCTCTGGCCAAGAGAAGGCGCGCGCAGGAATGCAGCAGGAAAAATTTCTTCCACCCCAGGGGCACCTGTTCCAACTCCCCCAGAGTGAACACACCCCCCACTGGAAAAGTACAATGGATATAAAAAAGGGAAATATTTATTTACAGAGGGATGGGAGGAGAAAAACAAGGGGAAAGAGAGGGGGAGCGGTAAAACAGGGTTGCATCCAAACCAAGAGCCCACAGGCCCAGTGGTAGCACAGTCTGACAGGGCAGACACCGAGCAATGTGTCTGCACACAGAGTTCAGGAGTCCTGAGCAAAGTTCCAGTCCAGTGTGAGTCTTGGGTGCTCCTGGTCATCTTCAGCGCCAGTGAACTTTCCCCAACAAACCCCTCCAGTGCCCTCTTCTGCCACTCTCTGCAAAGCCACATAGAGCGACCACCTCCCCATTTAACTAGCTAGCAGCCTCCCTCCTTGTTCCCAGTGTAGAGTCACAAGTCCCAGTACTCACAGCCACATGCAGCTCTGGGCAGCAGACATACCAATACTGGGTCCAGCTCCGGCCTGTCCTTTCCGGACGATTCCTCCCTGGCACAGTGCTCCTCCTGGCTCCTATCTTGGGGTGTCCCCGATTGGCCGCCCTGTCCTTCCCAGGCTTCAGACAGGTTCTCTGCTGCTTTACTCTGCGAGGGCCTGCTTGCTACAGCTCTTCTCTCTCCGAAGCTCCAGAGCCACCCCTGCAGTTTCCCTCCTTTCTCTCACTGCTCCCCCTCTCCCCTTAGGAAAAAAATTTAAATGAGCCATGCTCTCTAAACCCCAAAGGGGTTACACCACACAGAGAAAGCAGTTGGGATTTCTTGTATAAAACACAGAGGATAGGTTTATAGACCACAGAGGCAGGCCCATACAAAAAACCCTCATTCAAACACATCCAAACTTTCAGACAGTTCAGTTCTGGACCTGAACTTTGTGGTCAGGCCAATCTTTCATAGTCAGTGGCTGTGGTGTGGGCACTTTGGGGAATTTTGCACACACTGGTGCACTTAGCCCAACATGGAGTTAGGATCTGGGCGCAGGCCAGGGGAGAGCCAAGGCAAAGCCATTGCATCAGTGATTCCATTATCTTCCAGGGAGCATGCTGAGTTCACTACCACTGTTCCCAGTAAGGGGGTGGAATGCTGGCAGTGGATGACTGAAAATGTCTAGGGTCATGCCCCAGGTTTGGCAAGCGAATTACTACTCCCTAACTTCCCTATCTCTGGAGAAATCTTGTTCACACTGGCTTTCTCTGCTACTAATGATTTGCAGGCTCAGAGGATAGTGCCACCTACTGAATCCTTAACAGTGCCACATGTTGGGGGCTTGGTTGTTGATGGAGTTTTCTTGGTTTTTAAAAAGTCTCCCATCCGAATACTGACCAGGCTTGAACCAGACTTGCAGAAAATGACTGATCAAATTCAGAGTCTGAGTGGTTAAAAGACTGCAAATGAAAACAGAGCTATTTGTTAGTCTCTAAGGTGCCACAAGTACTCCTTTTCTTTTTGAGTCAGAGAAAGAGCACACACCAAGCATATTCCATTTGATGGCAGTAGGTACGGAATGCATTTTAGACAGCATCTCCCTGAAAATACACGATATAGGTCCTCAAATGGTTTTTACTACCAAAGAAGTTCTCACAGCTAGACCATTCCTCTAGTACAGCCCTAGCCAGAGGTGGTATGTGAGCAGCACTACCCAGACGGCATTGTGCTCCAGAGGGACCGCTAAATCTTCCCCCCCACACTATACCATTGTTCACTGATCCATGAGCTACTTGTTCTCAGAGGGTAGACATATATTTTTCTTAGCAGCAATAGATTACTGTCACCCCAACCCCCACCTGGACAACCAGCAAGTGGGATAAGTGGACCCAAGGCAATTTCTATTCCTCTCCAAACTGCTCAGAGAAAGTAACATAATTTACTCCCACTTGCAGGGAATCAAGTATAAAGGGTTTTCTTATTGTCTCCTCCTCCATTACATAAGGCATGTAGTCCAAATCACAATCTAGCTCTTCAGAGAACAAGTGAAACTGTGACAAAAGAAAAGGAGTACTTGTGGCACCTTTTTGCGAATACAGACTAACACAGCTGCTACTCTGAAACCTGTGACAAAAGAATGTTTTTTAAATTGTGATAGAGCAATTTGGCCACAAATCCAAGGTTACAACCAGGGATCTTGGGCTAGAAAAGTCCTATTTTTTGTTTTTAATTCTTTGTATTACAATTCTTTAATACTAATTCAAATAGAATATTGCAAGGGAAAACTAAATTAGACTCAATGTTGCTGAAAAGCCTCTGAAGAACAATAGAATTGAGGAGGATCCTAACATGGCTTTAAGACTCCACAAAAGTACTTTGAAACAAATATCTTTCAACGTTTGATCAGTATCTTCCTGCTTGCTTTGTTTTAACTCTGAATCCAGTGCTATAATGCAGAATATTATTCTAGGAAACAACATCTGGGGAGGAGCCGGTGGTCGTAGTACATGTGGTTACCAATGACATAGGGAAGGATAGGAGAAAGGTCCTGGAGGCCAAATTTAGGCTGCTAGGTAAGAGTTTGAAGTCCAGGACCTCTATGGTAGCATTCTCTGAAATGTTTCCAGTTCCACGCGCAGGGCCAGTTAGACAGGCAGAACTGCAGGGTCTCAATGTGTGAGACGATAGTGTAGTGAGGAGGGATTTAGATTTATTAGGAACTGGGGAAACTTTTGGGAAAGGAGGAGCCTATACAGGAAAGATGGGCTCCACCTAAACCAAAATGGAACCAGATTGTTGGCACTTAAAATTGAAAAGGTTGTTGAGAGACTAAGGGCTGGGGGAAAGCTGACAGGTGCAGAGGAGTACGTGGTTTGGACATCCCTTGGGGAGAATCTCTTAATGGAGAGTCTCTATGTCCTAGTAAGAAGCAGAGGATGAAAGATGATAAAATACAGGTAGGATCTGATGAGAAACAGTTAAATGAAAAAAGTCCCATTCAATTACATCATGTAATGGCAGACAGCTAAAAAGTGATAAGATTTAAAGTGCTTGTAAACCAATGCTAGAAGTCTAAATAATAAGATGGGTGAACTAGAGTGCCTCATATTAAACGAGGATATGATATAATAGGCATCACAGAAACTTGGCGGAATGAGGATAATCAATGGGACACAGTAATACCAGGGTATAAAATATATCGGAAGGACAGAACAGGTCGTACTGGTGGGGGAGTGGCACTATATGTCAAAGAAAGCATAGAATCAAATGAAGTAAAAATCTTAACTGAACCAAACTGTACCATAGAGTCTCTATGGATCGTAATTCCATACTCTAGTAATAAGAATATAACAGCAGGGATATATTACCGACCACCTGACTAAGATGGTGATAGTGACTGTGAAATGCTCAGGGAAATTAGAGAGGCTGTTAAAATATAAAAAACTCAATAATAATGGGAGATTTCAACCATCCCCCTATTGACTGGGTATATATCACCTCAGGACGGGATGTAGAGATAAAGTTTCTTGACACCTTAAATGATGGCTTCTTCGAGCAGCTAGTGCTGGAACTCATAAGAGGAGAGGCAATTCTTGATTTAGTCCTAAGTGGAGCACAGGATCTGGTCCAAGAGGTGAATATAGCTGGACCCCTTGGTAATAGAGACCATCATATAATTAAATTTAACATCCCTGTGGTGTGGAAAACACCACAGCAGCCCAACACAGTAGCATTTAATCTCTGAAAGGGGCACTACACAAACATGAGGAAGTTAGTGAAACAGAAATTAAAAGGTATAGTGCAAAAAAGTAAAATCCCTTCAAGCTGCATGGAAACTTTTTAAAAACACCATAATAGAGACTCAATTTAAATGTAAACCCCAAATTTAAAAACATAGAAAGAGAAACAAAGAAGTGCCACTACAGCTAAACAATGAAGTAAAAGAAGTAGTGAGTGGCAAAAAAAAAAAAAAAGCAACCTTTAAAAAGTGGAAGTTAAATCCTAGTGATGAAAATAGAAAGGAGTATAAACTCTGCAAGTGAAGTGTAAAAATATAATTAGGAAGGCCAAAAAAGAATTTGAAGAACAGCTAGCCAAAAGACTCAAAAAGTAATAAAAAAAATTTAAGTACATCAAAAGCAGGAAGTCTTCTTTAACTTCTTTAACAGTGGGGACACTGGACAATTGAGGTGCTAAAGGAGTATTCAAGGATGATAAGACAATTGAGGAGAAACTAAATGAATTCTTTACATCGGTCTTCATGGCTGAGGATTGGAGGGAGATTCCCAAACCTGAGCCATTCTTTTTAGGTGACAAATGAGTGAAGGTTTCGGAACAAACTGATCAACTAAACAGTAATAAGTCACCAGTACCAGATGGTATTCACCCAAGAGTTCTAAAGGAACTCAAATGTGAAATTGCAGAACTACTAGCTGTAGTTTGTAACCTATCGTTTAAATCAGCTTCTGTACCAGATGACTGGAGGATAGCTAATGTGATGCCAATTTTTAAAAAGGACTCCAGAGGACATCCCGGCAATTACAGGCTGGTAAGCCTGACTTCAGTACCAGGCAAACTGGTTGAAACTATAGTAAAGAACAAAATTGTCAGACATATAGATGAACATAATTTGTTGAGGAAGCGCCAACATGGTTTTTGTAAAGGGAAATCATGCCTCACCAATCTACTAGAATTCTTTGAGGCGGGTCAACAAGCATGTGGACAAGGGGGATCCAGTGGACATAGTGTACTTATATTTTCAGAAACCTCTGACAAGTTCCCTCACCAAAGGCTCTTAAGCAAAGTAGCTGTCATGGGATAAGAGGGAAGGTCTTATAACTGGTAACTGGTTAAAAGATAGGAAACAAAGGGTAGAAATAAATGGTCACTTTTCAGAATGGAGAGAGGTAAAGAGTGGTGTCCCCCATGGGTCTGTACTGGGACCAGTCCTATTCAACATATGCATAAATGATCTGGGGAAAAAAAGGGGTAAACAGTGAGGTGGCAAAATTTGCAGATGATACAAAACTACTCAAGATAGTTAAGTCCCAAGCAGACTGCGAAGAGCTACAATAGGATCTCATAGAACTGGATGACTGGGCAACAAAATGGCAGATGAAATTCAGTATTGATAAATGCAAAGTAATGCACATTGCAAAACATAATCCCAACTATACATATAAAATGATGGGGTCTAAATTAGAGGTTAGCACTCAAGAAAGAGATCTTGGAGTCATTGTGGATAGTTCTCTGAAAACATCTAATGAATGTGCAGCAGCAGTCAAAAAAGCAAACAAAATATTGGGCATCATTAAGAAAGGGATAGATAATAAGACAGAAAATATCATATTGCCTCTATATAAGTACATGGCACACCCACATTTTGAATACTGCATGCAGATGTGGTCACTACATCTCAAAAAAGATATATTTGAATTGGAAAAGGTTCAGAAAAGGGCAACAAAAATGATTAGGGGTATGGAATGGCTGCCTTATGAGGAGATATGTATAAGACTGGGGCTTTTCAGCTTGGAAAAGAAACTATTAAGGAGGGATATGATTGAGGTCTATAAAATCATGACTGTTGTAGAGACAGTGAATAAGGAAGTGTTATTTATTCCTTCTGCTAACACAAGAACTAGGGATCAACAAATGAAATTAATAGGCAGCAGGTTTAAAACAAACAAAAGGTCTTATTTTTCACACAATACACAGTGCTCTCTTCATATTCTACCAATTTTCATCAGGCACCTTTAAATCTTTGACACACACACTCCCCTCTTCCCCACCCCGCCCTCAGATGTCTGCTGTAAATTACTTCTCACAATTGAAGTGCATGTGGAACCACAATATCTCATTAGAAAATATTTTAAAATCATAGAATAGCAAGAAAGAAGGGTCCAAATGAAAATAAAATGTTTTAAGTTAGGCATGTGCTTAAGCATTATTCTGAATTGGGGCCTGAGTCCAAGGATTAACAATTCTACCAGCACAGCACATTGTACATTACTCTACAGAAAAAAAAATGCTGCATGCGTTTCAGTAAGGAAACATACTGTTCTCCTCAAGTACAATCCTGCCTACTCCTAAAACAAAAGCTATCAAGAGTAATGTTTCATTATAGTTTATTGTAAATTTGCCCCATACATTGTAATAATGAAGCACCCAATTTCCTCTTTGTTAGAGTTGTATGTCTAATTCCTATGTATTACTTTGAAAACACACCCTTAGCTTGTCACAAGTAGGTTTTTGGTTATTAGTTGGTGAGCACTTAAACCCTGATCTGAGAAGATATCCAGATTCTGCAATGACAGTTTCAGTGCATGACCTTTTGGCCCTATACTACACTATTGCCAAGCTGACAACAGCCTTATTGTAACATGGAGCCAACAAGTCTAAACCCTCTACTTCATTCATATTGCTGTATTAAAATAATAATGCAAACAATAAATGCCAAAATAATTTAGATTTTATGCTGCTATTGGCTCTTTATGACATTATTGCTGAAGACAAGTTAAGAATGAATTAGTCCACAGAAATCCAGGCAATCTTTCATGTCCAATCTAGGAGATGGATAAAATGCTACAGACTGTCTACTCATCAGACATCGAGCTGCGGGCATTGGACCGAGTCCAAACAAAAATAGTCATTAATGAGTTATTTTTGTTATTACTTGTTCTGTGGCAGCACTTTACAATAATACAAACCACTAAGGAGACAATTTTAAATCAAATTGTGTTAATAAAAGAAACATTCCTTGTGCTGTTTGTGTATATATACACTCTCCCCACACACACACACCTAAAAAAACCCCACTTTCTGCTTAAGTAAATACTGAATTGAGATCCATATGAGTACGTGCCATCCATGAATTTCTGGTATGCACATGTATCACATGTGTAATAAGTTCAGATATGGCTTCCTTCTGAACAAGTTAATGAAATTCAATGAGTTTATAAAAAACTAGTAAAAAATCTGCATCACTGTATTAAAAAAAAAAGACATAATCCAGTTTAACAACTTGAACCCTGTAAATTCCAAAGTTTGGTCTTTAGTTGCTTAAATCCCAAACTGTAACCATGTAAAATATAAAAAAGAAAGAGAGAGAGAGAAAAATCATAGCACAGTTGCTCCTGAACAAAACTTGTAGAATTAGCATGTTCATTTGAATTCAATGGAGCATGGTGATTTTAAATATGTTTCTACATTATGGCTAAACTCCAGACTGTTCATGTTCACAAGCATGTTTAGCAAAAGGCTGTGCGGTCTTCTGAACATACATATTGTGACAAAGCTCCTCCTCTACTTTGATGGGTCTTGCACTTATTGGCAGATTTGCTTGCCTTGGAGCTTCAAGGCAGCCCTCAGTTTGGCCATTTTCATGAATCCACAGTCCAGGTCAACTCTGACCAGGAGTTGGGAGGTTTGGGGGGAACCTGGGCCCACCCTCTACTCTGGGTTCCAGCCCAGGGCCCTGTGGAATGCAGCTGTCTAGAGTGCCTCCTGGAACAGCTATATGACAGCTACAACTCCCTGGGCTACTTCCCCATGGCCTCCTCCCAACACCTTCTTTATTCTCACCATAGGACCTTCCTCCTGGTGTCTGATAATACTTGTACACCTCAGTCCTCCAACAGTCCGCGTTCTCACTCTCAGCTCCTAGTACCTCTTGCTCCCAGTTCCTCACACGTGCACCACAAATTGAAGTGAGCTCCTTTTTAAACCCAGGTGCCCTGATTAGCCTCCCTTAATTGATTCTAACAGCTTCTTGATTGGCTGCAGATATTCTAATCAGTCTGTCTATCTTAATTGTCTCCAGAAGGTTCCTGATTGTTCTGGAACCTTCCCAGTTACCTTACTCAGGGAAAATGGACCTACTTGACCTGGGGCTAATATATCTGCCTTCTATCACTCTTCTGTAGCCATCGGCCCGACCCTGTCACAATATGAATACATGTTTAGTGGTAGGATAGCGTCCTAATGAAACTGAAAACAATATTTTTATGTCTTTTTAGGGAGTGGCACCTTATGAAATCAAGAGCACCATATATCAAGATCACCATCTAAAATGAACATGCTATTGGGTCTGAGTGTGCCCTATAATATATCAACCTGATTTGAAATGTTTTTTTCAGTTTTGGGAGGAAAAATAGGAAATTAAGACACAAAATCATTAAGTTTAGGTAACACTAAGAGTCTAACTCACAGAAGCAAACTAAACACTGATGGCTAAACCTTGAGAGTTTACTGCAGTGGGGGTTGGCCTGTATAAGGACTGATTTTAAAAAAACTGCAAAACCACCTCAGGATTTCTGGGTTTTAAACATAATTTGTGTGTTTGTGCCTCAGCTTTGGTATCTGAAAAATGGGGATAAGTGATAACTTTCTTTATAAAGTGCTTTGGGCTGTAGAGGTGAAAATTACTAGAACAATAGAGAATTATAATTAGAGAAAAAAATATCTCTGGTGTTTTATCTACACAAAAGTGAAGTGTCTTCTACAAGGTCACACAGCTCATTCGTGGCAGAGCCAGGAATAGAACCAATGGGTGACTCATCATCCGGTACCTTATAAGTAGACCTCAGTTCCTCTAAACGATTTCAATTATAGTACTCTTAGGATTTATTTAACAATAGTATGTAAAGCATTTTCGAAAAGGAGAGTCACTTATCAAACCGACTGCATCCCTTTGCATATTCCATGTTCTATCAAAAGAATCTCTGGACTCTCAGATTTATTTTATTTTACACTAGAAGAAAATGAAAGAAAGAGATATTACCCATTAATTTAAGTAAAAACATGACACTAGTGATGCTACCAAATTCAATTAGGGCTTTGGCAATCTGCTGAGTAAGAACATATCAAACTCCCATTGAGGTCAATTTGCTTACTGACTTCAGCTGGACGGGCCTCGAGTGCTCACAGCATAAGTCACAGCTCAAGTAACCAGAAGAAACTAATTTGCACACCTAATTTTTTCAAGATGTTAAAAAAGGAGTCAGGAGGGCAAAATGAGTTCAGCTTGCCCATTTTGGCCAATTTCAACCATATATAATGGTTTTTAAAGCCTTTCATCATGAAGCACTTAGCAGTCTAGATCCTACACCACTGACGACTGGATGGATGGCCATAGGAAAGCAGCTTTCGGAACACTGAACAACAGTGTGGAGTGAGGGAAGAACTGTCTAACCAAGGCACTCAGTTACTATGGTGATGAGAGCCATTTAAGTAAGTTAGCAAATTCAGGACTCTAACGCAAAACTATATGTTTATGAAGCGCTTCATAGGACCATTAACATCTATGCAGAGTAGACAGGGTGCTGGTTTCTAAGATCTCACCGAAATTCTTCCCTCTCTCTGCCCCGAAACTCACAGAAATTAAAGTACCAAACAATGAACTGGTTTATCTGCCCTGGGAAGATAGAAGTCTGAGTCAGTCCTGTTGTGATTTAAATATGTGGTTGTAGGAAGGCTAGGCACATATCAAACTTGAGGCCTAATCTTTCAGTCTTTGCATATACAGAATGTCCACTGCCTGCAGTGGAAGTTTGGATACTTAAGAAATACAGGGATGTGTCTCCAGACGCTTAACAACTAAGCAAACCCCTATTTGGGCCATCTTCCAGAGACATGTACAGATGCTAAAACAGAGAATAAATGAAAAATCTGTGTTCAAATTATGTGGAATTATGAGCTACTTCACATATAAACAATGGAAAAACAGAGCCCTATATATTCACATTTTTAAATAACAAAAGGTTATTTAGCCAGTAAATGTAGTTAAATGCTATTTTCCAACTTGAAGGCCTCACGCGTTTGAAGGGAGCGGGCAGGGAGACCCACAGTTGCCGCACATTTGCCCTGTGTTTTTCATGCACACGCCTCCAAGTGTTACACTTTTTGCTCCATTTGCAAAATGCTGAGAAGTATTAATTAAAAATAGCCTACGGCATAATAATTTCAGAGCACTGCATAGTTCAAGAAGGTTTGTTTCCAAAAGATCTTTTACGTTTCTCTTGAATAAGATTTGTGTGTAATCATTGCAAAGCCATTGTTTCGCCCTGAAAAACCTTTCTAGAATTCAAATGTTAAAAAAAAGATCTGAAACCTACCACTGACATTGTAATATTGTATTTTAGTTCTTATCATATTACCATGCAACATTTTATTAGACTAATAATAAAGTGTAATTGGAATTTAAAAAATTTCAACCTTATCAGAGCACTGCATTTTGATTTTACATTTCAAAATTACTTTTCATTCCAAAGTTTAGTTTAGTTTATACTGAAAGTGATAATTTAATATAAAATAAAAAATCAAAATGTGAACTAAACATTTCAGTTTTACCGCATCAAAACACTTTGATTGACACAAAACAAAAAGCTTTCAAATATTTAATTTCACATTAAAATTTCCAGATTTACAGTTTTCATTCCAAACTGAAACAAAAATAAATTTCACACAGCTGGAATTTCCTGCAGAACAGAAATTCTGAGTTTCAACCAGCTGCACCACTTAACATGCGTGAACGTAGCTTTCAGAGAACATAAGAACACAACATAAGAACATAAGAGATACATCCCCTTTCGCCCATTCCAAGTTTCTAGCAAACAGAGGCTAGAGACATCATCCCTGCCCATCCTGGCTAACAGCCATTGATGGACCTATCCTCCATGAATTTATCTAGTTCTTTTTTGAACCCTGCTGTAGTCTTGGCCTTCACAACATCCTCTGGCGAAGAGTTCCACAGGTTGACTGTGCGTTGTGTGAAGAAATACTTCCTTTTGTTTGTTTTAAACCTGCTGCCTATTAATTGCATTTGGTGACCCCTAGTTCTTGTGTTATGAGAAGGAGTAAATAACACATCCTTATTTACTTTCTCCACATCTGTCATGATTTTATAGACCTCTATCATCTCTCTTTTTAGTTGTCTCTTTTCCAAGCTGAAAAGTCCCTATCTTATTTCTTTCTCCTCAGGTATGTTCCATGCCCCTAATCATTTTTGTTTCCCTTTTCTGACTCTTTTCCAATTCCAATATATATTTTTGAGATGGGGTGACCACATCTAAACACAGTATTCATGATGTGGGCATACCATTGATTTATATAGAGGTAATATGATATTTTCTGTCTTATTATCTATCCCATTCTTAATGGTTCCCAACATTCTGTTCACTTATTTGCTTGCCGCTGCACATCAATTGGCTGTTTTCAGAGAACTATCCACAATGACTCCAAGATCTCTTTTTTGAGTGCTAGCCGCTAATTTAGACCCCAACATTTTATATGTATAGTGTGCATTATGTTTGCAGTGTGCATTACTTTGCATTTATCAGCATTGAATTTAAACTGCCATTTTGTTGCCAAGTCACCCAAGTTTGTGAGATCCTTTTGTAGCTCTTCGCAGTCTGCTTGGGACTTAACTATCTTGAGTAGTTTTGTATTATCTGCAAATTTTGCCACCTCACTTTTTCCCAGATCATTTATCAATACGTTGAACAGTGCTGGTCCCCATACATACCTCTGCAGGATACTACTACTTTCCTCCCTCCATTCTGAAAACCGACCATTTATTTCTACCCTTTGTTTCCTATCTTTTAACTGGTTACTGATTCATGAGGAGACCTTTCCTCTTATTCCATGACAGCTTACTTTGCTTTAGAGCCTTTGGTGGGGGACCTTGTCAAAGGTTTTCTGAAAATCTAAGTACACTATATCCAATAGATCCCCCATGTCCACATGCTTGTTGACCCCCTCAAAGAATTCTAGCAGATTGGTGGGACATGATTTCCCTTTACAAAAACCGTGCTGTCTTTTCCCCAACAAATTATGTTTGTCTATATGTCTGACAATTTTTTTCTTTACTATAGTTTCAACCAGTTTGCCTGGTACTGAAATCAGGCTTACCAGCCTGTAATTGATGAGATCACCTCTGGAGCCCTTTTAAAAAATTAGCATCACATTAGCTAACCTCCAGTCATTTGGTACAGAAGCTGATTTAAATGATAGGTAACTAACTGCAGTTAGTAGTTCTGCAATTTCACATTTGAGTTCCTTCAGAACTCTTGGGTGAATATCATCCAGTCCTGGTGACTTATCACTGTTTAATTTATCGATTTTTTCCCAAACCTCCCAAAATCATATCATGGCCAGATTTGAATGAATTTTCACAGGAACAGTAAAGGCACATTTCTACACTAAGACAACCCCCCTTTCCAATTTCAAATACCTTATCTAAAACAAGGAGGCACTAGAGCTTCTGAATGAGGTAGCTGTAAGATTTTAATATAGACAAAACAATATTTTCCCTAACCTTATTTCTGGCAAATGGCCAAACAATTTTTGCTAAAAATTTCATCAAAAAAACCCAAAACCCACTAGTCTGACACGCACATCCAGCATGGAAAATTTCAACTGAAACAACTAAAGTTTGGCAAAGTTTTAAGCAAGTTTTAAATATATAGCCATATAAATAAAAATAAAACAAGGAAAGAAGTGGGACTGCTAAGAACTGAGGATGGCATGGAGATTAAAGATAATCTAGGCACCTAAACAAATTATTTGCCTCAGTTTTTAACAAAGGCAATGAGGAGCTTATGGGTAGTTGCAGGGTGGCTAATGGAAATGAGGATTTGGAAGTTATCATAGCCAAGGTGGAAGTTAAACTTAAACATCTTAATGGGACAAAATCAAAAGTTTCAGATAATCTCAATCCAAGAATATAAAAGGAACTGAGACATAACATTGAAAACCCAACAGCAAGGATTTTTAATGAATCCATCTATGACTGGGGAATTGCTAATATAGTACCTATCTTTAAGAAAGGAAGAAAAAAATTGATCCAAGAAACTACAGGCCCATTAGTTTGCCCTCAGTTGTATGCAAGGTCTTGGAACTAATTTTGAAAGAGAAAGTAGTTAAGGACATAGAGGTAAACAGAAATTGGGATAAAATACACAAAGTTGGGAGGTATTGCCAATACAGAGGATTGAACATTGTACAAGAAGATTTGAATGACCTTGAAAACTGAAGTACTAGAAATGGGATTAAATTGAATAGTGCAAAATGCAAACTCATGCACTAAAGGACTGACAAAAAACAAGAATTTTAGCTATAAACTGGGAACATATCAGTTGGAAGAGAGAGGAAGAGAAAGTCCTGGCTGTATTGGTCGATCATAGGACAACTATTAGTCACCAATGTGATGCAGCTGTGAAAAAGACTAATGCAATTCTAGGATGCATCAGGCGAGATATTTCCAGTAGAGATAGGGAAGTGTTATTACCATTATACAAAGCACTGGTAAGACCTCATCTGGAATACTGTGTGCAATTCTTGTCTCCCATGTTTAAGAAAGATGAATTCAGACTGGAACAGGTGCAGAGAAGGGCTATTTGGATGCTCAGACAAATGGAGAATCTATCTTATGAGAGACTTAAGGACTGTGGCTTGTTTAGCCTAACCAAATGAAGTCTGAGGGGAGATTGCTCTCTATAAATAATTCAGAGGGATAAGCACCTGAGAGGGAGAAGAGCTATTTGAGTTAATGGCCAGTGTTGGCACAAGAACAAATGGATATACACTGGCCATCAATAAGTTTAGGCTTCAAATTAGAAGACGGTTTCTAACTATCACAGGAGTAAAGTTCTGGAACAGCCTTCCAATGGGAGCAGTGGGGGAAAAAACCTAACTGGTTTCAAGACTGAGCTTGATAAGTTTATGGAGGGGATGATATGATGAGACTACCTACAATGGCACATAGCCGATCTGTGACTACTAGTAACAAATATCTCCAGTAGCCAGAGATGGCACACTAAATGGGGGAGACTGAGTTCTACAATGAATTATTTCCCAGGTGTCTGGATAATGGGTCTTGCTGACACAGTCATGATCTTATTGATCACCGTATTTGGGGTTGGGAAGGAATTTTCCCCCAGGTCAGATTGGCAGAGAGCCTGGGTTTTTTGTTTGTTTGTTTGTCTTCCTCTGCAGCATGGGACATGGGTCACTTGCTGATTTGAACTAAAGTAAATGGTGGATTCTCTGTCACTTGAAGTCTCTAAATCATGATTTGAGGACTTCAGGTAACTCAGCCAGAGTTATGGGTCTATTATAGGAATGGGTAGGTGAGATTCTGTGGCCTATGATGTGCAGGAGGTCAGAATAGTGGATCATGATGGTCCCTTCTGGCCTTAAAGTCTATGATTTGAAAATAGGATCTTATAATGGAAAAGGTCTTAAATGGGACAACCTTAATACACATCACCTGCACTACCTAGTTATTTATAATTGCCCCACAGTTCTGCAGCTAATTCATCCAAATGTAAAGGAAAGCTCTCCTAGGAAACATGCATGCGTACTTCATGGTATTCAAAACGCTTTGTGGAAGTTTCATTGTGCCTGATGCCAGACACTTTTATTATGCCATTTGTACCCAGAACTAACAAAAATCAGGTTTTTGTGATGTACACACATCTTGGCAATTGCACTCACATTTCTCAACACAATAAAACCACTCCCAGGTAACTTCAGCACTGGAGTGGATTGATCTTCTGGTGAATAGTGTCTTAAAATTGTCTGTCTCATCAGTCGAACAATGCATTCAAAACGGTTACCTGATGAACTGTCCAGGGTGAATGACTAAAGATCACCCATAAAAGCCTTTCATCAGAAAGCTAAAGGCAGCAAAAATCAGCTGTAACGCACTCCTCCATCTAGTGACCATAGAGACACCCATGATTTTCTATTAAGTAGTGAAAGAGAAGTCCCAATTAATGAGCTCTACTTGGAAGTTTTCCAACCCATTGGGGCCTCCTGCATGGTTCAAAGAAAGGCAATTGTGTAGGGGAAAGCCCTACGCTCATAGAATAGAAGAAAAGTCGGTGCAACAATAAATATAAAGGGAAGGCTAACCACCTTTAAATCCCTCCTGGCCAGAGGAAAAACCCTTTCAGCTGTAAAGGGTTAAGAAGCTAAAGATAACCTTGCTGGCACCTGACCAAAATAACCAATGAGGAGACAAGACACTTTCAAAGCTGGGGGGGGGCAAAGGGTTCTCTCTGTCTGTGTGTTTTTTCTTTGCCGGGACCAGAGCAGGAATGCAGGTCAGAACTCCTGTAAAGGGCTAATAAGCAATCTAGTTAGATATGCGTTAGATTCTGTTTTGTTTAAATGGCTGATCAAATAAGTTGTGCTAAATGGAATGTATATTCCTGTTTTTGTGTCTTTTTGTAACTTAAGGTTTTGCCTAGAGGGATTCTCTATGTTTTGAATTTGATTACCCTGTAAGGTATTTACCATCCTGATTTTACAGAGGTGATTCTTTTACTTTTACTTCAATTAAAATTCTTCTTTTAAGAACCTGATTGCTTTTTCATTGTTCTTAAGATCCAAGGGTTTGGGGCTGTGTTCACCTATGCAAAATGGTGAGGATTTTTATCAAGCCTTCCCCAGGAAAGGGGGTGTAGGGTTTGGGAGGATTTTGGGGGGAAAGATGTTTCCAAGTGGGCTCTTCCCCTGTTATATATTTGTTAGATGCTTGGTGGTGGCAGCAATAAAGTCCAAGGGCAAAAGGTAAAATAGTTTGTACCGTGGGGAAGTTTTAACCTAAGCTGGTAAAAATAAGGTTAGGGGTTTTTTTCATGCAGGTCCCCACATCTGTACCCTAGAGTTCAGAGTGGGGAAGGAACCTTGACAAACATGCTCTCATTGAACCTACAGATGACCTTCGAGGCACATACTGTGCAGCTGGGTTTCCAGGATTTTTTACCCCCCAACAAATGGGTGAGATGTCTGGTTTTGGGGATAGAGCACAGGTGAAGCAGCTCTGCAAAGCATACTCTTCCCTCCAAACCAGAAATCTGCATGGGAGCTTAATGCAGCTGTTTGCAACATTACCTGTCCCTCCATGACTTTGACCCTGAGAGAAAGGGGATAGATAGTCTTGGGCAGCACAGCTTGTAACTGAGTCTGTGTCTTCAGTACAGAGTTAACTCAGGTGTAGAGAACACAAGTTAATGCCTCTCGAGTTAGCTTAGCTAGAATTAGATAGGGGCAACTCTCAAGTTATAACTTGAGATAACTCTGCAAGGAAAACAGGCCCTTTGTGAGCCATGCTGCCAAATCAGAGAGGGACAGAGAAGCAGCTGAGTAGAGCGGCCCGTTCATTTGGAGGTTCCAAGATGCATGGAAATGGATCCTAATTTCCCCATGGATTCTCAGACTTCATGCTGATTGAAGGTTTAACTTAAATTTCAGGTTTCAGAGTAGCAGCCGTGTTAGTCTGTATTCGCAAAAAGAAAAGGAGTACTTGTGGCACCTTAGAGACTAACAAATTTATTTGAGCATAAGCTTTCGTGAGCTATAGCTCACTTCATTGGATGCATTTAGTGGAAAATACAGTGGGGAGATTTATATACACACACAGAGAACATGAAACAATGGGTGTTACCATACACATTGTAAGGAGAGTGATCATTTAAAATGGGCTATTACCAGCAGGAGAGCAGGGCAGTGGGGGTAGGAAGAAAACCTTTTATAGTGATAATCAAAGTGGGTCATTTCCAGCAGTTGACAAGAACATCTGAGAAACAGTGGGGGGTGGGGTAGGGGAAATAACATGGGGAAATAGTTTTACTTTGTGTAATAACCCATCCACTCCCAGTCTCTATTCAAGCCTAAGTTAATTGTATCCAGTTTGCAAATTAATTCCAATTCAGCAGTCTCTCATTGGAGTCGGTTTTTGAAGCTTTTTTGTTGAAGAATAGCCACTCTTAGGTGTGTAATCGAGTGACCAGAGAGATTGAAGTGTTCTCCGACTGGTTTTTGAATGTTATAACTCTTGACGTCTGATTTGTGTCCATTTATTCTTTTACGTAGAGATTTCCAGTTTGACCAATGTACATGGCAGAGGGGCATTGCTGGCACATGATGGCATATATCACATTGGTAGATATGCAGGTGAACGAGCCTCTGATAGTGTGGCCGATGTGATTAGGCCCTATGATGATGTCCCCTGAATAGATATGTGGACAGAGTTGGCAACGGGCTTTGTTGCAAGGATAGGTTCCTGGGTTAGTGGTTCTCTTGTGTGGTGTGTGGTTGCTGGTGAGTATTTGCTTCACCTACTGAGCGCTATTCCTACCTACATGCCTCCAGCTTTCACCCAGATCACATCACACGATCCATTGCCTACAGCCAAGCTCTACGATTCAACCGCATTTGCTCCAACCCCTCAGACAGAGACAAACACCTACAAGATCTCTATCAAGCATTCTTACAACTACAATACCCACCTGCTGAAGTGAAGAAACAGATTGACAGAGCCAGAAGAGTACCTAGAAGTCACCTACTACAGGACAGGCCCAACAAAGAAAATAATAGAACGCCACTAGCCATCACCTTCAGCCCCCGACTAAAACTTCTCCAATGCATCCTCAAGGATCTACAACCTATCCTGAAGGATGACCCATCACTCTCACAGATCTTGGGAGACAGGCCAGTCCTTGCTTACAGACAGCCCCCCAACCTGAAGCAAATACTCACCAGCAACCACACACCACACAACAGAACCACTAACCCAGGAACCTATCCTTGCAACAAAGCCCGTTGCCAACTCTTTCCACATATCTATTCAGGGGACACCATCATAGGGCCTAATCACATCAGCCACACTATCAGAGGCTTGTTCATCTGCACATCTACCAATGTGATATATGCCATCATGTGCCAGTAAAGCCCCTCTGCCATGTACATTGGTCAAACTGGACAGTCTCTACGTAAAAGAATAAATGGACACAAATCAGACGTCAAGAATTATAAAGTTCAAAAACCAGTCGGAGAACACTTCAATCTCTCTGGTCACTCGATTACACACCTAAGAGTGGCTATTCTTCAACAAAAAAGCTTCAAAAACAGACTCCAATGAGAGACTGCTGAATTGGAATTAATTTGCAAACTGGATACAATTAACTTAGGCTTGAATAGAGACTGGGAGTGGATGGGTCATTACACAAAGTAAAACTATTTCTCCATGTTATTTCCCCCCCCCCCCGACTCCCCATTGTTCCTCAGATGTTCTTGTCAACTGCTAGAAATGGCCCACCTTGATTATCACCACAAAAGGTTTTCTTCCTTTCTCCCCCCCCCCCGCTTCCTGCTGGTAATAGCTCATCTTAAGTGATCACTCTCCTTACAGTGTGTATGATAAAACCCATTGTTTCATGTTCTCTGTGTGTGTATATAAATCTCCCCACTGTATTTTCCACTGAATGCATCTGATGAAGTGAGCTATAGCTCACGAAAGCTTATGCTCAAATAAATTTGTTAGTCTCAAAGGTGCCACAAGTACTCCTTTTCTCTTTTTTCTTAAATTTCAGGGTATTTCCATGGGAGAGTGATAGAGACCAATGTGTATTTTTGAACATGATGCACTATATACAACACAGTCATGTGAGTATAATAAAATAATCACAGAGTTGCTTTCTTCTAACTTTATTAGAATATGGAAAACCATATTTTCTCTAAAACTACTGTCTCTCTGCTTCACTGCAGAGCTTCCACTTAGAGTCTTCCCCATCTTCCTGACTTATTGCACTTTTAAAAAGAAACAGCGCATATATATATTCACAAACACAGCAGGTTTTTAGTTTTCTATATTAATAAAAAAAATAAAAATCCTTATGTGAATTCCACCATGGAAAAAATCTCTGGAAAGCTTAACCAGATGTAGATTATATGTTCAAAATAACTCCCCGTATAATTTTATTGTATTTGTATATTTTATAAAGAGTTTAACAAAGATCATAAAAGGACCTAAAGTGTATGTGGCTTCAAAGCTGTACTACATGCCGAACAATAAATGAAATCATCACTCTTTGGAGTATGGTAAACTAGACGAGAGAGCAAAACAAATCAAGTATTTCCAGCATTCCGTTGTTCTAAACTAGGGAGCAAGAAAAGGAAAGTGTTCAAGGTGAGTAGCTTTTCCAAGCACAAGATGTAACTACAGGTTTTTTTTACTAATTGTTTCTCCAGAAGGGAAAGTAACAACCTAACACACACGAGTTCTGATAGACAAAAGGGCAGTATTTCAGGGTTACATCCAGACAGATTATCTTTCCTAAAATTCTGAATATATCTGAATGAGCCGACAGGCTTACATCTGAAACTGCATTAAAAATAACATCTACATTACAAAAAGGGGCTTTTAATAGACCAACTTGACCTGTTTTGAAGCGTAGTCAGTTTGCCTCCAGCTCTTTCCAGGACTATAGTTGCCATTGCCACCTTTAAGTCGTATGGTATGGTAACACTGTATCTGGCTGCTCTGTGTGACTTAGTAGCACTAAAACCAAATTAACCAGTCTCTTGACGATTCCCCCTAACACTGGGGCGGGAGGTGGAAGAAGGAGATTCCTCAGGTGGTTTAGAGTGGATACAATGGTTCCTGTCCCACTATCCCACCCCACCAGCAGTTCTAGGGGTATGTTATGAAGAATTGAGTGTGGCCAGGGCACAACTACATGCCAAAGTTTCCTGGCCACTAGCATAGCTATTTGGGGACGGTGGGCAGCTGGTATTAGTTATAACAGCCTCTAGCCCCAACCAGAGCACACTGGCCCCAGGGTTTGGGGACTGAAAAAAGCGGTTGAAAGTTACCTTTGTCCCAAGTCACAAATCTTGCGATAAGCACACTTTGGCTGGACGAGAGGATCTGACTCATAAAGTTTTCTGTTTGAATCTACTGAGTCAAATTACTAAAAAAATCCAGACCTAAGTTACTCCAGAGTAAAAAAAGGGTTTTCTCAGACTTTTAGGACCAAGGTAAAATGGATGTCAGTAGGCATAGTCGTATAAATGATTGAATCCAGGAGTTAGTTTCAGTATTGCCCACTCTTGGGATTTTATCGCAGGTTTCATGATATTCAGTGTTTTTCTTTAAACTCCCTCAATTCTATAATTACATGAAATTCTCAGCTTTCATTTAAAAAAGGAGGTCCATGGGACTGTGAAAAAAAACCCTCAAAAACATGACCAAAATATGTTCTCAAGGCTCAAACACCACAAGACAAATATGAAGAACCACAAATGTATTATTTTTTTAAATGTCTCAGGATTTTTTTACCCCAATTTCATGATTTCTGGGGGCCTGACTCATGATTTTTGAATGCTTGGGATTGGCAATACTATAGTTTTCACACTTCTTCTGTGCAGGCCATATAAAAAGTTTATGTGTGTGTGAAAAACAAGAAGCAGAATGAGATCTGGAGTTAAAACACAGTTTGACTGAAACCTTATGATTCCCTCATATCACATATCAACAAAATAAGAACCTCAGCGTAGTGTCCCTTGAAACACAGAAGCACAGGTAATAGATAACACATACATTGAAACTTGCACTACGGATCACTCCCTAACAGGCAACCCAAATCTTAAGTGACCACTTTAAACTATCCCCAGCTTTCCAAAATAGTTATGTTTGACCCGTCATTAAAAAAACCCACCTTTATTAGGCAATCAGTATTTGTCAGTACATTTGGTAGATGTTTAGATCTTTTAACTGTATTATTTTCCTCTGAATAGCACTATATCAGACACACAATCACGTATACTCATACACACACAATTATGGTTTTCCTGCTTACCACTTTAAAAGGAGCATCTGAAGGACCCAGGCTGTCAGAAGAATACAAATCAAAGCTTCAACTTGTCAGTTTCAAAGCTGTGCCACTGCTGCGCCTTGAAGTTGTTACTCTGGAGCTTCCATAGGCAATTATATTTTGATGCTGGAAAGAAGCAGAATGTTACCTTAAAGAAGCAACTTCTCCATTTTTAAAAACTCCCATGAAGCTTTTCCTTCCTTATCTTTAAGTAGGGGAGATGGGGGGAGGAGGGAATAGGATAGAATGTTCCAGGTTACTTAACATCAAGGTCCAGGTTTGTGGGTTTGTAAGATGTTTCTATCCTGAAGAAAATTCTAATAGCTGTGTATTATTCCTGAGGTTCTAGTGTGTATTGTCAATCAACAGACTCAAGTTGTACACATTTATTGGAAGCGAAACATAAACTTTTATGCAAAACCTGCACAGACACCATCTATTAGCCTATTGCAATGAGCTTTACTGTATTGCACTCAGTTATTCTAATTTTACTTTTTAATGCTTTTTTCAGATATTATGAAGAAATATTGCACATTGTATTATCAGACACTGTAGAGAAAGACATTACAGTATGAAAAGTCTCAGGAAAAGAGTGAAAATAATTTTCAGGCACAATATTGCTGATTTAGGAGCTGTTTTTTAAATCAAAATATTAGTGTCATAGTATTAAGGTGAGGTGTCTAAGTGTCTGTATATTATAGAAATAAAAAGCATCTTATGGCAACAAAAAATAGCAGATTCCCAATATATAAGCTTAAATATAAGCTTCTTCCACCAACAATAGCTTCAGATTAAAACAAAACAAGTCAACACACAGATCCTAAGCCTACCAAACAAGCAGACACTTTTTTGCTCTTCTTCACAAATGGGTGAAGTCATAAAAAACGTAATAAAAACCCCTGGAACTTCAATTATATCACTCTGAGCGCTGGACCTGGACTCAGGAAACTTGGGATCTATTCCCAGCTCAGGCACTGGCTGGGTGGGTGATCTTGGACAAGTCACTGCCCATCTTTGCCTCGATTTCCTCATTTGTAAAATGGGGATAATGATATGACCTTCTTTGTAAAGCCTATGAGAACTACTGATGAAAAATGCCATATAAGAGCTATGTATTATTGGGCTTTTGAATTACTCCAGCTCCTTCTCTCTCTTCCAAAGCAGTGTGGGAAACAGAGCACAAAAAGGATGAAAGGAAGAATTGTCCAGTGGTTAGAATGTTAGCCTGTTCCGTGGTAGACCTGTGTTCAATTCCTGCTCCACCACAGACTTCTTCTGTGACTTGGGCAAATCACTTAGCCTCTCTGTGTCTGTTTCTTATCTGTAAAATGGTGATAATGCTACTGCCTAACCTCCTAGGGTGTTGGACACATAAACACATTAAGGATTGTGAGGCCCAGTGATGGGGGCTATATAAAACCCATAGAAGGGTAGATCAATAGAGTTGATGCCCATCCATAGGGTGAGGGTGAAATGACTCAGCCATCGGTCTCATAGTTGAGACCAGAACCCTGGAGTCTTCAGCTCCTAGGCCTGTGCTCCAAGCACTACTGCTTTCTACATTCAAGAACAAGGCTGCTCTATTCATTCTAGGTCCAGGAAATCTCCTCTCTGTATATTTAGGTTTAAGGTCTAAAATCCTAAATTTTGCAAAGGTGCCTCTCTGGAGGCAAGGTTGTATTTGACATCCACTGATACTGTGACTTAGTAAAATAGGAGGTGAACCAATTACCTATGATAACTTTAAAAAGGGGGACAGGATTTAACTAGGATCCATGAGATGAAAGTAAGAGGAAATACTTACTCTGAATATGCAAAAAATCTTCCTGAAAGTGACTGTCAAATAATCTCTCAAGGTAACGGGAACAAACTCTTTTGCTTGGGAGTGTTTATACTACACATTAGAAAAAAAAGCACTAGAATATGTACTGATGAAGAAAATCTTGCATTGGCAGAGAGACGGACTGGATATTTCTAATCAATATTTTTCCATCTCCAATTTAAATCATTCAGATTTATTTTTGCTATAAGTTATTTGAATGACAGCCATGCCTAGATGCACTGAGAGAGGAATCCCATTGCGCTAGACTCTGTACAAACACAATGTAAATGAAAAAATCCCTGCCCAAATTTCTTGTAGTGTAAATACACAGAACAGACAGATGATGGAAGGAGAAACAAAAAAAAAAAAGACTGGTAAAGTGATTTGTCCAACGTTACACAGCAGGTCAGAAGACAACCAGGGAATTAATTGGACCCAGATCTCCTGACTTCCAGTTCAGTGCACTATACTCCCTGATTTTTTTAAAATTATGTCTACATACAACTATTCATATGCACACTGGCATTAGGCATTCAAGATGTGTGAAATCTGAATGGATGGAATCTATAGTTTTAGCAGAACTGCATCTCTGATTTAGATACATAATCAGCAACACTCTCCAATCCTGACCTGGTCCTTCGGCTCTCTACAGCTGGCGGGCCTGTAGTGTGTCACCAGCCAAGCAGATAGCTACAGCAGCACTTAGCAACTCATTCCTGAACCTTGGCATATAAAATAAGGGACTGACTATCTGAACAAATACCATGTGGTGAAAGGAGGGAGAAAACCACAGAGAAAAGAAATTATAGTGGCTTGATTTAATGAGCCAGCACACACACTGCAGACTTAATGGACAGCATTGACAGGGTTCAATTATAAAGAAGTCTGCAGCCTCATTACCACCACTGGTTGTCACTTACGGTTTTAGTTCAGAGGACCTACACAGTGGGAGGCACACAAAGGAAAGTGGGGAGGAATAAATGAAAATGGAAAGCTTTCTTAAAAAACAATAAGGATATATGGCCCCAACTCACAAAACAGAGTGCATCAATCTGAAAAGTCTGACATAGGTGCAGTAATAAGAACAGAGATCCACATACCTACACACACCCATACCCACACCCACATCCCTTCCTCCCTATCAGACACAGATTCCTAAAGGAATAATTCAGAAAACTGCAAGAAAGCTTAGACATCTGAAGGGGGAAAAAGAGTCATGAAATCCTTTTTATCCACACAAAACCACTCACTTTTTTTATGTATTTGTAATTTGTTAAACCACCTATTGACACTCTCTTCCATGATTAGGCCCCTACCAAATTCACAGTTACGAAAAACACATCACAATGGGGCTGCAGAGGGCTCCCTGGGCTGCCACAGGGCCAGTGACACTCAATGCCTCAGGCATGAGGTACAGGGAAAGTTGCAGTCCTGGTGGGGCAGAGGATAGCCCTGTCATGGCCCCAATCCCTCACATGTGTGAGAGCAGGGTGACAGCTTGCTCCCTGCACTGCCACAGGAGCCATTCAGCAGCAGGGTTGCCTCCCCCACGACTGGGGGCTTTTCCTCTTCACAGTCCCAGCCAGGGGCCTCCGCTCTATTATCTGAACTGCTGCATTATTCAATTCCCTTCCTTGTCCCCCAGTATGAGACATATGCCCTCTGAAGCATATATCTCATGCCTGGGGACAAGGAAGGGATTTAGCTAATGCAGAGGTTTGGATAATCAGGAGTAGACTGTATATGATTACAAAATGACTATTTGCTACAATGATCTATACCAGCCCCTTCAAAACCACAATATACTTATGGTCATATAAAAAAACCAACAACATCAGTTGATAAGGGAACCCGTTCATAGGCTGCTTCTGAATATTCAAGTACCTATTTAAGAATCACACATATGCCACTTGATCATGCTCTACACATTTGTGTACTAGTTTTTAATTACTGCCCTTTCCTAGGTAAATAAGCCTTATTCCAATTCACACATTACTATGCACAACTCTTTTTTTTTTTAAGGTTTCAAGAGCCAGGTGCTGCCGTTTGAAAATAAATGGTTAAAATTAAAATCGCTGTGCGTAACAAAGAAAAGTAGGTGCCTTTCACCCACACGAGTCCCAGTCAGTGATTCTATCTATCGGAGTAGTTTAACTGTATTTCTGAGGTGCTGGCCTGCAGTGTCCAGCCAATACAGATAATCCCAGATATGGGGCTAGATTTATTAATATAAGAAGCTTCATTCTGGCATATTTCACACAGTGGAGTCTAAGACCAAAGTTTACAAATAGACTCATAACTTTAAGGCCAGAAGGGACCATCATGATCATCTAGTCTGATCTGCTGTACATTGCAGGCCACAGAACCTCATCCATCCATTCCTGTAATAGACCCCTAACCTTTGGCTGAGTTACTGAAGTCCTCAAATCATTGTTTAAAGACTTCAACTTACAGAGATTCCACCATTTACACTAGTTTAAACCTGCAAGTGGTTCATACACCATGCTTCAGAGGAAGGCGAAAAAAAACCCAGTAGAAGCCTCTAATTTTCCGTTCTTTAATTTAAGTGCCTACCTTGAGGTACCAGATGTCAAGTTGGACACCCACAACTTGCCAGGTCAGAGGCAAGTTTTGAAAATGTTGGTCTAAGTCTATTAATTGGTCACCTGAAAGTTCAATTTGCCAAAATGATCATGACTATAATCTATAGTATTAGCTGAAGTACATATAACATTTATAGGAATCAATGGACAGCACAGACAGGCCCATCTGATAATCCGAAAGATAGCTATAAAATGTATTATTACTGCCAGGCAACTTTTAGCAAAAATGTCACAAACATAGGCCAACAGTATATAATATGTATGACTGTGTAATAGAGGCACTCAATATTGTGTACCTAGGGGCCTAAGAGGTGTGCATAAAATTTGCCCAAGCAGCATTCTATTTATTACTTGAATGCTTCCAACCTAAAATAATTAAGATATATCGAGCAAATAAATATATAGCACAAGATGCATATTTAACAGCAGGGATTACAGGGTTGTGTGTCATATGGAAAGTCAGCTAAAATGTTCACCAACACAGCTAGTTTGCAGTATGACACAAGAAACTTGTCATATTGCAGCCTGAAAGCATGTACGTGAAGTGCTTTACGTCTGCAATGAAATACTGCAACCTCACAGCTTGGATAAGAATTTTGAATTAGTTGTGCATACTAGGAGACAGTGATGACAAACGGAAAAAACCCCACTCCATGCCTTTTGCTCATCCAGAAGCAATAAAGTTTAAAAGTATGTTGCCAAACGCTCTTGAAATTTTCTTGAGCAAATGCAGTAGTTTCTTTTGGTAACCCTCAGTGGGATCAGAGGGTAATGTAGAAAGTGGTGTTGGAGAGCTGCCTAGTAGCCTCTTGTTCATATTCCAACCTATTCCTGATGACGACAGCACCTCCTTTGTCAGCCTTTTTGATTATGATGTCAGAGTTGTTTCTGAGGCTGTGGATGGCATTGTGTTCTGCACGGCTGAGGTTATGGGGCAAGTGATGCTGCTTTTCCACAATTTCAGCCCGTGCACGTCGGCAGAAACACTCTATGAAGCATACCTGAGGGTTACCAAAAGAAACCACAGCATTTGCTCAAGAAACTCCTTGAAAAAGCAGAAGAACAAATCTGCACAGACACACCCCTGGAGCCCCGACCTGGGGTATTCTATCTGCTACCCAAGATCCATAAACCTGGAAATCCTGGACGCCCCATCATCTCAGGCATTGGCACCCTGACATCAGGTCCTATGCTACCAGCACTCCCAACACACCCTCAGACAGAGACAAACACCTACAAGATCTCTATCAAGCATTCTTACAACTACAATACCCACCTGCTGAAGTGAAGAAACAGATTGACAGAAGAGTACCCAGAAGTCACCTACTACAGGACAGGCCCAACAAAGAAAATAACAGAATGCCACTAGCCATCATCTTCAGCCCCCAACTAAAACTTCTCCAATGCATCCTCAAGGATCTACAACCTATCCTGAAGGATGACCCATCACTCTCACAGATCTTGGGAGACAGGCCAGTCCTTGCTTACAGACAGCCCCCCAATCTGAAGCAAATACTCACCAGCAACCACACCCACACAACAGAACCACTAACCCAGGAACCTATCCTTGCAACAAAGCCCGTTGCCAACTCTGTCCACATATCTATTCAGGGGACACCATCATAGGGCCTAATCACATCAGCCACACTATCAGAGGCTCGTTCACCTGCACATCTACCAATGTGATATATGCCATCATGTGCCAGCAAAGCCCCTCTGCCATGTACGTTGGTCAAACTGGACAGTCTAAAGGTAAAAGAATAAATGGACACAAATCAGACGTCAAGAATTATAAAGTTCAAAAACCAGTCGGAGAACACTTCAATCTCTCTGGTCACTCGATTACACACCTAAGAGTGGCTATTCTTCAACAAAAAAACTTCAAAAACAGACTCCAACGAGAGACTGCTGAATTGGAATTAATTTGCAAACTGGATACAATTAACTTAGGCTTGAATAGAGACTGGGAGTGGATGGGTCATTACACAAAGTAAAACTATTTCCCCATGTTATTTCCCCTCCCCCACCCCCCACCCACCCGTTCCTCAGACGTTCTTGTCAACTGCTGGAAATGGCCCACCTTGATTATCACTACAAAAGTAGATCTTCCTCCCCCCCACTGCCCTGCTCTCCTGCTGGTAATAGCTCATTTTAAGTAATCACTCTCCTTACAGTGTGTATGATAAACCCATTGTTTCATGTTCTCTGTGTATATAGATCTCCCCATTATATTTTCCACTGAATGCATCCGATGAAGTGAGCTGTAGCTCACGAAAGCTTATGCTCAAATAAATTTGTTAGTCTCTAAGGTGCCACAAGCACTCCTTTTCTTTTTGTGAATACAGACTAACACGGCTGCTACTCTGAAACCTAATTTCAGTGTGAACCACACAGTACCATATGGCCCTAACATTTTAATTTTATTTCAATTCCAAACACAAAAAGAAGAGAAGACGTGTTCATAAAGTCAAGAAATGTATCATAACACACCATGAGTGGAGCAGGGGGTCAAATCAAGGGTGGATAGTGGGAAGAGAACAAGAGTATATTTAGTCACACAATTTTGAGCCTCTGCCATCTACAGAATGGGATTCACCACAACCTTATAAAACTTAACTTTTGTATCCTCACCATTTATGAATCACTGTTTCATAGCAGGAAGCTGCCCCATTAACAATGGCTCTGAACATTTTTCAGCACCATTGCTATAAAACTGGTTATACTGTTTTCACTTCCCCATTCTGGTTGTTGTAGCCAAAAATTTTTCATGATAGAAGCCTTGGGCATGATAGTCACTTTCTGGCTTATATCAGGGTGGCGGAAGAGATAAATTCCCTTTGTGAATACGTTCACATAGGGTTGGAAATTTTCTTAATGGAAAAGAACTGCTGTTCCCACATGAGCCTCCCCCAGTGATCAGATGGCTTGCTGGAGTTAAATGAAGAATATGAGGGGGCAATGAATAGCTAAGATTCTGGTGCACAATTTTCAAGCTGCCCCATGTAAAAGTTGGGAGTAAACAGCCAAGAACCATTTTTAATTGGTCTCTGTGGGTCACATAATTGTTGCTTTTTTAGCAGTCTACAAGATAGATAATAAAGGTCCTGCATTGCTGTGTAGAATAAAAATAGGAAAACAAACTAGAAATTAAACACACACACACACACACAGAGCTATTGAACATTTTATTGTTGTTCTGCAAAGGGTTCAAAATGCATCTAAAATATTTCTAAAACCCGATGATGGCAGCAAATAAACATTCTTCCAAGGAAGTGAAAAGCTGTTTAAAAGTTGAGCTTAAATTCATTAAAGTGTGGTTATACCCTGAAAGTAACTGTAAAAGTGACATTGTGGAGTTCCATATTTATTCTCTCTCACTAACTCACATACAAAGTACAGCCAGTTTGCAACTCCAAATATGATTTTTTGATCTGCCAGTACTGCAAATTCAACCTGGAATCTCAAAATAAATCAAGCTATTTTAATTGCTGTCTCTTGCACAACAGTGCCTTCAACAAGAATTTATAGCTGGTAAGTTTTGTTGATGATTCACAAGGCAGAACAAAATCCAGCAGAACAGAATTCAACCCACCCAGGGTGGCCTATGACCTACACAATCACATATGTTCCCAGATCACATAGGTTTCCCAGGAGCCGCAGGGACGTGGTGCTGTCCGTTTTCAGGAGCAGCGTGAAGCCAGAGCCCGCACCCCTTGTAAGCGGCATCTAAATGGCACCAGGCCAGAGCCCCCACCCCTCCTGCACCCTGCCTTCCAACCCTCTGCCCTGAGCCCCTGCTGCACCCCACTCGCCTCCTGCACCCCAACCCCCTACGCTGAGCCCACACCCCTAGTCCCCTGCTGCACCCCAACCTCCTACTGCATCCCCCACCCCTCTGCTCTGAGTCCCCTCCCACACTCTGCACCCCCTCCTGAACCCCAACCCCCTGCCGTGAGCCCCCTCCCACAGTCTGCACCCCAATCCCCTGCCTTGAGCCCATGGCTGCACCCCAACCCCCTGCCCTGAGACCCCCCATACTCTGCACCCCCTCCTGCACCCCAACCCCTTGCCCTGAGCTCCTTCCTGCACACCACACCCACCTTCCACACCTCCTCCCACACCCCAACCCCCTGCCCCAGCCCTATATTCATGGCCCTGCATGCAATATCTCCACCCAGCTGTGGCCCTCAAGCCAAAAAGTTTGCCCACCCCTGCTCTAACATGTGCAGACCACTACAGAGGTTGAAATGCCCTCTGCTCCACTACTGAGAAAGTAGCACTTGGACTCCACTGCATGATTTACCAGTCCATGTAGGCAGAGTTGTCACCAGAGGCTATTGAGCCTTATAAACAAATGAAGGAGGAAGTTCACTGCAGTGGGAGAAAGGTGGCACTGGCATATACAAGTTGCATGGGGTCACTATGTTGCTTCACGTAGGACTCTGATACACAGGACTGCCCCTGCAGCCTGCAACCTCACAGCTATACTGGCCCCATAATGCTAATAGCAGTAAAATAAGCAGCTATGGCTCCATGCCACAAAGAGCTCATAGGCAGAGCAAGATGGTGCTTTTTAAGAGTTGCACTTTAATCTAATTCTTCTTCCCCAAATTGCTTGAAATCACCAGCAGGGCACTTGTGCTTTCAGTTTTCATGGCCCCCGTGAAATGCACGTGGCTGTAATTCACATGAGCTGCACCTGTGCCACCTGCTACGTGAATGAATTTAATTTTTCTTGAAAACACTTCTTGCAGAAGTCAGTGTGACTGACATGATAATAATGAATGATAGCACAGTACCTTGTAATGGCAGATGGTTGTGTCAGCTCAGCCTGTTGGTGTGATTAACAAACGATCAATCAAAGTTCACCAATCTCATCTCAGTTCTTCACCTGAAGATACTGCAACTGAAGGACTGTATCTGCCTTGAACTTGCTGTAATTTTAAACTGCTTCACTTTATCACAGTGCTTTATCTGAATGACTGATGCCAGGAACTTGCCATTGTAGAATTAATAACATATTGACACTTTCAACCCCTCGGTCTATCTTTGATGTTTGAGAGCTATAACAAGCAACAGAATATTTTACCTGGAAGAGATGACAGTGTTTCTTGAATTCAGGGACTACTTCTTCCTGGCACACCTTGTGGCACTGATCAAGGAGAGGGGAATACGTGGGACCACATACTGACCCCCTCTTTCTACTCTAGCCAGATGTTGCAAATGTAAGGGGACTGTTGCCCCCTTACTAACATTCAGTGGGGGTGTTTTAGTTGCTAGCTCCCAGTACTCAAAGGGGAAGGGTCGATGGAGAATCAGGACCCTGAGACTGACAGTCCCCAGGAACAATGGGGAGAGGCCAATGTTCTAGGTCAGCCTGAATGACAGGGCGGGCAGGCTAATCAGGGAGTCAGGAAGCCAGGGAGGTCCCGTCCTCCATGTGAGCTGGAATTGCCTGGGTCAGACAGAGTGGGGCTGAGCTAGGGAGAAAGCAGGTGCCCAAGCTGAGCTGGGCCAGAAAAGCAGCCCACTAAGCAGGTCAGTGCTGGGAGCAGAGTTACAGAAGCAGCCTGCAGAGCAGACCTGTGCTGGGAGCAGAGCTGCAGCAACCAGAGCCAGAGGGGCCAGAGAAGCAGCCCAGGGAGGTGGAGGCAGAGCAGCAGCCATGCTGAGGCAGAGTGGAGCTGGGGCTGGAGCAGTCCAGAGCCACGTGTCGTGAGCAGCTGGGGAAAGCTAGGGGGGAATCCTGGGCAGTGGGCCCAGTACAGGGAGACACCTCAGCCAGGAGGCTCTGCAGGCCAGACTCGGAGCGGGATTGGTAACCCCAACAGGGCGGGAGCAACGCTGGGAAGAAGGGTCCTGCCACCTAGAGCCTGAGAGCGTGTGGCCACCACCAGAGCAAGTGTCCAACCCACAGCATCCCTACAGCACTGCCAGGGCCAGAGAAGGAGGCCTGGGACTTACAAGGAACAGACTGTGAACTGCCCTGACATTCCAGAGACACTGTTTGTGATGTTCCCTGCCACAGAGCGGGTTGATGTGTTTCCTTTAACCTTTCCCATTTTTCCTTATTCTTTTTAAAATTAATTGTTGATGAAATAACTTGCATTTGCTTTAAATTCTATGTAATGGTCCGCGGGTCAGAGAAGTGCCCAGTGCAGAGAGAGTACCCGGAGTGGGGACACTCTAGCCCCTGTCCTAGGTGACCACAGCAGGGTTGGGGATCGGGACCCCCAGGAATCCTGGGCCCAGCCTCGTTGGGGTTACAAGGACTCTGCCAGACAGGAGAGTGGAAGGGGAGTCCTCAAGGGCAGGGAGGCCACTGGGTAAAGGAAGTGGGAGCGAGGACTCAGATCCTTTCGCTAGCCCACTTCACCGGGGTAGTGCAGAAGCCAGGAAACTTCCCAACAATAGCGGGACTATTCCCCATCGTACACATGGATTAGTTTGATATCCCCTCTTAAGGGAAGGTGGTGTGTGCACACGCCCTA
Source organism: Dermochelys coriacea (assembly GCF_009764565.3). Taxonomy (NCBI): domain Eukaryota; kingdom Metazoa; phylum Chordata; order Testudines; family Dermochelyidae; genus Dermochelys; species Dermochelys coriacea. Next base: position 282,531,611 of record NC_050068.2, read on the forward strand.
TGAGCCAGAGGTGATATGACTCTGCACCACTTCCAAAATAGACCAGTACCTGTCAGGTACAATGTGGCCGTAAACATAGTTTTGCTGTGACTTACATTTATTTAGACTGTCCCTATAGAACACCCTAAACCCCACAGGTTTCAGAGTAGCAGCCGTGTTAGTCTGTATCCGCAAAAAGAACAGGAGTACTTTTGGCACCTTAGAGACTAACAAATTTATTAGAGCACAAGCTTTCGTGGGCTAAGCCCACTTCATCGGATGCATAGAATGGAACAACATATAGTAAGAAGATATATATATATATACAGAGAAGGTAAAAGTTGCCATACAAACTATAAGATAATTTGTATTTGATAATTATAATAAGATAAATAATTAAGATGAGCTATTATCGGCAGGAGAAAAAAAACTTTTGTAGTGATAATCAAGATGGCCCATTTAGAGAATTGACAAGAAGGTGTGAGGATACTAAAACCCATAGGGTGCCCTTAGACATTTAAGTAAATCAGAATTTTCCCCAAATGTCTCATGAATAGCAGTCTTGAAGGAATGAAGGGGTCAGATATAAGATCTGTGAGAGTGACCCATCACTACCCTATACCGGAAGCCTATTGACCACTATTCCTACCTACATGCCTCCAGCTTTCACCCAGATCACACCACACAATCCACTGTCTATTGCCAAGCTCTATGTTACAACCGCATTTGCTCCAAACCCTCAGTCAGAAACAAACACCTACAGGATCTCTATCAAGCACTTTTACAACTACAATACCCACCTGCTAAAGTGAAGAAACAGATTGACAGAGCCAGAAGAGTACCCAGAACTCACCTACTACAGGACAGGCCTAACAAAGAAAATAACAGAACGCACTAGCCATCACCTTCAGCCCCCAACTAAAACCTCTCCAATGCATCATCAAGGATCTACAACCTATCCTGAAGGATGACCCATCACTCTCACAGATCTTGGGAGACAGGCCAGTCCTTCCTTACAGACAGCCCCCCAATTTGAAGCAAATACTCACCAGCAACCACACAACAGAACCACTAACCCAGGAACCTATCCTTGCAACAAAGACTGTTGCCAACTCTGTCCACATATCAATTCAGGGGACACCATCATAGGCCCTAATCACATCAGCCACACTATCAGAGGCTCATTCACCTGCGCATCTACCAATGTGATATATGCCATCATGTGCCAGCAATGCCCCTCTGCCATGTACATTGGTCAAACTGGACAGTCTCTACGTAAAAGAATAAATGGACACAAATCAGACGTCAAGAATTATAAAGTTCAAAAACCAGTCAGAGAACACTTCAATCTCTCTGGTCACTCGATTACACACCTAAGAGTGACTATTCTTCAACAAAAAAACTTCAAAAACAGACTCCAACGAGAGACTGCTGAATTGGAATTAATTTGCAAACTGGATACAATTAACTTAGGCTTGAATAGAGACTGGGAGTGGATGGGTCATTACACAAAGTAAAACTATTTCCCCATGTTATTTCCCCTCCCCCACCCCCCACCCCCGTTCCTCAGACGTTCTTGTCAACTGCTGGAAATGGCTCACCTTGATTATCACTACAAAAGTAGATCTTCCTCCCCCCCACTGCCCTGCTCTCCTGCTGGTAATAGCTCATTTTAAGTGATCACTCTCCTTACAGTGTGTATGATAAACCCATTGTTTCATGTTCTCTGTGTATATAGATCTCCCCACTGTATTTTCCACTGAATGCATCCGATGAAGTGAGCTGTAGCTCACAAAAACTTATGCTCAAATAAATTTGTTAGTCTCTAAGGTACCACAAGTACTCCTTTTCTTTTTGCAAATACAGACTAACATGGCTGCTACTCTGAAACCTGTCATTATGCAAGGTCTTACAAATAAATTACAGTTGTCCTCAGAGTCTAGTTTTTGGCATACGGCTGGTAGCTTTGTATTTGCAAAGATGCAAATATACACCTATTTCGCATGACGACAACTGGGTACAAAAGTGCAAGATCTTGATGTGTATGTGTCTAGAAGTGCAAATCCTCAATTTGAATATGCACATCTGGGTGTGCAGCACAATGTAGGTGTACAAATGTGCACCAACCAGGGCACTGAAAATTAGCCCTTAAATCACCCATGCAACCTTCTAACCGTTGATTTACAGGAGATAAGAGTTCAAAATTGTGCCAGGCGACTCTAACCCCAAGAACCATGCCAAAAATAGAGTACAAATTTCACTACTACTTTCCCGAGGTGATTGCAATAAAACATCCTAGACTTCATTTAGAGCATCGTGCCTTCTCTCCCTTTATGGAACCATCTGCCGAGAACATTATTATCGTGGGAGTTGACCATAATAGAAACACAGCAGTGGCTTGACTATGTTATAACATGGTTGGACCATGATGGGCTTTCTGAGGCCACAACTTTATTATTAGATGTCTGCGACTACCCAGCAGATAAAAGTGTACAGTGCAGGCAACGCCATGTTCATTCAATAATTACCCAGGGGTCTTTTGCCAGCTCCCCCTCTTTTTCCATAGAGGTCCTCTTCCCCATTGCTTCCCCAATGCCAATCCATTGCTGGGACCTTATCATCTGGCCCCACTCGGAGGAGGGTTAAAGTGTGCTATAAGAAAGTGGGGTTGGCTCCCTGCTATACCAATCAGAGGAGCCCCAATCCCCCCCCCCATTCTGTTCCTTTAACCAACACTTCCTTTTTAAATCCTTTACCAGGCCATTTATCTGGTCACTAGATGCCTTCCCTATGGAGTATCTGCACTGGACTTCCACCCCACACTTTACAAAATGAGTTGCGACATATAGCCCAAGCACCTTTCCTCTTCACCATAATAGGTCCTCCCTGACACCTGCTGGGGAAGGCAAAAAAATATGGTGGTGAGGGGAAAATTCCTTCCCAGTTCCTCTAAAAAGGAGTGGCTGCAGCAGGTCCAAACAAACCTGATATTTGCCACCTCAAGGGGAGGGAGGGTGGGTGTTACATGGAGAAAGGGCTTCTCATGCCCAGGTATGCCCCTTTTCAAGCTTTCCACACTTCCATTCCCGGAGAATGAGTCAGCATCACCACGCTGACCCCCCCACCTCACCTTTTTTGCAGCAGCTTCTGACCTCCTTCCCCCCCGCCAACCTGTAAAGCACTCCTACCCTTCCTTCAGCAAGCCAGGACAGTGACCCTCCCCCCACTTAAGATGTGGTGTAGTCACTTGTGTTTAGCATAAATAGAAGTCAGTATTTTGACTACAAATGACATTTGTATTTATTTGTTAAACACCTGTTTTATTAAGTATTTTACAAATATTTGTAATTTAAAGCCCAAGTTCTGCTCTCAGTAACACCTGTGTAGACCTACTCCATGTTTTGCAACAGTTTCTGAGGAACATGCTCAGGTGTTAAGCTTTTCCCAAATTGGGGAAGAAATAGATATTTAAGAGGAGACAAATCATATATATAACAGGAAATACAGCTGTTACCTAATCAAGAGTAATTATAATTCAGCTTATGTTTGTAATTAAAATTACAAAAGACCAAAAATGGGTGGGAGGTTGGATTTTTGCAAAGCACAAATTTTGAACAATGTGGGAATTACTGGATGCTGTATCCTTGAAGTACTTTACAAAATGGGATGGAGAGAAGGAAGGTAGAAAGCTCATTCGGAGGAGGAAAAGGGAAGAATACTGTAAAAAGTAAGGTTAAGAAACAGAGAGGGATAAAACAACAGGGAATGGAGGTGGGATCTAAAGATTTCAAAGTGCACTTAAAACCAAATCAAAGAAATGAATACATGCACAACATGAAAAGTAGACTGCACAAGAGGTTAGGATAAAAAAATACCTGCTTTTTCACATAAAAGGAATAAGAGATTAAAAGGAGGGAGAGCGAGACTGCTAAGCAACTCAGAAAGTAATTTATTTGCGGAACAGGAAGACTGCTATAAAATAAAATATATTCTGTGTGTTCATACAAAAGACCAAGGGAAGATACATTTTTCAGGGGAGAAAGGGGAAATGCTGAAGAGAATGAATATCACATAAAAACAAGGGTCACCAAAAAAGCCTCCCACCAAAAAAACAAACAAACAAACCCAAGATGTTGTTAGAAGGGAACTGAGAAATCCATGAAGTAACTCTCATGTAATTTTCAGGACATTAATCCCTCTACTAGGTACGGCTTGGAGACTCCCATGTAGATGTCTCACAGCCACATAATTCTCAGAGATCAGTGGAAAAGGGCAGCCCCAAGATCTGAAGACTCAGGAGCTATCTTGAATAAACAGCTGATGCTCCTTGCTGTTCCACGTGCTGTCACTGGCTAAGTTTTCCAGCAGTTTTCCTCTGGAGGGAATTGCACGGGAGTTAATGCTGTCCTGTGGTGAGACAGCACTCCTTCCCTTTCCAGACTGATTCCAAGCCTTCTACTTGCCTTAGTTCCCCTTTACTTGCACAAGTGGAGGGGATGATCTCAGCTCAGCTGATCAACATTTTACAAAAACGTCAGAGCATCTGAGATCTCAGACGCAATAGCCAGATCAATACCAAACTGCTGAAAGAAATTCGGACAGACAGGAGAACCGTTAGCAGACAAGCCAAAGAAAATCTCCTTAGAAATAGAGGAAATACCCATGGCCAGAAGAAAAGCTAATCTGACACTGATATTCAGAAAGATGCATAGAGAATCGAGGACACTATAGACTAGTAAGCTTGGCATTAGCGTGGGAAAAATAGGAAGCAATAAGTTACAAGTGGAGAGAGGAAGCTGAAAGCTGTGTGCTAACATTTGTATGTATTTTAAAAATGAAGGCCTGCTTCTGAGTTTTAAATGAGCATAACATTTGGCTCAACATCTGTGGAGACTGGGAACCAGTACGTCCACAAAATGTGTACAGCCCCAATAACGGCAGCATAAATTTCCATACCTCACCCCGAAGTGTATGTATTAGCACTGATGTGGAAAGACCATGACCTATTGGGGTGTTAAACCAGTTTCCATCCCCATTTCATACTTCGCCTCTCTGCTGAGATTGACAGTGAAAGTCTCATTTTTTCTGTTGTGGCCCTCTGTGCATCATTGTGCTTAGAAAACTGTAAGTCAAATAACTATGGGATGGCACAGGCTTTCAGTCACAACTGAGCTCACTGAAATTTGAACCCATAACCTAGATGTAAAACAAATATATTTCTGAGAAAGTACAACTAGGAGGATATCAATAAAAGAGGAATGGACCTACATTTTACGAGAACCTTTGGCACAATATTCTAAGGCTCATAAATTTAAGTCATGAGTCTGCCAGGCTTTGGAGAACACGAGACAAATTTTCACTGGCTGCACGCATCTGAACTGAGAAGAGTCACCTGCTCATTAGATCTGAAGCAGCCATTCCACTCATGCAGAAACAGATTAGAAGTTCTCCAGAAATGTACTGTTGTTAAGTGACTAAACTAAACAACAAGAACCTCCATGAAAACTCATGCATAAAAAAGAATAGCAAAACCAAAAAAATCCTATAGAAAAGGGGGGGAAATTTCAGATAGAGAAGGAAACAACAAAAATCTACAACAATGGATCAAAGAAAGCCATTAAACACAGAAATTGCCCTTCCTATGTACTTCTAACCACTGATAATATATACAACACATTCATTGATATTTATGGAAACAAATTAAAATAATCCAAAAATGTGAATGGAGAGGGAAGGTTTATAAAACTGTATTAGAAACAAAACCTTGATATCTATAAATTCAAATGGGTTTGTTTCCATTGTTCCTTTTTCTTGGGTATGATGTTTGGATAACCCTGTTGTATGTCAAACATTTGTTAACCCAAAAGGAAGATGACTACTACTGAGTACAACACTGCAACTATCAGCGTGTGATTTATTTTTTAAATTTTTTAAATTTACCAACACAAGCTTCCGCCAAATTGTTCAATCGTAGGCCAGGCTAACTGCTCCTTTTGATATGGACTGGGAGAAATTCTTCCTTGTGCATCTATCTGGTCTTATTTTTCTGGGGTTTGACCCTGGACATAGCCAGTTGCATGTGTGGGGCCTTCTGTTTCCCTTCCATGGGCTGTCAATCACAATCACATACTTTGCTACAGCAAACCCTGCCTCTCTATTTCTTTTTAAGTCTCATTACAGCATACTCTCAATTTAGATCAAGAAACACGGAACAATGACCTGCTCCTACATGATTTATGTTGCTGTCCACCTAGATTCTTAAAACAATATATTTTAGGTTTGTATGACATGAAAAGTCAATTACTTGATTTGCAACTGAAATAGGCTACAAAGATAATGACTTGAAAATAAGATACACAATGTGGTACATGCAACACTGCTTTCCTACAGTGGGGCTGGAGGGAGGGGGCAAACATTTTGGAAAAGGCTATTAGTGACTTGCTCCTTCCCAAATGTTCTCTCTCTTTGCATTTTTCCATATACTCCTTCACTGGAGAGACACTGCATGTGCTCACCTGTGAAACACCTGCCCTCTGAACCCCCAAGACACCTTCCATAGCATACACGCTCCCCTCAGGCCACCTGTCCAATCCGAGAAAAACGCACTCCCACACCCTTGGAAGCTCTTCACAGATTCCAGCCCCAACATGTGTGCTCTCATTTGCCCGTTCTGTGAGAAATTTTTCAGACCCACATATGTTGCCCCAGAAACACCTTTCATCCCCACATAGCTCCCCATTCACACTCAGAAAGCCACCCAGCTGGCACTTCATGTAAAGCACCCCCCCATCTTCCTCCCTCCCCCACAATGCCCTTTTTCCCTTTAAGGCACAGCCTATCCGTTAGCATTGACCCATTCTCTGAGACTGTGGGATGCTCATGAAATGCTGCCTCTTGAGATGCAGGGCCTTCCCATATTTACTACTACACCCAACCACCGCAGGACTCAGGCATCTCAAAGATGACTCAGAGAGCTGTACTGGATTTCCTCTTCTGCAAGGATGACTTTCCTCACCTTCAACCTCAGGAAGCTGAGTCTCCTTATGAATTGAGAACAAGCGTTTAACAAAATAAATCCTATACAAATATAAAAATTAAAAATTAGAAAACAGATTTTTTTTTCTTTCCAACATTCAGGACCTTAAAAAACAATGGATTTCACTTTAAGCCTTTCTTAAAGACACTGCTTTTAAAAAATAAAACACTGAGATAATAATGACTGCTCAGTGTCACGGTATTTAAAAAGCAGTAAGTCAGAGCATTACAAAAGACTCTAGCTCTGCTACTGCATAACACTGACAATAATTGGGTTAGCCCCCATTTATCAGTGTTTACCCATCTTAGCAGATTGGACTGATGGGTAGTCTTCACAGAGCACCACTGCAGCGAAAATTGCCATAGCATCACTGCCTTCCTATTATCAGAAGGTCACACTATTGGTAGAATCCAGGAGGTGCTTAGGAATGGAATCAGTGAAAACTGTAGAAACAAGATGAAATGATAATGCAAAGATGCATAAAGAGGAGTGGAAGAATAACATTTAGAAGCCATCAAAAACAATTGTCTGACAGCAGCTCCCAGAATCAGAAGGGGCAGAAGTATTATATGCAATAAAGAGAAACAAAGAAAAGGAATCCTGCAGTGAGATTACTCAGGTTTTCTGATTACAAACTTCCTTTTTCAAATGAACACATACTTCATATTTGGTGCAGCAAAGTCTATCGCAAAGTGCAACTTTTACCAAGACTCTGTGTAGTCTTTGTATAATACTGGACCTACATTTTGCAGCATGACTCTATAGCTTCTGATGGAAATTCTGCAGCAGCTTATAGTTTTGTTTTTTTAATTAAATTAAATATAAAAATAAATGCTATAATCAGTACAGTATTTATTTGGGGACTGTGGGATGGCAAATTAGCTGGATGTCTGCTAAAAGGATTAGCAGTCAAACACTTAAAAAGACAGATTTTGAAATTGTCAACTTTAGATTTCTTAATTAATAACCCACTGAGGTGAATATGGCAGTTTACTCCTCTCATTCATAGTTTTAGGTTATCAGAAGACACCGGTTTGCATGCTGAAGGTTTTCTTTGCAACCATAAATGTTGGGAACAATTTTATTTTTAATGAAAGCTTAGATTTTGAATCACAATTCTGTGACAAAAGTTCAATTTTGCATAGGCAAAATTGCAAAATACAGAAGGTCTTGCCTATGACCAAATTGTCTATGACATTTGTGATGTTAAGTTAGTAATTTCTTCTTAGGCTTTGTTTACCAAGATATTTGAAATGATACTAGCACCTATACAGATAAGAGCTTTTGAACATAGCTCTTGTTATTAAGGGGGCTAACAGTTTCTCTCTAGGTAAGTAACTTGGCTAAAACATGCAGAGCAACTTTTGTGTGAGCTGGCCATGGAAACTATATTAGTAGCTTTCTAACAAGAACTAGATTCAATCATGTTTGTCTAGAAAGATAATTAAATGGTTTTAAATCTCAGCATAGGCAGGACTTTAGTAGGGCTTTGAAAACATGAATGCTTATTTGTTTGCCACTTAGCAGCAAAGCCAAGATAAATGTTTCACATGAAGCTCCAGTTTTGACTTGCCAGAAAGGAGAAGTTTAAACTACAATCTTTAAGGAACTGTGGTCTGGAAAGTAATACCAAACATCATCTATCTCCATCATAATTTTAACCAAAAACATGCTCTTTCTTTTGCAATTTTCCTTCCCCTGTAATGTACAGTATTTTACTTATATGGTCTTTGACCCCATAAATCCCACCTCCCTGCAGTAGAATGCACAACTGATCCATAGAACACAAGTCATTCGAAAAGATGTTGTGTGTACATTGTTTTATTAGGTTAAGGGAAGTCTCAATAAAGGAGAAAACTAACCTTTTATTAAGAAACAAGGCTCTCCATTAAATCATATCAGACAAACTTCACTATGGAGATAGCATGAAGTCATAAATGAGAGTTTCACTCTGTTCACAGTATTGACTTAAAGCTTACTGGCTACCTTTTAGGTGTATAGGCACTTTGAGTTATCACTTCTGCTGATCTCTATACACCTAAACTGTAACACCTCTACTTGCGAAACAGTCTTACTCTTTCACAAGGTTCCATTGGTCCTTTTTGCCTGAGTGGCAGAGAAACTTACAGCAACAAGGACAAATGCCCAGATTGACACAGGTGGTCAGCTCAGTGTAAACGCCTTCACACCATGAATGAATTGACCTCAGAGCGACTGACATTTTGATTCCCATCATGTTCACCAGCTGCTCCATCTTAAGTGGCAGGACAAGGTCAGTAAAGAGGATATTCATAGCCAAGCCCAGCATTTGCTTCCATCAGTAGTGGCTTGATTTTGGAGGCTTTCTTGGTATTGACATATTATTAAGATGAAAGACCAGCAAATTATAAAGCATGTTTTTCAAGTAATGCTGCTACATGGTCAGTGATCACGTGGTCACCAAAAGCTTTGGCGGTGAGATAAGATCACCAATGATGGATATAAACTGAATATCCATCCAGACTATCTCAACGACCCACCTAGAGATCAAGCTGGGAGGCCTTGTTCTGCCAGAAGGCTACCTCCCTTTGGGATTTGCTATGATGATACTTTCAAAAGGGACATTAATGAAACTGAACTAGAGAAATTCAAATACACTCACCCATTCACGTGTCAAACTGTAACTGAGAAGAGCTTTGGTATGCAGCTTCAATAGTGCAGTTACTCTGGGCTAGATCCTCAGCTGAAGTAAATTGGCGTAACAACATTGGGAGATAACTGTGATATCAGATATACCACTCTGTGGCAACTGTAGGTAAATCCTGATAACTATGCATGAAACTTTTCATCCTCAAGGATCCCAAAGTATATTTCAAAATATGGCCCATATTCTCTCCCTAGTTATATGTGCAAAGGAGAAAAACACGCCGGGGGGATGGAAAAGGAAGAGAAGTCACTCAATGGCATGCTCCCCCTTTGCTCACTGATCCCACAAAATCCATTCCTTCCTGTTTTGGGAGGCTATAGGGCCTGGAAACTGTGGCAAAATCCTTGCTCAAATGTGAGAAGATTTCTCCACAGAAGATAATGCTGACCCTATAGTACTGTTTTCCATGGAGTCTCCTTCCAATTCTTGACAACACTGAAGGGAAAGGACTTGGAATAGCAGTCAGCAGAGAAACTATTGATAGATGGGCTCCAGATGTCCTGCATAGATGCCCCACAATATTGGGACATAGGCAGGAGTAAGATTCATCAAACCAGCCAAGGTACTGACCATTCTGAAGGTGAAAACTCAGTCAAAACTAGATATTTCTTAAAGAGCTTAAGTGGGAGATGGTGTGCAAATGGGGTTTGAAGATCTATATTTCAATTCTTTTTTTTTTGATACTCTCCACAGCTTTCTAATACCTCAGGGAGCCATGAATGGGACTTAAATAGCACAATTCTGATCTCTGTGTGGTATTTTCACCATCTAGGAATTGAAACACAAAGATAAAGCCTCGTTTTATTTCCAGCCAATAAATGGCTCCCTGAGATTTAAAAAACTGCATAAAAACAAAGAGGTTTCAACAGAAGCTGAACACAAATACTCCTAGGTAGGCAGCACACTTCACAGCTGAGCAATGGAGGGAATTTTTGGCCAGTGAGACCGGTGTGAATACCTACTCTGAGAAAACTGCCTTGAGAATTTTAAATATTCATTCAGAGTACACAGAACCTATGGTCTCATCTAAAAGACCCCTGAAACTGCAAAACTAATGGAACTATCTGAAAAGAATGAATGGATAGGTGAATGCTGCTAGGCATCAAATCTCTGGATTATTTTAAACAGGATAACATCCTTTCCACAGTAAATCAGCTCTTTTTCAGGAATGCTAGTCTAATAGAATGTTTCTTACTGGTTCATTTGCAATTTTTTTTAACCTGAAAACCTAAGCCAATATGCTGATCTGGCTTTTACTGTGTCCCTGCTTTTACCTATACTTTATAATTGGGTTGACTTTAGATGGGTAAGGGACCCTGCCCTGTACCCCTAAAAAAAACCCACACAAAATGGTTAAGTAGATCTATTCATTCTAGGAACCTCATGAATCTGACCTAGCCACCAGACTATTCTGTACACCTACCCGATACCAAGGTACAAGGAGTTCAATATGCCTCTGAAAGAGCCAAACCAGATTAGTGTGTAATCCTTAAATGCAAACAATGTACCATTTTCAAATAATCAGTTCAAGACATAACAGCAATTGCAATACTGATTCAGAAATTCAGATCATTTCCATGGAGAATACCATGGGACAGGAAAGACAAATCACCATATTGTATAACACAGCTGTCACAATCCTACCAGCACAGAACTGGGTGATGTTGCAATCACATGCTCAAACAATGTACCCCTTATTACAGATGCTTAAGCAAACACGGGATTTTCATACTGAATCCTAATAATTCCTTTATCTGGAAGTACTTAGAGAATACCTTTCAGACAAAAGTTACTACAGCTTAAAATAGCATTCTAAACCCAGTAATATATGCTGTTTTATGCCAAATTTACTGACAGAGATGCAGTTTTACCATTTTAAATGTTTCCCTGAGGTCACTATGGCATATCACCTTATAAAATGGGGGATTGGTATTAGTCCCTTGTGATTGAAGAGGGCATTAACACTGCTATATCTAATATGCAGTGTCAACAAGTAAATCACTATGAACACTTGATGAGCTGAAAATTGTACCTACCCTGCTTGCGACACCACAGGCTTGATGGTTACCATAGTAATCATGTAACAGTTTCTGATGTATTACCTTGAACTGCATGATTGTAAAGGTTCTTCAGCTACCTTCTGCAGTGTTTCCAGATTCAAGAGCAAAACAGTGATAAATGTCCACTATCTAAAAGATATACTCATTGCAATGTAACATCAGAGAGCAGTGCTTTAAATGCAAATTGCATACTTTTTGCCCTTTTTAGAATATTAAAGAGTCATTTCAAAGACATGAAAAAGAACCACCATGACCTCTGACACCATGATTCTTTGCCGTAGAGATCGCAATGTTCTGTGGGACTAGCTACTGAATATTTAAGTGGTTTGAAACTGAAAATGAGGTAATAAATTCCACTGAAGATAGTCTGAGTAATGCATTGATTACAAAAACAAGCATATATTTGAACAATTACCAGAGCAGTCACTTGGTGCCTCATGTTCAATATATTTAGATCATTATTATAACCATTAGACAATAAATTACATTACTTCATATAGCTAATTGACATCCTTAATATTTTCACAGAGTAAATTGAATGAACATTGCTAAATGGAACAGATATCATAGATAGAAAGAATCTATCTAGCAAAAAAATTTTCAAGTACACCAGAAACAAAGATAAAATGCATATTAATGTTACTATATTTCATTAGATTTTGGTTTGACTCTATGTTAGACTTTTAAAGGAAGACACTGGTAATTTGCCTTTTGTTGCTAAACTGTAAACTCCATGCTACTGTATGCAGCAATGGTTTTAAAGAACTACTTCTATTCTTATTGGTAAACATCTCAGTTCATGAAATATTCCATTTTATTTTATTGGATTGTTTCGGTCCATAATTCTCTTTGATTGCATGGCAATAAAAGGCTGAAAGAATACAAGCTTTCTTGCTTATCAAGCACAGAAGCACCATGCTCTAATTTGTGTATTAGCAACTCCCATGTGGACCCTACATTATTGATTCTGCCATCTACATTCTACGGTTTGACAGGAAGGATATTGCATATAGGATTAATAAAATGATCCCCTCACGCATTTTTAAAGTATTGGTTATACAGCTTTATTTTTGAAAAGATTTTCTTAAACATGCATTACAAACCCAAAACATCACTACGCTACAACATGTGACACAAATGAATACTGTTGTCTATCAGTGATCTTGCAGAATGCCTGTTGATTAAAATTTATCAGGCAGAGATTTTTTTATAACATCATAGGAAGATGTGTACCTTACAGTCGCTTGCTCCATACAATGTGCTATAACATTCCTGTCTGAATAAGTGTTGCTTTTTCTATTAACATAAAAAATTGTGATGATCTGATGACTTAACAAAAGAATTAACATTAAGGATCATAGAATGGTACTTAAAATAATTCAAAAGCCTTCAAACTTCTGTATGGCAGGAACACATTCAAATTCAGAATGTTTGCTCCCAAAAACTGAAGAGACATATCACAAAGGTAATTTTGCAGCTAAGAAAAAATTTAAGATAAAGTTGGAATTTGTTTTTATCCAATTAATTAAAAAACCAAAACCCTAGCTGCAACCCACTGTAGCATATTGTTACGAATGAGTGAGTACACCAGCCTGCTTAATTGAATCTAGGCTGTCTGTTCACACTGCTGGGAATTCATGGGTATATCCCATGAGACCATCAAACTGGAAATGCCTTTTGGCTTTCAATCGGATACACAAGGAAGCAAGTTTACATTAAAAAAAGACAATGTTTTAAAAAATCAGAGGACTAAAGTAGCTTCAATAAAACTACTAATTAAAAAGTGTGTAATGCCAAAGACAAGAACATTGAAGTTTTCTTATTCCACACCATACCCCCCCCGTGGCTGTAATGTTTTGAGCCCTGGCTTGGTTATTAATTTAAGTGAAATATGAATTGGGTTGGGCCCATATATATTTATATTCTCCTTTTAAGTCATGGTGATTTTTAAGCTCATTTTTATAAACCAGCATGATCCACTGAATAGGCTCTGTTCTAAGCAATCAAGAGTCTATTCCTGGATCTGCCACACCTGCTGTGTGGCCTTGGCTAAGTCACTTATCCATTCTTTGAAAAATGCCTCAAGATCCAGGAATAAAATTTGGTATGTAAGGTCTAGGTATTGTTATTTACATGTGCCAAAAATTATGTACAAAATTAGTTCTAAATGGTAGCTAACCTATACACGAACATTAAACTACCAACATGCATCCATATTAGTAATCTAAAGACATGCATTTTTATATGTAAACAAAGGAATACTATCACTAGATAGCTGAGAGCTCTATTTCAGGATTTATTAACAAAAATCAATAAGAACATGGTTTTACAAAACCTGACACAGGACTTAAATGAACCAACTCATAGGATGACACTGATTTTTTTCAGGAGCATAGCCATAATTTGTAGAAGTGGTTTCATGATTTAAAAAAAAAAATCAGTGTAAAACTGTTTGGAGTCAAATATTCCCCAGCAGGGCTTGCAATGCATCCGATGAAGTGAGCTGTAGCTCACGAAAGCTTATGCTCTAATAAATTTGTTAGTCTCTAAGGTGCCACAAGTACTCCTTTTCTTTTTGCGAATCAAGACATGTTCATAGTTGTGCAAGAGAACCGGAAAGTCACATGCATTAATCTGTTTTCATTGTCTGAGCTAAAGACCTGATCCAGAGCTCACTGATTTCAGAAGACTTTTGAAGTCAACAGAGACTTTGTCCAAGCAAGGACTTCAGGTCTTGGCTCTCAAAGACTTTTTTTCTTTTTTAAAGTCAAGGCTACATTGTGACCAATTACTTAAGGGGTAGTACAGAAGGGCATCACCTCACCACTGTATTACATGGTGTCTGACTAGGCACAACACCTCCTGGAGCTCAAGGGGAGGTTGCATATACACTGCAAAATGAGGACCCCAAATTCATCGGTGTCAGCTGTAATGTAGGCAGAGCTCAGTTATTTTAACATGTCTGCTGGACCAAGTTAGATGACACGGTGGCTAAAAACTCCTGAGCTTTATCTATACAACAGTTTCCACTGTTGGAGCTGCACGAGTGGTGAATTTAATTAATGGTACTTATTTTTCTTATAGAAAAGGCCCAGGAGTGCAGACAATGCATCCCCCGCTTTGAAAAAAGATGTGCACTTCCCCTGCCATTCTTTGGGGACAAGATGTATTGATCAGTGGAGAAATTAAGTGGGAGCAGAAACACAGAGCCACCCACTTTGGGGAGTCTAGTGGGACTAGACTGGGAATCCTTATGCTTTCCGAGTGAAAGTGTCACAACTGTTCTTGGCTAATGTGCAGAAAGGCAAGCCAGTAGTGTTGTGGGGAAGGCGCCTTATGCCCTTTCCTCCCATCACCAAATGCACATATATAGATCCTAGCACAATCTGACCCTCTAGGATTTGAACCAGTTATCCCTTTAAATTTCTGTAGAACAAAAAATCCGAGAACAGAGCCCACAGAATACTTTTTATACTGTATATGGTTTTAGTATAGAACACTGTTATGAAGAAACAAAAGAACTCGTTGAGCACCAAAGAATACCTACTAGTCTGCAGAAACTATGGGTCCAATCTTATATCCTTCGGCAAAAATTCCCACTGATTTCATTTCTCTATTGACTGAGTAGGGACAGGCTTGGTTAGTTGACAGAGCTGTATGTTGGCATTCATACCATAGTCAGTGGTAGGAACAGATTAAAAATATAATAAGAGATTCAATAGCTGGTGGTCATAATTAATCCATATTGCTAGTCAGCTGCAGCTACGTGCTGCAATATGTCGCTCTAACCACCCTCAAACAGGAAATATTCGATACATTATTTTTAATCACAGAAATATTGATTTTAATTTCCTCTAAAAATGACTAATATACCAATTACATTACACAGATAGGCTGTTTCCCTTTTTTCTTTCCTACTTCTTCTGGGCAAAATGGACCTTTCCCCCATAGGCTACCAGAAGAGATCAGAAACAGTCTCTGATTTTGAATTAAGAAAAGGAGTACTTGTGGCACCTTAGAGACTAACTAATTTATTAGAGCATAAGCTTTCGTGAGCTACAGCTCACTTCATCGGATGAGCTGTAGCTCATGAAAGCTTATGCTCTAATAAATTTGTTAGTCTCTAAGGTGCCACAAGTACTCCTTTTCTTTTTGCGAATACAGACTAACACGGCTGCTACTCTGAAACCTGATTTTGAATTGAACACAATAGGCAAAGCTGGGTTCTGATTTCTCAGAGCAACAACAGCAGCCAGCCATTTCTAGGCAGCAATGCTTGCTGACATCACAAGTCATTTTAGTGTCATTTTGTGCACCTCATTTATCAGTAGCTATTTAAATAATGAGGCAGTCAAGAAAGTCCGTGACAGTCCAGGTCTCTGTCCATAATTCTGGCCATTCTTTAGAGTCTTGGAAGCACTCTGTACTGTTCTTGATTCTGAGCTACTGTAGAATGCTCTTCTCATTTAGATCTTATTTATCATGCAGTAGATAATAAAAATAGTTCGTTGCACTGTGCATCAGATCACAAGATGCAATGTGAAATATAAGCTGACAGTGAAATGTAGCCATCTCACTGAATAAGGGTCACACAGAAACTGTTATCATTTTTCCTCTGCAGGTAGAAAATGCTGAGATTAGCAAAATAACTGCTTGAGGGTATCCTGCTGCTGACTAATCAAAATATTTTGGTTAACGCGGTACATCTCAGCACTGACATTTGACATGGACAGCAAGAGACAGACAGTGCCAGTAGTAAGAGTGCACTGGTGGCAGTTAAAAGAGACCAGTGCAGGGCTAGCGCTCCGTCCTCAACCAATAGAGAAGCTCATCTCAATCTTTTCTGGTGCTACATTTCCCTGACCGAAGAGGAATTTAGTAAAACAAGGTGGTACATGGAGGAGAGGGAAAAACATAGTGCCTTCCTGGCAAATACTGTTCCTAGCAGGGGCCTTATAGTCCCTTGCCTCCCAAAAGACTGTTCCTGGTGGAGCCTTTGGAACAGGGAATGGAAGAAACACCCATGGAACCTGTCTCCTCTCTAGCACGACTGTTTCCACAAGAAGAGCAAGAACAGTAATTTTCTCCCAACCAGCAAAATAGGGGTGAGAGAAGGATAAAGACGAACTAGGGAGAAGGAAATCACCCAGAATTAAACACAAATACTAACCATCTACAAGGGCACTAAAAGCTGTAATAAAAACTGGCAAGCTGTCTTGTGCCCAGTGATTTGCCTCATCATCTGAGACCAACTAAGGCACTCAAGTTAGCAGGTGGGGCCAGAGCATTCCTGGCAGGGGATCTTGGATTTGAAATTCATTCTGCATGTTGATCCAAAATATTCCAAATATACTGGCCTTTGTGAGACCTGGTCTTTTCTGTCCACTTCTGAAAGAAGTGGGTTTCTATGTATTTATGAGTGCTTGATTAAATTTTGCACATGTACTCTGAGCCCTATGGAAGACTGTATTTTATTAAAACAAACAACTGTATTGTGGCTAAAAAAAGACTCTTCAGTTGAGGAATATATCACTAGCTCAAGAACTGTTTTACCTATGGGCATTATTTTACTGCTATTAACCCTCTACACCGGCTATATAAAGATAGTGCATCAAATGATCTTGCTCCTTTCAAAATTTGAATCAGCATAGGCCCCCACTGCTGCCACAAACTCTATATGGCAGACATAGCCAAACTGGGGCCTTAAGAAGATGCAAAGAAATTAATCTTAATGAAGAAATTGTATTCTCCACTATTGCTATGTAAATTTTTCACCTCATTCTTAATTCTAATGGAGTTGGGAGTCTGAAAAACTGCGGAAATATTCATAGATATCTTATAGGCAAACTGATAAGAAAAATACTTAGATGGGAGAAACAAATAGCATTAGAGATAGGTGGGTTTTCCTGAGTTCTTTAGGAAGAAAGATAAGTGGACATGTTCAATTATATTTGAGCATTACTGAAAATATATGTGGGCTGGAGGCGACAGTTTAGACTCAGGGTCTAAAGATGCAGGGTGTGGCGGAGTATCAGACAGAATAGAGATTTGAGAATAAAGGAAGAGAGAATCATAACAGAAGAGCTGAGAGCACAAAGTCATAACACAGTATTAGCTGCCCACTTCAGACTACTAAGAAGTCAACAACTGGATTCAGGCACCAACCAAGTTACCAAAAAAACAAAACAAAAAAACAAACAAATGTAAGTTATTGTTTCTACAAATGATTTAGATAAAAACCATAGTCATGATGGAGAAACAGGATTTGTTGCTATGAAAAGCAAAAAAATCTTAGCTGTCTTCATTTCCACTGCTCTGAAAATGGTATAGTACATTAGATCACGCTTCAAAAGCTTTAACATGGGAGAAGTTGAACAAGTGTGGGGGGGAAATGAATGGAATAAAATGGACTCAAAACCAGTTCACTTCCATCTGACTCTGAAGAGATTTCCCTGTAAATGGAGAGTTTCATTCTCATTCAAGCCCTGAAAGTACCTAATGTTTACAGGTTCACTGGTATTGTACTGGAGCAGCATTGTGAAGTGCTAGCACATTCTTTGTTTCCCTACAGACACCTAATTTTTCTTAAGCAAAAAGTCTCGGGAAGACTATTTCTGCTCAGTCACCTCCTTTTCCTTTTATGCTGCATGTCTTTTCCCTACCAATATTGGAAAGCAATAACTATGCAAAAAACCCTACAAAACAATTACACAAACTGCCATTCTATAAATATTAAAATATGAACTATGCTTTCAAATACATTTCCCTTATCTGATGCTTAACATAATACAAATAATTGAAATATATATTTCATCATTCAGTACATGAAACATTCCAGTACCTCACAATAATTCCTTTTTGTTTTTAAAATTGTATATTCCTATGCAACTACTTATTATGTTTATTGAAAAAAAGACAAAGTCAGCATTTTGGGAGTCATACAAATGAGCAGTTGATGTTTCTGATTGCTTATGGTACAAAAATTACTTTAAAAGTTGTCCTAAAACCACTTAGTTTATTGTCTGCTGATTTTCAAACTATAATTTTGAAATATAGAAGAAAAAACATAGAAAGACTTTTTTTAGTGAAAGTATATACTCTTTTGGTTATGGCCTCAAATTACCATATAAAGCAAATTCTTCTTGCTAATAATACAGTCAGCACTTGAAAAGTACAATAACTTCAGAGTCTTTCCCATTTTTCTGACCAGAATACAAACGCTCAAGCTATTATCTCAGAAATTCAGAAAATACTGCGCTACCTGAGATGTATTATCGAAAATTAAAATGTAGTAAATAGGGAATAGGAGTTTCATCAAAATTGGTCATGCATAAATCCCTCAAAATATTTGCATGGCACTGTTATTTGTTTGGACAACATAAACCGGGATGGCTAGAACAGCACATGGAAAACCACTCTGCATTAAGAAACCAACTGGAGTACTGACTCAGTTGAATAGTACACTAATACGCTGACCATCTATACTCAAGGGATTGTGGTTAAATTTTCGATGGCGCTGACTGGGGCAGGAATCACAAATGGATGATATATGCATAGAGAGATAGTAAATTTCTTTATTCCACTATATTCCTGTGGGTTTGAAAGAAAAGGAGGCAGTTACAGTGATTTAGCAATAAGAAGCAGACTTTCTCCACTGGATTATGACTTTCATCTATATTTACATGGATATTCATTTTAAGGGTTATTATGTTTTCAACCTATCATTGCAGGAGGATGAGTTCTTGAAGATAAACAAGCAGTGCAATGTCTTTCAGAAATTTGGTAGAAAAATATTCTACCTTGAGATTTATTTATTTATTAAAAGACAGTTACAGTATTTTACGATTTTAAAATAAATCTTTTACTCACGGTTCCTTGCAATAACTGCTGAATTGTTTTAGACCAACATTTTCAAAATTAGTAGGGATTTTGGGTGGCCTAACTTTCAGAGGATGGGTATTTCTCACTTTCTGAAATTCAGGCCTCTGTAAGATGTCTGAAGTTGACCCCCAAAAATTAAGGTACCCCAAATTACTAATCACTTTTGAAAATCTTGGACTTAAACTGCAGTATCTCATTACACACACACACAGACAGGTTGTTGTGTAGCTGAATCACGAATGTTGGGCAAATGACATTTTAAAAAAAGTTTTCAAGAAACAATAGTATTTTAATAGATATGGAAACACTTTTAGAATCTGCATCTACCTCTATACCCAAATTTTTGCATAAGAAAGCAATTTCCATTCACATATCAGGTAGTTTTATCTCAATCTATCTGTTTGGTGAATGCAAATGTTTGTGAGGATCTACAACATTAGCAAATTCAAAACTACTAATGCAAAACGTAGAGGCTGGTTTGAAGCGACCTGGAGGCCATGTTGAAATTTTGGCCACTGGTGATTTTTTAGTCATAGAATCATAGAATCATAGAATATCAGGGTTGGAAGGGACCCCAGAAGGTCATCTAGTCCAACCCCCTGCTCAAAGCAGGACCAAGTCCCAGTTAAATCATCCCAGCCAGGGCTTTGTCAAGCCTGACCTTAAAAAACCTCTAAGGAAGGAGATTCTACCACCTCCCTAGGTAACGCATTCCAGTGTTTCACCAGTCTTTGGGACTTATCAAAATTTGGCAATCCTTACTTCAAAGTAAAGACCATAGATCTAGTCCACTTGGACTCCAATCCAGCAAAGCACTAAAGCAACCACCTAAGATTAATATATGAGAGAATTTATCTTGAATTCAGGGAAGTTACTCACATGCTTAAAGTTATGCATGTGCTTAAGTGTTCTGCTGTACTGTGGCCTGAACTCCCATTAGCAGTACTGCTAACCTCAAGAGATCCAAACTCATGAGATTTTACAAGCCATCAAGTCATGTTTTTCAGTCTGTTTTTGACTTTTAAACTTCCCTCTACTTCTCTGCCAATGCACGTGTCATAATTTCAGGTTGACAAGTCCATTTTTAATGCACACAAAGATGCATGCCTCTCCCTGGCTGCTTAGAAAGACATGTAATTTGCCCTCTCTTCATCCCTAAAATAGGGGAACTGCCATCCATTTCCTTTAATAAAAGAAGGGCTCGATGGTAAATAGTTTGAGAATCACTGAGATTAATGCATCAAAATTCACACTTTCACTTAGACTTTATATTACTTTTTAAGGTTGATGAGTTACAGATATATATATATATTAAAAGAACTTTACAGTAACTCCTGCTTTCTGAATTTAGCTGAACAAGGTGCAGAGGAATGTGTCGGCTGGGGGAGTCTTCTAAAAATAAGTGTACATTGTATGCAACAGCAGAAAAGAAATACGGTGCCATTAAATATGAGTAAATTTTTTTATTTATGTAGTACTGCAAGAAATGAACAGATGATGACATTCACAAATAAGCATGAAATAACTAATCAATGTTAGCTAATGGGTACCCAATGAGTAACGAGCATCCTTAGAGCACACAGTGTTATATAATCTCCCTTCATTAAATATATTTTTTAAAGTTCAGTGTTGAATGTATTTGTAATATTCCAGAAATGAACACTGAACTTTAAAAAATATATTTAATGAAGGGAGATTATATAACACTGTGTGCTCTAAGGATGCTCGTTACTCATTGGGTAATAAAGTCACAATAAAAAAAATATAGGACTGTTTTAGCCATAAGAAACAACGCTTCCATGATTCCTTCTGCTGCCCCCCCTCCCCGACACACTTCTCTGCTGGATACTGAGTAGCACTTCCCGCTATCAACCACCCTACCTCCCCCTGCTCTGGACCCCCTCCACTTCATTTCCCACCCCATTCTACTGCACACCTTAAATCTGTCTCCTACTTCCCCTCACTCTCCCCATACACCATTCACAGTGTATTTGCTGCTCCTCACAGTCCTTGTGTCCTGTAGAGTGGCAGCCATCTCATTGTGGGTTGGACTTTAATATAGGGTTGCCAGGTGTCTGGTTTTCGACCAGAACGCCCGGTTGAAAAGGGACCCTGGTGGCTCCAGTCAGTACTGCTGACCGGGGCATTAAAAGTCCAGTTGGCGGTGCAGTGGCGGCCAGGGTTAAAGCAGGCTCCCTGCCTGTTGTGGCTCCGCATGGCTCTCAGAAGCAGCAGCATGTCCCCCTCTGGCTCCTATGTGTAGGAGCAGCCAGAGGGTTCCATATGCTTCCCCTGCCCCAAGTGCTAGCTCTGCAGCTCCCATTGGCCAGGAACCATGGCTAATGGGAGCTGCAGGAGCTCCTGCAGATGGAGCAGCACACAGAATTGCCGGGCCGCGACTCTGCATAGGAGCCAGAGAGACATGCCGCTGCTTCCGGCAGCTGCCTGAGGTAAGCACTGCCCAGAGCCTGTACCCCTCCTGCTCCCCAACCCCCTGTCCCAGCCCTGATCCCCCTCACACTGTCTGAACCCCTAGGTCCCAGCCCAGAGCACCTTCCTACACCCCAAACCCCTCATCCCACCCCCAAGCCTGCACCCCCAGTTGGAGCTCTCACCTCCCCCCTGCACCCCAACCCCTTGACCCAGCCCTGATCCCCCTCATGCCCTCTGAACCCCTCGATCCCAGCCTGGAGCACCTTCCTGCACTCCAAACCCCTCACCCCCAGCCCCAACCCAGAGCTCGCATCCCCAACACACATGCACCCTGCCTCAGTCTGGAGCCCCATCCCATACGCCAAACCCCTCAGCTCCACCCCACAGCCCCCTCCTGCATCCCAACCCCCGCAGCCCTGGCCTCACCCCAGAGCCCTCGCTCCCTCCCGCATCCCAACCCACCGCCTCAGCGCAGAGCCCCCTTCCACACCCTGAACTCTTCACTTTTGGTGCACCCCAGAGCCCTCACTCCCTCCCACAACCCAGCCCCCTGAGTCAGCCTGCTGAAAATGAGTGAGTGGGTGAGGGTGGCGAGAGCAAGCGACAGAGGGAGCGGGGAATGGAGTGAGCAGGGGTGGAGCAAGGGTGTTCGGTTTTATGCGAGTAGAAAGTTGTCAACCCTACTTCAATATCGGGAAGTGGCACTGTAGCCAATTTTATTAAGGACAGCCTTGCTTCCACATGCAGATACACCATAGGGAAATGGTAGCCATCTTGCTGTCTTCAGCCCCATTGGCCATAATCGGAGATGGTGGCCATTTTGACAAAGAGAAAATATGTGATCTGTAGCCTTTCATCATATTTTAATGAAACAGGTTTAAAAAACCCCAAACCACAAGTGTTGTGATAAAAACATGAGAGTTAACAATACTATATTAGTATCAGATGAAAATTTGCTATATTAAAGAAACCAGAGCAGAAGAGGTCAAATGGGAAATTGCATGGACTTTTCACACAGATAGAGACAAGAGAAAAGGCAAATGCTGACGTATCATTCTTGACAGTGTCCCTTTAACACCAATATAATTAAATGTGGTTTTTAAATTTTATAGTGATGATTAGTTTACACTAATAACCTGTGTCACATTGCTTCTATCCTAATTGAGCTTCCAATGATTGCATACTATGGGAACAATATGATGCCATTACAGTCAGGGTAATATTTTACTGTTGCTGTATAAAACTGACTATGACCTTCAACTCCAGAAAACTGAAATTGTCATCTGCAAGTGGTTTTTTTTTCTGTGTGGATATCTATTACACACATACTTTCCAGTGTTTACAATTAGAAAGCAAAATGGCATAATTCTGGTATCCACATGTTCTATATACTAATGAAATGTAGAAAGGTCAGCACAGACACAGTGAAAAGTAAAGACTTTGACCTGCTGGGGTTTTTTTCACCCTTAGTCCAAAAGAACTATTATGTGCCAAGAGATTTTACAAGAATAAAATAAAAGCCCATTTTAGAATGACTGTAGTACATCAGAGGCAGAGTGCCACGATTACAAAGTGTGCACCAAGTTGTTATGGTAACTAAACTGCAGCTTGTTGCATAAAACACTAGCTGTTCACCCCTGAGATTGTGTTTAAATTCAGCTGCTATGCACTCCTACCTGGCTGAACAGACTAGATTACCAAATTGCTAGATGAGATCAGACTCAATTGGCAATCTCAACTGTAGAAAAGAAGCCTAGGACCCACATCGTGTAAAGAATGAATTGCTTCACTCCTGTGGATTTTTCATGTCAGCCCCAAGCTCACCAGTAGTGGAACGTGTGGGAGGATGGACTGTAGCTGTCTCTTGCTTAATGAGCATATTAGAAATGACATGAGAATGACAACATCTGAAAGTCACCACCAGAAAACATTACCTCACAGTGTCTACGGGATATTTTGATTAAATTGCATAAAGGTTGAAATCCCAATTTTAAGCATGGTAAAAGGTGCAGATAGATTCATCTTTCACCCAATAAGACTAGCACACAGGTTCTTGCCACTAAGACAGACACTATTCATTGTATCATAAAACGGAGGTTAAACACCTCCTAATTTCTGTCTCCTGTCAATGTAGGATTGTTGTTTTTAATAATGCATAGATGGAAATGCACCTGTCTCTACTATTACCTTGTCCTTCCGATCTTCTCCTCACCACTGTCTTTGTCTGTTTATTTGTCTGTGGTACATCATCTAAATCCTATTGTGAGCTCCGTGTGACAGGATGAAATTTGTACTTTGCCTAGTACAATGAGGGCCTTAATCGCTGTTGGGGGTTCTAAGGTACTATGCAATGGAAATTAATAATAATCTTTTCCAGTGCTTGTTCAAGCTATTTTATGGCAAGATAGTCTCTTCACACTGCAGTTCCAGTTTGCCCTTTGAACACACAATTCCCATGAAGATAAGTGGGAGCTGCATGAAGGTATTTGAGGGCAGAATTAGGCTCTGTCTCACATCTGTCAAAATAGCATGCACATATCCTTCCTGGCAGACTTCTGGAATGGTCTGAAAGATTACATTCCAAAATTACTACATTTAATAAAATCAGCATGACTGCTTGGAACTGGAGAACAAAACAGTTGTAATGGACCTGCAAGTGAGATGCAATATTTACAATTTGCAAACAGCTGGATGCCTCTGTCAGAAGACAGGTAGAAGTAGACCAGAATGGAGTTAGCCCATAGCCAGCCTAGCAGTGCAGTAGCAGTGAAATGTGCTACCCAGTGGGGAATCAGAGAACATCCTGGATACACTCGGGGATGACAGTTCTTACACCTGGCACCTGGAGAGGAAGGAAATTCTCAGAGTGGCATGTCAAGCCTTCTTGGGTGGGTGGCAAGTTGAAGAAAATAAAAGGGGGAGAAATGCAAATTACTGAAGGACCCACCCATCCACAAACACAGTGCTCTCAAGTGTCCTGCATGTGGTGGAACATTTTGATCATTTCCCCAGCCACATGCTGGCATGTGGTACAGATAGATGAGTCTGATTTGTTTCCTCTGATAAGTGTACTGTTACACAAAGAGAATACCTATCAATGTTAAATGTATTCATGACATGAAAGAGCTGTTCAGATAGCTCACTACTATTGGGTGAGAAGGGGGAAACGGAGAAAAGGGGAGGGAGGAAACGATAGGGAAGAGAGGGAACAAAGGATACTTTTAAACCTGAGTATTACCCCTGAACTCTGGCCACTCTCCACCAACTAGGAGAAAGGCACATTTTTTAGTATTCTGTATTGGCCTTGCCTTCTTTTATAATAAAAACTGTTAGAGAGAGAGGCTATTGCATTTGGAGAGTGAGGAAAGATGGGGCTCTTATCAGTGTGATGAACAGGAGAAAAATGGGAGGTTTCCTTTCAGTATTCCCCAAAAACCTAAACGATTGTGGTTTATTGTAACCATAAAGATGTTTGAGGAGCCCTAGATCCCCACATTACAGGAAATGGCAGCAAACACTCGTTTCTTGCTGCTGTTCTCAGTCCTCCCATCGCTAAAATAAAACGTGTGCCGAATTTTAAAGGGGAAAAACCTGTTTTGCATCATAACCCTGTTTCCTTGAGTGGAAAAACGTGTCCTCTTTGAAGGCACTTAAATGACTTAGAAGCCCATGTTGGCATTGGGACGTGGGCATTTTTGTCGCATGACAGTAGGGAACCCGACGTCTTTCAATGGAATGCACACAAAACCAAGGAGCTCTTTTTGTGGGAAACTATAGTTGGGTTTTAAATCAGCCAGAATTGGGTTGTGCAGCTAAATCTTGAACACCTTTCTCATGTACATCATTCCACTAAGGTCTTGGTAGATGATCTAATGGTATCTTCTGGCCTTAAAATCTATGAAAGCAAGATGGGCCCTGAATGGTGCAAAAATATTATGAATGTAGCTGCTATTCACCTGGCTTGGGGTTTTATTACAAATTCCATATCTGAGCCAGGCCCAAGTTCATAAATACAGGCTAAATTTTCAGCTAATATTATTTTTATTATTTACATAGTGCTCAGATATGTTCTTGGGGCTTTGCAGAAAAAATATAAAGGCATGGTCCTTGCCCTGAATGACATATAATCTATTTTAGTTCTGAAACAGTAAGTGAGAGTAAAAAATAATAGAATGAATGGGGTGAAGAAGAATATTGGTTACAGTAATCAGATCAAGTATTCGCACACATTGATGGTTCCATTAATTTCTTGTAAAGTCGCTTTAATTCACACAATGTAAAGAAGACAGTGTTTTGGAATGGATTTGAATGAGAAGATTGTGGCTTGGGGAAATAAAGATAGGGAGGTCATCCTATGCACTGTGGGAGCATAGATAAAGGCCCAGAGAGGTCAGTCGGAGAAGAAACAAAGTGGCCATCTTTGAAAATTAGGCCACTAATATAGGGGCCTAATTATTGATTTAAGTGCCTAATTTTAGGCAACCAAATTTACAAATGTTGGCCTTAAATGACCGAGCCAAATCCACTGTTGGCATAGGGCTTGATCCTCCAAGACTCTAAGCACTCTGGCCCAGATCCAGACAAACACTTAAGCATGTGCTTAACTTTGGAGTCAGTGGAACTATGAATGTGCTTAAATGTTTTTTTCTGTATCAAGGCCACACAGTATTCAGCACCTTGCAGGATCAAACCTCTAGACAAGTACAACTCTGTTCTCGTCAACTGAGTGGTGCCTCTGAGTAGCAGAGATTTCAGCTCATTGAGTATATTCGCCATTGCAATGCAGCGAATATTTCCCTTAAATGTGCCTTTGGCAACACCGATGCAAAACTTCTATTTGCATTATTTCAGCACAATTTGCAGAGTTCACTAAGTTCTACATGAAAAAAAGATTAGAGGATATAAAAGGAGGAAAAAATGTGGTCCCCAAAGAGAAAGGGTGTACATTATAAAGCCTCGTCCTAATAATCTTTTGATTATTATTTGATTTTTTAATCTCAGGATTTTTAGGAGACTGACTCATGATTTTTGAACATTTGGTATTGGCAATACTGTAAGTCAACCCAGGTCATATGACTTGGGCCAGGAAATAAAAATCAGCCAGTTTCAAGCACTCCTGTGCATCACACATCTATTACTCTCTCCTCCGTTCTTTGCTCTGGGCGCTTCTTCTTCCCCACCCTTTTGCTCTTCACACTTCTTGTTTCCCATCCAGCTAGAGTTTTCTTCAGACCTCATTACTGAGGGAAGCCTGATTGAGAAAGGCAGGTCTTTCACTGTACTCTGAAACTAGTCTGGTTTAGCTTCACTCTGGTCTTTGGTAATAAGGCATTGTACAGTCCAAGGCCTCTGCTGAGAATGCTGCCCCATGCTCCCAAGAGTTTCACCCCGAGCTATATCAGGTGCTGCACTTTTGTCAAGCACACCTGTTTGGCTGCAAATGGAGAAGTTGTTTCTTAGTCAGGCCTTAGCCCTTTAATGCGTCTGGGAACAGGACCCTGAAGTGTATTCAAAATCCAGCGGGGGCACTAGTGGAATGTGCTGAGCATGGGTGTGATGTGCTCTTGATGGTCTTTCTTCCTCAAAAGACATGCTGATACAGGTTATCTAGGTAAGAGTTTCAGCAATGGCTTTCACCTTATACGCAGCTTACTGCACTGTCATTCTGACCTATGTATGACCTATGTACTACTCTAAATCAGAAGTTACATAAAACTGGATGAATTAACAGGTTTTGTCTCACCAACTATGTTGCTTTCAGTTGCCCTCAAGGACCCATTTGTCTTCACTTCAGTTACCTTAGGCAGCCACTGGCAGTTCAAATGCCAGCATTCCCACATCTAGCAGTTACATTCACATTCATGTAAACTTCTCTGAAAACTATCAAGAACAATATAACCTTATTTCCTCAGAAACTCATCAGTCATTCACACTGGTTCATTCTTAGAATGCCTCTATTTTAATTCCATCACTGAAAAAGCTAACTGATCCAGTATATTTCTGTATTATACAATGAAGATGCTTCACCATTATGGTGATTGGGCTTCACTGGTGTCATCTACTCCTTTTTTAAAATCTCAGCATACCTAAAGTTCAACAGAGACTATAGCTTTATGTTCTTTGCATACTGTACCTAGAGAATTACATGGAGAATGGGAAGGTATGTTCATACAGTTGCATTTTATGCAAAGATATAAAAAATTCCCTGCATAGTATCATTACAAAACATGAACCACATGTTATTTACATAGAGTTTTTCATCCCAAAGCTCTTTATAAACATACAAGTGGGAGTTGGGAGGGGGAAACCACTGCTACAGTGCTGACCTCTCTTGGATGCAAGGGTAGCAGCCTGGCAGATATCTATTTATAGTATGCATGTCCATTAGCAGCATGTGTTAAGAAAAGAAGAAAATCTGGCTAAAGACATTAAGCAAACTTCTGCTTTTTCAAGAGAGATCTTAGGGTGCGATTTTTGTAGGCACCTAAGGGATTTGGACATTTAATGGGAATTGAATGTCCAGAGCCCTTAAGCAGCTTGGAAAATATCAGCCTTAATATTCAGACTGAGATAGAATCTCAGTTTTTAAGGTCGAAGAACAAAACACAGCAAATTGCACTGAACTCAGTTAATCTATCTTAGAAAGATGACAGTGAGTCATTTATGAAGAGGGCAACTTGTTAGCCTGGAAGTTAAAATATAAAATAGTCTATTCAAGTAGATTAAGACTCAACCCAACAAATGCATCCTACACAAGCCATAGGCCCAATCCTACTCTGAGGTGGCACGTGGTTCTCACTGGAGTCAAAAGGAGTCCCATGCTTTTATGTAAGGACAGACTTCTGTCCTACGTTGAAATGAAAGTTCACTCAAAAAAGCATAAATAAGGAGGGTCTGAACAAAGAAACAAACTCCAGGAACATAAAAAGCAGGAGGAAACAAAATGAAAGCTTTTCATGTAGCCAAACATATTATATGCTGCAAGGTCATCCTCCTAATTCATGGAATTCAGCTAATCCTCTCGATGAATGCGCCATGTGTTGCTCTCCAAATGAAATTGTATAGGCTCCAAATAAGAGGCAGTCAGCTACTTCTATAAATGCAATCAAATGACTGTCAGTATGAATAATACCATTCAATTTTCCCCTTTCTGTAAACAAGCAAAATAAAGAGAAATGTTTCACCAGAAACGTTTCTGTATTGTTTGAAAAGCCAAAGGAAACTTTTCCCCAAAATTATTTCAACTATAAATCAAGCATGAAAAAAACATGTTCAAATCAAAGGTTAATATCCCAAGGTCCTTAATGTATGATTACCACCCACCTCTTTTCCATTAGCATGATCTCCTCCTCCTTGTCTTTCAAATACTCCCCTGGACTACTTTTGCCTTCTGTCCCACTGATTCACATGTTTGGAAAGTAGTAACTACTTAGCACTCAATCTTCAGAGCACTGCTCTACAGAAAACATGATTTGCCGTCTGGTTCCAAAGTCGAGAAACCTGATCACTAGTGAGAAGCAACAGCATCATTTCTTCTCTGAAGAGTTTGTCAGGTTAATTTTTTTAAATCATGGACCTGGTCTCACTAACCACGGTTACAAAACAAAATTGCCTCCTCTAACGTCAGTGTAGTTACACCAGTGTAACTGATGTAAGCAAGAGGAGAATCAGGTTATCTGGACCAGATTCTGATTTTAGCGATAATTATGTTAATCCAAAGTAAATCTGTTGATTTAAATAGAGTGGCTGCAGATTTGTGCCAGTGCACTAGAGAGCAGAACATGACTCAATTTCATCTGAACAATTAATCTCAGTGGTTTGAACATTGGCCTGCTAAATCCAGGGTTGTGAGTTCAATCTTTGAGGGGGCCATTTAGGGATCTGGGGCAAAAATTGGGGATTGGTCCTGCTTTGAGCAGGGGGTTGGACTAGATTACCTCCTGAAGTCCATTCCAATCCTGATATTCTATGAGTTGCTTTATGCCAACAGACCCTTGAATGGTAATCTTGCAAAAAAAACAAAATCTCAGGAAGCAGAACTTCTGTAAATTTCAGTTTCAGTATCTGCTCATAAGAACAGATCAGGCAAAGGGATGAAAGCATTACATGCATGCCCTCATCCAAACACAACTGGCAGGTGACATTTTTGGCCTACTACTTTTTGAAAGCAAGTTCCAACTCATTCATTAATTTGAGCATCTGAAAAATCAATGATCTGTTAATTTTCCTCATAACACTGAGATATTACAGAATGCATACTCTATTTCACCCTGTTCTTGCTCACAGCCCAATAAAAATCAATTTGTTTTGTTAGTAAATACACAGAAGCACATCAAACCACACACGTTTTCTTAGAGAATTAATATCAAATAACATGTTACATTTGGCATATGGGAACTAAATTCGGACCCTGTGCAAGTCCATTCAAACGCAATAGACTTGTACCCACTAACATCAGACCTAAACTTGGCCTAGAGAGAGTATTTTCTGTCTGATGCATATTGAGGATCCAGGCCACAAGAGTAATAAAGTACTAACTGTTCCTGCATTAGTCCATATTTTATGCCCAATCTATGTGAAGAGTTCCTGTTGATATCAATAGTGTTGGGGACACCGGGCATGGCCACTAGGTAACTCAAGGGGATGGAAGACTACGAGTGTCGATGAAGCCCCCTCACTCTAGGCCCAGGTGACCCCCTCTTCCCTTCCCTTTTTTGCCCGCAGCAATCACGCTGAGGATTTCGCAACAGTTTGTTGCAGGTGCAAACTGGCTGAAGCAAAATTAGGCCATACAGGACAGAAATGTTAGACAATGCTGAACAAACAACTCCATATATGGTGAATAGATGATAAGAGGAAAAAGGGAACTGGCTGGTATACCGGATTGGCTATATGGGCACTTAGGGCAGCTTGCTATTGGATAAGTATGCTAAGGAAAGAATGTATAAAAATATGTGTAACTCCTTGCACTGGTGTGCAGGATTTGAGATTGTGGTCTCCCTGTACCACTTGAATCTTCAAATAAACTTTTCTACTTCTCCACCCCGTTGTGGTTTTTGGGCAACGCACACCGGACAACGAATCCAGCTGTTGCTTGCCTCGGGCACTCTGTGCTGGCAACAATAGTATCTACAATCTAGATACAGGGTGACTGTTGTGTTTCTAGCAAGAGTAATGGAAAATATCAACAACAAGGATAAGACGAGTAGACGAAGAGGATAGTCTTCCCTTTGGCTGGCCATTGGCTTATGGAACTCCTTAGGCTTATGAACAATCACTACCCTTTAGCATCTCACCATGCACCACAACCCATCTTTTAGCCACAACTTTTCAACAATAATAAAATAAACACTGCCCATCATGAAAAGGTAGAACCACCAAATGGGGTAACTAAGCTAAAATAGGTTTAGATTTTACCTTTAGGGTTTGTGCAATTCTGTAAAAGCATGGTGAGGAGCATGGTTTAAATACTTAGATCACTGAAAGGACAGTATATTGCTCATTGTCGAAGTCAGTGAGAGTCCATGACCCTAGACGGTTGAAAAGAGTCATTACTGCACTTGAATACAACTGACTGGTCATTATAAAGAAGCCTTGGAGCCTGCTAATACCAAAACTGCTGCATGAAACAATTAAGTGAGCTTACTGAGAGAGACAATATCATGGCTTGGAGACTGGAGGAGCATGGGAAGAGATTGAAAGTGGACGGCAGTTACCATCTCACCTCTATTCACGGAAAAAAAACATTGGTTCATTGTGCAATCAGGAGCCTTTGAGAGTTCTGAGCCACAAATCCTCTTCAAAAAATGTAAGAAGGAAGCAAATGAAACTTCCCATCCTTAACATTACTGCACTCTTTACAGAAAGAGAGCTTTTCTTGAACGCTGTCAAATTATGGTAGAAGAAAAATCTCCATCATCTTCAGTGGAAAGAGTTACAGAAGAGCAGTTTTACGTTGGAGTTGCTAACTAGATCTTGGAGTTGTATTATAAACAATGTTTAAACTGTATTCATCGATTTAAACATGAGGGACCAAATTCAGACCTGGTGCGAGCCTGCAGAGCTCCAGTCATGTCAATTGAGTTGCATTTACTTGCACCAGCTTCTTAATTACTAACATCTAAACTTATATTGAATTCAAAAATTTCTGAATTAAGACCTACGTATATGATCTTGATAACACAGAGAAAAATTCAGGCCAAGCTGCTTTAGGACTAGTGGGAAGAGAGTCAGATTTCCTTTCTCCCCTCTACTTATTTGAAATATTTACCTTGAAATTAGGTACCATATTTTTGCTAACTAACCTTTTGGTGCTCTTATGATAGAGGAAATAATATGTATATATTTATAAGGCACACCATGCCAGAAGGCATCCAGTTAGTCAGGAATAATATAAGCCAGGACTATACAAATTTTGCTACCTAGTTCTGTCAATGAACTTAATTCCTAACCCCCAACGCATGCTATTTCACTTGTGTGCCCTTATTTGAGGAGGATATCATCAAATTGTGAGATGACTTTCTGATGGACAAATATCCAGGACAGCAATGAAGCAAAATCACTTTCACTTGTGAGAGTGAGAGTACAGGGGCACTTCCTGCTCTTTGGCTTTTTCCTTTCTCTTGCATGGGTGCTCTGGGAATGGACTTTAAGAGTGAGTGCTGGAGAGACAGAACAGGAAGAATGCCCTTAAGGAAGGAAGGCCTCCACATTCAGGATCAGAGGACTGGCATAAACTCCAGGAAAAGGAGAGTTTTCTATTATTACATTTTTTGATTATTTTAACTCATTTTGATTTCTGGTTATAAAATTATTCTTTAAAGAAATCCTTTGCTGACTACATTGAGTCTTCTTTCTGCATAGTCATTCCACTAGGGACCTAAACCAAAATTTGAGTCCATAAATTGAGAGGCAAAGTGCACTAATCCATTGTGCCATCTAATTCCGTACGAACAGTTCTGTTATATGGTGCAAATTTATAGTGAATGTAACAACCCAGAACGATTGGAGTAAGGGTAATGAAAATCTAAATGCATGAAAGTTCTACAAATCCCACAGATTTTGGGCATCTTCAATTTGGGTATTTCAATTTTTGCTGCAAAATGTTTCATTAAAAAAAATATTCTTAAGTTCATAGTGAGAGGTTTAGTAGAATAACTAGAATAGAATAGAATTTTCTTGTTGTAAAATTAACCATTAAATATAAACCTGTGCAGTACTATCTTCTTCACTGTGCATACAGAAAAATGGTAACAATAGCTCTAAGATGCTAATTTGGGCTGCTTCACTTATCTCAGTGGGGTGTTGACTCTGAAAACTAATGATAATATAAAACCCAAAGCTGTTAACTATTTCACTGTTCAGCATTCAAGCAAACATGTAGTCAACATGCTTTATCCAATGTGGGTGGCTACCCATTTGAAAGAACATTCCCTAGGGATAACATTTAAAGATGTAAATAACTGATTTGTATATTTTCCATGGATTTCCAGTTTGCCCTGACATGAGTTACCAAATTATTTACTAGTCACTCACAGGATGACTTAAGGAATGCTTTTTTTCTATACTTAATTTGTAAACTGTTCACAACATATACATAATTAAAGACATCCAAAAGCATATATGCACTAAGGTCTCTTATGTAATAAACCTGAGACTGAAAATATGAACCAAGTGTATGCAACCTTAAGCTTTTGTCAAAGTATTCAGAATAAATAGTAAGGGGATGGTAGTTCTTAATTGATTCATCTATGGATGAGATCACAGAAAAAAAATCCTAAGGCCAATGTACAGTAAACAAGAAAGTAATTTATGTCTTGTCTCTAACATAATCCACCTTTCAATGTCAAATTAAACATGCTTAATCAAAACTGACTCAATGTTCTGTTTCCTGCTGAAAAAGAGCAGTTGCAGTGAAAAATTAAAATGACCAGGAGATCACAACATCATTTAAACCATGCCCAGTGAAAATGTGGATTTAAATGTCATCATTTGTAAACATCTAAACTAATAATGCATTTGCGTTAAGCTTGTATCATCATCACCTGCATCTTTTAAGCAGCAGTGTCATGTTTAAGACTATTATTTGGTATCATGTACCAAGGAAACTCCCAATATTGGAAACCTCCCAGAACCTCCTCAGTGATGGCCCAGATTCATGTCTACAGCCATGGAGCACAGCTCAGTAGAAAGATACAAAATGACTTTAAACACTGTATGTTTCTGTGTGGCTTTATTCAATGAGCAGTCTACATCCTGACGTAAGCAAGCACTTGGAAAAATTTACTATAGGCTGAATACTGATGTTCTTAATTCAATCTTCATTCCCATTTACTCAGTCCTTATTCAAGCCAACTCCCATTCACAGACTAAGGATTTTAGAATTTGGCCCTATATAGATTCTTAATATACCTTCCATAATTTCTGTAACATATGTTCAGAAGCTATTCAGAGGAGAGCATGTCCAAAACATATGAACCAAGGTCCTCCAATTAATTTGTTTCTAAGCCACCCAGGGGAATGCTTTTGAATAAAATGATGCTATTTTAGCTGGAGTCTAGCATTCTCTATGTAATTGTTTGTAGCATAACTCATGATGCTTGATGCATACTGACATGCTTTTAAATAACTGAAGTAATTCTCCTGCGAATATTCCAAGTTAAGATCTATTGGCTCTTATTTTAAAACTATTCTCGCTGTTTGGATGACTAATCAGCTTTGTGGGAGCAAAGGCTTCTGCATTAGGACAGTTGACTGGAATTATTTTTCTAAAGGAATGATAATGCATTTGTCTGCAATGTCCTTAAAGAGAGATCAGAGTGTCTCAATTTTGTTGTGTTGATCTGAAGAAAAAAAAACCTCCCTGTCATTTTTTGACACTTTCTCTTTAGGAAAAAGAAAAGGAGTACTTGTGGCACCTTAGAGACTAACAAATTTATTAGAGCATAAGCTTTCGTGAGCTACAGCTCACTTCATCGGAGCTGTAGCTCACGAAAGCTTATGCTCTAATAAATTTGTTAGTCTCTAAGGTGCCACAAGTACTCCTTTTCTTTTTGCGAATACAGACTAACACGGCTGCTACTCTGAAACCTGTGATTATGCTTTCTCTTTAGGTTATCTGAGTATATATCTAATACTATAAGTATCTGCCCTCCCAAATAATTAGTTGGAGATATTTAGTTCTCTCCCCTATCAGGTCACTGGGTGAATATTCTATTCCTACAATTATATGGTCATGCTTAAGTTTTACCATCAAATCTTTTCCTCTTTAGTAAATAGACTTTAACTGTAATAACCTACTGCACACTGCTTGCTTCTCAGTATTCATTACCAAGTTATCAGGCTGTTCCTGAAGTCCGTTTTCTATTTAATATAAAACTGAAGAACACTCACTCTTGCGTCCATAAACTCAGTTGGCATTTTAAGGTGTTTGTGTGAATTTAAGACATTCTACTCGCCCACAAAAAACTAGATGTTGCAATTATGATTTGGGGAGAGGGGAATTCAACCACTGTAAATATACTAGAATATGAGTGAAGCAGATATTGTTAATGCAGTCGCTCTTCCCAAAAGAAGTCATTTGCTCAGAATTTCAGATTTTCAGGTACAAGTTGAACCTATCTAATAAGGTACCCTTGGGACCTGACTGGTGCTGAACCAGAGAATTCACCAAACCCTGGAGGTCAATATTGTAGCGAGTGGGTCTCTTTTTATTTTTATCTTGCCAAGGCGAATAAACGGACCAATGCTTGCAACACAGCCTAGCCAAGGCTTATCGGCTTTCTTCATAACAAAGTGTTAGTGTTGTTACACAAGTTTACTGTATTGGCACAAGGAAATAAGTAGATAAAGCATAAAAAACACAAAATAAAATCATGCTAGACCACAGATGTTGCCGGACCAGACAGTGCCAGACTAGAGAGGTCCAACCTGCACAACCAAGGCTCATGATTTACTACTAATAATTCTTCACACAGCTTTGACAGCTGTTCACCAAAATGGTTTTCAGAAAAGATAGAGGGAGAATTTCTAAAGCACATAGCTAATAATTCCATTGCTAATGCCAAGAGCATTAAAATAGCACAGGCACACCTTTTCAAAATAATACATATTTTAATCATGTTATCCCTCAAATCAGAGTTCTTTATAGTATTAGAAATCATCCCACTCAACTGACTCATAGGCTTTCTAGTGTTAAATCTTTTTTCTCCCATGTGCATGTTTTTCAGGAGTTTGCAGAAATCTTGTCTAAGTTTTCTTTTTTGTTTTTTTATATAGGAGGATTTCAATAAAATCTCGTGAGGTGATAGCTTACAAGAAATCTCTGAAGCTATCACTCAAGTAGTTCTTCGGGAAGATCTGTACTTTTTACATTTATATTAAAAGAATTTTTGACTGTTTCCACATGCAGAAGCATATCTCCTGCCTAAAACAATTCAGAGAGAAAATGTCATGCCAGTGAGCAATACTCTTCACTGGCTATATCTTCTTTCTAACCTAAAAGACTTCATTTGGTTAGGTCCAGCCTACATCATGGACTATCTGTATTTCAAATATCACCTGATGAGCCAAATTCTGCCGTGATGACTACAAGAAATCAGTCAATCAGTGATTTTCACATTACGAGATAATTGAGGATAGCTGATTTTACTTCATTTTAAAAACAATTTGTATTAAATAATCTAGAGGTCCGGAGCCATCAATATGAGTATTTGACAATCTATATAAATGCCTCTCCTCCTTTACTTTATTACATTCAGTTGCTATGTGTCAAATTAGATTGTCTCAAAGAGCTTTCCATCTAATTTGAAATATGGATCCTATGTATACCTTTGTTTGTACAGTACTCTGTACATGGGACCTCCCCTCACTGGGTTCTCTAGGCATACTTTAATATAAAATAAACAATAATGTTTGCACACAACAAGGCCTATTCCTGCAAGGTGTGAGCACTGTCAGCTTGCACAAATGTCAACAGGAGTTGAAGCTCAGCATGACACAAGATTTGGATCAATACCTAGATTGTTTTGTTCCAGGGGATGCTATGATTGATGAAGACCATGAAGGAACTTTCAGGTGTTAGAGGAGGTGAGTTTTCAGTAAAATGCCTCTAGCTCTGGAACTTTCTTCTGCCATAACTCAGACTAAGACAAGTCTCATATATTTAGAATGTAATGCAAGCTTAATTTATTTGAACAGAATTTACTCTAACAAAGGAAGACTCAGAATGATCAGCATACCCTCCTTCCTCCAAAAGACCCACTGAAATATAACCTACAGGAGGAAAGAAGAACATAGTAATTCCAGCAACTGGCTCCTTAAATCTGCTATTTTCTATAAGCTGAAACCCTATCAGTTGGAAGTGACAGAGGAAGAGAAAGACCTGAGTGTATTGGTCAATCTCAGAATGCAGCCACAAAAAAGGGTAATGCAATTCTAGGAAACATCAGGTAAGGTATTTCCAGCAATGAAAAGGAAGTGTTAGTAACATTATACAAGACACAGTGAGGCCTCATATGGAACAGCATATGCGATTCTGGTTTCCCATGTTTAAGAAAGATGAATTCAAACTAGAATAGTGCAGAGAAAGAATACTAGGACGGTCAGAGGAATGGAAAACCTATTTTACAAGAGGAGACTCAAAGAGCTTGGCTTGTTTAGCCTAATCAAAAAAGGGCTGAAGGGAGATAGGATTACTCTCTATAAATACATCAGAGGGATAAATACCTGGGAGGGAGAGGAGTTATTTAAGTTAATGGACAATGTTGACAAATGGATATAAACTGTCCATAAACAAGTTTAGGCTTGAAATTAGACATAGGTTTCTCACCACCAGAGGAAGGAAGTTCTAGAACATTCTCCCAAGGGGAGCAGGTGGGGGTGGGGGGGAGAGAGAGACATAGTTGGCTGCAAGACTGAGCTTGATAAATGTATGGAGGGGATGATATGATGAGATTGCCTACAATGGCATGTGGCCCATCTGTGACTGCTAGTAGCAAATATTGCCCCATCTCCATCTGTTGGGACTAGATGGGGAGGGCTCTGAGTTACTACAGAGAATTCTTACTCTGGTGTCTGGCTGGTGGGTCTTACCAACATGCTTAGGGTCTAACTGATTGCCTTATTTGGGGTCAGGAAGGAATCTTCCCCTCAGGTCAGATTAGCAAAGACCCTGGGAGTTTTTTGCCTTCCTCGGCAGTATGGGTCACTTGGTGGTTTAAACTGGTGGATTCCACTTGCTGGTGGATTATCTGTAACTTGAAGTCTTTAAGTTACAATTTGAGGACTTCAGTAACTCACTTGGAGGTTATAGGTCTATTACAGGAGTGGATAAGTGAGGTTCTGTGGCCTGCAATGTGCAGGAGGTCAGACTAGATTATCATGATGGTCCCTTTTGACCTTAAAGTCTATAGTATCTAGAAACTATGGTGATCAACACAATAAAGATAAATTTAGTAGTTCATAGATTCCAGGGCCAGAAGGGACCGCTGAGATTGTCTAGTCTTACCTCCTGCATGACACAGGCCATAGAACTTCCCCCGAATAATTCCTTTTGAATCCAATCCAAGCATTGATTTAAAAACTGCCAGTGATGGAGAATTCACCATAACCCAATGATTAATTACCCTCACTGTTAAAAATTGACATCTTATTGCCTGTCTGAATTTGTCTAGCTTCAACTTCCAGCCAATGAATCTTAACATACCTTTGTCTGCTAGATTGAACAGCCCATTATTAAACATTTGTTGCCCACATAGCTACTTATAGATTGTTATGAAGTCACGCCTTAACCTTCTCTTTGTTCAGCTAAATAGACTGAGCTCTTTCAGTCTGTCACTATAAGGCACATTTTCTAATCCTTTCATCATTCTCATGGCTCTTCTCTCAACCCCTCTCCAATTTATCAACATCCTTCTTGAACTGCGGACACCAGAACTGGACACAATGCTCCAGAAGTGGTAAAATCACCTCTCTACTCCTACTCAAGATTCTCCTGTTTATGCATCCAAGGATCACATTCACTTTTTTTTTTTTTTTTTTGGCCATGGCATCACACTAGCAGCCCATGTTCAGCCGATAATCCACTTTGATTTCCAAATCTTTTTTCAGAGTCACTGCTTCCTAGGACAGAATCCCCCGTGTTGTAATTATGGCCTGCATTCTTTGTTTCTAGATGTATACATTTGCATTTAGCCATATTAAAATGCATATTGTTTGCTTGCACCCACCTTACCAAGCAAACCAGATTACTCCATGTCTGTGACCTGTCCTCTTCATTATTTACCACTCCCTAAATCTTTGTGTCATCTGGAAAAACTTTATCAGTGGTCCCTCAAAGTACCACCTTTACCAGAATGCCTACAACTAACTATAAATGACTTGACTTTAGCATAAAGTAATATACTCTTCAGACGTGAATCTTTGCAGTGTCTGAATGAGGCTAATTATGATACATAAGTGAAATGATACATAAGTGAAATAAACAAGTTTAGGGAGAAAACAAAGGCATTAGAATATCAGTAATAAT
Organism: Dermochelys coriacea; assembly: GCF_009764565.3. Taxonomy (NCBI): domain Eukaryota; kingdom Metazoa; phylum Chordata; order Testudines; family Dermochelyidae; genus Dermochelys; species Dermochelys coriacea. Next base: position 282,571,213 of record NC_050068.2, read on the forward strand.
TTTTGTAAGATTTAGCATAAAATAGCTAGGTGCACAATTTTCAGCCTGTCAACACCAGTAATCACAGTAATCTAAGCACTACAATGGAAGAAATTATTAACTGAATTCATTTTGCATGGTCAAATTCTGCCCTCATCTATTCTATTTCATATAGACTTTTATATCACACATCACTGTAGTGTCTGAGCAACTTCCAGTGTTGTATACGTTCTACGCCCATGCACCCCAATGTGGAGACAGCGGGGTTGCACAGGTGTAACCTAAGTCAATATTTGAAAACAATGAGGGAGTACATGTACAAGTGAAGGAAGAACTTCTGCAGAACCTTTCTTGCTGATGAGGATGCATGAAACGGAAAGGACACAGCTTGACCCTTAGAATTCTCAGGGCTGGCAGCTTGAACTAATATCTCGATACATGTAAACTGAGCAAATTTCATTTAAAAGTCAATGAGATGAGAAATGTGGAACCACACTAAGCCACGTTATAGTCACTTGTCCGAGTAGATTTGCAGTCTACTGGTCAGGCCCTTTTGAGTAGCCAAGGAGCATAGTTTTATATAGAGAGATTCTAGATTATCCTGGCCAAGAAATCCCCCTAATTCATAGAGATTAAGGCCAGAAGGGACCTCAAGATCATCAAGTCTTACCTCCTCTATCTCACAGGCCACCCACAGCACTGAGCACCCTCACACTAAACTCAACAACTGAATTTATACAGAAGTATTACAGCCTGATGTTTCTTTACATAGTGCCTATAGATGCCGAGCATTGCCAGTTCCCAAGGAAGTTGTGGGTGCTCAGTACCTCTCCGGATCATTTCCCCAGAGAGCATCAGATGAGACCTCCCCTTGGACCAGCTGCACATGCAGTGAGCTAATGTGGAGGGCACTAGGACACTGAAGAGTCCAAAGAGTCAGGAACTGTAACCTAGGCAATTAACAACAGGCTGCTTTTCTCTACTTTCTCCCTCTCCCCTCAGACACACACACCAACTGCCAGGCACTGGTGCTTCATGCCCCCCCCCCCATGCGCACACACACAAAAACTGCCCATCTCTACAGCTCCTTCCTCCCACCTCCCACTCCTTTTGCCCACACCCCCCTAATCTGCCAGCCTCTACAGCTAAACATTAATATGGCCAAAGAGACAAATCAAAATATTAACTTCTTTTCAATGACTGCTTTGGCGAAATGAAGGTACCAGCTCCTAGATCAATGTCTAATGCCACATACAATACAGATTTACAATATATGTCTCCTCTCTCCAACAGCGAACACAGAGCTAGGCTGAAATATACGATTTTCTAATGAGGAAGCACAGTTTAGGTACAATGTGTTATGGCAGAATCTGAGAAAGAGCAATAAAGTACGAATATAGATATATAGATAGATAGATAGATATACAGTTAGGTGTTGGCCAGACTGAAAATGCCTGGTTGGTTGTATTTTTACATGTTGCAGATTTTAAGGTAAAGTCCATGGGTGTGTTTTAATCTCCCCCTCAAACAACAAAAGAAAGAAGGAAGGAGATGAGAGAACCAGGGAAACAAGGAAGGGAATAAGGGGCAACATCAAAAAGGGGAGTAACAAAGGGAAGGGAATAAAAAACAATCTAGAAAGAAACAAAGAAGGTAAGCAAGCATCCTCCTTTCATGTGATGGAAACCCCAGGCAACACATCCCACTCACTCACTGCTCCCACGCCCCCAAAGCCTGCCTGGGTTCTGGCCATGTAGGTGATGCTGCTGCTGCATTAAAACAACCATCCACGCACAAGCCGCTGGAGCAAACACTCAGCATTTCCAAAGTAGACAGTCCCCCTACTCCTCTACCCCAGAGCCAAATGCTTGGCCCTCTGCATTAGTGCCTGTCCAGATTCCTCTCTGTAAACCCATCACTTGACCCTCTTAGGACAAAATTTGGGGGTGGGGGGGCTGGTGGGTAGAGGGCACAATTGTTAAACAATAAAAAGAGGGAAAATGTGTGTTGGTGGGGGAGGAGGTATTTCAGCCACCTGAAATTGCATCATTATTTAATATAAGCAGAATTATATCTGGGTAGCTTATATTTTTTAAAAGAACTTTTGAAGCATCTAAGTGATTTAAATATCTATCCACTGGATATTGTAGTCTTACCTGTCAGATGTCATTCTGAGGGGGGTAGTGAAAATCCTCAGTTTGCTAAATTGCACCACTTGATCAGGTTACTATGGAAATCATCTTGAGGAGGGGGGGAAAAAGCCACCCTCATCCTCTCCACCACCAAGGAGGAAACTGATCCAGTGAGCAGATGAGCTCCGAGCAGGAGCTCTATGCCTCTTCCTCTGTGTATATCTCGCTGTCTCTCTCTTTCTTTCCCTCTTCCCTTCCTCTCTCCCTCCCCCAGAGGACTCAGCAGGGTGATCAGATCTTCGCCTGGCTGCCAGAGCCTGGAAGCAAAAGGACAGTCTCACACCAGCAGCTCCAGCCCAGCGCTTTGCTGCGAGTGGTGCTGTTTCCTAGCCGCACAGCTGGAATTTAAAGGGATAGTGCCTGAGAAAAATCTCAGCTTTTCTAAGATCATTTCCAGCTGATGGGAAGGGGGGGCTGGGGGAGCGTTTTAACTAGAAGTCTCCTGTAGGGACCTTGCAATGAACATGCTGAACTACAGATGTCCAGAGATACACACAAGGCATGAGTATTATTTTTGTTTTCTATGAGAAGCCCTATGCATTATGAATGATTTGTATTTCAGTAGTACTCAAAGGCCCCAACAAAGACCAGGGCTCATCTGCACTAAGCACTGTACACACACATAGAACCAGACAGTTGCAATCTAAACATAAAAGATGGACAAAAAGGGAGGGGAAAGGTATGCAAAACCTGCACCTGCAATTTTTGGGGCTAAGAAAAGAAGTATGCCTGAAAGGTAACCAGCCTCTCTGTTTTTAATTACACTTATATCAAAATGACATGAGCAAGACCAAGCCTGAGCAGATGGGCTTTACCTGCAAGACCCTCACAGGGGTTTAGAGGATGGAATCCTGGCCCCGATCCGAAGCCAGGCTACATAGCAAACTGTAGCAACAAATGCAACCTGCACACACACACAAAGTTTGTGACCAGTGAATAGAGATAGTTGGTTAAGTAACTCATTAGGCTACTACCCTCACCCACTCTGACCTACAAATGTTCTCCACCCACTTGGACATTGCCACATTGGCCTGTTTCAGACTACCCATGTATGATCCCACTCAAATCAGGTTAGCCTCCCCACTTCCCAATCCCCACTCCCCACTTCCACGGTTGTTCAAGTCTAGCCCATAGGAGGGGCAGCTTTCACCCATAATAAGTAGCACCATGCAGCCCTTGTAAATATATTGCAGAAGAAAGCCAGTACTGCTGTATCTCATAACACATGAACTAGGGGTAACCTAATGAAATTAATAGGGAGAAGATGGACAAAAAGGGAGGGGAAAGGTATGCAAAACCTGCACCTGCAATTTTTGGGGCTAAGAAAAGAAGTATGCCTGAAAGGTAACCAGCCTCTCTGTTTTTAATTACACTTATATCAAAATGACATGAGCAAGACCAAGCCTGAGCACCTGGAGCTGCAGCTAGCAAGAGATGTCAAGAGTAACAAGAAGGGTTTCTTCAGGTATGTTGGCAACAAGAAGAAAGCCAAGGAAAGTGTGGGCCCCTTACTGAATGAGGGAGGCAAGCTAGTGACAGAGGATGTGGAAAAAGCTAATGTACTCAATGCTTTTTTTGCCTCTGTTTTCACTAACAAGGTCAGCTCCCAGACTGCTGTGCTGGGCAACACAAAATGGGGAAGAGATGGCCAGCCCTCTGTAGAGATAGAGGTGGTTAGGGACTATTTAGAAAAGCTGGACGTGCACAAGTCCATGGGGCCGGACGAATTGCATCCGAGAGTGCTGAAGGAATTGGCGGCTGTGATTGCAGAGCCCTTGGCCATTATCTTTGAAAACTCGTGGCGAACGGGGGAAGTCCCGGATGACTGGAAAAAGGCTAATGTAGTGCCCATCTTTAAAAAAGGGAAGAAGGAGGATCCTGGGAACTACAGGCCGGTCAGCCTCACCTCAGTCCCTGGAAAAATCATGGAGCAGGTCCTCAAAGAATCAATCCTGAAGCACTTAGAGGAGAGGAAAGTGATCAGGAACAGTCAGCATGGATTCACCAAGGGAAGGTCATGCCTGACTAATCTAATCGCCTTTTATGATAAGATTACTGGTTCTGTGGATGAAGGGAAAGCAGTGGATGTATTGTTTCTTGACTTTAGCAAAGCTTTTGACACGGTCTCCCACAGCATTCTTGTCAGCAAGTTAAGGAAGTATGGGCTGGATGAATGCACTATAAGGTGGGTAGAAAGCTGGCTAGATTGTCGGGCTCAACGGGTAGTGATCAATGGCTCCATGTCTAGTTGGCAGCCGGTGTCAAGTGGAGTGCCCCAGGGGTCGGTCCTGGGGCCCGTTTTGTTCAATATCTTCATAAATGATCTGGAGGATGGTGTGGATTGCACTCTCAGCAAATTTGCGGATGATACTAAACTGGGAGGAGTGGTAGATACGCTGGAGGGGAGGGATAGGATACAGAAGGACCTAGACAAATTGGAGGATTGGGCCAAAAGAAATCTAATGAGGTTCAATAAGGATAAATGCAGGGTCCTGCACTTAGGATGGAAGAATCCAATGCACCGCTACAGACTAGGGACCGAATGGCTCGGCAGCAGTTCTGCGGAAAAGGACCTGGGGGTGACAGTGGACGAGAAGCTGGATATGAGTCAGCAGTGTGCCCTTGTTGCCAAGAAGGCCAATGGCATTTTGGGTTGTATAAGTAGGGGCATAGCGAGCAGATCGAGGGACGTGATCGTTCCCCTCTATTCGACACTGGTGAGGCCTCATCTGGAGTACTGTGTCCAGTTTTGGGCCCCACACTACAGGAAGGATGTGGATAAATTGGAAAGAGTACAACGAAGGGCAACGAAAATGATTAGGGGTCTAGAGCACATGACTTATGAGGAGAGGCTGAGGGAGCTGGGATTGTTTAGTCTGCAGAAGAGAAGAATGAGGGGGGATTTGATAGCTGCTTTCAACTACCTGAAAGGGGGTTTCAAAGAGGATGGCTCTAGACTGTTCTCAATGGTAGCAGATGACAGAACGAGGAGTAATGGTCTCAAGTTGCAATGGGGGAGGTTTAGATTGGATATTAGGAAAAACTTTTTCACTAAGAGGGTGGTGAAACACTGGAATGCGTTACCTAGGGAGGTGGTAGAATCTCCTTCCTTAGAGGTTTTTAAGGTCAGGCTTGACAAAGCCCTAGCTGGGATGATTTAACTGGGACTTGGTCCTGCTTTGAGCAGGGGGTTGGACTAGATGACCTTCTGGGGTCCCTTCCAACCCTGATATTCTATGATATGATTCTATGATATGATTTAAAACAAACAAAAGGAAGTATTTTTTCACACAACAGTTCAACCTGTGGAACTCTTTGCCAGAGGATGTTGTGAAGGCCAAAACTATAACAGGATTCAAAAAAGAACTAGATAAATTCATGGAGGATAGGTCCATCGGTGACTGTTAGTTAGGATGGGCAGGGATGGTGTTCCTAGCCTCTGTTTGCCAGAAGGTGGGAATGGGTGACAGGATGGATCACTTGATGATTACCTGTTCTGTTCATTCCCTCTGGGGCACCTGGCATTGGCCACTGTTGGAAGACAGGACACTGGGCTAGGTGGACCTTTGGTCTGACCCAGTATAGCTGTTCTTATGTAGAGTGGGGAGGAGCTGCTGAATTATTTCAGCTCTTGGGAATGTTTGGCCTCCCAGTATTCAGATGGCCCAAATCGGCTCTGTTGCTGGTGACCTGCTCCCATCCTGGTAGGGGAAAGGGTGAGAAGATCCTCAGGTGCTCATGCTCTCCATGTCCCAGCACTGAGAGGGAGGAAGGAAGCCTAGGTAGATGGGAGGAGGAAAGAGAAAGACTTCCATGCAGAGAGCCAAATCCTGGGGAGAAAGAGTCACTAAGTCGGCATGCCAGGGCTCCCCATTTCCTATACTGGGGGTGTGGCAAAGGTGTGGGTTTCTCCTCACCTCCTTCTGCATAAAGGAGGAGGAGGAGGACGACAACTTCTTAGCCAGTGATGGCACAGGGAGAGATTTTCCACAGGCAAAAAAGGCCCCCAAATCCCATTTGTGTCTTTGAGAAAACTTAAACACCACCTGCTAGCTAGACCTGGGATTTATTACAACTGTGAGAGCAAATCAGCATTGCTGCTGTCAAAACTGTACCCACTAGCTCATTGGGGCAGGTGGGGGAATGAGCCAAAAGGGTGATACTTGGATTCAAGAGACCAAAAAAAAAAATCTATCAGCACAGTGAGGTGTTTGCCTCTCCTGAACAATTACAGGCACTTGAACCAAAAATTTCCATTTAGGAAAATGGTAAGATAGGGGAGAAACAACAGCTAGCAATGCTACAAGACCTTAATGATAGGAAACAAAAAGACCATTGGCAAGGATGTAACATAAGGCAGGTGTTGATATTCAGTTTCCCCAGATGTCCAATTATCCAAATCTCACCATAAATTGCAATACACTGATTATGCTATCTAAACAGAATAATATGGATTTTTGCTTGTAGTTTGCAAAGTGCAATAGAAAGTAAAAGGGCACACATGCCTGCCTCTCTCTAAGGTGCAAGACAGAAGGGAGATCAACAGTACTAATATCCTTAATAATAAAGCACAGTACAAGACTTCAGGTGATGCATCTCTGAGAAAAGAGGAAAAGATAATTGTCATCCAAGCAGCTGGGAAACTTAGACTCAAGGAGCAGGTTATTTCTTTTTTATAAAATGCAGGATTAGTAAATTATCTTAGAATACTTTGGTTACAGTATGTTCCTGCAGAGTTTTGTTTTGATCGGGTGGCAACATACCCACCACACCAATGCCTTTCTGTCCAGTTCTAGTCTGTTTGTAATGGCCTCTCTCAGCTTCCGAAAAAGTTGTGTGGTTACACTTCTCCCCTGGAAGGCATATTTTCTTGTTTCTGACCATTGCGCCTCACAGGTTATACAGCTGTGGAAGTCTGTCTGTCTGAGACTGCCAGACAATACAAATAGTAACCACTTGAAGAAAAGTGTTTTCATCAATAGTGCACTGGAAAGCAACCCTCTTGGTCAAAGACAATGTCTGTCAAAGGTTTTCTAAGCCAATTTATTTATCAGCAAGGAGCCTCTGCAGTGGTTTTAACTATTTGTTGAAAAGTTGCTGCCAATCTTAGTTAGAAGTTATTTCATTACATTAATTCAATATTTTTGGCATTTATTGTAGGTGACCAACCAACATGCTATTACTAATCATACTGGGGAATAATAAAGAGATGCTTAAATCCTAAGGGGCGAGGCATCTTAGCAATCAGAAAGGTGGTTGTAATATCTAACATATTCTGCTTATCAAGGCTTTTCATACTTAATAAAAGAAAGTTACCAGATGGAAGAAGAAAAGGAGGGAAGTTTTTTTGCAAGTACTCTTGAGATAGATGTAACTCAGATTTGCAGAATTGTGCATAGGAAAATATTATATCAAATTACATTGTACTCTCTTCCTGTGGGATATAAATGCATATATTTGATGCAAAGGATGGAGTGCTTTAAATGTAAATTTATTTCAAAGATATTTAGAATAATTAAAGGCAACACATTAATTTAAAATTGCAGTATCTTCGCTTGTGTATTTAAATGAGATCAATTATCTTAGCTAATGTGCATTCATGTAAGTGGAGGGGCAAAACAAAGAAAAGCATACAATGACAAAATAATAAATCAGTCCCTGTGGACTAGGTACATTCATTTCCTTAGAAATTACATCACCAAAGGACATGTGACTTTGTCCACAACTCCTAAAGGAGTCTCTCACAAGTCATAAAGAATTGCTCAATATCACTTGTCAAGTGCTTTAGCACCCTCCATGTGGTAATTCCTCACCTTGGACAAAATTTACTTTTTAAGACTCATGAATTACCTAATGGCAAAAAGTTGTGTTTTGTTACTGCTTCCAGCAGTATACTGCATATTAAAAGCAAACAGCCAGTGTTAACATAATGTTAAGGTTTAAAAAGTTGGGAAATTCCAAAAACTGTAAGTCTCTACAATAACAGTTAACTTAGCCATGTTGCACATCCTGTATATTTTATGGTATAGAACAAACAGGTTGTACTCAACTAGGAAAACACTGTAACCTCTTATCACTAGTAATACACATTTGCTAATAAATGTAAATGTCCAAAACAAAAGCTGCACCATAATCTTTAGTAACTGAAAAGGAGTGTAAGCAAAAATAATTAATTAAGGCTGCAGAGTTCCACATCAGGGTATTTTACCTTTAAATACACAAAGCCTTTTGCAGGTATTGAACTCCCCTGGATGGCACATTCACCTGCACCTCCATGGGGTTTACCATTTGTGTGTAAGCCTTGCATGTCTCCCTTCACTGCACAAACAGGACAGTTCATGTAAATACAGATCTGCTTCCAAGAGAGACTTCAATATGAAATCAATTGCTGAAGCCCTCTTTTTGGAGCACTGGTTTTAATCCAAATATCAAAAGAGCTAGCACCCATATCTTCAGAAAATAGCCAGTGGGCGTTGGGGAAGGTCATGAGAAACTCTCTGCATGAATTAAGTCATGAATTTTTCCACAAGGGGAGAAGGATTAAAAGGCTGAGGAGAGGCAGTTCTGAAATTTGGAAGAGACAAAGGGGGAACTGAGGGTAGAGCCCAAGTTCACATCTTATCCTCTGCAAGCATCAGTCCCTGCCCTTGATACAAGAAACCCAAGACTCTGAACAGCCAGTATTGCCAATGTCACAAGATCAAAAGTCAGGGTACAGACAAATAAATAAGTAAAAATCAGCAGATGATCTTATAACTCATGAGATGTATACAACAACATTACTCCTGTCTTCAAGTCTGTCTCCATCCCCACCCACCCTGTGTATGAAAAGTCAGCCTGACACAAACCCCAAGGGCACACATGGAAACTGAGGGGGCCTCCTGCCCCCTGCGTCTGAAATGATGGGAGACAGAATCCTGGGCCCTCCCCTTCACTTACATCTTAGATTCTGGTCAGTGTTCCCCTGCTCTCCGGCCTGTACTCAGGCCCTGTTCCCAGAGCTCCATCCTCCTCCAAGTAGGTACTGCCCCAGGCAGGAATCCAGCAGCAGTGGAAAGAGGAGAGTAGCTCAGTGGCAGCTGGTTTCCTGCAGGGGTCCCGCTAACCCTTCTGCCCCTGCCCTGGCTGGGACCCATCCTCTGACTTTGTTCCCTGCAGTTTGGAGCTGCTGCTGGTGCCCTTGGCTCCTGGTTTGGCAGTGTGGCTGCTTCCCTTCTCCCAGAAGGGCGCTGAGGCTCTGGAGGAAGCTGCAAGCCTGGAACAGCAGTCTCTGATGGCGGCCACCAAGACCTGTGCTCCAAAGTCCAGGCTACCAACACTAGCCTCTGGTGGGTGCCACCAGAACTACATCTCCAGCAGCAGCTCCTGAGTGCAGGGCAGCTTTTCGCTGGGCCATGGGCAAGAGCTTCGTAACACTGCAGGGTGTATGACACTCATGAGAGTTGCCAGCCTGTATATGGTCTGTGCAGACTGCAAGGAAAATACTAGAGTGGAGACCTTTATCCAGGGCAGAGAGAGTGACCTGATGCTGTCCTTCTCTAAAGCACCCGCATTCCTGCTGGGTATTTGCAGTAGAGCTGCTTAACCAACTGTTTCTTTTAAACCATTTTCTGTTTTCACTTTGTTAGTTTATATAAAGCCATGGTGGTGAGGGTGCACTGCCCACCCTCTAGGTTTTTGAGTCACCTTGTATGAGTTTCATTGGCTCTTTTAGATCAGAAAGCTTTGCTCCCTTTAGTGTCAGTGGGGAACTCTGGGGTTTGCTGGAAAATTCTCTGGGAGACAAGAGCCAATACGCTCAGTCTAGCGACACATTCCCCAGTGGAGAGACAGTGCTTTCTTTATCTGTTACTGGACTCATCCTTCGGCAGAACCTCCCCACAAGGTCTCAGGAGACACGCACATTCCTCTCAAAGCCTGAAAACGTCTATCCATAAGATGTCAACCTTCACCAGAAGCAAGTATGTGGGTTCTTGATTTACATATAATTACACCCCCCACACACACACCTATGTTAAAAGAACATTATAAAGATTGCAAAGTCAAGCACTGAAAACTTAGGAGGTTTCAGAATTAAGAATTCAGAGCAGGGTTTGAATAGTTCACAGTAAATGAGGCATGCAGCTATATGAGGAGAAAACACAATACTGAATATCTGCTTGTTAAGTTATTCACAATACTGAATAACTGCTTCATCCTGTGCACTATTTGAGGGAGGGCCCTGTGGCAAAAATAGTGTGTGATCATGTAATTAAAGACTTATGCTAAAATAAATTTGTTAGTCTCTAAGGTGCCACAAGTACTCCTTTTCTTTTTTGTGAATACAGACTAACACGGCTGCTACTCTGAAACCTGTAATTAAAGACTGTATCACAATGCATATGCACAAGGGGGCACAAGTAAGGTTGCAACAGCAACTTTAATTCTGGCATTTCCTAACTTGTGAGTGCTTGACTTTGCAACCTTAATCATGGGGTGTATGTGTGTGTGGTTTTTGAAAATGCAAACTGACAAACCAAATCCATACCATGACACCATATTGACATCTACACGGTTCATCAGATGGTTTTGGGGGGACATTTAGATCTGCTTGATCTAATGGAGTAACTGATAGCACTAATATGGTGTCATCTTCCGCATGGGCCAGCACTACAGGGGAATGAGACACACACTTTGCCAGTTCTCGTTTGAATATTTGCTACTACCACCAAGATCTGCACCTGCGGTGAAACACTTTGCCAGTGTTTCACAAACATTTTCTGACAGCAGGGAAATGGATTCTGGAAACCTGGTTTCCATTCTATGCCCTTGAGGGGAGTGTTCTGTCGTGGGCATAGACTCTTCTGCCCATTCATCCCAAGTTTGATTCCTTCTGCCTCATTCCCTCCAATTTACACCTGTCCCACTCCTCTCTCTTCCCCACCCCTGGCTACTTGTCCCTATCCTGTTCTCTTGCCTTCCCAGTCCTAGTCTCCTTGCCCAACCACTTCCAGCCTCCCCACCCCGCAGCTCCCAGGCTCAACCTCCCTTCCTGACTCCCAGTTCCAGCCTCCACTTCCAGACCCAGTTCCCAATCCCAGTTTCTCTCATCCCAGTCACAGTTTCACAAGTCTCCTTGTCCCAATCTACTCCTTTCTCCCTCCCCAGTCCAGCTTTTGTCCCTTCTGTATTTGATTCACAGTTTCATTCTCAATGCTACCTGGGTGCCAACAAGGGGGTCACTGAGAGCACAGGAGCAATAGATTCCCTGGAGTCTCCAGTCTGGTTACCCAACCCCACCCCCTGCAAGGAGCAGCCATTCCAGGGAAACTCCAGTTTTGCCCCTGTAGCCCTGGATTGAGAAAGCATGTTCAGTTATTCTATGCAGTCTGGTCAGTACTAGGAGCTGTAAGTGGCTCAAGCTGCTAATAATCAAAGAAATCTCTACTGAGTATGTGCAAACTGTGATTTTTCAAAAGCTTACAAGTGAGCCAAATCTGGGTGGATTTTCACAAGGAGTGTAAAAATTCACATTCCTGACACAAAGGCCAGCCATATGCCAAATTTCAAGTCCCTGCTCCAATGCATGTGGGAGGTGAATCTGTTCAAAGCAAAGGTCACCAAAATTTTTTAACATGGGCAAAATAATGTATTTTCCCCTTGCCTAAATGTCTGAAGTTTGGCAAAGTTATAAACGACTGAAACAACAGGATCTTATAATGGGAAGTGTCAGGCAACCTTAATAATGAGTGACAGCTGCACATATAATATTGGTAATTCCAGTCTGACTCTGAGGAAAGGGCCAGCTCTTAGCTCCCTTAACCAAATTCACAGCTTTTTACCAGTTTGCTCAGTTCTTTTTATAGCCTTAGTCTTTCTAGAATCTTCCATTTCCCAATTGCTGCAGTTTCTCTCAGCCCCATACACTGGATGTTTTATATGCTATCTTCAAGTGAAGGAATACCCATCTGGGAATCTAAATTGGCTGCTGAAAAGTCCTCTTTGATTTTGAGCTGTTACTTTTGTAATCTGAGGGGAGAAGAGCTGGATGGCAGCAGGATGCTGGTGGACCATGTGGACTGAGGACCATTGCAGCCTGGGGGCAGATTCTATTACCTCTAGCATTTAGGTGTGTGAGACTTCCTTCAGGATGGTTTGATTTATTTCAACATCTCTTGAGATGGGTGAGGGGATGAAGAATAAATGTGGAGGATCCTGGAACTCCAGAGACTGTCTATGCTGCACTATCTCCCATAACCCACCTGTTAAAAGTTGACTGGAGCCATGAGCTTAAAAAGTGGAATATTCTGTCCCAAAGACCCAAATGATGGAGGCAGGCTAAGTTGCAGTCATGCTGATGATTTGGGCATAGAGGAGGCATTGGCCCCCGTTAAAAAAAAACAGCTAGTCAAAATCAAGCCAACAGAACTTCTTTCCCCCACAATGAGGAATAATATGTGAAAGAATGGAAGTGAAAATTGGAAAGGAGAAGAGGCTGGAGAGGAGAAAAAAAAGCTAATACTTCCTCCATTGTAGGAGGTGACGGGTTGATTGAGGTTACCCCACATTTCAGAACCAGAATAACATCCGTCGTGGGGAAACAAAACAAGCATTAAGATTTCCAGCCTGAACTGCTGGTCAAATAAGCTGCTTGTGCTCAGACACAATACCTAAATATTAGTGGTCCAAAGAGGACCAGACAAAAGTAGTGCAGTAAGCATGTAATTGAAATAGGTATGGATTTGCTTTGTATACTTGTCACAATACTTGAATTTTGTGCTATTCTAACCTTGCACTGCAATTACTGTCGTAAGAATGAAGCATCAGAATTTTAGTACCTCGTATATTCTGTGCAATACAGCATACTATAATATCTTGACCTTTTCAGTGTTCTGTAAATTGATTGTCTGGCTATTCCTATTCTCCCTTGTTTACAGCCATGGTAACCTCAGAAGAAGAGATGACATGGGTAGCTGTGACTCATATCTTCTATGTTTATCAGCACTCTCTGAATCACTCTGCTTGTCTCTTGAAGGCCTGATGGAAGATACATAGCACGTGCCTGAGGTGCAGTGGCACATAAAGCATGTCAGAAATGCTGGAGTAAGAGCTACAGGATGTTTCATCAGGTCCACCACAGGTGGTCCTTGTGGGTCACATCAGTTGACCAGTGTTGTCAGCAAACTGTGATCTCTTTGATGAATTATTATGACAGCATGATAAACCTCCAGCTAAATGGATAATACACACAACCTTCAGCAAACCAGACCTGTCTGGGTAATTAATGTGCTTTTCTAAACATAAAAAAAAGGCTTTTGATCTTTTAAGAACCAGCAAACAGAGTAGAAAATGTAGCAGCAGATCAAAATGGGATAGAGAAGGAGTCCTCACATAACTGAGGATACAGTGGTAACACAAAGCTGCAAAATGGTCATTCATTCCCTGCCATCGTCTTAACTTGAAGGACCACAAACTGCAAATGAAACCGTCCAAAAAAATGCCCCAGCACCAATCCAAGACAAAAAATGAGCTGGCAAAGTGATTGCCACCCCCCTGCAGCTTCTGCCAATAAGGAATCTTATTGCCAATAAGGAAATTTATGAATTTCAAGTAAATCTATTGCAGTACAGGGGGGCTGGAATTGCAGTAGTTTAGGACTAGAATTGTAACACAATGCTGCTTTGCAGGAAGATTTCAGAATCTGTAAAATAAGTCAGATGTAACAACCTGATGGTGGGAGCAGGTGCAGTGGGCTGCCAGTTCAGCTGACTGGTATGGGAAATCTGTGCTAATGTTTGGGGCAACTGGGATTCTTTTCACAGGCTTTTCAAATTAAATTAGTTCTTGTGAAAGGCATTGGATTTGTAACATTGTTTTGCGAATGACTAAAAAACAAACACATCACAGGTCATGCCCCCAACACTTCTCAAATGTCAGTATTGAGGATCCCTCTCGGTCAAGCTTCAGACCAGAGCGTGTTATTGAAACAACACTTCTTGTTCTCTGGCTGTCCATACACAAGGGAAAGACACCCATGCTCTCTGTAGCATTTGATACCACTGATCACTAAATATTCCCATCCAATCTCCAAGAGGCTGTAGAACAGTGGTACCCAAATTGTGGAGTACACAATAGGTGCAGTGGAGCATTCAGGGGAGCATGTGGTGGGGCCTGGGTCAGCCCCCATGGGGGGTGTGGAGGAAGCACCATCCAGTCCTCCTTTGCCTCCAGATCAGCTCCGACCCTAACTACAGCTCCACTCTGCCCTCTGCTCCACTTTCAGTCTAGCTTTGCCATCATTCCCTCTCCACCCCCAGACCAGTTCTGCATCTAGCCCCAGCTCCTCCCCTATTCCCAGTTCTGCCCCCAGCTCTGCCTTCAGCCCAAGCTCCTCTGCTAAGGAAGCCCTGGCTGTGCAGCAATGGAGGTGGGGGTGGACAGATTCCATTACTGGTAAGAGAGGGGCATGACAGGGAAAAGTTTGGGCACCACTACTGTAGAGATTAACAGAAATGTCCTGAGATGGTTCGGGTTCTTCCTCTTAGATCAAATCCAGAGGGTCATTAAGGGGAACTGTTCCTCAACCTCCAGAGCCCTCACCTGTATGGGTATCACAAGGCTCAGTCCTCTTCCCCACATGATATCATGTCTAGATCCAGGACCAGATTAACCCATAGGCAAATAAGGCTATAGCCTTAGGCCTGCCTATTTTTTAGGCCCTACTGGTCAGGCAGGAGCGCACCTGGGACACCCCTGCCTGACCAGTAGGTCAGATGGGGTGGGGAGTGGACTTGCTCACGCAGCCCTGCTGGAGCGCTCCTGCCAGCAGGAAGGCAAAGCAGCCCCCTGTGGCTTGGAAGCAGTTCAGCCAGCAGCCTACTGTTTCCGTTCACTCCCGTCTGTATCTCCCCGTGAGGCAGGAACACACTGCTAGGTATCCGGTTAACACTGGATTATTTTCTTTGATGTATTTTTCTGTACTGAAATGCACAGGCAACCAAGTTCTTTCCTTATGCTCAGCTGAGTTCCACAGGCCAACGACTTTTAAGGGGTTGCAAAAGCACTGGAGGAAACTCAACACATAATGTTGTAGGTTTCTCCCTCCCCTCTCCCTCAAGGATTTTAAATCCACTTCTTAGCAGGCTATGATAGAAAGACTGGCTGAATAGGCTAAAGGAGGTTCTGTCCATTTGCTGGTTCTCTAGCAGTTCAATCCATCATAAAAGTACCTCACCTTTGATTAAACTTAAAGCTAAATAAAGCTGAAGTTAGTCCTCATTTTTCTGCCTCAACTCAAACTAACTTCTTTCCCAAGTGGAAAATGTTGGGTAAGCATCCCAGCTACTCCCCCTCCCACCCAGTGCTGCCTGCCCGCTGCCTAACAGCTGTTTGGCAGCACTTAGGACTTTCCAGGAGGGAGGGGAAGGAGCAGGGACATGGCACACTTGGAGGAGGAGGCAGAGAAGAAGCGGGGTAGGGGTGGGGACTTCGGGGAAGGCAGTGGAATGGGGACAGGGAGGGAACGGGCTGGTGTGGGAAAAGGCAGGGTGGGGACTTTGGGGAAGGGGGTAGAATTGGGGCAGGGTGAGGATGGTACAGGGGCAGGGCCGTGAGAGTGGGGGGAGGTCAAGCACCCACCGAGCAGAGGGGAAGTTGGCGCCCATGGTATGTTGTGAAGGCCAAAAGTTATATCTGGGTTAAAAAAAGAATTAGATACGTTCACGGAGGATAGGTCCATCAGGGATGCAACCCCATGCTCTAGCTGTCCCTAAATGTCCAGCTGCCAGAAGCTGGGACAGGGTGACAGGAGATGAATCATTCTTAATTTCCCTGTTCTGTTCCTGCTCTCTGATGCACCTGGCATTGGCCACTGTCAGAAGGCAGGATACTGGGCTAGATGGACCATTGGTCTGACCCAGTACGGCCATTCTTATGTTCTTATAATGTAAGAAATAATCTTGTGCTGGCAGAGGATGGACTAGATGACCTAAACCATCTCTAATTTCTCTGATTCATTTCTAGGAGTACTTTGTTATAACAAATCTATACATATTTAGAGGACAAAGTAACAATTATACCAGTATAACTGCATCCACACAAGGCGTTGTGCTAATATAGTTATTTTGGTTAAAAAATCACAAACCTACCCAAAATAGTTCCATTAGTACAAAAATGCATGTACAGTAGGCTTAATAAACACTTTCCTGAGTGGGAATCTGTGCTGGAGTGTCTCCTGCCCTAAACAAGGTACATGTCTTGAAGTTTTACCCATTATTTCCTTACATATTCAACAAAATACAGATTTTCATCCCCGTCCTATTGCATGGGAATGAAAACGGCAAACACATGTTTTTTTCTACTGATAATGCAGCAATTTTTCCTCTTCTTCCACCCAACAAAAGAAGAGCTAAGAGGTTTTTTTTAATATTTTGCGGGGGGGGGAGGGAATGGCCTTACAGAAATAGGAAGTACAGGATAGGAGTCTACCTGTTATTAATGGTAACCATCTCTTATTGTCTTAGTGGAAGAATAGTAGTCAAGCATTGCTATTGTCCTAACCACAGTGGTGTAAATCATTATGGTGGGGGAATGAGGACCAGCTCAGACAATGCTGCCATACCCACCATTTGCAGGGTTCCCTGGTTTGTGGATGGAGGTGGGTATAAAACTAGGGACAGGTTGAAATGCTAATCTAATGTGTATTGCTTCACTGATGTTGTTGTGTAGGGGCTGCTTTATCATGACAGAGTTATATAATGATAAGAATTGGAGCCATCGGGGAATTGGCATATGTCCCTTTTATCGTGGCCCCTGGTTGAGACATATTTCAGGTTTTCCCTCCTTCAGTATGGCAGAGAACTTCCGCCTTCTCTTTTCTGAACTTCTACAAACACAGGCAGCAGTTCTGAATATACTCACCTCTGTGTGGCTGAATCCCCCGCAGCTAGCAGAGTATAGGAGTTTGTAGCAGGTGGGGTGGAGGAGGTAGTACATGGAATTTTGGGTCTTGTGTATATTGTCTGGGTAAAAATGAGATAAAACCAGCTTTTTTTTTGATGAACTATTTTTTGTGCACAGGTTTAATTTAACATCACCAGGGCAGAAAGGAGAGCTTAATGTTGTGGAGAGAAATTCACCCAGGGCTTATAGTAGGGTTTCTTGGCTCTCTGTTCTGAATTTCACCCTAAACATATAAATGAAAAGCTGTGACAATAGCCCTGCATCTGCTCTCATATACCAGAGCCAATTATATACAAGTTGAAAAGACAGTGAAATCTTATACATTACACCCCATAAGGTGGATACTACCAGATAACCAAAAGACTCAGGTGTGCCTCGCAGTGTTCTAAAACTCATTCATACTAATTACATGTCAGATGCACAAGTAAAGAGAAACTACAGTTTAGTTTCTAATAAGTAATTTGAACTGTTATATTTCTAGCATATACCAAACAAATTACAAGTACTAAATGTTTTGGGCCCTGATGCTGCAAACTGATCTACACAGGTAGGTCTCCGTTGACTTGAATGGGGCTTCCTATGGGATTGGAAGGACTTGGTTTTGTATGTACTGGAAGGACTTTTACAACTGACGAAAGATAT
Source organism: Dermochelys coriacea (assembly GCF_009764565.3). Lineage (NCBI taxonomy): Eukaryota > Metazoa > Chordata > Testudines > Dermochelyidae > Dermochelys > Dermochelys coriacea. Next base: position 282,588,966 of record NC_050068.2, read on the forward strand.
CCTTGATAGGGATTTAATAAATTGATATGTTAAATATAATATTTTTAGACCAATGTTACATTTTCAGCTTAGATTTCAGCCAAAAGTCAAGATCCTAAATTTAAAATGGCCATAAAGGAGCAAGTCAATTCATCAAAGCAACAGGATATATGGAAGTTATAGCAATTCATAAAAATATTAACATTCCTTACAGAAGTCTGAGAGCCGACATTACCAAGGACTATTATGGCATCTGATACATGGATCATGTAAACATGTATTTAAGTACTTTACAGTGTGATTGTTGGAGCTATAATTACTATATTTTTAATGTAAGTACAGTAAGTGTTTGTTTAGACAATATTTAGAGAGGATAATGTTATGCACAGAGGATATAATTTGGTTTTACAGTACACAGTATTTTTCGTTTACAAGACAAAGTCTAGTAGTACAGTGACTGTATAGGTAATGTAGCAGCCATTTCATTGATAAGTCATTCAGAGCCTTTGATGTTACAATCAGTTTCACTGAGAAGGTGGCTGTTAGGTAGAATACCGGTTATGTAGCTAAGACTAATTTTAGGAGCTGGGATAAATTCCTGGCTCCACTGAAATCAACAGGAAAAATTCATTGACTTCACTGGACCCCGGGGAAGGATGAGCCTTAGTTTAACACCTCATTCAAACATCAACACCTCTAACATTGTACTGAACCAAAACCCTGGTGTGGAATCTGAACCCAGAATGTCCTGGTCCAGATAGGAAAGTCCTACTATCTGAACTACATAGACACTCTTAAAATTCTGAAAATGCAGGTAATTTATGTTCCTGGTCCATTCCCACCTTTCATAGTTAATAATTTGAAGACAGTGGGAGTTTTGTGCACATATCTGAGAGCAGATTTTGGCCCTTGGGCTAGTTTTTTTTTTTTTAACTAAGAGACCAAAGTGCTTGCAGTTGGATAATATACACATCACTTGTCAAATTCAGATCAAAGCAACTTCAGTTATGTGAGAACAGAAAGCATCTTAACCTGACAAACTCCTATTTTTCCTCCAGGAATTCTCTACCTTCCTTGGAGAGCAGTTCCATAGTCCACACTTTCAATATACACCTGCTCTCTATGCCCATGTTGCAGCCACCTTCCTTCCTGAGAAAGGCAGTATCTTTAGATACTGTCAGCACTAGTGCTAATCAGCTGAAGAGGGGGCTTCCCTCCCAAGGCTGGGTCACCTCCTGCGCAATGTCGACACCAGAAACTGTGAGATCAGGACAGGGAATCGAAGCCAGGTGTCCCATGATATTTCTTTTGTCACTTCGTAACTGCCTCACTGGATTCGCTCAAGTATTTATAGTGCTGGTTGAAAAATTTCCATCTAAATACTTTTTTAACCAAAAATTGGGTTTTTGACAAAATACAATATAATCATGAAAAACGTCTGCTTTCTGTGAAAAATTTTGATTTTTTTCATTGAAAAAATGAACGTCCCAAAACCAAAATATTTCCATTTGGGAATACTGCCGTGGTGCCGCATGGGAGTTGTAGTTCAGTTGTGTCATGTCTTCATTCTCTTCTGTAGCAGCCAAATAGGACTACATTTCCCATTGTAAAGCATGCTCAGGGACTCCCGCGATGTACTGCTTCCCATCTCCAAGAGGAGAGACCATGGTGCTTCATGGGAGAAGTAATCTGTCCAGAGAGTTTGCAGAATTTTCTCCCATTTTTTGACCAGTTCTATGTTTGTGACTAGCAGTGGTGAGCCTACAAAAGACATATGCCTAAATACTACAGCTAGTGAGATTTTTCTTTAGCACAAGTGGTAGTAGTCTATGATTTTGATCCTAAGTTCTATGGTTGATGTCTGTGAAATGTATATGGTTATAAGTACAGTGAGTGTAATAACTGATCACTGTGAATTTTATGAGGTCACAGAATAGTTATGACTCAGATTATTTAAAGACCAAACTGATTTTTTGCAAGTGCTTATACCTCAAAATTATAGCCAAGTTACAAACCAAGGGGAATTTTTATTCTTTAAACTCTGGAAAAACAGGATTCATGGTGGAAATGCCAGCAAATTGGAGTTAGTGAGTTGTGCCATTACAGATAAGCCTTTTTTTAAAAAAGAGGATAGAAACGTTTATCTCAATTCACTTTTACGTCAGGCCCATGTTTTTCTTAAGATACTCTAAGAAATCATTATGAGAGGGTAATGACTTAGTTAAACAAGGCCTTGCAGATCTGCCACTTTGCCAGGTCATGAACACCTACACGTGCTTCCTAACATAGGCACCTCATTTGCCAACAATTAGTAAAGGGGCTTTGAGGAGACTGAATTCAAAATTAGCTGGCCCTAAAATCCTTTAAAAATTGTCAGGAAAAAATAATTGGATAGTCCAGAAAATCTTTTTTCCTTACTCTGGTATCATTCTCCTACTTTGCTGCAGTGACATGATGACATTAAAAGCGGAAATAAACTTCCATGCACCAGAACTTATTATACAGGGAAGATAGCTACAGAAATGGTGGATTATGTAAATATTGACAAGTACGACCATAGACAAATTGGCTTAAATCCCAAATTGCTTTGAAATTATAAATTTCCTTACTATTTTTGTGTATTTTAATCTGCATGGCACACCTGTAAATCATACTCTTTACTACTGATTCTCCATATTGCCCTTCCATGTACTCATAGAAATTCCTTTGTGCCTGACAGAGAAAAAGTACTATTTCCATACCATACACAGACAGCAGTAGGTACTTCTAGGCTTTTAAAAATGCTGCTCTGGTTCTGCCATGGCATACCTTGAATATCTAAAAAGATAAAGCAATCAGGAACCTCTTACCAAGGGTAGCTCAGATGATTAAACGGATACTTCCTGATCTTGTTTTCTGGAATACCCAGGAATGATTGACAATCCATGCTGATGCTCAAACATTGCATCATTTCTAGAAGTAAATTCCTGTGCAGTGCATACTGCTGCATTAAGTCTCAACACCATGATGCTAAAGCCAGCTAACAAACAGAAGACTAAATGTGTCCTTTTCACTAGTTACCCCATTTTTTTTTGTTTTTTTGGATAGTCATTAGGAATTAATCATGCCTCAGTCAGAAACTGAAATAGACAAGATTATGTGAGAAGCAAAGATGAAAGTAAAGATGGGTCAAGTTCTCCTGTTCACTACTGGGAAGAGATAATGTATCATGGTCATGACTCCATAGATTAGTTGTTTGCAACTATTCCTGAAGGAGCCCCTGTTTAATGGATTGAAAGATGAGGGCACTACTCTTATGTCCCTTCACACCCTGGCACAGTCGCCAACTTTCTTTTCAGACATTTTTGTTCCTCTCTTTTTCTACCTCTGTTATTCCCCTCCATCCTTTTTTTGTCCCCTGTCTGTTCCTCACTCAGAAGGCTACATGCTGCTTGGAGTAGAGTTATCACCTGGTGACTTCAACCATAGAGGTAGAGAATCTCCAGTGTCATGCAACTTTTACCATCCCTGCTGTTTAACATTCCAAATCATTAACAGAACAGTTGGGTAGTTTTACAAAGAACCAAAATGTTTGAAAAACAGGTCCCTCTCTCTCAAATGGTCAACGAATGCTTTTCAAGGTGATATGGTCATCTTCTCCAAATGCCTACCAGCTTCCCTGCAAGAATCATCTTTGACTTTGACCCAATGGAAGCTGGATAGAAAAGACCCCCTTGGAAGATCTAAAACATGATGACTGGATGGTGTCAACAGATGCCTGTCCCTCACAGGCATCCTACTGCATAACACACCATATTAGGCTCAAGACAGAATATCATGGAGGTGCATAATGCATTCAGTGGCCTCTATACTGTTCAAGAAACAGCATGAGAACTAATCTAACCAACCCAGCCAGGTAAGGCTCCCGGAAGGTGACTTTTAAAATAAATCTGTCTGCAGCTTTAAGATTTCAGATAATTTCCGTTTTTAACCTTATTTTTGACCACCTTCTAACTTTGTCAAAATAACTCTTTTTTGGCCTGTTTCATAGAGTCTGCTGTGGAGTGACTATAACCTTTATCACCAGGTAATACAAATTACTAAGACACAGGCAAATCTTTGGGGAAGTGCTGGACTATATTTTTTTCCAGAAAAGCAGCTCCTCAAGTCACAATTATGCCTCTTGTACATGCTGGAAAATGACTTTTTTACTTCCTCTGGTTTGTGGGGAAGAGGAGGTAAAATTCTCCCTCTAAGGCCCATATAGCAGGGCGGTCACCCAACTCTGGCCCTGAACGGGTTAAAACAGCCCTGGAAAGGGATGCCCCAGGGAACCAATAGGCTAGGCTGATTGGAGAAGCAGCCACAGTTGGGGCCATGCCCCAATCAGGCCACAGCTGGCCCTATATAAGAGCTCAGAGAGGAGCTGGGATACTCTTTCTCTAGCTCTTGAGTGAGAAGGACCTGGCTGCCTAGGAAAAAAGGGTACCTGGAGTGGAGCAGGGCTGGGGAAAGGCCAGAGGTGCTCTAGCCTGGCAACTTCCCCAGGCTGAGGCCTTGCTAAAGGCCTATGCAGGTTCTGGGGCTGGGAGATGCAGCCCAGAGACAGGCAGAGGCAGCTGGTCTAACCCCATTGCTGATGATGAGTGGTTTACAGACTGCAGTCTGCCCCAGTGAGTAGGGAGCTAGATGATGACTGGCAGTAGCCACTGAGGTTAGGTAGGGGTAGAGGGTTGTAATCCCAGATTGTGGGTTACTGCTGGGGACAGAACCCTGAGGTAGAGGGGCACTGGGGTCTGGGAGGGACATGGGGAGCCAGCGGCAGGCGAGACACCGGCCTGCAGAGGGTGCTCCTTAGGCTGGAGAGCTAATTCCCAGGATGACCGGCAGGAGGCACTGCACCAGTGTGTCATCACTTCACTACAGCCTGTCAAAAGAGACCATATGATCCCATGCTCCTTCTCTCCATGCTGGGAGATCTATGCTGATTGGATACCTTGATTAATTCTTCCCTATATCTGGGAATCATGGATGAGTTGAAAAGTGACAAGACATATTCATACACCCCTGCACACATTCAGTTGTATGAACTGACTGCCCTTTTGTTCAGGTGCATATTTTAATATGCACTTATTACAACTTCCTCTTTTCTGGAGGAGACGGTGCTTCCTTCACTTTGCATGAGGGAATGAGAAAATATCAACTCTTCATTTCACCCTCCTGTGACAGGGCCAAAGAATGGGGTTTGGAGCAGCCCATATTTGCCTTGGAGACACATTACGTCCCTTCCCCTAAAAGAAAATCTCTGAAATATTGGTATCTCCTGCTCTATTTTTCATCCTCTTGTGATGCAAAGTTGGAAACCTCACTGATATAACAATATAACAGTCTAGAGACAGACTGATTAAGTATTTTTTAAAATGACAGCTGTAAGTCTAGACTGCAAATGTTTGGTCCTGGAAATCAAATAAATGTATTGGATAACTCATCTTTAGTTTTCTCAAAAAATATTGTATGCTCTCCTCTAACCATGTTTTATAAACAATCTTTCTGTGTATTCTGCACAGAGTATTTCAAAGATCTTTGAACATATCATGGACTAGCATGGTACAATAAAGTATGCATCAATATCTAGACACAGTCCACTCTGATTATTTTCAGCCAGAATCTCTCTTAAAACTCAGTGCAGGAGCCTGAGAGATGATAATCTTCTAACTAGGTTCCAAAGATCCCAAAGAAGAAAATTTTTCTAGTCTTTTGCACTCTGCTTCCTTTTGGCTTAGCTTCCTTACTTAGACTTAACCACTTAAAATGGATGTCTATAATTTGTGTAACTCAGGATTGGTTTAGTTAGATCAATAGAAATTGCTCACACCTTAAAATAATAATTAATACAATTTTCATTCATGAAATGACATCTGAGTAGTTCTTTAAATATGCCAGGCTTTTTTCTGAAAATGAACAATGTTGTCTTTTGTGTGTCAGAGTGTGGTATCTTGATCATAATAAGAGCTATTGATCATTATATCCAATCTCGAGAACCGTACCAACATGTAGCCTGCCTGCCAATTGCAAATTACAAATTTTGTGAATTGATGCTTACGACTACGACTCAGGAGACCTGGGTTCATTCCTGGCTCTGGCACTGATCTGCTGTGTGACCACTTCACTTCTTAGTGCCTCTGTTCATTCCTGTTTGTTTTTTCTATTTATGTTGCAAGCTTTCTGAGGCAGGGAGTGTTGTCTTGATTTGTACAGTGCCTAGCCCCAGTATCAGCGAGAGTCTCTAGCTGCTAAAATAATGTACATACTATACACATTTCAACTTGAGTGGCATTTCACTCTTTATGTATATTCCAAGTTATATTGTAACTTAGTCTGTGGGCATGGTTCTTTTATTCTTTTCACTACATTGGTAAAAATATTAATTCTGGGACATGTCCATAAAATACAAACAATGTAATAAGTTATTAAACTTTCATTCTTCAGTGTTTCCATCTTTTCATTCCTACCGTGGTTCCTCATGCTGCTATGGAATACCCAACTGAGTGGATTTTAAACCTCCCACCCCAATATCTTCTTCATGATCATAGCCTCATTCTACCTGACGCTTCCTGAGTAGTGTCAGCCATATTACATCCCCACTATGTGCCCCACTTTTTCCTTTTGTAAAATGAGATTATAATACTTCCTTACCTCCTTACTCTGAGGCTTAATCCACTATGGTCTGTAAAATGCTTAAGGATCCTTGGATAAGCATACAATACATATATCCAAAATATTAGCATATGCACTGTTGTCTTAGATGTGACGGTCCCAGGATATTAGAGAGAGGTGGTGAGTGAGGTAATATTTTTAATTGGACCATCTTCTGGGTGAAGTAATATTTAGAATAGTAATAATTAGAAGTTGGTCCAATAAAAGATTACCTCACCCACCTTGTCTCTCAAAATATTAGTTGCATTATTTATTTATTTTCTAACATTGCAGAAATTATATTACAATTATATTACATCTTTAGGGTTTGTGCAACAACTAAAACAAGAAACTGCTGGTTTTGGAAAAAGGCTTCTCTGTTTACTTTTCTAAAGTGCCCTTATTTAACCCAATTGCAGTTTCCCTTTCCCTAGGAACCACACATTCACCTCAACATGATCATATTTGTTTTTCTTCTTGCTTTCCATTACAATTTGCTGTGACCAGAATTGTTAATTATTGTATAAATCATACAGTCAAACCACAAAGGCAGCATATGCTGACTTCAGCAAAAATTCCATCCCCAATTCCTTGGCTGTGCCTGGGTAACTGCAAAACATCCTAGGGGCTGTACAATCACCCACTACTGGCTTTGAGTTTGGGATACTTTGCCCTTAGGTCAGTAGGGGATGACCACAGAGCAGAAGCAGAAGGCTCAGCCTATGAAGGAGAGAGAGCAACTCACTCTCGAGTGACTTTCTGATTGACACTAGGTCTCAGGTTCTGTAGAGTGACATGTGCAGGTCTCCACAGCTCACAATGACAGTGTATTGATGGGGAAGCTTGCCATAGCTAATCCCTCCAGACATAGGTGCCAACTTTCTAATTTTCCTGGGGGTGCTTGACTCCTCCCCCAGCCCTGCTCTGTCTCAGGCCCCGCATGCCTCTTCCAATCCCTGCTCCATTCCTGCCCTGCCTTTTCCCCACCCTGTTCTACCCCTCCCCTGAGCACTCCCTGCACTTGTTCTGCCTCCTCCTTCCCAGCACCTCCTGCACATCACTGAACAGCTGATCCACGGTGGGCAGGAGGCGCTGGGAGGGAAGGGGAGGTGCTGATCCATGGAGCTGCCGGTGGGTGCTGAGCACCCACTATTTTTTTCCTGTGGGTGCTCCAGCCCCAGAGCACCCCTGGAGTCAGCGCCTGTGCCTCCAGATATAGTGATGAGAAGCATAAGTAACATCTAAACACCTCCAAAATCTTGCAAAATTGCTCTTTCACCTTCTTTCTTCTCAACCTGAAGGAGAAGTAGCTTATAAATTGTTTTAATTGTCTGAGTGAAGAGCTTTTTGAGGAAAGTCAAGTAAAAGAAATGGGTCTCGAATTTTGTTCTAAATACAGTGATGCCTTTTATCTTTTTGGGTAGTCAGTTCCATGATATGGATCCAGTTCCTATGGAAGCTTTGACTCCACGGTCACAAGTCTCCTCTATTTCAGTTGACAGTTTCATGGTTCCAGTGGAATGTAGCTGTTGTGGGTCATCACTACTGTGGGAGAGGTGATCTCTTGGGTAACAGTCAAAGCCCTTTATGATATTGGACTTTATCAGGAGAGATCTTGAATTAGATTCTTTATTTAATAGAGAGTACAGTACAGTGCGCAGAACACTGGTGTGACAGGCTAACAGTGACCTGTGTTGCTGAACAGACAGGCTGCAGCATTTTGCACCAGCTGGAGCTTTCTGAGGAGGTATGGTTTCATTCCTATACAGGGAGTTTCGATAATCAAGCCTGGAGGCCATGAATGCATGGATCACAGTGGCCAGGTCTGGCTTTATAATGAGAGAACGAGAGAATATCAGTGGCCAGGTCTGATGATGTGCATCACAATCTCCTGGCCAATTGCAGAGAGAGACGTGTGGGTGTTCCTGCTATTGCTATTTGGGCATCCTAAACCACTGAGGAGCCCAATGCTGAACATCTTTTTAACAAGCTGAAGGCACTTGATAGAAGCGGAAAATTCTTAGAAGTGCTTTTGGTTTTCTAAGAAGCAACACCTCAGTTTTGCCTGGGTTCAGCTTTAGCCAGTTACTCTTCATGCTGGAAGTGGTCTTGGCTAGGCATTAAGAGAGTTGGGAAACAGTAATTTTTCTGTATGATGTAAAGATGTAGCTGGGTGTTGCCCAAGTACTGCTGGCACTGTCACCTATGTCTCACTAGCTCTCCTAATATCTCCATATAGACAGGGCAGGATTAAGGTTCTGAGGGTCATAAGTCTAATGGGAAGGGAAGGGCCTAAGTATTAATTACATATTGCAAAAAAAATTATTAAATCAAACATTTCTCTACATACATATTTACATGTTATTTATTTTTGTAAAATTAATAAATTTATTCTACTCTCACTACTCTCAATTCTTCAGATACTTCTGAGTATGAGGTAGCACGAGGGATGCTACGCTGTACTTCTCTTAGGCCTCCTTCCTCCTAGGTAGTGGAGTACTCGTCTGTACGAGGATGAACACTGCAACATTTCCCATCCTGCTCACCTCTTCCAACCTTGTGCTTCTACCCTCAGCTTTCCACATAGTGCAGTGCAAAGCCAAGCCCTGCAGGTATTTCCCCCAAGCTGGATTCTACACCACATACTCTATCTCATTCTGACTGCAGTCTGAGAGGCAGCCAGCTTTTATTATGTACAAGAAAACCCCTCGGGTGTAAAATCCACTGGAGTAGAGGAAGTAGTAGTGGGAAAATTACATTGGGTGGAATTGCATTTTAGGCTGTCTTGCTTTGGAAGCTGCCTCCCAGTGTTGCACTGGCTGAGGACAATGAATTACTGTTTTCACATTGAACCCAAATATTATTTGTGGGATGATACAATTTGTGTAGTTAATCTCCAGTGATTCACCACATCAGGCCATTCTGTCACCAAGCTCTTCCACAATTGGAATCATGGAATAGAATCATAGGACTGGAAGGGACCTCGAGAGGTCATCTAGTCCGGTCCCCTGCACTCATGGCAGGACTAAGTATTATCTAGCTTGGAATGTGTGATCAGCAGCTCTGACATGAGGCTTTTTAAGCATGACTTCTGTGTGCACCAGCCCCCTACGGTTTGCATTTGTTTGTTTTCAGCTTTCCGTAAGAAAAAGGTAACAGCTAGAAGGGACACAGATCTTTAGATGGTTGCCCAGTCATAACATTTAGCACTTCTGTACTATGTTAGCTTTTCAAAATCGCTGTACAAACATTAAACAAAGTTAATCTAAAGTCTTTCAGCTTTTGAATGACTAGGAATTGACAAATCAGAGCTATTCCCTGTTGTGTTCTCTGCCCCACTGAACAAAAAGACTTCACTGAAAATCAGCTTCTTAAAAGAACCATTAAAGATCTTTCAAAAGAACAGTCCAACCAAACCTGCTGTAGTGACACCCTCGTTACATCAGGTCTGGTGTTTGTTTAAGGCTGGTGTAGAATGAAGGGAGAGCTTCCTGTTTCATTTGCATATGTAAATCAAGCAGACCTTGCTTTTTTTTTTCCCCTTAAAGTGCTCAGAGTTTAGGGAAGGAAAGTGAATGGGATTCCACTTATACCAGGTGTGAAAAAGCAGAAGGGACCAAAATCTATTCTTGTGCAAAAATCTGTTCTCCTGGAAGTCAATAAGGTTACACAGGTATAACTGTCAGCAGGAATTGGTCTGTGTTCTCACTCCCTTCTCAAATCACACACATTCCATGCTTACCCAACATTTTCCACTTGGGAAAGAAAGTAGTTTGAGTTGAAGCAGTAAAATGAGGACTAACTTCAGGTTTATTTAGCTTTAAGTTTAATCAAAGGTACTTTTATGATGGATTGAACTGCTAGAGAACCAGCAAATGGACAGAACCTGCCTTTAGCCTATTCAGCCAGTCTTTCTATTATAGCCTGCAAATCCAAAGAAGTGGATTTAAAATCGTTGAGGGAGAGGGGAGGGAGAAACCTACAACATTATGTGTTGAGCTTCCTTCAGTGCTTTTGCACCCCCTTAAAAGTACAAAGATGTGTTGGCCTGTGGAACTAGGCTGAGCATAAGGAAAGAACTTGGTTGCCTGTGCATCCCAGTACAGAAAAATACATCAAAGAAAAAAATTGGATTTCTTTGATTTTTAGTACAGTTCAATACAGTATTGAACACAGTGCATCATAAATCTCAAGCCCCTCGATGGAAGGTACTGTAATATGTAAAGTACTGGTATCCAGAATGGGATGGTTTGTTTTGTTTTTCCTACAAATGTGTGGGAATTCGGTCCTTATACATGGGAGAGGTGATAGTTCTGCCTGGAGCTGATAGAGTGTGTGCAGGTTCTGTGCGAGCTTCCCATCTGGTACTGCCTCTTCCCCCTGCCACCCTGTTGCTCTGCTCTCCCGCCCCCGGCCCCACCACTCACTAGTTGTCCAGAAATGGGACCCCGCATACATAGAAGATGAGTAACAGGCACTAGGACACAGGAGGCAGCATCCTGGAGCTGCCTGCCAGCCTCAGCTGAGGAGAGGGACAGAGGGAGCCTCTTCCCTCCCTGACAGCTAAGCAGGGCTCCAGAGAAATTGGGGGTAGGGCAAGCTGGGGGACACATACAATATCTGCTCAAACTACACCCACGGGTTCCTGTGGTAACTCGCTTTTTAGTGTCCGGTCACCAGTGTTAACCAGATACCTGATAGCGTGTTCCTGCCGTGCGGGGAGATGCAGCAGGCTGCCAACTGAGCTGAGCTCCTTCCAAGCCACAGGACGCTGCTTTGCCTTTCCTGCTGGCAGGAGCGCTTCAGCAGGGCTGCGTGAGCAAGCTCGCTCGCTCTCCCCACCCACTCCCAATCCAGCCCCAGCCGCACCCCTTGCCTGACCAGTAGGGCCTAAAAATAGGAGGGCCTATGGCTATAGCTGTATTAGCCTATTGGTTAATCCAGCCCTGCCCGGAATGCATGTAAAACAGCATTTTAAAAACACTTTGGCTTCTTGAGAACAGAGGCAGCCCTCAGAACTCCAGACACTAATTCTGAATTTCAGACTTTCCTATTGCTCCTTAGTCAGTCTCGTGTGCATGTGTGCAGTACTCCGTGCAGTGGCCACCTGCCACATCAGCTTGGAGTACTAAACAACAGGCCCCAAGTCCTTAGCCTGAGGGTGGTGATTCAGGAGGTGAGGGGGGTTTATTATTAAATAACAAATTTTAATAATTCCTTCATTCCCAATGTTTGTTTCCAGTCAGGTTTGGAGGGAAATCAGTGGTACAGTAGTTGACGAGGATCTTAAAGACAACCTCTTTTCCAATGGAGATTGGGTGAGCAGAAACCGCTGTGGGGGAGGTTGTGATCAGCAGATTGGGAGCCGGAGCCGATGGAGAGAAGTGAGTGCATCAGGAAGGACTGGAAAATCAGGCTGGGTGGAGAGGGGAGGAGCAGCAAGCAGAGGAATATGGCAACCAGGACCCTGAGCAGCAGCTGGTCAGCCACACAAGTTTAAGCAGCTGCGTCAGCATCTGTAAGAGGAATAACAGCCAGCTTGCCGTGGAATGGTGAGTGCAGGAGAGAGGCTGTGGAAGGCAGAAAGGAGCTTCTGAGCTGGCTGAAGAGCCAGTTCTCTTAAAAAATTATTGGTGGGAGCACACAGCTCTTGTCAGCTGAGCTGTTCCCAAGGTTCCACTTTAGCAACATAGCAGGACTAGAGGGTTACAAATGTAGGAAAGTTGCACACCGTGGTATTGACTATGTGCACTTGTTGGGTGGTTCAAGCCTTATTCACTTGGATCTGTTCATTTCCAGATTCCCTCACACTACAAACCATTGTCCTTCCTTCTACTTCAAACAGCATGGCCGGGGGATTACAGAGAAACCCTGGCTTGTTTTCACTCAGCAACAGCAAGCCTATCTCAGTATTGCAAGCTATAGGCTTCATCTTCTGAGCTTATTCAACTCCTGTTACCATTAATGAGGGTTTCAAGCCTCCCTGTGCATCAGTGAAAAACAGCATCCCTGTGTGTCTAAGATGCAGACAGTATGTGGCCTGATTCATTGTTTAATCCCTTTCTCCATGGCACACAGATCAATATGTTTAATATATGGATGTAGATCCCCCAGCATATTAGACAGTTCAGGCTGTCTTTATACTATTTTAATGCAATCTCCGGCATCCGTCTATTGGGTACACAGTATTACACTATTCAAAGTGTTTTCTTAAACTCCAGATGAATAATAAAAAGAATTTAAGAGGTATTTCCACTGATAACCTTGAGTCCCAATGGCTGGTAAGAGGTATCTTTTTGTAGGGCTAGGTCTATACTAGTTTTAAATGATTTCCAGAAAATGGCCATTCACTACTCCGAGAGACAGAGATGGCTAGGGAAAGAAACTGCCTAGACAGGCTTTGTCCTTATGTGTATGTCTTGTCCTGCCTGTGTCTTGTCTATTATTCTGCTCTAGTTTTATTCAGCCCAGGTTTATGTCAGTGTAAACTGTGGAATAGAGATCCATTTGAACAAAGTCTTTCAGGGAAGGAGGTTGGGCTGGCAAATAGCAGCCCCAGCCTCCCTTAAGATGATGGTTCCAAAAAAGGTAAGGTCACTTACAAAGTGGGCAGTTGGATGAGAAGTGGTCATGGCCAAGATGGCAGGAGGGTGCAATGATTCCCCACTTTCCCTCAGCAGCTTCCACCCATTGATCTCCGATACAGGCCCATCATAAACTATAAACATTTGCCCAACAAAATCCCTGTACAAAGGTAGTAGCAGGTTTTCATGGTCTGTGGATGACATCATAAGTGTTTACCGGATTTCAAGCCAACAATATTTCTTTTCCTTCAGACCACATTCCCTATTGTCAGAGTATGCTGTCATGTCAGCACCAAGTATCTATTAATACATTCTTCACACTATAGCAGGATCATATCAGTATGCTTCTCTTTGGTGCCCTACTGCTTTCTTGCTGACTTTGCCTCCTCATCATGTGTTCCTAGCTCTGCCACTGACCTGCTGTGTGACCTTTGGCAAGTCACTTAACCTGTATTTGCCCTACTGCCTTTTATCTGATTTGTCCATTTCGACTGTAAACTCTTTGGTTCAGGGACTATCTCTATGTAGCTGTAGCACAATAGGGCCTCAATCACAGCTGGAGGTGATACATGGCATCTAGGCACTGCTTTAATTCAAATAAAAAAAATTAAATGAAGGAATTGTGCCTATTTTTGAATACTTCTTTCTCCTAAGCTGTCCAACATTTACAGGCAATGCACATGCTTAAGAGAATTAAAGGGACTTCAACTAGGAGGCCTATCAAAGAAAACTACAACGTATCCATGCAAATTACTTTGAATTACTACAACAAGGGAGCTTTGGTAGAAGCCGTAATGCAATAATGTTAACATCTGTTTTTTGTATGTGAGGGAGGGGGTGGCAAATTCTGGACAGAAAAATAATTATTCCCTCTTCTAAATAACTTTTTAAATGTCAGTCTTTCATTTAATGTGCTTTATTTCAAATTAACAAGGAAAGAGGTTTCCATTTTGTGATTACAGTTGTTTAATGGGTCATTTTGTTTTCCTTCCTATCAGGTGGTGGCAAAAACAGCATTTCACAGCAAAACAAATCTGCATCTGCAATTGTTTAGCAAACACTTTTGGAACCCAGGGAAATGTTTAATATGCATTTGAAAATAAAACCCTTTTCTTGCATTAACATCTATTTCAAGATCTACTTCACACTTTCATGTCAAAGATCTATTTATGCATAACACTGTTAATGCAGTTTTCCAAAATGTGCCATAAATACTGATACATTTTATTCAAAAGGAGGCAAATTTAATTTCCTGGCCCTATTCCCTAATTCCCACAGGAAAATTATGTAAAATTAGCTTTCTGCAGTCACAAGTTCTTCATATTACTGCACAAAAGGTCAAACTTGTACTATAGAAAGATCAAGAATTTTATTTTATGCCAATGTCAATATAATGAAAAGGGGCAGTGGACAAAGGAATTGAGCATTGCCTTTTACAGCTCTGGATGATCCAGGAGATAGTGAATGTGGATATAACTAATTTTATTAATGATTATCACTATTAATTAAAATTTTTGAATAAAGAGATTTTGCTATGCAAATGAACCATTTACCATTCAAGACAAGAAAAAAATGATAACACTTAGCTCTTACACAGCATTTGGTATTTTTCACAATAGCATACAAACATTAACTACATTAGTCTCGCAGCATCCTTGTGACTAAGCTAGATATTACTTCACATTCCATTATTTTACAGACGAAGAAATAGACACAGAGAATTTACCAGAGTGGACAAGCCCATGCATCAAGTGAATTAGACAGGTGGCATTAAAACTCAAGAGTCTCTGGTTCCCAGATTTCTGCTTAGTCCAATAGATATTCCTTTGTTAGCAGAAAAGCCAGCTGCATTTTCTTTCTTTTGTTAAGTTAGATTTTGTCACACCACCATTTCCTCCTACAATTAAACATGGGCTCCTCATCACCTTGTTTCCACCCCTCTCCCACTCAGTGATGACTAGGAAGAGCTTTCATCCTTTCATTTCTGGTACCATCATGTTGCTTCTTTGCATACAGAAATCTCTTTGCTGTGATGGTCAAAATGGCAGTGCATGGGTGGGTATGACAAGCAATAGTGTCATTGAGGACAAAAGCAGGTAAACAGAGTTTACCCATTGCTCATTTGGGGAAAATGGAGTTTAGTTTAGATTAGTTTACCCACTCCTTTTTTTAAAAAAAAAAATTACATCACTGACAAGTCACTTCTGCTTACAGCACAATGACCTGCTGAAATACCAGCTCGTGCTGATTTCAGCAGATCTTGCAATATAAGGACCTGACTCAATGCCCGCTTAAGTTGATAGAAGTCTTTGTCCGAAGTAAAAGCAAGCCTGGTTAGTACTTGGATGGGAAGCCTCTAAAGACTTGTCTGCACGGGCATGCTGTTAATCCAATTTAACTAACCATGTGAATTTTAAGTGGATTAATTAACCTCACTAAACCTCTTGTTTGGACACACTATTCAGTGGCTTTAATTTGGTTTAATTTAATTAAGATTAATTCATACCTTTAGTTAATTTTGGATTCATTTTTCTAAGTGTCTCTGTGTAGATGTTCCTTAAGAAACACAAGTGTTGCAGAAAGTGGGGTCAGCTCTTCCATAGTTGATACTGTTCCTCACTGAGACAATCTGGGGCTAGGGAACAGTAGAAGGGCTGTCTTTTGGATAAGATATAAAGCTGAGGTTCTCTCTACTGTTGCAATTATGCAGTTGTAATTCTTAACTGTGAACTGAACATGGAAGCACATATTTCAGCAGTGTCAAGAATGTTGGATTATTTTTTTCATTTCTAAACTATTCAGAAGTGGTAAGCTTTGTCTCCCCAAACGCCCCAGAAATGAACCTTGCCATTGTGAGCCTTTCCTGCATGGCCTCTATGCTGGCTGCTCAGATGTGCTATTCACAGGTGGTAGCTTTTAAACACAGAAGAATGACTTCTTAAGGCTTTTGTCTGTGAGTGTGGTTGTGCCAATGCATTGTTAATAAAATTGGCTCCCAAAAATCCATGAGGTTCAATTCAAGGGCTTACTATTCGTATTTAAAGGCTTTAATAGTATGGGACTGTGCTTGAGGGAATGTTTATGAGTTTATATGTCACCACAAGATTTGGGGTTGGAGTTGCTGACCATCCTTCATTACAATCTTGAGACAATAGAAGACAAAGTCTTCACTGAGGGGTTCTTTCTCTAAAATGATCTCCCCTGCCACTTCAGCACATTGAACCAGGTCTCAAGACTTTCTGTTCACTTTTTGTTTTGTGGGTATGGATTTTTATTTTTAAGACTTTAATTTCTTGCATATATAAAGTTTAGAAAGAGCTGTGGGCTACTCCAGGATGTAAGGTGCTGTTTAAATGTCAATTATGACTGAAACGGAATTCATTTTAAAATTTGGATCTTTCTACCTGGTGGCAGGGTGCCACTCTCTTAATCAATGGCATACCCTGCTGGAACTTTCTCTCATCCACATACACCTTACTTAAAAGGCTTGAGAATGCAATGCTCATCCTGCAAATGGGAAAAGAATCCATTGATCTCTTCTAAGGCAGACATAGGAATTAAATGGATAAATCTAGGAGGTGCTCCTGCTGTGATTATTCATCTTGCACTTGGGACCTATGCATATAATCATCTCCAAAATATCCCTGATCTCCACCAGTCCAAAAAGCCAAAGATCGTGACAAGATAACTTGCAGGATCAGTGCCCCATTCAAAGTTAGCTGCAGGGAATATGGACTCATGATCCTTTCTTCTCAGTACAAAACACAGCAGACAGAAGTCATCAAAAGCATACTGGATGGATGATCTGCAGCTTGGAAACTTTAAGAAACATGTTCATTACCGCTTGAAATTGGAGGAAGTATTAATGCAGAAGCTGTGATGATTACTGAATGTTGATATTTATGAAAACACTCTTCATTAATATTGAATTGTGTCATTAGCTCTGTACATTATGGTTTCCTATAAATATTGACATTCTATAATCAGCTAGCTGGCTGCAACCTTGAGGAGACTGAGCATGAAAATGGCCATTAACAGAGCTCTGATAAGCATAAGCAAAAAAATATGTGCTCCTTCTTGTAAGCTCAGTGCAGAGAAACTTCAAAAAGGGTGCTGTCATTTGCATAGGGAGAGTATTACCCTTAGTACTGGTATCTCTGTTATCATGGTACACATTCAATCAACAGTATATTATGGACCACATTTCCAAACGTGCTCACACAAAAGTGTATGTTCACTTTTGCACACCCATCTCTCAGTGCACACATGTTAACGCAGAAGCTTTTGAGTTTGTTTTCAAAGCCTGAGCTTACAAGTGTATGGTAGCATCTTAGGGCCTGTGTGACATGAGGACAAATGTTCACATCATAAAACCCAGGACTGGCAACTTTGATGTCAGTTTTAGCAGAGATGCCCAGGTTTGAATGGGCATGGACACTGAACCATTCTCTGGTTTGTGATCTCTCTCTGTGTCAGGGTTGAAGCACCATAGGATCGCACTGTAGGGAAGCTTGCACTGCTGTGGCCCATGTTATAAACATTCTATGGATAAATAGAGGCTTTCAGTCAATCTGGCACCTTTCAGGTGCACCATATTCTCAGGGCTTTTAAAAATATTTTATTAAATTAACTCAAATGGACTCACATTATTTTCATGAAGGAAATTAAAATGTGCGTGGGGTAAGATGCCACATATACAGTAGACAAAGGGATGTCATCTTTAAGATCATTCCAGGAGAGTGGAGGGAAAGGGTTGCCAACGCCCAGATGCTGTAGTCAATGCACAAAGTCACTACCAGCTCCTGAATTTCATTTGCTTCAGCCCTTTGGCAGGTGCTTTAGAAAAACCCACAGAAGCTCTGCCACCCAAACAGCAGACTCTAAGTTTAGCTGAATAAATGTAGCCCCTATGTTATTATCATTAACTCTGATTCTCCACTGTTTTTTTATAAGAATCAAAAGAATCATTACAACTGGATTACTGGTTTATACGCTGCATGAAAGATGTGTTTAATGAGAAGAAATAAGATTAATCTAACTAAAATCAGTTTAAAGGAATGATTGCAATTGAAATGATTTGTAACAATGAGTCTGAAGATTAATGCTATGTAGACACTGGCTGGTAGGGATATTTAAATGCAGTACTCCATTGAGATGCATATTTACTGTGGTTTTAAATGATGTAAGAAATTATGCTTCTCCCCTCCCCCAGCAATGTATATAGTTTCTAATGTGGTAGATTACTTTACTTCAAGATTGAGACAGAGATGTTTAGCTACAGAGATGATCCTGTTTGGAATAAAACATTGCACTGCGACCCCCTTCTGACAACATAAATTACTACATGACCCCAGGAGTGGGGACTGAAGCCTCAACATGCCGTCCCAGTTTGGGAGACCAAATCCCAAGCCTAGGAGCTTCATCCCTGAGCAGAGGGCATGTAACCTGAGCCCCGCTGCCCGGGGCTCAGGCTCCAGCTTCGGCCCCGGGGCCCAGCAAGTCTAATGCCAGCCTGGTGACCCCATTAAAACAGGGTCGTGACTCACTTTGGGGTCCCGGACGACAGTTTGAGAACCCCTAGAATAAAATATTGTGTTCTTTAATCAAGTTGTTTTCATCAGTTAGCCATTCTGCAGGATTTCCCCACAGATCCCAGAATGCACCTGCACTTAGAGGGCCACATCCTCTTCCTCTGCTTGTGGGTCTGCAAACTTGCATGCATTGGAGACACTGCACATTTCATAGACTTCCCTAAGTAACTTCAGTAGGATGGGGATTTAGCCTTTTATTAATTCTTCTGAATGTTCTGAGATACTCTACATTATATTATTGCTGGAAAATGACATTGTATGTGACAGGAAATACTGGCACCCCGTGAACATGAAAAACAGTTTTGTTCCAGCTATAACAATCACCTGAACCATTAGAAAAATAACACATAATGGGCTAAATTCCTTCCTGGCATAACTCTGGCGGTGCTTACACACTGAATTAGATGACTGAAGTTCTTTTTCAGATTGTGAAACCAATTAAAAGGGGATATATCACATATCTCGATGCCACTAAAACTGAGCCCCATATTTCCATCAGATATTAAATATAACAGCACCTTTCAGATAGGTGGTTGGCATTAACGGGAGTTTCAAAATTTTAATATCAAGTGCGATTAAAAATTATATATGGATGAAAACTGCTTCTCACCATGTAATCTTTCAAAATGCTGCACTGAGAAAGATGGATTCAGTTTTCTTTAAAAATCCTGCAGCAGTCAAAGAGTTAAATTCTGCACTGATTTAAACTCCATTCTATTCCATTGACTTCAACATATCAGTAAGAGAGTGAATCCAAAAGGATTGTCTAGTATGTAAGTCAGTTCAGAATTTGGCCCTCCATGTTTAGGGCTCGCAATATTTGGCACAAGTAAGAAGCTCCTGACACCTAATGCATGCAGTGACGTGTTTAGGGCATGACAAATAAATCAGCTGAATTTTCAAGATAATTTGCAAGTTGATGCTTCTAGTCTCAGTTGTTTCCCATGGAAACCATAGACTTCAATTCCCCTGGGTTGGGGAGGCAGGGTGCCTGAAATCACATGCCACATTCTGGCAATTGGGAAAGTGACCTAGGTATCACAATTAATGTTCCCAGCTCTGGCAGCTGTGTTCTTATCTGCCAAAAAAAGGTTTCTTTGGTGCTTGCTACAAAACATATTTGGATTGACAAGAAAGGGGGAAAGATGTGTCATCTGTGCAGCAGCAGGGGACTGGCAGTCTGGACTCCTGGGTTCTAGGCCGAGCTGTGCCACTCATTGAGTGACCTGAGGCAAGTCATTCAGCTTTTCTCTCTCTCCATTTACTGTACTGTAGTAATAATCACCTGCCTAGAGCAGTGCTGTGAGATTTAATTAATGTGTGTAAAGTGCTTTGATGTCTTTGGATGAAAGGCACTATGTACATGAAAAAGAGTAACAAAAATTAGCTATGACTATTTATATACTACTAGCCACCAGCAACTATTTCTTCTCTCTGTTATTGAATATTTGCAAAAAACAGCCAACTTTGTTTGCTTCATGGTCGCCTCCACTGGACCAACCCATTTTAGAACCTGTTTCCTGGACTTGTTTTTCTGCCCACAATATGCAAAGAGCTGTGATCTGTTTACTTTTCTCACGATATTGCACATGACATCCTTTTCCCTTAAAACAATGTACAAATTCCCTACCCCTCTTTCACCACTAACTTTCCATAGAGAACAGTGATTTCTATTGTTTGTGAAGTATATTTGCAAAAACAAATGGAGGAAAACATACTGCAAAGTTTCCATACCATGATAAAGTATTATAAACACCTTTTTTAAGGGTAGCTCAGTAAACACAGCTAACAGTAAAGCAAGGTAAACTCAGAGGGATATTCATCAGTTATTAGTAAGAGCTGACTGAGGCTATCCAATTAAAACTTAGTGAGAATTGATGGATATGTCAGTCCGATATGCAGTGGGTCTTTCACTTATGCAGCTTTTGCATCACAGAATGTATCACCAAAACTACTGTGATTGCCATTACTTATTTGGTGCAGTGTAGATGCTCAGAAGAGGTCATGACTCAATGACTATGAAAGCTAAAATACTC
Source organism: Dermochelys coriacea (assembly GCF_009764565.3). Taxonomy (NCBI): domain Eukaryota; kingdom Metazoa; phylum Chordata; order Testudines; family Dermochelyidae; genus Dermochelys; species Dermochelys coriacea. The sequence goes on from NC_050068.2 coordinate 282,609,831, forward strand.
TCTTCACCTGACTGAGTGACTCTGAGTCCAACCTGAGTGTCACAGGGTCACCGACCCCTTCTGGTTGCTGCCTCAATTTCCCTTAGTTTCAGGGTTGATCACCAGCCCACATTCCCCACCATATGTGGTCCACTGGCCTGAATTCCACCCACCCAGGAAGCTTTGACTGCCACACTATAGTCTTTTTCCAGGCAGTTTTATTCTTAAAATATAGAACTTAGGCAAAAACATCAAACACAAAAATAAATTCTTCTGCCCTCCATACGCTACAGCTCCCAGAGACTTTTCCCTTTTCTTCTCTTAGCGCTGGAAGAAGGATGCACCCTTCCCTTTGACCCCTCTACTGCTTCAGGCCTACTGCAGGACCTCATCTCCCTCCCGCTGCTGAGCTCTAGTCTCAGCCCTTTATAGCCCTTCCTTGCCGGGTCTGATAAATTGGACAGGGTTAGCCGAACAGCCACCCTTTCCACCCTTGGGAAAGGCTAGCTGCCTTTAAAGGGGCAGATCACCCTGTTACCCTGAGATCAGAGTACAGATTGCAAAACCTGCAGTTAGTAGACACTACCATCAATATATTTAAATTAAGATTAAAGAAAAAAGGAGAGAGGGGAATGACACATCTTAAGAGAGTGGAAATAGGTCTTCACCCTGAAAAATGGAAAAACTGGATTTCTGGCTATTTCACTCAATTTGTTTTATCAGTCATCATGCGATTGTATTTGGGGCACATCACTACATTCTATCTTCTAAAACAAGTAGGTTCTACTGCATGTTTAGAATAGTGCATGCTACTGGTAAGTGGGATTTTCTGCAAATTGAATTAAACATTTGACACTATGTCACTAGTAGATTTGCTGGACAGGCTTTACTATCTTTTAAGTCCCGTACCCCTGGCTTGTGTGGATTTGATTTGGGTGTGTTAAATTGTTTACTTTTTTATCTAACCAGCGGTAATCCCTCGTTCCCCACATGCCTTTGTCCTGAGCCCTGTGTAGTTCTCTGTCTACAGAATTCTAATGGCAGCTATCACCACACATCCTAACCTTGGATATTGTTATGCAGATGTTACATGGTATTTTTGGTTTCTTGATGTCCCTCCAGGCATGATTATGTATCGATTCTCATAGAGTGTCCATGTGCTGTGGATATATTACATCAACTGACCTCCTAGGTCACTATAAAAAAACTCCAAACAACAAGAGGTTTGGTGGTAGACTGTAACTCCCATACAAAAATTGTGACTGACTAATTTTCTTCAGATCTGAATCAGCGGTAAAGGGAGAGTATGAAAACTTTTTATCTATAGCAAATTAGCCAGAATACAAGAAAAATAGGTGAGATTTTTTTTTCCACTTACAACAATTATATTAAATCTATACTTCACAGGATCTTGACACTGCAACTGTTTTAATTAATGCTTTTGCCACTGCTTGTATTGATTATTACAATGCTCTGTTTCTAATGTAGCCTTTAAAAGCTTTTCAGTACTTTAAAAATGCTGCTGCTGTCTCTAATGATGGCATAGGCGCTGACTCCGTGGGTGCTCTGGGGCTGGAGCACCCACGGGGAAAAATTGGTGGGTGCTTTGCACCCACCAGCAGCTTCCCACCCCAGCTTACCTCCGCTCTGCCTCCTTCCCTGAGCATGCCACATTCCCGCTTCTCCCCCTTGCTCCCAGCACTTGCCACCACGAAACAGCTGTTTCACAGTGGCAAGTGCTGAGTGGGAGTGGGGAGGAGGGGGAATGCAGCGCACTCCGGGAAGAGGCAGGTCCAGGTGGGGATTTGGGGAAGGAGTCCAATAGGGGCAGGGAGGGGGCAGAGTTGGGGTGGGGATTTTGGGGATGGGGTTGGAATGGGGGCAGGGCAGGGGCAGGAGGGGGTGGGGCAGGGGTGGAGTCGGGGCAGGGGCAGGCCGGGGACGAGCACCCACCGGTGCCGGGAAAAGTTGGTGCCTATGACTGGTGGTGCATATGATCTCATCAAAGCTTTAAAAATTATCTATTTTTCTGTTATATAGTCTGGTTAATGTTGGTATGAATCATGCCAGTTCCTGTTCTTGCTTCTCATTTGTGAAACTTGCTGCTCTCTTCAGTTTGGCTTTGTATTTCCAGTAATCAACTCAAATCTCTTTGGAAAACACAACGTTTAAATTAGAACAGTGGTTCTCAGACTGTGGGTTGGGACCCCAAAGTGGGTTACGACCCTGATTTAATGGAGTCACCAGGACTGACTTTAGATTTGCAGGGGCAGAAGCTGAAGCCTGAGCCCCACCCCCGGGGCTAAAGCCTAAGCCCCACCACCAGGGTAAAGCTAAAGCCCAAGGGCTTCAGCCCTGGGTGGTGAGGCTCAGGTTACAGGCCCCCCGCCTGGGGCTGCAGCCCTTGGGCTTTGGCTTTGGTCCCCCTACCCGAGATGGTAGGGCTCAGGCTTCGGTCCCCGCTCCTGGGGTTGTGTAGTAATTTTTGTTGTCAGAAGGGGGTCACGGTTCAATGAAGTTTGAGAACCCCTGCATTAGAATGTGCTCAGTGTAACTTTCCTGAGTGTAATTTGTAAACCACTGTGAGATTTTTCTAATGTTATAATAAATTATAAATAAAGATTCCTTGGGACGTAGATTTTATATTTAGCTAAAGGAAAATTGGATATGAAGCTTTGATCTATTTCTACCCATGTTATAAGCATGTTACTGTACTTCATGCTATATGAATAATATACATTTTAAGCATTAATGCCCTCCCTAGCATTCATTTATCAGTCCAATAAAAAACAGTAGTTCATTATGTTACCTCATGCACTTAACCAAGGCCCTAATCTGGCAGTTGGTTCTGCAAGGATGAGCTCCTGCAGGTAGATGCATTAAAGTCAGTTAGGCTCTGAGTGGACGTGAGAATCCACCAGCTCACTGCAGGACTGGAGCCCAGCACACTACTGCTCTGGAAGGCCCAGATCCACAAAAGGACTCAGGCATCCAGCCACTGTGATCCACAAAACCACCTCTCAGCTGTTGCGTAATCTGGAGGGTTTTGTGGATCTCATTCTTCAGTGCCTGTCTCTCCCCATAGATCGTATAGGGAACCCAGGCACCCAACCCAGGCTTTGTGTATCCCATTGCTGTTCCAGGGACTTCCTAGATGCCTAAAATACTAGGCATCACTATGCCTAAGGGCTTGTTTACACAGCGGGGTAATGTGCTCTATGAGAGTGTGATTTCTAAAGGCATAAATGCATTGCACATTATTTGGTTTGTGCAGACCCTTCTGGTGTGCACTAAATGTTTCCCATTGTGCTTTTACATAGTACTGTTTCAACAGCACTATGTTAAAGTGTACCAGCAGGGTCTACACAGACCAATTAATGCACAGCATATGAATGGGCTTTAGAAATCGCACCCCTGTAGTGCGCATTACCCCACCATGTAGACAAACCCTAAGTCCCTTTGTGGATCCAGGCCTAAATAACTAAGGGTATGTCTACACAATGAAATTAGGTCGAATTTATAGAAGTCGGTTTTGTAGAAAGTGTTTTTATACAGTCGAGTGTGTGTGTCCCCACACAAATGCTCTAAGTGCATGTAGTCAGCAGAGTGTGTTCACAGTACCGAGGCAACTGTCGACTTCTGGAGCTTTGCACTGTGGGTAGCTATGCCACAGTTCCCGCAGTCTCTGCCGCCCATTTGAATTCTGGGTAGAAATCCCAGTGCCTGATGGGGCTAAAACATTGTCGCGGGTGGTTCTGGGTACATATCGTCAGGCCCCCATTCCCTCCCTCCCTCCGTAAAAGCAAGGGCAGACAATCGTTTTGCGCCTTTTTTCGTGAGTTACCTGTGCAGACGCCATACCATGGCAAGCATGGAGCCTGCTCAGCTAACCATCACCATATGTCTCCTGGGTGCCTGCAGACGTGGTACTGCATTGCTACACAGCAGAAATTTATTGCCTTTTGGCAGCAGACAGTGCAGTATGACTGTTAGCCATCGTCAACATAGTCCTGGGTGCTCTTTTAACCGGGCACCTGGGCAAACATGGGAGTGACTCAGCCAAGTCATTTCTCTTGTTTCATCTCATGGCGATTGAGTCCTACCAGCAGTGCACTGTCTTTTAATCTGAAGCCAGCAGAAGATGATGGCCAGCAATCATACTGCACCATCTTCTGCTGAGCACCCAGGAGGTGACGATGGCTAGCGGTTGTACTGCACAGTCTGCTACCAGCAAGATGTATAAAGATAGATGAAGTGATTCAAAACAAGAAATAGACCAGATTTGTTTTGTATTCATTTTCTCCCACCTCCCTCCCGCCCTCCCTCCATCTGTGAAATCAACGGCCTGCTAAACCCAGTTTTGAGTTCTATCCCTGAGGTTTTGAATTCTATCCTTGAGGTGGCCATTCAGTTTCTCGCAAAGCCACCCCCTTTGTTGATTTTAATTCCCTGTAAGACAACCCTGTAAGCTATGTTGTCAGTCGGCCCTCCCTCCGTCAGGGCAACAGTAGACAATCGTTCTGCACCTTTTTTCTGTGCAGACGCCATACCATGGCAAGCATGGAGTCCGCTCAGATCACTTTGGCAGTTAGGAGCACATTAAACACCACACACATTATCCAGCAGTATATGCAGCACCAGAACCTGGCAAAGTGAAACCGGGCGAGTAGGCAACATCAGCACGGTTACGAGAGTGATGAGGACATGGACACAGACTTCTCTCAAAGCACGTGCCCTGCCAATGTGGGCATCATGGTGCTAATGGGGCAGGCTCATGTGGTGGAATGCTGATTCTGGGCCCGGAAAACAAGCACAGACTGGTGGGACTGCATCGTGTTGCAGATCTGGATGATTCCCAGTGGTTGCAAAACTTTCACATGCGTAAGGGCACTTTCATGGAACTTTGTGACTTGCTTTCCCCTGCCCTGAGGTGCAAGAATACCAAGTTGAGAGCAGCCCTCCCAGTTGAGAAGCGAGTGGCAATAGCCCTGTGGAAGCTTGCAATGCCAGACAGCTACCAGTCAGTTGGGAATCAATTTGGAGTGGGCAAATCTACTGTGGGGGCTGCTGTGATGCAAGTAGCCAACGCAATCAAAGATCTGCTGATATCAAGGGTAGTGACCCTGGGAAATGTGCAGGTCATAGTGGATGGCTTTGCTGCAATGGGATTCCCTAACTGTGGTGGGGCCATAGACGGAACCCATATCCCTATCTTGGTACCGGAGCACCAAACCAGCGAGTACATAAACTGCAAGGGGTACTTTTCAATAGTACTGCAAGCACTGGTGGATCACAAGGGACGTTTCTCCAACATCAACGTGGGATGGTCGGGAAAGGTACATGATGCTCGCATCTTCAGGAACTCTAGTCTGTTTCAAAAGCTGCAGGAAGGGACTTTCTTCCCAGACCAGAAAATAACCATTGGGGATGTTGAAATGCCTATAGTTATTCTTGGGGACCCAGCCTACTCCTTAATGCCATGGCTCATGAAGCCATAGACAGGCAGCCTGGACAGTAGTCAGGAGCTGTTCAACTACAGGCTGAGCAAGTGCAGAATGGTGGTAGAATGTGCATTTGGATGTTGAAAAGCACGCTGGCGCAGTTTACTGACTGAGGTTAGACCTCAGCGAAACCAATATTCCCACTGTTATTATTACTTGCTGTGTGCTCCACAGTATCTGTGAGAGTAAGGGGGAGACATTTATGGCGGGATGGGAGGTTGAGGCAAATCGCCTGGCTGCTGGTTATGCACAGCCAGACACCAGGGCGGTTAGAAGAGCAAAGGAAGGTGTGGTGTGCATCAGAGAAGCTTTGAAAACCAGTTTCATGACTGGCCAGACTACGGTGTGAAAGTTCTGTTTGTTTCTTCTTGATGAACCCCCCCACCCCTTGGTTCACTCTACTTCCCTGTAAGCTAACCACCCTTCCCTCCTCCCTTTGATCACCACTTGCAGAGGCAATAAAGTCATTGTTGCTTCACATTCATGCATTCTTTATTAATTCATCACACAAATAGGGGGATAATTACCAGGGTAGCCCAGGAGGGGTGGTGGAGGAGGGAAGGACAAGGCCACACAGCACTTTAAAAGTTTAAACTTTAAAACTTATTGAATGCCAGCCTTCTGATACTTGGGCAATCCTCTGGGGTGGAGTGGCTGGGTGGCCGGAGGCCCCCCCACCGCGTTCTTGGGCATCTGGGTGAGGAGGCTATGGAACTTGGGGAAGAGGGTGGTTGGTTACACAGGGGCTGTAGCGGTGGTCTGTGCTCCTGCTGCCTTTCCTGCAGCTCAACCATACGCGGGAGCATATTAGTTTGATCCTCCAGCAGCCTCAGCATTGAATCCTGCCTCCTCTCATCATGCTGCCGCCACCTTTCAGCTTCAGCCCTCTCTTCAGCCCACCACTTACTCTCTTCAGCCCACCACCTCTCCTCCTGGTCATTTTGTGCTTTCCTGCACTCTGAAATTGTCTGCCTCCATGCATTCGTCTGTGCTCTGTCAGTGTGGGAGGACAGCATGAGCTCAGAGAACATTTCATCGCGAGTGTGTTTTTTTCGCCTTCTAATCTTCGCTAGCCTCTGGGAAGGAGAAGATCCTGTGATCCTTGAAACACATGCAGCTGGTAGAGAGAAAAAAAGGGACAGTGGTATTTAAAAAGACACATTTTATAGAACAATGGGTACACTCTTTCACGGTAAACCTTGCTGTTAACATTACATACATAGCACATGTGCTTTCATTACAAGGTCGCATTTTGCCTCCCCCCACCGCGTGGCTAACAGCAGGGAACATTTCTGTTCAGCCATCGGCAAACAGCCCAGCAGGAAAGGGCACCTCTGAATGTCCCCTTAAGAAAAGCACCCTATTTCAACCAGGTGACCATGAATGATATCACTGTCCTGAGGATAACACAGAGAGATAAAGAACGGATGTTGTTTGAACGCCAGCAAACATACACTGCAATGCTTTCTTCTACAATGATTCCCGAGTACGTGCTACTGGCCTGGACTGGTAAAGTGTCCTACCATGGTGGATGGAATAAGGCTGGATGGAATAACCTTTTGCAAAGTTTTTAGGAGTATATCCAGGAGACCCACAAATGCCAGGGCAAATTAATCATTAAACATGCTGGCTTTTAAACCTTGTATAGTATTTTAAAAGGTACACTCACCAGAGGTCCCTTCTCCACGTGGCGGGTCTGGGAGGCAGCCTTGGGTGGGTTCGGAGGGTTCTGGCTCCAGGTCCAGGGTGAGAAACAGTTCCTGGCTGTTGGGAAAACCGGTTTCTCTGCTTGTTTGCTGTGAACTATCTACAACCTCATCATCATCGTCTTCCTCGTCCCCAAAACCTGCTTCTGTGTTGCCTCCATCTCCATTGAAGGAGCCAAACAACACGGCTGGGGTAGTGGTGGCTGAACCCCCTAAAATGGCGTGCAGCTCATCATAGAAGTGGCATGTTTGGGCCTCTGACCCGGAGCGGCCGTTTGCCTCTCTGGTTTTCTGGTAGGCTTGCCTCAGCCCCTTAAGTTTCACACGGCACTGCTTCGGGTCCCTGTTATGGCCTCTGTCCTTCATGCCCTGGGAGATTTTCACAAACGTTTTGGCATTTTGAAAACCGGAACATAGTTCTGATAGCATGGATTCCTCTCCCCATACAGTGATCAGATCCCGTACCTCCTGTTCGGTCCATGCCGGAGCTCTTTTACGATTCTGGGACTCCATCATGGTCACCTCTGCTGATGAGCTCTGCATGGTCACCTCTGCTGATGAGCTCTGCATGGTCACCTGCAGCTTGCCACACTGGCCAAACAGGAAATTGAAATTCAAAAGTTCGCGGGCCTTTTCCTGTCTACCTGGTCCGTGCCTCTGAGTTGAGAGTGATGTCCAGAGCGGTCGCAATCGAGCACTCTGGGATAGCTCCCGGAGGCCAATACCATCTAATTGCATCCACAGTACCCTAAATTCAACCCAGCAAAACCGATTTCAGCGCTAATCCCCTTGTCGGGGGTGGAGTAAGGAAATCGATTTTAAGAGCCCTTTAAGTAAAAAAAAAGGGCTTCGTCATGTGGACGGGTGCAGGGTTAAATCAATTTAACGCTGCTAAATTCGACCTCAATGCCTAGTGTAGACCAGGGCTAAGGTGACTTAACTATTAGTCTTTTATGGACTGATAAAGAACTGCTATGAAGAGCTATATTATGGATTGGCAGTAGCCACTACATAATTAATTCTAAGTCACATTTTTAAACCCCCGTGCTAGCTTCCACAAAAAACCCGCAACTCCATTAATTTTCATATGCCTGTCTCACTGAGGGTTCAATTTTTCTGGAGAGTTTGGGAAAAATCAGAAAAGGAACTTTAAAATCATGTTTAAAAATTTTCCTAAAGGTTTTGTCCTGCTGCCTCCAAGTAGGGTTTGCTTTACTGGCCTTGCTGAGAAGAAATGCTGTTTAGTTGTTAATGGGTGTTGCAGAGAACTAATTTAAGTATCTTGTACATAGACCACACTTAGAACCTCAATTCTCTGTGCATGGAGATTCTCTGACATAGGTGCTGGAACTAGGGGTGCTGGGGGGCTGCCGCACCCCCTGGCTTGAAGTGGTTTCCATTATATACAGGGTTTACAGTTTGGCTCAATGGCTCTCAGCACCCTCGTTATACAAATTATTCCAGTACCCCTGCTCTCTGAAGTCAACGCACTTCCATGGGGCGCAGTGTTGTGTCCACACACAGTGAATTTCAGGATCAGGGTCTGAAATAGGCAGGGAAAGTAGTCAGAAGTAATAGGAAAATATGGGGGAAACAAGGAAAAGAAAGAAAATGCTGCATCCTGCCAGTTTAAGACACAGTCACATCTCACAGATAATTTCTCTCTTCTGGCCTAAGCAGGACAAAATTGGAGGGTGGCTTTCTTCAGCCTGCTCTGAAAACAAAGGATGCTTTGCTGCCTCAGGGGAAAAAGCCCTAACAATCCTTAGCTTACAAAGATGCTTTTAAACAGTATACTAAAATGATCATTTTTCCAATTCCTCCTTGCTGCCAAAGTCTAGGGCTAAAGTTAGGAGTTTCCTGACCCAGTTTTGTAGCTGAACTGGCTAGAGAAGATATATAAAGAAGAAGCACATAGATGGTCTTTCTGCTTCCACCTAGCATAATGAAGTTGGGAAATAGGTTCAGGAAACATCTAGGTCTAGTCCAAAGTGGCATCAAATCAGGATCATTGGGAGTGGGATATGATACCTTTTGGACAGCTACACCTTCTCCCATGTGGAGAGCTGCATGTGGATCTGAAAAAACAACAGTCCAAGTCAGCATGGGTAGCAGGTATCATAGGCTGGGGGAGGCTGTGCCTCCCCAAAAATCCTGGCGTGGCCCTGCCCATGCTCCACCCCCAGATCCCCTCCTGCAGTTCCTTGCGCTCTGCCCTGGCCCAGGCTGGCTGGGGCTGAGGCTGGCTAGCCTGCTGTGGGGACTCAGGGTGGCTGGTGCTGGGGCCGTGCCACCCGGCCACCTGAAACTGGGACCGGGGCTAGCTTCCCCCAATGGCCGGGTCACTGGCCACCCATACAGGTGAGCTAATGAAAATATGCATTATTTTACTCATTGATCATGGAAACATACATGCAAGAGCATAATAGAGGACCCTTTGTAATTTATTTTATCAAAAGTAAATAGCGATCAAAGTCATGGCCACATTATGAATCGAGTACAGTAGGTTAAATTTGTTATTAGCTAATGTAGTATTGCCAGTGCTAAATGTTCAAAAATCAATGAGATTGGCTTAAAAATCTTGATCTCTCGGTACAAAATGTGAATACTGTTCTGTTTTTTGAGCCTCTAAGGATCATACTTTCAAGCTTATCTCTGCAATCATAAGGACTAAAACCTTTTTTTAAAATCAGTTTATTATGTAATGAAATGACTGCAGGAGCGAGGGCTTTCAGAGAAATACCAAATATTGCGAGGCTTGTGATAAAATGGTAAGAGTTGGCAAGACTGCTTGTGTAAAGCCAATTGTGTGGCCAAGTAAAAACTAGAATAGTGCCAGCAGCAGATGAGAAAGTAATGTTTTTAATTAGTGCTATATATGCTCACACACACGAATGCAGGGCTAGATACCTCATCTTCTGGGTGGAGGCCACAACAGTCTAATCTGGAAGTCCTTACTGAGACAAATCTCCCAATCAAGTCAATGGGCTTTTGTTGGAGTGAAGACTGTATGGTCTAGCTCACAAACTGAAGAACAAAAATATCAAATACTCATTCACATCCAGGGTCACCTCCCATCCAGGCCCTTCCCTTATTTTAGACAAATAGCCTTCTTTCATTTGGAAGGGAAATAAAAATCCTGGGACTCAATTTCCTTACCCTTCCTCAGGAATATAAGTAACTCCCATTAAATTCAGTAACTTCTATACAAGTTATTCGTACTCTGAAGGGTGAGAACCATGCCTCTGTGCTAACTATAGTAATAAAGGTAAGAAAAGAAGACTGAATAAAAACCCATTACCTCGTACCTCGGGCTGTTTTTTCAACCATCATTTCAATTCCAGCAGTTGTGCAAGGTGGTGCTGTAATGATTAAAATGGTAGTGATGGTGTTAGGGACCGTTGTGATTTCCAGTAACACGGAGTGAGGGCTACATTTTATAATCGGCTTCTGTTAGATAGTAAGAGATTAGTGTACTGACAAATGCATAATGAACCAATAGACCATCTGTTCCCAAGGCTACTAACAGAAAGGCTCAGTATAGACTCACTCTTGCCATATGGGGTTAATTTATTATTGGATGTCCTAGATATGAAATCCTGCCAAAAGGAAAACATAAATGTATGTCTGTGAAAAATAATAGTGAATACAAATTTTTTTTTCCTACTACAGCTGTAACCAGGATCACTGACTTTAACCAGCACAAAGAGGATTTAATGTATATTACAATGGTGTGGATGCACTGGATTCAGAGCAGATGAGACAGCGGACTTAGTTATTTCTCAGTAGTGAAATTCCTTTTCAGGAGACATTTAAAGCTCAGAATGGAGCAAGGTATAAAGGAAAATAATATGTGATAAGGATGATCTGTAAGTGAAAGAAAAGCTCAGAGCTTTGAACTATTACTGTTTGGGGGACATAAGCTTCTAAATTAAAGTATTACATTTTTAATGTGTATCTTGTGGTCTTGCCCCTATATTTTAAGAGAATTTAGTGCTTGGATTGTTAACCCAAGTTTATGGTAGATAAATAAGAATCCCCTGTCCTGTCAATCTAACATGTTACATGAGGCTTAAATTCACTTTAAAATAGTTTAAGAAATCAGGAACTTATTTCTTTGTAATAAAGAGACAAGGCTTAGATGGCCAAAGCTTTTTAAAGCTGGACCTCAGTTAGGATTTGAACATATGTCTGACTATTTGATATAACATGGATAACAATCATGCACTGTAAAAACTGGAGTACAGACCTAAGTCTCCCCATTTCTCAAATTCTGTACTGAACTTTTTAAATGATTATGACAAGCTAACCACTACCCATTTCATACAAGCCAGGTACTGGCCACTGCTCAGGCAGCATAGAGCAACCAGGAAGCTACCTGGGAACCCCCAAGAGGCACAGAGATGGTATAGTGACTCTACTTCCTCTTTCTTCCAGCAACCCCCTGCACCGGTGCAGGGAGACTGGTTTGGGAAAGGGGGCGTGGCCAGGTGCTTCTGCTCTCCAACTATTCATGGCTGCTGGAACAGCCCCTCAAGAACCATAGGCAACTGGATTGAATTTAGGCAACCCCTGAGACTCTTTTGTTAAGAACCACCCAAAAAACCTACCATCAACAGAACCACCTAGCTATTTAGGGGCAAATCGTCTAACTTACACCCCGCTGAACCTTCCTGAAGGCTAAATGTGGCCTTTACAATAGTAGAGGATGCCCCACCTACTATATTTTTAAATAACCACTTTAGCCCTTTCCCTGCCATATGGCTATTTAGCACACATCTGAACATGGCAACCTCGTGGGCTTAAAGGTATCTGCCATGTGACCTTACATTTAATTGCATTGCTGTCTGGTGCCTGACAGCACACCTATGGTGACACTAAGGTGACAAATTTGGGGAACTAAGCCCTGGCCTACACTGGGGGGGGATTGATCTAAGTTACGCAACTTCAGTTATGTGAATAATGTAGCTGAAGTCAATGTACTTAGATCGACTTACTGTGGTGTCTTCACCGCGGTGAGTTGACTGCTGCTGCTCGCCCGTCGACTCCGCCTGCGCCTCTCATGGCGGTGGAGTACAGGAGTCGACGGGAGAGTGCTCGGGGGTCAATTAGACTGGACTAGACTAGACGCGATAAATCGACCCCCGCTGGATTGATCACTGCCCGCCAATCCGGCGGGTAGTGAAGACATACCCTAAATTACTTAGCAGCTTTCCCCTCACTAAACAATGTACGGCTCCTATCATGCTGGTATGCAGCCTTATTTGATAAACTGTGATGATTTAGAAAGAACATCTGAAAAAATAAAAGCTAGGGACCTAAGTACACTTACAAGGTGCTGCCTATAGAAAAACCTCCACCACTCTTAGTGCTTCACATACATTGTATAGACCTCTCCTGACAGTCTCCCCCATGCTTTAGTCTATAATTCCACAGGGTTCCAAGCCCAGTAATATGTATGTAAGCCACTCACAGCCATGCAATTTTTAATAAACCATTTATTAGCTAAGCATACACTGATAACAAAGACATCTATGCTGAGAAGACTTCTTCTTTTGAACTGGAATTTGCACAGCTCAAATCCCATTTCCTCAATTTGCGGATTAATGTCTATCTTATCTGTGTACGAAGGCAGATCTACTCTGTACACATTGCAACAATGGCCTATTTTCCTCATGTACTCAGAATATACATGTTTGTGTGTATTTGTAGGAGGATTGTACTGAAGGCCTACACAGCTTGACTTGTGGGAAATGCTGCATAATATTATGTCTTTATCATTAAAAAGCCCCCATGCTGGGTATTAGGCATTATTTCTCTCAGACTTTATATGTTGTAATAGAATATGAATGCTGTACTGCCTCTTTGAATTACCCTGCAGAGAAATAGAGGGATAAATCCATCTTACAAGCTAACCAACTCTGAGCTGGTGCCATCTTCAACTGAGCCTGTTTGTTATGCTTTCCTGGAATTAAGACATGGTGTTTGTATAAATTTGGAAACACGCCTTTGCCTTATCCGGTTTATAACTTAGCAACCTCTAATTTAGATTTCTTGCCGTTCCTTATAAAGTAGCTGATAAATCTAGTCAAGGTCTTACAGTAACTTTGAGGGGAGATTACAAGGGGAGTAGCTAAATACATTGGTAACACCCATAGCCACATTCATTTGGCTATTTACCTTTATCCATAGAGACAAGCACAAAAAACCCCTACTGCCCAGAGTCACATTTAATTGGCTAAGTAGCTTTACATTAGCAGACACCATCTGCTAGAAGGAAGGCAGTGATTTGTAGGCCAAAGAAGTTTCATAGGGCATGATCTGTCTTGAGAGACAGTGATTTTTGATTTAGATCACTTAACTCCATTAATTTGGGGGTCTCTGTATTTGGAAAGGGAGTTAAACAGAAGTGAAAATAAAAGGAGGTGACAACATGAACACAAAGATTACTTGAGCTGTAGCTCACGAAAGCTTATGCTCTAATAAATTTGTTAGTCTCTAAGGTGCCACAAGTACTCCTTTTCTTTTTGCGAATACAGACTAACACGGCTGCTACTCTGAAACCTGTGATGTATAGTATATTTTCTACAATGAGTTGATCCCACTGAGTACCTTTGGGCACTCCTGGAATCCTTCTCTTCCATAAAGCAAAGCCAATTTTAGAAAATGAGAGCTCAGAGTTTCTCTGTAGAGTGACAAAGCTATGAATGACACATATGTCAGAAGTGTTTGGCATGTTCATTACAGAATTGCATCTTTATGAAGGGTATTTGGCACAGTGCTAAAGAATTCCTAGTCATTTACAGGAGGCTTTAGAACAAGCTTTTCTTTATTTGTTTTCTTAATGTGTCACGTTGCCTGCATGTTCCTGGAACTGAATACTGTTGTAGTATATCCCCTTGACAGAAGAGAGACATATTTGAAGGGCAGGGATGCTTTGAGTAACACGCATGTTGTACACTTTTTAGGTATTTCTAGACACTATTTTTTTCTCTTTTTATTCTAAATTGTGGGTTTATTTGTTTCTTTTCAATCCACTTTCAGATTCCTTTCAATCTGAAAAGCAAACACTGAGTTGATGTAGATTCCAAAAGAGTAATTTTATTATTAAGTTCCACGGGGGAAGGGGAAGGAAACCGATCACTGGTTCATAAATTTAGGCACATGTTTTCAGCCCAGAGGGAGGGGAGTTTCTATCAATGCCCATGGCAACATTGTTGATAGTTCCCTTTACAACACATCACACCCCTTGGGGTGTAGATAAGAGTGGTGTTTTCTGGATGAATATAAGCAAAGACACAGTTAGGATGGAAAAATACACACAGAGTTGATTTACAAGGATGATAACATTTATATTTGCCTTAAGTCTATTTATGGCACAGCTATACAACCCCATTTTGCCATCTTGTTACCTCTCAGAAAGTAAGCAGAGCAGGACCCAGGGTTGTGAGTTCAAACCTTGAGGGAGCCATTTAGGGATCTGGGGCAAAAATTGGGGATTGGTCCTGCTTTGAGGTCCCTTCCAACCCTGATATTCTATGATTCTATGACTGGGTCAGTCTTGGGATGGAAACATTGAATAGGCACCACCAGGAGTTACAGGAAGCAGCCCAGGTGATTGGACAGGTGATTTCCCCATATAGTCAGTACCGAATCTACGCTCCAGCAAGCTAGTAAAGGTCACTGTGGGGTTGCATTTTGCATGAAGCATAAAATCAAGGTCTTGACCACCTGCATTCATTAAAACCCCCCAGAGCACTTAGGGTATGTCTTTACTGCAAGCTGCTTTGAAGTGTAATTTCAGAGCTTGGGTAAACATTCACATGCTAGCTTTAATCGAGCTAGCACATTAAAAAATAGAAGTGTAGTCATGGCTGTGTGGGCAGTAGGGTGGGCTGAATACATCCTGAATACAGTCCTGCCTGAGACCCTAGGTTACATTGGTTACCACAGTGCAGCAGGTTTCAGAGTAGCAGCCGTGTTAGTCTGTATTTGCAAAAAGAAAAGGAGTACTTGTGGCACCTTAGAGACTAACAAATTTATTAGAGCATAAGCTTTCGTGAGCTACAGCTCACTTCATCGGATGAGCTGTAGCTCACGAAAGCTTATGCTCTAATAAATTTGTTAGTCTCTAAGGTGCCACAAGTGCTCCTTTTCTTTTCACAGTGCAGCAGCAACCCTTTTGGTTTTAGCACACTAGTTCAATTAAAGCTAGCATGTGAATGTCAATCTGAGCTGGAAATTACACCTTCAGCTCCAGGTTGGGTGTACCCTTAGTGTAGATGTATTAGTGCTTGGGTCCTGGCTAAATTCTCACTGAGAATTTTAATGTACATATTAATGTTAATAGACGTAATGCTCTCCTTACCTAAAACCTTACCTTATTATTCACTTTCTGCTTTCACTGGCTGAGCAGTGTTGCTGTGCACTATTTAAGTGTGACTGCATTCCACTTCAGTCCCCTCAAGAGAAACTTTTTCAGTGACAGTTATTTAAAAAACAAAAATTTAAAAAACCCTCTTTTTAATTGTAAAGTGAGCAAATTTGCTAGAAATAACTTGGAGGAGGAAAGAGATATGGAACAATAAGATTAGTTTTTATAGTCACTTGTTTTAGCTTCACTACCTTCCCTGCTATTTCCTGTGAACTCTAAACTGCACATTCCTGCACTCCATAGTTAAACAAAACTCCCTTATACTAGTGTTCAGAGTAAGGCTTGAAGGATCAGGCCTGTCTGATCACTAGCTCCTGCCTGGCATCAGCAAGGGCCCCTGTGCTTGGAGAGGATACACTCTGAGTGAGATCAGACAGCGTTTTCTGCTGCTATCATTTTCCAGTTTTTCACAGATTGTGGATAGGGGAACTAACTTCTACCAAGGATGCCCTAGTAACTCCACCTGTGGGCACTGCAAAGGGGAATCTTCAAATGAGCAAAATTTCCAGGTGCTCTGGTCACAACTGTGGCATTTTTGTGAAGGTTTAGACTCACTACTCTGAGCGGCCAGTAGGGGCATAGAGTGGAGTGGTAAGAATCTGGTTAAACAGGGAATAAAGACAGTCTTGCATTCACCCCAACCATGATGTTCTGGGTCTCTGTATTTGATCCCACTCTGACACCATGAAGAGATTAAAGACCCAAACAGGTCACAGAGCACCCTTGCAAAAAGGGGGAAAAGGAAAACGGACAAGTCAGAAATCTCTGTGAAACCATATTGGGTGACTTCCAAGGATCTGACCATAAACTGAAGTCTGTTTTGGAAAGAATCCAGGCTGGTTATCTCACATCAGGATTGCAACAGGAAATCCTTGACTACATGAGGGGAATCAAGACATTACAAAATGCAAGGAGAGAGCTGAACAATCTGTTGCGTGATCTGGGATGAGCAAACAACTACAACAGAACACCAAGTAAGATGATATTTGGGCTTGCATTGGAACCATTATTGCCACCTGTTATACCAGGGAGGCCATGGCAGAAAGTTGGGACTGATGTTTTCTATCTGAATAGTACAATTTATCTTTCAATGACTGATTGTTTCTAAAGATTCACTGTCAGGCTGCTCAGCCCCATAAACTGCAGTTATGGAGAGGATAAAACCCGTTGTCGCCCATTTCGGGATTCCAGAGCAAGTTGTCTTTGATAATGGCCCTCAATTTTTCTCTGAGACCTGTAAGAGGTTTTCAGATACTTACGGTTTCACTCATGTCACATCCAGCCCTCAGTTTTCTCAGAGTAACAGAACCTGCAGTAAAGACACTAAAACAATTTTTTTCTAAATCCTCAGATCCTCATCTAGCCTTGTTGGCATTTGGTCAACACCTCTAGCAAATGGATTCAGCCCTGCGGAACTGCTGATGGACAAAAGTTGATGACCACGCTCCCATCCGTCCCTTCCCAATTAGAACCCTATTAGCCTGACTTCCTAGAGACTATAGAAGAAGGATGGTCAATATAAAACCTGTCAGAAGAAGGACTTTGACAGGGACCTTGAGTCAAATCCTTGAGAGTACTGATTCCAGAAGATCACATTGTGGTGAAAAATGCTCAAGAAAAGGGAACAGTGCAGGGATGTGCCAGAACCCTTGATCCTCCTTTCTTTGTTTACTATCAGAAATCATCTGTTGGATTAGGTGTCATCTTGTTGCATCACCAGATGGACCTCCAATACACTCGGATTGCTACCCTGAAACTGAACCTGTGAACAACACACTACCTGCCCACATAAAACTGCTAGTATATCCTCCCTGCAAGGAGATACCCAGCTGGAAACAGACGCCCTCCTGTATTCCTGGAGGATTACATAAAATCTTGGGAATAAAAGAAAATCAGAGGACTAGTCGCAGCATGTCTGAAAAGGAATAAATCCCTGACACAAAGCTGAACAGTAAGGCAGTCTCCCTGTCCATCACAGGGCTGTTTGTTCTTGTTTTGTGTTGCTGTTTCATTCCTGTTACATGTTGTTTAATGAAAAGTTTGGGTAAAGGTTTTATCACCCTTCCCTCTTCAAAACTGGGGATGTGGTGTTAGCTGTGAATGTTTAGCGCCACTATTCAGAGTGGCCAGTAGGCGTTAGAGAGCAAGGAGGTAAGAGTCTGTGTAAAGAGGAAACAAAGACAGCCTTGCATTCACCCCAAACACAGTGCCCCGGGTCTCTGTATTCTCTACAACATGTACTGCTTAGCTAGCTCCACTTGCCGTTTGTGCTGTACCAGTTCTGGCCAGAGAGCAGTTTGTAGCCGTCACCTCCTCCCCTTGCAGACTTTCTGCTGTCAGGCACATTGTGGGAAATACTCTCTCCTCCTCACCTATTTGGTTCTAGGTAAGAAGTCAGGTGTTGTGTTTCATCAGCATTTACAGTCTTCCCCGTGGATTGTATTCCAGGATAATACACAAGGAGTGTGTGAAGTTAGAGGACTATACACAAAGAGGTTCATATGAAAGAATTCTGTTTGGAGGGGGAGAGTGACACTCCCCACTGATAACTAGAACTTTACCTGAAGGTTCAGGTAAAGCAAATTTTCCATGTTCACACTAGACTGCAAGTGATTGCTTGTGTATGACAAGTAGTCACATCCCTTCCTCCAACTTCCCACTTACACAGCCTTTGTGAACCTTGGGCCAGGAAAGGTTCCTCAATCTGCCTTTCATCCTATTAGTTTCAGTGACTTCCAGGGAAGGATGATGATTAAAGCAATTGGTACTATTCCCCCTGAAGCCTCAGTGTATCTGTTGCACCTGCTTTTGGATCTCATTGCTCTGCAGTAAAATGGAGCATGCTTCTACTACTTGCATTTTTTTTCATGTCTAGGAACATATTTTATATCATGGCTCATTAAAACAGAAGCAATGCAGTGTCCTGAGTATTACATGCAAAGCTCTGTAGTTGACAAAACATCCCAATTTTTGTGTTCGTCAGCAAGATCTATTTAATTAACTTTCTCTTTAAGGGGGAAGAAACAGTCTGCATTATAATGACATAATTGTCTCTGACAATATTGTCAGTTTGAGTAGGCGCATTGAAAAGGCATGCTGGAACTGGAAAATACAAATAAGCAACATTTGAGAAATGTGTGAGAATAGGAGCATGAATATCAGCCAGTTGCATAGTCCAGTTACCAGATGTCTGTGTGGGTTGTGAATTTAAATATCTACTTTGGTTTGCTCAAGTATATAATGCCTTACTCCAGTTAATGTTTGAACATATGCTTTTTCCTCCCATATGTGGGCTTTTGTACTGTGGTGCCCTTTAGAAATGTGCCTATTTTAAGTAAGACAAATAAATCATATTTCCTCAGTATCTGCAATATTCCCTTTTACTTCCTTAGAGTCACTATAGGGATTATTGAGGCTAGGCCCCGATACTGTGAGCTGATTTCAGCAGGTGGACCTGTAATAATAATAATATGTAGTCCTGATTATAGTTTCTCTCCCCTATAGATCACAAAGTGGTTTATACAGAAAGTCAGTATCATTATCCGCACTTTACAGATGTGGAAATCAAGGCAAAAAGAGAACTTGCCCGTTCATACAACCACAACATTTTGGCACCTGAGGCAGGGAGCTCAAATACGCCCCCCATGTCCCCTCGCTTGGGCCAAAACTTTGAAAGGTCTCAATTCTGCCTTCTTCCTGTTCTAATCCTCTCATAGTACTGCTCTGTTACCTACCCCAGTAAAGGAGAACAAACAACTTAAAATGTCTTGTTCAAAAATGTTAAGTAACACTTAACTTTCAAACGCCTGAACAGCAAATGTAACTTTTCTTGTCTGCATAGTAAACCCTGGAACGTTTATCTGTTTGAATAATCAAAATGGTGCTTCCTGTGCTTTCTTGATTGCAAAGATTTGAACTGCTTCCTGAAGGTCCAAAGTCTGGGCCAGCTCATGCTCTATTGAGATGGTTGAAAGGCCAACCAGCCTCTCCTGTGTCATTGTGGAGCGTAGATCAGTTTTTATGAACTTCAGCTTGGAGAAGCTGCATTCTCCACTGGCATCTGTTACAGGAAGTGTTAGAAGTTTGTGCAGAGCAACAAAAGCATTCGGAAAGAGCGTGGTCATCTTATTTATGCACATATATTCCAGAACAGCCTTTGGAGTTGATCCTGCTGAAATGCATCTTTAAAGGGCTTTCAATTCATCCCCTAAATCACTCGCATCAATATCGCGCATGTCATCATAAGTCAACACTGTCTCTAGTGCCCTGCATTGCTGGTATAGGTCTTCTTCAGGTAGGGTGAGGTGTTGTGGAATATCATACAACATCCCAAATATACTGCTGAGTTCCTTGAGCTGCATGAAATGTTCTTCAACTAACTGCATTGCACAATCTAGCACCTGGTTAAAGAATTCAACTTTGAATTGTTGTTTGGGGTCTCTTATGAGATTATCCCGTGCTTCGTAATCAAAATGTCTTCTTCTTCGGTGAGTCTTGTATTCTTGAATGGGTGGGAAAATAGCTTCAGTGTGAAGGTCCTCTTCCAACTTCTGTGCACTCTTCAAAACGTTTTGAAATCCCTCATCTGACTGGTAAGACTGTAGGTATGACTTTGCTTTGTCCAGTTGTTCCATTGCTCCAGATATATCAAGGTGAACACCTTGGAGTCTCTTGCTTACAACATTTATTTCAAACAGTATGTCATGCCACAACACTAAGACACACAGAAATTTGATGTTATGTATGTTTCTGGTGATACCATTCTGGTTCTCACACAAACAGTTCCTGTTATAGCATTTTCCTTCATAATGGCAACTATGGACTCATCTATCTTCCCAATTTGGTTTTTGATAGGTTTTATCACCTCCACTCAACTTTCCCATCATGTGGCACTCAGTGGTTTCAGTGTCAGAGAGGATGTTCCCAGATATTGCTTCAAAATTTGCCATCGATGAGTTGATGCAGAGAAAAATACACATATGCTTTGAATTACATTAAAAAATTCAGCAGCCTCACTAGAAGCTGATGCTGAATCACTGACCACTAAGTTCAATGAATGAGAACTGCATGGGACAAAAAAAGCTAGAGGGTTTAACTCTCGGATTCCTGTCTGCACAACTCTGTTCTTTCCTTTCATGTTGGCACCATTATCGTAGCCCTGACCTCTCATGTCAGCTATCGCAATCCCCGTATCTTCCAGCTTTTTAAGAAGCACATTTGTCATACCAACTCCTGTAGTATCATCAATGTCAATAAATTCTAGAAAATGCTCTCTGACAGTCACCATTGCAGGAACATTTTCAGTAGGTTCTGTTGTTACAAAACACACCACTAAAGTCATTTGTTCCATATGGCTGATGTCAGGTGTGCAGTCCAGAATAACAGAGTAATATCTTGCTGACTGCAGATCTGCCATAATCTTCTGTTTGATTTTTGTTGCCAGTAACTGTATGATCTCATTTTGAATTGTTTTTCCATGGTAGTGGTGTGTGTACATTTCTTGGGTGGTGTCTCCTCTTAGATGCTCCTGTCACAACCTCAGGAGTTCCCCTGGGGAAGGAAGATCAGCACTGCATGTTGGTAACACTGTTGCAACATTGCAAAGCATTTTGGAGAGGGTCAAAGGTGTGAGTGAAGAGTGAAAGATTCTTTTGCAGGCTGCAAGAGGCCAAAGGGGGAAGGAGAATGAAGGACATAAATCCACACCGTGTAGAGGTCAAGCACAGGAGTTTATTACGTACA
Source organism: Dermochelys coriacea (assembly GCF_009764565.3). NCBI lineage: Eukaryota > Metazoa > Chordata > Testudines > Dermochelyidae > Dermochelys > Dermochelys coriacea. The sequence continues at coordinate 282,631,193 of NC_050068.2, forward strand.
GTGCTGATGGAGTGTCACCTTGCTAATTAGGCTTAGAGACAATGTCAATCAATTGATCACAATGGAATATATGGATTTTCCATGGGCGGGGGAAAGTGACAGGGTAGGCAGTCCCACACCCCCAGATAGATCTAGCAGCAAGACATGAGATCACAGTAGCCAATGGTCAAAGGTTGCATAATGTCTCCGCCTATGGTCTCAAGTTGACAAATTAACATTTAACTAGTACTTCAATAAATGTATTAGTATAAAAGATATATGTTGAATTCTGATATAGGGTCCATAGGAATGAAGTTGCTCCTTTGATTGTCTGACAGCTACATATCTAGGGTAAAAGCAAAGAAACAGTGAAAGTATATGGCAATAAAGATTCTTTCAAGTTGTTCATTTGTGTTTTAAGGCAGGCATTGGTTCCTGGGAAAGGGAGGTGAGAGAAGGCCATATCTTATAATCACATGCTTGAACCTTTCATAAACTCAAGGTTGAATGTTTGGGAAGAACATCTCCCTACAGAAGAAATGAACGCAACAGAAACAGGGCTTCTTTGTTCTTTTTGTAACTTTGAATAAGACACAATTATTGCCCCCAACATCTGGCATTTTGCTGACCAGGCATATCTTAGCAAAAGCAAGGTTATCTTTGGTTATTCTGCTTTCTCTTAGCTAACCACTATTTGCTCGGCCTCTGATCTCTAGACCAAACTCTGGACTTTGGGCCTGTACACAAATCCATATACCAAGTTATTACATCAGCTATGGATTTTAACCCTTCAGAGAACGGGTTAACTCAACACTGCAGCTAGCAAGCTCAGTCCAATGATAAGACGCTGGCCCCAGTCCAAGGTCACGGTGCTAGACGAGAAGTTTATCTCTCCACAGCCAGCCATGAAAAAACCAGGGCTGCAGAGATGAAAAACACAGGTGAGACGACGAGGTGGGGGCAGCAGAGCTTCGCATCCCTGGAACTGGTTTGGACTGGCACAAAGAACACCAGGAACAGAGGTCGTGGAGTGGAACACCCCCAAAGGAATACCGGACTTAAAACCCTCCTGAGAGCTGGAGTAATTTGGAGATCACAGCGGAACCTGGATGACCTGTGAGCACAGGACAGAACTCCCGTCCACCCTTCCCCCTCTTCTGCTTACGTTACACCCAGGCTTGGCCAGCCTCAGGTAGAGCATGTGTGAGTATGAAAGTGGGTTAGGGCTTGGGGCACTAATGCTTTCTTCCTTCCTCTGAGTGATGTGCGGAGCACCCATCACTCTCTGCTGTTATTTTATTATTTTATCAATAAAGTTTTAAAACTGAGTTACGTGGTGTGTTCCGTCATCTCCTCCCTAAAGATCCTGCAGCCTCAGCCTGATCATCTGATGCCCCAGGCAAATTGGTAGCATAAATCTGTCATACTTCAGAAGTACAGCATCAAACTCAGCCATTACCTCCACAGTTTTAAGGAAGTTTCCATTGTTTGGCACATACAGCTGATCTGACATGCCACGCAGTGCTAGGTTTTGGGTAGCAAGCATTCTCACAATGGCAATGAGCCTTTTCAGAACATTTTGCCAGTAAAGAGACTCTGATGCAATCTTCTCTTGATGCTGATCATCTGTGGTGGCCTTTAACCTTAGTCTCATCTCCAGCTCTTTCCACCTATGGAATGCTCTCTGGTGATTTGCTGGCTTCTTATGGCATGCCAGATTTCTAGACAGATTTTTCTGGTCCTTTGTTCCTGTAGAACCCAATGTGGCTGGAACATTAGACTGGAAGAATTTGCAACAAAAACAGTATGCAGCATTCTGGGTTTTTGAGTACATAAGCCATGGCCTCTCCACTTTGTCACCATTGGGGATTTCATGCCAGTAATGTGTTGGATGGAAACTTCTATTTTCCTTGTCTTTGGGGAACATGAAGTTTTTCACTTGCTGTGGCCCATGCAGTACAAGGAAGTCCCTCAGGCTACTACTGCTCAAGTGGGTCCACAGTCCTGGATCATCTAGACTTAAGGAACTAAACTCAGCAGCAGCTGTTTCTTGCGCCTCCACCACAGTCTTCTCTGATCTACACTTTTCTTCAGGGAAGTGCATGTTTACATCCATTTGAGATGGAGATATGGATGCTGCAGTAGCTGCCAGGTCACCTGCACTCTGACTAACTGGACGATCAGGCATCTCCTCACCACTCACATCGTCACTGGGGCCAGAAGGCTCACCGTGAACATTTGTGTCTATGTATCTCAGGAGAGCTCCTTCCTGCTTAGGTAGAACAGCTTCCTTTGCTTTCTTTCTTTTTCTGAATGCTGCACCAAAGGGACGTTTTCTTCTTTCACTCATGACTGCTGTTCTGTGCCAGCTATAGTGGCTCTCAACACTCAGTTGAAGGGGACAAATAAACACGCTGGTAGCAGGGCCTGAGTGAGGGAAGATTTCAGCGTCTTAAGGGCCTAACTGGCTCCTACTACTTCAGTTGACTGCCTGTTCTCCTCAAGTGGGTTCAGGGAAGCAGCAGGAAACAGGAAGCTCCTTGAGAAGTCGGTGTTAATCAGTCTAGGCTCCTGAGGGTGCTAGAGAGGAACATAAGAGGCTCCTCCTCCTCTCTCTCCCTTCCCTCCTGCTGCTTTCTGTTTATTCCCTCTCACCTTTTCTCCTGCCTGCCTGTTATGTCTCTTGTGCTCTCCTTCCTCCAGCACAGCACTCCACCATCTCTGTGCATTTAGGCAGAGAGAATACATATGCACCAGCAGCAGACACAATTTTCCACACTCTGGTCCTAGTGCTCCCCATCCCCATCTGGCACCTGAGGCAGCTGCCTCAGTTCTCCTCATGGTAAGGCCAGCCCTGCATACAAGTGAGTGACAGAGCTGGGAACTGAACCCAAGTTTCAGTCTAATGCTCTATCCACTAGACCACATTGCCTCTCTGACCCGCGTGTCAATGTTAGGTTCCATTAGATAACCAAGAGAGCTGGTCAGTGGAGCTCCTCATGAGCTCAGAGATCTGCCAGCATGAATCAACTTACAGGGGGCTGTAGTTTTCTAAGGCAATAGGCAAGCTTTTAATTTCACTGCTGCTAAGCAATAATGTCACTGCTGCTGTACTCTGGCTGGTATTCCCTGTTTAATTAACTCTTTTTTTTCATATATCTGAAATAAGAACAAATAAAATTGTATTAAAATGACTGAGTTATATCGCAATAGGTTTCTTTTTACCAAATGTCACCAAAACGTGAATTGAAAAAACGAGGCTGCCAGATGTCTACAAGCACCTTTGCTGTGGCTTTTTGAAGACAATGATGATTACATCACAGACGACGAATTTGAGAAAACATGCCATCACAAAATGCAAAATACATACTTATCTTTTCGAAGCAGTAAGCACAAATCCATTTAACTTTAAACTGTTGATGATCTAGAGCATTTTAACTACATATGCTTAAAGCCACTAAGACATTTTCATTTCTGTTGATATAGAAGCTTCCTTTTGCCATTTCCTTATTGAAAAGAAACCAAAATAAAAAATAATTCTTGAAAAATCCAGATTTTTTTTTACAATTGACTTTTCCCACCGCTGTACAGTTAGCAGTGGACACGTTCAATCCAAATTTCTATTTGTAGTTCCATAAAATAAGAGAGCAGGCAAATTGGAATTACAATATCAAGCAATACTTTATAACATGTATTTTTACAATACCTTTTGTACGTTTGAAAATATTATTACAATTCTGTGGCTGCCTACACCTGTGTCACTGTGCTGCATCCTAGGGCCACCATTAATGTCATGGTAGTAGTGGCAATAAAACCAATACTCTGCTGGTCCAATAGCACAGCCCCTTAATGTTACTCTCAATGAGGTACAGTTTTAGCCATCAGTACCTCGGTATATGGTCTTTCACACACTTGAGGAGTTCTGATTCCATCCAGTAGAGGGCAGTGGCATACCAGCCAGTTCATTATAATATTTTACTCCATTATCCATTTTGTTCCTTGCTGTTGGGGACAAGGGAGGAAATATTTATTTTGAATACAGTTGAAATTAACATTGCTGGGTTTGTTTATAAAAGAAATCCAGCTGATATTGCCCTTTATCATATAAAACTGGTGGGCTTCTTTCTTGTGAGCATAATTAGGACTAGTGTTAGTTAATTGGTGGGAGCTGCATTATTTAATAATCATACAGCAGACAGGTTAGTTTGAGAGACAACACCCTTTCCATTAGCTGCATGAGTACTCATCTTGTACAGAATCTGTTCAAGCTTCTGAAAACATCTAGTTCACACTAGGCAGGCTCAGGGGTTTAACATTTGTTTGCACTGTCACCCCTGTCCTAGCAACAGAAGGCCTGTCCTAGCTTCTTTAATTCCTCAAAAACAACTCAGATAGATCACTAAGTTTGGAAATACTTTTCACAGTTGCAGAGTCAGCTATAGTTTGTCAGTCCTGGCTGTTCTTCTCAGGATACAGCAACTAACATGACTCACCCAGGCTGATTATGTTGCAGTTTCAGCCAAGCGCTTTCTTGGCTCAGAGCAACGCTGGTGTCCGCACTGATTTTTCTACCACTCTCACATATTCCCATCTGCTCTTTCAGCAATCAAGATATCATTTTTTCTCCTTTATAAACAGGTATCTGGATTATCTTATTTCAAGTACATTTTTGACAGTTTCTCCTGTGCCTCTCCTCAGTGGAGTAACAATTCTTGCTGGCTTCCAAATGTGAATCTCTGTTCTGTGATAGATCTGTTGTCTGACTCTCACTCTATCCTTGTTTTCTGTCATAGTAAAACTATTCTATTTGCCTTCACTATACTTAAAAGATTAGTATTTGCTTAGGTTTGAGGAACTGCTCTTGTGGGAAGAAGAGTCCTCGTTCATCTGCTCATTAGTATTTCTGCTGAGATAGCCAGTCCTGCTCCTGGTGTATTTCTAATCTCCACCAGGGATAGATAAGGATCTTTGTTATGTTTAACTTGAAGAGATTTTTCACTGTCTCAATGGCTCCAGCAGCTATCCTGTTACTTTATGGCTCTCCTGGCAAGGAGATGTACTGTGCTAATAAGTCTTAGCAAATTCTTGAAATTCTGCATGTGGGAAGTGTGGTTTGTTGGCAGTACTCAGAACCTGTGGCATGCCTTTCCTTGTCAATTGTGCCTTGGCATGGATACACATACACACACAACGCATTACACTTAAATACATCGGGACCACTTGATGGTTTTATATTCAGATGATATTGGGATGGTCACAGTGCCCATAAGCAGCAGTGATCATCCCACATGAGTAACCTTAAATGTTTGTTCCAGACTACAAACATTTATGGTTTGCTCTTGGCCAATCCCTAATGTGATTAACCATCAATTAATTTGTTTAATCTCTTTAGGACAGTCGACATGAAATCTCCAGTCTATAATCAAAGGGGCTGTAGTGATACAGGATGGATTAACACAGAAATGATATGCACAAAGGCCCTGATCCACAAAGCTGCATAGGTACCTAAACCCAAGACTTAGGTGCCTAAGTCCCAGATGTAGGCTCCACGGCCATCCACAAAACTTCCATTGAACATTGTTGGTGCCTAAACTTGCTTGACACCTACATTTCTAGAGTAAAAGTTCTCTCAGAGCTGAAGTGTCTGCTTCTGGGTTTGTGCTTTGCTGCCTTATTCTAGGCATCCAGACACCTGTCTCCCAGCTAAGTCCCAGAGCAATCCACAAGCCAGGGGAAGAGAGTCATTCACTTGCATGTTTCACATGCAGGGCCTGATCTGGTAGGTGTGCTCAGAGGCTGCCTGAAGGATTGGGTCTTATTCATAATCTGGCAGAAGAATGAGGAAGACCCAGGTTCAGTTTCCCTCCTCTCTTCTGTCTGATGGGGAGAAAGGATTTGCACAATCAGGAAAGTGCTTTGATCACCAGGCTAAAAATAATAAGATGGGCACCACCTCCTCCTCTAACCATGTTGTGTGCAGGGAGGCAGGTGCCTAACTCATTCCCACAAGTAATTATTTAGGCACCTAAGCATCCTGGCTCCAGGAGAGGGGTTCATGTTTGTGGATCACTAAGAGATAGGTGTCTCCTTGCAGCTCGGATGTCAGTATCTATCCCTGTGAGAGAGGTGGGGCTTAGCACAAACCCCTCTCATCAGCATCTCCCATTGGTTAGTTTAGGCCACTCCCCACCTAGCATGCCGGCTTTTGTGAGCCATTTTCGAAAGCACCTCTTTTTCCTCATTCATTATATAGGGAGCCTTGATGTCTAACTCAGGCCTTGTGGATTGCAGTGTTGCTCCTGTGATCTTCTAGGTGACTAAAAGTTAGGTACCGTAATGCTGAGCATTGCAACACCTAAGTCCCTGTGTGGATCTGGGCCAATAAATCTGTGCCAAGCTAGCCTGCCTCGTTCCTATTCAAAGGAGAAAATGAGAAGGTAAAATATTGCTTAAGACTGTATCTCTCTTCTCCCTTTGATCCTTTAGCCAGCAGCCTATCAGAGACATTGGGCCAGATCCTCAGCTAATGTAAATCTATGTAGCTCCATTGACTTCATGACCTCTTACACAAAGATACTTACCCAGATATATCTTCCAAGGAGTTATGTTATGAAATGTCCACTTTTTATGTTCCAAACTCACTTGGGATTGTTTTCAGTGCTTTGGCTGAACAGCTTTGGTTCCTGTTTCCTGTACTATTGTGAACACTTTGAATCTGTTTGGAAGACGTGTAGTATTCAGTAACTACTTCCCAGCCCCTCTTCACATCTTATTTCCAAATTAGTGCGTCTCCATTGCAAGATCCTTCTTCTCTGTGCAGTAGCACGATAGTCGTGCTTTTCCATATTAATTGTCCTGCCTGGAGATTTCAGCCTGAATCCAACTCCCTGTCTGCTTCACATCTGAGTTTGAAGACCCAGAGCGCATCTTCCTCTAATTCTCCCTACATCACTGCATTATATCAAATATGGAGTGAGGGATTAATGCTGATCTGTCACACAGTCATTTTCCAGCACTGACCCTCAGGGTATTTTAGACATACTTGGAACAAATTTTGCCAAACAGTTTATCATCCCCATAAGTCTCTATAGGTCTGTTTTGCTTTGTGAAGTGATTACTGCCATTAGTGCTTTTATTTTAGTGGGATCAGACAGATCCACTCTACTGACTCAGTGAATTTGTTATGGCTTTCCCCCACCAGTCATTTAAAGCCCTTGTAACTATTTACAAGCTGTATTCTGGTGGCACCACAACGTAATTAGAAAGGTGTTATTGATTTATTTGGTTCTGGAGACATACCTATATTGGACATTGTTTCTGTTAAGTCAATTATTCCTACTTTAGATTGAGAGTTGAGTGTTTTTCTTGCTCTCTACAAAACCTGTTGAACTATTTCATTGTGCTCTTTAGGGTTCCTAACCTACATTAAGTCATACATTATAATTTCAGCATCCTATAATCATCCATGTCTGTGAAGTTTACTCTTTAAAACACCTTGGAAACTCTAAAAGTAATGCTAATCAGCATTTGCTCAAATTTATAACAGCCAAATGGCATACTAAGTCAAGTCTGGCAGGCAAGTTATTTGAATCAAGATGCACATTGTGCATCTAATGCTGAGAATATTTTTTCTTCTGACACCTTAACTGTCATTTAAAATAGAATATATACTTATGGTTTTATTTATTTCATAAGGATCTATACATATGATTTTAAATTGGCTTTTCCGTTGCAAATATTAACAGAGGCTGTAGGTGTGACACTCTGTACCTTGAAGGAGCACCCAGCACCCCCATGTTCATCTTTATAAAATGATTGTGTGGTATCCAATGCAAGTTTGTCATGTTGGGTCTTCGGAAGGCTCATAATGCACTGAGCATGGTTGTTAGAGTGATGTTATAGTAATTGTTACAGTAATGTTATAGTAAGGTTATAGGCTATAATTTCAAATATATAGTTATGAGGCTGAAAATGTATCCTCATGGCTTAAAGAAAGCCCATGCAAAAACTCTTGAAGAACAGAGAGGCAGTTCACACCTTGTCAGGGCATGGATGGGACAAACCCAGCCCAGCCTAACAGGAACAATAGACACTGGCTTAGGAAGCAACAAAAGAATCTGTTAAACCCTGAAGGGAGTCATCCCCTTCCTTCGGGCAGTTTGGGACTGCGATGAGGTAATGCGCACCTGACTCTGAAGGGGGCGGAGGGGGGGCAAAGCCATGAGGGGAAGAAAGGACATGATAAAAGAGAGAGACATTTCGCCATGCTCTTTCTCTTCCACCTACATCTACAGACACCACCACCACCAAGTGACTGAACCACTGATCAAAGGGGGAGCCTGGCTGAAGAGCCAGCCTGTGATGAGAAGCATCTTAGTTTTTAAGGACATTGAAAGTATTAAGAGTAGCAGCCGTGTTAGTCTGTATTCGCAAAAAGAAAAGGAGTACTTGTGGCACCTTAGAGACTAACAAATTTATTAGAGCATAAGCTTTCGTGAGCTACAGCATCCGATGAAGTGAGCTGTAGCTCACGAAAGCTTATGCTTATGCTCTAATAAATTTGTTAGTCTCTAAGGTGCCACAAGTACTCCTTTTCTTTTTGAAAGTATTAAGATCAGCTTAGAATGCGTTTTGCTTTTATTTAATTTCACCAAATCTCACTTGTTATGCTCTGACTTATCACTTTAAATCTATCTTTATAGTTAATAAATCTTTTTGTTTATTCTACCTGAAGCAGTCCATTTGGTTTGCAGTGTGTCAGAGACTCCCCTTGGTACAAGCCTGGTACATATCAATTTCTTTGTTAAATTGACAAACTGATATAAGCTTGCAGTGTCCAGCGGGCATAACTGGGCACTGCAAGACGGGTGTTCCTAGAGTTGTGTCTGGGACCAGAGATATTGGCTAGTGTCATTCGCCTGCAAGTAGCTGGGAGCAGCTTACATGCTAGAGGCTGTGCATGAACAGCCCAGGAGTGGGGGTTCTCACAGCAGAGCAGGGTAAGGCTGGCTCCCAGAGTCAAGGATTGGAGTGGCCTAGCAGATCACCGGTCCAGGTAACACTAGAGGGGAACGTCACAGTAGGGTATTCAATATTTTCAGTAACACACAGCTTTTGCATAGTATCAAATTCTTCTTTTGCTTTATTTGTTGGGGAAATAAGATCTTTCTATGTGGATAATTTATTGGTGTTATTGACCTGTCTATTATAATGTGTTACAATACTTAAGGTAATTCTATATTAGACCTCATAAAAGATAAAGATGAATTGATAACTGAACTAAAAATTGTTGGTTACCATGGCACTCTGGACTCCTAAGAAGCACCCTGGAGCCCCCATATTCACCAGTGTCATATAATTGTGATGTTTCATACAAAGCATGCCATGTAAGATATCATATGAAAAGTCATGATCTGCTGAAACCCCTGGTTCTGGCCAAATTTGTATATCGCTAGTGTGTATAAAGTTATGAGATTGTGCTGTATGGTTATTACTGAAATGTGCTGTAAGATCTCTATCCAGATGCGTGTTGACCACCCATTAGTCAACCGTATGACTCAACTATGCAAGCACCACACAATGGGAACTGCTCAAACACTGTGACTCGGGGCTGCTTGTGCACCTTGATTCAGCAAAGCCCACCAGGAGATGCCTGAGCTAGTGTCTGTCAGGCACAAATACCAAGGGTATAAAATAAGGAACAGTTGCAGCATGAGGGGGCCTTTCTCCTCCCCCACCTACACTGTAGGTGACTGGGATGCTGAGAAGACGAAGCTCATCTGAGGAGACTGGACCAGGATTCAGGGGGGAAGTCTGTGCATTAAAGACTGTAACATCCAGTGGGGTGAGAACATTGCTTGATCTAAATACAGCCTAGTATAATGAGGTTTAAGATTTAGATTGTGTGCTTATTTTTATTTTCTTTGGTAACCTCTGTTCTTTTCTCCCTACCACTTATAATCACCTAAAATCGATCTTTCTGTAGTTAATAAACCTGTTTTATAATTTACCTAAAACAGTGTATTTTGCTTGAAGTGCTTGGGAAACCTCTGCTCAGTGTACAAAAGCTGGTGCATGTCCTCGCCACATTAAGGGAGGGGCGGACTGCATAATAAACTTAGGCCAGTCAGGCTTCTGACCAGGGCAAGACAGAACAGTTCTGGGTTCCTAGGCGGGGGAGCTGGGGGAAACTAACTGGTGCCTTTCTCTGTGTGATTCATGACAGGCTTTGGGTGCCTTCATGCAATCTAGCTGGATCTGTGGCTTCACCTGCTGCTGTGCTGAGTGATAACAGCTCCCAAAGGGGTTTGCTGCTTGTCACTAACAAAGCATTGAGAGAGACAGTCAAGGCTGGAAAGTTAAGGGGTCACAATGGTCCAACAGTTCTAGGTTGTACCCCAGGGATCCCGTCACAGTTCCCCGAAGTAAGTGATAATGCTCCAATTGTATTTGCTATGCACAAATAGATATAGTCCTGACCGGTAATATATATATATATATATACATGGTGCTTTAAAAAGGCCAGTTTCCCTGCTACAAACAATTATCAGCAAAGCTACAAACAATTATCAGCAAAATTGAGTGGGAGAAACTATTTAAACAAAAATGTGACTGATCACTGAAAATAGTTTAACAAGCCCAAAAATAGAGGAGAAAATTGTACCTGGAAAGATAAAAGCAGCAAGAAAATAAATAATAAAATAACAAAAAGAAAGAAGATGAATCAGCAATTAGGAAATGCAAATATTATTAAGGGAAACCAAAAGGTATCATTGAAAAGTCTACAGCCAATAGGTTTTAAGAAGGAATTCTTTATATGTATCAGGAACAAATAATCCTAATAATGGTGTAGGACTGATACTAGACAATGATGGTAAAATTACCAATCATAATGCAAAAAGGCAGAAGTAGTCAATAAATATTTCCATTCTGTATTTGGAAAGAAGCAGGATGATGTATTCTTGTCTTACAGTGTTAATTAAATCTGTCTATTCCATCAGTACTTAGGGAGAATATTAAATAGCATCTGTGAAAGTTAAACATTTTAAAATCTGCAGAGCTGGATAACTAGTACTCAGGAATATTAGATGAATTGGCCAAGGAGTTCTCTGAGTCACTAATGTTCACTTTTAACTAAGGCTGTCAATTAATTGCACTTAACTCAAGTGACTAAGGCAAAACAAGTTAACAAGATTTTTAAAGAGTCACAATTAATCACAGTTTTAATCGCACTGTAAAACAATAATAGAATACCAATTTAAATATATTATAAATATTTTTGGATGTTTTCTACATTTTCAAATATATTGATTTAATTTACAATACAGAATACAAAGTGTACAGTGCTTCTTTATTTTTTTATTACAAATATTTGCACTGTAAAAAAGATAAACAAAAGAAATAGTATTTTTCAGTTTACCTTATACAAGTACTGTAGTACAATCTCTATCATGAAAGTGCATGTAGAATTATTATTTTTACATAACTGCACTCGTAAACAAAACAATGTAAAACTTTAGAGCCTACAAGTCCACTCAGTCTTACTTCTTGTTCAGCCAATCGCTAAGACAAACAAGTTTGTTTACATTTACTGGAGGTAATGCTGCCCGCTTCTTATTTACACTGTCATCTGAAAGCAAGAACAGGCATTCGCATGGCACTGTTGTAGCTGGCGTTATAAGGTATTTATGTGCCAGATGCACTAAACATTCGTATGTCCTTTCATGCTTCAACCACCATTCTTGAGGCCATGCTTCCATGCTGAATTTAAATAGGTATTCTATTATTGTTTAACGGTACAATTAAAACTGAAATTAATCACAACTATTTTTTTAATCTCTGATTAATTGTAATTTTTTAAATCATTTGACAGCCTACTTTTAAAAAAACTTGAAACATTGGCGAAATTTGAGAGGACTAGGAAAAGACTAGAGGCAAGTTAGCCTGACATCAATCCCAGGCAAAGTCATGAAAAGACTGATATGGGTTGCAACTGGTAAAGAATTAAAAGATGGCAAAATAATTAATGCCAACTGTCATAAATATAAAGGGAAGGCTAACCACCTTTAAATCCCTCCTGGACAGAGGAAAAACCCTTTCACCTGTAAAGGGTTAAGAAGCTAAAGATAACCTCGCTGGCACCTGACCAAAATGACCAATGAGGAGACAAGATACTTTCAAAGCTGGGGGTGGGAGGAAAACAAAGGGTCCTCTCTGTCTGTGTGTGTCTTTTGCTGGGACCAGAGCAGGAATGCAGGTCAGAACTCCTGTAAAGGGTTAATAAGCAATCTAGTTAGATATGTGTTAGATTCTGTTTTGTTTAAATGGCTGATCAAATAAGTTGTGCTGAATGGAATGTATATTCCTGTTTTTGTGTCTTTTTGTAACTTAAGGTTTTGCCTAGAGGAATTCTCTGTGTTTTGAATCTGATTACTCTGTAAGGTATTTACCATCCTGATTTTACAGAGGTGAGTCTTTTACTTTTTCTTCAATTAAAATTCTTCTTTTTTTTCCCTTGTTCTTAAGATCCAAGGGTTTGGGTCTGTGTTTACCTATGCAAATTGGTGAGGATTTTTATCAAGCCTTCCCCAGGAAAGGGGGTGTCGGGCTTGGGGGGATTTTGGGGGGAAAGACGATTTCAAGTGGGCTCTTTCCTGGTTATATTTTGTTAGACGCTTGTTGGTGGCAGCAATAAAGTCCAGGGACAAAAGGAAAAATAGTTTGTAGGTTGGGGAAGTTTTAACCTAAGCTGGTAAAAATAAGCTTAGGGGTTTTTTTCATGCAGGTCCCCACATCTGTACCCTAGAGTTCAGAGTGGGGAAGGAACCTTGACATGGTGGCAGAGTGTGGAATTAATTTGAAATCATTTTGAGATTTTTTGAACCAGAAGCACAGATTTTAAAAGGAAATATTTTTTTTCCTTTGGGCTGCTGGAAAGCAGGTTTAAAGCTGAAAGCAGTTAGAGTTTTTTTTCTCTCTGCATGGGGGCCAGAGCAGAGACAAAAGGGAATTGTCTTTTGTTAGCTGGAGTTTTCTCTGCCTAAAGGCAGGATAGTTAACCTCCTGCAGGGAAATTCACAAGTCTTCACAGACCTAAAGTTGTTTTTTAGCTAAGAGCTAAACTAGAGGGGTTCTCTGTCTATTTGCCTGGAGACACAGGTGTTAGTTTGTTTGGTTTTTTTAGGATTTTTCTGGAGGCTGACAATCACTACCAGAGAACATAGGTATCCAGTTACAGCACAACCTATATTTTTTTTTAACAAGCCAAGTTTTTGTTTGTTTGTTTTGTTTTGTTGTTTTCTTTCTAACTCTCGGGTGTAAAGTTAGTTAAAAACAGAGAGGTTAACATGACAGAAACCAAGGCACAACACAAATTGGAGTTAACCAGACTGGAGGCAGCAAAAAAGGCAGAAAAAGCCCTAGAGGCTGCCCACAGGAGAGCTATGGAGGCAAGGAGGAGGACTGGAGGAGAAGGAAAAAGAGAGGAAGTGTGCACTGGAGATGGAGAAGGTAAGGGTGAGCAGAATCTACTGGATAACCCGAACAATCCTTCCACAACAATCCACAAATGAGAGCGACTATGTCCACAGTATGATGAATCCAGTGATATTGCTGAATATTTTCTCACCTTTGAGAGACAGTTCACTCTCCATAAAATTCCTGAAGCTCACAAGGTGACCACATTAGTCGCAAAATTGACTGGAAGAGCTCTGGACATATTCAATAAGATGTCTATTGATGAGGCTTCTGACTATAATAAGTTCAAGGATTTGGTTTTAAAGCAATTTCAAATTACATCTGAAATGTATAGTATAAAATTCCGAACCCTTAAGAGAGGGCCTGGACTAAGTAATGTGGCTTATCTAAACCAGATGAAGGATCTGCTAGATAAGTGGGTCCAAGGAAGGGGTGTCACTAGCTTTGACAGAATGTGTGATTTGATAGCTCAGGAGCAATTCCTGAATATGTCCAAGGAGGAAATAAAACAGTGTTTATGGGATAAGGAAATGGACTCAGCAGAAAGTCTTGCTTCTTATGCTGATCGCTACGTGTAGTCCCAGATTGCCAGAGAGGCGGGGCAAGCCGGAACAAAATGGGTGGAGGGAGGAGATAGGAACAACCTTGGTCGCAGTTGGAGCGGATACCAGAAGGGACACCCTCAGACCACACCCTACTATTGGGGGCAGTCCAAGGCCCCAACTACACACCAAGGAATACTCCAGACACCTTATCGTCCTGCCACACCGTTCTCCAGCAACCCACCTTGCCCCAGTGACCCGTCAGCTGGATGATGTTTTAAATGTAACGAGCCGGGGCATGTGAAGGCCAACTGCCCCAAGAACCCCAACCGATTACAGTTCATTGCACCGGAATCACACCAGAGGTCCTCAGGCCCAGATACCTCCCAGTTACCCTCAGAGCAGAGGGAAACTGTGAGTGTGGGCGGGAAGAAGGTCACTGCGTGGAGGGACACTAAAGCACAAGTGTCGGCTATCCATGCTTCCTTAGTGGACCCCAATTTAATCGACCCAGAGATCCAAGTGACAATTCAACCTTCAAGTCCAACTCTTTCAATTTGCCTACAGCCAAGTTGCCTGTCCAGTACAAGGGCTGGTCAGGAACATTTGCAGTCTATGATGATTATCCCATCCCCATGCTGTTGTGGGGAAGACTTGGCCAATCATGTGAAACTACCCAAGAGGGTGGGAATGGTCAGCCGCAGCCAGGCTAAGCAAGCCATCACTGTTCAGTAGCTCTGTTCCGGAAACTTCTACCAGGGCCCGGTCAGAGGTAATGGATCCGGACCCCATGCCAACGTCTTCAACAGCAGTACTGAATCCAGTCCCAGAGACCCAGACAGAGCCAGTACCAGAACCAGAACTGGCAGCCGCCAATAACCCTATACAAGAGGCTCAGCCGGAGCCTGAAACCCAACATAGTTCACCAGTGGAGAGCGGTTCACAGTCAACGGAAACAGCCCCATCCCCTACATCATTTACAGAGGGACCAAGCCTAGGTCCACAATCCAGTGAGGAACTGATGTCTCCAGTATCAAGGGAACAGTTCCAGACCGAACAGGAAGCAGATGGAAAGCCTCCAGAGAGCTTGGACAGCGGTACGGAGCAACCCACTGCCTCTCAGCTCTTCTAATCAATCCAGGTTTGTTGTAGAAAGAGGACTTTTATACAAGGAAACTCTTTCTGGTGGACACCAGGAAGACTGGCATCCTCAGAGACAGTTGGTAGTTCCAACTAAGTACCGGGTAAAGCTCTTAAGCTTAGCCCACGATCATCCTGGTGGCCATGCTGGGGTGATCAGGACCAAAGACCGTTTGGGGAAGTCATTCCACTGGGAAGGAATGGGCAAGGATGTTTCTACCTATGTCCTTGTGAGGTATGCCAAAGAGTGGGAAAACCCCACGACCAGGTCAAAGCCCCTCTACAGCCACTCCCCATCATTGAGGTTCCATTTCAGCGAGTAGCTGTAGATATTCTGGGTCCTTCTCCAAAAAAGACATCCAGAGGAAAGCAGTGCATGCTGAATTTCATGGATTTTGCCACCCGATGGCCAGAAGCAATAGCTCTAAGCAACACCAGGGCTAAAAGTGTGTGCCAGGCACTAGCAGACATTTTTGCCAGGGTAGGTTGGCCCTTCGACATCCTTACAGATGCAGGAACTAATTTCCTGGCAGGAACTATGGAAAGCCTTTGGGAAGCTCATGGGGTGAATCACTTGGTTGCCACCCCTTACCATCATCAAACAAATGGCCTGGTGGAGAAATTTAATGGGACTTTGGGGGCCATGATACATAAATTCATAAATGAGCACTCCAATCATTGGGACCTAGTGTTGCAGCAGTTGCTCTTTGCCTACAGAGCTGTACCACATCCCAGTTTAGGGTTTTCATCATTTGAACTTGTATATGGCCGCGAGGTTAAGGGGCCATTACAGCTGGTGAAGCAGCAATGGGAGGGCTTTACACCTTCTCCAGGAACTAACATTCTGGACTTTGTAACCAACCTATAAAACACCCTCTGAACCTCTTTAGCCCTTGCTAAAGAAAACCTACAGGATGCTCAAAAAAAGCAAAAAGCCTGGTATGATAAATATGCCAGAGAGCATTCCTTCAAAGCAGGGGACCAGGTCATGGTCTTAAAGGCACTCCAGGCCCATAAAATGCCTGGAAGGGCCATTCACGGTCCAGGAGTGCCTGGGAGCCATTAATTATCTCATAGCCTTCCCCACCTCCAACCGAAAGTCTAAGGTGTACCATATTAATTCTCTAAAGCCCTTTTATTCCAGAGAATTAAAGGTTTGTCAGTTTACAGCCCAGGGAGGAGATGACGCTGAGTGGCCTGAAGGTGTCTACTACAAAGGGAAAAGTGCTGGTGGCGAGGAAGAGGTGAACCTCTCCCTGACCCTTGGGCATATGCAGCAACAGCAGATCAAGGAGCTGTGCACTAGCTATGTGCCGACGTTCTCAGCCACCCCAGGACTGACTGAACGGGCATACCACTCCATTGACACAGGTAATGCTCACCCAATTAAAGTCCAACCTTACCGGGTGTCTCCTCAAGCTAAAACTGCTATAGAACTGGAGATCTAGGATATGCTACAGATGGGTATAATCTGCCCCTCTAGGAGTGCATGGGCATCTCCAGTGGTTCTAGTTCCCAAACCAGATGGGGAGATATGTTTTTGTGAGGACTACCGTAAGCTAAATGCTGTAACTCGCCCAGACAACTATCCAATGCCATGCACAGATGAACTATTAGAGAAACTGGGATGGGCACAGTTCATCTCTACCTTGGACTTAACCAAGGGGTACTGGCAGATACCGCTAGATGAATCCGCCAAGGAAAGGTCAACCTTCACCACACATATCGGGCTGTATGAATTTAATGTACTCCCTTTCGGGCTGCGGAATGCACCTGCCACCTTCCAAAGACTTGTAGATGGTCTCCTAGTGGGATTAGGAGAATATGCAGTTGCCTACCTTGACGATGTGGCCATATTTTCGGATTCCTGGGCAGAACACCTGGAACATCTACAAAAAGTCTTTGAGCACATAAGGGAGGCAGGACTAACTGTTAAGGCTAAGAAGTGTCAAATAGGCCTAAACAGAGTGACTTACCTTGGACACCAGGTGGGTCAAGGAACTATCAACCCCCTACAGGCCAAAGTGCATGCTATCCAAAAGTGGCCTGTCCCAAAGTCAAAGAAACAGGTCCAATCCTTCTTAGGCTTGGCCAGATATTACAGGCGATTTGTACTGAAATACAGCCAAATCGCCACCCCACTGACAGACCTAACTGAAAAGAAACAGCCAAATGCCCTTCAGTGGACCGAAGAGTGTCAGAAGGCCTTTAACCAGCTTAAAGCGACACTCATGTCTGACCCTGTGCTAAGGGCCCCAGACTTTGACAAACCATTCCTAGTAACCACAGATGCATCCAAGCATGGTGTGGGAGCAGTTTTAATGCAGGAAGGACTGGATCAAGAATTATATCCTGTAGTGTTTCTCAGCAAGAAGCTGTCTGAGAGGGAAAGCAACTGGTCAGTCAGTGAAAAAGAATGTTACGCCATTGTCTATGCTCTGGAAAAGCTACACCCATACGTTTGGGGATGGCGTTTCCACCAGCAAACTGACCATGCTGCGCTACAGTGGCTTCATACCACCACGGGAAATAACAAAAAACTTATCTGGTGGAGTTAAGCTCTCCAAGATTTTGATTTCGACACACAACACATCTCAGGAGCTTCTAACAAAGTGGCTGATGCACTTTCAAGTGAAAGTTTCACAGAATCAACTGGTTGAAATCATCCTTGAGATGTGAAAAATACAGTTAGTCTTTATATACTTGGTAATATATTTTGAGGTGCATGTGTCTTATTAACTTTATTTTCTCCTAGACCTCCAGGAAGAAATCACAGTTTCACCCTATCTGTGATTGGGGGGGGGGCGTGTCATTAATATAGAGGGAAGGCTAACCACCTTTAAATCCCTCCTGGCCAGAGGAAAAACCCTTTCACCTGTAAAGGGTTAAGAAGCTAAAGATAACCTCGCTGGCACCTAACCAAAATGACCAATAAGGAGACAAGATACTTTCAAAGCTGGAGGAGAGGGGAAAACAAAGCGTTCTCTCTGTCTGTATGTGACTTTTGCTGGGACCAGAGCAGGAAAGCAGGTCAGAACTCCTGCAAAGGGTTAATAAGCAATCTAGTTAGATATGCGTTAGATTCTGTTTTGTTTAAATGGCTGACAAAAGAAGTTGTGCTGAATGGAATGTATATTCCTGTTTTTGTGTCTTTTTGTAACTTAAGGTTTTGCCTAGAGGGATTCTCTATGTTTTGAATCCGATTACCCTGCAAGGTATTTACCATCCTGATTTTACAGAGGTGATTCTTTTACTTTTTCTTCAATTAAAATTCTTCTTTTAAGAACCTGATTGGTTTTTCCTTGTTCTTAAGATCCAAGGGTTTGGGTCTGTGTTCACCTATGCAAATTGGTGAGGATTTTTATCAAGCCTTCTCCAGGAAAGGGGGTGTAGGGCTTGGAGGGGAAGACGTTTCCAAGTAGGCTCTTTCCCGGTTATATTTTGTTAGACTCTTGGTGGTGGCAGCAATGAAGTCAATGAAGGGACAAAAGGAAAAATAGTTTGTACCTTGGGGAAGTTTTAAGCTGGTAAAAATAAGCTTAGAGGGTTTTTTCATGCAGGTCCCCACATCTGTACCCTAGAGTTCAGAGTGGGGAAGGAACCTTGACACCAACCAACTGCATTTTATGGGGGGAAAGTCATATCAAACAAACTAGTTATGGTTTGATATCATAAATTTGATTGATTAAGGTAATTGTGTCAACATAATAGAGTTAGCTATGATATTCTGATAAAAAGTTTGCACTATACAAAATCCACATAGCCCATTTCAAATTGATTAAAATCTCCTTAATTGATAGATCTCAAAAAGTCATTTTAAATGGGAAATCAGCAACTAATGTGAATATTTGTAGTTGAGTCCTGCGGGGCTCTGTTCTCTGCCCACTGAGAATTCAATATCTTTATAAATAATCTAGAAGAAAATGTAGAATCATTGCTTGTATAATTTGCACAGGAGACAAAAATTGGAGGACTGATAAATAATGATGAGGATAGGTCAGTTACACAGACTGACCTGCATTGCTTGGTAAGGTGGTCTCATTTGAGCAACATGCATTTTAATACAGCCAAATGCAAATGTGGAATGTGTCAGGGTCCAGACCAGTTAGGACAAACTGCTGGCCTGCTCCCTGACTAATTTAGCTGTCAGGCAACCAGTGAGCCCAGTCCCACTGCCTTGGAACTGAGAGAGTAGCCATAGCCCTGATTGGCTGCTGATTTAGCCACCCTACTTATAAGCCTGGCCCCCTCATCAGATCAGTGGCTGGTCAATGTGTACCATGCCTGCTCCCACTCTGTCTTTTGATGTCGATCTCTGGCTCTCTCTCTAGCTTTTGGCTCTGGCATTTATTTGGCTTCTGTCCCTCCAATACTGATCCTTGGCTTGTTCCTGGACTCTCCCCACCTTGAACCCAGTTCTACTCCATAGGCTGAATTCTCATTTCAACCACTAGATATGATTGCCCATGGCAGAAGTGGTTACAGAATGTAGGTGACACTTATAAAATGCAAGGGTCTGTATCCTGTAAAGTTATGACTCTGAAAGGGCCTTGAGAGTTACAGTAGCTAGCCAACTGAACATAAGTGCAATTCTGTAGCTCAGTGTAATTCTGTAGAGCAGTGCGTGAATGTGACCAATGAATGGATGGATAAGAGAATACCCAGTAAGAGTAGGGCTATGGTATTACTTCTGCATATGGGATTGTGAGACCATTACTGGAATACTGTGTCCAGTTCTGGTGTCCATACTTCAGACAGGATGTTGAAAAACTGGAAAGGGTTCAGAAAGGAGCCACAGATTCCTAGATTTGAGGTCTGGGAAACATGCCTTAGCTTGAGTTTCTTTAGTCTCACAGGTATTTAGTTTATCCAAGAGAAAGTTAAGAAGTGACTTTATCATAGTGTAATAGTACTACATGACACAGGGAAGAAATTTCTGAAATTACACAGCTCTTTAATTCAGCTGAAAAAGGCATGATGAGATCCAAACGTGAGAAGCTGAAGCTAGACAAATTCAGACTAGAAATAAGATGTATATTTTTGACAGTGATGGTAATTAACCACTGGTAATTCTTACCTAGTGATGTGCTGGATTCTTCATTACTTGTAGTCTTTAAATCAAAACTGTTTAAAGTTGATCACTTACAATAAATGCTAAAGCAGACCACTTGGGCATCTATAGTTACCTGCCTATGCTTTAGTTACCCAGATTTTGAGAGGTTTGTGTCTCTTATAAAAATTTACATTCAATATCAATGGTCATCTTCCTACATTTAAGTTCTTTTCTACTGAAATAAATCAAACCCTTCCTTAGAAAAACTTTAACTGCTAGCTTTCCTGTTCCACCCCACATTAATGACACAATATATTCCTTTTTTGTTTTGTTTGTTTTTTGTTGCTACTTGACATTTTATTTTTGTTGTGTACCTTTATATACAAATAACTAGGTTTCAAACAAATGCAATGTGGAAATCAATTCTTAGTGACCATAAACTACACACACACACACACACACTGACCTCCTTATGTCCCTTGAGGCTCAGAAGTTTTCTTTGCAGCCCTAGCCAGGCTGACTACATTAAACACTCTAGTATGTGTTTAAATCTAGTTATGGACCTGAATTAACAGCCTGGATGTGAACATCACTGAATTTTTGGGGAGCAAGGGTGTGTTCAGAATCCCAATCCAAATGTAGCCCTAAAATGAAATAAACCAGAGCTCCAGTTCCAAACACCACTCTGTCTGTGGGAGACAGGGTGAAGTGAAATCCGTATATCTGCAGCTCAGGCCCCATTTTATACTGGTTCTAATATGCACTGTTATGGTAAAATGTATGAAACGAAGGGCCCAGTCTTTGTGAAGCCAAAATTCTCATTGTCTAATAGGAACTTTTGATGCACAGGGAATGCTAGATCATACCCAATGGCAGTAATCCTACTGGCTTCAATGAGAACAATATTAGACACTAGATAGTGGCATGTGACAGAGGCTGAGTCATCACCATTTTCTTCTAACACTGAAGAAAGAACTTTAGGTATATAGGTATATAAATCTCCCCACTGTATTTTCCACTGAATGCATCCAATGAAGTGAGCTGTAGCTCACAAAAGCTTATGCTCAAATAAATTTGTTAGTCTCTAAGGTGCCACAAGTCCTCCTTTTCTTTTTACAGTACAACTAGTGCTGTATAGCCCAGAAGATTTAATTTCTTTTGCTTCAGAGTATTACAGTACTTAGTACATGCTCTGTTTGATAAATAACCACATTTTTAAATTTCTTAGCAAGGAAGTTTCTTTCTATTCTTGATTTAAAAAATTAAATGTCATCACTGGGCAAAGTGCAGAGAAAGGATATATTTTTTAAAAAGTTATATGAATCAGGAGTTATGCAACTTAGCTCACTTCAAGTCTATATTTGTCTATCGATTCATTGGAGCTTTACACAACTCCCATGCCATTTATAGGAGTTACGTGCCACATACATTTCCCATGCATTGCTATGAGAAAAAGCCTTTTTGTACGTGTTTGGTCAACTTTGTTAATCTGCAGTGTAAGGAACTGCTTTTTCCTCCAGTGACCTGAATGGGAGTTTTGCCATCAACTTCAGTGGGAGCAGGAGCAGGATGTAAACAGGGTAATTTCCTACCTTTCCCTCCCTTGCCTCCCAACTTAAGTTGAAAATGAATTCAAAACATTGTCAATTTGGCACTGGTATGGATCCAAATAATACTTTTCCTTTATTTGCAAAGCATGTGTCACTTTTGTTTTAAATGTATTTTAATATTCTTCACATATATTCTTATGTTTAAAAGCATATGTTCTGCCAAGGTTTAAAGGGGAGTAGCTGCAATAAAAGATTAATCTAATTCATATACATAGGAATAATCATGAATCTTTATATAAGTAAATACATCTGTGTGATACTATAAAACAAATGTAGTACATATATATTTCATTGCTGGATGGCACAAAACATTATTGGTAAATTCTTGGGTAAGTATTTGCTATTGAAGAAATCAAACTTTCCTTATACATATAGGTCTTTGGTGAAGAAAGATTGTACAAAAGTTTCAGAATAATTAGTGTCTGCAACCTACAATTCATACCACAATCCTACAGTAGCAAACCACTGTGCTTACCCAATTAAATTAAATAAAATTCTAAGCAAAGTGAAGCGAAAAAATATTTTGGCCATTACCTTCAGAATATCTTAACATTTCTCCTCAATTGCCATTACATGCACCATACACTGTGTTCTGATG
This sequence comes from Dermochelys coriacea, assembly GCF_009764565.3. Lineage (NCBI taxonomy): Eukaryota > Metazoa > Chordata > Testudines > Dermochelyidae > Dermochelys > Dermochelys coriacea. The sequence goes on from NC_050068.2 coordinate 282,653,591, forward strand.
AATACACATGATGTAAAAGGGTAAAATGAGCATTAAAATCTTTAGCTTTGACTTATCCATAGATAGAATTCTAACATTTTACTTTTTTCAAGGATAAAATGAATCAAAAATTCAAAGAATGACAATTTCCATGAGTATGGATGAGCAAGTAACTTAGGAGTGAATCAAAGCCAGAGAGTTGCATTAGGTCATTATGTACAAAGGAAAAATGAACTTGTACCTCTCACTGTGAGCCAGCCACCTCATTTTCCTCCAAGCATGAGAATATCCAGATAATAATAAACTAAATGTTTACTTATTCACTCAATAAATACATTCACAAACAGCAATAAGATTGTGACACAAACTTAGTAATTCTTAAAAAGAGAATGTATACGTTGAAGGCAGCTTTAACTATTTTGATAATTGCAATCCAACTTTAAAATCTGGTCCCTTATAAGATACGATGCCCCTGTAACACTTAGCGAAGATGCTACCTCTACCGATAGGAGAGCTTCTCCTATCAGTGTAGGTACTCCCCTTCCTCAAGAGGTGGTAGCTCCCATTGACATAGCACTGCCTATAGCAGGGGTGGGCAAACTTTTTGGCCCAAAGACCACATCTGGGAATACAAATTGTACTGCGGGCCATGAGTACTCACAAAATTGGGTACGGGGGGGTGAGGACTCCAGCTTGGGGGTGCAGGCTCTGAGGTGGGGCTGGGAATGAGGCATTTGAGGTGCAGGAGGGTGCTCCGGGCTGGGACCGAGGGGTTCAGAGGGCAGGAGGGGGATCAGGGCTGGGGCAGGGGGTTGAGGCACAGGGGGAGGCTCAGGGGTGCAGGCTATGGGTGGCGCTTACCTCAAGCGGCTCCCAGAAGCAGTGGCATGTCCCTTCTCTGGCTTCTATGCGGAGGCGCAGCCAGGCGGCTCTGCACACTGCCCCATCTGCAGGCACCACCCCTGCAGCTCCCATTGGCCACAGGAATCAGTTCTGGGTCCAATTCTGTTCAATGTCTTCATCGATTATTTAGATAATGGCATAGCGAGTACACTTATAAAGTTTGCAGACAATACCAAGCTGGGAGGGGTTGCAAGTGCTCTGGAGGATAGGATTAAAATTCAAAATCATCTGGACAAATTGAAGAAATGGTCTGAAGTAAATAGGATGAAACTGAATAAGGACAAATGCAAAGTACTCCATTTAGGAAGGAACAGTCTATTGAACACATACAAAATGGGAAAGCACTGCCCGGTAAGGACTACTGCAGAAAGGGATCTGGGGGTTATAGCTAAATAGGAGTCAACAGTGTAACACTGTTGCAAAAAAAGCAAACATCATTCCCACTGACATAGTGCCGGTTTGGACAGTGCTTAGGTCATTTGTGTCACTCAGGGTGTGTCTTTTTCATACTCCTGAGCGACATAAGTTAGATCAACTTAAGTGGATCAACCTAAGTGTAGTGTAGACCTGCCCTTACACTAGGAACTGTAGGGAATGGTCTTATTTCTACACTGTGGCTCATTTAATTTGTGTGTATACATTTTCCAGTACTGAAAGCTCAAATTCGGCAGGCATACAACCCATGGAATTGCAAGGGCATAAATGAGGATAGACTTTTAAATGTGTTGCATTCAGGTAACATACAGATATCCTCTAACAGCCTCAGATTGTAACCCAAACTGATTATCTTAGTACTTCATTTACATTGTAATTTTAGCAGCAAGTTTAGTGTCTGGAGTAGAGTTTTACTTCTTTAGAAATTCTTCATACATTTCATTCCTTGAATGGTCAATGGATCATCACTCCATTTTCAATGCCCAGTTATCAATCACTTAAAAATACTCAGTATTTCATGAAAATATGCACCTTTGTTCAAGCAGCAATATATACAGGGCTGGATTCCTCTCTCTTTTTCTCCTGCATAACCCCACCAATTTTGTATTAGTGGGTGTGATGCTCCACATGCAGACACATTTTGAAAGGCACCCTCTCACCTCCAGATCAAATCGCAGAGATACCAGAATGGGAGTGGAGTCTGCCTCTGGTGAATGGACTGGATGGCTACAGTGCAGCTCCGCATCCATTGCCAAGGGGAGAACCTCTTCCCTCCAGCATGAAGCCATGTTCTGTGGGTTTGGAACCTAGTCAAGCCATAGAGGTATAGCTTGACTCCTCACTCATTAACCTGGTAATCCAGCATTTGGCCTTTTGCATGTACAAGTCAAATTAGACAGAGAACAGTTCAGCCATATAAAGATATAATTGTCTGTTAAGTCGGCCACCTGAATTACTATTTTATAGTCAAGGCAAGTGAGACAATTAGTGCTAATGTAGTTTAGGTACTTAAGACTACATCTACCTGGCACCTTACAATGGAATGAAGGGTATTCCAGCTACACCCCGCAGTGAAAAGCAGGCTGAATCTGCACTGTGGTATGCAGCTATGTTTGACAGTGAAGGGCTCTGGCAAGGGGAGGCGGCGGGGAAAGAGTCCGGCACTGGGACACTACATTGCCAAAAATAACAGTATAGATAGGAAAGGCATTGGTTGGGCAAGCAGAGATCTGGGTACATACCTAAAGGGTTCAGGTGTGTCTTTACTCTATTTACCTAAGCAGTGCCTCACCATCTACACTGGGCTAGAGGAGTGCTCTACATGCCGCCAAAAGAAGGGTGCAGTGTAGACATACTTAAGTCCCAGTTTTGGCTCTACTGTGATCCCCAAAACTCCCATCATAGCCTGTAGGCTCCTAAACTGGTGTGTTGCCTAAGTTTTCAAAGTAAAAGTTCCCTCTGCACTTAAGTTATTGCTGCCTCGCTCCAGGCATCCATACACCTAACTCCCACCTAAGCCTCAGAGCAAATCACAAACTAGGGAAAGGTAGGAGTTTGGCCGCCTATCTCATGTACAGGGCCTGATATAGTAGGCAGCCTCTGAGCATGCCTACCAGATCCAGTCCCATTCAGAATATGGCCAGAGAAGCAAGAGGAAATGATGGTGCTGACTACATTATAGCTCTTAGGCCATTGGTTAGAGCACTCACTGGGGATGGGGGATACTCAGGTTCAGTTCCCCCTCTACACCAGAGTAGGAGAAAGGTTGTGGGGGCAGCTCTTTAAATTCTTTCCAGAGAGTGCTCTAACCCCTGAGATATTCTGATGTTGAGTCTCCCTCAGCCTCTCCTGTTGGAGATGTTCCTCTGTGGATAAATAATGAACAAGTGATTGGAGCAGTGGGACTGGACCCAGGTCTCCCACCTTAGGGCACCCACTGTGAAACAGCTTCAACAGGAGAGATTGAGGGAGCCCCATATCCAATACCCCATTACTCAGTGGTTAGAGCTCTCTCTTGAGAGGAGGAAGATAACTGTTCAGATCCTCTCTCATCCTTTGCCTGGGAGGGGAATTGAACCTGGATCTTCCACAGTCCATGGAAGTGCTCTAACCACTAGCTAACTACACCCACCTCCTGGCAGCAGCTCACCATCTAGAATGCTGCCTTTTGTGGATCACATTCTTAGGGGCTTGTCTCACTGTCTCCATTAATTGTACAGGGAGCCTAGGCATCTAACTCTGGTTTGTGCATCATAGTGTTGTTCCTGTGATTTTTTTCCCCCCTAGGCCCTTAAAAGTTAGGCACTGTGAGGCTCAGTGTTGGAATGCTTAAGTCCCTTGTGGATCCCATCCACGGTAATTACCAGAGTGAGGCTATAACCAGGTGTAGCCATACTGCCTCCCTGTGTCCCCTTCTGGTGCAGCACAGGGCAGCAGCGCTCTACCCCCACTTCCCTCCTCTTCTTCAGTGGAGCTGTCTGGCCTCCAGCCTATCCTGGGTATGTCCTGTAAAAATTCCACCCCTTCCAAGATACCCAAAGTCCAAAATAAACACACACAAATGTAAACTTCTCCACCCATCCTGAACTCTGCGGAATGTCCAGGTAACAAATGCTTCTGTCCCTCCTGGACACGGGTAAACCTAAGTCAGTTACTGGTAGCCCAGACAATCATCTTGGATCAGGCCTACCTTTCCTCAGGAAGGTCCTGGTAGACAGCAATCTTCATCAGCATCTCTACCACAGTGAGAATTTAAGATTTGCTTTCCTTTCTAGCCAGACTCCAAGTGCAATGAGCTCCTCCCTCAAAGCCTGGCACCTACTTCAGATGTCATAGGGTGGGACCAAGTAGGCCACCCCAGCAACCCATTAATCTTTTCCTGACTTGTGCTGGGTTTATACACTCATCACAGCCGGTCTTACACATGTAACGGGTTCGAGGCAGCTGTGTTTAAGTGCTCTGCTGAATTGGGCCCCTTGTTAAAGAGATCCCAGATTGATATTTACAAATTTTAAAGACTGGTATTAAAGTGTTGGGTTTTACATATTGAAATTAAAGTGGTTTTTTAGTTCAAGTGTAGAAGAGAGCCTGTTGTACAAGTCATTTGCCTCTTTTCAGTCTCTCCTCAATTTAATAAACCACACCAATAAGATAAGTGAGTGGAGTGGGTCCAATTTATGTTCAGAAATTTTAGCTGGCAAAGAGATCAAATAAAAGCACAGAGCACTAATATAGTAAGTGAGAAATTATAGTTAATTGTACATTATATTAAAGTTGTTATATTTAATTGTACTGAGTTACTTCTATTTTACTATATCTAAGGAATCTTTTTGTCTAATAGATCTCCATAAATCTCTCAGTCCATAGCTGTGGAGATTACTTGTTATCCTGGTTGATTTCTTCATCAGGAAGAGGTCCCATAAAGGTGAATGCAGACATACACAGCTGCCCAAATTCACCCATATTCCAGAGCAAAGAGTCAGTGAGTGGTTTTAAAGAACAACGTGCAGGGATAAAATGGGCATGCTCAATGGTAAGTTCATCTACAGCTGACTGAGAGTCATCCAAGGAAGAGAGAGTCTTAAGGAGGACCTCATAGGCCCTCTTCATGCCCAACATCTCTGAAATGGAGTTCAGGTTAGGAAAGGCACCTGGGCCCACCACACTAAAGGTCCCCCCACTTCTCAGTGATCTGGAAGCAAGAGGAAGGTACTCTTCCTACACCTCAAACACAGGACCATTAAAATGGGAGCATCACCCCTTTGAGGTTATGCATACTGTTTTCTTTTTACTTGTAGCAAGAAGCTACAGGAAGAGGGCTAGAGGCTGTAGACAAAACTTCTACAACAAGCCAGAGAGAGATGAAATCGCTTCAGCAATAATACTATTTTCCATTGTCTAATAAAATTCCTTGCTAAGTGCTATAAGAAAGCAATTTATCCTTTAACATTGTTACAACAGTATTTGCTGCAAGAAAAAGTCTGTAGGAAGAAGCTAAGTGGGAAGGGAAATTCGGTGAAGTCCCCAGATTAATTTGGTTGGGGGAAGAGTTTGTCCCCAGAAGAAAACTAGCCAGGGTTTCTACCCTCCAGCTTCAAATGCCTTGGGAAGCACAGGGTCATGGAATTTACTTTCTCTATTCTGACAATCAGTCTATTGAGCCTCAGGTCATGGTGCGGAGACCATATGTTTTCTTGGGGTTTTGCAAGGGGAAAGGGCAATGGGCATTTTGGTGTAGTGTTCATTTTATTCTAGAGTGGAGATTTTTTCCTGTTGCAATTTGTAGTGAATGTGTTGGCTTTTAAAAAATTGTACATAGGAATTGCCATACTGGATCAGATTCCTGCTCCACCTAGTATACAATCTCAGGACCAGAACTTTTAGAGGTAGGTGCAAGATACCCTATTTTACAAATGTAGAATAAGCAACCCCCTAAGAAAGTCTCCTCCTTAACTCCTAATAGTCAGAGATTTGTTTAAGACCTGAAGCAGGGAGTTTTGTGCCCCTCCCAGAACTTTCTTAGAATTTACAATTCTAACTCTGGACATTCTTATCCATAAAACTATCCACTCCTTTTTTATACCTTACTAAATTCTTGTCCTCAATGACATCCTGTTGCAATGATGTCCACAATCTAGTTTGGCATTGTGCCAAAAAATATTTCCTTTTTCTTTGGTGCTCAAAACATTTTAGCAAATGAAAATGTCTGTGTTTTCATACAACAGAAGAGGTTCTATAATTGTCTTGGTAAACACAGTAATTTTCTTAGTGTCGTAGAAAGCGTTGAGGTTCTTAGTACAAAAACTGCTGGTCAGTGAAGAAATGTTTGAAATGATACGCTATCATTGTCAACAAACAGGATTTGGTAAAACATATGTTCCCCTATGATAAATTCTCATAACTGATGTTTGAGAAGCTCTAGTGACTCCATGCTTTGGACAAGGGGCTAGAAATGTGGCCCAAGAGTAGCCTGGAATTTAGAGAGGGCTCTTTTGATGTCCCCATGACTATCCATCTAAATGTGGAGTTAGAGTTGCAATTTGTACATGCACAGAGCTTTCTATGAGGCTGGATGCTAACAATCTCTGAACATTTCATTGAGCATGCTCCAGTCTAGAGCTTCAGGGTCAGCGCTGAAATTTCCCTGCAATTTCTCCTCCCAGTCATCAAGGTTCACAGCACCTACTTTTGCAAGGTACAAGAGGACAGGCTCTTGCCATCTCTCACATCCTTTCTAGTGTTCCAGGGCACAGTAAAAAGTGATCACTTATTTCCCCCTGACTGATGACAGGTTGCACAAAGCTGCACAATATTTGCCAGCTGTGTGTGGGCCTTAGGAATATGTGCTGCACTAGGAGTCAGAGATCATGAGTTCTCGTCCCAGCTCTTGCAATGACTAGGGTTAATAAATCTGTATCTGTCATAGCAAGGCTTCACACCCTTATCTTATGATTCAGGCAGGTACCATTGTCCCCATTTTAGAGGACGGTAACAGAAATCGCACAAGACTACTTTCGGCAGAGATGGGAACAGCTCAGGTTTTTATTATGGCAGACCCAAGTCATATATGTGCCTTGGCTCTGCATCTGTAAAATGGGGACAATATTTTCTTTTCTCTGGGAGGAATTGTAAATGTAAGTTTACTAATGTTTGTAAAGCACTTGTACCACAGAAGATCCCAGGAGGAAAGTACTGTATCTTTCAGTGCAGGGTGCAGTAAGACATAGGCCACACATTGAATGATGGTAAGAAGAAATATTGAACAGCTGTTCATTCATTGAGCATCCTATATACTGAATAAAGCAGAAGTCCTGTGGAAAAGATAGTACGTGATCATGTAATTAAAGACTATCATAATACATACACACAAAGTGCCTAAGATTATAGGGGCAACTTTATTTACTGCATGTCCTGATTTTTTTCAGTGCTTGACTTTGTAAAAGTAATTGTATTTCAATACTTTATCTGTCTTTGTATGTATACACATACACACACAAAAATGTGCATGTACCTTCCACTGCTATCAAGAGATGCCATACACATAACCAAAAGCCTAGATAGGGTGCTTTGTTTATAAATGCAGCGTTACTTCAGTTATTGACTTTATTACATTTATTGTATAGAAAAATAACTGGCATCTCAGCCAGCACTGTGGGTGAGTGTTGGGAAAAAATCATTTTACAAGAAAAATGACAACTACGGTGTGCATAATTATCTGTTGTTTCAGAGTAGCAGCCGTGTTAGTCTGTATTCACAAAAAGAAAAGGAGTACTTGTGGCACCTTAGAGACTAACAAATTTATTAGAGCATAAGCTTTCGAGCTACTACGATGAAGTGAGCTGTAGCTCACGAAAGCTTATGCTCTAATAAATTTGTTAGTCTCTAAGGTGCCACAAGTACTCCTTTTCTTTTTGCATAATTATCTGGTAGCTGAAGAGATTATCAGATGACCAAACTATTCTGCACAGAGCCATGATATCTTTATGCATAGAATGAATGAAGGCTGCTTCTCTATATTCCCTATACTGTCGCCTGATTTTGTATGTTTGTAATTGCCTGTTTTGGTTATGTACATTATGAAGCATAATTACTGGAGGGTACAGTACATCTTAATATATAAGTGTCGCAGTAGTCAGAGTTCTTGGAGAAGACTGCTTGGGGAGGAGAGGTATAGAAGAGGAAAGAATTGATGAACACATTTTTCATTATGAACAAACTTGATAACAGCCACAGTGCTTTATAGACTGCCTGTGAACAGCTGATTTACATTTCTGTATTGTTGCATGTGTCTTGCCTTGGCTGACTGCCGTAAAGGGTATTGTCCAATTCACTGGTCCCTGGAGTGTGCTTCCTATCTCTTTGTAGTTAGAGGCACCAAATCTTATTTTTTATGTGACATAGCATCTACAATCTGTCAAGACAAAGCTTTTGAATATGGCTTTGCAAATTAGTGTCTTAGACCCAGAATTATGATAAAGTTAGTTTTCTCCCTTGCACTGAAAGTTGCTGTTGCTGCTTCAGGCACCAATTAGAGCTGGCTTACATCTCTTGGTTAAGTTAAAAAATCCTACCCAGCATTTAATTACTGTGCTGATAGAAAAAAAGTTTATGTATAAAAGTACTAACACACGATCTTTGTAAGCTATCAAACATACTTATCAGTTACAATGGGACAGCACAGAGCTGGGAAACAGATCCAGGTTCTGTTCCCATCCATACCACACACTTTGGCTAGGTCATGTTTCCCCCATGTACTTTCTTAGTTATTTACACCTGTGCAAAATGAAACCTTATCAGAGTGGCAATGTTTTACACCTACTTTGCTCACCTGGAAATGGCTACAAGGAGTACTACACAATAACAACAAAACAAAAACAAATGATTCACACAAAAACAGTCCCTCTGTAGCAGTTTCTCTACCTGTAAAAAAGGAATAATACTTACCTCACAGAGGTGTAAGATTTAAAATTTATTTTAATGCTTCAGATTTCCATGTGGAAGGGGCTATATAAATGCATGATTTCCATACTTTACCCAGAGAAAGGATCTCTTACAAAGCCTTCCAGATGGCTTGCCCTTATAGATTTCCCAATATTAATTAAGGATTCATCAGTGAAAGATTAATACAATTAAAAGGAATCACTCTCAAAATTAAGCTCCATATTTGCCTTGCTTTTTATTCTATGTTTAGTTACATATTGTAATATGTAGTTTAGCAGCTCAATAATACTTTGCTAAGAAGTTTAGCCCAACAAGACATAGTAAGACAGTTTGTGTGCATGCATGCACGCACAGGAGAGAAGATGACACGGTGGTGCGGAGACAAAAACAGGGTGAGGAAAATAAAGGCATGTATTTTAAGTTTCCACTAGTCCAAACCATAGGTGAAAGCAGAAGTTGGGGAAAGAACTGGAACTGTTCCAAGACTGTAGTGTAAGAAGATGTGGATTGCAGGGCATAAGTAAAACTCCATTTTATTTCTATAAAGATATTATGAGTCTACACCTGCAGTTAGCACTTGCTAGGTGATAACTCTTGCTTTTGAAATATTTACAGTGTTAATATGGACAAAGACACTCAAGGAGTTTTTGCTCACCATTTTATTCTGAAGTGGAATTCTCCCCTTTATAATTCAAAACTGGCTCCAACACTTTGAAAATAAACATGCTGAAATATTGAACTGATCAAAATCAGGATAAAGAAAGGTTGTGTTTTAAGACTACATATCAGCTCCACATCTGTCATAACATTTCAATACTGCATTGTAGTAATTTTATGAACACTTTATGTGACTTGGTCAGTGAAGAGAAGTTATTGGGGGCAGGGTAGTAGAATGTTTAGGATATACCTATAATGCTTGAATTCAGTGGGGTCTTACTCTGTGCATGGAAGTGGCACAATGGCTTTCCAGATACGAACAGCCAGGCCCATGATGGAAAGACAGTTACATTCTTCCATGATCTAGGCTGAAGTGACACAGTTGTTTTGCCATACTGAGAGGCCAGAGACCAGCTAAAAAGTGTCTTGATCCCTGCAAAAGGGGTTTGAGGAGGGGAGTGAGAATCACCAGGGGCTATTCGCTGACTGTCAGTGAGCTCTGACAGGAAGACAAGGGGACAGGGAGAGGCTCTGTGAAAGAATCTATAGGGAGCTCGTCTTATTAGTAAGGTCTCCATGTGGAAGAAAAGTAGATATCTAGGAAGCAGGCTTCTGTATAGGCTATTTAAGGTTCTCTGAAATGCTTTTGTTCTAATAAATACTTTGCTTTAAGTAGACTGTTTGGTCACTGATTACCACTGTCATTGATACCAGTCAGACCTGCTGAGCTATTCATGATCAGTACTAGGGGTTACAACCCAGGGCCCAGTCTGAGTGGTGGAATCATGTGATTCCACCCAAGAGACAAGTAACAGCTCAAGGCCTGAGACCTAACATGGTGCACTTAGATCAGGAGGGGTCAGAGGTTCAGTTACCCCAGTAAATGTGACAAAGCCCATCTCCATTTATAAAAATAATCAAATGGGTCCTTGCAATTCTTGCATAATTAACAAGTATTTTAAGCAGGGTTTCATCAAAAATTAATTGATGCAATTTTCTTTTAATTTCTTTTCTTTTTTTTTTAAAGGGAAACCCTGTAAAAAAATGCCTCTTTTCAAAATTTCTTAATTCTAATTTCTAAGAAAATGCCAGGCCTCTTAGTCTTTAACTGCCCTTCCCCTTTTGTCTACTGGAAAACAGTTTAAGTGGGGGAGTAACACTTACTTTTAAAAGTATTATTTTTAAAGTGAAACAGTTTCTCTCCAGTGTTAGAGTTGAAAGTTACTTAAAAAAGCAACTTTATTTTGACTGTAACACTGTCTCCCACTTTAACTCTCCTTAAGCTACACAAAGTAACACTGCCCCTCCAACATGAGGGATGTTTTGTCTTCACTTCTTCTTTAAAAAATTCTTTCCCCTTCTTCCCCCCACTCCTCCCAAAAAAGTGTGGAAAGCAACATAGAGGAGAGGGATACAAATTTTTTTTTACTGCCACCTTTTCTAATGGGCGGAGAGGAAGTAAAAAGTGTGGGATTTTCCCCACAAAAATTACAAAAAATAATTTTCATTCAAATTTGTATGAACTTGTTTTAAAATTCATTTTGTTAATTTCTGGCAAGAGGAAGGGACTGATTTTGATTCATCTAGTTACACAAGAGGGCATCAAGTTCTTCAAGACTTCAACGCGTCTCATTTACATGCTACAGCAATACTATTCAGCATTTACATGTTCAAAACATTGTACAAATGAATCTCCGTGACATCCCTGGAAGGTAAAATTTTAGTATGGTATAATTTATGTACAGGATATACAGATAATGGAACAAATAGTGACTGGTTAAGAGACTTAAACAAGCCCATCCAACACACCATTGGCAAACTTGATATTAGAAATCCTAGTGCTTTATGCACTAGCCAGTGTTTCCCAAACTTAAGATGCCGCTTGTTCAAGGAAAGCCCCTGGTGGGCCCGGCCAGTTTGTTTACCTGCCGCATCTGCAGGTTTGGCCGATTGCAGCGCCCAGTGGCTGTGGTTCGCTGCTCCAGTCCAATGGGGGCTGCAAGAAGTGGCACGGGCTGAGAGACGTACCTGCCGCCGCTTCCTGCAACCCCCATTGGACGGGCACAGCAAACCGCGGCCACTGGGAGCCGCGATCAGCCAAACCTGCGGACACGGCAGGTAAACAAACTGGCCCGGCCCGCCAGGGGCTTTCCCTGCACAAGCAGCAGAATAAGTTTGGAAAACACTGCACTAGACCTTCTACTTACTGGATTTGATAAATAAGACTTGATTATTTAAGTATAAGTTGGTAGACACTAAAGAGGTTTATGGATTTGGAATTTTGATCCCTGCTGTTTTTTATGATTCAGAGTTGGGTCAGAACCAAAACCTTGGATAACACACCCCCACAATTTTGGGCTAGATTTGAAATCTGGAGCCAATTTTGAAACTTACATCTTACTCCTCTCTAGTGAAAGTATTTTAATGGTAGTATTTCTGTTCTATAAGGGCATTGTCATGCATGCCTTGTACCAGAAGAGATGGAAGTCATCTTTATATGCTTTATATTTAAGGTGATGCATACATAACTGCATCTCTATTCCTCTAGCACATGGTGAGATATAAATTCTAATGATTTGATGTATTAGGAAATAATGCCACTCCCATGGCTAGGTATCTTCAGTAGAGAGGAAATAAGTACAGGAGAGCTTCCGTTCCAGACTTCTAATTGACTTTTTGAAGTCATAACCCCTTGTATCTATAGCAGTAATGGATGATAGAAGATTGGTGCAAGGACAGTAGAGGGAGAATCCAGTATAGATTTAAGTGAATGATGGAAATACTTTTGCCTTTTAAAGTCTAAATTGAAACTCTTACATTTTTTATTCTGGTAGGCCACTGCCCTTAGTGATATTGTTGAAAGCTGATTAGGTTTATTATCAGGCTAAAATGCTAATCAATTTAAATTGTTACTTAAAAAAACTTGGTAATCTAAATCAGCATGTAGCAGAAGATTTGTATATTACCCTGAGGCTAACTCATTTATTTAGTTAGGGAAGAGATGGCCCTGCTAACTATGATTCACTTTTCTGCTGTTTTAGGTGAACAGCTTTTGTCAAAATCATTGGTGGCACAAGCTGTTCAGTTGGCATGGGCCAAAAAGTTGCTTTCAAACAGTGAATGGCTGCTTCTTTATGTAGAATATAAGAAATCGCTAACAGGTGTGAGGAGGAATAAAATGAATGCATAAGGAGGTGTTTCCATATGCTATTTTGGAAGGACTATGAGGGAATGAATAAATTTTCATGTATAATATTTTCTTTAGAATGTACATATGGCATGTGGATAGTGAATTTTTACGCTCTATTTCCAGAGTTCATTCTTGTGGCATCTGGGTGCTGATGTTTACATACTCTTGTGATTAGATATTGACTAGGCTTTGAATATATTTTTTTAAAATGCTACTTTAGGACTCTTGCAAAGTATCAGCAAAATCCCGGAGACTAAAGCCTACTTCATTCATAAAGTTGCTATAGCATGGAAAAAGGCAAGGCAAGGCTCCACCTACCTGCCAGTGTCTTAACCCTGACCTGGAGGGAATCACCTCTGATTTGAGTGTAATTCTTTCTCCATGATCAGTACTTGGCCTGTCTGCTGGGATGCCTGCAAAGTAACAATTATAGCAGTGTTTTTATACTCACTGCTAATTGGTGGGGCTGTCCATAAGAAAAAAAAATGATTGAAAATTGAGGTTTCCAAATTTTTGTTCTACTGCAGAAAAACCAAGAGGGGGAGGGGGAGGTCAGTTTGAGGCTCCACCAATAGCCGATTTGTGATGGCACTCCCCTCAAATGTAGGTGACCCAAATTTAGGTCCTTGCTCCAGCCAAACTGAACCCTTTTGGGGGTTCTAGAGACTGTTTTGCTGTTTAGGCCTTGGGAGAAATTTCGAAAACAGCCTAAGTCCCATTTTCAAAATGACACAAACCTAAGTCAATGGGTCTTTCAAGCCTAAGTGACTCTTGAAAGTGGGAATTAGGTAGTTTTGGAAATTTTACCTTTCAACTACATGAGAAAGTTGCACTAGTTTAACATGTTTTTAAAACAGATTTAAAGTGATGCAAACACTTCTAGACACTTACTTTGATTTTAAAGAGCAGTCTATTGCCGTTTAGCTTTATTGAGGAATCTTTTTTAAAGCTAAATGAAAATAAGCCTGGTTTAAATGGAAATAAGTGTCCTACCAGACTTTGGCACAGGTTTATCTGAAACAGTTTTAAAACAGCTTTAGTTGAATTGGTGCAACTTTGTGTAAACAAGGCATTAGTGGCATTACAAGTGTGCATCACTTTGTTCACACACAAGAGCAAATTCTGTTCTCCTTTACACTAGTGTAAATCTTAAGTAGCTCTCTCTGGTCAAAGGAATTACACTAGTGTAAGGCTGGAGACATTAAGAGCAAAAAGGTATCCAATGATATCCGATAGCACTTTACACTAAAAGAAAAGCCTCCAACACACATTAAAATCTTAGACTTAAGAGAACAGTCAGCACCACCGCCCCTCCTCCTGCCCAATTTCTCAATGGCACATGTTGCACTTTCATATCTCAACTTTCTTTTAAAAGGGAAGCCAAAAGCTCCTCCAAGGCACCCTGTGCCCTCTGTATTCCTCATCCTGGGTATAACAATGGACAGGTTTGGCTGCTACTGCAGGCTTACTAGAGGAAAAACCAGTGTGTGAAGAGGTGAGTAAGTTGATGTTTATTTGTGAGAGGATCCATTCAAGTGATGTTTATCAGTGTAACACATTTCTTACTAACTTTTTTGCTCATATCTTTGTCTCAGGTTGTTTGTTCAATAACTGTACAACAATCATCGCTGGATGTCAGGCTGCTAGCTGGTCACCTAGCTATCAAAGAAATACACATCTCAATACATATCAGACCAAAAGGATGTGATTAAGTCTGGGGGACTGTGAACACTATTACTCTGTACCCCCTGGAAGTAGACTAACATTATATAATACATAAATGGCTTCACTGGGTTATGTAAAAAGGAATTCAGCATTAATTTCACCTGTGTGGAAAATTTTAATACAAGGAACACCCACCTTCCTAGTTCTGAAGTACAGCAGCATTGTCACACTTGTAAAAACTGAAATGCAGGTATATTGCTGATTGTAGTTGCAAGTGTGTATGTTCTGCTATTTCTAAGTCCTACTTCAAATAAGAAAAATTTAGAGTAGTGTTCTAAAAAACAAGTGCAGAGCATTCTTGTGGAGGGGACTATGGGAATAAATAGCAATACTGCTATATTTTCAGTAGCATTCTACAAGAAGAGAGATATCAAGGGAAATGTGTATAATTGATTGGGGTGGGGGGTTTGGATTCTGGCATTCATCCTTGTTTTATATTATCTGAAAAATAATAAATAACCAAAAATGGTGGCATCAAAACAAAATTGGATGTCCACATTTTACTTTAACTCTTCAAAGATATTAAATTAAGCCTGCTGCAAGTCTCCCTTCTTCCACGAAGCTCTTCAAAAATAAACTGCGCTAGATTCATATGCCACTGTAGTCTCACTCCGGTACCCTCACTCCCCTGCTTGCATCTACTATTTTTTTCTTTGTAAGATTGTAAGCTCTTTGGGGCATAGGTTCAACCATGAAAAGACTTGGTGGAGCCAGGAGTGAGAATTCACAAGGACCCCAGCAGTGTGGAGAGAAACATTAACAGCCTGTTATTTTAGGGGGTAGATGGGGATTTAAAAGGCAAACTTGGCCATTATTCTACCTCGCCCAACTGTGTTGCATGTTTTGCAAGGCATGTCTGTTGGAGCAGGATACTGTAAAGTGCTCCATGAAAGGGAACTCATTTACTTCAGTGAGATTTCCTCACCTGGTGTCCACAGAAACATATCCCTCGGTGTGTTTGTACAAAACATGGTTAGGGTCTCTCTACGCTGGAGAGTTATTTCTATCTCAAGTAGATATACCTGTACTAGCTCTAATCAAACTAGCACTCTCAAAATGGAAGTGTAGTGGCCACAGCATGAATGGCAGGAGGAGCTGGCAGCCCACGTACATGCCTAGGATCTCAGATGGAATCTTAATCAGGGTGGTTAGCCCTTCCCACTGCATTTTAGACCAATACAATTCATTTACAAAAGTACAGTAGCGGAGGACCAAAGAGAGAGGACCAAATCCTGCAGACAATTTTTTGAAACTAAAACCACAGCAAACAATAGCACCAGATCATCATCATAAAATACAACAGAACCAAGGTTAGGCATAACAAATGATAAAGTCAGGCACAGAAGCAGACAAACAGATTGAGGAGCATAACTTTGATTTGGCCTTTGGCTGCAGATTGATGCCATTTCATGGAGAATTAAAGGCAAATGAATTTTTGTTGTCTTTGTATTTTTTCTTTTGTGCTGATTTTATGGCATAAGGAGTGCAGATGAATAAACTGCACTTGCATGACTCACTTATGGAGCCTGAAAATGTCCAATAATATACCTATAAAAGGAAGCAACAGAAATTATCTATCTTGATTTGATAAACGGCTTCAAATAGTACTTATCAGTCAGTTTGCAAAGGCCTTTCCTACACAGCATTTGTCATCTCATCTTACTTCATGCATTTCAACTATGCTGCCTTTAGTTTAGGGGCATCAGAGAAGGGGCGCTCACATTCTGCAGTGGTCTGGAAAAGAGACTAACCTAGACAGGTGAGGGAAAACTGTTCTACATGACTAAAATGTTAGTCTTTGTCAAAAGCATGTACTTGAAAGGACTTTTATTTTAAAAAAAAGTGAATTCTGGAGCTATACTTGAGTTTTCTTTTAACTTTATTAATCATCTTTCAGTGCTGTAGTCCTATAATTTAGCTCTCTGTCACCCAGTAATTGAACACACCAAAACACCACTTAGCCTTTCATACTGGGTTCTTCCACACTTGCATTGTAGGTGTATATTTATGTAACAGCATGGCCTCCTACTACAGAGAACTAGCTGCATTATCAGATTCTTTGATAAGCATTATACATGATTTGAAAGAGCACAGAGGAGGAACTGATGTAGACTCACCTACAGCGTGAATTTTCTACCAGTGCTTTGAAAAGTGCCATGGTGGTAAATTCCACTTTTACATTTCCTGTTTTGCTGGCATAGGCAATTTCAGTTTTTATCTGAGCATCTCACTGGAAATGTCCTGACATATCTAAGTTGACAACCATTTAGTTACGGGGGCGGGGGGAACTTAGTAGATCATATTACTTGTAAGTAAAACTGGAGGAAGTGTGGGGGGGGAATATGAACTTTCTGTCAAGTTAGAAATCACATTTCTATTTGACATATTTCATTTATTTTTTTTCTTTTTGACTCTTGATGATAAAAAGATTTCAGGTCCATAACAGGTATGTATTGTCATTAAATACATTGTGTTTCAAGAGAGGAAAGTGGAAGCAGTGTATCAGCCATTTAAACAAAGGCCAATAAAATAAATTATAGAATTGACAGCAGAAGCAGCACCAAACTGTTGCATGTTATTTTAGTTCTTAAAACCTGACATGCATTAACAATTTCTCCTCAAAACATCTCCCATGAGATGGTGATAATACTACTTCCCTATCTGACAAATGGGGAACAGGGACACAGTAAATTGTCAAAAGTTATGCTGAAATCTGTGGCACAGCTGGGGAAAAGAACCCAGATATCCTGAGTCTATTGCCTTACCCATATGAACATCTTCTCTGGTGATTAAAGCACAGCCCCTCCAATTACTGTGTGCAGGTGACTGTCAAAGGCAGTTACAAAAAGAATAACTTTTAGAAATATTCCTTATAGCACTGACAGATTATAATAAAGATTGGACAAAACCACAAGGACAATGCACACATACCTCTGCCACAAAATATTAATTTATTTGAGACATAACTGTGGTAAAGTGGACACCAGTAAGTTCAATAAATGCACTTAGTAAGTATGACATTTTAAGTGAACATCAGACAACACCAAGTGGATTCAAGATGTTTCCCTAAACTCCAGCCCAGAATCCTGGCACTAATGCAGTTAAGTGAGATGAGTATGTTACACCCTCTAGTTAGGGCAGTACAAAAATCCATGGCACAGAGTAATTTAAATAAGCCATGCAAGGAGCTATCCACAAGCTTCATAATAGGGACTGCACAGAACTGGAAAGGAAATTTTAAAATAACCTAAGCATGTTCTAATCATGATGGCCTAGCTCCTCCCAAGCCCACAAACAGCTTCCACCCTCTCCTAGAGAGAATGAAGGGCCTAAATGCCCTCCCCCCCTGCCCCCATTTTTAGTGACTCATCCAATTAGAGTACAGAAACAATACCATAGGAGAGAGTAACAAATAGCAAAATCTGTTCCAAAGCAACTTTTAGGATGAAATTGTTGAATTACTTTGAACCTGTTACAAGTGTACAGATTCTTAAGAGCCAATCTATTTGCAAACAAAAAAAGGCTGAAATTCAGCAATGTAACAAATTCTTCAACCAGCACTATGGATAGCAAAGCCTTCGGTATACACAGGCCCTGATGTCATTTAAAAACATACACACACACACACACACACACCCTTTGAGTCCCTCTCAGTTTACAGCGGAAGCAGTGCAGAGGGGATTTGAAAAGCTACCTACCTCCTCTTAAACTACTCCAAGAATATATTTTGGATTTTTGTTTCTTCATACGAATTTTAGTGATAATGAAAAGTGCTCGATTGAACTCCCTGAAAACTCAAGTCCCCTGGTATGCACATAGTAAAGGCTGCACAAGAATCTCCATTACCACTTGCTAATAATGTGCCTTTACCTGCTAGAGAGAACGCCTCAAGGGGAAAAGGTTCTTGCAAATATAAATCCTGGAACTGCTGAAACTGCCAACAAGGATGCCAGTTTGTTGAACTGAGACCACCAATTCATTTTACATAGATCAGACACACCACAGATGTGAGTTGCTCTTGGTAACCACTAGTCAGAGCTGACTCAGATCAGTAACCTAGAAGTGAGAGGCTCTATCGCTTATTACCAATTCCCTGACCCATTCAGTCCCCCATGAATATCATTTGTGGATGCAGAATGCAGCACTGAAATAAATCCAATAGCCACAGCTGAGATTAGAGAACTACATCATCCTCTTCTCAGGCTCTGGTCTGAAGGATAGCACTTGCACCATCAATATATCCAGCTTCTTTTACAGTTTAATCAAAACTGTAACAAGGATGAAAAGGAGCTGTGACAGAAGAAATAGAAAGGTCACTATCATCCAAGACCTTTTCCAGATTTCCTGTTAAATTAAATAGGGTACATTTTTCAATTTAGTAGTTGTTAATGCAGTAGTAAAAGAAACAATGAGGTATGTTAGCCCTGACTATGGCCTAGTCTATCAAAATAGAAAATGGAGCAGCACTGTACTGGGGCAAACATTTATTTTAAAGTGACTTTGCTCCAAGCCTTATCATCGATATTTGCTTTCCCTGCTGGTGTTACCACGAAATTTAAGCATAAGTAAGTGCCAGCATTTTCAACCTCACAATTGTTTCTTTAGAAGCCAGCTGTGATGTCACTAGCAATTTATGGAATTCCTGAATATAGCAGGCAAGAGGAGAAAGCTGATACATAGGAGCTTTGCCCCTTGTTAACATACGTCTCTTGATAATCAGAACTGAGGAGAAAAATATATGCCAGTTTAAGGTTTTGGTGAAATATAGCATCAGTATTTCCATTACTGCAGTTTTGTTAGGACACACCAAAAGTTCCTCTGGCCAACAGTTCTTCACAAAAATATTAGTTATTTTCCTTTAACTAACATGGGCTAAATTACCAAATTACAGTAAATGTATCATGTGCTTAAATTCTCCCACCCCTGCTGATCAGCAGGCCCTCTATAAGCTTGCTAGACAGAATTTTGGGCCCAGATTTTTAAAGAAAAAATTTAAAATTTTTTTTTTAAATTTATGCTCCTAGCTCTGTACAGTCTGGGCTGACAGTCTGGAAATACCAGTGTCCTAGGTGTCAAAAATGAAGAACTACAGGAAAGGAAGGTAATGAGTTAAAGATTTTCTACTGTGAGGCCTTCTAAGATTTCTAGCAGTACTGAACTAGGTGAGGTTACATGTGGCAGTAATGGAACAAGGAGTTTTTATGCTGGCTGTAAAGTCTTAGAAATAAGAGACATTTTGGAAATACTCTGTGGTGGTTGTCTGGAAAAGTTGAGAAAAGTTAAAAATAGACAAACAATAGAGATGGCAGAATAAGGCATATCATTCGTATATTTAAGGTCTACACTAACATTTTCACAGATTTAATGTATAAAAGGTAAGAGGTTTACATCCAAAGCAACTAGATAGTTTACTGCCCCAAGAAACAAACTTTTCTTACCTTTACTCCCTCCTCCTACAAGAAATCCTACATTCCTCCTGCAATGTGTTACTTTTGCTACAGACTCCATGGGACAAATTGATCCCAAGCACAACTCCATCAGCTTTGACATCCTTACCCCAGGCATCAGTTTGGGTCATTATGTAACTACAGATGACAACATTGCCAAAGTTGAGTGCCTTTATTCGGGTATCTGAAGATCAGGTCACCCTTCAAAGGTAAAGCGCATCCATTGGAATTGATGAAATTACATCAGGGATGAATTTGGCCCATGTTGTGAAAATATCATGTTTTGTTCTCTTTTAGACTGTTAAGTAGAGGCATAACTTAAACAGTTCCATTTGCTGTTCCTAGAATGGAAATTAAGCTACTTTTTTGCCTTACTAATAGTTCATGTAGGAAAAGGAAATCAATTGTGTGGAAAGTAAAGTACCTTTACAAAAAAGTTTAACCAACTTATTCTATTGTTTCAGTCTTCCCATTCAGACAATGCTCATTTAAATGCAATTGTGATACAGTATGTATTATAGCTTGTCTCATTACTAAGAAGAGCATCTATGAAAGATAAGAACAGCTATACTGGGTCAGACCAAAAGTCCATCTAGCTCTGTTTCCTGTCTTCCAACAGTGGCTAATGCCAGATACTTCAGAGGGAATGAATAGAACAGGTAATCATTGGGTGATTCATCCACTCCTAACTTCTGGCAAATAGAGGCTAGTGACTCTCAGAGCATGTGGTTGCATCCCTGACCATCTTGACTAATAGCCAGTAATGGACCTATCTTCCAGGAACGTACCTAGTTCTTTTTTTGAACCCTGCTATAGTTCTGGCCTTCACAACATCCCCTGGCAAGGACTTCCACAGCTTGACTGTGTAGTGTGTAAAGTAGTACTTCCTTTTGTTAGTTTTAAATCTGTTGCCTGTTAATTCCATTGGGTGACCCTTGGTTCTTATGTTAGGTGAAGGAGTATATAACACTTCCTTCTCTACACCAGTCAAGATTTTATAGACCTCTATCATATCCCCTCTTAGTCGTCTCCTTTCCAAGCTGAAAAGTTCCAGTCTTTTTAATATATCCTCATATGGAAAGGTGTTCCATACCCCTAATTATTTTTGTTGCCCTTTGCTGTACCTTTTCAAATTCTAATATATCTTTAAGACAGGTAGACCAGAACCCCACACAGTATGGGCATGGATTTGTATAGAGGAATTATGATATTTTCGCAACCCCTTTCTTCATAATGCCCAACATTCTTTTCACTTTTTTGACTGCCACTGCACATTGAGTGGATGTTTTCAGAGAACTATCCACAGTGACAATACCCACCTGCTGAAGTGAAGAAACAGATTGACAGAGCCAGAAGAGTACCCAGAAGTCACCTACTACAGGACAGGCCCAACAAAGAAAACAACAGAACGCCACTAGCCATCACCTTCAGCCCCCAACTAAAACCTCTCCAACGCATCATCAAGGATCTACAACCTATCCTGAAGGACGAGCCATCACTCTCACAGATCTTGGGAGACAGACCAGTCCTTGCTTACAGACAGCCCCCCAATCTGAAGCAAATACTCACCAGCAACCACACACCACACAACAGAACCACTAACCCAGGAACCTATCCTTGCAACAAAGCCCGTTGCCAACTCTGTCCACATATCTATTCAGGGGATACCATCATAGGGCCTAATCACATCAGCCACACTATCAGAGGCTCGTTCACCTGCGCATCTACCAATGTGATATATGCCATCATGTGCCAGCAATGCCCCTCTGCCATGTACATTGGCCAAACTGGACAGTCTCTACGTAAAAGAATGAATGGACATAAATCAGACGTAAAGAATTATAACATTCAAAAACCAGTTGGAGAACACTTCAATCTCTCTGGTCACTCGATCACAGATCTTAGAGTGGCTATACTTCAACAAAAAAGCTTCAAAAACAGACTCCAACGAGAGACTGCTGAATTGGAATTAATTTGCAAACTGGATACAATTAACTTAGGCTTGAATAGAGACTGGGAATGGATGAGTCATTACACAAAGTAAAACTATTTCCCCATGGTATTTCTCCCTCCCACCCCACCCCCCACTGTTCCTCTGATATTCTTGTTAACTGCTGGAATTAGCCTACCTTGCTTGTCACCATGAAAGGTTTTCCTCCTTTCCCCCCCCTGCTGCTGGTGATGGCTTATCTTAAGTGATCACTCTCCTTACAGTGTGTATGATAAACCCATTGTTTCATGTTCTCTGTGTGTGTGTATATAAATCTCTCCTCTGTTTTTTCCACCAAATGCATCCGATGAAGTGAGCTGTAGCTCACGAAAGCTTATGCTCTAATAAATTTGTTAGTCTCTAAGGTGCCACCGGTACTCCTTTTCTTTTTGCAAATACAGACTAACACGGCTGCTACTCTGAAATCTCTCTTGAGTGGTAACCACTAATTTAAACCTCATCATTTTGTATAGTTGGGATGGTTTTTCAATGTGCATTACTTTGCTTTTATATATATATTGAATTTTATCTGCCACCTTGTTGCCCAATCACCCAGTTTTGTGAGATCCCTTTGTAACTCTTCGCAGTCAGCTTGGAACGTAACTATTTTGAGTAATGTTGTATCATCTGCAAATTTTGCCAACTCACTGTTTACTCCTTTTTCCAGATCATTTATGAGTATGTTGAATAGGACTAGTCCCAGTACAGACCCCACGGGACACCACTATTTATCTCTCTCCATTGTGAAAACTGACCATTTATTCCTACCCGTTTTTGTCTTTTAGCCAGTTACTGATCCATGAGAGGACCTTCCCTCTTATCCCACGACAGCTAATGAAGCTCCCAAATTAGAAAGCCCTCCATGTGTGAACTCTTACCAACTTCGAGTCACAGTGTCTTCATCTCCATGTCCTTGTCTGTGCCACCTATTGCCCCTGAAACACATTATCTTTACACCAAACAGCAACCATGCTTTAATTCAAATACCTTCTAAAACCCAATACATTTCACAAACCCTAGCAAATATATTTAAGCAATGCTAGGTTTAAAATTATCTGCACCACTGAACTTTCACCTGGTACTCCAGGGGTCTATTTGATTCAGGAATAGCCTGGTACTGCAATTTACTGTGGAGAATAGTTCTAATACCTGTGACTGGTCCCTCTGAAGTCAGGTTGAACTGGGACTTCAATGGCAGTCCAAAAGGTGATGAGCACTTCACGTGATTTGGCCTTAGACTCGTGACCCTGGTAAAGATCTGAGAAGCTTCATTTTAAAAAAAAATCTTTTAAAAATAAGGAAAATTTAAACTGGCTTCTGTGTTAAATGCCTTTAAACATACCTCATTCCTCTTCCATTGTTCATGCATGCCTGTAGTCCAATCGTTGAGCTGACAATGATCATGGTACTGCTCACCTTGTCAGAAAACAAACATTGATATGTGAAAAAAAGCTGAGAAGTGCTGTATATTTTTTTTCATTTCAGGAAATAAAATGCTGTGTTACATTGGAAGGGTTTCCATCACAAAATGAGAGAAACAAAAAACTACAGTCTTTCAATAGTTACAGGTTTCAGAGTGGCAGCTTTGTTAGTCTGTATCTGCAAAAAAGAACAGGAGTACTTGTGGCACCTTAGAGACTAACAAATTTATTAGAGAATAATCTTTCGTGGGCCACAGCCCACTTCATCGGATGCATAGAATGGAACATATAGTAAGAAGATAGATACGCACACACACACACACACACAGAAGGTGGAAGTTGCCATATAAACTGTAAGAGGCTAATTAATTAATCCTGTATTGTGCAAAGCATCCTCAATTCCCAAATAGTCATTAAAGTTAAATGCCTCCCATTGACTTCAGTAGGAATTGGATTGGATCAGACCCTTCACATTAAGGATAATCATTACATTGCAGGAAGCACTCTGGGCCTTGTAGGACTGAATCCTTCATTGCTACAACTATTGAATAGGAGGTCAATAAGAAGGTGAGGGCAATCAACATCATACAGAGATGTGCTCTAATTGAATTGATATTGATGAGGTTGATAGAACAATCCAAAAACCTTCATTTACAGAGTCAGAGGTGTATTTTTTTTTACATTACACTTGTTCATATCCTAAATTTCATTTCTGTCTCATTTGCATCAAGCCTGGTTCAGCCTGTTTTGTGAAGCTCTCTAAATATTGCTAGTTTCTCCATAATAAACTTCTGGAATTCTTCTGTATATTCCAGATTATCTCAGTTAGTTTATGAATAGCAGAGGGGAAAATGCAAACCATCTCCTGCATTAGTAACCAAATAGAACCCATTGCTCGCTTATTTGTCACTGAAGAGGGAGCTAAATATATGGTAAGGCTAAAAGTTGTCAGAACTAGAGTATTTGGTCTCTAAACAATGTTTAAAGCTTGAAAATGCTTGTACAACTCAGACATGAATGTGGCAATACATATAATTATAAAAACTTTTTAGCAAACTTAGAGTAAGTGAATTTTAGTGCAAATCAAGAGTGCCATACTGCGACTTTACATCAGGATAGTGAGATCTATTAACCACAGAACAGTTATTGCATGGGGAGCAACCAAGCTTCCCCCCTGCAAATTTGACTCTTACCTTACCTGGAGAGAGTGCCTCCCACAGTAGCTGAGGAGAGACTTCGGTCATCCTGATGATTCCATCGTGGACCTCTCTGCTGATACGGTCAAAACATCAATGCATTTTACCTGGGTCAGAGTCAGAAGGCAGTGACTTTATGGGGACTAGACCTGGTTGAAATGTTTTGATAAAGTTGAGGGCTGTACTGAATGCTCTCTTGCTCAAGATGAGACAAGTACTGGAGAAGGCCCCAGCAGCCAATACCACCACAGCTATTTTTAATCTTGTAGTTCCCAACACTTTCCAAAAGCCTCCTGAATCATCCTGCTCCACCAAAACCCTGCAGATTCTTGCCCCAGTTCCCTCATCACAGGGGGATGCTGCTGGTTCCACTCCAGACTCTTGGCCTCTGGCTCTTCCTAGGCAGCTGACTTTCCTGTACTCTTCTGTAGAAAGAGCTACACCAGGTATTTCCTGCTCTCTCCCAGACAGTCTCCTAAACTTGGTCTTGAAAGAATCCCTGGTACCACACTGCCTCAATACCATGGCTCAGGCTGTAGGCAACTCAGTTCTGTACACCTTAACACTGTTTCTCCTAATACCATGCTTTTCTCAGAGTAATCCAGACATTCTGACTCAGTGCTTCCCCTCCTCTTCCACTGTTACAATCAAACTATCCCCTGCTGCAGTCAAACTAGGCCTCCTCCTGAACAGGAGAAAAAGAGCAGCAGCAGATTCACACTCAGCTTACCCATTACTGCTCAGCTGTGTAGCAACCTCCATGGAACATGGAGGAACACAAGCTGCAGAAAGGAAGAGTTTAGAGAAGGAACCAGGAAGACACACTGTGTGCACATGGCTGGGAATGCTACACTACAGCTGGAACAGCTCTGTAAATATTTCTTGAATAGAGGAACCAGTTTAATTTTACAGATAAAGCCCTAGAGTTATTACTCAGTATACAGTACATTAAACAAGCCAGTTGACTACCACGGGGCTATATCCCATAACATGTGCCTGGCCATGCCTACACTTATAGGACCAGCTCTCTATTCCACGTCCTCATAACATTTTCCAGCATATGCCTATTAAACTGGACATGCCTCTAATCTTTAAAATATATATAATTTTTCAAACTGACCATATGTCAACAAACTCCATGACCCCACCAAAACTGAAGCCTCGCTCTCAACTCACCCTCCTAAAAAACCATAAGCATAGTAAGGGGTGGAAAGACTCATATGCTATGTAAGTGAGTATTGGAGTGTGTTTTATCAAGGGTCGCTCCCTCCAGAAGTGGCACCATTATACAAGGCACTGGTGAGACCTCACCTGGAATACTGTGTGCAGTTCTGGTCTCCCATGTTTAAGAAGGATGAATTCAAACTGGAACAGGTACAGAGAAGGGCTACTTACGATGATCCGAGGAATGGAAAATTTGTCTTATGAAAGGAGACTCAAGGAGCTTGGCTTGTTTAGCCTAACTAAAAGAAGGTTGAGGGGAGATATGATTGCTCTCTATAAATATATCAGAGGATAAATACCGGAGAGGGAGAGGAATTATTTAAGCTCAGTACCAATGTGGACACAAGAACAGATGGATATAAACTGGTCATTGGGAAGTTTATACTTGAAATGAGATGAAGGTTTCTAACCATCAGAGTGAAGTTTTGGAATAGCCTTCCAAGGGAAGCAGTGGGGGCAAAAGATCTATCTGGCTTTAAGATTAAACTCGACAAGTTTATGGAGGAGATGGTATGATGGGATAACATAATTTTGGTAATTAATTGATCTTTAAATATTCATGGTAAATAGGCCTAATGTCCTGTGATGGGATGTTAGATGGGGTGGGATCTGAGTACCCAGGAAAGAATTTAGTGTAGTATCTGGCTGGTGAATCTTGCCCATATGCTCAGGGTTTAGCTGATCACCATATTTGGGGTCGGGAAGGAATTTTCCTCCAGGGCAACTGGAAGAGGCCCTGGAGGTTTTTCGCCTTCCTCTGTAGCATGCAGCACGGGTCACTTGCTGGAGGATTCTCTGCTCCTTGAAGTCTTTAACCCACAATTTGAGGACTTCAATAGCTCAGACATCGGTGAGAAGTTTTTCTCAAGAGTGGGTGGGTGAGATTCTGTGGCCTGCGTTGTGCAGGGGGTCAGACTAGATGATCATAATGGTCCCTTCTGACCTTAGTATCTATGAATCTATGATTTTTTAAAAAAAATACTCATTACTGCACCTCTACCACTTATTATACCTGAATGTTGAAACTGCATGTTATTTTTAGTGTTGCTTAGTGACACTTTTTAGACACATTCAGAACATCCCATCAAGGGCAGTATGTAAGAAAATTGGTTCCTAAGCTTTTTGGCTTACTTTGTGTTCTGAAGCCTCTTTCTGCTTGAGTTTGCAGAAAGTCAGGCTTTTTCACAGGTTCTCCTTGAATATTTTTTCAGGGAAACTTGACGGTGACGTTAAGTCCTTACAAAATAGATGTAATTTATTTGAGTCAAAACTAGGTTTGGTTTCTTCTAAAATCTTGAAGAGAATTGTTTTTTTAAAAAAATGAAAGTTTTTGACCAATATGGAGTTACAATCAGAAGTTACAGTACAAAATCCCTAACTGGAGGTGGTATTGCTCAAAAGTGGTAACAAATGTTAAAGAAGGAAATGATTTTCCAGAAAATCAAGTCCGACATTGGAATTCTGAGAACCCCTAGTGGTTGAGCTAGATTTAAGTTTTGTGATAAGATTCCTTTTATTAGTAAATCCCTTAGCTGAATATGAACTCACTTCAGAATGTAGATTTTCATATTCCACTTAAATTCTGTTCCAGTTGCCCAACAGCCACAGCCGTTATAGGCA
Organism: Dermochelys coriacea; assembly: GCF_009764565.3. Lineage (NCBI taxonomy): Eukaryota > Metazoa > Chordata > Testudines > Dermochelyidae > Dermochelys > Dermochelys coriacea. The sequence continues at coordinate 282,680,818 of NC_050068.2, forward strand.
AATGTGAGCTAGGAACCTTTGACTCTTCAGGACCCACCTGTCTCATCCCCCTCTGCCTGTTCGCATCCCCACCTCACCTTCCCAAAACACTTTCAAAATTGCATCTACGCTTGCCAGGGAATCTGCTTCTGTCTCATGCTAAAGCCCCAGCTATCAACATCTACTTATTTTTCCTCTTTCCCCTCCCCTGACCAAACCCTGATCCCTTGCTGAAAATGGCCTTCAGCAACATGGCACAACTGCAACATCTACCTTACCCCACCTCTCTTCCCCTCCCATAGCATATTCGGATAGTGAAAACACTCAGTCATGCAAAAAGTCAACCATGTATTGAGACAGTGATTACCTGAAGAGAAGTGAAGTTAGTATTCTCAGTTTACATGAGGTACACATGGTCACTGCATGACTGTAAAGGTATTTGCCTCCCTGCTGAGGCATTTGTATAGGAAAAGAAATTTATCTGAGGGATAGCAAAGCCTTACAGCTCTTAATAACTCTGCATAGGTGTACATAGCAAAAGTAAAACAGTTAATGCTTCAGACAATCAGTGCAAAACTATCTATTTTTCTCTGCACTTTCAGTCTGTTTGCAGAGGAGATTAATGCAAAATCTAAGACTGAGAAATTTACTTGAATTTCATTTGGTCATTATATGGAATAGCTGAACAGTTATTGTTTTTGATAGAGTTGCGGTTCCCTTCCACACAGGCAGCACTTCTGGGGGAGGTGCGGGGGGGGGGAGAACGGGAAGGTGACCAACTTCAAAGTATCTCACTGGCCTAACCTTTGCCATTTTTGAATAAGTGCATTCTTTGCCACCTAGTCACCCACCTCAGTGGAACGTCATCAAGGATTAGGACCGTCTAAAGGGGATGCAAAGGGGATTACTATTCAGTTCACTCCCAGATGCTCCCTGCTAACCCCTCTGACACAATATATGCTGGAAGCAATACACGCGCACATTACTTCTGCTGCTAATGGGCACACAGACAATGCAGTGCCCTCAGCCAGGAGACAGACATGTTCTGCATCCTCTGGACAATACATGGTACTGGGAACACCAGCATATGTTCCACACTGTGCCCCTGCAGCTGAGCTCCCACATGCTATTCCCGCCCCAGCTCAGGGCAGCAGAAACAATTGCACCTGCGAGGCCAGCTCTTTCAAGCCATCTAACACCCCTGATAACTGGGAACACCAGAAGGCCCAAGAACAAGGAGAGACCGAGACAAGAAGAGACAGAGACACAAGACTCATCTGTGTGCTGAAGCCCTTTGCTACACTGTGTTAATTTAAAGCTTTCTTTCATTGTTGTTTAATGAAAAATTTATTTCTGGGTATACAATAAATTGTTTAATAAAAATGATTCATTCATAAAGAGTCAGCAATGCATTTTACACAGAATCTGTACATTTTACAAACGTATAAAGGCTCAGACACAAGGGAAATAAAGAGTACCACAATTTGCCTCTTCTACAATCAATTTATAATAATTTAAAAAAAAAAAAGGAGAGAGAGAGAGACCATACTGCTCACAAGCCCTCTGCTCCCCAGCAGGATAACAGGTGGAAGTACCACAGAATATTTTTATGCCTCAGAGTCAAAGATATGAGCAATCGGCATCCCCCACAGTTCTGCCCCGGCCATTTCTGTTTTCTAGTGGATGCCTTGCTGGCTGCTCAAACTGCTGAGCAAGTCTTCATGTCTCAGCCTCACCCCCATTGTTAATGATTTCTCCTTTACTCACAAATATTGGGCAAAATACAATATGCAGCTATAGCCTTAGGCAAGTCCCCCCCCCCCAAGTAACTTCCAACCTATTCCACAGACAGCACCATCTTCATTTCAGATGGCCAAATGCGCCCGGTCATTCTACAGCTACTGAGGTGGTAGTTACACAATTCCTTTCTTCTGTGCAAGTGGCCTGTGAATGGCTTCCTTAACCAGGGAAGCAAAGGACAAGCTGGGTCTCACAGGCTAACTGGAGTGGTCTCTGCATGAATTTCCATAGTGATCCTGGTGGCAAACTGCCCTTTATTCATTAAGATAAATAGAGCTGAGTTCCAAAAGATCCTAGCATTATGGACCTTTCCAGATCACCCTACATTTATGTTTGTAAACCTGCCATGGTGGTCAGCCAGCCCTTGGAGCACTGTGAGGAAATATTCCTTTCTATTTATAAACTCTGAGCTGTGGAATAGGGGCAAATGATAGGCACATGGTTTCCATCAGTTGCCCCATACAGTTAGGGAACCCCATGCACATAAAGCCATCAATAGTCTCAGAGATTTACCACATCACATGCCTGAATGATAATGGGCCCAACTGTCAAGCTCCTTCGGCCAAATTTGTTGGCTGGGGACCAGGAACATTCTGAGGAGGCCAGTTTCCATATGGCAATAGCAATCTGCTTCTCAATGGGTATGGCACACTAATGGTGGAGGTAGTTCAGCGCAGCTCTTTAAAAAAGGACTGCCTTTATCATCCTGAAATTCTCTCACAACTGCTGGTCATCCCAGGTCCACAGAATAATCCTTTCCTACCTGTTGACACTGGTTTCCCAAGCCCAGAAATGGTGCTGCACCATGTAAAGCTGTTCTGGGAAGAACTGCAATAGCAGCTGGTTTTCAGTGGCCTTATCAGAAGCTGCTGCTGGCTGGAGGAGCCTAAGCCATAGTTTTGTCTCACTTTTCTAACACCAATACACAAGGCTATTTGAAGCAGGAGTTTTTTATCTGTACCATGAAGGGCCTAGAACCACAAATGCTTTGGAAATAGAGAGCATCTAATTAGTGACAGGATACAGACTCTAGGTGAAACTACTGGATTCATAGTCCCTGTAATGGTCCTAAAGCAACAGGACAAACAAACAAACATTTCTCAAGACAATTCAGTCTGAACAATGTTCCCCTTATACATAAACACTCAGCCTGATGGGGCAGGGTCACAACCTGGGGGGAGGTTTCAAGGGGTCACAAACACTCCTTTTTTGTGGCTAGAAATAAAAATTATTCATTCATAAAGAGTCAATGCATTTTACACAGAATTTGTACATTTTACAAAAGTGGCCCCGAAGCTTTTTTCTTCTGTAGCATGGGATCATGCTATGGAAAAGGTGGAGAATTACTACCCTAACATTAATAGGGGGCTCTTAGGAAACTCCACAACATTGACCTTATGCATAGCCCAATATTGCTAATCCCACACATTTTAAAAATCAAGAATCAGACCTTCAAAAGTCCTGAATTTGGCTTAAAAATATGTGGCTTCTGTTTCTTTTTATTTGCCTTCTGGTGTTGGCACTTTAGATTCATGATTTCAGGGAAAAGCCTGAAACAATGAAGGCTAGAAATGTACTTTAAAAAAAAAAATCTGAAAGCAGACACTCTCAGTCACATGACTACAGAAAATGGGTCTTTAAAGAAAAAGACCAAATATTAATGAGACTCCCAAACAAATTTGCTGGAGATGGCAACATTGGAGCCACCTCCTGGAGCAACCTAATGTCCAAGAATGGTAGAGCACACGTATGCCTCTCTCCAAAGGGGCTCTATGATCCCACCTTAGGGCCAGCCAGCCCAGGATCCTTGTGTTTATTTCCTCCTTCCATCACAGCAACAGGGATGCTGCATCTTTTCCTGCTCCAAGTGCAAGGTATCTTGAGCCTATAGCTGGTTGGCCTTGCATGTCAGCCAGATTCTTGGACCAGCTACAGCTCCTTCTCCTCCATGGCCCAGCCTCCTCAGGTTCCATGTTTCAGATCACCCAGGTGAAACAAGCCTTTGGAGTCCTTGTCCTTTTTGGAGCCTCCCGCTGGACTCTCTGCTTAGTGGCAGCAAGCAAATGTTTTGTTTTGTCCTTTATTCTTCAGAGCTGTCACTTCTGAGTTGGTGACTATGCGAGCTGCTTCTCACAGCATGAAGTAGCAGGGAGGCTACACATTTGCCTTGAAAAACTTTCTCCTCAGGGGATTCATTGCCAAGAGTGCAGACTACACCAATCTAATATTACTGGGGGGAGTGGGAAGAGGTTTTTTTTCTGTAGAAGTTTGGTACTGGTAATATGGCTCCTGGCAGCCACTGATTAGACAGCTCAAACCCTTTGGAGGAGTGACAGACAGGATGCCTACTAATGATGCTTCAAGCAGCATTAAGTTACTCGTAGCTGAGCAGACGGATGCCTAGGGAGAAGAAAGTGCCATGAAGGTCACTTTTGCCCCGGTCCCAAAATCCTGTGGAGAGCCTGAGATGGAAAAGAGAAAGATATGCCGCAGGCCTCCCTTGCGCTTGCTTATTTGCAGGATCCCTCTGAGCCCAAGCAATGACCCCTTAGCACAGGGAGGCAGAAAGATTAGCTGGCCTGAGAGCTGGTCCAATTAAATGGTTATTACTCAGGGGTAAAACTAGATTAAAGTTATCGGGCTGATTTTCATTTACACTCTAAGGTGCTTTACCCCATTCTGGCACTGTAAGAGGTCCTTGCATGTAATTTACACTTTCTCTAAGGCCTCTTTACACTACTAGAGTGGTGTAAAGTGAGAATCAAGCTCACTGTGTCGTAACACAATCTTGGTCAAAACTTTCAGAGTCAGTAATGATGTGAACCCAGATTTTTAAAGGTAATTAGGCACTTAGGAGCCTAAATCCCTTTTGAAAACAATAGTTAGGCTCCTAAATCACTTTAGCAATGCAACGCTGAATTCAGCAATCTGGGCCTGAGTATCTCAATTTTTGGGACTCCAACCTGAGATACCTTAAATGTGGCCTCATTTTCGGGAAGTGCTGAGCACCCACCCTTTGATACATAGTCCCTTTTAAAAGAGGTCTCACACGGGACACCCAAAAATTGAGGCATTCAAAGTCACTAGTCACTTTTGAAAATCTCAGCCAAGAGGTTTTGATTTTAGCTCTCATTCTTTCTTAATAGCCTCATTCACCTTCCCCTCGTTATAGCCAATAGTTTCTCGTTATCTAAATTAGGTTGCTAAGAAATAAGCTAGGGAAAAAAAGAGTTCCATTTAATGAACTTGGAGACTGGCCTCTCGTTGTTTGAGGAAAGCTGCATTTTCTCTCTTTGAAGTACTCTTAAGTGGCTTGGTATATTGATCCCTACAGATAACAATAGCAAAAACTGGAGGTTGATATTTTGAAATTAACACTTTTCCTTCCACATTTACATCACTGTGCAGCAGACTAGGTGCATTATTTCATTCTGAAATCTTGGCCTTCCTGTTAAACAGCAGATATGGGCAGTCACAGAAGGCAGGAAAAAAGATTAGATTCAGACCAGTGCTTTGATCACATATGGCAACTGCTAGGAGTAAAGAGTGAATTTTAAGCACTAGAGAAAAATGGTTCATAACCTTTTTAAACAAATCCTTCCTGGGGACAGATCAGGTAGGGTTCCCCTTTGTGTCTCTCTGCATCATACCCTGCTATGCATGCCACTAAGTACAAGCTCTTTGGAGGCACGGTAGGACTGTGTTCCTGTCTTGTACAACACACAGCACATAAGTTTACTTGGGTGTTGACAAACTGCTCCATGTTCATCCTGTCTTTTCTGGGTCCTCCCCCCCCCCCCCCCCGCTCTTTCTGTTTCTTTTTTTCTGTCCCCTTTTAATATTTGCTATTTTGCTGTGTTCATTGTTTATTCCTCCTTCCCCTCCCCCCTGCAGTTTAACAGACTGCTACACACTGCTCATGCTGGAGGGACTGCTACTAGAACCACTCCCTGACTGAGAAAGCAAGTCTGGGCTTGCAGACTGCTGGCTGAATTTACAGCTGCTCTTTCACACCTGGCTGCATCACAAGCCCTAAAAGGAAGCACAGTGGAAAGTCAGACAGTTTCACACTGGTAAACTGACACACCCTAAGGAACAGCATATTTGCTACAGGAGGCAGGATGTGTCTGTGGTCAAGCTGTTCCTCCTGCCCCCACAGCTCTTCTGCACTGACCCTCCCCAAATTAGTCTCCTCCTGCCCCTGCACTGGAAACACTGTTTTAGAATCTCTGAGGCTATATCCAATCTTGGAGATAGGGGTGTGAGCCCCAGCTTGTGCAGACATACTCGCACTAGCTCTCCTCAAGCTAGCACGCTAAAGATAATGTCCTTATAGCGGCATGGGCAGCAGTTGACGGTAACACAGGCTAGCTGCCCGGTGTACAAACCCACCCAGACCGCATGGGTACATATTTGAAGCAGCTAGTCCATGCAGCCATTTGTTGCTGCTCATGCTACCGCAGCTACACTACTAGGTTTAGCACGCTAGCTTGATGGAGCTAGTGTGAGTATGTCTGCTTGAACTGGAAATCACAGTCCCAGCTCCAAGTGTGGATTTAAGGCTATGTCTACAAGGACATGTAGCAAAAATAGGACATTGTATTAAAAAAAAAAAAAAGTAATACCTAGCTGTTTTGATCAGCAGATCTCAAAGCACTTTACAATGGATTTCAATGTCATTATCCCTGTTTTACAGATGAGGAAACTCTTGCAGAGAGGTTTCAGAGTAGCAGCCGTGTTAGTCTGTATTCGCAAAAAGAAAAGGAGTACTTGTGGCACCTTAGAGACAAGTACTCCTTTTCTTTTTGCGAATACAGACTAACACGGCTGCTACTCTGAAACCTGTGATTATGCAAGGCACTGAATTTAGCTGTATAGAGTGAAATTTGTTAGTCTCTAAGGTGCCACAAGTACTCCTTTTCTTCTTGCAGAGAGGGGAAGTGACTTGCCCAGCACCACACAGTGAGCCAATGGCCAGGAAATAGAACCCAGGTCTCCTGAGTCCCAGTCTAGTGCTCTGTCCATTTGCTCACATTGCTTCCCTATGATTCAGATACTGAATAATTTGTTTTCAAACCTTATTGGACAATGGCACTCTCCAGCTACTGCAGTTAACTAGATAATACATTAACATAACAAAAGATGGAGTGAACACAATGGTCATTCCACCTGTCAGTAAATAGTCACATTACATTCTCATTTGAAAGCTGTCAGGCCTGATACTTATGACTTTCTATTTATTTGGTGTTCTTTTGTTGTTGGGATAATTAAAAACAAAGTGCATTTTTTACAAACAGAAAAGGCTACAGCAAAGACCTCAAATGCATTAGTATTAATAAGTGCTGTTTCAACACACCTGACTAAAATGATTACATTTGTTTGTTTTTGAATAGCTATCCAGGGAATCTGGAGAACTTATTCTATTAGCACTCTGATTGATTAGAATTTTTATAGGCAATAAAACTGCCAACACTTGAGAGATTTTTTGGCTTGAAAACATATGCATAAATTTATTTGTTGATTCAATAAGTGGTGTACCCTGTCTAAATTTATGTTAATACAGAATTGCTTAAAGTGCTGCATTAAGTTATAAGTTGGGTGGCTGCTAACAATTAACAGGAAAACACAAGAGTACATATGACACACACACCCACCCCCTTTTTAATGAAGTGAGCAATTGCATACTTTAGCCTTCCAACTACAATGCTGAGCATGAATGAGACAGATGACTGAATCTTTCGTAAATTCAGAGGCCAGACACAAGGGACCATTATGATCATCTAATCTGACCTCCCGCATAAAACAGGCCATAGATTTTCACCCAGTAATTTCTAAATTAAACCCATAATGGTCCCAAGAGACACATACTAGTGTCAAAGTAAAAATAATAGGCACTGCCAAATCTCCATATGATGATTGCTGAAGTATGGTGAACTCATTTGGGGGCTTAAAAAAAAATAAAAAAAAAGTCTGTCTCTACACAATACCTACCACTCTGTCAGCCAAAGGATCACAAAAGCACAAAGTCTGCTAGCCCGGTCCACTTCCACAGTTACCATGGCTTATCTTCTTGTCCTGACATGCAGGGGAGAGCAGTGATAAGGGGCAAGTATATCAGCTTTACACCACCCAACTATTTCCTTCAGGGGAATCCCCCAGTTACAGTAGAGGGCTACTTTGTACTGTCTGTGCAGTGCAAGAAGCTGGATGAAGAGGGAAGGATCTGATCCAATCTCATTTGGAATTATAAAAGCCTTGTATATGCCAAGATCTCCACTATAATGACAATAAAGATTTCTCTCAATAAAGTCTAGTGGCAGCTAAAAGCTGCTTGCTGAAGGAGCAAATTCAGGCCTATGCATAACAGCTGCTCCATAGAGGTTAGAGGATGGTCTTGTATACATCAAGAAAAATCAGACCTCTAATTCACTCCCACCAGTGCTCCCACCAGTGGAGCTGCCATGCTGAAAGTTTAGTTTAGATTCGTCTCAGCTATGTTTATCACCACATTGTCTACCACCACCCAAAGTAGGGTTAGACAACAATTGTAAGAGTACCCGAGTCCTGTCTATATTGCCACATATGCTGTAAAGACTGGTGAAAAGTCTGGGATATTAGTCCCAATTTTGTCATTGGAGATTAAGCCACTCAGTTTGAGAAGGATGTCCTTCAGAGCAAAATGGGTGGAAGTGAGGAACCTGGGTACATAAACACTGTACACTTAGCCTGGGCTCTGCCTCAGGTTTGAACCGCAGCCCCTCTTCCATCCACATAAATCAGTCTGAGTCAGTTTAGCCAGCATTGAGGACCAAGCTCCTAGAACCCTGCCAGAGGGTTGGGTCAGAGTCCAAGTTCTGCAGTAATTTGTGGCCAAGCCCTGCCATTTTGCAACATAGATGCTGGTCAGGCTGCAGACCTGAATCAAAAGGTCTGAGTAGTGCAGTATGCATGTGCTAGCATGGCTGAGACACTCCAATCCAGCAACTGTAAACCCATGCAGTTGGGATGCTCAAGTGCAGGCTTGACAACACCAAGTCAACAAGCCCTGGTCCCACAAATCTGGGTTTACCACACAGTGTAGACATACCCATTAAGACCAGGAGGAATTTCTTCTCCAGCATCAGTTTGGGAGAGATGATCTAAGGAAGGGGTGTGTTCATGCTGTTGAGTGACAGGACTTCTCAGCAACCCTGCCTGACTGCTATCCAACTTACTGAATGGGATTCTAGGCAACTTGAATGTTTCAAAATTCAAAGCACCAGGTTTATGCAGCTGTTTTCAGGGCAGAAGGGTAGAGATAAATTATCCACCCTTGTATTTTGTCACCACATTATACTGGCTATAAAATGAAATATGGTTGCCCGGCCTCCTTCATACTAATACCCCTACTTCCCCAACCCATGATAATTACACTTTACGTTCAAAAATTACTCCCTTGGATTCTCCCTCTTCATTTCTTGTAAAACTGACAAGAAATGGCCAAAAAATACCTTTGAAGACTTTACATCTGTGTTTATTAAATATTTTTAAACCAAGTCCAATTTCTCATACAATTTGATAACTCATTTTATTCTCGACTAGATATTCTAGAAACCTCTCTACAACTACTCTACTCAAGCATATTTTGCACCTACCCTTTCATAAAGTACAAGATAGTTTTTAATTCAAAGAAGGTTCAGGTTTATGTAAAAGTTACTCTCCCCAGTAACTGACTTGAGGGTTGAAAGAACATGAACAGCGGAATGGTTTCAGGGCACAAATCTTCATTCTAGATAATGTACAAATCCATAGAGGGACTTGAGTGTTGCAATGCCTAGTGTTTAGGTCCCCGGCCTCCCCATGGAACCCTCAGCCTCAAGTTAAGCACGCAGGCTCCCTATACAATGCATGGGGAGAGTTAGGTGATTAATAATAGGATTCACAGAAACCAGCAGGTGAGTGGGGAGCCACCTAGGCTAACCAATAGTAAATGCCAAGGAGTGGTGCAAGGCCAAAACTTTGACCCTCAAAGGTAGTTAGGTGCCTCAGGCCAGGCAAGAGGGAGGTGCCTCTCTTAGGTTTCTCAGCCATGAACCCTCTCCTGGAATTGGACACCTAAGCCATGTCATACCTCAAATGAAAAATGAGACACCCCTTATTACAGCCAATAGCCCCCTAGTTAGATGTTCTGTGTGCAAGGTGAGTGCCCTAGCCACTGGGCTACAGCCTGCCTCTCTGGCCCAATACACATCCATGGCTTATATGAGGGGTTCGCAAACTGGGGGTCACGACTCCACCTCCACCCCAAACCCTGCTTCGCCTCCAGCATTTATAATGGTGTTAAATATATTTAAAATTGTTTTTAATATATAAGGGGGTGGGAGGGTTGAACTCAGAGGCTTGCTATGTGAAAGGGATCACCAGTAAAAAAGTTTGAGAACCACTGGGCTTATATGAAGTGGAACAGTTTTAACAGGAGAGCTTTAGAGAGTCCCACAATGACCTGGGGAGTACAGCACTCACCTAGGAAGTGGGAGACCTGGGTTCAAGTCTATGCTCCAAATCAGGCAGAGTGGGGATTCATATCTTGGCCTCCCACCTCCTGGGTGAGTGCTCTAACCACTAGGCCAGAGGTTCTCAAACTGTGGTCCGCGAGCTCCATTCAGGTGGCCCGCGGACAGTTCCCTCTAAGGTGTGCATTGGGCAGCCGCACACGAGAAAATGAAGGACCACCCACCTAATTAGTGGAGCCACGCAGGGGTGACTCCACTAATTAGATGCCTAGACCCTGGAGAAGATGCATATGTGAGGTGAGGTGGCAGCCTTGGGAGGAGTAGGTAGGGAGGAATTTGGGATGTGCAGGGCTGCAACGGCCAGAGAAAGAGGCAACTTTCCCCAGCTCCAGGGCTGCAGCTGCCAGGGAGAGATGGCCTTCCTTCCCAGCCTCAGCTCTGGGGCTGCCACAGCGGGGAGAGAGGGCACATCCATCACATTAAAAAGGTAAGACTACAGACTTTATAAAAGTGCATAACTCTTTTTGTAGAACAAAAAAACCAATTATTATTAAGCTTTTTTTTAAATATAATGCTTTTATCCAAAGCGCTTTACAATAATTAGCTAACAGTACAAACATTTGGAAAGATTATTAGATGGTCCACTGAGACCCTCTGCAATTTTCAAGTAGTCCGCGAAAAAACAAGTTTGAGAACCACTGCGCTAGGCTATTGGGTATCTGAGGACACATGTGACTGGCTATCTTTTGTGCATGTTAGGTGCTCTCAGAGCATGCCTACCGGATCAGGCCCAACAGGCTAGATAGGTGGGGGAACTTCTAGTTTGTGAACCCTGCTGGGGCTTAGGTGCGAGCAAGACCACCAAGCATCTTGTCAGTATCAGAATTTAGGTGGGTTTGCACATGCCCACTTAGGTGCTTGGGGGCCTTTACTGACAGAACCTCAGGTGCCGAGGGAATTTAGGCACCTATAGGGTTATGTGACAGCTGAGCAGTGAGTTTGACGACCCAGTGCTGACAAATGTTGGCATTAGGTGCCTAAAGTGGCAGTTAGGTGGCTAAGTCCCTTTGTGGATCTCACTCTGGGTGGCCCTTCATTCTCTTGTCTGCAGCCACCCAGTGCGCACCTTAGAAGGAACTATCCGCGGGCCACCTGAATGGAGCTCATGGACCACAGTTTGAGAACCTCTGGCCTAGTGGTTAGAGCACTCACCCAGAAGCTGGGAGACTGAGATATGAATCCCCACTCTGCCTGATTTGGAGCATAGACTCGAACCCAGGTCCCCACTTCCTAGGGGAGTGCTGTACTTGCCCTGAGTTCTGCCCAGCTTCCATTCTGCTGTTACTTCTCCTCTACCTTCTTGGGCTCCATGAAGTTCATTGTGGAGGCAATATTCTTTCTTTGAGAAGGAAGCTTTCAGAAGTCACAGAATGGACTTGAGCACTCCAGCTGCTTCTGCTGAAAAAGAGCCTATATTCTTTCCTTTTGATTTAATAGGATCTTTTCAGCACCAGTTTGACAGTTATTCCTGTCTGCTGAAGCTATTAGTGTGCTCTTGTTGAAATTACTTAGAATACAGAAGGTTACTTACTGTACTTTCTCTTCCACATCTCATGCATGTATCATTTTTGAACTATAGCATCATGGTTTGTCATTTAAGACGCCAACATGGACAGATACCATACCTGTTTAAAAAAAAAGTCTATAAGGACCAACAAGTAGTGAGTGACAGACACACATTTAAATTTTATCCTGTCAAATTTTCTAGCACTAGTTGCTTTCCAGAATCAATATCTGCTGACAAAAAGAAAAGGAGTACGTGTGGCACCTTAGAGACTAACAAATTTATTAGAGCATAAGCTTTCGTGAGCTACAGCTCACTTCATCGGATGCATTTGGTGGAAAAAGCAGAGGAGAGATTTATATACACACACACACAGAGAACATGAAACAATGGGTTTATCATACACACTGTAAGGAGAGTGATCACTTAAGATGAGCCATCACCAGCAGCAGGGGGGGGAAGGAGGAAAACCTTTCATGGTGACAAGCAGGTAGGCTAATTCCAGCAGTTAACAAGAATATCAGAGGAACAGTGGGGGGTGGGGTGGGAGGGAGAAATACCATGGGGAAATAGTTTTACTTTGTGTAATGACTCATCCATTCCCAGTCTCTATTCAAGCCTAAGTTAATTGTATCCAGTTTGCAAATTAATTCCAATTCAGCAGTCTCTCGTTGGAGTCTGTTTTTGAAGCTTTTTTGTTGAAGTATAGCCACTCTTAGGTCTGTGATCGAGTGACCAGAGAGATTGAAGTGTTCTCCAACTGGTTTTTGAATGTTATAATTCTTGACGTCTGATTTGTGTCCATTCATTCTTTTACGTAGAGACTGTCCAGTTTGGCCAATGTACATGGCAGAGGGGCATTGCTGGCACATGATGGCATATATCACATTGGTAGATGCGCAGGTGAACGAGCCTCTGATGGTGTGGCTGATGTGATTAGGCCCTATGATGGTATCCCCTGAATAGATATGTGGACAGAGTTGGCAACGGGCTTTGTTGCAAGGATAGGTTCCTGGGTTAGTGGTTCTGTTGTGTGGTGTGTGGTTGCTGGTGAGTATTTGCTTCAGATTGGGGGGCTGTCTGTAAGCAAGGACTGGTCTGTCTCCCAAGATCTGAGAGAGCGATGGCTCGTCCTTCAGGATAGGTTGTAGATCCTTGATGATGCGTTGGAGGGGTTTTAGTTGGGGGCTGAAGGTGATGGCTAGTGGCGTTCTGTTGTTTTCTTTGTTGGGCCTGTCCTGTAGTAGGTGACTTCTGGGTACTCTTCTGGCTCTGTCAATCTGTTTCTTCACTTCAGCAGGTGGGTACTGTAGTTGTAGGAATGCATGATAGAGATCTTGTAGGTGTTTGTCTCTGTCTGAGGGGTTGGAGCAAATGCGGTTATATCGTAGCGCTTGGCTGTAGACAATGGATCGAGTGGTATGATCTGGATGAAAGCTAGAGGCATGTAGGTAGGAATATCGGTCAGTAGGTTTCCGATATAGGGTGGTGTTTATGTGACCATCGCTTATTAGCACCGTAGTGTCCAGGCAGTGTTCAGGCATTGGCACCCTGACAGCAGGATTGTCTGGCTATGTAGACTCCCTCCTCAGGCCCTTCGTTACCAGCACTCCCAGCTATCTTCGAGACACCACCGATTTCCTGAGGAAACTACAGTCCATTGGTGATCTTCCTAAAAACACCATCCTAGCCACTATGGATGTAGAAGCCCTCTACACCAACATTCCACACAAAGATGGACTACAAGCCGTCAGGAACAGTATCCCCGATACTGTCACGGCTAACCTGGTGGCAGAACTTTGTGACTTTGTCCTGACCCATAACTATTTCACATTTGGTGACAATGTATACCTTCAAATCAGCGGCACTGCGATGGGTACCCGCATGGCCCCACAGTATGCCAACATTTTTATGGCTGACTTAGAACAACGCTTCCTCAGCTCTCGTTCCCTAATGCCCCTACTCTACTTGCACTACATTGATGACATCTTCATCATCTGGACCCATGGAAAAGAAGCTCTTGAGGCATTCCACCATGATTTCAACAATTTCCATCCCACCATCAACCTCAGCCTGGACCAGTCCACACAAGAGATCCACTTCCTGGACACTACGGTGCTAATAAGCGATGGTCACATAAACACCACCCTATATCGGAAACCTACTGACCGATATTCCTACCTACATGCCTCTAGCTTTCATCCAGATCATACCACTCGATCCATTGTCTACAGCCAAGCGCTACGATATAACCGCATTTGCTCCAACCCCTCAGACAGAGACAAACACCTACAAGATCTCTATCATGCATTCCTACAACTACAGTACCCACCTGCTGAAGTGAAGAAACAGATTGACAGAGCCAGAAGAGTACCCAGAAGTCACCTACTACAGGACAGGCCCAACAAAGAAAACAACAGAACGCCACTAGCCATCACCTTCAGCCCCCAACTAAAACCCCTCCAACGCATCATCAAGGATCTACAACCTATCCTGAAGGACGAGCCATCGCTCTCTCAGATCTTGGGAGACAGACCAGTCCTTGCTTACAGACAGCCCCCCAATCTGAAGCAAATACTCACCAGCAACCACACACCACACAACAGAACCACTAACCCAGGAACCTATCCTTGCAACAAAGCCCGTTGCCAACTCTGTCCACATATCTATTCAGGGGATACCATCATAGGGCCTAATCACATCAGCCACACCATCAGAGGCTCGTTCACCTGCGCATCTACCAATGTGATATATGCCATCATGTGCCAGCAATGCCCCTCTGCCATGTACATTGGCCAAACTGGACAGTCTCTACGTAAAAGAATGAATGGACACAAATCAGACGTCAAGAATTATAACATTCAAAAACCAGTTGGAGAACACTTCAATCTCTCTGGTCACTCGATCACAGACCTAAGAGTGGCTATACTTCAACAAAAAAGCTTCAAAAACAGACTCCAACGAGAGACTGCTGAATTGGAATTAATTTGCAAACTGGATACAATTAACTTAGGCTTGAATAGAGACTGGGAATGGATGAGTCATTACACAAAGTAAAACTATTTCCCCATGGTATTTCTCCCTCCCACCCCACCCCCCACTGTTCCTCTGATATTCTTGTTAACTGCTGGAATTAGCCTACCTGCTTGTCACCATGAAAGGTTTTCCTCCTTCCCCCCCCTGCTGCTGGTGATGGCTCATCTTAAGTGATCACTCTCCTTACAGTGTGTATGATAAACCCATTGTTTCATGTTCTCTGTGTGTGTGTGTATATAAATCTCTCCTCTGCTTTTTCCACCAAATGCATCCGATGAAGTGAGCTGTAGCTCACGAAAGCTTATGCTCTAATAAATTTGTTAGTCTCTAAGGTGCCACACGTACTCCTTTTCTTTTTGCGAATACAGACTAACACGGCTGCTACTCTGATATCTGCTGACAGACAGACATTTCATATATTAGCTGTGACAAAGCTCTGTCCTTGCCTCCATGGGTCCTGTGTTTCCTGGCGGATTTCACTAGCTTCAGAGGCTCACTGTGACCCTCCACGTAACCCTTCTTTCTCTAGAGACAAGGGTCACAGTCTACTGAGCCATTTTCATCATAAGCCAGCGAGGGAGGTGAGTAGAAGTTATACTTCCTTGCACAATCTCTGTTGTCTCCCAGTCTCAGTTATTAAACAGGGGGCAAAGGTCGTGGGGGGGGAACCCGGGCCCACCCTCTACTCCAGGCTCCAGCCCAGGGACCCTAATAGTATCAGCTATGGTAGCTGACCTTTTAGAAACATGACATGTACAATTCCCTGGGCTACTTCCCCCACAGCTGCCCTCACTTCCTCAAGCTCCACTTCACCCTTATCTCAGGGCCTCCTTCCTTGTGCCTGATATGGTGTGTACTACTCAGCCTCTCCAACCGCTCAACTTCTTCCCACAGCTCCTGATGTGCACACCCACCTGACTGGCTGGGAGGCTTTTAACTAGTTTCAGCCAGCCCCTGATTGGCTTCAGGTGTCCCAATCAACCTAGCCTTCTCCCTGCCTTCTGGAAAGTTCTTAATTGGCTCCAGGTGTCTTAACTGACCTGGAGCAGCTGCCATTTCACTTAACCTGGTACCAGGGATTTGTTTAGCCTGGAGCTAAAATATCTATCTCCCACTACTTTTCTATAGCCAACTGGCCTTGCCCTGTCACATATCCCCCCACTCTGCTCAACACCATAGAGTTGGGCAACTTGGGACGCCAGGCAGTATGCTCGTGACAGACCATCAGCCCTGTGCCGTATGCGGAACTGGAATGGTTGGAGGGATAAGAACCACCTGGTGACCCTTGCATTCTTTTCCTTATTCCACTGCATCCACTGGAGGGCTGCGTGGGTCCATCACAAGAGTAAATCGCCAGCCTAAGAGGTAATAACGCAATGTCTCCATAGCCCATTTGACAGCAAGGCATTCTCTCTCGACTACTGTGTATTTCTGTTCTCTTGGGAGAAGCTTTCTGCTTAGGTAGAGGATTGGGTGTTCCTCTTCTCCCACCATTTGCGACAGAACTGCTCCCAACCCCACCTCGGAAGTGTCTGTTTGTAAAATAAATTCCCTGTTAAAGTCTGGGGCTGTGAGTACGGGGTCATTACAGAGGGCCGTCCGAAGGTCTGTAAATGCCCCCTCTGCTGCGTCGGTCCACTTTACCATGTCTGGACCTTGGGCCTTCACCAGGTCTATTAGGGGACTTGCCCTAGTGGCAAAGTGGGGAATAAACCGTCGGTAGTAGCCTACCACGCCTAGGAACGCACGGACCTGCTTCTTTTGGGTCGGCCGAGGCCAGTTTTGAATTGCCTCTAGCTTATTCGTTTAGGGCTTCACTATGCCCCTTCCCCACAATATATCCCAGGTACCTAGCCTCTGCTAGCCCTATGGCACATTTAGCAGGATTAGCAGTGAGGCCAGCCCACCTTAAGGTGCGCAGTACTGCCTCAACTTTCTTCAAGGGTGTTCCCCAGTCTGGCGTATGGGTATCATCTAGGTATGCAGCTGCATAACTAGTATGGGGGCGCAGGAGCTTATCCATGAGGCGCTGGAATGTGGCAGGGGCCCCATGTAGCCCAAAAGAGAGGACGGTGTACTGGAATAGGCCATCCAGGGTGGAGAATGCTGTCTTTTCTTTAGCTTCTTTGGTCAGAGGAATCTGCCAGTACCCTTTTGTCAGATCCAGTGTAGTCAAGCATCGGGCACTACCCAGTTGGTCAACCAGTTTGTCAATGTGTGGTATGGGGTATGCATAAAACTGGGATATTTCATTCAGTCAGCGAAAGTCATTACAGAATCTCATAGTATCGTCAGGTTTAGGCACTAGAACAATTGGACTGGACCACTGACTGTAAGATTCTTCAATGACTCCTAATTCTAACATTTTCTTTACTTCGGCCTTGATTTCCTCTCTTTTGGCTGCTGGGATTCAGTAGGGTCTCAATGTTACCTTGGCTCCGGGGATCGTGCGGATGTGGTGATAGGTCTCAGTCGTCCGCCCTGGTTTTGTAGAGAACACATCTCTGTTGCGATTAATCATGTCGGCTGCCTCGATCTTTTGGATCGGCGTCAAGTCGGATGACATCCTCACTTGCTCATGTAAGTTATCCTCCTGGGGAAGGGTCTCCTGCATGATTAAGCATGTCTCTCGATTGTGCCAAGGTTTTAGAAGATTGATGTGGTAAATTTGCTCCGATTTCCAGCGGCCTGGTTGCCGCACCTTATAGTTAACTTCTCCCGCGGGTTTGATTATTTTGTAGGGTCCCTGCCACTGGGCCAACAGTTTACTTTCTGCTGTGGGCACCAGTACAATCACCCGATCCCCTGGTTGGAACCGCCGAAACTTCGCTTGGTGGTTATAATGAGTTCGTTGGGTCTCCTGTGCTCTCTCCAAGCATTCCCGTACAATGGGCGTAACTCGGGCTATCCGATCTCTCATCTGCAATACATGCTCAACTATGTTCCTTCCGGGATTTGGCTCCTCTTCCCAGGCTTTTCTGGCTATATCCAATATGCCCCGAGAGTGGCGCCCATATAGTAGTTTGAATGGAGAGAAACCCGTGGCGGCTTGCGGAACCTCCCGGATGGAGAACATGAGGTAAGGCAATAAGGTATCCCAATCTTTCCCATCCCGGCTCACCACTTTCCTGATCATGACCTTGAGGGTCCTATTGAACCTTTCCATAAGGCCATCTGTTTGTGGGTGGTATACAGAGGTCCGTAGGGCTTGTACATGGAGCAATGAACAGAGATCTTTCATCAACTTGGACATGAAAGGTGTCCCTTGATCAGTCAATATCTCCTTAGGTAGCCCAACCCAGGCAAAGATCTGTACTAGCTCCTTAGCTATTGTCTTGGAAGCTGTGTTACACAGGGGAACAGCTTCCGGGTACCGGGTTGCATAGTCCAGTACAACAAGCACATGTTGGTGGCCCCGAGCTGTCTTCTCTAGGGGCCCTACCAGATCCATGGCTATCCGTTTGAAAGGAACCTCTATTATTGGAACAGGTATCAAAGGAGTCCGCAAGTGCGGGCGAGGGCTATGTAACTGACACTCCAGACAAGAGGTGCAGTATCACCGGACATCTTCATGTACTCTTGGCCAGAAGAACCTCCGCAGGATCTGTGCCTGGGTTTTCTCTACCCCAGGTGTCCTCCAAACAGGTGACTGTGGGTGAGACTCAATATAGCTTTTTGATGTTTTCGTGGCACCAGAAGTTGTTGTATCTCTTGCTCTTGCATTTGCACCACGCGGTACAGGAGATCTTTCTTCACTATAAAGTAAGGTCCGGGACCTTGGACCTTCCCATCCACGGGTATCCCATCGATCTCGGCCACCTCTTTCCTGGCGTTATCATATCTGGGGTCCTCCACCTGGTCCCGCCCAAAAGTCTCTTTCCCTGGACTAACCTGCCCAAGCTCCCAGGGGCCGGCTTCTGCTTCTTCCAACGGCTCGCCGCCGTCATGGCTGGGGGCAGCTTCTGGCTCACCTTCTGTGGTGGAAGTTTCTCTGTTGGCTGCTCGCGTCCATCTGCCTCCTAGGGAGGTCTTCTGGCCCTGGGTCAGGATCAGGGTTCCCAAGTCCTTCGTGGCCTTCCTCTCTTTTTTTGTCTTCCGGGTCTTTTGGGGGGCTGAGAACAGATCCTGAGAAATCTCAGCAAACATCAGGGGTTGACATTCCCCCGGTGATGAGTCGCTGTCCTCAGGGTCCCCACCTCCCTCCAGCCTCTCCAGGGGGAGTAAATTATCAAACCCTGGATAGTCCCTCCCAATGACTACAGAATATGGGAGTTTAGAAATTACGCCCATGGTCACCTCAATGGGGTTTCCCTGAACCTCTATCTCCACTGGGATGGCGGGGTAATGGCTCACAGCCCCATGCATGCATGTCACTGCTACGCGTTTGGCTTGTAGCAGCTGACTATTTTTTACCAGCTTACCCGATATGGGGGTGATAGCACCCCCAGGGTCCACAAGCGCTATAATCTCTGTTCCATTTATCCTCACTAGCCTGGTGTAATTATGCGGGGCTAATGCGACCCCCGCGAGGTAGATAAGAGAGCATGAGACCTCCCAATCCCCAAAGTTACATTGCATAGGCTCCTCGGTGCTGGGACACTGTGCTGCTATATGTCCCCACTCCCCACATGCATAACATCTATAATTGCTTTTAATCACTCCCCTATCTTGGAGGTTAGGGGGTTTAGTCCCGGGGTTCCCCCCACTCAGGCCAATCCCTTCCTTCTGGGGTCCCCGCTGGTTTTCGGCCCCCTCCTTCTTCCACCTAGGGCTCCCTGGGGGTTTGGCTGCCCAACTTTCCAGGGTTGGGGTCGGGTGCTTGCTTCGAAAGGGGCCTTCCTTGGGTAGTTGGATCAGTTCCCTGGCTGTCATCCGTCTTTCTACTAGTGTGATCATCTCGTCATACGTGGACGGATCGTTCTGGCCTACCCATTTGCGGAGATCTGACGGCAGTCCCCGCATGTAATGGTCTATGATCAGGGTCTCCAAAATCTCCTCCGGCCTGCACACCTCAGGCTGTAACCACTTCCGTGCGAGATGTATGAGGTCGAATAGCTGGGACCTCGGGGGTTTGTTCTCCTGGTATTTCCACTCATAGAACCTCTGGGCCCTTACCGCTGCCATTACCGCTGATCGTGCTAGGATCTCTGCCTTCAGACGGGTATAGTCAGTGGCACCCATGGCAGGCAAGTCAAAGTAGGCCTTCTGGGCCTCTCCACACAAAAAAGGGGCGAGAATGCTGGCCCACTGCTCCTAGGGCCATGCCTCACGCTGAGCAGTCCTTTCGAATGAGAGGAGATATGCCTCTACGTCATCTCCTGACGTCATCTTTGGCAGACAACCAGTGACCCTCAGGGTTCACGTCCCGTCGGACCTCTGGGCCTGGGTGGTGAGGATCTTCAGCTGGTCCACCACCTCTCTCAAGAGGGCACGATCTTGGGTTGCCTGGCTCATCAATAATTGATTGGTTTCCTGCTGTAGCTGCATAGACTCCTGTTGTGCCATTGCCTGAACCCGGGTGGCCTCCTGCTGGGCTGCCGAGGCTTGTACCAGAGATGTCACCACCTCCTCCATTGTGGTATAAAGCATATAAACAAAAACCAAAACAAAAAAAAAAATCCAAAAACCCAGTGCACTTTGTTTTTAAAAAACCTCTTTCTTCTGCTACGCTGTGAACAAAGTCCCACTCCTGTCACCAGATGTAACAAAGCTCTGTCCTTGCCTCCATGGGTCCCGTGTTTCCTGGTGGATTTCACTAGCCTCAGAGGCTCACTGTGACTCTCCACGTAACCCTGCTTTCTCTAGAGACAAGGGTCACAGTCTACTGAACCATTTTCATCATAAGCCAGCGAGGGAGGTGAGGAGAAGTTATCCTTCCTTGCACAGTCTCTGTTGTCTCGCAATCTCAGTTATTAAACAGGGAGCAAAGGTCGGTGGGGGGGGACCCGGACCCACCCTCTACTCCAGGCTCCAGCCCAGGGACCCTAATAGTATCAGCTATGGTAGCTGACCTTTTAGAAACATGACATGTACAATTCCCTAGGCTACTTCCCCCACAGCTGCCCTCACTTCCTCAAGCTCCACTTCACCCTTACCTCAGGGCCTCCTTCCTTCTGCCTGATATGGTGTACTACTCAGCCTCTCCAACAGCGCAACTTCTTCCCACAGCTACTGACATGCACACCCACCTGACTGGCTGAGAGGCTTTTAACTAGTTTCAGCCAGCCCCTGATTGGCTTCAGGTGTCCCAATCAACCTAGCCTTCTCCCTGCCTTCTGGAAAGTTCTTAATTGGCTCCAGGTGTCTTAACTGACCTGGAGCAGCTGCCATTTCACTTAACCTGGTACCAGGGATTTGTTTAGCCTGGAGCTAATATATCTATCTCCCACTACTTTTCTATAGCCAACTGGCCTTGCCCCGTCACATAGCACATTCATGCATCAAGTCAAATTCTACTCAAAATTTGACACTATATACCTGATCTTGAACACTTCAGTTCAACACATCCATGATTGATATGGCTCAATGCACTTTTGGTTTTTTTTTTTGCACTTATTGTACTTTACAAATTTCAAAGCACTGTATAAACCATGATCTACCTACCTATATTTATGAGATGCAACAAGCCTCTTTACCTACAAAGCAGCGTTCCTCCTCCCCAATTAAAGGAATTGTCAATAGCGCTAGGTGACATTTTTTCAGCTAATAGTAAATTTGCCAAAAATGCATTTCTAAAATGATTTAAGTCAACCCTGAAAATGTTTTGTTCTACCCAAACAAGACTTTTTCCTGTTGTCTGATTTGACGAGAAAAACATGAAAAAAACTTCAGCTGTTGTTCAAAACAAACTGAATGTTGGCAGTTTGGCCACCAACTTGGGAGGGAGGGTGGGAATCTATTATTCATTCAGCTCTAGTTATCAACAAAGATCCCACAAGGGAAAAACATTGTGTGCATGCAGATACACTTGGGGCTAATAACTAGTGTAGGTAACAAGACCACTGCCATTGTGGAGAAGGAGAGAGGCAGGTCAGCTTCAGGGTAGATGGGGGGAAAGAGTCTGCAAGGGAGGGTTAGGGGGCATGAGGTTAAAATTAGTGACGAATTTTTTGGTGAGAAAATGCTGATTTTTCCAAATGTTTCATGGGAACATACCTATTTCAATGAAACTTGGCCTGGAAAGGTCTCTGGTCCAGGATGGACTTGCTCATCAAAACCAGTGCAAATCCCACCTCTGTGTGAGTGTGTAACTTCAAAATGTCTCATCGGGGCGGGGGGGAAGGGGGAGGTGTATATAACTTCAAAAGGTATCACGTTTCACACCAGGACAAAACTGAACATTTGAAATCAGGAAAATGTTCACAAAATAGGAAAATAATTTTTCACCCTGCACTAATAAGGTTACACTGAAGGTAGGGGTTCTAGCTGGAGTACAGAGGGGCTCAGATGGTGCATCTCAAGGGGGTAGGGTTGATGAGGGGAAAGTCTTGTCTGGAATGGGGGGGCTTTACCTGGGCACCAGGTAGCTTCAGTTCCAACTCATCCTTGTTCCAAGGCTTCATGTTCCCCATTCCCTCTGAGACAGGGAGCTCTGCCAGTACCACTGCAGCCCCTAGCCTTTCTCGAGTCCTTTGCTCAGGACTCCTCCTATACAGGTTCTTTGACTCAACTCCTTCTTGGAAAAGGGGTTCTACTACTTTCTTCCCTGGGGCTGGGCCACAATTTGCGTAGGCTTCCACAGTGCACTCTATCCAGGCAGCAACCCCATTCCACAGAGCCTCCCCTTGTCAGGAATGAGGGCTCATAGCTGCCCCTGCCCACTCTAAAGGCAGTCTATAAGCCCAGCTGAGCTACAGCAGGGCAGGCTACTTGCTTGACAATCCCACCTAACTGCTTAACAGCATGATTTAATATCTGGTTATTTAATACACATGTCCACAACTATGATCTCTCTTATGCTTGCTTTGTTCCCAGCTGTGTTCTGTTCCTGATTCTAGCTCTAACCGCTAGGCCTGACCACCCCTGCTGTAAGCAGGGAGCCTGATCATTCATATTCCAGTTGATGACAACTTTAATCCTGAGACTCTCACACTTCAACACCTTGGTTCAGGGTCCCCTCAACCCTCCTTCTTGGGGATGTGCTGTGATTCAGGCAGGCTTTTACAGTCCCCAATCTCTTCAGATTCTAATGCCTATTCCAGAAAGCCTCTCTCCTGACTCAATACTTCACTGTAATTCTCCTCTCTCGGCTATCTGCTTTATTTCCTTACATTGGTCACCTTGCAGCTGGGTTTTATCATGTTAAGAAGGATGCTATCTGAATAACACCTAGCCCCATTACCCAGCTAGTTTCTGCTCCTTTGAATACTTATTTCCTTAAAGGAGCCATTCCAAGGATGGTCCCAGGCCCCATGCCTCCTTAAAGAGGACAGATCATGCTATTACTGTGTATCACTTCCATCAAGCTTACACACCACATCTGAGGAATCACTATCCTATATAAGAAAAGAAAAGGAGTACTTATGGCACCTTAGAGACTAACAAATTTAATTGAGCATAAGCTTTTGTGAGCTACAGCTCACTTCATGGCTGCTACTCTGAAACCTATCCTATATGAGGTTTCAGAGAAGTGGTTCACAACCATGGGTATGCAGAGGTCTTCCAGGGGGTACATCAATTCATCAACATTTGCCTAGTTTTACAACAGGCTACATAAAAAGCATTAGCAAAGTCGGTACAAACTAAAATTTCATACAAATAATGACTTGTTTATACTGCTCTACATACTATACACTGAAATGTAAGTTCAATATTTATACTCCACTTATTTTATAATATGGTAAAAATGAGAAAGTAAACAATTTTTCAGTAATAGTGTATTACTTGACACTTGTATTTTTGTGTCCGATTTGTAAGCAAGTAGTTTTTAAGTGAGGTGAAACTTGAGGGTACACAAGACAAATCTGACTCCTGAAAGGGTCTGAAAAGGTTGAGAGCCACTGTCCTACATCATAGATTCAGAAATAGTTTGTTCTTGCTTCTCTGTATATAATTTATTATTTAAAAAAAAATTTTAAAAAATTGACTTATTATTAATGACTGCTCTGTACAACTACTTTGAGAGTGAGAAGAGTTAAGGATAGACCATAGTCATCATAAAAAGCAAAGGAAGAGAAAATGAAGTCATTCTTAACCGTACCAACCCCAGTTATACATTAAATGTATTAAGTTCAGTTGTAATTTGCTAGGGTTCAGGCAGCATTTTAAAATGATCGTATATGCATTACTAGCAAAATCAGGTTGTTTTATTTTTATTAAGGCCAAGAAGAAGGCCAACACACTGGGCCTCATTACATACTCTGGGTAGCCCAGGTTGTGCATGTTAGGACTTTGAGCATGTTGAATAAGCAATTAATTCAAAGCTTGCACTGAGAATATGAGGGATTTTTTAAAGCTGTGTGATTGACTAGCTGGCCTTTGCAGCCATTCAAGAAGAAAATGGTCCTGTTCTTTATTTTAAACACTGTTATTTCAGTGAATTACAAGCTATGCTAGAGACCTATGGCACAGGCATATTCAGAGGTTTCATACAATTATCAGCAGCCATGGAGCTTTGATAATTATTTTCACTTTTCACCTACTCTATCAAAGCAGCTGTAAGAGATTAATTTCATGCCAAGACTGAATTCCCCAAGGTAGAGGAAGCATCTGATAACACATCCTGCAGCTCATTCACACAATCTAGAGGGCTGTACAAAAACAGCACACTGCTGCAGCATAATTATGCAGTTTATAGCTGCAATGCCAATGGTAGCAATGGATAAGATCCTGTATCATGATTCCAAAAATACAAGTTCTTCCTTTTTACATTTTACTTTAAAAAATAATTAAAATCTGATTGAGATGATCACAGCAACAGTGACAGGGTGACACCTGACGATTCTGGGTTGTTGCATGATTCAGCTAAAGCTGTACTCCCATGATTTACGGTACACCTGGCTATATGGCTATTGTAAGTAAATTTAAGTGCCTTCAAAAACAGCAGAGTAAACTATAGGCCTTGGCTTAGACCAAAATAAGTGATTTCCATTTCTGCTTTTCTCCCCCACTTAGAGAGCACTCTAGGATTGGATGGAACTGCTGGTGGAAAAAGATCTTATCTGAAGCAGAGTTAAGTCCAGCATGTGAAATTAAAACCAAGAATTTTATCAAGTAATATGGCTAAGAAATTATTTTTAATGGCTTTCTAAACCATCCATTTTTTGATAAATATAATGGAACATGGTACTGGTCTCACCAGCATTAGCTTCAGTAAGGAGGAACTCAACAATAACCTCTACTGGGCAACTGACCCAGATGTAAATCCTCCAGCAGAAGTTATTGAGAGAAAGTTCTTTACTCTTCTCCTGAAATAAAGAGTCCAATGGTTAGAACAGACAAGACTCTGGTTGCCTATTCCCTTTGCTGTCATCAGCAGATTCTTGGCATGTCACTTAGTTTAACTGAGACACAAAGAAGCTATCTGTAAAATAGGTGTAAATACTTCATAGGGATGTTCTTCATGAAACTCACTGCACTGTATCATGCTTACATGAAGTACTACTTTATTCATTAACACTTAGCATAATCTGCAAATTTTTGCTCCATGAGGTACAATAAACTGCCAGGAATGATTTTATATTATTTTCACCACATCCTCTTATTGGCATCTCTGAATATCTGAGTGAAGTGTTATACTGCCCTTAAGGGCACCTGAGTTGCATCTAAAAGACAAACAATGTTAGGCAAATGTATCCACCTTTCAAAACACTTGGGCATTATGATTATACTAGGGAGTTTTATTTCCAAAGATGTAAATATTGGTTGCTCCTTTTCAATCTGAATCAAAGTTTGGGGCCATGGGGATGTTCTAGTTGAAAGTAGAAATGGCTGCTGCCTGGCTCTCTTATTTTCTGCCTCTACCTTTATCTCAACCTTGTCTGTTCTCAGGCCATGTCTGCACTACAAAGTTACATTGACCTAAGTTACATCAGCATACAGCTGTCACAGTTATTACATTGCACGTGCAGATGTGGAGTGGCTGTCTGCTGAATTTGAACAGCCATATACAAGGGCTATACCAAGAGCTCAATGCTGAGCTATGCAGCTCTGGAAGGCTTTGAAAGACCATTTTAATAGTAAGCCAGAGTAGTGTGTGTTGCTGCAGTGTGCTCTGTCTGGCCTTGCTCTTTTACAACCCAGTATGAACCTTGCAGTGAGTACTGTGTGTGCAGGAATATAACATTGCCAATGCACCTATTAATATTGTTTGTGAATGATGTTATGGGTTCTGAGACAAAATGAAATAACAGGAAATTGGTGCATGTCAGGTCTACTCAGCACCAGTCAACATATATTGGGAACTAATAAAGATGAAATATGTTCCAAAAAAATAGAATTTTATTCTGTAACCCGGCAAATAAACAAGCATTTAGAATTTAATAAAACTTAAATTAAGGGAACAGAAGTTATGGAGGGGAAAGAATGGTCATTTCCATTTCAGGTATGCATTGCCCACCATGTCTTTCACCGGTCAGTGTGTGTGTGTGTGCACGTGTGCAGATGTGATTGTCATTAATGTCCCCTGGTGTGGAGTGGAAGGGCAGTGCAGTGACCCCTGATGCAACATGGAATGTTAAGGGGGGTGTAGGGAGGTCCTGACATTGAGGCTATTGATGGAAGAGGGAGGCAAGCATGGGATTCTTGAACCTGCAGATCCAACAGAGTCCACGGCATTTCTGTTTGTACATGAGAAGCCCCATTGTGTCCTGGTGCATCTCCCTCTCCTTTTCTGCTTGGATTCCCAGCCCTCTCCACTCTTTCCTTCTCCATGCTGTCTGCAAGGGTCATCCTTCAGGCTCTGGTCTCATTCTCTGATGCAGTACAGGCTTGCAGCATCTCCTGGGATATGTCATCCCAAGTCCACTTCTTTCTCCTTTTTATATGGTTCAGGCATTCAACAGCGTGGAGGGAGGGACCCTCAAGATCACAATACTAGCAGCTGCAGATACAAGACTCAGAGGTACCATTGTCAGTGTATTCAGTCACGACAGAAATCAAAACTTAGGACACTGAACTTATTCTCCTTGATCCCAGAAAGCTATGAGCTCTGCATTCTCACTTCTCCTTGCGATTGATACAGTACAGTGTCAGTCACAGCACCAGCCATGGTGAGTATAGCCCTTGGGGAGAGGGGGTGTAGGAAAAATGAAGCGGGGGGGATAGCTCATAGCCATGAGTATGTGTGTGGCTTTAAAGGGGAGGGATGGCTTCTTGTCCACTTGGATCCTGAGCAGCAGAGTTTAAAACAGTGACCAGAGCAGTCAGTGTGGGGCATTATGAGACAGTGCCTGGAGGCTGGTAAGTCAATGTAAGTAATGCAGTGTCTACACTGCTCTAGCTACATTGCCTTTGACTCTATGCCGCTCGAGGAGGTGGCATTATTAAGTCAGCATAGCAGGGCAGTTACATCAGCAGACGTGAAATTTAAAGTGTAGACACATCCTCAGCTAGGTTGATGGAAGTTGCCTTGCATCAACCTAACTGCGTTGTGTAGACCAGGCCTCAGTTCTGCCTTCATTTAACCCCAGCTCCTGCATCGCCCAGTCAGACCAATACCCAGGGAACCCTCTGCCCACATGGTGCTAGTTTCTGAGCAGAGACTCTATGGCTTGGACTCAAGCAGCTAGCCCTTGCAGTAATAGCCACACTGCTATTTTTAATGAGCCAGCTTGACCTGAGCTAGCACAAGTCTGTCTACCGGTGCTAGGAATCACATTTCCCAGCTGCTGTGTAGACATACTGTTTTAGGTGTGGCCCTTTAAGTGTTTCTTACAACTGTCTTAAGTGAAGGGTGCACTCACACCCAATCTCAAAGAGGTTTGTGTTCCAAGCAGTCACCAGTATCTCTCAGCATAACAATATAAAGCCTCTAAGCTCAGACACAACCAGGAGAACATGCGCCTGCTATGATTTATTTTCTCAGAATTAAAATGAATGGTAATGTAAACTCAATATTTGAGTTATTTCACCAGCCAAATACTGCTCAGAAAACCTCTATCTAAGGCCATGCGTATACATATAGCATTGCAGTGGCACAGCTGTACCAGTATGGCTGCACCACTGCAATGTGTGTGGTGAAGATGCTCAATGCTGACTGGAGAGAGCTCTCCCGTCCCCATAAAAAAATCCCACCTCCACGAGCAGCGTAAGTTATGTTGGCAGGAGATAGGTGACCAGATGTCCCGATTTTATAGGGACAGTCCCAATTTTGGGGTCTTTTTCTTAGATAGGCTCCTATTACTCCCCACCCTCTGTCCCAATTTTTCACATTTGCTGTCTGGTCACCCCAGCAGGAGAGCTTCTCCCGTAGACATAGTGCTGTGCACATGATTGCTTATGCTGGTATAACTTATGTTGCTTCGGGGTGCGTGTGTGTGTAGAATAGTCAAACCCAGAGTGACATAAGTTTTGCCAGCATAGGCTGTAGTGTAGACATAGGAGTCATGGGACCTTACTACCAGTTCTCTGCATTTGTTAGTCTGCTATTTTGAGGTCCGTTGTGTCCTTATTTAGTTGCTCTCACTCCTTCCTTTTTTTTAGAATCATGACATCTGTCATTTCATGATCACTTGCACCCAAATTGCCTTCCACCTTCAGATTCACTACCAATTCCTCTCTGTTAGTCAGGATAAAGTCTAAAATAGCTGTTCCCCGGTTACTTCCTTCACCTTCTGAAACAAAAAGTTGTCCCCAGTACATTCCAAAAATGTGTGGGACATTGCGTTTTGCTATATTACTTTTTCAACAGACATCTCTGTGGTAGTTAAAGTCTCCCATTACTGCCACCTGGTCTTGTGTTTTGGATATTTCTGTTCTTACGTCTCACTAAAACCAATAAATAAAGGGTCTTGCAACATGCCGAACACCTTCCTATTGCAGATTTGGGCCCAAAGAAAGGAACTGCTCTTCACAAAGTAAATGTATAAGGTATTGCTCTTTTAATACCATTGCTTAACAGCTTTGTTTAAAAGGCTAATTGCAATTGTTTTTGGATATAGGTCCATTTTTATCCAGGTACCTCAAATTTAGTGGGGAGCAGAGAGTGTTAAGTTCAGATAACTAGTTGTAGATCTTTTAATTCAAGGTAGGACGGACAAAAATATACTTGCATGTGCAGCATAACCATAACATACTTGTTCTAGAAAGTGAAATTCATAAAACATCAGAGCTATCAGAATCCTTCAGATAAAATGGATTCTATTGTGACATTTTTGCAGATGGAGAACTTATTCAACTCATTTTGTTGTGTTTTGTCCCTGTATACAACAGAACTAATCAGTGCTCCTCCCCTTAAGAGCTTACAATAATAGGCCCAATCCTTCAATAGGGCTTCATGTAGGCATAGTGGTGTGCCTGAGTGGATTGGACTGCAGGATCAGAGCCTAAAGAGACAAAAAGAAAAAGCACAGGAGACCATCTTGGAACTGCTTTCACCATTTTATTTTAAATAGATGGGTGGGCAGTGGCAGTTTTAATGGTGTGGACTAGTTTGTGGAAGCAGTGAGTTTTGGGGACAGATTTCAAATAGGAGGCGGGCACCTGGTATTTTGGAACACCGTGTATGTTCTGCAAGTAAACATAAAATCACTGCTGATAAAATTTGCAGATGGCAAAGATTGGGGGAGTGGTAAATAATGATGGGGACAGGACAAAGCAGAATTTATTCTGAGATTAAAAAGATCAAAATCAAAACAAAATGTTTCCATTGATCCAAAATTTTCAGTTTGTGAAAATTTAAGATTGCATTTTCATCCCAACTTTTTGAAATCTCAAAGTTTTCCAGGATAGTAAAACCATTTCCCACCTACCTCTACTGGGGAGTAGTAAGCAGTAGTAGGGAGGTCACTGGTGAGACTGATACTGGAACACCTTGTACAGTTTTGGTGTCAGTTTTAAAAAACGGGTGTTGCAAATTGGTGATGGTGTAAGAGAGCCAAAAAAATGATGTTAGGGCTGGAGAAAATGCCTTACAGTGAGAGACTTAAAGAGCTCAATCAAAAGACACAGAGGGCAAGTCTACACTACGGTGCTACATCGATGCAGCTGCCACAGTGTAGCTACGCCATGTCTGATAAAGATGAACAATGCTGATGGGAGAGTGCTCTCCTGTCAGCATAATTACTCCACCTCCATGAGAGGCAGAAGCGTCGGTGTAAACCGTGCTGAAGTCACTGTAACTTGCATCGCTCGGGGGGTGGGGTAGATATGTTTTTCACCCCACTCAGCATCGCAAATTACATCAACTTAAGCGGTAGTGTAGATCAGCTCTGAAAAAAGTTACTTGATTAGTATAATAAATACCTTCAGAGGAAGAAAATACCTGATACCGAAAGGCTCATCCTCCACTAGATCAAAGATGTAACAAGATTCAATGGCTAGAAGGTGAAGCCAGACAAATTCAAATTAGAAATAATGCACAACTTTTTAACAGTGAGGCTGATTAACCATTGGAACAAACAACCAAGAGCAGTGCTGAATTCTCTGTCTCTTACCATCTTCAAATCAAGACTGACTGCCTATCTGAAAGTTGCATTCAATGAATGCATAAATTACTGGGCTCAGCACAGGGGTAACAGAGTGAAATTTAATGCCTGCATTATACAGGAGGTCAGACTATGATCCAATGACTTCTGGCCTGAAAATCTAGGAACTTTTCCAAGAATGGGAGTACTTGTGGCACCTTAGAGACTAACAAATTTATTTGAGCATAAGCTTTCGTGAGCTACTGCTCACTTCATCGGATGCATTCGGTGGAAAATATAGTGGGAAGAATGGGGGCAGAATGGCAAAACTACAGTGAAGTGGTATTCGCTGTCAGAGCTAAATAGAAATGGGCCAGAGACAAAGGTGTACAAAACTGAGGGGTACCTGTAAGTAGCTCTGTTTTCATTCTTGCCTGGATTTATCTTGATTGTATTCCTCAAATAGAATGATATTTGTGGTTAGTGAAGAGTTAGATGGTTTCACTATAACTATTTTGCTGTGTGATCCTTATAGATTTCTCTTGGTAGAACATGTCATTAGGGTTACACTGGGACTTCTGGTATAACCTCTTTTTATGCTTTCAGAAAAACATCCTCCTTTTCAGCTGAAGTTTTCTACACTTGGTCTCAAGGGATTGAAAATGTTGGGGGAAATACTGGGCTGTAAAATTTTTATTTTTTTTTTTGGACCCTCAATTAAAAAAGCTCAACTTTCCAAGTGGCAGAGCCATAGAGAGAACTAGCCTGCAGGCTAGCACAATGAAAATGTAGCACTTAAGCAACAAAGAGCAGTTTTGAATATTTGTAGTACAAAATGTCCACTACATTTACAGTTATTAAATTATCTATTAATGTTATACAGGAATGGTTATGCATTGTTTTTTTACTGGAGTTTCTTTGCTGGGTATGCAAATTTACAACCCATGAATTAAAGTTAAAGCAGTGGAGACTGTATGCCCTTTGGAACAGAGATGATCTTATGTTAGGTCTCAACAGCAATCAGTATAATGGGCTACCAACTGTTATTGGGATGTAGAGATCTAATCAAGGATGAAAGTAACTTAAGGGACTTACGGGTACGCAGGGACTGGATCCTGAGCAGGCGGGGGAGAAGGGGGGGGCGCACAGAGAGGGTGGAGCCTTAGGCGGAGGGGGCAGGACCTTTAAATCCCCAGACCCTTTAAATCGCTGTTGCTACCCTGGGGCTCCGGCAGCGATTTAAAGGGCCTGGGGCTTCAGTAGCCGCAGCTTGGAGCCCTGGGCCCTTTAAATCACTGTCAGAGCCCCATGGTAGCAGTAGCTGTGGCTGGGAGCCCTGGGGCTCCAGTGGCAATTTAAAGGGCCCGGGGCTCCCAGCCGCTGCTGCTACCCTGGGGCTCTGGCAGCGGGGCTCCAGTGGTGATTTAAAGGGCCCGGGGCTCCTGCTGTGGTAGTATCAGCCGGGAGCCCCAGGCCCTTTAAATCGCAGCTGCTGCCTCTACCCCAGGGGTCTGGCAGCAATTTAAAGGACCAGGGGCTCCAGCCGCTATCGTGAGCCCAGGGCCCTTTTAAATTGCCTGCCTGGGGAAGCTACCTCCTGCTGCCATGGTCGGCTATGTACTGGCTCTTGCTGGTACACTGGACTGGCTTACTTTCACCTCTGGATCTAATGCAATATGAAACAAAAGAAATAAGACACTTATTTTAATTTCTTTTCCATAACAGGAACCTGTAATGGAAGAGTGGGGGTTGTGTTCTCCTGTGTCTTTCTGATATATAAAGGAGTTCTGAAAGGTTTCCCAAAAATTTTTGGATTGTAAACTCTCCAGAATAGAGCCTGTCTCCATATTTCTACAGTATCCAGTACAATAAGGCTTCAGTCCTGATTGAGACTTTTAGATGCCATAATATAAATAATCATTTTGATTTACTTTATATTAGATTCTTGAGTCTTTATCTCTCCCTTATTCAGGAAAGATCATAACCAAAT
Organism: Dermochelys coriacea; assembly: GCF_009764565.3. Lineage (NCBI taxonomy): Eukaryota > Metazoa > Chordata > Testudines > Dermochelyidae > Dermochelys > Dermochelys coriacea. Next base: position 282,713,242 of record NC_050068.2, read on the forward strand.
GAAAAACCAGTACAGTCGGTTTATGACTGACACCAAGCAAGTGAAATCTGAATCAGAGGGAAGAGATTTTTATTCAGAGGGCTTAGAAATGTTTATTTTATTAATACATTTAACACAAATGAATGAGAAACACTTAAGTGAAAGCCTGTCATTGTTAAAGATTCAAGACCCTGTGAAAGCAGCAAGTTCAAAGAATCTCATGATGAAGTGCAAGACTGATTCTGGATATTAGAGTTCTATTTCAGCCAAAGACTTCCTGTGTATCCTGGCAAGTCACTTGATCTACGTCTCAGTTTCAGTCTTTAACAAAAACAATAATGCTTACCTCCCTCAAAATAATCTTATGAGGTTTAAAAGCATTAACGTTTACAAAGTTATTTGTACTCTTCAGGTGGAAGGCACTATAGAAATATTAATTAATATAAAATTGTGTATATAAGTATTTCACTTGTAACTGAATGCTTTCAGTTGCCTCTGCCAGAGTACAGCATTTGTATTGTGCTACCTATATATTGTATAGCACTGGCATATTTAGCCCTATCCTGCATAGAAGAGAATATATTTTCAGGGTCTGCAATAGGAAAGAAAATTGAATTGCATTAAATTAAATTAACATATTTGGTTTTATTTTTCAGTAATATACATGGCACGGCTCTAAAGAGCAAGTGTAATATAGGTTACACGGTAAAAATAGAAAAGTAACAGATGCTGTGTGCGCTCTCCAGTCATCAAGAAATTTAAATAATCTTACAGAATGTTGCTTCTTTAGGGGAGACTCAAAGTGGAGGATTCAGAAATGGATCGGTGGTGCTTAAATTTAGCATTTGACTTTTATAAGCCTACCCTGTGTGATGTACTGGAATATTTGACATACATTGTAGATATTATGTATGGAGATGAAAATAATTAGGAGAAGCATTTTTTGATATGCATGTTCACAGATACAATAGTTAATCTCCTCTCGAGAACAGCAAGATTGATTCAGTTGGAATATCTAGAAAAGGAAATGTTGTTTCACCTGGTCCTTGCTCTTGTTAATTTACATGTTAAGCAATAGTGCAAAACATGACTTCCTGGAGATGATCTGAGTTACTTTCAGTAAAGTAATAACTATCCCAAGTAATTAGTTTGTTAAGAAATTATTACAATAGTGAATATTGACCAATACAAACCTTTTCTAAAGGCGAACAAACTTAGAAGCAAATTTACTACAACTTGAAAATTACTTGGGGCCTTCTGATCTTGGAAACTGGCTTGTTTTGAGATTTTTAATTTCTGTATCCCAGAAGAGAGAGTTACTACACAATACTGCGGCCACCAATATTTCCTGCTTAAATTAGGGGCTCCATCCAGACTAGATGGACACTAGATGGGACTAGAACAACAGTCACTGTTCCTCCATAAGCACTACCATTCCTAGCAATTGAAACACATAATTGCATATCAAAGGCCATGCCACCTTTCTTCCTCCCTCTCCAGCCAACATACATACAACACTCTCCTATGCTTCCCACTGCATGCACTAGCCAAGCTAAGGCCTATGGAGACCTCTTCCATAGAACACAGGATTGCAGAGTGTGGCTACTTTGACTGCACTTCTTCCCAATGTAGGGCTCTGTGACAAAGGGCCTTTCACTGACCACCCACAAGGAGCTAAATTTCACCCTGAAAGTAGGTTCCATTCTTTGGGTCCAATTCCACACTGGCTAATGGTTCATAAAATCCAGTCCAGAGAGCTTATGTCAGCAGATATTTGCTCACGTACCTCATTTGCTGATTCATGGCATCTTCACTCAAAAGTTTTCCTTAGTTTACCAGAACACATTTAAGGATGGTCAGACTAAATAAAACTGTTTCCTTGCACTAGATGTTATCCATCAGAAAGCATTCTTGAGATTATTTTTTAAAATGCTTTTTGTGAATCAAGGAAGACAAGGAGGAGTTCTCTAGTTTGTATTTGTGGAACACTACAGGTATCTTGATATTCTGTCCTACCACCAGCACAAGAGCTTTTATCTAGGGGTTAGTCAGCAGCATTGTACGTGTCCAGTGCATGAAGTTCAGTTGCCAAGGTTAGTATGAGTGTAAAATGTTAAATAAAAATAAGTGATGGTATCAACTCTGATTTGAATTAGTCCTCCAAAAAATATTCCCAGTGAGCTTTAATATTAAGCAATTTATATTCAGAGACATCTTTAACTTAGAGCAAGAAGAGACAATGACCCAAGTGTCTATTAAAGGCCCTGGTTCCACTGAAGATGTTAGAAAACAGAGTAGCATTTTAAATGAGATACACATAGTGTAGTCTATCTGGTTCTGACTCCCTGGTCTCACACCAGTCTATAGATGCCTCTACTTCTGTTTAATCACTTATAGATTTTAAGGCCAGAAAGGATCATTATGATCTTTTAATGTGACCTACGGAATAACATAGGGCATAAAATTTCACCAAGCCATTCCTGCATCAAGCCCACAATCAACAACCTTCTTAAGCAACCAGAAGGTCATTGTTCTGGAACTATAGCCAATGCAGTTACACTCCAATTAGAAAGCCATTACTCTTAATAAATTCAGACTTTTGCCAGATTAGTAATTAATGTGCAGCTGTTTATGACTGATCAATAAAATCTACAGTTTAAGAACATAGGTAAGATATCAATCAAGGTGAAAGTTTATTATATCAGGATAAATCATGGGTTTGTTAAATAGCACATTCATTTTTATCAGCCCTATAGGTAAGGCCCTACAGCCATGAAATTCACAGCCATGAAAAACACGTCACGGAAACTTGGTCTTTTGTGTGCTTTTACCCTATACTGTAGAGATCTCATGGGAACAACCAGCATTTCTCAAATTGGGGGACCTGATCCAAAAGGGATTTGCCAGGGTTGCAAGGTTATTTTAGTGGGTCATGGTATTGTCACCCTTACTTCTGCACTGCCTTCAGAGCAGGGCAGCCAGAGAGTGGTGGCTGTTGGCCAGGCCCTCAGCTCTGAAGGCAATGCCCCGCCAGCAGCAGCACAGATGTAAGGGTAGCAGTACTGCAACCCCCTCTACAATAACCTTGTGACACAAACACCCCTCCTTTTTAGGTCAGGACCCCTACAGTTACATCACCATGAAATTTCAGATTTAAATATCTGAAATCATGAAATTTTTTATTTTAAAAACCTGTGACTATGAAATTGACCAAAATGGACCATGAATTTGGTAGGGCTCTACTTAGAAGGGAGTGTATTCACCGCAAAGGGTTCTCAGATCTTGAACTTGCTTTTCTCCCAATAGCCTGTCAGAACCAGTATCTGACTATAGTAAAGTGTGATGCAAGATTCTCGTTTGGCCTGACTGTGAGTTCTTTCAGTTGGGTATGCTTTATGAGTCACTGCATAGACAGTGGCTCAGAGCTGTATTAGTTTAGCTATTGGGTAGAATAAAGTTTCTTTTCTAAATATGAATGCAGAATTACTAATAATTTATATATTTTAATAGGTTATGGATCACAAATTAGCATTCATTTTCCCACAAGGCACACAAAGAGCAATTAAAGAATTCCATGGTCTTTTTAAAGAAAGGAGTTAGTGTTTCATTCCATTCAACAAACTATAGTGACCTGGGAACTTTCTCAGTAAGTAAGCTTGAAAGGAGAATAGAATAGAGCAAGGTACTATTCTTGATAAGAAAAAGTAAATTAAGGTATCATCTGTCAATTCAATACCACTCATAATCCTGTTTCCTAGTGATTAGACTTGTGAAATAAAGTAAAATTCAAAGCTGACTTCTGAGCAACAAATACCATGTAATGACAAAAAATTAGTATTTTACAAGTTACTAGAATTAGTGATTTTAATGATATGTGAAAACTCCCTCAAGAAGGGAATCCTTCTGGAAAAGAACCAAAAAACCCAACCAACCAAACAAAAAGCACAGGACAGGTGCATCAGTATGCCTGTAGCTAAGGAAGCAAAAGGCTAATTTTCGTAAATACAAACTAAACATAGAAAACAAAATCACTAACAACATTGCATGCTGGAGACTTCTTCATGAATGCTCTAAATGATCTCAAGTTTAGGAGAATTTTAGATTGAACATTTTAAAGTTTGCTGTACAACTGTACAGCAGACAGACATCTATTACATTGTCATTTTCCCATCCTCTTGGAACTTGTAGTTGACATTGAGCTTCTACACTCCAGAAAAATAGGAATCACCCCTATCATTAGTTGCTGCAGCTCTCCCTAGTTTATCTTTATGCATTTGGAGTGTCATCAGACTGAACTTTGGGCAATATACTGCCCTTGCCTTCTACTGATGTTAGAGACAGTTCTCATCTGTGCTTACTAATATATAGTCATTGATTAAAATTTGCTGTTATCCCTTTCAATGAGCATAGTACATTCTGAGCCATTCATGAAGGCATACTAACTGTTTGAAGTTCATCTCTGTGAACAATCACCTGCAAACTGCAACATCTTGTTAGGGTGAATTTTTCCATGGAAAATAATTCTTCTGGTCTTTGAGAGGACTATTGGACATTTACTTCCGTGTCTCTTGAATGGGGGTAGTGGGAATCACTCCAGAGGGAATGACCCAGCACTCTATGAAGAATTTGTGTCAAGATCTTTGCCTTCATAGAAGCATATGCTTATTTTAGCATTTATCCTTTCAAACAGCCTGGGTGAGATTGTGAGGAATTACCTCATGTTTAAAGTTCTGAGTACTGTGGTGTAGATTCCTCACTTCACTCACATGGATCTGCTGATTGGACTGCATGGGGGTTAGACTGGATGATCCTTACGGTCCCTTCTAACCCTATGGTTCTATGACTATGTCAACCAGCTAACATTGATCCTGTTCATAAACACGGTTATCACACACAGTGACCTGGCCTGTTTTGAGAGACTGGAAGCTGCTACACAATCTGGATCCTGACCCACATCCACTCCAAGTTTGGGAGCGTTTGAATCCAGGCAGCTTTAGGTCCATTCCCAAACCCTCTCCCCCCCCCCCCCCCCGCCATCCTCCGCTCCAAGACTGTGCTCTCTTAGAATCATAGGGTTAGAAGGGACCAAAAGGGTTTAGTCTAACCCCCTGCCAAGATGCAGGATTTTTTGTGACTAAACCAATGGCTATCCAGATGGCTATCCAACCTCCTTTTTAAAACCTCCAGTGAAGGACCTTCTATGACTTCCCCAGCCAGTTTGTTCCCTTGTCCTAATGTTCTTACAGTTAAGAAGTTTTTCCTCAGATTTAATCTAAATCTGCTATGCTGTAGTTTGAACCCACTGCCTCTTGTCCTGTTCTCTGTTGGAGAACAAAACAACTTTTCTCCATCATTTTTATGGCAGCCTTTCAAGTATCTTATCCTCTCCCCGCCCTTAAACTCCTCTTTTCCAAACTAAACATATCTAGTTCCTTCAGCCTTCACTTTTATGGCTTGCATTCCATCCCTTTGATCATCTTTGCTATTCACTTCTAGATCCTTTCTAGTTTCTCTATATCCTTTCTATACATTGGGGACTAAAACTGGACACAGTACTCCAGACAAGGCCTAACCAGCGCTGAGTAGAGCGGTACTGTGTCACCTCCCGTGACTTGCATGCTATGCCTCTGATAATGGAACCTAAAATTGCATTTGCTTTTGTTGCAACAGCATGGCATTGCTGACTCATGTTGAGGTTGTGATCCACCTCAACTCCCAGATGCTTTTCAGCAGCGCTGCTACCAAACCAGTGATTCCCCCATTTTGTATTTGTGCATTTGGTTCTTCTTCCCTAACTGTCGCACCTTACATTTGTCTTTGTTGAATTTCATTTTGTCCTCTATAGCCCAGTTCTCCAATTGATCAAGCTCCCTCTGACTTTTAGCTCTGTCTTCCAGAGTGTTTGTAACCCTCCCCCTAGCTTTGTCTCATCTGCAAGCTTCATCCTATCAGTCTCCGCTACACGGTTGTACGGTAAACTTTTGATAAGATCAACTCCTAACAGTGAAGCGTCCTGTGTCGTTTCGGAAAGTGGGAGGCTTTGAACTGCCTCCCAGCTCAGAAATGCAGAGGTGCCCCCCCCTCACCCCCCACCCCGGGGTCAGAAGGAAGGCAGCAGGGAGCGCGTCCCTAGTGACTTGAAATCCAGTGGCCGGGGAAGCGGCTGAACCATCCTCCACAGCAGGCAGCTGGGCAGGGGGAAAGCGAAGGGGCTCCGCGCCCCCCCCACCCCCCCGTGATCTCCCCGGCGGCTCCATCTGTTCCCCGCCTGGGCTCCCACTAGCAGCGCTCGAGCGGCCCATTCATGCCGAACAAAGGGCCGCCCGGCCCCCTGCGCCGCCCCGCAGCATCCCAGGTACCAAGGTGGGCGCGGGAGGCGGGGAAGGGAGCGAAAAGCGGCCGCCGCCGGAGGGAGAAGGCGCCGACTCGAGCGCCAACTCCCCGACCGCCCGGCGGCGGCGCTGATTGGCGGGACTCGCCGCGGGAGCTCCCCGGCCGGCCGCGCCTGATTGGCCGGATTGTAAAAGCGAGTCTCAGGGCGCCAGAATAGAAGCTTTAGCGCCGAGCGGCAGCGGCCGGGCACAGGGCGCTCTCCTCTCCTCTCCTCTCCCGTCGCTGCCCCCATGCACCCCCCGCCTCCCGGCTGCTCCGGAGTGCGTGGCAGGCCGCGAGCGGCTGTACCCCAGAGGTAAGGGCTGACGAGCCGCGGCCCCCCAACAGAGCCCCGGCCGCTTCTTGAGGCTTGCCGCGCACTCCCGCTGGCGCCCCAGGCTGCCGGACATGGGGGAGGGGGCTGCTCTGAATTGAGCCTCCAACTGCATCGGCAGGTACGAGCCTCCCCTCCTTTGGTGCCTGCGGACTTGGGGGTTCAGTGCCACGGGCAGCCCCCACCCCCGCCCGCCGCCCAGGGGGAGCGGGGCTCCGCCGAGCTCTCCCCGCCCGGGGCTGGCCGGCCGCGCTCCTGTCCCATTCGTTCAAAGCTGCGATTCCTCCGGGTTCTTTGCGCCAAAACTAACTGCCCCCGCCGGAGACCCGCAGCGCCGCTGACTCGGTCGCCGCCGGCTCCCACCGAGCTGGGGGGAGCTCGCTCAGCCGCCTTCCCTCCTCGCGCGCTGCAGCCGTGTCCCACGGGGCTGATTTTACAGCCTTTCTGCCGGCAAGGCTGATTCGCGGGGCTCACGCTGAGAGTTGGTGACGGTCACAGGAGGGCAGCTGCAGGCTGCCGCGGTCACCTTTTGGGGATGGGAGGGAAACGATAGATTAGCCTCTGGAAATCGGGGTGCGTGGGTGTTTTAAATGAAGCAATATCAAACTTAACCTGTGCAATTTTATAACTTGCAGATGGAGGCAAGTTGCTTAACACTAAAAGACTTGATCAGCCCAAGACACACAAGAATCCATCGGGCAGATGAAGATGGGGAAAATGCACAAAAAGTGAGTAAATGGACACAGATAACACTTAACAGTCTTTTTGAGCAAGATTTATGGCCAATACTGCAATACCAGCACCTGAGGACTTCGAATTTTGTTGCAAAATGTGTTGTACCTTGAACTACCTTTGCTATTTTTTTTTCCAAGTGAATGGACTGTGCTAGGTTCTGAAAATGGTTTTAGCACATTACAAAAGTGTACTAGTACTTCTGTAAATAATAGTTTTGTATTCTTAGCCACAGACTAGCAGGTTATATTCATCTCTAGTACAGGACTGTTTGTCTAGTTCCCACTGACCTTTGAGATAAGGCCCAAGGTAGTAAGTTTGCCCTCTTGAACACCAAGACTAAAATATAACATTGTAATATTCTTTCCTCTCTCTGCCATTTTAGTTTCCTTCCTTCACAGCTCAGTTGCTCCTGCCAGCATGTCAAGTTGATAATTTTGGGGTGGGAAATAGGAGACATCTTAGCTTTTAAATTGAATGAAAGGCCCATTTCCACTCCACCCCCTTCTCCTTTCAAGGAAGCAGTCAAGAATTTAGTCAGGATTAATTAAAGAGGATATTAACAATACCTTTGCCATCTGGGGAAAGGATTACAGAAAATCCTATGTATAAAGCCATATTGGGTAACTGTATGGAGCACACTGAGACCCAGTCACATATGGTTGTGAAAGGATGCAGAAAGCACAGGCTTAGATGAGGCAGGGTTAGACCCAGCCAAAATAGTTTTGAAACAGATCTAAGTTGAGTAATGAGGCAGATGCACCTGAAGATGTGCTTCCCATTTAGTCAGGAGCACATCATTTAAATATCCCCTCCCCAGAGCATTTCTGTAAGTTTCCTGCCGGCTTACGACAGAGCAAAGAATACGCATATGTGCACTAGGAACTGGTTGTGTGTATTAAAGTTAAAATCTTATGGGTCTGCGTGTTTAAAAAAGCTTTCAGGATTGGTAATATTGTTGTTTGCAAATCAAGACTAACCAGACAGCTGCATCACTGCTCTGGCTAGCCTTTAAATGGATTGATGCAGTGTCTTAGCTGACAATGTGACCACTTCACCTTGGCCCTCTACTTCTGATGGAACATTATATTATATGCACATAATCAAAATTGTTTCTACCTGTTCTACATTCCCCTTGTACTTTCAACCTCCTTGGAGCAAGAGGCACCCCAGAATCTCTTCTTTTCACCTTTTTTACACGTATTATGAATCCATACGGGTAACAGCAAATTTGGGATCTAAAGACCTCTCAAGGAGTATATGGGACTGGGAGAAAGATGGAAGGGTTGTGGTTTGTTGGTTGTTTTTTTTTTTTTTTTTTTTTAAGATAAACTGGGATGGGTGAGTCAGTGAGGAGGATTAAGATGTCAAGGATAGGTAGTAGGTACATGTTCTGCATCCCTTTACAGCTTCAGCCATTATTTATTGCTGCTCAGTGTAATGTTTGTATTCCTGGGTGAATTAATGGGAGCTCAGAGGGATAACTTTCAAGTAACTTGATTGCTAGTTCTAGGTATCTGCTTTTGTTATAACGACATTAGCACCAAGCATAATGAAAAACAGCTTTATATAAAAGTGGGGTTTTTTTTTTCTATTTTAGATCAACTGTTGAATCCTTGCCACATTTGAAATTGCAAGAATATATTAAGTGGATTAACTAGACTGAACATGTATACCAGGAAGAACCATGACCCCTACCTTGAACCCTTTTTGTCAGCGTATTAAGTCACAACACTTAGCTGAAATAAAAATATCATCTTTTACATTCTTGTGGATAATCCAATTGGGCATTATAATATTTGATGTAATCATTCTGAAAGTCCAGAGCACAGTGCCTTTTCCTACTCTTTGGATATCTGTCCTCATCCCCAGATAGCAAACTATGGAAGGCTTTCTATTGGGAGCAGTAACATCTGGCTAATTTTTGAAGTTTAAAATCCAGTTTCTGCATTCCAATTAAATTGGATAAACTAGTGCACTAGTTTAAACAACATTCCATGATGTCTCCTTAACAATTAGCTATAATTCTCGAGCCACTGAGAATTGAACGGAGCAATAGTTTTAGCTGAAATTCATATAAAAACTTATGCCTTTTAGATAGCTATTCCATCTTGTACATTTTTCTGTGAACTTATGCCTTGCAGTACCAACAATGAAAATGAGACCACTATTATAACAATATCTATCCCAAAAGTTCTATTATGTATATTTGGTTATGTTTTTAAAATTTATTTTGCAGAGATTTTAAATCACCACTAGTCTGAGGTGCAGGAATTTGTTCGGTTCAGGACAAACACCAAGAACACTGCTTGGCTGAGGGACCAGTAACTGTTTCAGGGTCTCATTTCTAGTCCTTATAGTTTAAGAACACTTTCCAGTGATACTAAAAGCTTGGCTTCTAAGAACAGCAAGTTGTAAAATCTGATATTATTTTCTGGTTATCATTTTACTTTCTTCATCTCTTACCTCTCACTTCATCTGAGATATCTGCAACCAGTATTTCAAACGGCTAGATTGAGAAATTGAGTCATACCATTTGAAAGCCAGAAACTGCCATTTTTAATCCATGTAAAGCATCAGAGAGAAGTTATTAAACGGTAATCAGAATGATTTAATGTCTGATGTCTTGTGATCGCTCAGGGCTAAAAAAATTTTGGTAGGGCTTTAGTACCAATGGCTTTCTCTAGGTACTGGTCAGTCCAGAATCAGTGATCAGAACAATAACAAAGAAAAATCCAGTGGTAGCTGGCAGATTCAGTAAACAGATTAGATCCATCAACTTTAGGTTAACTGTGTGTGATGTGTTGCCCACTGGTAATACTCTGTTGCAGCAAACGAAGCCCAAGTAAGATTGTCATATTTTTCTCATTCTCTCCATCCTGTTAGTGTAGGGCAGGGGTAGGCAAACTTTTTGACTCAAGGGCCACATCGGGATGCAAAATTGTATGGAGGGCCAGGTAGGGAAGGCTGTGCTTCCCCCAAACAGCCTGGCCCCCACCCCCTATCCGCACCCTCTCACTTCCTGCCCCCGACTGCCCCCCTCAGAACTCCCCACTCATCCAACCTCCCTTGCTCGTTGCCCCCTGACCACCCCCTTCCAGGATCCCACCCCCATCCAACCCTCCCTATTCCCCATCCATTGCCCCCCCCGAACCTCTGCCCTATCCAACCACCCCCTCCTCACTGTCCCCTGTCTGCCCCCCGGAACCTCCTGCCCCATATCCAACACCCTGGCCCCCTTACCATGCAGCTAAGAGCAGCATGTCTGGAGTCGCACCACCCAGGCTGGAGCCAGACGCACTGCCCTGCATGAGTGTGCAGCCCCGCCATCCAGAGTGCTGCCCGCACAGCGGCATAACTGTGGGGGAAGGGGGAACAGCAGGGGAGGGGCTGGGGGCTAGCCTCCCCAGCAACAAGCTCAGGGACCAGGCAGGATGGTCTTGTGGGCCATAGTTTGCCCACCTCTGGTGTAGGGTGAGAAACCTGTTCAACTGGGGGAGTACCTGTTGCTCAAAAGCAGCTTTTCCCACTAATTAAGGAGTGACATTGATGCCTACTTGAGTCAATCCATCTAAGTAAGTTGGACTGGAACACTACTTTTGTGGTAGGGAGAAGGGACAAAAGGGTAATCGCAGCCTCATTTCTGTATAAGAACCTAAGTGAAAAATGAGCATCAGATCATGTAGCTGGGGGCAAGGAGGTAATTCCTGTTCTTGCCTTACTTTGAGAACAAGTCATATGTAGATTTCCCCTTCCCAGCAGCTTGCTTGATTATAGTTAATACTGTTTTAGTTATATATTTTCATTGTTTTGAGCAGCAGATACTTTAGCAGTCAATTTGCTTCAATTGGGGAAGTGTTTCATCTGGGATGAGTAGCCTGCAGTGAAATCCCCAAAAAGGGCTTTCCATTATGGAGATTCCAAAATAGAATGCTATGTTTTTTTCTAAGTGCAATGTAACTAGAGAACTATTTAAGCTTCAGTCCAAATTCAACAGGAAGACATATGGCTCCAGGAGATAAACTGGGTTCATAATTTGGACCAGTTGGTTTACAATTGTGGCACAGTTGGCTCATATGAAAAGGCAGAACATATAAGAAGTCTGACAGACAACAGGTTTGACTGATTGATTTCATCTTAAGCAATTCATGGTGGTATCTTATCTGCATTGTACACCATACACTGATGTATGGTATACACTTTGCTGCATCTGATGCTAATAAGAGCTGTGCTAAATATAACCTTGGACTGTCAAAGTATGATGGGACTCATTACCTTCATATGAACAATGGCATTGACTGGTGGATTGTTGCTTCTCTTCAACCCTAAACAATCCTCTCTTTTTCATAGGAAAACATATTTGATCAATCCAGAATGACTCCAAAGACTCCCATGAAAAATGAACCAATTGATTTATCAAAGCAAAAAGGCTGCACCCCAGAAAGAAATCCAATTACACCTGTTAAGCTTATCGACAGACCACTGGCAGATCCATGGACCCCCACAGCTAACCTGAAGATGCTTATTAGCGCTGCTAGCCCTGACATGAGGGACAGGGAAAAGAAGAAAGAGCTCTTCAGACCAATTGAGAACAGTGAGCAGAATGATGTTTTTCCTGATTCCGTACAGGTAAGAGACTTAATCTAGTAAGCTTGGACATAACTGACACACAATGCCCTCTACCTGCTTCAGGCTGACTAGTTAATTGATATTTATTATTTGGTTTAAAAAAAAATACTATTACTTCCCCAGTCTTCCTGCCACTCACCTTTACTAGGAGTGGAGAGCAGCACTATTTGAAAGCATCCTCAAAGATGACCATTTATATAGCAACGCCAGCGTCCAAGCCATTTCAGACAAAGATCACCATCTTAAAAGCTTACTGTCTAAGTATTTCTTCAAATACTCTGAGACTGGACATGGTTATTTCCCCTCCCTTGCCAATTGATGTCCTTTTCAAACTAAGGCCTAGCCACAAGGAGAGAAACTGCCAAGTCAGTTAAACAGATTCAGCATAACAGCGCAGTTGGCTACTGTACAACTGTTTTAAAGACAGACTAACCAAGTCTTGGACATTTTTAAAAATAGGGCTGTAGAAGCTGTATTCCTTAGCCACACTGGATTGGCAAACCACATTTTATACCTCATTCAGCAAAACACCTCCACATCTAACAGTCAGGATGAGAGTAGTCAAAAATTACACCTGAATGGTTTCCTGATTAAGCAGGAGTTTAACGTGGTGTTGGGTTTTTGCTAGGGGATTCTGCTCCCCATCCTTCCTTTTTAAAAAAAAAACAAAAAAAAAAACCCACACCCTCCAAGCAGCTTGGAGCGGGAGGAGAGCAATTTCAGCTTTCATCCAACAGCAGCATCCCCTCCTTTTGTTTCTTGCTCCAGGAACCACTAGCTCCCCATCCCAAGTTATTGCTCATAAGATGCCCCTTTTGCCAGTGATTCCAACAGCAGCAACATGAAACTAACTAGAGTCTAGTCACTAGGCCCTCGTTCTAAGAAAATGCTATTTTATAGGCATAAAGGCTCACAATTCTTTAGGAGCGAGTACGGCACTGAACCAGTTTATAGCATTTCCTTGTTTGAATAATGGTGGGGGAAAGACAAACCTGGGGCAAACAGACTAACAAAGTTATTGAACGATCACACATAACTTAGCTTTCAACAAGCAGTGTGTACAAAAATATGCTACATTAAATTTTCCTTCTCCAAAATGTTTCCTTCTCCAAGGAACTCCAAGGATAACTGAAATAACCTCCCCACAGGGCTTCTGCCCCCTGCTGCTCCAGCCGGGTCTTGAGGCAGCCCAGGCTTGGGGCTTCCTCACCATCACCCCGGCTAGGGTAATCCAGGCTTGGAGCTTCGGTTCTTCTCTTCCCCCCCCATCCCCCCAAACTTGAGGCAGTCAGGGCTCAAGGCTGCCCAGGCTCGAGGTTTCTTCCCCCAGGGCTCCTGCTGGGGCTCAGGGTGACCTAGTCGGGGTTTCTAGCCCCAGGGTGGGGCATCTATTTTTCCAGGAGGCTCCCAAATTGGCCAGGGGCCCCTGCCTTAATTGGTCACTACCCTGGACTAGCAGCTAGGAGCCCCAGCTGGGGCACTCCTAGCAGCATGGGGGAGATCCTACCCACCTCCCAGAACTGCAGGCAGCTCGGAGGCTGCTGCCTAGGCAGCACAGAAGTGAGGGTGGCAATCTTGGGGAGGCTGCCCCCCACAACAACTTTGCAAACCCCCCCCCCCCACGGTCTCATTTTGGGTCAGGACCCCCACAGTTACAACACAGTGAAATTTCAGATGTAAACATCTGAAACTGACCAATTTTAAAACCCTCTGGCTGTGAAATTGACCAGAATGGACAGTGAATTTGGTAGGGCCTTATTTATAAAGCCCTTTGAGAGCTACTGCTGAAAAGCCATGTAAGTATTATTATTAAGCATTTTTAAAGGTAGTTATTGACTAAACAGTTCAGTAAAGCTTGTTTAAAATGGAGTTTAACTCAGCTATTGTGCATGTGACTGCTCCAAGTATTCTGAACTTCTTCAGTATGTTACTTGGAACAAATTAATAGACCATATTTCAGTTTTTGTTAAAATTTATCCTCATGAACAAAATCTTGTCTGTGGAAAATAGATTACAAAAACATTAGGTGAAAACTGCAGTTTTCAAACCATTTGAAAACCAAGGGCATTTATTCCCAAACATAATCTTGGGGGTTGCATGAGGGTTCATTACTTATGCTGCAGCAAGAGGTAGCTGAGATACTGAAAGTCTTAAGAGTTAAAAAAGCTCACAGGCAATTGACATACACAACTTCACTCCAACAAGAGAATCAAGACTTCAGAATTACTAGTCCAAATAAAAATTAGTCAGTTCATTATTTAGCAGCTATTGTAACAAACATACCTTCTTATATATACCTGAGGTCTCCAGCTTTCAGGAATACTACAAGGGCCTACTAATTCTTTTCTACAGGATTTTATTCAGTTAACAACCTGCCAAAATGTTTTTTAAAAAAAAAAGCCCAAGATGCTGAGACAGCTGAATTTTATCCCCCAGAATTCGGGTCACATGCCTCTGAGCTCTTAAAGCAATATACCCACAAATAGAGGGATGGTGGAATTTCTGTGCAGAGGTTTTTCAGGAGCCCTCTGGTGGTTGCTAGACCTCTACGGTCAGTGACACTCCAAGGTGTTTGCAGAAATCCTCCTTTTTATGGTCTCAAAAGGGAATGTTACTTCCAAATAGGATCTTATCATCTGTTCATGGTGGGAACATAGTTACACCTTTTGTGTCCTCCAACACCTGGCCACCATGGGATGGCCTTGTAAATGCTTTCATAATCTCCACAGTCTCTGGATTTTGGATAAAACAAGTTCATGAGTCAAGACACGTGACCCAGGTGCTTAGAGAGAAGATCACATTCTAAGCCTGTATAAAGGCACTTAGGCATGTGTATTTTATCCTTTGTAACAGTAGTCTGAGCTTGAATGTTAGAATCTGAAATGTTCCCTGTTTTGCTACTGTCATGCCTGTTGAAGCTCTACAATAAAGGAATAACATTTATTTTTCAACAGTATGATATGGTAGATGATGGCACAGTGGATGAATTTGAAAAGCAGAGACCCAGCAGAAAACAGAAGAGCTTAGGACTCTTATGCCAAAAGTTTCTAGCTCGCTACCCAAGTTACCCTTTGTCAGCAGAAAAATCTACCATTTCTTTGGATGAAGTGGCTTCTAGTCTTGGTATGTATGCCTGAAATAAATGCTGCAAGAAATGGACAACTTCAGTCTTTTAAAATATGTCTACCACATAAAGGCACTTAAAGTAGATCCCATTTAAAAGAACTGACCTGTTCGTAGAATACATTTAAGGTCTGGGTTTTTTTGTTTGTTTGTTTGGAGGTGCTGGATGCACCCTTCTAGTTAAATTTAAGCAAGAGCTGCAGGTGCTCAATACTTAAAAAAAAAAAAAAAAAAATCTCTACCACTACATTATTACATAACCCTATCATTTTAAAAAAAAAGTTGCAAATCACTGAGTGCTCTCATGGTGAACTAATCGTGCTGCTAAATATGTATGCCTACATTTTTATTTTCTTGCTAATTGAAGTCTGAGCAGTAAGCAGCAGGGTTTATAAAGAACAAATCATGCAAAAGAACTGTGGCGAATTTTTGGATAGAACTACAAATTGGTGGCTGAGGGAAATCAGTAGGTTTTATGTCTTGATTTCAATAAATCGTCCGATACAGTATCTTCCAGAATCCTAAATAGCCAAATTGTCTTGGATGTGAACAATGTCTTGCACATTGAAAACTGGCAGAAGGACTGCAAAAAGGGGAATGATAAATGGCAATGTGTTGAACTGGGTGGAGGCATCTGGGTGGTGTGGTTCAGGGACCAATGTTATCTTTGGTCATCTTTAACATCCTCTTTAGTTATCCGCAAGTAGTAAACTGCGTGTTAACTAAACTTGCAAGTCCGACTTAATTTGGAGCTATTGTGAACCTCATCCATGACAAAGAAATAATACATAGGGACCCAGAGAGACTATAAATAATAGAGATAGCAAAATAAGACTCAGCCTGAATGAATGCAAAGTATTGCATCTGAGAAAAATAATTCAGATCACAGATTTATTTCATAGGAAAGAGACAGCAAATTAGATAAAAACTTTCAGAAAATTCGATGCAGTTTTTATATTTTGGGAAGGAGGATGGAGAGGGAACAGAGATGGGATTTCCTCCCTATGTGGCTCTGGTGAGACAGCTCCTAAAGTACTGTATTCATTTTTTGGGCACCTCACAAAGACTTAGCAAAACAGAAGAGAATGCAGAAAAGAATAAATCAAATAGATAAGGACTGATTTCAATGGTAATCATTTTTTAAGAATTTTTTATAGGAATTGTTGTTTTAAGTATTAGAGTTATCCCCATTTAGTTTGAAATCCCAGTGCTCTGCCCTCATGAAGCTGAACACATGTAGTCCTCCACTGCTAACTGGACATGAAATTACTTGGATTTTTTTCCTTTTGAGGAATATTTCATTGGTGACTTAAAACAAAGGAGTTTGTTTAAATGTACTAGTAGAGTTTGTGTCTTATTTAAAATAGTGTTTTGTTTTCCCCTTTGGTTTTCATTTCCCGTACCACTCCTGATCTTTGTGTAGCAAATAATGGCTTTAATGTAGATTTTTGCCATCAGTAGATAAAGTTGTATTCACTCAGCTCCTGGCTATGAAAAATCCATTTACGAGTCACAGCAGTACACAGTGCTTCCCAGTCTCTGCTTGGGGTCTCTGGTACCTGGGCAGCCTTCATTAATAGGATTCCCAATAGTTCTCTGGCCACAGATTAAAGCTGCACTTCTCTGGCTGCACCCATGAGAGACGACAGAGGTGCAAACACCATCTCCCCTCTCCCAGGGTTAAACTGCCTGGGAGATGGTCTCGCCCTGTGATAGAAGTGTGTGAGTCAAGCCTACAGACTTTAGCTTAGATGTGTGTCTGTTCTCTCCCTTCCTGTTTATCTACAAATTCTTCAGACATCACTCCAGCTCTCCTGCTAAATAAATCTTATTGTGAGGGATTTGATCCTGCATTCCTTGTTTGCCCAAAATTCCCACTGAAGTCCATAAGAATGTTAAAGCAATGTTAAGAAATGCAGGATCAGACTGCAGATGGAGACTAAATTTATCTCAATACATTACAGGGTGCATAGATTCTCACTGACTCTAGCAACTTAATCTTGTTTCTACTGAACAGCTTCTTAGCCTATTGGCAGATTACTGAGGATTGGGATGGGAGGGAAGGTGACATTGGTGCACTTTGCTAAAAATATATATCTTGATCTTATTTGTTTTTGGGCTCCAGTGTCTGTGTTTGGGGACAATGTGGGGCTGGGAATCATTGTACAAATATCTTGACAATGTGCCATCATCTCCTTTCCCATCAACATACCTTTGCTAAAGGCACTGGGATTCTATGCAGAGAATCACGTAGGAGAGGGTTTATGGTACTGGTGCTCAAAGGAACTAGTCTTGTAAATTATGTCTATGTATAGCACTCAGCACTTTCATAGCACATTTCACTCAAAAAATCTCCATGCACTTTAAAACACTAACAGATTGGAAAATCCCATGAGACTGGTAAATATTATCTATATTTTACAGATGGGTAAACATGCACATAGAGAACCTGTCTACATTAGGGAAATCTTTCAAAACTTCCCACCATTACCAATGCTTGTTCTGCTCCAGTGCTGGTAGCACTGCTGTGAGTCCTAAGGCAGACAGGTGTTACCAGCACTTTCACTTTTAGACCTAGCTCTTAGTGAGATTAGATGACTGTTTAAAATGGTGACTGCAGGCATTGGCCTGGAAATGGTTAAGGCTCCGAACACTGCTAACACCAGTAGAGCTGAACCAGAGTTGGTACCTATTGGGGAATTTTTGAAAATTTCCCTTTGTGTAGATGAGGTCAGGGATTAAAGTCCTGCTCTTGCTCCCATTGAAGACTATAGGCCCAGTTCTCCATTACTTTACACCTTGTGACGTATTTGACGGTGCCTGTAATTTACACAGTATTACACAAGTTCAAGGCAATGGGAAATCGGGCCCAGTGACTATACTCCCATTGATTTAAGTAGGAGCAGACTCTGTGACTTACCCAGGGAAATGATGAAAGAGGGAACTTGCTGTGAGTAGATCTTGTTCAGTGCGTGATTATACAAAAAGGAGGAGTGAGTAGAAGCATGTTTAAAAACGGGCATGCTTTTAAGTCTTTCTTCCTTAAAACAGGAGTTGAGCGTAGGCGCATCTATGACATAGTGAATGTTCTGGAATCGTTGCACCTCGTTAGCCGTGTGGCCAAGAATCAGTACTGTTGGCACGGACGACACAGCCTGAGTCAAACTCTGAAAAACCTTCAGGAAACAGGAGAGCTCCAGAAGTATGAAGAACAGATGGCTTTCTTCCAGCATAAAGAGCAGGACCTTGAGTATAAATTTGGAGAATGTAAAAAGGAGACCTTTCCGGATTCCCAAGACAGACAGTTACTTGACTTTTCAGAGGCAGATTGCCCCTCTGGTAAGATGACTAATGGTTGATGTATACAGATGCAGTCATACTGTTCAACATACACTGTAGCTTTTTTTTCTTTAATTGATTTGTTTATTAATGTAAAATACACGATATTGCTTGTGAAAGGTGCTGAATTCACCACATTGGAGATGAGGCTCCTCTTTTTATTCACAGTGCAGGTACAGCACAGATGGCAGCAATTCCAGTCTTTCCCCTCACACTCAATGGCCTGTCCTTGACAGGTCCCTTGAAACACATGTTAACTAGTTACTGTATATACTCGATCATAACCTGGTTTGCTTATAAGCCACCCCCCCGCCCCCAAGATGAATAAGTAAAAATGGAAAACTTTTATGACCCATTCATAAGCTGACCCTATAATTCAGGGGTCAGCAAACTTTGGCTCCTGGGCCATCAGGATAAGTCGGCAGGCAAAGATGGTTTGTTTACCTCAAGTGTCTGCAGGCATGGAGGTAAACCTAAGTAAACAAAGTGTCCTGGCGTGCCAGCTGCTTACTCTGACGGGCCGGGACAGCAACTGGTGGGGGAAATTTTTTGGCAGGGAGAAGCTGAGGGTCAGGGGAGTAACCCCTGTGACCACCCCCCACACATGACCCCACCCCTAGCCCAGGACCTCTACACTCTCCCCGTCCCATCCCTTCCCACTTTAGCTGGGGCAGGCCAGGGCAGGATGTCTCTGGCCTGGCCGCAGCCTACTCCGGCAGGCTGGGCCAGACCGGGAGGTGCAGCCGCAGCCTGCCAGCCCCAGAGCTGCAGCTGCTTCGGAGGCTGGGGGGAGAGCAGCGTGGCCAGAAGCAGAGAGACTCTGGCCCTGCCTCTTCCCTTCTGAGTCTGCTGGCTGTGCTGCCTCTCCTTGCTCCCTCTGTTGGGGGGAGGGGCTGTGTCCCACCTCTCCCCTGCTCTATACCCGTTCATAAGCTGACCCCCTTCTCTGGTGCTTCCCTTTTTTACTAAAAAAAAAAAAAAAATTCAGCTTATGAACAAGTATATACGGTATGTTAAACAATCTGTTCCACCTTGTACGTAGCTATGACACTCTGAGTAAGTTTCCAAGATCTGAAGAAGAGTTCTGTATAAGCTTGAAAGCTTGTTTCTCCCACCAACAGAAGCTGGTCCAATAAAAGAGATTCCCTCACCCACCTTGTTTCTCTAGTTTCCATAACAGCCTTTTGTGAAGGACTTTGTCAAACATTTTGTTTCTCTCTTCTCCCTGTCCCCTTCTGACTGGTAAATAATGCTTTGTCCTTTTCTATAACAGCGGGCCAGATCTTCCACTCTGTTACATTGGTCAAATGTTGGTATAAACTCCATGGCACTCAACAGTTATACTATAATGGAGCAGAGAATCAGGCCCGTAACAATTAAAACCAATTCTTTACACTTTAATTTTTATTACCTTTTGAAGATTGCTAAAATGCTGATGTGCATCTACCTTGCATAATTATTTGCTGCCTGGAAAAAGATTTGTTTTTCAACAAGGAAACACTTTACCCTTGTTGTACATGAGAAATCTTCTTAATGCTTTTTTGTCTGTAATAGATGACATATGCTAAGAGACTTGCGTTTTGTTTGTAACGCAGCATCTGCAAACAGCAGAAAGGACAAATCATTGCGGATTATGAGCCAAAAGTTTGTCATGCTGTTCCTTGTCTCCAAAACCAAGATAGTCACTCTTGACATAGCAGCAAAAATACTGATCGAAGAAAGCCAGGATGCAGCAGATCACAGCAAGTTTAAAAGTGAGTATCACTGTTAAGAAATGAATTAATCATCCAGTCAGCAGGGAAATGGAGGCATATTCATTTTGACATCTGAGATTTTTTTTTTCCCATCTCAGACAACATGGATAGAATCATCTGTGATTAAGGGTTTTTTAACTAGAACATATAAAACTTACCCCTGCCTTGAATATTCAGATATGGGGGGGGCGGAGATGGGGGGAGAAGAAGCGTTCAGCTGCACAATTTATGGGTGTTGTCATCCAGCTACATCATCATTCAATCCATTGGAGTTGTAGGGATTATAAAAACAAAAAATGGATTGATATGAGTTTTCTCCTATGCTGCTGCTTTCAGGATGGGATGAAACATTTTTATCGAGCAGTTCTGCTCTTGCTGGGGAATGCATCCATTGGACAGAAGGAAGAAAGGATGCTTTTCCAAAGTGACTTGTGAATAAACTGACGTACTTACTTTTAACCTATTTCCAAAAGTTACCTTGGCATAATGGCAGAAATTCATTAGCTTGTACAGCAGTGGTCCCCAGAGGAGCCTGGGGCTCAGGGCCGAGGCCAGGGCTGGAGCTGTGGCTGAGGACAGAGTGGGGCTGGGTGATGCTTCCTCCCTGCCCCCCGTGGGGGCTAACCTGGGCCCATCTTGCCCCCCCCAAAAAAATTCCTCCAGGCCCCCCAGGGGGGCGTGCTGCACAGTTTGGGAACCACTGTTGTACAGGCATATTTACAGTATATTTCTTTTGTTTACCTTCCAGCAAAGGTACGAAGACTCTATGATATCGCCAATGTTCTGACCAGCCTAGGGCTCATAAAGAAAGTGCATGTCACAGAAGAAAGGGGTCGCAAACCAGCCTTCAAATGGATTGGGCCTGTGGAATTCAGTGGAAATAGTGGTAATTTGTGTAGTTGGTGGTTGGGAGGGGGAGGGCTGTCTGTTTATGTATTTTTGTGGAACTTTCTTCCAAGGTAGATTGATTTAAATCACTAAGTGGAAAGCCTCAGTGTAAAAAAAGGTTTTAATAATTTTCCATTTGTACTTCAGCTATTTTCTAAAGAAAGATACATTCTCACTGGTTAATATAAGCATTAAAATATGTTGATTTACAACTAAATAGAGCCTTTACATTCAATTTTGAACCTTTTTTTTGGCTACCTAGGAGGGTACACAATAACTATATACATTTATATAAGCAATTATATAGCTTAATTTTGTCAGACTCTTATTTATTAATTGTATTAATAAATTAATAAATTGTATTAATTAGTGCGTTAGAAAATGGTGAATAATATATTGCTTATTTACTACATAATTAACTTTGTGCTCATGATTTGTGTCAAGCTGCATTATGATGGTAACTGGAATTTAATTAAGCACACAACCTCATATAACATTTATTTTTATTAAACAAAATAAGCCCTTAATACAGTACGTGACCTAGTATGCCAAATTTATAAAGCCAGACCTCAAAAGTTAACTTTGTTATTCCCTGATTCTTTCTTTTTATAGAAAAGCAGCCTTTCATTGTTGTTGGGGGTTTTTTTGATAGAGGCTCATGGATTCAGCATATTTTATTTTTTATGTAAGAGATTATAATTTTAGGCCTCTACAAATTTTGTATTAATATCAGATTTCTTTTTAAACTGGTTTATTTTTAAAAGGAAAAACTTATTTAAATAACAAAATCCAATTTAAATAAAAAATTATATATTTTTTTTTTATTTAAATCAATTGCTTTTTCTTCAAAACAATAAAAAAAAATTTTAAAACCACCCTGCTCTTTCCCAAATTTTATGTGGTTGTTTTCTAGTTGAAGAGCGAGTCAGAATTCATTACCTTCTGTATCCATAAATGTGTAGTGTCTGATTTCCTAATGTAGGTCATCTATCTAGGCAGCCTTTAAAATCCCTGCCAAAATGTAAGGGAAATGTGAGAGTGAAGATATTTATGGATACATTTGGGTTTTTTGTTTTTTGCATGTTACACTAGTTTAAGGTACAAGGCAGTGGAAAATCAGGTCCTTAAGGCCACATTCTGGCCCATCCAGTGGCCCCCTTTGTGCTGCAAAGGGTCAATAAATCTGCCCTAAATAGGCAGCTGACTTTTCCCCCTACATGGGGAATCACCTGGGTGGTGCAGAGCTGCTCCTTTGCCTCCTGTCCTCTGACATGGAGGGGTTTGTTTCGGGAGATAAAGGGCATGACCATGGTGTACCTACATCCTGGTGATCCTTGGCTCCCAGACATGCCCCTGAGAGACAGCTCAAAGTAGAGCACATATGCGGCTGTATTTTTAGGGTGGGCCAACCCTAAGATAAAGGAGAAGTAAGGATTCATGTTAATGATACTTTGCCCCATCTTTTCATTTTACTCCCCACAGCTGCTCCAAGTAGAGCTTGGATGTAGCCTAGGATCTTGAGCTATATACGGTCCTGGAGTGGGTGAGGGGGACCTTGTCTTGTCTGCTAGCTCTGACATAGTTTTGTGGTGTTTAAAGGGGTTTTCTTCTGCTGTGTCTGTAGCAAAGCTCCACGACATGGCAGAAGCTACCATGACATGTCCTTCAGGTGATAACTTTACAAAAACCAATTCCTTTAGATGAACCGAGAACTGATGTTCCAACATCGGCTGCTTTACCAGAACTGAAAAGAGGGGCTTGTGCCCAACATCAAACCTGTGCTAATGGAAATCAGAGGCTTGCACGGCATGCTTCATTTAACACTGTTCAGCCTTCTGAAGGGATCAAAAGGAAGGTCAGCTCTGAACCCAACAGCCCACATAGGGAGAGGCAAGGTAACTACCAAGAATTTTTGCTCTTTCCTAACCCATTGTCTGCCATTAATAGTCACTTTCAGCCTTGGAGCAGTACTCTTATTTTTCAGTAAATTTTATTCTCTACACACTGAAAGTACAGTGCTATTTCTTCTGTTGAAATCTGGCACAGTCAGATTAAGATTCTTTAAATAGAAAGAGAACAGATTTTTATTGTCTGGTTCCTGGTAAGATGGAGTTTACTGTAACAATCCAGTTTATAGCACTTTCACAATTTAGAATTGTAAAGTTATAAAGCAATTGCAGGTCCTTCCAGAATTCCCTGTCAATTGTCCCAAGTCTGCATGATGCTGAGGTGATTCTTGCAAGGAATTGAGGGTGCTCCACTCCTCAGAGGTGCTGCTCAAACCAAATAGTGAATGTTATAAAAACATGCCTTGGTAGAAAAACTGCATTCCATTCTTTGCATTACCAATATGAAAATGTGCTTAGTAAATCTGTAATTTAATTCAATGTCCCATTGTTCTCTCAGCTTGCATTGTAGGTTCAGATGAATATTGCTCCAGAATGATAAATCTAGCAGCTGTCTGCAGACAGAAGATGGAAAAGGATACAAAGTAAGTTTGGTCTTAAAACTTGAAGTCTGCTCAGTTCCCTGCCCTCTGCATTTTAATTTAAGGTCAAGTTCTGTACTTGAGATGGAGATCTATAATTTCCAGTGACTTCCATTAGAGAATAGAAATTGGCTCTCCGGGTGACTTTTTTGTTCTCCCAGGTGCATGTAAAAGATTCACACCAACATGCGTCACATTTTAATAGAGAAATAAAAGAGCTATTGAGATTTTCAAAGCAGTCATGGGGAATTAGGCACATCTTCCTATACAATTAATGGACACTATATGTATAAATCCCCTGGAGTGTTTTGAAATTTTCATGCAATATATTTGTTGGACGCTTAGGGCTACAAGCTCCCCTACCATGAGTAGGGCTCCGTGTCAGTCACGGAAGTTGCAGAAGTCACAGATTCTGCGACATCTGACTTCTGCAGCAGCCAGTGTGGCTAACCCCAGGGCCAGCCGCTCAGGTGGCCCCGCAGCCAGCTGCAACAGCCACTGCTCAAGTAGCCCCTGGCATCTGGCCCTGGGGACCACCTGAGCAGCAGTGCTGGGGGCAGCTGGAGCAGCTGCTGTTCAGCAGCCCCCGGCAACAGTCCCAGGGCAGGCCCTGGCAAATGTTGCTCCTGGCCCCCCTCCCCCTACCATCAGGCAGCGACTCCCCCACAGCAGCGGTCCCAGGGATGGCCAGAGCAGCCACTGCTTGGCACCCCCTGGTAGCTGGTGGGCTGGCTCTGGCGCCCCTCCCTCCCAGTAGTGGCCTTCCCCTTCCCCCCCCCTCCCCCCAAGATTTAATCAGGGGTATTTATAGTATAAGTCATGGACAGGTCATGGACCGTGACTAAATCGTAGCCTTAACCATGAGCTTTTTCCATCCCAATGGGGCAAGAAAACTGAATTTGTACTCCTTCATTCTTTCGTCAGGGTTGTGGGGGTTCAATTCCCTTAACCAGTTTCAGATGAGCTATCAATAGGCTTGGGTCATCCACTGGCAGGCCCAGGCCCAGAGTCACAAAGGTATTTAGCCACCTAACTTCTACTGTGACTTTGGGCCGCAGTGCCTCTGTACTGGTTCCCAGCCCTGTGTCAGCATGGTTCTTAAAAATAGCCCATGCACACACTGGCTGCTGAATCCAGAACCTTTACAGGGGGTTTTGGACTTGTGGAAGTGCAACCTGTACAAGTAGAGCTTGAAACATTTTTTTGTCAAAAATTTCAACAATCAAAATTTTGAAGCAAAAAACAGAATTTCCATCTTTCAATTATGAAGAAATAATTCTTCCTCTCCCCTTTTTAAAAACAAAAAACCCTCATTTTTTTTTTCCAATGGAAAAAAGGAGAAGTTTTTAATAGCTAAGAGATGAAACAAAATATTTTTAACAAAATAACAAATCTTTTGGGGTTTTTGATCAACTCTCCATGCAAGTTAATACTGACTTTACTCATTAATTTGGAGCCAGAATATACTAATGAGAGCTACTGTTTCCTCCCCATATAAAAGGGTGGAAGTTAAACCCCACAGAGAGGCTTCTGTGGAGGAAAGGGGTAAGCATGCTACAGAGCCGTTCTGCTCCACTGCCAAATTCCAAACACCCTCTGCTAACGTAGGTGAGAATAGCATGGAGTCCTTAATATATGGGTGCATGTTGTATCTCCCTGCTAGCACTTATTGAAAGAACTGAATGGTAGCACAGCAAAAGAATCTGTGAGTCAGCTTCTCTGTGGTTTGACATGATATGTAAGTGACTGATAAAGTGTTGGATAATTACTACATTCTGTCAGGTAGTCTCCACATACAATCCCAGAGAGCCTCACTGTTTTATTTTAAGGGTGGTTTATGGGGATGTCATCCTGAACTAAAAACATTTTTTCCCCTCTTTTCCTTACATCTTTTAGGAGTAAAATTTGTGCCACTGAAACAATCTTAAATTCATCAAGGAACCCAGCCATAATTTCTCCTTTCTCTGTTCTTCCGGATCCTGGGGACTCTGATTTTTGCCTTAACCCCTTACCTCACCCAGTGTTTCCTGTTGCTCACTCAGACATGTCATACCTCTCTCTGCCAAATGGTGTGAATGGCCAAGTTTTGCAGACTCCCACTTTGGCAGCCTCCAAAACAGAGATTGGGAAACCTGCTCTGCTCCCCAACCAGCCTTTTGTTTACCTCCCCTCTGCATCTCTCTTCATGCTATGTGGCAGTCCTCAGGAAAGTCTGTCAAGGAAGAACCTTCCAACTGCAGGAGAAAAGTGCAACAGAAGCCCTGAGGGGCAGGTCTCACCCCTAAAGCCACAAGCTGCTGTATTTGCTGTTAACTGTCACAAGCGTAGTTCCCAGAAGTGTGTGTCTCTCTCCACACCTGCAGCCAGCATAGAGCCAGCTGCTAAAAGGAAGACTATGGAGCAGAGTGATGTCCCCCTCTCATTGGTGCTACCCAAGGTAGGGAAGTGCATTTAATTGACACCCAGATTTGTTGCTAAGGCTGAGAGCAGGGGAAAGATACTTGTGTTACTTGAAATGGTCTTTTCTGCAGATGAACATTCACTGCAGATACCTATTTAGAGAAACAAATGCCACCTCCTTGCACAAGTATAATCGGGGCGGGGAGAAATACATTTGGTGAAGCATTAATTGGAAGATGTGTGCCTCTGGTGAAAAATGACTGCCTCACAATGAGGCACAGATCACCTGTTGCACAGAGCCACGGCCCAGCTCACTCCCTACCACAGAAAAACCTTCGAGAGGGGAAGAAATCTGTCAGGATTCCTCTCCACATTGTCCTGTCACTGGAGCTGCCTCCAAACCTGGCAGTTCCACAGGAGACATTGATCCTCCACACCAGCTCTTGTTCCAGCAGGGTTCACCTTGGCAGCATGGCTCATTCTACAGAGCCATAGGGGAGGTTATATGCTCTTCCCCTCTTCCCTGTCTCGCCTCTCTGTTCTCCCAGGCCAACTTCTCCCCTCAGCAGGATGAATGGCTGGGGAGAGGATGAGGCCTTGGAGGCCAATGAGCCACTTTCTACAAAGGGAGGAGGATCACATTCAGAGTCCACTTCAGGTGCTGAAGTAGAGGGCAGGTCCTGGCACCAAGTCAGTGTTTGTATCTGAGTTGTCTGGGGCATCTACAAGGTATCTACAAACCTTGTCGAGTTTTTCCTTCAAATTAAAAAAAAAAAAAACACACCCCACTTCAGGGGTATTTCTGCAAGAGAACTACATTTATTTAATAAGTCTAAACCTTTACGGTGAAATTCAGCCCTGTGCAGATGGCCCGTGCACTGTGCAGCCCTCAAACCATGACTTAATTGGTGCATAGACCTTGTGCTGGCCGTCTGCACCTGGGTGAATTTCACTCTTCAGTCAAGGAAAATATGTGAGAGATGGTACCTCATACACTATTTTAATTTAATTTGGATTCTTCCTTCCTAATTCTGTTTTTGCTCAGAAACCTTTTGAGCCATCTGATGTAGAATATCCCCTGGGAAGCAGCTGTGCCTCTAATGTGCATCTAGGAGCTTTTCATCTTGACTTAGGAACTCTTGCTGCTGCTGCTGCTGCTGAGGCTGCAGAAGAGGATACAACTAAACCTTTAGATTCTCAGGAGCAGGAAAAGCAATCTCAGAACAGAGACCTTGAAGATCCCTCACAGGGAAAAGAGCACATCTCTCAAGAAAATACCAAACAACCCTTCTTTCCACAGTATCTCTATGTGCAGCCAGCTGCAGGTAGGACTATACAGATACACAGGGATACATTATGACTAATGAGGCCTAAACTTGAAAATTTAGGCATCTTAAGTGAGTTTCTTAAATCCAGATTTGGGCACCTAAATAAAAGTGACCTGAATTTCAGAAAACCTGATCACTCACAATCCCCAGTGAAGTCAATGGGAGCTGCTTGTACTCAGAAACTCTCTCAAAACCAGTACACTTTTATTTAGGTACCTAAATAAGGATTACAGTAAAGTGAGCTGTAGCTCACGAAAGCTTATGCTCAAATAAATTTGTTAGTCTAAGGTACCACAAGTACTCCTTTTCTTTTTGCGAATACAGACTAACGTGGCTGCTACTCTGAAACCAGTAAATAACGAGGGCTTCCCGTATTCCTAAAGTAACACATGTTATCCATCACAATAGTCCTGTTCTTTGGCACCAGAGCTGCTTTTTTTAATGTTTTAGCCCTTATGGTTGTAAAGAGAACCTTGAAAAGGAGAATGTATGTCTGGTGCTGTAGTTAGGACAACCTAACCCCCACTGCAGGCACAACTAGGTCAACCTAGCTACCACCTCCTGAGCGGATGGATTTATGACAGTGACAGAAAAACCCCTTTTGTCACTGTAGTGTCTACATACAGCAGTGTAGCTGTAGCTGTGCCACTGTAGCACTTGTAGTATAGACGTAGCCTTAGTGTTTGGTGTCTTCATGAGCCTGAAATAATAGCTCTAGCAGGTGAGAACTGCCTCGCTCATCTCAAGCAGGGCTTTGTGGATTCCAGTCATGGAATTTGCTGCTGCAGAATTTGTCCTATTGTTATTGCCAGGCACGTAAATTCTTGTTTTCTGGTTCCCTGCCCTATCAGGAGCAGTTTGCAGGTGGCATAAGGGGTAGTTACTTGCATTACAATGTATGCGTTGGTCCATGGAGCTAAACAGCAGGGAGCCAGAGCTGAAGTCCAGCTTGTAGCCAAGAGTGTGGAGAACTAGAAGATTAGGCTGGTGAGTTTAGCAGCCTGGAGAATATTGCAGCAACTGAGGCCCAGGGAGTTGAGTTGCTCTCCTAAAGACAGTTACAAGCTTTCCCCTTTCCAGGCACCTGAGTGAAGTCTAAGAAAGAGGATTTTATGGCAACAGAGTAAGCTGCTGTGGAATGGAGAGGTTGCTCCCTTGGAATTTAGTCCTATTGTGACACTGAGTCAAAGACATTGGAGCTCCACATGGATGCAGGGGTTCCCCTGTGTGGAGCAACTTATGTGCTGGGGGTCTTACTTTGAAAGGTTGATCAAGGTGTTCAGAAGATGCAATAAATTGGGGGCCAGTTCAGATCCTATTGAAGACAATGAAAGTCTTTCCATTGATGGCAGTTACTTTGATTGGGCCCTTAAAAAGTGGATTTTATTTCTTTAAAGTAGGGCTGTCAAACGATTATAAAAATTAATTGCAAGATTTTTAAAAAATCATGATTAATCACAGTTTTCATCACACTGTTAAACAATAATACAATACCATTTATTTAAATATTTTTGGATATTTTCTACATTTTCAAATATATTGATTTGAGTTACTACACAGAATACAAAGTGTACAGTGCTCACTTTATATTTTTGATTACAAATATTTGCACTGTAAAAATAATAAACAAAAGAAATAGTATTTTTCAATTCACCTCATAAAAGTACTGTAGTGCAATCTCTATCGTGAAAGTGCCTGACAGGGTGGGGAATAACAGGTAGCACCTCATAAATGTAAACAAACTTGTTTGTCTGAGCGATTGGCTGAACAAGAAGTAGGTCTGAGTGGACTTGCAGGCACTAAAGTTTTATATTGTTTTATTTTTGAGTGCAGTTATGTAACAAAAACAAATCTACGTTTGTAAGTTGCACTTTCACAATAAAGATATTGCACTATAGAACTTGTATGAGGTGAATTGAAAAATACTATTTCTTTATTACAGTGCAAATATTTATAATAAAAAATAATATAAAATGAGCACTGTACACTTTGTATTCTGTGCTGTAATTGAAATCAATATATTTGAAAACAGAAAAACATCCAAAAATATTTATAATACATTTAAATTGGTATTCTTTTATTGTTTAACAATGCTATTAAAATGGCTAATTTTTAATCATTAATTTTATTTTGAGTTAATCACTTGAGTTAACTGCAATTAAGTGACAGCCCTACTTTAAAGTTGTGTATAAGTTGTTGTTGTTGTTTTTTTAAGTAGTTCAGTAAATTATTTCTATTAGTAGGAAAACAAGTACTAAGCTTGTGTATACAGGGTGCAGCTTATGGTTCTTTTGTTATTTATATAACAGCAAATGGTGCTTGGTGCATTACAGATGTTGGCAATCTAAAGAGAAAAATATAAAAGGAAGATGAGAGGAAAGGTGGGGATATAACAAATGTAGGGAGATTGAGCAGCTCTCTCGGGCTGTTTATTACCTTTATGTTTTGCTTTTTCCTAAACAACTTCACTTTCTGCTTCTCCCTTTTACTGAATAACTGTGTAGTATGGTTAATGTCAGTTAGCAAAGTGCATTAGTTCCTTAATTTGCTCTTTTTTTTTTTATTTATTTTTTTTTTTTGGTTTAGGATTAAGTGGGTTTAACTTCCTGTTTTCTGCAAACCAACCCC
Organism: Dermochelys coriacea; assembly: GCF_009764565.3. Lineage (NCBI taxonomy): Eukaryota > Metazoa > Chordata > Testudines > Dermochelyidae > Dermochelys > Dermochelys coriacea. The sequence goes on from NC_050068.2 coordinate 282,743,236, forward strand.
CTGGTGCTGTTGGTCTGTCTGCAAGCCAGTTACCATCTCTTAGTGTTCCCTGTGTGGTAGTGCCGTCTACAGCCTTGGCACCCTTCCCTCTTATCTGTTCTCCAGCAATCACCAGTCCGCTTTCTTCTGCTCCTCCTGGCTCTTTTCCAAATACTGCATCCCCGAATTTCAGCATGCCTGGCCTAACGTCAACAACACCCGTCTTTATTGGCACCACAGCAATGGTTACTCCGAAAGCCTCCAAAATATCTTCAGTGGATCCACAGCAGCCAGTTCCTTCTGCTATACATTTGAGCCCTGTACTTGGAAGATCTTGCAGCACTGTTAAACTGGAATCCCCAGTTTGTACGGGGCCTCCAGTCACCCTTCTGAAACTACAACAGGTGAGGAATTAATTAAAGAGAAGCTATACGAAAGTGCAATCCTGGGGTGAAGTGGCTGAGACTGAATGAAAGTGAATTGGTTTTGGAGTTATTTACTCAGCTTCAGAGTGTGTGTGTGTGTGTGTGTGTGTGTGTGTGTGTGTGTGTGTGCGCGTGTTCCTCTGTCTGAAAGTAAGAGGATAACAAACCCTGGTGCAGTGGTTACCATTACATTTCAGCCTGTCAGGGTTTTTTTTTTTTTTAAATATTTAACTGTAACATTAAACAGCATATGTGTATCTGCAAGTTTGCTAGCACCATATATTGAAGTAGAACAAATTATTATTCTTTCTCAGAAATCAGAGTCTATGCTTTTCCCTGGTGCTCTGATTGGTAATGCTGTAAGAAAGTTGTGGGGTGGTTTTAGGGAGGGCGGGAAAGGTTTGGTTCAAAAGGTGCAGACTTTTGTTGAAGTTGTGGTTTAAGGCATGCAGCCTAACTTCCAAAGCAGGGCAGCAGCACAGAAGAGATATGAGTCCTGTTTGGCTCTCAAAGGCAAGCATGACAATGAGGCAGCCAGGTAAAATTTGAGTGGTGTTGCAACCATATGTGCCAGGTTACACACCATTCACTCAAATCTGGCATGGTCACCCCCTCTGCCATGACGTCTATGAGTGGCATTGCAACCAGTGATGAGCTGTCAAAATCTTAACAACTGGTTTCCTCCTCACCTCACGAGGGGCTTGTGGCCCGCCCCCTGGGACTCCTGCCCCATCCAACCCCCCGCGTTCCTTGATGCCCCCCCCAGGACCCCTGCCCTATCCACTCCTGTCCCCTGACTGCCCCCAGAACTGGGCAGGAGGGTCTCGTGGGCCACTGTAGTGGGTGCCCACCCCGCCCTGCCCCTAAGAGCCAGAGGAACCTGCCGGGGGGTGAGGTGGGGAGTCCCGGTGGGGCTCACCTGGGGCGGCTCCCAGGAAGCATCCGGCAGGTCCCTCTGGCTCCTAGGGGTGGGGTAGCTTAGCTAGGGTGGGAGCAGCCGCTCCCTCCACTGATCACATCAAAAGTGGTGCCTTAGGCACCGATTCTGTGGGTGGTCGGGCTGGAGCGCATCCACAGGGAAAATTTGGTGGGTGCAGAGCCCCCACCCATCAGCAGCTCCTCACCCCACACCCGGCCCCAGCTTACCTTCGCTCCGCCTCCTCCCCTGAACGCGCCGCCCCGCTCTGCTTCTCCACCCCCTCCCTCAGCTTCCCGCAAATCAGCTGTTCGCACGGGAAGCCTGGGAGGGCTGAAAAGCAGGCGGAGGTGAGCTGGGGCGGGGAGCGGTTCCCCTGCGCGGCCCCCGGATTATCTGCTGCAGCGCGGGTGTCCATCCTCGGGGTGGGGGCCCCCTCCACCGGCCCCAGCTCCCCTCCGCTCCATCTCTTTGGGCCTGTGTGCAAAGCCGCCACTTGCTTCTCAGCCCTCCTAGGTTTCCTGCGCAAACAGCTGATTCGTGGGAAACTGGGGGGGCGGAGAAGCAGAGCGGGGCAGGGCGTTCAGGGGAGGAGGCGGAGCGGAGGTGAGGTGAGCTGGGGCCAGGCGGGAGCTGCCGGTGTCTACTCTGCACCCACCAAATTTTCCCCGTGGGTGCTCCAGCCCCAGAGCACCCACGGAATTGGTGCCTAAGGTGCCACTTTTGGCCAGTTAAATTTAGAAGCCCTTTTAGAACCGGTTGTCCCGAGGGACAACCGGTTCTAAAAGGGCTTCTAAATTTAACAACCAGTTCCAGCGAACTGGTGTGAACCAGCTCACCACTGATTGCAACCTAGCATTAACAATAATGCCATTAACACTGTGTTTGTGATTTTTCTTAGGTAAAGAAATCACAAATACAAATTCAGAATGGGGAGGAAATCGGCTGTGTTTAGTACTATAAATGAGATCAAACTGCATTCATTATAGTTAAAGCTACGATTTAGTCACAGGTATTTTTAGTAAAAGTCATGGACAGGTTATGGTCAGTAAGCAATAAACAAACTATAAATACCCCTGATAAAATCTTTGCGCTCAGGCCCAAGGAGGCGGAGTGGAGGGGAGCTGGGGCCAGGGAGGGGGGCCCGAGGAGGGCCACCCGTGCTGCAGCAGGTAACCCGGGGGGCACACAGGGGAACAGCTCCCCGCCCCAGCTCACCTCCCTGGGCCTGAGTGCGAAGCCGCCGCCTGCTTCTCAGCCCTCCCAGGCTTCCAGCACGAAGGGGGGATTGCTACTGAGAGAGGAGCTAGGGGCCACTGCTGCGCAGGGTGAGTGCCCTGAGCCAGGGGCACCAGCTACCAAGGGCCAATGAGCAGTGGCTGCTCTGGCTACCCAGGGACTGCTGCTCAGGTGGTCCCTGGGGCCAGCTGCCCAGGGCTGCCCAAGCAGTGGCTAGTGTGGCTGGCCTCCGAGCCTCTCCAGCAGCAGCCAGTGCAGCTGGCCCCGGGGCCACTCCAGCAGCAGTAGGTGTGGCTGTCATTGGGGCCACTTGAACACTGGCTCCAGAGGCAGCTGCTTGGGTGGTCCTGGGGTCAGCAACACTGACTGCTGCAGAACTCACAGAAAGTCATGGAATCTGTGACTTTCGTGACAGACATGGAGCCCTACTTGTAGTACATCACTACCTGCTTCTCATATCCACTACGCTTGTTTTTGCTTTAGTTTTACTTTTTTAAAATTATTATTTCGCTACTGGGGAATGGCCGAGCCATTAAAAATAAATTATATTTTTGGATGTTTGCAAACTTATGAAAAATGTTGTGACAGAGAATTCAAAAATCAATCACAATATAACCACTAAAAAGAGTGTTAGGCTGCATATCCAAGGAAAAGGATTGTGTTATAAAGCTCTCGCTAAAGTTTTTAAACCAGATATCTAGCACTAGGCACCTAAAATCCATATTGGGCACCTGACAGTGAGGTAGGACAGGCACTTTAAACTGAATTTGTATGATTTTTTTTTTTCAGTTGTGTAAATATGAATTTAGGAGCCTAATTTTAAACACCTGGTTTGAAATTCTCACTTTTGTGTGTTCTCACTTTTGGATAAGACACTTCTGAGTTGCTTTGTTTCATTTTTATAACTAGCCATCATCAACCCCACTTACTCCGAAGAGCATTCGTCCTACACATCACGAAGCATTTTTCAAAACTCCCGGCAGCCTTGGAGATCCTATTGCATGGAAGAAAAATGAAGGCAACCAGACCAGAAATGCCAGTTCTGTTCAGAGAAGACTAGAAATCTCCAGTAGTGGCAGTGACTAATCCAGCTCATTGCAAAGGTGTGGTCATAGTGTAATATGACTTCATAGTTGTTACAAAAGAAGCAGCGATTGCATAACAAGAGGAGCATGTTAAACTATCATCCCTATTGGCACACTTCCCTGTTGTGTATTTGCCCACTAGTTCTTTAACTTTCTCTTTCATGAATCATCCCTATCACTGAAATATCTTTATTAGTTGCTCATTTAATACTAGTTAGGATTCAAACTTTGTGCACGGTGCAGCAATGTGAGCATCAAATTGCATTTGTGGTTTTAATTTGAAAAATATCATATTGCTATGAGGATATGCAAACAGACTTACTGGAGCCTCATGGAGCTTTTTTTGTTTTTTCTTGTTTGTTTAGGTGGTGGTTTTTTAAATGAACTGTTTAGCACTTATCTAGGGTGAGTGTTTTTTTACATGTCCTCTACTTACCCTGAGTAAATCTGTGGTAAAAAACAATAACCTCCAGCAGTTGTAAAAGCAGCTGCTTTCTGGGTTCCAATCTGTCAAGTTCTGCCTCAGCAATGCAGCCTCTTGTTATTTATTTTGTACATTGGAATGGGATTTAGTGCAAAATTTTTGCAGCCTCAAAATAACAGATTTTCTCAGGGTACGACTACTTGAATATTGATTGGCTGTTGTACAGTTTTCCCTGCACTTGTTTTACAAAAGCCTAATAAACTTACAGTATGGATGAATGTATACATATGAAAAATATTAAGACCAAAATAACTGTGAATCTTAACTTTTGTTGGTAGTTGTATAATGAACTGTATTAATCCTTGTCTTGTGTCTTTTACTGGGCAAAAAGTACAAGTTAATTGACAAATAGTCCAGAAGCTGATTCCTAAATAACACAATCTGACAAATTAATTTGGGAATAGTGAACCTTTGAAATGTGTGTATTAGGATTTAATCTCCAATTGAAATATGTGGCCTAGAATCTCTCTCTCAAGACAGATTACAGTGATGAGCAGTTACTCACAAGATTAGATCCAGTTTCCAAAGGGAATACTCGTGTGCATAACTGTTCACCAATGACAGTAGGGGGTTTTGGTAACTCTCATTAGAAAGAACTGTTATCCAACTATGTTTTAATATGGCTGGAGATTAACAACAGGGACGGTCCACCATGAATGGCATATTTGAATACACTTGAAAAATGGGAGGGTTTGTATTTAGGCACATATGTGGCTAAATTGTAGAAAGAGAATATCAATGAGCGGGAGTCATGAATGTGGAAAGGGGGAGATATGCCTTTCTTTATTCCTACCTTTCCTCCAGGAATAAAGATAGCTATGTCACACTTAGCATTCAGAGTCCTCAAAGAGTGGAAATAATGTAATGGTTAGTACTGATTTGAGATGTTTTCACAAACTTAATCTGCAATTGTATTTTTCAGTCTTTTTTAATATCATGTTGTTTTGAGGTTTTTATCAGAAATATGGGTAGCCACATCAGCTCTTCTTTCATGCAGTGAGAATGTTGTGTGTTTACTGGTATTGCTGCCTTGAGAGCAGACAGTCTAGTGTGCTACTTCTCCAGTCTTGGGAGTGAAGGATGTTGTTGTGGGGTTTTTTATAATGAAATGTGTCCTTACAATATGGAATTTAAGAATGAGTTTTAGTGGAGCTGGAATTGGGAGTACAGTGGCCTTATGTTAGAAGTAGACCAATAACGGCCTTATAAGGAGGGAGTATTTTAATCCCTTTTTAAAAACAAAAACAACTTGAAAGGAGAATTATAACAGAAAATTTCAGGTGTGGGGAAGGGAAACTTTACCACTGTTAAAACTTGTTTTATTTTTTACACTACAGTTTTGCAAGTTTACATGATTGTATTTGATTCATTTTTTTTCTTACACACCCAATTATAAATTGCTTTTCCAAGTGAAATGAAGTCTGTAGCTAAATTAATATTGCCAAGCATAAATTGCAGCTACTGATGCTGTGACTCTTCCTCAGCTAGTACAAGTCAGTACCTGTTCAGGCTTGAAACAGACTGCTATTGCTCCAGATTGTGAGACTAGTATAGATTCTCCGTACAATCTGTTTGCTCCTGTGCTTGTGAGCAGCATGTTAGTGAAATGGCAGTCTGGAAGGAGGAGGAGTGAGCTAAAATATTAAGCCTTTTTACTCCACAGTTAAATCATCATTGCAAAGCCCATCTCATTTTGTCAGTAAGGGTGTTCTGTTTCATGACTGACCTAACTATACTTAAACATACAGGGACAGAAAATCTTCAGTTTCCAATATCTACTTCCACATGTTGACTTTTCATTAAAACACTGGGCCTGATTCTGATCTCATTTTCGCCAATTGCAATCAGGCAAAACTCTACTGAAGTCAGTGGAGTTAGACCAATTATTGTGAGAGCAGAATCGGGCCTACTTAGCTTTTGTAATATACAGAGAGTGCAAGGGTTGCTAGGGGGCTTGACACTGTCCCATTTATGTCAATGGCAAGACTCTCTCACCCAGGTAAATAGGAGCAGGAGCGAGACCACTGTGGAGTGTAAAATAACCTATCAAACCATGCTACCTGCAGAAGAATTTGCAGCAGTTAGGCCTGCTGCACTTGATTTGGGGTATTTCTGGTAGTCGAGGCAATGGCAGTCTACACTTCCTCTTCCATTGTGTTCAGTCAAACAAATAAGCAAAACTGCGAAAGAGAAGCAGGATTTGAATTTGCACTGAGGAAAGTGCACGTGCACGATATTGTGCAGGGTTTGTGAAACCTTTATGTTCTGGTACAAGTGTTTGGGGGGGGGGGGGGGTGTATAATTTATATACTTGAATCTACCTACCAGGTTTACATTTCTCAATTTCTTTTGTAAAAGGTGCTATTTCTGTATTTAAAAAGCTGTATTTTTAATGTAAAGCTGCTTCCTCTTTGTATCATTGCACTGCTAGTTTTATATAGATATTAATTTTATTGCTGCTTGTAACTGTTCTTCACTGGTTAGACATCACTTCCTCCTTTTCCTCCTATCTAGCAATGTTCTTTGTAGCTACCTGCATATAACTGTACTACAAGCGCACTGTTGTTCGTTACATTTTTTTAATACTTTTTAGAAAAATCTTAAAACTACAAAATAAAAAAAAAGCGGCAATGGTGGAAGTGTGGTTTTTTTTTTTTTTTTTTTTTTTTTTTGCTTTTACCTACCTAAAATGTATCCAGGTTGCTCATCACTTTAGCATCTGAACACCAAATACAGTAACTGAGATCCACACAGAGCACCTTAGAGTGGCTTCCAGGGTCAGCAGCTTTCCTTACCATGGGTGAGATTCTCACCCTTTCTTTGGCCCCTGTATACTGGGTAAAAGCCCCAGAAGAGGGCAAAGGGGCTCCATCATAACTATACAGCCAAGGGTAGCCTAGAATTCCCTCTTACCTGTAAGAGGTTAAGAAGCTCAAATAACCTGGTTGGCACCTGACCAAAAGGACCAATGAGGAAAGAAGATGCTTTCAAATCTTGGGGGGTGGGGTGAGGTGGGGGAGGCTTTGTTTTGTGTGTTCTCTTGGGAAGCAGAGAAGCATCAGGTCATAAAACTCCTCCTATAAACCATCCTAAAAGTCTCTCAATATTACAAAAATTGTAAGTAAAAGCCAGGCAAGGCGTGTTAGATTATCTTTTGTTCTGCTTATGAATTTTTCCTTTGCTGGAGGGAGGTTTATTCCTTTTTTTGTGTGTGTGTAACTTTGAAACTAAGCCTAGAGGAAGTTCTACTGTGTTTTTGAATCTTTTGTTACCCTGTAAAGTTATTTTCTATCCTGATCTTACAGAGGTGATATCTTACCCTTTTTATTTTTTTTTAATTAAATAAAATCCTTCTTTTAAGAACCTGACTGATTTCTCTATTGTCCTAAGACCTGGGGTTTGGTTCTGTGATCACTTTGTAACCAATTGGTTAGGATATTATTCTCAAGCCTCCTCAGGGAAGGGGGTGTAAGAGCTTGGGGGGATATTTTGGGGGAATAGAAACTCCAAGTGGTCCTTTCCTTGATTCTTTGTTAAATCACTTGGTGGTGGCAGTGTACCGTCCAAAGGCAAAGAATTTGTGCCTTGGGGAAGTTTTAACCTAAGCTGGTAGAAATAAGCTTAGGGGGTCTTTCATATGGGTCCCCACATCTGTACCCTAGAGTTCAGAGTGGGGAGGAAACCCTGATGCTCTAAAAGTCCCAGTACAGAAATTGAGGGAGACAGCCATAGGCTGTCCTTCAAAAACTTCCTCATAAGGCATGTATGTTAAGGGGCTATGGGTCAGAGGGGAGTGTCAGGTTAGGGCCATGGCACGTGCTGCAGAGATTCTGCGCAGTGTGGTGCCATAGTCAAACAACAAACTGAGGGTCTCCCTAAATTATGCTAGAGGCTGTTCTGGCTTCCAGAGTAGCTCAGAATCAGCAGGGCTCAAGAATGGCTTAAAGCCATCTTAGCCTCCCTCAGCTACAAATTCTGGGCTGTGCCTCTCAGGAAACTTAGTCCCGAGTCTCACACCATGTGTTCTTTGCTCTGTAATGCCTTGACTTAGCTATTACAAAAAGGGTTTGCAAAGAGACAAGTTTTGTAATGTAACCCTTCTACCAGGTGGAGCCAGCAGCAACAAGGGCCAGGTTCAGGGTTCTAGGGGTTCCTTTTCAACAATACAACACAAAACTTGAACCCCCACCCAGTGACCTGGGACAATTACACTCACCCCCTGGACACCTCTAAGAGGCAATACTTCCCCTCTTGCAAGCACAGAGTCTTAGTGTAGCAAAAACTTTTAATAAAAGGAGGGAAGTAACTCAGCATTAATTTGGGAAAACACTGCAACTAGGGTTCATAAACATAAACCATGAGCAAAAGACCTACCCCCAAGTAAGCTGGGTAGTATCCTTTTCCCCTTAAGTCCAGCAACCCAAAAAATCCCTTTAACATGCCCATCCCTTCTCTGTACCCCATTCATAGTTGCTGTCCTTGGCCAGTGTGGCCCCAGAGTTCAGAGGTTCATCTGCAGAGTTCACCTCCCACCCTGCACTGCTCAGGGCACTCACTCGTCGCCCTAACAGTTGATTGTCACGCCTCTGTGGGGCTCTACCCTGGCCCTCTCCACCAGCTTCTTTGCCACGCCTCTCCGCCAGCTGTCCTCGGTTCACACAAGGATAACAACTCTTTATTACTCCTGCTCCAGGAGACCGGGGATCCAACACCAGCCACAAGTGATCATTTGGATAAGCAATCCCATCATTCTGAGCACCTAGGCAGGGTAAGTGTGTTCATGCAAACAAGATCCGCTTCTGAAATCTTTTTCCATAGCTTGCCACTAGATGTCAGGGGAGAGCTCATCCAGAATCCGCTTACACTAACATGCTCTGACGCATGGTCAGGTGTGGATTCAGCCTAGTCTCCTGCTACATCACTCCATAGACAAGGATGCTCTGTCCCCTGCTTTCAAGAGTGTCATCCTGGGTGCTGTTATATGCTCTCTATTGTAGCTGCTCTAAGCCGATGGGAAAGAGCTCTCCTGTCTGCTTAATTACTCCAGCACCTATGAGTGGCGGTAGCCATGTTGCTGGGAGAAGCTCCCACACCAACATAGCACCGTCCACACCGGCGCCTAAGTCAGCATAAGTATGTCACTCAGAGGCGTGGCTAATTCACACCTCTTAATAACATAATTAACGTTGACTTAGGCTGTAGTGTAGCCATAGCCTTAAACTGCGTGGAATTCTGGAGACCTGGGTTGTATTCCTGCCTCAGTCACTGGCCTGCTGCATGACACTGGGCAAGTCATTTCTCCTCTCTGTGCCTCAGCTTCCGTATCTGTAAAATGGGGATGATGAGACCACCCTTTGTGATGGGCTTTGAAATCTACTGATGAAATATGCTATGTAAGAGCTAGGTATTATTATATGACATCAGGAGCTCCCTTGCGTTATTCTTTTCTACTTCTGTACCAAATGTGCTATTTTCAAGTAAAAGAATAGGATTTTTTTCTTCCTAACTTACAACCCTCCAAACTCAGGGTCCAATTCTGTGCCTCCAGAAAGTTTTACTTCACTTTTGTACCTTGATTCTGGGATGCTCCAGGGACAGGAACAAGCCCTAGTGTAAGTTAGAGCATCCTCAGAGTCACTACAGAACTCTGCATTACTAGCCTGCTCCCTTCTCCACTCCAACCCCTTGCCAACACTGCAGGTTGAGGGGCTGGCGGTGTAGGGTGCCTGACAGAAGCCCTATACTGTACTTATGCTAAGGGAATTCCCCCCACAACCAGCTGTATGGTTGCTATATGCAGCCAGAACAGCATCTTCAATGGGCCCCAACAGGAGTCAAAATTTGTCCCCTAGTCTGAGATTCAAGATGGGTTTTTCCACTTTGTGCTTTACCTCCACTAAATAAACGTTCTGCTGTCTAAATCAGTCCCTCAGTTGACGAGTGGCTCTTGCACTACCCAGAAGCCACCCCAATCCTCGGAACCTACACAGTGAAGCCCGTGAACCTGGGTGAGTGGGCCATGGCTTTCTAATACATGGAGTAGGTGGTGCACCCCACCTTGTCCGTGCATGCAGCACATCTATATGCAGCTTCTCTGGAATGTAGAAATTGAACATTTAGTGACATGACAGATTGTGCATTAATTATGCTGGTCCATCCCATCCCACTAGCAACCACGCACTATTCTTGCCCTTGTTCTCCACGAGATGGCACTAGTGTCTATGTGACAGCTATAGTTATAAAACTAAACACTTTTTTTTTTTTTTTAAAGTCAGCCACCTGCATATAGCCCATCATTTTCAAAGGGGGTGGGTTGCTGAGAAGCGCAGTCAGGAAAGTAACAAATACTTTCCTCATGGATTGAATTTTCTAACTAGACAACCTACCTAACTCTCAATTACTGAAGGACAATCTCCACTCATTGATTTATTTTGCTTTCCACAACCAAATCTCCATATAACTTTTCTTGAGTGATGAACTCGAGTATTCAGATTCTAATATCTAAACTGTATTCTTAAATCTATTCACCTAAATTTGCGTTATTGCTGATTATGTACTCTATGTATCATATGACTTTTAAAAACTAACTTTATTTGTGGATAATCTAAGCACTATACCCAGATGTACAGACACTCTTTCCCAACCTATGTATTATATAATTTTTTTATTAGCTTTAATAAAAAAAATTAAATCTGTTCTTATTAAAAGCATAACGGTCCAGTCTCCCTGAATGTATGTTCACACGCTCATGTGTTTCATCGCAGTGCTTTCATACTCTATTGTCTGTTTTCGTTGCCATGCAACTGCAATCATATTGTTGTGCATGCTTATTAGCCATTAAATGCCTCCCCCCACTCCCCCAAAAAATGAGAATATGGCAGTAGCCCAAGACGCCTCTTTCTCACAAAGGGCTATGTGAACACAGAAGGTTGTGGATTGTTTCTCTGTGTTAAACTGGTGAATCACAATATGTCTTAATAGGCGGGTGTAGGCAAACAATGCAAGGTATTATACGTTAGCATTCACCCAGAGACTCACCTAAAACAATTATAGACATGTTACCTGCAAAGAAGCTTAATGTGAGATGGGGCAGTCGGTCGCTTGCATTTTCTTCTTCCATAATGAGTCAAGGTCAGCAGCAATTCTGCAATATATTTTTAATGTGTAGAATGTAGAAAACTTGCTATATTTGTGAAATCAGCGAAAGCATTTCACTTTCTGTTGAGTTTTCCATTTTTTTAATTGCAAAAGAACAAGTTGATTGCTTGACCTGCAGCCTGATCTTGTTATCATTAATGTCAATGAGAGTTTTGCCATTGATTCCAGTTCGTGCAAAATTGGGACCCCAGCATTTAACAGAATGTGAACTAGTAGCCTGCATTGGGAACAAATGTTTGTAGTATGCAATGAACCTGTCAGTTATGACTGACTGTATGTAGCAAAAATCACTGCTAGTATTCCCAGTGGATTCAATAGTGGATTTTTTCCTGAGTCCTTACCAGTTTTAAGTTTTTCTTTTTAATTGAAAAAGATAACAAGTGTAAATGTGGTGTGAGGACCATTAACTCTGGTCCAACTCTATTACAAAGAACTGAGTTTTAGTTTTCATATGAAAGAGAAGAAATGCAAATCGCAGTAGCTTATCACCTGCACTGTGCTTTTAACTCTGCTTTTTGAAGTAAAAATAGCTAATTAGAGCAGGAACGGTAAATAGCCCCTGATTTAGCTCTTTTAATAAGAAGGGAAAATTAAAAGCAGCAGCTTTGTGGATAAAAGTCTGGAGGGCCCAATGTCTTGGCTGAGCAGTCCAGAGCAGACTGAAACTAAGGATATGTCTACACTACGAAACTAGGTCAAATTTACAGAAGTCGTTTTTTTAGAAATTGTTTTTATATAATTGATTGTGTGTGTCCCCACACAAAATACTCTAAGTGCATTAAGTGCATTAACTCGGCGGAGTGCTTCCACAGTACTGAGGCTAGCATCAACTTCCAGAGTGTTGCACTGTGGATAGCTATCCCACAGTTCCCGCAGTCTCTGCCGCCCATTGGAATTCTGGGTTGAGAGCCCAATGCCTGATGAGGCAAAAAACATTGTCGCGGGTGGTTCTGGGTACATGTCGTCAGGCCCTCCCTCCATCCCTCCCTCCATGAAAGCAACGGCAGACAATCGTTGTGCGCCTTTTTTCCTGAGTTACCTGTGCAGACCCATAGCACGGCAAGCATGGAGCCCGCTCAGATCACTTTGGCAATTAGGAGCACATTAAACACCACACGCATTTTCCAGTAGTATATGCAACATCAGAACCTGGCAAAGTGAAACAGGGCAAGCAGGCGACATCAGCGCGGTGACGAGAACGATGAGAACATGGACACAGACTTCTCTCAAAGCACGGGCCCTGCCAATGTGGGCATCATGGTGCTAATGGGGCAGGTTCATGCAGTGAAACACCAATTCTGGTCCCGGGAAACAAGCACAGACTGGTGGGACTGCATAGGGTTGCAGGTCTGGGATGATTCCCAGTGGCTGTGAAACTTTCGCATGTGTAAGGGCACTTTCATGGAACTTTGTGACTTGCTTTCCCCTGCCCTGAAGCAGATGAATACCAAGATGACAGCACCCCTCACAGTTGAGAAGCGAGTGGCAATACGCCAGTGGAAGCTTGCAACGCCAGACAGCTACCGGTCAGTCGGGAATCAATTTGGAGTGGGCAAATCTACTGTGGGGGCTGCTGTGATGCGAGTAGCCAACGCAATCAAAGATCTGCTGATATCAAGGGTAGTGACCCTGGGAAATGTGCAGGTCATAGTGGATGGCTTTGCTGCAATGGGATTCCCTAGCTGTGGTGGGGCCATAGACGGAACCCATATCCCTATCTTGGCACCGGGTCACCAAGCCAGTGAGTACATAAACCGCAAGGGGTACTTTTCAATGGTGCTGCAAGCACTGGTGGAGCACAAGGGACATTTCACCAACATCAACGTGGGATGGCCGGGAAAGGTACATGATGCTCGCATCTTCAGGAACTCTAGTCTGTTTCAAAAGCTGCAGGAAGGGACTTTCTTCCCAGACCAGAAAATAACCATTGGGGATGTTGAAATGCCTATAGTTATCCTTGGGGACCCAGCCTACTCCTTAATGCCATGGCTCATGAAGCCATAGACAGGCCGCCTGGACAGTAGTCAGGAGCTGTTCAACTACAGGCTGAGCAAGTGCAGAATGGTGGTAGAATGTGCATTTGGATGTTGAAAAGCACGCTGGCGCAGTTTACTGACTGAGGTTAGACCTCAGTGAAACCAATATTCCCACTGTTATTATTACTTGCTGTGTGTTCCACAGTATCTGTGAGAGTAAGGGGGAGACATTTATGGCGGGATGGGAGGTTGAGGCAAATCGCCTGGCTGCTGGTTACGCACAGCCAGACACCAGGGCGGTTAGAAGAGCAAAGGAAGGTGCGGTGTGCATCAGAGAAGCTTTGAAAACCAGTTTCATGACTGGCCAGACTACGGTGTGAAAGTTCTGTTTGTTTCTTCTTGATGAACCCCCCCCGCCCCTTGGTTCACTCTACTTCCCTGTAAGCTAACCACCCTTCCCTCCTCCCTTTGATCACCACTTGCAGAGGCAATAAAGTCATTGTTGCTTCACATTCATGAATTCTTTATTAATTCATCACACAAATAGGGGGATAATTACCAGGGTAGCCCAGGAGGGGTGGTGGAGGAGGGAAGGACAAGGCCACACAGCACTTTAAAAGTTTAAACTTTAAAACTTATTGAATGCCAGCCTTCTGTTACTTGGGCAATCCTCTGGGGTGGAGTGGCTGGGTGGCCGGAGGCCCCCCCACCGTGTTCTTGGGCATCTGGGTGAGGAGGCTATGGAACTTGGGGAAGAGGGTGGTTGGTTACACAGGGGCTGTAGCGGTGGTCTGTGCTCCTGCTGCCTTTCCTGCAGCTCAACCATACGCGGGAGCATATTAGTTTGATCCTCCAGCAGCCTCAGCATTGAATCCTGCCTCCTCTCATCATGCTGCCGCCACCTTTCAGCTTCAGCCCTCTCTTCAGCCCACCACTTACTCTCTTCAGCCCACCACCTCTCCTCCTGGTCATTTTGTGCTTTCCTGCACTCTGAAATTGTCTGCCTCCACGCATTCGTCTGTGCTCTGTCAGTGTGGGAGGACAGCATGAGCTCAGAGAACATTTCATCGTGAGTGCATTTTTTTTGCCTTCTAATCTTCACTAGCCTCTGGGAAGGAGAAAATCCTGTGATCCTTGAAACACATGCAGCTGGTGGAGAAAAAAAAAGGGACAGTGGTATTTAAAAAGACACATTGGGTACACTCTTTCACGGTAAACCTTGCTGTTAACAGTACATACATAGCACATGTGCTTTCATTACAAGGTTGCATTTTGCCTCCCCCCACCGCGTGGCTAGCCTCTCACCCCTCCCCCCTCCCCGTGGCTAACAGCGGAGAACATTTCTGTTCAGCCACAGGCAAACAGCCCAGCAGGAACAGGCACCTCTGAATGAAAAGCACCCTATTTCAACTAGATGACCATGAATGATATCACTCTCCTGAGGATAACACAGAGAGATAAAGAACGGATGTTGTTTGAACGCCAGCAACATACGCTGCAATGCCTTGTTCTACAATTAATCCCGAGTACATGCTATTGGCCTGGAGTGGTAAAGTGTCCTACCATGGTGGATGGAATAAGGCTGCCCTCCCCAGAAATCTTTTGCAAAGGCTTTGGGAGTACATCCCGGAGAGCCGTGAATGCTCAGGCAAATTAATCATTAAACATACTTGCTTTTAAACCATGTATACTATTTTAAAAGGTACACTCAACAGAGGTCCCTTCTCCACCTGGCAGGTCTGGGAGGTAGCCTCAGGTGGGTTCGGGGGGGGGGGGAGTACTGGCTCCAGGTCCAGGGTGAGAAACAGTTCCTGGCTGTTGGGAAAACCAGTTTCTCTGCTTGCTTGCTGTGAACTATCTACAACCTCATCATCATCTTCCTCATTCCCAAAATGTGATTCCATGTTGTCTCCATCTCCATTGAAGGAGTCAAACGACACGGCTGGGGTAGTGGTGGCTGAACCCCCTAAAATGGCATGCAGCTCATCATAGAAGCAGCATGTTTGGGGCTCTGACCCAGAGCGACGGTTTGCCTCTCTGGTTTTCTGGTAGGCTTGCCTCAGCCCCTTAAGTTTCATGTGGCACTGCTTCGGGTCCCTATTATGGCCTCTGTCCTTCATGCACTGGGAGATTTTTGACAAATGTTTTGGCATTTCGAAAACTGGAACAGAGTTCTGATAACACCAATTCCTCTCTCCATACAGCGATCAGATCCCATACCTCCCGTTCGGTCCAGGCTGGAGCTCTTTTGCGATTCTGGGACTCCATCATGGTCACCTCTGCTGATGAGCTCTGCATGGTCACCTGCAGCTTGCCACACTGGTCAAACAGGAAATGAAATTCAAAAGTTCGCGGGCCTTTTCCTGTCTACGTGGCCAGTGCATTTGAGTTGAGAGTGCTGTCCTGAGCAGTCACAATGGAGCACTCGGGGATAGCTCCCGGAGGCCAATACCATCTAATTGCATCCACAGTATCCCAAATTCGACCTGGCAAGGCCGATTTCAGCGCTAATCACCTTGTTGGGGGTGGAGTAAGGAAATCGATTTTAAGAGCCCTTTAAGTTGAAAAAAGGGCTTAATTGTGTGGACAGGTGCAGAGTTAAATCGATTTAACACTGCTAAATTCGACCTCGACTCCTAGTGTAGATCAGGGCTAATACTGTTATGCTGAAAGGCATTAATGGCTGCCTTCAAATGTGTATTTGAGCTATAGGCCATCACAAACCACATTAAAGCTGATGTGCAAGCCACCCTTCATTCAGACTAAATGGAAGAAGCAGTTGAGTCCCCTTATGGCAGAGGTCCCCCAATTGTGGGGTGCCTCCCCCAGGGGGGGCTCAAAACATTTTGTGTGGGGGCCTGGGCCAACCCTCATGAGGGACAGAGAGGGAGCAACCACCCAGCTCCACTCCTGGCCCCAGCCTCTCACCCAACCACCTTTACCCCCCGCCCAAGGCTCCGTTCCTGTCCCTGCCCTCACCCACAGCTGTGGTCCTAGCCTCAGAAATCCTCACCCTCGTCTGGGTCCCCCCCCACCCCAAAGCCGTGGCCCCCTCCCAGCCCCAGCTCCAGAGTAGGTGTGCAGATAGGAGTAAGGGGGGGCATGAGGTAAAAGGTTTGGAGACCACTGTTTATGGAGTAAGATAGCTGAAGCTATTGTCAAGGCACTGGGCCACCTGCTCAAGAAGTAACTCAGGAGGAATCAGAGCATGTCCCTGGGGCAGATTGCAAATGCAGGGGCTGAGACATTGATTGTTTACAGATGTGTTTGTGTGGGTGGCAGAGAGAAAAGCAGTCAGAAAGCCAAAGAGAGCGGTATGAGTGTGGCTGGCAAGCGAGCAGAGCAGGACAGCTCCTTGGGGCACAGGACTGGCTGGCAAGGCAGGCTTATGGATCACTGAGCAAGGAAGCTGCCTGCTGGTGTTTGTTCCTACTTTGTTCAGGAGACCAGGACTCTGTGTGCATTCTTTGTAAACAAACAGGATTGTACCAAAGAGATACGTGACTCAGATAATAAATTTCTTGTCCTAACAGAACAACGCAGCAAAACCCCAAATACTGGGTCAAAGAGACAATACATATTTAAAAAAATGTGGTAGACCTGTATTTTCATTGAAAATGTATCAAAATTAAAAGAAAGGAAACTTGGAACTACAACACTACAAACACAATGGGTTAAATTCATCCCTGGTGCAACTCTGTTGTTAAACGTGGCCTGTCGAGAGGCTCTGGTGGCATTATTTATGAAAGTCCTGATTCTCTTCTCATCTACAGCAGTGTAACTCCCCTCACTTTAGGCTACTGTTCAAGTATCTGGTGCAAAGCCTGTTGAAGTTGAAGGAATGAGTCCCATTGATTTCCATGCGCACTGGCTCAGGCCCCAAAAGCCTCAGCTGTGATCCTGCTCCCACTGGGAGTCAATGGGCATTTTGCTATTGACGTCCATGGGGAATGGATTGAGTTGTTAGCTTGTTAACACTGGGCCAGGTCCTCAGAAGCATGGTTTCTTGCTTGACACAGCATCGGTGGGCTTAGAGCCACTTTTAGCTTCCTCCCCTGCCTCCCTCCCCGCCCCGCAAACACAAAGCTGGGGTTGTTAGCTTGGTTCTGGGGTGCAACTTACTTAGAGCACCTTACACTGGCTGGCATTGGCCACTAAGAGGTTGTTCAAGCCTCTAGGAATTGGCCAGCCATCATGGCTCCCTGGCTATGCCCCCATTCCAAGGATCAGAAAATGAATGAGGTAGGAGCCACTGCCCCAGCATTCCACCACCAGGGGAACCCTCAGGCACATATCAGCCAGACAAGGGCCAGGATCTTTAGGCTGCTGCTGTCTCAGTGTTTAAGTCCATCAGGGTCTAATGCACCTTCAGTGAAATACCAGCCATCAGAAGTGGAGGAGCTCCAGGATTTTTAAAACTCTGATCCTAGGAGTTAGGATGGAATGGAGGTAGAACTAATATGGTAACTCCTGACCTCCCAGCAATAAAGCTACCCCTTCACTGTTTCTTAAAGCCTGGTACACAAGCAGTATAAATGGGTACTTGGCTATAGCTGTCACTGCACTATTTGCTGCTCGGGAATGGCTACAACCTCACTCATTCGTGATCATATTTTGACTTCTATTGCACATGTTATGCTGAGCTTTGTTTTAGTCTTTGTTAAATGGAAGCTTGATGACTGTTCTACTGTCCAGATGGCCGATCAGGAAAAAGTCCTGGAGAGACTGCGGCTTGTTCTTAGGATACCATCCTCAACTCAGTTTCATATTAGAGCAATATGAGGTTGATTTACATACATGTTGGAATACACGAGTGTCCAATATTGTGGTGTAAGATGAAGGCTTTATCACCATGAAATAATATGTTATCTCAAACAAACGCCAGTGAAATGTTAATGCCACACTGTTCCACTGTATTTATATGTCACGTTTTAAAAAAACCTTGAAAAATTCTACTGGGACTATTTTTTGTAAACTTCCACTTGTGGTCAGATTCCTTTGTTACCATGAGTCTAACTGTACTGAGGATCAGAGAGAAAGAAACAATATAAGTGGTATGGGGCACGTCTCAGCAGCCCTGGGACTCACTTCCGGTTTATGTCCTATGTGCCTAAAAGCTCATGGTTCAGGGTTTCAGCAGGCTACCTGCAGGAGTTAGGAAGGACTCCACCCTCACCCCCTAAAGTATTCTTTTTCTTTTTTTTAATCTCCATCCTCTGCAGCATCAAGGATGTCCACATCCGGAGATGGGACATTGGACGAGGTGGGCCAGGGCTCTGAGGTAGAACCGAGCATTCTCTCTTTCAGGTGCTCAGCTGGCTAGATCTGTCAGGGTCTAACAGATCACACCTCCCCTCCCGCAAAGTCAGATTAGCAGAGATAGCGGGGCGGGGGGACGGACTGTTGCCTTCCTCTGTAGCATGTGGGTACAGGTCATTCGCCAGGACTCACTTAATCATTTTCCTGCCATTGTGCAGGCCTTGGGCATTGATGCACCTCAGTCCCTCCTATTCTCTTCCTGTGGCACATAATAGTCTAGTCTCCCATGGGCTGTAATACTTTGGGCTAATATCAGTGGCTCAGTTTAGTGTGCAGGTGCTGGGTGTTGGTGGTGGTCAGACTAGCTGATCTGATGGTCCCTTCTGGCCTTAAACTCTATGACACTACAATATATTTAACAAAAGAGCTTTTCTATATGTAAAGATATCTTGACTTCAACGTCTGATATCTCAAGACCTTCTGGTGCTTTGTGTCTCCTTGGGAAACTGTGAATAGGCACTTTCCAAATGAATAAAGCTTCCATTTTTCCTCCACAAGGTCACACAATGTCCAATCTTAATCCTGTCCCTGGTCCAAGTCTGAATATTGCCCATCCTGGATGGGAGACCATTTTAATTTTGGGGAGAACATTCCATATTTGGGGAAAGGATGAAACATTTTTTGTGTGAGGCTGGTTTCTTTTTTTTAAATGATAGCTGT
Source organism: Dermochelys coriacea (assembly GCF_009764565.3). NCBI lineage: Eukaryota > Metazoa > Chordata > Testudines > Dermochelyidae > Dermochelys > Dermochelys coriacea. The sequence continues at coordinate 282,762,477 of NC_050068.2, forward strand.
TTGAAGCTGTTCAGTAGTTTGCAGAGCTAGAAAACATGCATTAGTGGGCAGACTGCAAGTAAGGCAGTCAAAAGTGCAGTAGTTCCCAAAATATTGTAATTTGCTACTACAGAATGCAACCAAAACATCCATTGCAATGGGCATATTCTGGACATGATTAGTACTTTAGGGCTTTGATCCAAAGCCAGTGAAGTCAACGGGAATCTTTCCATGTACTTCAATGGGCTTTGGATCAGGCCCTAGTGAAGGGAAAGAGTTTGGGGAGTGTAAAAGTGAGCTGTGGAGATAAAGACTCTCCTCCACAAAATGAATTGATTAGAGGAAGAATAAATATTTCTTGTTTGCTTTTTTGTGAGTTCATTCTCCATCTCGTATTGGAACAGTGGCAGTACAATGCCATATGTTTTTTTATTGTCCCAGAGCCTCAACAGATAGCCCAACAATATGTGGTTTAATGACCCTATTCCCCTCTACTATCTCTGTTAACTGGTAACAATTAGTTGATGCTAAAAGCATCTGCATGTGCCTGGAATGCAAAGTGGCTTTAATAAATGTAGCATATACACAGAAATGAAAGTCCTGGGCAGGATTTGGATTAGAGGCGGAATGAATGGGACTCATTCTCCTCTCATTTACATCAGTGTAACTTTATTAATGTCCATGGGATCACGCCCAACTTGCATTGGTATCAGAAGTGAATCTGGCCCAGTCGTTCTTAGCTGGAGGACATAACTTGGGTCTTGTGTACACTTAATATTTTTTTCAGTTTCAGTTTTTCAGCTCTAGTTATCCTGGTTGTAAAAGCATCGACATCTGATCTACACTAGGGCACCCATTGCTTCTAGCATTGGGGGAGCTGCACTGGTGTTAGAGCAACTGGGAGAATTAGAAAAAAATGCACAGCCTATGACTGCTGGTCTGTAGACATGGCCTAGGAGTAAAAACTCTTGGGTCTGGATTCTCCTCTGACTTACACCAGTTTTACATTGGCATAACACTAATAATTTCAATGGAGTTATCACAGATGTACACTGGGGAGAGTGCAAGAAGTATCAGGCTACTTTGTTTTATTCCAACTCTGCTCCCAACATACTGTGAGACCTTCAACAAATCACTCTATGTTTAGCCATCTGTAAAATAGTTATAATAATTAACTAATAATACTTTCCTATCTCACAAGAACTCTGACATTGATTAATGCTGTGAAGGGCTTTGAGAACTTCAGATGAAAAGTTCTAGTACAGTTAATGCAAAGTGTTAGTCTCATTCCTTTAATATATTAGCACCAAATCTGAACTTTCCTGTCGTAGCAACTCCTTTCCTCACGTTACCCTGGGCCCTGCAAGTAGCTGATGAAGTTATGAAAGCATGACAGTTCCAACCAACCTGCAATATAATAAAAATCTACCATTGTGTTATTTCAGTACACGTCTGAGAATCTTGGAATAACCTTATCTTGCTGGTTGACCATTAGTGCACCATTGATTTTTAATGACAGGTTTCAGAGTAGCAGCCGTGTTAGTCTGTATTCGCAAAAAGAAAAGGAGTACCCGTGGCACCTTAGAGACTAACAAATTTATTAGAGCATAAGCTTTCGTGAGCTGTAGCTCACGAAAGCTTATGCTCTAATAAATTTGTTAGTCTCTAAGGTGCCACGGGTACTCCTATTGATTTTTAATGCAAGTTTCCTCTTGAAATGGGTGAGGTTGAAATCAGATGAATTGGAACCTATTAGTTCTAATAGACATCTGCAAAATACTACAAGATGCATTAGATACAGGATTACCTGTAAGAAACTGAGGCAGCAAAAGCTATTGCAGCCTTCCTAGTGTATGATATTGGAGAAGAGACTGAATTTCAGGCTCAGTCAGGCATCTACTGAGTACCCAGCCATATAGAGGTGCTGGGGACTAGAGGTCTCTGCAGAAGAAGCAAGGATCCTCTCTCAGGCCAAAAAACAGCAGTGGGGCTAGTCAAGAGGCTTCTGCTGCCTCATGGCTGGAATAGCCTCCATAACCCTACAGACCTAGTGCACCAGAGGACTCAAATAGAATCTAAATCTTTTATGTCTACCCTACCTGCTGGATCGCCAGGCAGCAATCAATCTAGTGGGGATCAATTTATCACGTCTAGTCTAGACGCGATAAATCGACACCTGAGCACTCTCCCATCGACTCCTGTACTCCATCGCCATGAGAGGCGCAGGCGGAGTTGAAGGGGGAGCAGCAGCAGATGACTCACCGTGGTGAAGACACCATGGTAAGTTGATCTAAGTACGTTGACTTCAGCTACGTTGCATAACTTAGATCGATTCCCCCCCCCCCCAGTGTAGACCAGGGCTCAGTCTCTTTCTACAGAAGTCTAGCCATGCCACTAATCATTCTCATTACCCATGTCTGAAACCCCTTTCTTTCTCTCCCATATCCTTTTTGAACTCAAGTGACCTGAACTGAGCCAATCAAAACATTCCCTGAGGCTTTCAAACCTTTCAAGTCTACCTAGGCTCACAGTCGAGCAAACTTAGGCCGGTTTATGGTTATGCACAAAAAACGGGTGAACTTTGCAGTCCGATGTGATAGCAGGTCATACTTGTCCTTTCCCCTGTTTCACTTTGAATCTGGAGGTTTGATCATAGTTCAAACTGAAAGGGAAAGAGAGGATGCAGTGACAGGAGTTGCAAATCAAAAAACAAAGAATATATCCGTACAAACTCACGTACCTGAAAATGCATGGGATCATGCCGGTCTAGTTAAAAAACAGAACACTCACATCAGTTCCGGCAAAACAGCTCTCAAATGAGGGGGTTAATAGATAATATCTGAAGAAGCTATAGCCCTAAAGTTTGGTGTGAACTAATAGAGTTCCATCCTCAGGCAATGAGAGACCCAGCAATTCTAGTACAGTGACAAGGATGGGGTAAATGATTAGACAGATTGGACAGACATAATGGGGCAGAACCCCAGATGGTGCAAATTGTCCTAGCTCAATTGATTTCCATGGAGTTATGAGAATTTACTCCAGAAGAGGAACTGCCCCAGAATTCTTGAAGTCATGGTGACTATGGCACTAATGAGAATGTGTAGCACAGCTGTCAGTAACAGAAAGTGTTTGTGATGGGTTGGATCACAGAAACCCCCTTGGGGCTGCCAAATTATGTGCCAAGACTACTTCTGCCCCTGCTTTCCCTGCCCTCCCAGCTTGGGTCTTCAGTGCCCAGCCTGGTTTGAGCCAGACCCACTCGCCTGCTGCAAACCCAGACCCAGGTCTGAACCAGGTCCCCTAACAGTGGTGGGCTTAAATTGAAAGCAGCTTAAGAAGTGTTTCTGTCTTTAACACTCAGATGCTCAACTCCCAGTGGGGTCCAAACCCCAAATAGATCTGTTTTACCCTGCATAAAGCTTATATAGGGTAAATTCATAAATTGTTCGCCCTCTGTAACACTGATAGAGAGATATGCACAGCTGTTTGCCCCCCCCCCAGGTATTAATACATACTCTGGGTTAATTAATAAGTAAAAAGTGATTTTATTAAATACAGAAAGTAGGATTTAAGTGGTTCCAGGTAGTAACAGACAGAACAAAGTGAAATACCAAGCAAAATAAAATAGAACATGCAAGTCTATGTCTAAGAAAATTGAATACAGACAAAATCTCACCCTCAATGGTGTTCCAGTAAACTTCCTTTTACAGACTAGCCTTCTTCTAATCTGGGTCCAGCAATCACTCAAACCCCCTGTAGTTACTGTCCTTTGTTCCAGTTTCTTTCAGGTATCCTTGGGGGTGGAGAGGCTATCTCTTGAACCAGCTGAAGACAAAATGGAGGGGTCTCTCATGGGCTTAAATAGATTTTCTCTTGTGGTTGGAGACCCCCCTCCTCTCTCCTATGCAAAGTCCAGCTCCAAGATGGAGTTTTGGAGTCACATGGGCAAGTCACATGTTCATGCATGACTCAGTTTTTACAGGCAGCAGCCATTGCTTACCTGCTACCTTGAACATCCTCATGTAGACTTCTTATGTGGATTGGAGCCTTCCAAGATCCATTGTCCCTTAAGTGCTTCTTGATTGGGCACTTAATTTGCACATTCTCAAGAAACTGACCAAATGTTTTACAAAGGCTACTTAAAAATCAAGCCAGTACACAGCCAATATTCATAACTTCAAATACAAAAATGACACGTACATACAAATAGGATTAATAGATTCAGTAGATCATAACCATTACAGAGATATGTTACATGGCATATGTAGCATAAAACATATTCCACTTATGTCATATATACCTTCATAAGCATATTTCCATAAAGCCTTATGGGGGGCACCATCACAGTGTTCACTCTCTGTCTCTTTCTTGCTCCCTTTCCCGTTATCGGCCAGTTTGTAGCTAATAAATCCCACAGCCACCCTGGGAGTGCAGTGAAGCACCATATCAACAATAGTGGTGTCAGCGACAATGTCTCTGGTACTGCTGCTGGAGTGACGCAGCTCTGCACGCAATCCCAGTGCCAGGATGCCTCTGGCTTTCACAACATTCAGGAGCAACTCTTAAGTCTCTTTACTGCAAGTGTACAGCATTTTGCATTGGTGGTGTACCTCCACCACTAACCTAGAGTCACCACCAGTGCACACAGGGGTCAGGGCCATGGGCCCGTCCTTCTCAGCTCATCCCAGGGGAGGGAGGGAAGTGTAGTGTGGCTAGTGAGCTAACAGTCCTCTACACTTTGCACTCAGGGATGTGCAGGCATCACACCAGGCTGCCCCCTGGAAGACATCTATGCCCAGCCCCATTTGTGCCCCCTGCAGGGCAGTCAGAATCTTTTCCCTGTAATTCACTTATTTTAATACCTGCCAGCCAGTGGGTGACTTTTTATGATTGTTCACACTGCTTAGAATACCTATTTGGGTAAGATGAACAGAAAACAACATGGAAAGAAGCCCAGTGAATCTAACCCTCCTTATTACCAAGTGCAGCACAAATATGCAGTGAGAACAAAAGCCTCCAGTTATTTGTTTACAGGATTTGGGAGCTAGATCTGAAAGACAACTTGTTGATCGGGCTCCATCCTGACTCCCATTGGAGTCAATGCTCCCACTGGAGTCAATGAGAGGTCGCACTGAATAAGGCTTTCAGGATCAAGCCCCCACCTTAAAATAGTGAAACACCTTTTATAGAGCTGGCTCCTGCTCCCATTGACTTCACTAGGGAGGGAGAGAAGCCATAGTTAAGTCCCATTGTACAAAGAGCATTTCAGGCTGTAGCAGATCACTGCTTTGGGGGCTCCTGAGTAGAGTGGGGCTTACACAGTTTTTACACCGGTAAAATGCTCAATAATTTCAATAGGAACTCAAGATTTGGCTGTTGGGAAAACTACATGCACTGGGGGGCAGTATTAAGAGGCTTTTACTTCATTTTAAATACTTGATTTTGCCAAGAAGAAATGGACAAGGGTAATAATTTCCATGTTGTATTATCCAAGTTTAAGTGACTAATTAAAAGAGCAAAATTGACATATTTAATACCTGAAGTTCTTTGTATAGCCATATTCATCCGTTCACACAGCGTTCAATCACACTGTCAAAAGGAAATTGATTTACATTGTGCAGAACTAGATTCTGAGATAGAGGAAGAAGGTTACAATGACTATTTAATCCAATGGGCAGATAATGAGCCAAAGTGAGTAATTATACCTCAATAATGAGGAAGAGACTGTGTATGGGCTTGAATGATTTTTAACATATTACCTTGAAAATTGATTGTATATTCACATACACCATCTGGGATTTCTTCTGTCTGCAGACACACTGTAATTATTAGTGCTACAAGCTATAGCCCTAAATTCCAAAGTAAGACACCTGCGCATCTACCAATGTGATATATGCCATCATGTGCCAGCAATGCCCCTCTGCCATGTATCATAGAATATCAGGGTTGGAAGGGACCTCAGGAGGTCATCTAGTCCAACCCGCTGCTCAAAGCAGGACCAATCCCCAATTTTTGCCCCAGATCCCTAAATGGCCCCCTCAAGGATTGAACTCACAACCCTGGGTTTAGCAGGCCAATGCTCAAACCACTGAACTATCATTGGCCAAACTGTACAGTCTCTACGTAAAAGAATAAATGGACACAAATCAGCCATCAAGAATTACAACATTCAAAAACCAGTCAGAGAACACTTCAATCTCTTTGGTAACTCGATTACAGACCTAAAAGTGGCAATTCTTCAATAAAAAAGCTTCAAAAACAGACTCCAACGAGAGACTGCTGAATTGGAATTAATTTGCAAACTGGATACAATTAACTTAGGCTTGAATAAAGACTGGGAGTGGATGTGTCATTACACAAAGTAAAACTATTTCCCCATGTTTATTCCCCCCAACCCCCGATTGTTCCTCACATGTTCTTGACAACTGCTGGAAATGGCCGATTATCACTACAAAAGGTTCCCCCTCCCCTCCCCCCCCCGCTCTCCTGCTCGTAATAGCTCACCTGATCTGATCACTCTTGTTACAGTGTGTATGGTAACACCCATTGTTCATGTTCTTTGTGTATATAAATCTCCCCACTGTATTTTCCACTGAATGCATCTGATGAAGTGAGCTGTAGCTCACGAAAACTTATGCTCAAATAAATTTGTTAGTCTCTAAGATGCCACAAGTACTCCTTTTCTTTTTAGGGAGAAAGGACTGTTTAATGCCTCTCCCTGGCCAAAGGTAGACTAGATGAAATAATTTGTCATAACTGGGGGAAGAATAAGATAATACTTTCCTCTCCAAGTAATACTTGAAACCTAAAAAAGACAGTGGTCTGGTAGGAATCCAGCAAAATAATAATAATTTCACATTTATGTAGCACCTTTCCTCCCCAATGATCTCACCATTTTATACACTGGATACATAAACCATCACTGACATGCTACCACCTCTGAGGAGGAGGAGAGCAGCCAAGTAGACAATTAGTGCACAGTGAATGGCTTCCCACAGTGGGATACAAGGGAAGTTTTGGCCAGGAACATCAATTCTTATGAACACTGTTGTAAGATATTTCGTGTTCACAAAGAGTAGACAGGATATCTGCCTTTCAGGTACCATCTGAGACACACTCAAAAAACGACACTAAGCTCAAGGGCTGAGCTGACCCTAGCAGGCTTTGAACCTCTGATCAGAATCAGAATTTCTATTGATTGAGCAAATTTTGTACAGTCTACATGTGGCTGCTCCGGAGTTTCTGCTCCGTAGTTAGCTCTTAGAAACATTACCTATAACTACAATAAACCAAATCACTATTCTAAATAAAAACATTCAGTTATGAATGGCACTTGTGCAAATTCTGATATCTATGTTTTATTTAGAAAACACCTGCGGTGTTTTACTGTCCTAGAGGCCAGAAGTAAAGACTCCTATGCATTCTTAAGGAAACTGATAGGGATGATTTTTGCTGGTCTTAGCCTGTTTTCAAAACATTCCTCAGCTATTCTCCAACATACGACATTATGTGTCTACCGCAAGCAGTAGGAGTTCAGGCTGTTCTCCATGTTATTTACAGTGGATTTCATCAAGAGTTCATGCAATAAAATAATTAAGAAAGACATTTCTGGGCTGTAATAATTTTGCATCTTGTAATGAATGGAAACACTGCCTCCACACCATAAAGCATGGTAAGGCAACCTGGGCTGCAGTAGACCCTAATCATCTCTTTTAATGTGTTCTCATTAAACCAGACACCTTAGCATCCAAGAACGGTGCATAGAGAGATGCAACATATTGCAAATGAAAGCCTCTGTCTTGTCAGCCCTGATTCTCAGAGAGCTACTGGCTGGTGTATGGCAGAAAAATGGGGAGGGGAATTCCCCATATAGGGAAGCAGCAACTTCAGAGATCTTGTAAAACTCCCTTAAGAACGTAAATGTATCTACGTGGTGGCTGCTGCCACGAAGGGCTCTGATTTGCTCCAGCATTACTTAAGATCCCAAACAGCTCTGCTTCCTCCTGCATTAAGACAGAGATTCCAGTTTAGCTCTGAGGTAAGGTCTGATGGGCAGGTCACTCTCATCCTTGCTGCTGTCCTTACTATCCTCAATGATAATGAATCTTTCTCTTCTTCCCTCTGTCTTTTTAAGGGCAGCAGCATGTGAGCAGATGTAGGAATCCCACTGAAACCACTACCTCCTCCTTTTGGGGAAAGCAGAAAAACATGCAAACATGGAAAGGGAGACAAAATGGCAAAGGAACAAGCTGAGGAGCTGGAAGAGGACAGGGAAAAAGAGCCATTTTTATGGATTCATGCAGCACAAATGTGGATTTATCCTGTACCTTGGCAAAACAATATACATAGCCACAGAAATGCACTAGCAGTAGGACTATGCCTAATGCTAAACACTTTACAATAATATCTGGTTCCATTCCTGATCGCTATCTTAAAGCCCAGTGTCAATTATCATAAAGTTTATGCCAAGTATGGACACGGTGAAGACCATTTAGCTAGGACCATCATAACTTTTTGTAAGGACCATAGCATCAAAATCACTGATCACAGGGGTAAAGAGTATAATAATGCAGGTCATATTGGCTTTTAGGCAAGTTTTATAACATAAATCCATTGGCTCCATTTGTTCCATGTTCAGCTCACCTAAGGCAGCAGCATCCAAAGGGGACAGCCGTGGAGTCCAGTGGATACCACACCAGACAACGGGTTCAAGAGACCTGGGCCCTACTCTCAGCACCCTCAAAGATGTGCTGTGTGACTTTGCATAAATCACTTAGGACAAGATTTTCAAAACTGATTGGTGATTTGGGGTGCTTCAATTTTGGGACCAATGTGAGACACCTGAAAAGGTCAAATTTTCAAAAGTCCTGAGCACTCACCTCTGAAAATCAGGCCCCTTTAATGTGGCTCACATTGGGCACTCAAAAATGAAGGCTTCCAAAATCATGAGTGACTTAAAATCTTGGCCCATACCTCTCCATGCCTCAGTTTCCACGTCCGCAAAAAGGAGATAATGAAGATACTTAACCAGTTTATAAAGTGCTTTAAGAACTATGGATGAATAGCACTGCCTAAGTGCTAATTATTACCTACTATGTTTTGACACAGTTTCAGTTTTCTATGTTCTTCATATCCTCTGTAGCTTTTTTTCCCCTACATCCACTCACCAAGACACAAGCTGTTGAAAGCAGCTTGGAAAAGTGTATGGGAAACAAGAAATGACTTTGAAAACACTTTGAAAACAGGGTAATAAACTGAAACTGATGCCACAAGGTGTGGGATAAGTGGTGTTTAAAAAGCCCTGGCACTAATAACACAGAGTGCCAACAAGTCCTCCACATCTGAACCAGAATAGAAGCTAGGTCACTTCATTCAAACCTAGGAAAACATGAAACAGCTGTGGTATGATACTGGAAACAATACTGCAAAAAATGCACAATGTCAGCAAAACACTGTAGTCATTTAATGGGTATCTCGCTATGGTGCTTGCTCACTACAATTCCCTGAATCAGTTCATTCTGTCCTCTGGATAATTACACTGGGATGAAACTCAGAAACTTGTGGATGGTGACATTGGATATGTAAATCCTACCAACAGAACTGCAGTAAGGAGATTCTCTTTGATGCCTGAGATAGCTTTGTCATTCACAGTATACTTACAATAGGACCAGCTTCTCAACTGTTGTAAAAGAGCATACATCCATTAAAGACAACGTTTACATCAATTGAGGAGCTGGCCAGACGTGTCAAACACGTCCCAAATTCGTCAAGAGGAAACCAAGATATGAACATGTGGACTCACTATATGGGGTCATAATATGTTCCTGCACAATGACACAGACTAAGGTGCCCAATCCTGCCAACAAACTGCAACCAAAGTTCCCAGATCAGTTCCATCAAACGGGAGAGATTTTACTACTTGAAGCAACTGCTTAAGCTGTATCACCCCATAAGTAGCCTAGGATGTGTAAGTATGACTGCTTAGGCAAAGCCCTCTGAGGCACACTTCCTTCCCTGTTTCCCCCTTGTTCCAGAGGGTGATAATCATTTAATGACAGGTTTCAGAGTAGAAGCCGTGTTAGTCTGTATTCGCAAAAAAGAAAAGGAGTACTTGTGGCACCTTAGAGACTAACAAATTTATTTGAGCATAAGCTATAGTGAGCTACAGCATCCGATGAAGTGAGCTGTAGCTCACAAAAGCTTATGCTCAAATAAATTTGTTAGTCTCTAAGGTGCCACAAGTAATCATTTAATGCTGGCCTATACCAGGCCTACACCCTCTGTGATGGCTAGCACGCTGTGGGGTGGAGAAAAGGGTCTGCCTGTCTCCTGCCCCACCCACTCACCTGTTTTCGAAGGTCTGCAGTGCCTACTACCTGTGCATAGTCCAAGTCATAGTCTAGCTCACAGCAATACTAAAGAAAGGAAATCTAGAAAAAAGTCTTTCACAGGACAAGACCATTAAATAAGCATCGGGGTGTGTGGGGGTGTGTGTGTGTGGGGGGGGGGGGAATGGACTGAGTGGTTCCTTAGAAGGAATCCTAGAAATTGGAGATGGAAACAATCTGTTAATCATCTAGTCTGTCCCTCTGCCAACCAGTGTATTTTCCAAAAGAACTTTTGTGTGGCACAACTAGTACTTTTTATAGAATGAAGAGAATCCATGCCAGCTTGGTCTCAGAAGCTTTTCTGTTTCATTTTAATCAAATAACTCGATTGTTGCAGAAGGCCTATGTACCTCTGCTTGCCTAAATAAAGAAATTTAATAATCTTTTCTCCAAGTTATTAACCCATTGATTCCATTGGCATATCGAGATATTATTTTCGCTGGTTTAGATGAAATCATGAGTTCTGGCAGCAGCAATTAATAAATCAATGTACAGCCGTGATTTCTATTTGAGAAGGACTGGAGTCTCTCAGTCTCTGGGCTCTACACATTACAAGATTACACAATGTTTGAAATAGCGATATAGCCACTCAGAGTGCCCAAAGTAGCATACAAATTAGTCACAATATTTTAACATTATATTTAATTGTGTGTGGGTATTTAGCATTTCCATTACAATCTTCTATTTTTAAAGTCTGTAATTCAGCTGCATGATTTTGATATTTCAGGGTAGATATTCAAGAGGTGTGTTGGGCTTTAGCCCTGTAACTCCCACAGACTTTAGGGAGGCTGTATCATATAAAGTGGCCACCAATCCCACTGTATTTTAAATAACAGTCCCACTTTGGACATGGATGTCCTATGTCAGGCAAGGCATTAGAACAGTCCTGAAATATCTTCAGGCTGATTTTGTGCCACAACAAAGACATCACAAATTATTACTTTCCATCTCTCACTGGAATGAGTTTGTCCCTGAGTGCGAAGTACGAAAAGTGACAACCCTGTTTGCTTTGATAGTGTGAGGCTGAAGGAAACTGTTTTAGGCCAGGAGTGATTATATTAACAAACTTGGGGAAAAAATTAAGTCATGGGATTTATGTTTTATGACAATGATGGAGGGACAGATCCTTATTTACACCAAGGCTTCTTTACACCACTCTGACAATGTAAAAGGTCCTCAAAGTGGAGTAAATTACATATGCACCTACTGGAATATATACATATATAAGTTAAGAATTACTTAGACAAATTAGATGTCTTCAAGTCGGCAGGGCCTGATGAAATACATCCCAGAATACTTAAGGAACTGGTTGAAGAGATCTGTGAGACATTAGTGATTACTGTTGGAACACATGGAGGACAGGAGAGATCCCAGAGGACTGGAAAAGAGCAAATATAGTATCTATAAAAAGGGGATTAAAGACAACCCAGGGAATTACAGACCAGTCAACTTAACTTCAGTACCTGGAAAGATAATGGAGTAAATAATCAAACAATCCATTTGTAAAAACCTAGAAGAAAATAAGGTGATAAGTAACAGTCAACATTTGACAAGAACAAGTCATGTCAAACCAACCTAATATCCTTCTTCAACAGGGTAACAAGCCTTGTGGATGGGGGGAAATAGTAGATGTGATATATTTCAACTTTAATAAGGCTTTTGCTACTCTCTCACGTGACCTCATAAACAAACTAGAGAAATATAACCTAAATGAACCTATTATAAAGTGGGTGCACAACTTATTCGAAAAGTATACTCAGAGAGTAGTTATCAGTGGTTCACAATCAAGCTAGAATGGCATATTGAGTGGAGTTCCACAGGGCCCTGTCCTGGAGCTGGTTCTATTCAATATCTTCATAAATGTTTTGGATAATGGCATAGAGAGTAGGCATATAAAGTCTGTCAAGGATCTCAAGCTGGGAGGGGTTGCAAGTGCTTTGGAGGACAGGATTAGAATTCAAAATGATCTTGATAAACTGGAGAGATGATCTGAAATAAATAGGATGAAATTAAATAAGGACAAATGCAAAGTACTACACTTGGGAAGGAACAATCAATTGCACAAATGCAAAGTGGAAAATGATTGCCACAGAAGGAGTACTGCGGAAAAGGATCTCAGGGATATAGTGGATTGCCAACTAAGTATGAGTCAACAATGTAATATTGTTGCCGGGGTGCTGGAACAATTTATATAGTGGAAGTGCTGAGAACCATTGAACCAAACTGTAAACACTGTATATATGATGGAAACCACATTGAACCAGGTTGTGTGGCAGCACCCCCAGTTCCAGCACCTATGATTGTTGTAAAATAAAGCAAACATCATTCTGGGATGTATTAGCAGGAGTGTTGTAAGCAAGACACAAGAAGTAATTCTTCTACTCTACTCCACGCTGATAAGGCTTCAACTGGAGTGTTGTGTCCAGTTCTGGGCACCACTCCACACTTCAGGAAAGATGCGGACAAATTGGAGAAAGTCCAGAGGAGAGCAAGAGAAATGATTAAAGGTCTAGAAAACATGACCTATAAGGTAAGATTGAAAAAACTGAGTTTGGTTAAACTGGAGAAGAGAAGACTTGCCGGGTGGGGGGCGGGAGATATGATAACTGTTTTCAAGTACATAAAAGGCCATTATAAAGAGGAGGGTGATAAATTGTTCTCCTTAATCACTGAGGATAGGACAAGAAGCAATGGCCTTCAATTGCAGCAAGGAAGATTTAGTTTAGACATTAGGAAAAAAATTCCTAACTGTCGGGGTAGTTAAGCACTGGAACAAATTACATAAGGAGGTTGTGGAATCTCTATCACTGGAGGTTTTTACAAACAGATTAGACACCTATCTGTCAGGGATGGTCTAGATGAGTGGTTCTCAAAGCCAGTCCACCGCTTGTTCAGGGAAAGCCCCGGCGGGCCGAGCCGGTTTGTTTACCTGCTGCTTCCTGCAGGTACGGCTGATCGCCACTCTCACTGGCTGCAGTTCACCGCTCCAGGCCAATGGGAGCTGCGGAAAGGGCTGTCAGCACATCCCTCGGCCCGCGCCACTCCCTGCAGCCCCCATTGGCCTGGAATGGCGAACTACGGCCCGTGGGAGCTGCGATCGGCCAAACCTGCGGACACAGCAGGTAAACAAACCAGCCCAGCCCACCAGGGGCTTTCCCTGAACAAGCAGCGGACCGGCTTTGAGAACCACTGGTCTAGATAATACTTAGTCCTGCCTCTGTGCAAGGGACTGGATTAGATGACCTCACGAGCTCGCTCTCAGTCCTACATTTCTATGATTTCTGTGATTTATGCCGTTTTTACACTGACAGACCAGCGTAAAGGTACCTTTATGTACATGTGAATATGACTCAGAGTGTTTGTTGGGTTTTTTTCTGTTACATCTGAATAAACATACGGGTTTCCTTTTAAAGAGATTGATGAACAAATGTGACTACCTTGAAGTCAGTGGAGTTATACCAGTAATTTACATAGTCCCAGTAGATTAAAGGAGATAAGGTAAACACTAATTGCCTTCATAAAACTGAGGGAAAGGTACACCAAGGAGTGATAGAAATGTAAACTGAAACTGATACCACAAGGTTTGGGATAAGTGTAGATAAAAAAGCCCTGGCAGTAATAACACAGAGTGCCAACAAGTCGCCCACATTAAATGTATAAATTAATTTTAAGCAGAGGCTATGTGTATGTGGGTATGTTAATAATAGAACTTCTGTGGAAAATAGCATGTAAATATGTCAGTAGCCTGCTATTCAGTTCTGGACCTTTTACTGAATGACATTTTATTTACAACTGGCTGCAACCAGGTGACAAATTTTCCTAAATTTGTCTCAGTGATGTCTTGTCTTTTCTGTTTGATCCTGGGGACAGATACGACCCTGGTGATCCATGCATTTATAACCTCTATGCCTGATTATTGAAATGCATAGCTAGAAAGGAAGACATACAGGCTGAAATAGCTCCAGATGATACAAAACACAGTAGCACATCCATTTAGCAACAAAAGTTGCTGTGAATATACGTCATTTCAGTGTTTAATACCATGTCTAAACTGGCCAGGGAAACCATGTTAATCCCTATCTAGTGAATGATGTTTAAACACTGTGGTCTAAAAAGATGCTAACTAGTTTCTTTAGCCAGTGAAGACAAAGATTAATTCTTTTACATATACACCATTCACAAAACTGTATGACTGCTTATGTAGGGACCTGATATTTTGTATTATGAGAATAGCAGAAAGAAAAGGAATACTTGTGGCACCTTAGAGACTAACAAATTTATTAGAGCATAAGCTTTCATGAGCTACAGCTCACTTCATCAGATGCGGAATAGCAGAGAGGCAGTGTTGGTGTGTTTTAACCAGTTCACAGTTACACAGTTAGTCCCTTTCTGTGCTGTGCAAGAAAACTGCTGTATTCCAGTGCATTCTCGCGAACCAGCTGAGCGGCAGCGAACCAGCGGAGCAGCGGGGACAGCAGAGCAGCTCACAGCAGGAGTTTGCCTGGGACTGGTAAGTATCCGAGTGTGTGTGTTTGCTTGCTGAGGAAGTATCCGAGCGTGTGTTTGCTGGGAGAGAGCCTGAGTGAGTGTCTGATTGGCTGCTAGCCTGCAGGGGGCGGGCATTAGGGTGTCTGTGTGTTTGCGTCAGGGAAGCCTGGCTGTTTAAAAATAGCCAGAGCCTCGCGAACCAGCTGAGCGGCAGCGGAGCAGCGGGGACAGCAGAGCAGCTCACAGCAGGAGTTTGCCTGGGAGTTCGCCTGGAGTGAGCCCAGTGAGGCTTACATCTTGCCAACGTCTCTGAGGAAGCTCATAGTAGGTAGGTGATATGGAAGGGGGGGTTCAGCTGCTGTGACCTGCACTGGATGTGCCATGTTTGTCTTTCTTCCACAGGACAGAAGCGACTTTGTCTGTACAAAGTGCAAGCTGGTCTCCATATTGGAAGAGAAGATTGAAGGTCTGGAGCAACAGGTAACGACCCTGCGTTGTATACGAGAGACTGAGGATTTTCTGGACCAAACTCAGGATAGCCTTCTAGGGGCACAAAGCTCTAAAGATATAGAGCAGGTTGCACAGAGGAGCCAAGAGGCCAGTGAAGAAGCTTGGCAACATGTGACCTCCAGAAGAGGTAAGCGGAATGTCCGGGTTCCAGTAACACAGACACAGGTAACTAACCGCTTTCATGTTCTCTCCACAGGTACCAATGCGGAGAGTGGACCAGATGATATGTCTGGGGGGAGAAAGCAGAAGGAGACTCCGCTGGTTGGGAGGCATGAGATGCGATGTCCTGAGGTTGGGGGTTCCACGACCACCACTCCCAAGAGGAGAAGGCGGGTGGTGGTGGTCGGGGACTCTCTCCTCCGGGGGACTGAGTCATCTATCTGCCGCCCTGACCGAGAAAACCGAGAAGTCTGCTGCTTGCCAGGGGCTAAGATTCGTGATGTGACGGAGAGACTGCCGAGACTCATCAAGCCCTCGGATCGCTACCCCTTCCTGCTTCTCCACGTGGGCACCAATGATACTGCCAAGAATGACCTTGAGCGGATCACTGCGGACTACGTGGATCTGGGAAGAAGGATAAAGGAGTTGGAGGCGCAAGTGGTGTTCTCGTCCATCCTCCCCGTGGAAGGAAAAGGCCTGGGTAGGGACCGTCGAATCGTGGAGGTCAACGAATGGCTACGCAGGTGGTGTCGGAGAGAAGGCTTTGGATTCTTTGACCATGGGATGGTGTTCCATGAAGGAGGAGTGCTGGGCAGAGACGGGCTCCATCTTACGAAGAGAGGGAAGAACATCTTTGCCAGCAGGCTGGCTAACCTAGTGAGGAGGGCTTTAAACTAGGTTCACCGGGGGAAGGAGACCAAAGCCCTGAGGTAAGTGGGAAAGCGGGATACCGGGAGGAAGCACAGGCAGGAATGTCTGTGAGGGGAGGGCTCCTGCCTCATACTGGGAATAAGGGGCGATCAACAGGTTATCTCAAGTGCTTATATACAAATGCACAAAGCCTTGGAAACAAGCAGGGAGAACTGGAGGTCCTGGTGATGTCAAGGAATTATGACGTGATTGGAATAACAGAGACTTGGTGGGATAACTCACATGACTGGAGTACAGTCATGGATGGTTATAAACTGTTCAGGAAGGACAGGCAGGGCAGAAAAGGTGGGGGAGTAGCACTGTATGTAAGGGAGCAGTATGACTGCTCAGAGCTCCGGTACGAAACTGTGGAAAAACCTGAGTGTCTCTGGATTAAGTTTAGAAGTGTGTGCAACAAGAGTGATGTCATGGTGGGAGTCTGCTATAGACCACCGGACCAGGGGGATGAGGTGGATGAGGCTTTCTTCCGGCAACTCACGGAAGCTACTAGATCGCATGCCCTGATTCTCATGGGTGACTTTAATTTTCCTGATATCTGCTGGGAGAGCAATACAGCGGTGCATAGACAATCCAGGAAGTTTTTGGAAAGCGTAGGGGACAATTTCCTGGTGCAAGTGCTAGGGGAGCCAACTAGGGGGAGCGCTTTTCTTGACCTGCTGCTCACAAACCGGGTAGAATTAGTGGGGGAAGCAAAAGTGGATGGGAATCTGGGAGGCAGTGACCATGAGTTGGTTGAGTTCAGGATCCTGACGCAGGGAAGAAAGGTAAGCAGCAGGATACGGACCCTGGACTTCAGGAAAGCAGACTTTGACTCCCTCAGGGAACAGATGGCCAGGATCCCCTGGGGGACTAACATGAAAGGGAAGGGAGTCCAGGAGAGCTGGCTGTATTTCAAGGAATCCCTGTTGAGGTTACAGGGACAAACCATCCCGATGAGTCGAAAGAATAGTAAATATGGCAGGCGACCAGCTTGGCTTAATGGTGAAATCCTAGCGGATCTTAAACATAAAAAAGAAGCTTACAAGAAGTGGAAGGTTGGACATATGACCAGGGAAGAGTATAAAAATATTGCTCGGGCATGTAGGAAAGATATCAGGAGGGCCAAATCGCACCTGGAGCTGCAGCTAGCAAGAGATGTCAAGAGTAACAAGAAGGGTTTCTTCAGGTATGTTGGCAACAAGAAGAAAGCCAAGGAAAGTGTGGGCCCCTTACTGAATGAGGGAGGCAAGCTAGTGACAGAGGATGTGGAAAAAGCTAATGTACTCAATGCTTTTTTTGCCTCTGTTTTCACTAACAAGGTCAGCTCCCAGACTGCTGTGCTGGGCATCACAAAATGGGGAAGAGATGGCCAGCCCTCTGTAGAGATAGAGGTGGTTAGGGACTACTTAGAAAAGCTGGACGTGCACAAGTCCATGGGGCCGGACGAATTGCATCCGAGAGTGCTGAGGGAATTGGCGGCTGTGATTGCAGAGCCCTTGGCCATTATCTTTGAAAACTCGTGGCGAACGGGGGAAGTCCCGGATGACTGGAAAAAGGCTAATGTAGTGCCCATCTTTAAAAAAGGGAAGAAGGAGGATCCTGGGAACTACAGGCCGGTCAGCCTCACCTCAGTCCCTGGAAAAATCATGGAGCAGGTCCTCAAAGAATCAATCCTGAAGCACTTAGAGGAGAGGAAAGTGATCAGGAACAGTCAGCATGGATTCACCAAGGGAAGGTCATGCCTGACTAATCTAATCGCCTTTTATGATGAGATTACTGGTTCTGTGGATGAAGGGAAAGCAGTGGATGTATTGTTTCTTGACTTTAGCAAAGCTTTTGACACGGTCTCCCACAGCATTCTTGTCAGCAAGTTAAGGAAGTATGGGCTGGATGAATGCACTATAAGGTGGGTAGAAAGCTGGCTAGATTGTCGGGCTCAACGGGTAGTGATCAATGGCTCCATGTCTAGTTGGCAGCCGGTGTCAAGTGGAGTGCCCCAGGGGTCGGTCCTGGGGCCCGTTTTGTTCAATATCTTCATAAATGATCTGGAGGATGGTGTGGATTGCACTCTCAGCAAATTTGCGGATGATACTAAACTGGGAGGAGTGGTAGATACGCTGGAGGGGAGGGATAGGATACAGAAGGACCTAGACAAATTGGAAGATTGGGCCAAAAGAAATCTAATGAGGTTCAATAAGGATAAGTGCAGGGTCCTGCACTTAGGATGGAAGAATCCAATGCACCGCTACAGACTAGGGACCGAATGGCTCGGCAGCAGTTCTGCGGAAAAGGACCTAGGGGTGACAGTGGACGAGAAGCTGGATATGAGTCAGCAGTGTGCCCTTGTTGCCAAGAAGGCCAATGGCATTTTGGGATGTATAAGTAGGGGCATAGCGAGCAGATCGAGGGACGTGATCGTTCCCCTCTATTCGACACTGGTGAGGCCTCATCTGGAGTACTGTGTCCAGTTTTGGGCCCCACACTACAAGAAGGATGTGGATAAATTGGAAAGAGTACAGCGAAGGGCAACAAAAATGATTAGGGGTCTAGAGCACATGACTTATGAGGAGAGGCTGAGGGAGCTGGGATTGTTTAGTCTGCAGAAGAGAAGAATGAGGGGGGATTTGATAGCTGCTTTCAACTACCTGAAAGGGGGTTTCAAAGAGGATGGCTCTAGACTGTTCTCAATGGTAGCAGATGACAGAACGAGGAGTAATGGTCTCAAGTTGCAATGGGGGAGGTTTAGATTGGATATTAGGAAAAACTTTTTCACTAAGAGGGTGGTGAAACACTGGAATGCGTTACCTAGGGAGGTGGTAGAATCTCCTTCCTTAGAGGTTTTTAAGGTCAGGCTTGACAAAGCCCTGGCTAAGATGATTTAACTGGGACTTGGTCCTGCTTTGAGCAGGGGGTTGGACTAGATGACCTTCTGGGGTCCCTTCCAACCCTGATATTCTATGATTCTATGATTCTCATTCTTGTACTGCACCCATTAACACGGGTGTCTGAACACCAGCAATTAGTCCTGGTCTACACTACGGGGTTAGGTAGAATTTAGCCACGTTAGGTCGATTTTAAAATGACTGTGTCTACACAACCAGGCCCATTCCGTCGACCTAAAGGGCTCTTAAAATTGACTTCTGTACTTCTCCCCGATGAGGGAAGTAGTGCTAAAATCGACCTTGCTGGGTCAAATTTGGGGTAGTGCAGATGCAATTAGAAGGTATTGGCCTCCAGGAACTATCCCAGAGTGCTCCATTGTGACCGCTCTGGACAGCTCTTTGAACTCCGATGCACTAGCCAGGTACTCAGGAAAAGCCCTGGGAAATTTTGAATTTCATTTCCTGTTTGGTCAGCATGGCGAACTCAGCAGCACAGGTGACCATCCAGTCCCCCCAGAATCGCAAACGAACTCCAACATGGACCACAAGGGAGAAACTAGATCTGATTGCTGTATGGGGAGAAAAATCTGTGCAGGCCAAACTCTGATCAAAAAGAAGAAGTGCTAATATATTTGCCAAAATCGCACAGGCATGATGGAGAGAGTCTACAACAGGGACACACAGCTGTGCCGCGTGAAAGTTAAGGAGCTCAGGCAAACCAAAAGACAAAGGAGGCAAACGGTCGCTCCTGGTCAGAGCCCCATATGTGACGCTTCTATGATCAGCTGGATGACATTCCAGTGGGGGACCCTACCACTACCCCACCACTGTCAATGGACACCTGCAAGGGGGGAGTCTCACACAACAGGGAGGAGGATTTTGTGGATGAGGAAGAGGAGGAGGAGGAGGAGAATGTGCAGCAGGCAAGCGGGGAATCTGTTCTTCCCAGCAGCCAGGACCTTTTCATCACTCTGGAGCCAATACCCTCTCAAGGCAGGATCCCCAACCCTGAAGCCAGAGAAGGCACTGGTGAGTGCACCTCTGGTGAGTGCACATCTCTAACTACAGTACAGGGTTTAAAAGCAATAGTGTGTAATGTTTCATTTGCCCTGAAGAATTGGGATGAATTTGTGGCCAGTACAGCTACTGGAAAAGTCTGTTAATGTGACTGGGGATGGAGCGGTGAATCCTCCACGGACATCTCCATGAAGCTCTACTGGAGGTACTCTGAAAGCCTTTGCAGAAGGTTTCTGGGGAGGGCTACCTTATTTCGTCCTCCACGGTAGGACACTTTACCACGCCAAGCCAGTAGCAAGAAGTCTGGAATCATTGCAGCACAAAGCATGGCAGCGAATGTTCCTGGGTTTTGGTTGCATTCAAGCAACTGTCTTTATCTTTCTGAGTTAGCCTCAGGAGAGTGATATCATTCAGGGTCACCTGGCTGAAATAGGGGAATTTTTGTAAGGGAACAGTAAAAGGACCCCGTTCATGCTGGGCTGTTTGTGCTTGTCTAAAAGGGATCATCCCGGAGAATAGCCACGTGGTGTGGGGGAAGGGTGAAGGGTTCATCCCAGAGAATAGCCACACAGTGGGGTGGGGGGAGGTGAGTGCTGCACATCCACCCAAAAACCACAGTCCCTCCTTTTAAATGTGAAACCCAACCGGCATTGCTTGCTATGGGAAAGGATGGTGCTGCAGTTTGAAACAATTCCCACATGTTATGAAGGCATAAGAAGCCAACCCCAGGTACCCTTTGGCTTATTGTGGCTGCCTGGAAACCGAATTCTGTTGCCCAGGCGTGTGTGATGTGTCACCAAAGCAGCAGGCACTCAATATAAAAGGCAAAATGCAACCTTGTACCTAAAGCACATGTGCTGTCTGCTGTGAATTGCTTGATTCACTGTGAAAGAGTCTCCTTTTTGTTCTCAGAAATGTATCATCTTAAATTTTACTCTCCCTTTTTATCCCCCCGCAGGTGCAAATGTTTCTATGCTCCCCCTATCATCTCCGTCCCTGAGGTTATTGCAGATTAGAAGGCGAAAAAAAGGCACTCGCCATGACGAGTTTTCTGAGCTCATGCAGTCCTCCCACACTGATAGGGCACAGCTTAATGCATGAAGGCATTCAGTGGCAGAGGCCAGGAAAGCATTAAGTGACCACAGTGAGCAGAGGCAGGAGGCAATGCTGAGGCTAATGGGGGAGCAAACGGACATGATGAGGCATCTGGTGGAGCTTCAGGAAAGCCAACAAGAGCACAGACCCTTGCTGCATCCATTGTATAACTTCCTGCCCTCCTCCCCAAGTTCCATATCCTCCTCACCCAGACGCCCAAGAACCCGGGGGGGCGGGGAGGCTCCAGGCACCCAGCCACTCCACTCCAGAGGACTGCCCAAGCAATAGAAGGCTGTCATTCAAACAGCTTTGATTTGTAGTGTGGCTCCAATAAGCAATGTGGCCTTGTCCTTCCCTCTTCTCCCATCCCACCCCACCCCACCCGGGCAACCTTGTCAGTTATTGCACTTTTTTTTAATTAATAAAGAAGGAATGCATAGTTTCAAAACAATAGTTACTTTATTTCCTTTGCCAGCTGTGATAGAAGTGGGGAGGGTGGTTGGCTTACAGGGAATTAAAATCAACAAAGGGGGCACGTTTGCAGCAAGGAGAGCACACACAACTGTCACACTGTAGCCTGGCCAGTCATAAAACTAGTTTTCAAAGCTTCTCTGATGCTCAGCGTGCCTAGCTGTACTCTTCTAATCGCCCTGGTGCCTGGCTGCTCAAAATCAGTTGCAAGGCGATTTGCCTCAACCTCCCACCCCACCATAAACTTCTCCGCCTTACTCTCACAGATATTCTGGAGCACACAGCAAGCAGCAATAACAATGGAAATGTTGGTTGCACTGAGGTTTAACCTAGCCAGCAAACAGCGCCAGCGAGCTTTTAAACGTCCAAAGGCACATTCTACCACCATTCTGCACTTGTTCAGCCTATAGTTGAACTGCTTCTTCCTACTGTCCAGGGTGCCTGTGTACGGCTTCATGAGCCATGGGAGCAAGGGGTAGGCTGGGTCCCCAAGGAGAACTATTGGCATTGCAACATCCCCAATGGTAATTTTCTGGTCTGGGAAGTAAGCCCCTTCTTGCAGCTGCTCAAACAGCCTGGAGTTCCTAAAGATGCGAATGTCATGCATCTTTCTCAGCCATCCCATGTTAATGTCGGTGAAACATCCTTTATGATCCACCAGTGCTTGTAGCACTATTGAGAAGTACCCATTGCGGTTTACGTACTGGTTGGCAAGTTGGTCCGGTGCCAAGATAGGGATATGCATTCCAACTATGGCCCCACCACAGTTAGGGAACCCCATTGCAGCAAAGCCATCCAGTGTGACCTGAACATTTCCCAGAGTCACTAACCTTGTTAACAGAACGTCAGTGACTGCATTGGCTACGTGGATCACAGCAGTCCCCACAGTAGAATTTGCCCACTCCAAATTGATTACCAACTGACCGGTAGCAGTCAGGCGTTGCAAGCTTCCACAGAGCTACCATCACTCCCTTCTCTTGTCAGAACAGCTCTCATCTTGGTATTCCTGAGCTTCAGGGCAGGGGAAAGCAACTCACAAAGTTCAAAGGCACATTCCATGAAAGTGGCCTTACATATGCGAAAGTTTCACAGCCACTGTGAATCATCCCATACTTGCAACACTATATGGTCCCAACAGTCTGTGCTTATTTGCTGGGCCCAGAATCGGCGTTCCATTGTATCAGCCAGCCCCACTGCCGCCATGATGTTTCATTTGCCACAGTCCATGCTTTCAGGAACGTCTGTGTCCATGTCCTCCTCACAATCGTCCTCATGCTGGCATCTCTTAGCCAGGTTATGCACATACTGCAGGATAATGTGCGAGGTGTTTACAATGCTCACCACAGCAGTGGTGAGCTGAGTGGGCTCCAATCTTGCCATGCTATGGCATCTGCATGGGTAACCCAGGAAAAAAGGTGTGAAACGATTGTCTGCCATTGCTTTCACAAAGGGAGGGAGGGAGGGGAGACTGACGACATGTACCCAAAACCACCCATGACAATGTTTTTGCCCCATCAGGCTTTGGGAACTTAACCCAGAATTCCAATGGGCAGTGGAGACTGTGGGAATTGTGGGATAGTTACCCACAGTTCACTGCTCCGTGAGTCGATGCTAGCCATGGTATTGAGGATGCACTCTGCCGACTTAATGCGCTTAGTGGGGACATACACAATCGACTGTATAAAATCAATGTCTAAAGATCAACTTCTATAAAATTGACCTAATTTCGTAGTGTAGATATACCCTTAGAGAATTAAACAAGTCTACGTTGGCCCTGATGGTCAAAGCTTTCCAGAGGGTCCTGGGCCTTGCTTCAGGGCAAGGATGCATTCCAAGAGTGGGGATCTGGACTGATAATTCTCAAAGAACTGTGCTGAAGAGTAATTTACTAGAAAGTACTAACATAGGGCCTAGCTCCGCAAAGCCTTACGCAAGGGACTCACTCATTGACTTGAAAGTAAACACTAACTGTAAGACTGGGCACACAATTTTCCTAGCTGACGTAGACGTAGCCAAACTGTCCACAACCACACAGCAGTGACAAAACAGTACACACAGCACAATATCGCAACTCAAGATCTCACCAGCTGTCCATATCAAAAAGTCTGTGATAAGGTGCCTTGGACCCAAAACTAATTGATTTCTGCCAGGAATTTTGTTTTATAACCAAAATGATTTCATTTCCGGTTAAAGGCTACAGTATATTGTGTATTTAAGGCTCCGGGGGTAGTGTGGAGGTATGCTAACCCAGCTACTCCTGTGGTCTTGTGCCTGTTTCAGGAGCTGCAAGGCATGCAGTGAGACCATTGTCACTACTACCCCTGTGGCAAGAATGCAATCTGTACTGCCCACTGAACTGGGCCATCTCCATTTGGTGGTGAGGTACACAGATCTGCTCTCTCCATGCAGGGGCTGTAACTCTCTGTGTTGCCTTTAGAAACACTGATTGCTACTAGCCTACCACAGTCCTGGGTCCCCGGAGAGTTCAAAGAGAGTGATTGCATTGAGCCCCAATGCGGAGCCACAGTGATACTTTATCCTCTCGCCACTTCCCCTCCCGACCCTCCTCCCCACACAGTGTGTACCCATGCAGGACCAGTTTGTCCTAACACTTCATACCCATCATATGGTACACATATTTCAGAAGTAATGAGCAATTCTGGCTTTCCCCATTGTCTGAGAAATTGAATCCATGCATGATAAAAACCCAGAGGCCTTTTTCCAGTTTTTGAACTGACAGCTGAAGCAACGTAAATGTAACAATCTTGGCATATCTGCCAACTCTTCCCACATAAGCAGCGGCTGTATCAGGATATAAACTTTTCCAATGAGCTCCAAGCCCTGTAATAGCGGATATGTCTCAGCAGCAGGAAGACACATATGATTATTTCTCCTATTTCCCTGTGCTGCAAGAACTATGCCATTGCTCATGTTTTCTGCATAATTTAAAATTCAATATGTTTTTAAAAAAATTAATTGCAGCTGCTGGGAATTTTGAGAGACATTTTTCTTTATACCTCCTGACACCTTTTCCATTATACGATCAGACTCCAAAGAACTGAAATAAATAGTCTCAACACAGGGTAACTGATCATGTTCAAAATCTGCAGTAGCTGGAAACAGATGCATTCAGGTTTCAAAACATAAAAATTGATCACTCTTTCTCATCAGCTTTTAGATCTTGGCTTACTGTAGAGGGGTTTAAATACATTTAGCCCATAAGCAAACCTTTTGTTCTCCCTTTTTGTACCTGCACTTATTTCTGGGTACCATGGATGTAATTTAGTTGTCTCACTGTCTACCTGATATGCAATCATCAAGTAATGATGTGTGCTGTTTCCACCCTCTTGTGCAGAGTTGTCAGAACTGGGCTTGTTGGTAGCCACTGACATTAGCCAGCACCAAGGTAGCTCATAAATTCACTCATTGGATGCTGGACATCAAAAAATCAGGATAGTCTGATAATACCTGGGATAGACGAGCAGCCCTTTTCCAGATAACTGCTCCATCTTGAAAAGGAAAAAGGTGCCAGACATGCCCTAAGAACTGTTCCTATAATCATTATGATTTATTAGTTGTATTGAACAGGCTTTCCAGAGCCCCAGCACAAGGGTGGGCAAACTTTTTGGCCTGAGGGCCACATCAAGGCATAGAAATTGTATGGTGGGCCATGAATGCTCACAAAATTGTGGTTGGGGTGCGGGAGGGGGTGAAGGCTCTGTTGTGATTGTGGGCGTGGGTTTGGATGGGGCTGAGGATGAGGAGTTTGGGGTATAGGAAGATACTCTGGGCTGGGACCGAGGGGTTTGGAGGGCAGGAGGAGGATCAGGGCTGGGGCGGGGTGCTGGAAGGTATGTAGGTTCCAGCTGGGGATGCAGGCTCTGGGGTGGGGCTATGGATGAGAGGTTTGGGGTTCAGGAGGGTGCTCCAGGCTGGGATCGAGGGGTTTGGAGAGCAGGAGGAGGATCAGGGCTAGGGCTGAGGGTTGGGGCATGGGGAGAGGCTCAGGGGTGCAAGCTCCGATTGGTGCTTACGCTTACCTCAAGCAGCTCCTGGAAGCAGTGGCATGTACCTTCTCTGGCTCCTACGCATGGAGTGGCAACCAACCCTTGGAGTGGGGCCCTGTGGTTGCTTCTGGGAGCTGCGTTGTGCAGCCCCCAACTCGGCGCCTTGGCTGGAGCACCAGAGCGGGGCTGAGCCATGTGATGCGGCCCCCAACCTGGCGACCCGGCTGGAGAGCGGGAGTGGAGCAAGCTCCAGACCCTGTTTCCCAGCGGGAGCTCACGGGCAGGCTTAAAACGGCTCGTGGGACAGATCCGGCCCTCAGGCTATAGTTTGCCCACCCCTGCCCTAGCAGGTATGGAATCTCATTGTCCTGTACAAACACATACAAAGACACAGTTCCTATCCTGAAGAACTTACATTCTAATGTAAGTCCAAGTACACCAAGTGAGCGGGGACAGGAGGAAAAGGGGAACATCAGAGAGATCATGAGGTGACATAGAAATAATTACCAGCAGTCCTTGGCAATCCTTTGATCAATAGACTATGGGTAGCTAGTGCAAGACCAAACAAAATAAAAGGCATGCAAGTAGCCCTGTCATCGTGGAATGTTACTAACCATACAGATTAATAGACACGACGTTTGTTGCAAGAAAATTTAGGAGCTAAAACATGACACCGCTGTCCTGTAGTATCCCAGATTTGGCCATGAGGAACACCAAGGTGGGACTGGAGGAGGAGATTTCTTAGAATCCCTTGGAGCTGCTAACCCACAGATGAAGCATGCACTTCTGGGATGGACTTTTGCAAAACGTTCCATTGTTGTTGTTGCTAGGATTGAAATCATTCCTAAGGCAGCAACACTGAAGCAAAATCAGTTTAATAGAATTTGGGTCTAAGTATGTATTAACTGTAATTGTGCAGTCATTGTATGGCCTCACTATAGGGCAGAGTAAAGGTTGATTTGGTGCCTTAACTGTGCATTTGGGCACCTTATCTTTGGATATTTTAACCTTAACTCTGAATTTCCTGGGTTTGAAATGGATGTTTGGGGGATAGTTACAAACTTCTTGCATTTTTTTAAAATCCCAAATTACTGATAAAAGAAAAGGAGTACTTGTGGCACCTTAGAGACTAACAAATTTATTAGAGCATAAGCTTTCGTGAGCTACAGCTCACTTCATCGGATGCATTTGGTGGAAAAAACAGAGGAGAGATTTATATACACACACACAGAGAACATGAAACAATGGGTTTATCATACACACTGTAAGGAGAGTGATCACTTAAGATAAGCCATCACCCACAGCAGGGGGGGGAAAGGAGGAAAACCTTCCATGGTGACAAGCAGGTAGGCTAATTCCAGCAGTTAACAAGAATATCAGAGGAACAGTGGGGGGTGGGGTGGGAGGGAGAAATACCATGGGGAAATAGTTTTACTTTGTGTAATGACTCATCCATTCCCAGTCTCTATTCAAGCCTAAGTTAATTGTATCCAGTTTGCAAATTAATTCCAATTCAGCAGTCTCTCGTTGGAGTCTGTTTTTGAAGCTTTTTTGTTGAAGTATAGCCACTCTTAGGTCTGTGATCGAGTGACCAGAGAGATTGAAGTGTTCTCCAACTGGTTTTTGAATGTTATAATTCTTGACGTCTGATTTGTGTCCATTCATTCTTTTACGTAGAGACTGTCCAGTTTGGCCAATGTACATGGCAGAGGGGCATTGCTGGCACATGATGGCATATATCACATTGGTAGATGCGCAGGTGAACGAGCCTCTGATAGTGTGGCTGATGTGATTAGGCCCTATGATGGTATCCCCTGAATAGATATGTGGACAGAGTTGGCAACGGGCTTTGTTGCAAGGATAGGTTCCTGGGTTAGTGGTTCTGTTGTGTGGTGTGTGGTTGCTGGTGAGTATTTGCTTCAGATTGGGGGGCTGTCTGTAAGCAAGGACTGGTCTATCTCCCAAGATCTGAGAGAGCGATGGCTCGTCCTTCAGGATAGGTTGTAGATCCTTGATGATGCGTTGGAGAAGTTTTAGTTGGGGGCTGAAGGTGATGGCTAGTGGCGTTCTGTTGTTTTCTTTGTTGGGCCTGTCCTGTAGTAGGTGACTTCTGGGTACTCTTCTGGCTCTGTCAATCTGTTTCTTCACTTCAGCAGGTGGGTATTGTAGTTGTAGGAATGCATGATAGAGATCTTGTAGGTGTTTGTCTCTGTCTGAGGGGTTGGAGCAAATGCGGTTATATCGTAGCGCTTGGCTGTAGACAATGGATCGAGTGGTATGATCTGGATGAAAGCTAGAGGCATGTAGGTAGGAATAGCGGTCAGTAGGTTTCCGATATAGGGTGGCAGCGGCACTGCGATGGGTACCCGCATGGCCCCACAGTATGCCAACATTTTTATGGCTGACTTAGAACAACGCTTCCTCAGCTCTCGTCCCCTAATGCCCCTACTCTACTTGCGCTACATTGATGACATCTTCATCATCTGGACCCATGGAAAAGAAGCTCTTGAGGAATTCCACCATGATTTCAACAATTTCCATCCCACCATCAACCTCAGCCTGGACCAGTCCACACAAGAGATCCACTTCCTGGACACTACAGTGCTAATAAGCGATGGTCACATAAACACCACCCTATATCGGAAACCTACTGACCGCTATTCCTACCTACATGCCTCTAGCTTTCATCCAGATCATACCACTCGATCCATTGTCTACAGCCAAGCGCTACGATATAACCGCATTTGCTCCAACCCCTCAGACAGAGACAAACACCTACAAGATCTCTATCATGCATTCCTACAACTACAATACCCACCTGCTGAAGTGAAGAAACAGATTGACAGAGCCAGAAGAGTACCCAGAAGTCACCTACTACAGGACAGGCCCAACAAAGAAAACAACAGAACGCCACTAGCCATCACCTTCAGCCCCCAACTAAAACCTCTCCAACGCATCATCAAGGATCTACAACCTATCCTGAAGGACGAGCCATCGCTCTCTCAGATCTTGGGAGATAGACCAGTCCTTGCTTACAGACAGCCCCCCAATCTGAAGCAAATACTCACCAGCAACCACACACCACACAACAGAACCACTAACCCAGGAACCTATCCTTGCAACAAAGCCCGTTGCCAACTCTGTCCACATATCTATTCAGGGGATACCATCATAGGGCCTAATCACATCAGCCACACTATCAGAGGCTCGTTCACCTGCGCATCTACCAATGTGATATATGCCATCATGTGCCAGCAATGCCCCTCTGCCATGTACATTGGCCAAACTGGACAGTCTCTACGTAAAAGAATGAATGGACACAAATCAGACGTCAAGAATTATAACATTCAAAAACCAGTTGGAGAACACTTCAATCTCTCTGGTCACTCGATCACAGACCTAAGAGTGGCTATACTTCAACAAAAAAGCTTCAAAAACAGACTCCAACGAGAGACTGCTGAATTGGAATTAATTTGCAAACTGGATACAATTAACTTAGGCTTGAATAGAGACTGGGAATGGATGAGTCATTACACAAAGTAAAACTATTTCCCCATGGTATTTCTCCCCCCCACCCCACCCCCCACTGTTCCTCTGATATTCTTGTTAACTGCTGGAATTAGCCTACCTGCTTGTCACCATGGAAGGTTTTCCTCCTTTCCCCCCCCTGCTGTGGGTGATGGCTTATCTTAAGTGATCACTCTCCTTACAGTGTGTATGATAAACCCATTGTTTCATGTTCTCTGTGTGTGTGTATATAAATCTCTCCTCTGTTTTTTCCATCAAATGCATCCGATGAAGTGAGCTGTAGCTCACGAAAGCTTATGCTCTAATAAATTTGTTAGTCTCTAAGGTGCCACAAGTACTCCTTTTCTTTTTGCGAATACAGACTAACACGGCTGCTACTCTGAAACCAAATTACTGATGTAATCTCATCTTTCACTGTAGCCTCATGCAGTTTATTTATCTAGGAATAAGTGAGCGGTTTGGCGGTTCTGAGGGAAGGGCTAAAAGTCACAGTCTAACAGGATGCTGATGTGATGATTCTGCTGAGCAGACATAAGTCACCTGAATGGCAGTTGGAGGAATGATTAGTGAGCAGTGAGTCAGGAAGACTGTGTGTCTGAGGGACCTGGGAGGAGTTTGGAAGCAGCTGGCAAGTGCTTATGAGGGGAGGAGATGGCACAACTACATAGAGTTACTGATGTGTATAATTATGGGGGCACTATTCCTTTAACTTGCTGTGCTTGGTAAAATATAGTTGGAGAGGGCTTGTGCAGCAAAACTCGATTTTAGGGTAAGAATACAGATTGGGCCAAGCACAGGATTGTGAGGGGAATAATCTGAGGGTCTGATTCTAACCTCATATTGGTTTTATATTGTAATTCCACTGGACCTTGCTGGAGTTACTCCCGCTTTGCATTGGTGAGAGACAGATCAGAATCAGGCTATGTGTGTCTATCAAACTGCAACATGAAGTGCAGTTCTAGGGCCCCTACTCAAGATTCAATTTGGTGGTTGGCTGGATTGCAGATGCCAGCATCAAATGTAACCAGATAACCTTTGAGTGTGATACTACTCCAACTGTGGTGGTAGAAGTGTTGGAATGAGGAGGTAAAGCAATCACAGTTCTTTCTCCTCTCAAAGGCAGAGTTTTGCAAAGAGGGAGAAATGTGGGAAGAAACCCTTCTTTTCTAAAAGAGGGAGCTTTGGTTTGAAGGTTATTAAACGAAATCGCTTGATTTTAATGGGATACTTGAAGAAGGAGATTTCCCCTCTTAGGGCCTGCTCCAAAGCCCACTGAAGTCAAGGTAAAGGCCCCCCACTCTGAGTCAGGTCCTAAGCAGTCTGAGGAAATTACTTTTCTTCAATTAAATAGAGGTAGCTGAAATGTTTACTGTAATTTAACTGAGCAAATTTAGAGAAGAGACAAGTTAAATTCCTCCAGATGCACTTGCTGAATGGATGGTTCTTTGAGTGTCTCAGAAGGAAACAACCTTTTCCCTTATGTGTTTTGAATTAAAGTCTCGGAGTGAAGTCCTGCTCCCATTAAAATCTATGGCAGAAGTCCCATCAATTTCAGTCGATCAAGATTTCACCCTGGGGCAGATCTGGTGTTGTCAGTATATTAACAACTCCCCGCCCCCTCCCTCTCCCCTTCCCCCCCCAACAGTTTTCTTTGTGGCCTGTGATAAACTTTGTGTCCTGCAGGGGATGAGGGGAGGGGGTGCTTCACAGAGAAGAAGGGTGGGACTGGGGAATCTATTCAGTTTTCATCCCATTTACACAAACATGCTTTTCACATAACCATAACCAGACACTGAGCAGCAAGGGATATTACTATCCCCATTTTACAGATGGGGACAGTGAGACCCAGAGATGAAGTGACTCTTCCCAGTTCACATGGTGACTCTGTGGCAGAGCTAGCAATAGAACTGTTGAATCAGGCCTCCTGGTCCCCCCTATTCTAACCACAATCTAAATAAAATACCACTTTTAAAATGGCTAAGAAGACAAGAACAAAATTGGGGTTGGGGGAGCCCAACATGAGAGGTGAGGGACAGGGGACCCAGCCGCCTTCTTGCTCCTAGGGCTGATATTTGCCTAGTGAAACTGCATGAGATTATGACCTCAGAGGGATCTGTCCCCTACCCTCAGTCCAGGCCTCAGCATCTGCTCTGTCAAGTCTGGCAGGAGCAAGAGTGAGAAGGGTAGAGGGGAGGAAGCGAGAACTAGAAGAGAACTTCCAGAGAAGAGAGAACCAGGTCAGTGCTGATCCTGAGATCCCTGGCAGGACCTTTAATGGCAGGGTCAGAATAGGAGAAGGGCAGATGCAAATGAACAAGGAGAGAAAAGAAATAGAACAGTGAAGCATTTGTGATGTTGGCAAATTCCGCAAAGTCCCAGAGGGGATTTTGGGTATTACTTGGAGTGTGTATTCAGGGCCTGATTGTTAACATTTTGCAGACTGAACAGCATGGCCACTCACTATTCCACAGCAACAGCGGGGACAAAACTCTGGTGCTTATAGAGAACAGCAGCTCCAACAGCCTGGAGCTAAAACAGAGTCTCAGGTCATGTCTACACTACGAAAGTACTCCGATTTTACAGAAGTTGATTTTTGGGAACAGATTGTATAAAGTCGAGTGCATGCATCCACACTAAGCACATTAATGCATCCACAGTATCGTGGCAAGCATCGACCTTCCGAGCGATGCACTGTGGGTAGCTATTCCACAGTTCCCACAGTCCCCGCTGCCCATTGGAATTCTGGGCTGAGCTCCCAATGCCTGATGGGGCCAAAAATTTGTCGCAGGTGGTTATGGCTAGATGTCATCAGTCAACCCTCCCTCCCTCTGTGAAAGCAACAGCAGACAATCATTTTGTGCCCTTTTCCCTGGGATTACCCGAGCAGACACCATAGCACAGCAAGCATGGAGCCCATTCAGCTCACTGCAGCAGTTATGACCACTGTAAACACCTCGCGCATTATCATGCAGTTTATGCAGAACCAGCAACTGAAAAACCAGGTGACGGAAGCGTGGTGATGAGGACATGAACACAGATTTCTCTAAAAACCATGGTCCCCAGCAATTTGGAGATCATGGTGTTACTGGGGCAGGCTCATACTGTGGAACGTCGACTCTGGGCATGGGAAACAAGCACAGAATGGTGGGACCGCATAGTGTTGCAGGTTTGGGATGATTCCCAGTGGCTCCAAAACTTCTGCATGCATAAGGGCACTTTCATGGAACTTTGTGACTTGCTTTCCACTGCCCTGAAGTGCAAGGATACCAAGAAGAGAGCAGCCTTCACAGTTCACAAGCGAGTGGCAATAGTCCTGTGGAAGCTTGCAATGCCAGACAGCTACTGGTCAGTCGGGAATCAATTTGGAGTGGGCAAATCTACTGTGGGAGTTGCTGTGATGCAAGTAGCCAACGCAATCATTGAGCTGCTGCTATCAAAGGTAGTGACTCTGGGAAATGTTCAGGTCATACTAGATGGCTTTGCTGCAATGGGATTCCCTAACTGTGGTGGGGCTATAGATGGAATGCATATCCCTATCTTGGGACTGGACCACCAGGGCAGCCAGTACATAAACCGCAAGGGGTACTTTTCAATGGTGCTGCAAGCACTGGTGGATCACAAGGGACGTTTCACCAACATCAGCGTGGGATGGTCGGAAAAGGTTCATGACGCTCACGTCTTCAGGAACTCTGGTCTGTTTAAATGGCTGCAGGAAGGGATTTACTTCCCAGACCAGAAAATCACTGTTGGGGATGTTGAAATGCCTATAGTTATCCTTGGGGACCCAGCCTACCTTTTAATGCCCTGGCTCATGAAGCTGTACACAGGCACCTTGGACAATAGTAAGGAGCTGTTCAACTATAGGCTGAGCAAGTGCAGAATGGTGGTAGAGTGTGCATTTAGATGTTTAAAGGATTGCTGGTGCAGTTTACTGACTCATTAAAACCCCAGTGAAACCAATATTCCCTTTGTTATTGCTGTTTGCTGTGTGCTCCACAATCTCTGTTAGAGTAAGGGGGAGACGTTTATGGTGGGGTGGGAGGTTGAGGCAAATCACCTGGCTGCTGAATACGCGCAGCCAGACACCAGGGTGGTTAGAAGAGCACAGCAGAAAGTGCTGCGCATCAGAGAAGCTTTGAAAACTGATTTCATGACTGGCCAGGGTACTGTGTGACATTTCTGTTTGTTTTTCCTAGATGAAAACCCACCCCCTTGGTTGTCTCTAAATTCCCTGTAAGCCACCCACCCTTCCCCCTTCGATCACAGCTTGCTTGCAAAGGAAATAAAGTCACTACTGTTTAAAAAACATGTATTCTTTATTAATTGATTATAAAAATAGGGAGATAACTCACAAGGTAGCCGGGGTGGGGTGTGGGAGGAGGGAAGGAAAAGGCCACTTTAAAACTTCTTGAATGCCAGCCTTCTGTTGCTTGGGCTGTCCACTGGGGTGGAGTGGTTGGATGCCCGGAGCCTCCCCCCTTCCCTCCCCCCCCCCCGTGTTCTTGGGCGTCTGGGTGAGGAGGCTATGGAACTTGGGGAGGAGGGAGGGTGGTTAAACAGGGGCTGCAGCGGCGGGCTGTGATCCTGCTGCTGTTCATGAACCTCCACCAGACGCCGGAGCATGTCCGTTTGATCCCGCAGTAGCCCCAGCGTTGCCTCATGCCTCCTCTGATCTTCCTGCCGCCACCTCTCCTCACATTCATCGGCCACTTTCCAGTACTCTGCTGTTGTGTCCCTCCACACATTCTGCTGAGCTTTGTCAGTGCTGGACGACTGCATGAGCTCAGAGAACATTTCATCGCATGTGCATTTTTTTTGCCGCCTTTTCTGAGATAGCCTTTGGGACAGAGGAGGGAGGCTTGAAACATTTGCAGCTGCTGGAGGAAAAAAAGGGAGTGAAGTATTTTAAAAGATACATTTTACAGAACAACGGCTATACTTTTTCACGGTGAACAACACTATGCACATTACATAACACGTGATTTTGGTACAAGGTCACGTTTTGCATCTTATATTGAGTGCCTGTGGCTTTGGTGTTAGAGATCACACATGCAGTGCCGGGCAACAGAATTCGGCTTGCAGGCGGTCATGGTAAGCAATAGTCTTTCGGCTTCTGCGCCCTCCTCTCCCATACCAAGCAAAGCCCGTTGAGTTGGCCATTTACTGCTGCGGTTTTCCTGTTAACGTGCAGCAGCAGAAACCAAACTATCCCCCCACCCATCCAATTCTCTGGGATGATTGCTTTTACCCCTCCCCACACCATATGGCTGGTATAAGGGAAGATCCTTGCTAGCCAAATGCGAATAGCTCAGCACCAATGCCCACCCCCCCCCGGCCCCACCGCATGGCTAACTGCGGGGAGGATTTCTTTTCAGCCACAGGCAAACAGCCCAGTAGGAACAGCCACCTCTGAATGTCCCCTTAATTAAATTAAATATTTCAACCAGGTTACCATGAACGATATCACTCTCTTGAGGATAACACAGAGAGATAAAGAATGGATGTTGCTTGAATGCCAGTAAACACCGGGACCATACGCTGCCAGGCTTTATCATGCAATGATACCAGATTACTTGCTACTAGCATGGCGTGGTAAAGTGTCCTACCATGGAGGATGGAATAAGGCTGCTCTCCCCAGAAACCTTCTGCAAAGGCTTTTAGAGTACCTCCAGGAGAACTTCATGGATATGTCCCTGGAAGATTTCCGCTCCATCCCCAGACACGTTAACAGACTTTTCCAGTAGCTGTACTGGCCACGAATGC
This sequence comes from Dermochelys coriacea, assembly GCF_009764565.3. Taxonomy (NCBI): domain Eukaryota; kingdom Metazoa; phylum Chordata; order Testudines; family Dermochelyidae; genus Dermochelys; species Dermochelys coriacea. The sequence continues at coordinate 282,797,454 of NC_050068.2, forward strand.
ATCCCAAGTCCTCAGGGCTACTCAATCATTAAAAAACACTTGCTTTTATAACATGTATTATATTTAAAAAGGTACCTCACCAGAGGTCCCTTCTCCGGCTTCATTGAGTTGGGAGGGTATTTCAGTCAGGGTGATAATAAGATCCTGGCTGTCGAGGAGAATGGTGTGCTGTGTGCTCTCCTCAGGCTCCTCCTCCTCCTCCTCATCTTCCCCATCCGCAAAATCCTCAGGCATGGCGGAGAGTACCCCATCCTTGGAGTCCACGGACAGGGGTGGGGCAGTGGTGGTGGGCCCCCCTTAAAATTGCATGCAGCTCAGCGTAGAAGCGGCATGTCTGGGGCTCTGTCCCGGAGTGTCCGTTTGATTCTTTGGTTTTCTGGTACACTTGTCTGAGCTCCTTAAGTTTCACGCTGCACTGTGTTGTGTCTCTGCTGTAGCCTCTGTCCCTCATGGCCTCGGAGATTTTTTGAAATGTTTTGGCATTTCATCTTTTGGAACGTAGTTCTGATAGCATGGATTCCTCTCCCCATACAGCGATCAGATACAGTACCTCCCGTTCGGTCCATGCTGGAGCTCTTTTGCGATTCTGGGACTGCATGGGCACCTGTGCTGATGAGCTCTGCATAGCCACCTGTGCTGATGAGCTTGCCTGGCCAAACAGGAAATGAGATTCAAAAGTTCCTGGGGCTTTTCCTGTACACCTGGCCAGTGCATCCAAGTTCAGAGTGCTGTCCAGAGCGTCACAATGGTGCATTGTGGGATAGCTCCCGGAGACCAATACCTTCGAATTGCATCCACACTAACCCTAATTCGAAACGGCGATGTTGATTTCAGCGATAATCCCCTCACTGGGGAGGAGTACAGAAATCAGTTTTAAGAACCCTTTATGTCGAAAAAAATGGCTTCATTGTGTGGACGGGTGCAGGGTTAATTCAATTTAATGCTGCTAAATCTGACATAAACTCATAATGTAGACTAGGCTTCAGTTAGTGGTTATGCAGGCCTTGGACACACAGATTTCATCCTCTAGAGGGCAACAGACCCCAGACACTCCAGCCTGAGCATTTGCCTGGTGATCTTCTGCAGCACATTTCATCCTAAGATCTGTCACGCAGAAGCCTCAGCAGCACTGTGGACAGATGCTCTGGGTGGGGAGCACAGACACTTCTGACTAGAGAGCCCTCAGCTCTCCATCTCCTGCCCAGCAATTAATTCTGTCTGCTCCCAATGTCCCTATCAATAACATCCCCCCATTCCTCCATCAGTTCAGCCCCCGCCCAGACCTCAGTCCCCCCATCAGTTCATCCCCCCAGTCTCACTTCTGCTCCTCCAGGAGTTCTTCACCCCCATCTCCCAGGCCTTTGGGGGCTTAAGTGTGGTCCCTCTCCCTCTTGCTGGTTGGGGGGGGAAGCTTCAGGTGTTCTTCACCTCCCCTACTTCTTTCCAGATGGGGTGCTGCACGGGGGAGGAACCATCCCTTCCCCTTGCTTGAAATAGGGGGAGGAAGGAGCACAGCCACCCTGAGCTAGTGGGCTCTTTCTGTTCTCTCCTCCCCATACCTCTCCTGTGAGACTGGCTTCAGGTTGCTGAGGGGCAGAGGAGGGGGAGAGAGCTCTGCATGGCTGCTCTGCCCCAGGAGGTGAAGGGGGTCAGGGATCCAATCAGAGGGTTGCCCTCTCCCACAAGGAGGGGTCAAATTCCCTAGAGGACTGGAATGTCTCCCGTCATCACGTCACTGGGCTCTAGCCCCAGCCAAAATCCTTCCAGTCACCAAAAATTGCAAAAGTTGGAAATACTGTAACATTTTTTGATTTCTTTTAAATCTGAATGACCTGGGTAATCCTTGTATGGTACATAATTACAGCATTCTAGTAAGCCATTACACAACAGTAACTTAACCTTAACTCCTGCTTAACAAGTCTTCTGTCTAGGGATATGTTATTGATCAGTCCAGGCACAGTGACAAGGCTCTCACCCTACGAACTTTTAGACTGTTTCAGTTTAGCAATTAAACTTCACTGAAGCAATGCTACCATAATAAAATGTTCCATTTCCATTCAGCAATGGCAAGATCAGAGAAGAGTCTGCTCAGCTTCACTTGGCTGTGAACTAATGAACAAAGACCTTAATGATTATCCGCAGGATCTATTTATCTATATCTGTGATTGGAACATAGACTGCAGGAGAAAATGAGATTGCAGGAAGCCAGGAAGCTGGTGAGCTAATAATTACAGGAAAGGAAACTCATTCAGAAACCTCACATGATCATTCAGTAACTAAACCTTGTGGAAGATCATTCAAATAACAGAGTAGTATACTCTTCATTGCAAACTTGACAGTCTTTAGAAATTAAAGTGTCTTAAAGTTTTAACATGAATCTGGGCCAAACCCTGAAGTCCTTATTAACTAATTATTATGTATTAGTATTAATTTATGCAAGATTCAGAATAAAGCCTGTCCCTTCCCCAGGAGTTCACTCCATACACAGCAAAACTCTCATTGGCTTCACTCACAGATGGAAAAGAACTTGTGCAAATATGGGACAAAAATACCTTGGACCCACATGTAACAGGATAGCAGACATGGAGACCCTGTATGGGAATGCAGGGCTTTTCTGCTGAGTCACCTTGTACTCAAGTGATACAATCCTGCATGAAGATTCAGGGTAATTACTGCTGAGTAATACTGGCAGACAGGTCCCACTATCTCCAACCTGGCTATAAAAGAGATGTGAGTGTCTCTTTAGGCTAGTGGGAAGTAGAGAGCTAAGAACTGAGGAGGTCCTGGAAGGAAACCCTCAGAACAACCAAGCTCAGAGAGGGGGCATAGGATGAGGTTTATGTTGCATTAGGATTTTTGAGTTTTCTTCCAAACCCCAGGAAGGGTGAACTTTGACACTATCAGGATTTGTGTGATCTGCTGAGGATGAAGCAGGGATCCATCACATTAACATGGAAGAAAGGGGAAGCTGTATTCAGCTAATACAAACCACCACCAAAGCCAGACCTCAAAACCTGTAGAAGCCCTACCTACAAATTTGGGGTTTCATGAATTTTGGGTGGGAGATGGGGCTAGATCAAAAGAGCTCCACTGTCTTACCCCCAGTAGTGGTCCCTTGCTCTCTAGTGGGGAGGGAAGCTACTCTGCCTCACTGGGTCTGGCAGTAGGACTTGGGCCCGGGTCCTGCTGGGGGGCTGATCAGAAAGCAGTCTACCGTCAGTTGCCTCCTAGCAGCTGTAAACCACCTTTAACAGTCTGGAATTCTAGTCCCTTGGGTGAGGCTGAGCTGTAATCAGTCTTCAGCCCGCAGTTTCCTGGCTGGGGTAGACAACAATTAATGGTCTACAAGGGGACGCCCTGGGCCCTTTCGGGTGGGGAAGAGGAGGGAGCAGGCTTTAGCCAAAGATTTGGGGCTAAGGCAGCCAGCAAACACACAATCTAGGCTCTGCCCCTTTGGGCGGGGCAGAGCAGGGAGCAGTCTTTAGTCCACAGACCCCCAGCTGGGACTGACAACAATTAAGAGTCTAGCATGCCCCAACCCTCAGACAGGGCGGAGCAACAAAAGATCTGGTGTCTTAACTTGGGCAGACAGCAGGCAAAGGCAGGCCTATTGGCCTACGGTGGGGAAGCTGCCACTCCCAGGTAGGATAGCAGGTGGTAGGGGGACACGGACTTACCCTACTCCACCGTATCCCATCCCAGGGCCCTAACAATGGCAGAGTGGTCTATTGCTGGGTCAGTGGGGGCGTCCAGCCAAAACACACTGACTCGAGCTCCAGCAAAAAACTGGACTACAGTCTGGTTTCTCTGGGCTATTTCTTACCACAGTCTGGGTGGGGCGGTTTATAGTCCACAGTGTGAAACTGCACCCCATAGTCTTCAAAGAGATATTATTATGATATAACTATGATATAGTTATGATGTATTTTATGCAAGATAAGTCATGTGAGATGTCATTGGAAGATTATGATTTGCAGAATATGATTATCCTATTAGTATACCTATATCATTTTTGTATCTGAAATTGTCATACATATAAAGGGAAGGGTAAACACCTTTAAAATCCTTTCTGGCCAGAGGAAAAACCCTTTCACCTGTAAAGGGTTAAGAAGCTAGGATAACCTCGCTGACACCTGACCACAATGATCAATGAGGAGACAAGATACTTTCAAAGCTGGAGGGAGGGAGAAACAAAGTCTCTGTCTGTCTGATGCTTTTGCCAGGGACAGATCAGGAATGGAGTCTTAAAACTTAGTAAGTAATCTAGCTAGATATGTGTTAGATTATGATTTCTTTAAATGGCTGAGAAATTAGACTGTGCTGAATAGAATGAATATTCTTGTCTTTGTGTCTTTCTTGTAACTTAAGGTTTTGCCTAGAGGATTCTGTATGTTTTGAATCTAATTACCCTGTAAGGTATTTACCATCCTGATTTTATAGAGGTGATTCTTTTTACCTTTTCTTATATTAAAATTCTTCTTGTAAGAAATTGAATGCTTTTTTTCATTGTTCTTAAGATCCAAGGGTTTGGGTCTGTGGTCACTTATGCAAATTGGTGAGGATTTTTATCAAGCCTTCCCCAGGCAGGGGGATGCAAGGTTTTGGTGAGGATTTTGGGGGGAAAGATGTTTCAAAACAATTTTCTCAAAAAATAAACCTAGACGTTTGGTGGTGGCAGTGGCAGTCCAAAGGCAAAGAGTAAAATAGTTTATACCTTGGGGAAGTTTTAACCTAAGCTGGTAAAAGTAAGCTTAGGAGGTTTTCATGCAGGTTCCCATATCTGTAACCTAGAGTTCAGAGTGGGGAAGGAACCTTGACAGAAATTATGAATATTAACTATGTATCTGTATCTCACACCTGGGTATATGCCCACTAGGCAAAAGGCTCTCAGTCTAGATGGCTGGCTGGGAAGGGCCCATTCAATTTAATGAGCCATTAGAGAGAACAATAGGCCTTAGGAGAAGCTTATCCCTCGGCTGGGAAGCCTTCCTGAGAACTCTACAAATAGCCTTGAGTTATGGCTGCTGTGACACTACAGAGACATGTGACCAGGTCACCTTGTGCTGGATTCCATCTTGAGATATCAGAATCTTTCTGCTGACTGGTGTGGGAACCAAGCTTTGAAACAAAGGGTTCCTGCCATATGCAAAAAGATAGATAAGGCAGGGGAATGACGCCAGCGTGGTACTTCACTGATGCCCCTCCCAAGAAGAGAGAAGACTCCTGGAAACACTTGAGGAACAAAGACTGAACTGGAGGAAGTGCTGGATGCAGGCTAAAGGGATTTTTAATGTATGGTACACCTGGGGATTCCAAGCTGTAAGCATATGCAGCTTGCCCCTTAAGAATCTGCAGCCTGCTTTTATCATCACCTATCCAATCTCTTTAGTATATTAAGCTGAGTTTGTGTTTTTGTTTATTTCCTAAGTAATCTGCTTTGATCTGTTTGCTATCCCTTATAATCACTTATTAACTACAAAAGATAGATTTTAAACTTGTTTTTGCTTTGTCTAAAACCAGTGTGTGGGAGTCGTAACTCTGGGCAGAAAGCTGTTGTATATTCCTCTCCATATTGTGTGTGTGTGAATGTTATGAGGTTACGCTGCATAGTTCCCTATGAAGCTCAAGACAATATACTTTTAGGTTTACACTCCAGAAGGGGTGCATGCCTGAGTAGCTGGGTAGTTCTCTAGCTGGAGCCTGCCTATGCAGGGCTGATCACAACGTCTGCATGTAACTGAAGCTGGGTGTGTCCCTGCCTGTATGGTTGCTAGTGAAAGTGCAGGCTGGAGCCTGGAGAGAGCTTGTCACAGCAATACAGTGTAAAGGAGCCCAGGCTGGTGGGTCAGGGGGGGCTCAGTAGTACCTCAGTTCCAGGTGGCACTCTGCAGGAAACCCACCACACACAGATCCTCTGACTCCTCTGGATACATAGCGGATGGAAGTCCCAGCAACTCCTCTCCAGGGTGAGTCTCCTCTGGGAGCAGGGCGCTGCACAGTGCAGGTTCAGCTCCAGGGTTCTGCAGTAGAATGGAACCATTCATCTCCTTCCCTGGCTCCCACTCTGGTACTTCTCGCGAGGGGGGCAGGAAGGGTTTGGCTCTGCCCACCAGAGTGAGTGTAGTGGTCCCTCACTCTCAAGTTTGGAGGGAGGCCTCTCTGCCTCACTACACTCCCCTCTCAGATTCTATAGAGACTTCTTGTGGAAGATGATACTGACCCTCTCTGCCTCAGAATCCCCGACCATTGTGATGTAAACAGCCCTCACCAAAGAGTTTTCAAGTCAAGCACAGATTATGCCTAAACAGCACAACTGACAGAGTTAAGCTGTCTTGGAGGTTAGAAAGTAGCCCCCAATTTTTCCTGCTTGTACCCTACCTCAGTGGCTGTATGAATTTCCCTCCAGCACCTCTTATGATCTCTTGTATGCCTCTCTCTGCACCCCTCTTTGATCTTTTCTATGCCTCTCTCTGTATCCCTTTTCTGATATATTGAGGCTAAACTTTTGGCCGCTCCAGAGCGGGGCAGGCCATTCTTACTACTTGTCCCCCAGTGGGGTAATATGTAGGAAATTGTAGTTACATTTTTTTTATGCAATTCCATGATATGTTTTTAGCTGTGTTTCTGAGTAGGTTCCACATTCCTGCTTTTCCCCCTACCAAAGTGGTGATGCAAGAAATCTAGCTCTGGTGGTCTCCCTCTGCAAAAACTTTTGGATTATCATCAGCAAATATACTCCCACTTACGCAGTGATTCAAAAGTAGAGAAGACTGTGGAGAGAAGGACACCTAAACAGTCTCTAAATTAGCAGCAAATAAGAGGGGAAAAAAAGTCAAATATATGAGATGCCACTTGCCAAGAAGTATAGTGAAGCCAATATTATCATTGCACCCTGACAATCTGCTCTGCTGATACACCTCTCTGTGTTTCCAGCACATTGGGCTGAGTATGTTCAAAGCTAGATACCCAATCCTGCAACCCCCTCCATTGACTTGAATAAGACTGCTGCTGGGACTAAGGACTACTCCTCATGAGTAAGGTATTGCTGGCCCTGGCCCTAGAGCTACTTGGAGCCTATTTTGCCTTTTTTAAAAATGCAATTGTTTGTATCTAAAATCCAGAAACAATGGGCTTGTATGGAGAGTTAGCACGCAGAAAGCTGGGGTATAAATCTGCAGGACACTGATTGCCATGCACTAATTGGCTGCGTGGACCCTGCTACCGTGCACTATAAGTTCCATAGCATGCTTTAACCTCCTCCTGTTTCCAACAGCTGTACGGAACTCTTAGGACACAGTGGGAGAGTCCACATGGCAACTTAATGAGCAGCGGGCAGTGCACGGTAGATCCACGTTCTGGCTCGCCGCACACTAAGGGAATGCCTACGCTACAAAGACTATGCAGGCATAGCTACGTCATCATAGCTGTGCTGCCGTGGTCCTGGAGTATAGATGCAGCCTAAACGACCAAGAGTTTTTTCTCTCGAGGTAGGAACATCGCCTGCCCTCTTTCATCTATATAGCTGCAGCTCTACTGGAGGTTTTGTCAGCATAGCTACATCGCTAGGGTGTGAGAGTATTTTGCACACCTTTGATAGATGTAGCTATGCCAACAGAACTTTTTAATTGTAAACTAAGCCTGAGTCTCTGTGAGAACAAGCCCAAAGATGATACAGAAACCAAATGACGGGGGATGATAACATCCTTTTCCTTGAGCTAGCTCGTGTTTCCACATATTTTACAGATTATTGCACACCAGTATCCTAACTCTAGCCCTCTGGCCTCACCCTGTACCAACACTGATATGTGAGGCTGACTTTGGGCTCAGTCCTGAGCCTTACTATGGCCCCTTTGTGCTGCCACATTTAGCCCAAACCCGCAGTCCCCTCCCACACTCCGAACCCCTCAGCTGCACCCGCCCCCAGCCTAGAGCCCCCTCCTGAATCCCAAACCCCTCATTCCTGGCCCCACCCCAGAGCTTGCACTCCCAGCCACAGCCCTCACCCCCCCACACTTCAACCCCTTTCCCCAGCCCTGAGCTCCCTTCTGCACCTCAAATGCTTCATCCCCAGCCCCACCCCAGAGCCCACACCCCCAGCTGGAGCCCTCACCCTCTCCCACATCCCTGCCCCAGCCTGGTGAAAATGAGTGAGTGAGCGAGGGTGGGGGAGAGCGAGTGACGGAAGGAGGGGGGTTGGAGTGAGTGAGGGCAGGGCCTTAGAGGATGGGCAGGACAGGGACGGAACCTCGGAGCAGGTGGCAGGGCAATCAGAAAGTTGGCAACCCTATTCTGACCCGTTTCATTGGTGTAAATCTGGAGTAACTGAGATCAGAATTTGGCTCTTTAAGCCTAGCCACTATGAAAATCCACACTGGACACCTGGCCCTCAGCTAAATTTGTCACTGCTGCCTTTTTGCTGGGGAGCTCTACTGGAAGTGTATTAGACTACACAGTAAATCATGTAGGTATATTAGTCTGAAATGTCCAACAGGCATTCATAACAGTACCTGCCAATGGCTTCCAGAGATTCAGCACAAGATAAATGTATCTGTTTCAAACTTATTTCATTTTAATAGTTGCTCCCAGTTCTAAATAGGATTTTGCTGTTTGCTTGGAAATTAGGTGCTCTAGATTACATGAATCGTTCCTGATAGAAAAGATCATTTTACAGCTGCCTTGAGCGACAAAACATGCCGAAGCATGCAAAACGCTTTAGCTCCTGTATACTGCACTGTAAAAAGAAATCACATAATTCATTGTTTTAATTAAATGCTTAAAAGAAGTAGGTAATAATTGACACTGGAAAGACAGTGACCGTTCTGGAGAGTTCTTGAAGTAATTAAATAATAGACAACAATCAAGCCTAAAGGTTTCAGGGATGGCTCTGAATGCTGTGTTCTGTGGGGTAGTTACGATAGACCCAACTGGGGAGTATGTTCTAAATGATGGGATGCCCTCCTAATTGCATAACATTAAATGTCATTGAAGTAATAAGAGTACTTACTTACAAACATTAACTAATTAAGCTCACAACATCCCTAGGAGGTAGCTATCATTAGCTCCATTTTATGGATGGGGAAATTGAAGCAGAAGGGTTAAAGAATTTACATTAGGTCACAGAGGGAGTCCATGTTAATTGAGATTAGCACTCAGGAGTTCCTGGCACCAAACTGAATGTTCACTAGACCATGTGTCCTTCAAGTGGCAAGCCGTATATTTTAAATACCTAACTGAAGAAATATATCGTGCAACCTTCTTTCTGGCCTGCATTTTCACAAAGGTCATCCCAAACAGTTTTTGAAGCTGTGATATGTTCTGTCCAATGAACAAATGTTCATTGAACAGAGGCAGGGCCATCTCCACCTCCTCTTGTCAACATCTGCCACACTGTCTATCTTGTTTCCTTCTTTTGTCAGGTCATGAAGTAAGAAGGGGAGGACTTAGACCATTTGCTAGTGATTCTTGCACAACTGGGCTGCTTTACACTGAAATTCATGCAAGATGAATAGGGAAATACCTTGAGAATCTGTTCTTGCATAAATACCGAATATCTTAGAATCCAGAGCTAACCATTTTGGAGTGATTCTCAAGAGGGAGCTGCTAGGAAGTTTAAAAATGCCTGGCTGCCCTCCAAATTCACTGTAGGGAAATCTTCTGCATTTGCAGGGAAATGAACTCACTAGGCTACATTCACAGGGGTGTTTAAGACCATTATGAGGATACATAAATCAGTGTATTTTATACCTTCTTCCAGCTCTCTCAATGTGCATATTACACTATCTTAGACTCCTTTAGACTCACACCCACCCATTTACCAATGTCGTTTACACCACCCCTCCTGTCACATCATCTCTGAATTTGTCCCTTTGAGTCTCAATTGATGTAACTCATATGCTAAGGGGCCGGATGACAACAAAAAAGGGAGAAAAATACCAACAGGAGTATGTGAGAACATCTAAGCTATAGCAGGCCCTTCCCTGCTTTAATTTACACCACTTTACACCATGTTCCAGCTCCTTAGCATGTAGGTTACACCAGCTTGGAGTCCCTGACCAGCACACATTGGTAAGCGTGCTTCATGGGAATCTAAGGCAACGTAAAGGTGTATAACTTGCTTTCCATCTCCAAACTTGGCCACACAGCGCTTTTCAGTCTTTAATGTCTATGGTTCAGAATTTCCTCCTCCCCTGAAAAAAAACATTGCATGTTGTCCCTAAGTATAGGTATTATCATGACATTAATCCATTCACACCAGAAGGAAAAGTAGGAATATGTTCATCTTATTTTCGCTTGCCGTCATTTCACTTGTCTATATGGTTTTTTCTATCCTCCACACACTAATGCACTGTTTTTGTATTTTGTCGTACCTCGCTTTTGCTCTTTACATGATAGATTGGGAGCTGTTTTACTTCAGACATAGCGCAATCTCTTTATTGTGAATTTATACATTTACAAATGTAGATTTTTTTTTTTTTTTGTTACATAACTGCACTCAAAAACAAAACAATGTAAAACTTCAGAACCTACCTTTTAAGAAACAGTCACAACAGGAAAAATCACTTTGAACAGGTGCAAAACCTCTTCTGGAAACAAAAGACACATCTATATGCCTATCTGGAACATCTGTAAGCAATTGAGGTGGTTGCAATAAGTGTGAATTGCATTCCCACTAGGCTGTCAAACAATTAAAAATATTAATTGTGATTAATTGTGCAGTTAAAAAAATTAATCTTGATTAATCAGGCGATTAATCGTGCTGTTAAACAATAATAGAATACCATTTATTTAAACTTTTTGGATGTTTTCTACATTTTCAAATTATTCATTTCAATTACAACACAGAATACAAAGTATTTTATAATTTTTTATTACAAATATTTGCACTGTAAAAAACCAAAAGAAATAGTATTTTTCAATTCAGCTAATACAAGTACTATAGTGCTATCTCTTTATCATGAAAGTGGAACTTAAAAATGTAGAATAATATAAAAAAAAGTGCATTCAAAAATCTAAAACTTTAGAGCCTACAAGTCCACTCAGTCCTACTTTTTGTTCAGCCAATTGCTCAGACAAACAAGTCTGTTTGCATTTGGAGGGGATAATACTGCCTGCTTCTTGTTGACAATGTCACGTGGAGAATAGTGAGAATAGGCATTCGCATGGCACTGTTGTAGCCGGCGTCACACAATATTTTTACGTGCCAGATGTGCTAAAGATTCGTATGTCTCTTCATGCTTCAACCACCATTCCAGAGGACATGCATCCATGATGATGAGTTCTGCTAGATAACAATCCAAAGTAGGGCAGACCAATGCATGTTCACTTTCATCATTTGAGTCAGATGCCACCAGCAGAAGGTTGATTTTCTTTTTTGGTGGTTCAGGTTCTGCAGTTTCTGCATTGGAGTGTTGCTCTTTTAAGACTTCTGAAAGCATGTTCCACACCTTGTCCCTCTCAGATTTTGAATGGCACTTCAGATTCTTAAACCTTGGATCAAGTGCTGTAGCTATCTTTAGAAATCTCACATTGGTACCTTCTTTGCATTTTGTCAGATCTGCGGTGAAAGTGTTCTTAAAACAAACAACATGTGCTGGGTCATCATCCGAGACTGCTATAACAAGTCTTTCCATCAACTTCAGTGGGCATTGGATCAGGCCTGTGATGAATAAAAAACAAATCTTTACTCAGTTTATTCATCCAAATAATCCCATAAAAGACATTGGGGAGGACACATGCTAGTAAGGAAAGTAGCATTTGACCCACAGCTGTACACTGTGTAAAATGTTTGGACCAAGTAAGTGAAAAAGGCATCTATGTTTTTTCTATATTATTGACACAAAGTGAAAAACTACATAAACCAAATATTTCTGGTGTATTTTAAAATCATCACAGTAAAACTCATGGTCATTTTCAGAAAGCAGAACAAGAATTTCTAGATATGAATACTATATCAGATGCCTAATTCTAAACTGTATGCCATTAACTTTCAGTTTGATAGACACATTATTTAATTTATAATATATCACTTCACAACAATGCAATTCTGTTTTAAAGCAGTTTTTAACACCTCGATTATTTTAGATATCAGCTCTATCATGGATCATGTCTCCTAAATATGTTCAAGAGCATTCCATCTCAGACATTGCATACTGGGAATGAAAAGAGTGCTCACATTAAGGAGAGGCTGTCATGCTTGGAGGACAGAGAAGGAAGCAGGGCTTGGGGACTACTTGTACCTTTGGGATTACTTCATAATGGTTACTCCCCTCTGAATCTTAACTGATGACTCTTTGTCCAAATTCTGTTCAATTCTGTGAAATAAAATACATTCTTGTAAAAAATCAGTGGTAAAATGGTAGAATGAGAAAAACACAAACATCAGCAGTAAATGATCAAAGCATTAAAAGTCCATTGCTGGTTATATCTTGAAATGTTTGAAATACCACACGGCCTGATCCTGTAGTCAAACACCTGAGCTTTTTTCCTGGGCAAGGATTGCAAGAGCAGTGCGATAGTTCTGTGTTTCAAACGACAGGTTAGTTAGTGTCCAATCTTGCTCGTTAGGGTCCAATCTGGCACAACTTTATTAAGAACAGGATTGGGGCATCCAGATCTGTAAGCATTTTGAACCATTTATTAGACAGAAAAACTGACTTTATTTTGTTTGTTGCAGCTAAGACTCTGCAAATCTCTAGAATTATTTTGGAAACAGACTGATGCAACCACCATATGTCAGGAGTAGCAAGATCCCAAGGTAATTCTCTTTGCCTTTCTGGCTTCTTTCTTTTGAAGTTAGTAGCCTCCAATGAGCTGTTCACCTGCTCTCCCTCTCTACTACTTATAAAGCACTTACATGCGTTCAGCCAATAAAACATGGTACACTGGTATTGTCCAGTAGTAAGAACAGGAGATTGGCAGTAAGGATGCCTGAATTTTATTTCCAGCTGTCCCACAGACTCGCAGTTTCTCCAATTCATTGTCTTTGGCGTAGCTGCTGCCTACATGTCATAACCATCATGCAAGCACACAAAACATTGCATGGTGCCAGAACATTACAGTAAGTATTACACATCTGCAAATGGAGTCACCAAGGTGTTCGAGTGACTGGCAGAACGTCCCACCAGCTAAAGCACATTTTACTGGTGATATCCTCATCTTCTAAAAAGAACTGCACCACAGGGGAAACCAGGCATTTCTTCAAAAACTAACTGCTTTCCATTCAGATAGGCAGAACTAGGAAGACCATCTGCCATAGCACCATCTAGCAGAGCAGGGACCATCTTATTGTTTAGTGTTTATTCAGCACCTAGCACAATGCGGGCCTACTCTGTGACCAGGACTTCTAGGCCCTACAGGAATACATAGACTAACTCCCAATAAACCCTAAGCGTTTGTCAAAGGCATACTGTGAACATTCAAAAGGTGTCATATAACCTATTATTATGTAACCTTTCTGCTGGGTATCCTTAGCGGGTGGGTAGGACCAGTTACATTGCTGTCCGGGGATTCCACTGAAAATAAACAAAACGTTTGGTTTGAGCTCCCACCTAAAACTTTATCTTCTTCCATGTTTTATGAACTTTTAATTCCTCCCTGTCTCCCAGCACCATAACAGATGTTTCCTCCCCACTTGCAAGCACTCAGGAGTCCCTTGGAGGAATGTGAAATCACAAATCATTTTTGGAAAAACAAGATACACATTTCTTTATAGATTTAAAAAAATGAAATGAGTAAAACCCAGACAGTATATGGCAAGGGGTGGCCAACCACACCATCCCAGTTATTAACTGCCTGGCTTGTTGGAGCCCAGAATTCTTATTCACAGAACAGTCCCTACCCACCTAAGCTGCACTCCTAAATATCCAGTTAAACTCAGTGGGGGTCAAATGGGAACCAGGAGGCAGCTCTCCCCACTCTGTCGGCTTCAGTCCATTGAAGTCTGCACCATCAAGTCTCACTTAGGTCAGCTGCTGCCATGTTGGATTCTGTAAAGTCAGCTCCCTCAGGCCTGCTATCCCAAGGCACTTGATAATACATGCCCCAAAGAAAGTTTTTTGCTAAATATTGGGTTAATTTACTGCAGCCGTACAACTGATTTGTATTTTTCTGGATAATGTTAAATTAGATTTATACTCCTATTTGCTTAATTCAAAAGCTGCACATCTGCCCAGGTGGCCACCAGTGAGAATCCATAATTAACATGATTGTATCTGATCTATCTGTCTAGGGTAAGATACCATGCTCATCAATATAGTAGCAGTCAGTGAAGTCACTGGGAATTTTAGATGTGTAAGCAATGCAAGATTGAGGCACTGGAAGTGTTTTGCTACATGAAAAAGTGCTGATTGAAGTCTGTAGCAAGATAAAGAATCAATTAGCTGAAGAATTTTGAGTTTTTTACTGTTTTAAAACTTGCCTTTCTGTTTAAACAAATGGATAAGAGAGACAATGAAAGGAACAAGGATTTCCTATCACCAAAGAGAGAGTTTTACAGAAAGTCAATACACATTTTTGTAATAAGAAAAGAAGGAAACTGGCATTTTGTGCCTTCTCTAAACTTCAAACAGCAGGGGGTATGAGTGCAACAAAAGCTAATGTGTATTTTGACATCAGAACAGGAAAATCCAGCACCTTTTGTAGGTGGTAACACCTTCAATTCAGAGAAACAACATTCTAGGCCTGCACTGGGTGTCTAAGATCTCCCCGTGAAGTGAAGAGGGGCTACTCTCAAGGATGCTGACAGACTGTCAGGGGATGAATTGATTTCTGCTACATCTTGGACATGGTAAACCTATATTTTGTAACTTAAAAATTATGGAAAGATTTTCAAACACAAAGGGCAGTTAAGCGCCTGATTCCCACTGAACATCACGGGCTGCAAACTCATAATTCCCATTTGTGCTTTTGCAAATCTCCCATAAAGGCTGGTCCGAAGCTGCTTTTCACAGTTAAATATCCCTATCAGGTGTGTAACAACCTGTTTATTGCTGTTTCCTATCTACATGTAAATCCTCTCACATAGCTGACTTTAGACAGAGTTCGTTTGTACAGAACTGCAAGCCCAGATGACAGTCTGCCAGATCAAGTTTCCCCCGCAAGTATGTAGCCTTCTGGTGAGCAGGGAAACAAGGCGAGGGATAAAAAAAAAGGAAAGAGTCAGGAAAACCATACGAAACATCCAGAATGGGAAAAAAGCACAGACAAGAAGAAAAAATGGACAGAAATAAGGAGAGATGGCAACATCTGGGTTAGGAGAGGGTGAATGGGGATGTCCATACACTAAATCTATCCTGGGCAGCTCCACTAAAGAGTGTTTAGAAATGCTCCTTGGGAGTGCAGTGCTGTGCAGTGCCCCAGGAGAGTAGGAATACAAATGATAGACTAGGTTGTTATGGAGTTTGATGCATAACGAAGAAAATCTTCACATCCCTTTGATCACCCAGTCATTGCTGATTCCTGATTTGAGAAAAAAATGTCTCATTATTGCCACCACAGTCTTTCGCTCTCACCCAGGCCTGATCTGCTACAGAGTTAGGCCAATGTCAACCTAACTCTGTAAACATCGACACGAAAATGTCACTCCTGCCGATGTAACTCTTGCCCATATGCGCAGGGTTTAGCTGATCGCCATATTTGGGGTCGGGAAGAAATTTTCCTCCAGGGCAGATTGGAAGAGGCCCTGGAGGTTTTTTTGTCTTCCTCTATAGCATGGGGCACGGGTCACTTGAGGGAGGATTCTCTGCTCCTTGAAGTCTTTAAACCATGATTTGAGGACTTCAATAGCTCAGATATAGGTGAGGTTTTTCGTAGGAGTGGGTGGGTGAGATTCTGTGGCCTGTGTTGAGCAGGAGGTCGGACTAGATGATCAGAATGGTCCCTTCTGACCTTAGTATCTATGAAACTTGCCCACTACGCTGACTTAATAACTCCACCTACACAAGAGGCGTAGAGTCAATGTCAATGTAGTTAGGTTGATGCACTGTCAGTGTAGACACCGCATTGCGTACGTCGACTGTAGCTGCTTTCAAGAAGTTGTCCCACAATGCCTCACGCTGACTGTTAAATCGGTGCAAGCGCTCCCAGCATAGGTGATGCACAGGAGGGGCATGTAGGGTGAAGTGCTCCCCAGATTTCTGCTTGGCCTGCTGAGGGGGAGGGAGAAGGGCTCTGTCCTTCTACTGTTGCGCCTTCCCCCCCAGCTCACTTGGCTTCTGTCCCTGGCACTCAGGCCCAGACAGGGAGTCATGGGTGGCCAGTGACCCAGCCATTGGGGGAGGCTAGCCCCAGGTCACTCCCCTTGGGCTAGAGGACACTCCCCTTCAGCCCTCCCGCAGGAGCCCAGAGCACCCCCATCGCGGCCCCTGACCCCAGTGCCAGGCAGCCGGGGGATGAGGCCCCAGTCCTGGTGCGCCAGGTGGCACAGTCCAAGCGCCGGGTGGGCAGCATAGCCCCAGAGCCAGCCATCCCGAGTACCTGTGGGAGGCAGGCTGGCCAGCCCCAGCCAGCCTGGGTCAAGGCAAAGTGCTAGGAACTGCAGGAAGGGGCCTGGCCTGTGGGCGTAACATGGGCAGGGCCATGCTACTCTGTTTGAGAGGCACAGCCTCCCCCAGCCTACGATACCGGCTGCCCATGTTGGGAGTGGAAGGGGCAGGACCAGCCCTTGTCATGCCGGCTGCTCTGGGTCATTGCTCTGTACAGTGCGGCGGCTGCCTGAGAGACCCTGGCTGGGGAGGTGGCAGCAGGCCATCCCCTGCCCTGGCCCAGGTGCCAGGGACAGGGGCCAAGAGAGTTGGAGTCCCCACTCCTCCCCGGCATGTTTCTGGCTCTTTCAGCTCCTGTCCCCTGCAGCCGGGCCTGGCAGGGAGTGGGCCACCGCCGCCTCCCTAGCCAGGCTCTCTCTCAGGCAGCTGCTGCACTGCACAGGCAGCAACCCAGAGCAGCCAGCTTCAGCCCCATGAGAAGTGGCTCGATCCTGCTCCCCGCCTGGGCCCAGCTGCCAGGAAGAGTGGCCAAATGTGCCACAGGGGGTGGTGCAGCAGGAGGACAGAGTTCCCCCACCACTGGTAACTGGGGGAGCGGGGAGAGCACAGCAAACCCAGGCTGGGCACAGGGCCGGGGGTGTCATTGGACAGAGGAGACACTTGGGAAGGTCACATATCCTCCCCTTTAGATTGTGCCCCCACAGTATGGGGAGGCAAGAGTTATCTATGGCGCCCGGTGAGGATGCACAGCACTGACACAAAGAGCGTAGTGTGGACATGCACAAGTGATGTGATTAATGTGGTGGCAGTACGTTGCCATAACTTAGGTTGACATAATTTTGTAGTGTAGACATACCCCCAGATTGCTCCCCTGAAACCATTGGTACCAAAATGGCCAGTGCAATCCCTTTCATTTTCCATTAGGAAGAGTGAGTACACAAGAGGAACTTTGAGACTACAGGCCAAAAACAGTGTGATACATTCTCTTCAAACTACTCAGCTCAGGAAACATATGAGGGAGAAGTAAGGCAGAAAAGAAATTATTTGTATTCTTTCCTTATGTGCAGTCTGGTTTCTAGTAGCAAGCCAGGAGCTTGCTCAGGAGCTAAGGGCAATCACTACTGTTGGATAGGCAGGCTGGATACCAGGACATTGCAAAGGGAATTTTAACAAAGCCTTGCTTTTATTGACTGCAGCCACGCAAGCTTGTAATGAATGTAGAAATGGATGATCAGTACCAGTGCCTACAATGTAGTTTCAATTATCAAGCTTCATAGTAATAAACATCACTTTAGGCTCAGCCAGTCAGTTTGAAGACAGGCTGAAATAGCATGAGTATGTGGTTGAATACTCACAAAACTGACTTTCTGAGTTTGTATTCACAACATCAAGCTTTAGCCCTGTTCCTGATTTTATGAAGGGTGAGATGGTTCCAAAAGTTTTGAAACACTGCCCTCCTTTGACACATATTAATACAATGACCAACTGAGCCACTGAACCAGCTTTGCTGGGAAATGTTCTGATATCTGGAAACTAAGCTGCTGTCAAGACTGAAGTCCGTATGCTCGGAAACTGGAACTGTTGCTATGCCCTTTCCTCTTGTCTCATGAACTGCTCGGTCATGGGAGCACCTTCCCTTTTAAATACATTCTGTCTGTCACATAAACAAACCCGTTCCTCCTCCATCCGGAACCCAGATGAACAATTAACGCTTGCTTTCCTCTTCCTACCCATTTTTCTCCTTATCATGCCCCTTCCAAGCTGCCTTTTTCATTTTGTTTTCTGAAGTGTAGAAGTCAGACAGAGATTAGACAATACTATACCTGGATACCAGAAGCAATTTTTTTAAATCAAAGTAAAGTGTGAAAAAGGGTGCTAGTGTCCTGTTGAGTGCGCCCAGCACAGCAGCTCAGAATTCTTCTTGGGTCTGATTCTCTGCTGCCTGGCACTCTCTGTGGTCACTTACACCTGTGCAAAGTGAGCATAAAGTGGATGTAAAATGCTAACAAATCAAAATTATATCATTTTGTACACTTTTATTCATTTTGCACACATGTAAACGATCACACAAGCTGCAAAGCAGGGAACACTCAGGCCCGTCACACTATGCAAATGGAACTGTGTTGCTTTGCAGTCAGAAATTATAAATCATACAACTGAAGGGAAGTAATTGAAAATAAACTGCATTGTACTAAATGATAAGAATCTGTCCAGGGAAGCTGCATAAACCAAGCCAGGTGAACAAAGGATTGGTGTAATCACAAGTCAGGGTACATCAGGTAAGTTCATATGTTCAAAAGTATGGGTTTTGTCAGCATTTTAAGGTATCCATGTCCTTGAAGTGTCTGTTATAAGCAGCCAATTTAGGTAGTTCAATCCTTTGCTTCCCCTCAATCTATCAAGATACAAAATACATTTGCCTTAGAGATCTTCTCAGGTAAAGGTTTGGCAGAATTTATGTCCTCCAGAATTCACAAATTTATCCACAGAATTGTTGGAATTTTACAGTGCTCACTTTTGTCTTGCCTGCATCCTGTGGCTTGGTCAGAAAAATCAGAATCCTGTTACCCTCCTAAGTAATGTCTCCTTCAGCTTTAACAGCTTTCAGGATCTGCTTCCAGCCTGTTTTATTGGACAGAGTGACTTTAACAGAGCTGCCTTTGTTGGCCACCTTTCTTACCTTTCACGTACACAGAGATTCTGTAACACCTTTCAACAGAACTGGGTTTTTTCTTTAATATCTACCTTCAGGGGTTTAGGTATTAGGTTATCCACTAATAGAAACAAGTTATCACACTTTGTCATCTGGGATTCCTTGATACCCTACGGTTTCCAGCTTTTTTTTTTTTTTTTTTTGGTAACTACTATAGGCTTGTCTACACCATGCAGCTTTTAGCGACAAGACTGTGTCAACACAGCCTTGTTGCTAAAAGTCAGCATGTGTAAATGCTCTTTGTTGGCACTTTTGCTGACAAAATACTTCCAGCCCCGTGAGCAGCGTTAGCTTTGTCGGCAGGAGAGCGCTCCTGCCAACAAAGCTGGGTGCACACTGCCACTTGCACTGGCAAAATTTTGTCTTTCACTTTAAGTACCTGTGAAAGACAAAATTTTTGTTGCCAACTTCACAGTGTAGACAAGCCCTATGTTTATTTTTCATAAGGCTGTTATGAGTTTAATTGCCTCTTTATTTTAATTTGTCCAGTGACTTTAAATCCCCCTTTAATGGCACCATTGTATCCTCAAACAAGGTGATTCATTGTTGCAGAGTATCTCATTTCTCAGTGAACAGTGAAATTATATCTCTCAGACACTCATTTTGTTTCCTACTTCCCTGGCCCAAGGAACAGCCTGGCAAAGCTGCACTTTGTGGTGGCCCACAAATAAAAGAAATTGGCACTACAGGTTAAAGTTTAGCCAGTGTTAGATGGCTGTTGATTATCTTTGCCAAGTGTCTTTCTAGGGAGATTTACTTAGCAGTTTTTTTGTTTTTGGTTTGTTTTTGTTTTTTAGTTTGGATTTGCTTGTTGGTTTGTTTTTTGGTAAAGCCTTGTCAATAGTAGGGATTAGCCCTAATTTTAGCAAGCAGTAGCCTGTGTAGTCATCCCAGTATAAATCCCTAGCATACACAAGGCAAGCAGCTATTTGTGTCAGGGGAGCCTTCCCCTGTTTGAAATTGAAGTGGGCTTCATGAGTTTAATTTGCCACTTTCTTGGCCTCCACTAGGAGTTTGTCCCTGTACAGCTACATTAATTGCTGGCCACCCACTGCTGAAATTGGACTAGTCCCCAGTTTGGACAAAGCTTTAGGCCTAGCCTATGCTAGAAAAGGTTTGCTGCTATAGTTATACTGGTATAGCTATATTGGCAAACCTTCTAGTGTAGACACAGCTTGTATTGGCAAGAGTGGTTTTGCCAGCATAGCATAAACCAGCTCCACAAATTAAATAAGGTATATCAGCAAAAGCCTTTTTTGTTGCTATAATTGTGTCTATACTAGCACTTTTGCTTTCAAAGAATATCATGCCCCTAACCAACATTACTATACCAACAAAAGTGTTTAGTGGGACCTGGCCATAGTTTTCTATATGTTGTTGTTCATAGGCAAGTTACCATGAGCTTACTCTGTTTGGTATTAAGCTCTTCCCCATAGTATCTTCTATATAATGGTTTATTTGTTATGGCTCTCTGAACTTTAAGAGAAATAAGGCATCAGAAGCCCATCCAAGAGTAATGATGGATTCATACCCATGCTACAGAATTGTGGAGCATTATTGTTTTGTGCTTGATTCTCCACTATTCCTTCCTTACCAATTAGACTTTACTAGGGAAGTTTATCTGTGACTCAGGGAGCACAGAAACATTGGAGGAGGCTTATTTGAAAAGCAGACTGCTCCCAAATGTGCATCCTCACTACAGTAGTAAAAGCTTAGCACCACCAGTCACACTCCAGCCAACAGTAGAACAACATTGATAGCTGCATCTAGCCATACTTACCAGACAGAGTAAGTTTCTATGATGCATGGCTAAGGAGAATGAAGTAAAAGAGGAAAGGTTTCCCCCTTACCTTTAAACCTTCTCCCCAAAATTATTCTCCAAAAAAAAAAAATAAGGTTCTTTTCCATTCCATATATGGCTATAATTCACTGGGCTTAGATATTTCATGAGGGCCTGCAATAGGGCATGCTCCATCCCCATCCTCTGATTTCCCACAAAACCTCTCAGACTTTGTCCAGTAAAGGGCAACTTTATGTGAATTTAGTTCTATTCTTATCATCAATACAGTTTCATACAGCCAAGTATTTACAGTGTTTCTTGCTCTTTCCCACAGGGCCAGGGAAGACCAACAATCTCAGCACATGCTAGGCTCAGCTAGCCCAAGTCCTCCCCCATCACTTTCTTCTTGCGTCTTTTTTTATACCTGTAGCCTTTTTTTTATTTAAAGTGAATTTAGTAATGTTATATTACAACACTGTGGGTTTGGCTCTGGTGGCTACAGTTTCAAGATCTACAGAGTGAAAGTCATCTCTGCTACTTGCTTCAGATTTAGAGTCTCTAAGAACACATAAAAAGCGAGGGTACTGACCACATGTACATTTCACAAATACAAGGTCAGGTCTGTTTTACAATTTTTAATAGAGTTATAATTACCCAAGCATATGGAAATTTTATAAAGACCTATGCACAAGTTACAAATATAGTCATACCCACATCCTTAATGATATTCTTAAGGTCTGATGCCCGCCTTGCCAATTGGTCATCAGTAGAGGGATGGTTCCTGATGGAGTTTCCCATAGAAAGCTAAATTCTCTTAATCTGGACACACTCTTTTTTATAATGTGATTTTGACTATATCTCATTAGCATTTATGCACAATGCATCCTGCGGCTAGAGCATGTGTTAGAAAAATGTGACTACCAGGTATCTTGTAAGCAAAAAATTACTCTTACTGTTAATTTTTCGTAATATCACCCATTGGTACATCTTTTCCCAGAATCTTGTGGTATAGGATCTTTCTTAGGTCACGTACTTATGTCAAACATTTCTTAAGCCTATGGCATAGTATGGCCAAGCTAAAATCTTACAGGTCTCACCCTCTTGGCCTTGTGTTTCAACCTTCCCTACTTAGATACCTAATACATAATTATCCCTTCTAACTACTGATCAGTCTTATACTTCTGTAATCCTACAATTTAACTCTATTTAGTATACAATGATTATATATGACATAACATGTTAATCAGAACATCACACAATAAATGAATAATAAACTAAAATCATTGTCTACATGCCCCTCAGAGGCTGCTTAATTGGTTCTTCAGGCCCCACCCCCAGCCTGATCAGCTAATAATCCCCACTCAGCCTTCTCAAGGGGATAGGGTTGCCAACTATTTAATCACACAAACCCAAACACCCTTGCCCTGCACCTGCCCTGAGGCCCCGCCCCTTCTCCAAGGCCCTACCCCACTCATTCCATCCTCCGTCCCTCTGTCACTCACTCTTCCCCATCCTCACTGACTTTCACCAAGCTTGCGCAGGGGGTTGGGGTGTGGGTTGGGGTGCAGGCTCTGAGCTAGGGCCAAGGGGCTCAGATTGTGGGAGGGGACTCCAGGCTGAGCCTGGGGCAGGGGGTTGAGGTGCAGGAGGGAGTGTGGGGTGCAAGCTCTGGGAGAGACTTTGGGTGCTAGAGGGGGCTCAGGGCTGGAGCAGGGGATTGGGTGCAGGAGGGGGTATGGGGTGCAAACTATGGGAGAGAGTTTGGGTGCTGAAGGGGGCTCAGGGCAGGGATAGGGGGTTGGGCTGTGGGAGGGGGTGAGGGGTGCAAGCTCTGGCTGGGCAGCGCTTACCTCGGGCGGCTCCTGGGCAGTGGCACAGCAAGGCTAAGGCAGGCTCCCTGCCTGCTAAGGCCCCGCGACGCTCCCAGAAGTGGCTGGCACTTCTCTGCAGCTCCTGGTGGGGGGCATAGAGCTCTGCATGCTGCCCCTGTCTGCAGGCACCACCCCCACTGCTGTGGCCAATGGGAGCTGCAGAGTCAACACTCAGGGAGGGGGCAATGCACAGAGACCCCCTGCCCTCCCCAGGGGCTGCATGGGCGTGCTGGCCGCTTCTGGGAGCAGCACAGGGCCAGGGCAGGCAGGGAGCCTGCCTTAGCCCTGCTATGGTGCCGCACTGTTAGCAGCCTAAAATCTCCCGGTTTGACTTCAGTCACCTCCGGGAGATAGAGTCCGATTCCGGGAGACTCCCGGCAAAACCGGGAGGGCTGGCAATCCTACAAGGGGAGCTGACAGATGCCTGAGTGATCAAAGTGCTGGCTCACCTGTGTAGCTTCTAGCACTCTGACACAGGGCCATAGGGAAGATTAATTTTTACAAACTGGTTCATTATTTTGCCAAAAAACCTTCTTACCAAAGTAGAAAAAGTATGCTTCCCTTAACCTTAATCAGGAAGTCTCCTAGGGATTGTCTTTACTAGACAATGTTATTGTGTTTGAACAAGACTGTACAAAGATGAATTAGGTGGCACAATGCTGACCATGATGAATCAGTGTAGATTAGGACAAGTTACATTCAACATCACGTCCGCTAATCATGAGCGACTGACGATACTGAATGTGATTTACTTTGGCCTACGCTGACTGAGAAGTTGTGGTCAACATCATGCCCATTAATTTGTCTCTTTACAATCTTTGTCAAACAGAGTAACATTGTTTAGTGATGAAAAAGCCCTGGCCAATGGATGTAAATGTAACCAAACGGAGTGGCAATGAGTGCTGCTTTGGGAATGCGTGTGTGTGTGTGTGTGTGTGTGAGAGAGTGAGAGAGATTGAACATAATAGGGCCATCTTTGGATGGTTTACTATTATTATTTTATTATAGATTCCAAGGCCAGATGGGACCATTGCGATCCTCTAATCTGACCTCTTGTATAACACAGGCTATAGAACTTCCCCAATAATGCCTAGAGCAGATCTTTTAGGAAAACATCCAATCTTGATTTAAAAATGGTCAGTGATGGAGAATCCACCAGAGCCTTTGATAAATTGTTACAATGGTTAGTTAATTACTCTTGCCATTAAAAATATGGTTGCATTTAATGGCCACAACTGACATCATGGCTCCACTGTAAAAGGTGCCATACATACACTGAGGAAGAGACAGCCCTGCCCCAGGAAACTTACAATCTAAATAGACAAGACAAAGGACAGGAAAATGAAACATATCCTCATTTCATAGATTTGAAAGTAAGGAATGGAGATATTTGCTTTACTGCTTCAATTTGTGTGTGCCTCTATCTCATTTTGTTCAGTCCCTCTTCAGCTGTGGTAGATGCAGAAAACAGAACTAAGTCCTTCACATCTACCTGCTCTAGGCTGGTAGTTTGCTACTTCCACACAAACTACATATGCTAAGGCCTCCATGCTTGGAGTTCCACAGTTGACCCCATCATTAATGAGCAGTATCTCAGAGCTCTACCTCTTTCATTTCACAGCCATGGCCTCTTCCAGCTCCTAGAGAACCTATTACTGAGGTTCTGGCTGCACTTCTCCCCACATCTCCTGATTTTTGCACACCCCAATCTGTAGCCGCACAAAGTCACGAGACCTCTTTGTCAAACTACTCTTGGTGCTATCCATGATGGCCATTCATCATGCCAGATGGAGGAAGCTGGACAGAGGGATGTTCTGTGACTGTGGCAAATACTTCTGATCCCTAGTGCAGTCACATCCCTAGTGAGTCATCCCTGTTGCCTCATCAAGCAGAGTTCCTCTGGGTGGTGTCCATTTCATCTTTGGATGCCTTTCAGGAGCAATGGGCACTGTCAGGGGTCTTCTCCTTAGTGTCTCCTTCCAGTTCCTTGATTCTCACCCTATGACCTTCACTCCTGTTACTGTTTTTTCATTTATTGCCCCCAAGATTGAGTTGTGGCCTGGATTCACTGTCCCCTCCTCAAGGCTATGGGGAAGGGCCTTTAACCTTATCCTTGGCAAACCTAACCCTATTCTGGAGATCCCTACAATTCACAACACTACCAATCACCCAGGAAACTCTACCCTTGGTGACCCTAACCCTATCCCAGGAATCCCATTCTGTCCTAACCCTAACCCTACCATTGGAAATGCTTCCCTAACCATAACACTTGGAGTCCTACTTTTAGCAACACTAGCAGGAAGCCGGGAATCCCTACTTGTCCTAACCCTAACCCTAGCCCAGGAGCCTTACCCATGGAAACACTAGCTCCAGCAAGGGGAACTGTACCCTTCTCAATCCTAACAATAACCCTGGAAGCCCTACCCTATGCAATCCTAACCATTTCTACCCTAGGCCAGGGTGCCCTACCCATGGCAACCCAAGCCCTAGCCCGGGAAGCCCTCTCCTGGGCTCTTCCTTCCTGGGCGGGGCTTCTAGCTGGCTGCCATTGCTGCTGCTTCTGCTGCCTGAGAAGGGGGTGTGCATGCGCTGTTTCTGTTACTGCTGTTGCAGGGAGGGGGGTAACCTTTGCTGTGGCTGATGAGCATGAGGTGCTGTTACTGGGTCTGGGCTTTAGCTGCTGCTACCCCCAGACCACAAACTCCTAAAGTCCACCTGTGGACTGCCTCCACTTGCTCACCAACCTGCTTCCCTCCACCTCTCCACCTTTGGACTGCAGCAGCAGACTGCCACATGTACTTGTGAGGAATGTGATGCCCCCCATGCTCTTGGATTTACCCCCCATCCCCCGCTCTCCCCCACTCTACCTACCAGCCCCCACCCCTTACAGTTTGCCTCCTTCCCCTTTGCTGCCTGCCCCACCCAGTCCCCTCGCAAGTTTGTTTGCCTCTCCTGACTGCACTAGTCCCAAGAAGGTCACTTGTCTGCTTCCCCTGCCCAGCCCAAGCCCTCAGCTCCTTGTTGTTCTGTTTCCCCCTTGGTTGCTTGCTGTAGCCCCACCTGGCCCACTCACCCCATGCACCTGCGCACTCCCCTACACTTGTGACCCCCCCATTAACTAATACGGTTGCCCCTCATCCGGTGCAACCAAAGGAACTGGTGCCCCCCACCCACACACACAGTGCCTGTTGTGCCCTTCACCTTCCTTGCTTCTCTTGGCAACCCCCAGGTTTCATTTGAACCCTTCTCCCCCACATGTAGCTTAGGGAGGTGGAGCAGCTAGCTTTCCCTTCCTTGTACCTTTCCCATCCTCCCTTCCGGTGGCTGTTCCCGCCACCCGTCCTTAACGGTGGACCCCAACTCAGCTAAGTTTAGGGCTTCTGCTCCGGAGTTTTGCCCATGGCGGGGAAGGGAGAGAGTTTGAAGGAGAGGGACACCTGGCCACCCTCGTTGCCTTAGCTTGGCTTCCCCCCCCCCCGCCCCCATCTGCCCCCACAGCTCCTACAATGGCCACAGCCACAGATATCATCAGTGCCTGCAATGGGGTAATGGCAGCAGTAGGCACAGGTTAGGAGGGATTACAATGCTAACAAACCTCCTCCACCACCACCAAGGGAGCCCCCTCACCTAGGGGAAAGGGCCAGGGAAAAAAAGGGGCAAAAGCCCCACCTGGAAGCGATCCCACTCTGGCGACACTGGGGGAATCCTCACACAGTTGTGTCCAGCCAAGCAGGTAGGCCCCGCCACTGATCATAGAATATCAGGGTTGGAAGGGACCTCAGCAGGTCATCTAGTCCAACCCCCTGCTCAAAGCAGGGCCAATTCCCAATTTTTGGCCCAGATCCCTAAATGGCCCCCTCAAGGATTGAACTCACAACCCTGGGTTTAACAGGCCAATGCTCAAACCACTGAGCTATCCCTCTCCCCAATGCCAGCTCTTAGGTAAGTCCCAAGGAGGAAAGGGGTGTTGAGATAGCTCAGGGCCTGGAAGAGGCACTCCCGAAGGAGACTACTCTGTTACCCCACACCTGCCTCCCCGAGCCCTGATTCCATTGCCTTTGGCCCCTGCTGGCCAGCCCTCCACCAATATCACCTCAAAGGGCTGGGTCCTGGCTCAGGGTAAATGCAGCAAGCATAAGCCACACCTCCCTATAAGACCTCAGGGGGGCCACCATCTCTAGGCCTACTTCTGCACCCACCCACTGAGAAAATCCAGCGGCTGGAGCTGCCAGAGGGTGGTGATGCTGCCTCCTTCCTCCAGGAGTCATGTATGGAGCAGGCCTCAGAGGGAGCCCCCCCATCTCTCCATTTCCCATCCTTTCCCATTGGTGCTGAGATGGAATTTGCCATGCTTGCTGATGGGGAGGACCCCATTTTGGCAGGTGGGGGTCTCCCAGACCATGTTAGCGGAGATCGAGTCACTGGGTCTCATCCCTGTCACCCAGGGGATGGATGACTCTCTGCTAGTCTGGCACCTAGTCTGTCGAAGTGCCCCCTCCTCCTCTTCCCCAAGCTGCTGCCCTGGACACTGTCCCCATCCTCATCCTTGGGGTGCCTCCCCCTTGCCTCTTCCATCTGCCTGGCCTTAGATGGCACACAGTCAGAGGCCACTGAGCCTGTTGAGGCAATGGCTAGTGCCAAGTAGACAGGCCCCAGAAAGCCCCGAGCATCCTTTCTTGGGGCAGAGCAGTTGTCACTTGAGCAGTTGGGGGGGGCCCAACCTAGAGAGCACCCTAGCTGATGGGCCCTCCCACACCTAGCCCAATGCCCCTGGTGCCCAGGGAGCTGGTGCCGTACCTCTGTGGGTTGGCCACCAGGGAACTGTAATCCCACTCCCACCCCTTCCTCTTGTACTTCCTGTGCTGGTGCCACCCCCGAGGTTGTCTTCTTCCCTTTTTCAGGAGACAACCCTGGAAAGGTGATTTTTTTTGCTTATCCCTTCCATGTACCACCTAGGGCTGCTATTCTCCCTCTGCCATGGTCCCTGACACAAGGGTGAAAGGCAGACAATGCAGTGCCAAAAGAAATGGGGCTGTGCTGAGGGTCCACTACCCTCAAGAGAAGGGCATGCCCACCCCTGCCTAAAGGCAATAATGATGCTGAGGGGACCCAGCTGGAGGATGGCCAGGAGTCAGTGGGACGACTAGTTGAGTCCACAGCGTTCAACCCCACTGCACTGCACTGCAGTCCCTGCGCTAGTTCCTGGCAGACAACCACAGCTCCAAGGGAAAGGTACAGCTTCTTCTCCATCAGGGGGGATTTTGATCTTTTCCTCCAGGCCATGAGGGCCACAGTGAGGGAAGGCAAGGGGACCACAAAGCAGGACACCACAGCCTACCAGCAGACCCACAGCTTCCATGATTCCCTGACTGCTTTCGGGATGGGCCATGGATTTCTGTGTGGCTCTGCGGAGGCAGCTGGTGCTTCTGGCCCTAAGGATTCACTCCTCCAGCAATGAGGCCCACCATCTTTGCCTCCCCAAATGTCAGGGGCTGTAGAATGGGTCTCCATAGGTGCCAGGTGCTCTCCTTCCTTTGGGAGGAGGGTACTCTGTGCTCTTCCTGGAGGAACTTCACACCAATCTGGCTACTGAAGCCAGCTGATGGCTGGAGAGAGGAGACAGGGCATACCACGGTCTCAGACAGTGTGGCCATACAATTCCCCCAGACCTCTGGGCCGAGGTGCTGCGGGTGCTTCTGCACCTCATGTCTGTGTAGAGGAACTGACTCTCAATCTGGTCAACATCTATGCCCCATACCAGGGCCAGAATGGTTGCTCATCTAACAGCAGGCATCTGCTTTCCTCGACACTTTGGATCCTCAGGAATGCCTTGTCCTGGGTAGGAATTTTAACACCACCTTGGATGGATGAGACTTTCTCAGAGCAAAGAAGAGCCAGGCCACCACAGATGTCTTCAGGGAGATTGTTGACCATCAATCCCTGGTGGACATCTGGCACGACCACCACCTGGATGACTCCACCACCTTTGCCTATGTCTGGGTGGAGGACACTCAGTCGTGCTGCTCCCAGTTGGACCATATTTACATCTCACATTTCACATCTTGCAGGCCCACTCCTCCAGCATCAGGCAAGCCCCATTCTCAGACCACTACCTGGTGGCCATGATGGCCTCGCTGACTCCTGACAGGCCAAAGCAAGCCTACTGGCACTTCAGTCACAGCCTCTTCTGTCACAACTATACCTGGTGGGCCAGGTTGAGGAGGGATGCAGCAATAGAGTAGTTTGAAAGGGAGATCTTGGAGCTAGAGGCGCACCTGGCAGCTTGCCCTGGGGATCTCTCTCTCTCTGCAGGGAGCATCAGGATAATCAGGACAAGGTCTGGGCTCTTAACAACCATCGGGCCCAGGGCACCTTTGTTCTATCCCACATCCAGCTCCTTCAGGAGATGGATTTTTGTCCCACTTCTGTGCCCTAGAGAAAAAGAGGGAAGCCAAGAAGCACGTCACCTGCCTCCTGGCAGAAGACAGCACCCCCCTCAGAGATCCAGTGGAGATGTGCAGAAAGGCCAGGGCCTTCTATGCCAGCCTTCTCTCCACAGATTCAACCTACACCAATGCCTGTGGGGTCCTGTAGGATGAACTCTCTATGGTCAGCGAGGGCAACTGGGACCGGCTAGAGCAGTGTAGTGGTCCCTCACTCTCAAGTGGGGAAGGAGGCCCCTCTTTCTCATAGTGTCAGGCAGCAGTAGTTGCACCTCTGCGACCTAAGGAACTGGCACCCAATCTCGCTCCTCAGCACAGACTACAAGGTTGTAGTGAAAGCCATCTCACTACAACTGGGGTTCATGCTGGTGGACATGATATACCCCAAGCAGACCTGCAATGTCTTGGAATAGACCATCTTCAACAACCTCTATCTGGTCCAGGACCTACTCCATCTGGTGATTAGGGATGGTCTGTTGCTCACGCTCCTGCCTCTGGACCAGGAGAAGGTGTTTGACAGGATGGATCATGAGTACCTCATCTGCACTCTGCAGGCATTTGGTTTCAGGCCCTATTTCATGGGCTTTCTCTGGGTTCTCTCTGCCTCTGCAGAGTATTAGATCAGGCTCAACTGGACCCTGACCGAGCTGGTCAGCATCGGGTGGGTGTATGTCAGGGGTGTCCACTGTCAGACCAGCTCTGGCGATTGAGCCCTTCCTCTGCCTCCTCCATTGGAGGTTGACAGGGTTGGTGCTCTGGGAGCCAGAGTTGCGGCTGGTCCTGTCAGTGTACGCCAACGATGTGCTCCAGGACACGGGCGACCTGGTACTGCTGGAGGCCTGCCAGGTGATCTACTCGGCAGCCTCGTCCGCCTGGGTCAAGAGCTCTGGCCTGATAAGTCAGTGACAGGTGACAGGCTCCCACCTGTGCTTCAACCATCCAGTGGAGCGTGGGTCCATTGCTCTATCTCAGCGTCTACCTTTCTGCCATGCATCCTTCTCTGCTGGAGAACTGGCAGGATTTGGAGGCCAGGGTAGGTGAGCGGCTGCGGAGATGGACAGGACTGCTCTGGTGCCTCTTCCTCCAGGGGAGGGCACTGGTGCTGAACTAACGAGTCCTGTCCATGCTCTGGCACCGGCTCAACACCCTGAGCCTGGCCCTGGGGATCCTGGCCCGGCTCCAGAGGGTACCTCTGGAGTTCTTCTGGCCAGGTCTGCACTGGGTCTCTGCAGGGGTCCTGAGTCTTTCCCTCCAGGAGGGAGGACAAGGCCTGGTCTGCCTCTGCAGCCAGGTCCATGTCTTCCGCCTCCAAGGCACTGCAGAGACTCCTTTATGGTGCAGGTAGTCTGGCGTGGAGCACGTTGGCACATGCCTTCCTCTGCCACCTCCAAGAGCTCCAATACAACTAGCAGCTCTTTTTTCTCCACCCAAGGGGTCTTCTGCGAGACCTTTCCAAGCTGCTGGTCTTCTACCAGGACCTCCTCCAGACCTAGAAGCTGTTCTCGGCAACCAGATCCATTGCAGACACCAAGGGGGCAGACCTTCTTATGGAACCCCTGCCACACAACCCCTAACTTTGTGTACAGATGGCAGAGTCTCCCTCGCTGCACCAGAGGCTGGTCCTGGCAGAAACCACTAGAATCAAAGACCTCCTGAACTATGACAGGAGGGACTGAGTGGATCCCTGAGCGCTTGGTCGGTGCATGGAGCTTTCCACCCTTCAGACCCCCCTGCGCATACTCCAGGAAGTGGGGGCAGCCTTGTCACCCACCTCTCGGGTTTTCCTTGAGCGGGTCCTGTGAGAGCGTGTTCCCCGCCCACCCCTCACTCCAGACACTCCGGACCTTTTCATCGGGCCCCTGTCCCATGAGCCCCCCTGACTCCTTCCCTTCCATAACCCAAGCCGGCGGCGTGCCCTGTACACACTCGTGCTCCATACGTTTCACATTCCTCACCCTCATGTCCTGCCTCGATACCAAGTGGCGGGACTATCTACCATCTTTAGAGGGTGAGGAACCCCGGTGGGCCAGCCTCTATTCCACCCTGGTCCCACGGCCTGCCAGAGATATCAGTTGGCGGATCCTCCATGAAGCAGTGAGCATGGGTGTAAACTTGGCGCAGTTCACCCCCATCCCCGATGCCTGTTCTTTTTGCGGCATTAGGGAGAACCTGTCATACACCTACCTAGAATGTGCTAGGATGAAGCCCCTATTCCGGCTCCTCCAGAACCTCCTGTTGAGGTTCTGGCTGCACTTTTCCCCCCACACTTGTTCATATATTCACACCATGTCCATGTCCCCATGAAGTCGTGGTCTGGTCAAGCTCACCTGGGCTTTGACTGAACCCATCACTTTCAGATGAGAGGTGCGTCAGGGCTGCCCACTGCTTGGCCAACTCTAAACCATCACCATCAAGCCCATCCTCCATCTCCTCCACAAGAGAATGATGACATTGGTGCTTCGAGGGCCAGACTTGTGGGTGGTCCTGTCAGCATATGGCAACGACATGCTTCTCATGGCCTAGCACCCAGAAGACTGGTGCAGGTGGAGGCTTGCCAAAGCCTCATCTACTCGGCAGCCTCCTCCACCCGGGTCACCTGGCTCTAGAACTCTGGCCTGGTGGTAAGGTGATCTCCCTCCTACCCATGCTCCATCCATACAGTGGGGCATGGGTCTGCTGTTCTATCTGGGCATCTATCTTTCTGCCATCGATCCCTCCCTGCTGGAGAACTGGCCTGTGCTTGATGGCTGACTGGTTGCAGAGGTTGACAGGGCTGCTCCAGTGCCTTTCCCTTCGAGGTCCTGTCCATACTCTGGCACCAGTTCAACACCCTGAGCCTTCCCCCAGGAACCCTGGCCAGCCTCCAAAAGAATATCCTGGAGTTTTTCTGGCTGGGGTTGCATTGGGTCTCTGTTGGGGTTCTGAGCTGGAGGCGGGTAGCCAGGGCTTGGTCAGCAGCTGCAGCCAGGTCCATGCCTTCTGCCTTTCGGCCTTCCAGAGACTCCTTTACAGTGCAGGTAGTCCGGCATAGAGCGTGCTGGCACATGCCTTCCTCCACCACCTCCAAGCACTCTGATATGACTGGCAGCTCTTATCTCCCCCTTAGAGGTCTTCCTTACGACCTGTCTAAGCTGCTGGTCTTCTACCAGGACCTCCTCAGGAACTGGAAGCTAATTTTGGCAACCAGATCCATAGCAGCTGCCGAGTGGGGAGGACTTCCTGCTACAATTGGAGGGGCAGGATGGACCCTCCAGAGCTAGGCTGGTTCATAGGGCTGTCCATGTCACATACCGTGTGTCGCCCATCATGTGCTTGAGGAGGGCAGCCTTGCCTTCCACTTTTCTTGCTTTCCTTGAGCAGATCCTGTGGGTGGGTGCTCCCCGCCCATCTCTCAACCCTAGCCCTCCAGACCTTGTTGTCAGGCCCCTGCCCCACAAGCCTCTCCAGCAGCGCCTGACATGCCATCTGAGCCATCTGAACACCATCCTGCTGGTCCGCCACCAGACTATGCCCAGAAAAATCTGTGCATGCTCATGCTTCATACCATCCACTTCCTTGCCCTCATGTCCTGCCCCAACACCAAGTGGCAGGACCTGCTACCACCTGCAGATGGCGAGGAACCCTGGTGGGCCAGCATGCACTCTGCTCTGGTTCCATGGCCCTCTGGGGATGTTAGCTCGTGGTGCCTTTACAGTTCTGTGAGCATGGGTGTGTACCTGGCATGGTACATGAACTCCCTCAACACCTTCCCATTTTATAGCGAGAGGGAGACATTTGTGCATAACTACACTGATTATGCCAGGTTGCAGTCCCTCTTCTGGCTTCTCCAGAATCTCCTACTGAGGTTCTGGCTGTACTTTTCCCTGCACTTTCTGATCTATACCTATGCTATCCATGGCCCCACAAAGCTGCCAGACCTCCTTGTCAACCTCCTCAGAGCGGTGGCCATGACAGCCATCCACCATACCAGGAAAAGGAAGCTGGAAGGGGTGGGAGGGGCTTCTCTGCAATTCGATTCCTTTCTGAATCCTTTCCTTTCTGTCGCCAGGCAGAGTTCCTCTGGGCAGCATCCACTAGCTCCTTGGACTCATCTGAGGAGCAACAGGCACTGTCAGATGCTCTCTGCTCGCTGTGCCCCCTGGAACCCTGATTATAAAGCACTGACCCTCACCTCCATTCCTGTTTTTTCAGTTGTCAGTTGATGATCTATACTTTTCCTGGGCCTTCCCCTTTCGTTTACTAGCTGGATCCCCTTTGCAGATCTGTCACGTACACAGGGACCAAATAGGCCTACCCTTCACAACACTAACAATTGCCAAGATAGCCCTACCTGTCCTAACCTAACTGTAGCCCATAAAGCTCTGCACTTGACAACCCTAACCCTAATCCTGGCCTGAGGGCCCTACCCTTCACAACTCAAACAATAACCAATGGATCCCTACCTTTGGGAACCCTAACCATATCCTGGCAAACGTTACCCTTGGCAACCCTAAGTCTAGTCTGGGGACCCCTAACCCAGGGAGGCCTACAAAAGGCAACCCTAACCTTAGACCAGGGAACCCTACTCTTGGCAACTGTAACCCTACCTTGGGAATCCTTCCTTGTCCTAACCTAAGGGCAGGTTTAGGCCCACTGTCTCCCAGAAACTGCAATAGATGCACAGCTATGGCCTCTTCCGGCTCCTCTAGAAACTCCTACTTACTGGCTCCACTTCTCCCCACACACCCCATCTGTGGCCCCACAAAGTCTTGAGCCCTCCTCATCAACCTTCTCTTGGCACTGGCCAAGATGGCCATATATCACTCCAGGAGGAGAAAGCTCCATGGAGGCAGTGCTCTATGACTGTGGGCCCTATGTCTGGTACCTAATCCAATCATGTATCCAGGCAGAGTTCCTCTGGGCAGTGTCTACTGACTCCCTGAATGCCTTCCAGGAGCAGTAGGTGCTGTCAGGGGTTCTTTTCTCATTGTCCCCCTCTGGATCTCTGATGCCTTACCTCTGGTCTCACTCACTTTCATTTGTTGCCCCCAAGAAATCAATTAAAACCTGGGTTAGTGGCTCCTTCCCCTCAGCTGAGGGGGAGGGCCTTTAGTTTTGAGTGGATCTAGCCCACCTGAACAAATACTTCAAATAGTGCACAGCCATGGCCTACTTGTGCCTGACCATTGCGGTAGTATAAAGAGCTCTCTCTCCCTACCTAGGGGCTAGACTCAATTGCTGTCCCTCAACTCTCCTGAGTGCTCCCACTAGTGCCCCCTGGAGGCCAAGCCACCCTAAAGGAGACAGGGAGCTACTCACAACTTACTGGATCTTACTGCTTATTCATTACTACACTTTTGTGGCCTACTGTTTTCTGACTTGCTGCAGAGTGAATGAGGAAGGGTGCAATGCATTAGATCACAACATTTTTCAGTATGCAGCCTAGCTAACCATATAACCATGCACTGTGCAACCTACGTTTCTTTAGGACATGGGAGATATAAACAATTGTTCATACTGAAACTAACAACTATCATTCAACAGCCTTTGAAACTTGTCTAACTTCCCTGGAATACTGAAAGCACTTGTCCTTAAGGCCTATTTTCCTGTCACATTTCAATTTTCTCCCCGCACCCATTTCAGCACTCGAGCTGTTCAAAAAGATCTACAACTATTGCCTTTTCTTTTAAAATATAAAGGGCGAGTATTTTCCTCACCCTCAGAAACAGCTGAGGCATTTTCATTTAAACTTTCCAATGACATTTATCCTGGGGTGAGGCCAGGTGAAGAAAAGTTCAGCTCAGAGGTTGAAAGTTTCAGCAGTAACTAACACCTGAAAAAGGAGGTCTTAAAACAGAAATAGCGGAACTATAACACTTCAACTAAAATATATATGGTACTAAGGTTCTCCGTGGAAAGCTAGGTGAAAAAGCTCTGAAGTTAATAAAGTCAGAAAATAACACCTTTTACAGACCGGTAAATAAAATAGCTCCAACTCTTGCCATCCTCACTCTCTCTTTGGTACTCATGTGGCCTCCAGTACTGTAGTATCTGAGCAGCTCACAATCTTTAATGCATTTATACTCATAACACTGCTATAAAAGGCTTATCCCCAATTTACAGTGGGAAACTGAGGCACAGAGAGACTGAGGAACAGATCCTTTAAGGCACCTAACTCCCATTTAGGCACCTAAATACTTCTGAGGATCTGGGTCTCAAAGTAACTTGTGCAAGGTCATACAGGAAATCTAAGAGAAAAAACCTTGGTTGCCAGAGTCCTAGACTAGTGCTCTAACAACAGGACTATCCTTCTTGTCGTGACTACTTCCCTTAACTTCAACAGGAGTTTTCCCACAATAAGAGGGCTTGGATCATAAACTATGAAAAGATAGCCAAACACCAGTCCTTCAATGAGCTCTTTTTGGGCAGACCCAACACCTGCCTGGAACCCCATAGCTTCCAGTAGTAACCCACTCATTTTGGCAAGGCAAAGAGATGAACTATAGGTGTTCTACTATACAGAAGGAGGCTCCAAGGTAACAATTGCAGGTGTAGTACTGTAGCACGGAGGTGTGACTTCCCTCAGAGATAGACCAAGAGGGGCCACAACTCGCCCCTTGGATTGTAGGGCCTGGAAAGTCATGCCCACCCTGCTGGAAGCTGTGGAGCAGGACAGGACAGGAAGTGAAAGTATAAAAGGCAGGCCATGCAGCTCAGTTGGGTGGGAGCTGTTGAGGGAGATAGATGCTCCTCCACCTTTACTGGAGTGAGACACCAAGGAGGACCACTGTTGCCCTGAGGACTTGCATGAGCTTCCAGAGTGCCCTGCTATTTCTGACACTGAGGAGCTGCTGAGACTACTGTTGGCAATATATTCTGAGAAAATGGAGGATGACCCCTGGATGCAGGTACATCCTGAGGGGAGAGGAGGAAGTAGCCCAGGGATAGCTGACTGTAGTCTGGCTTCACTGCTGCCTGCAGATAGGTCAGTGTGTTGAGGCTGGACTCCCCCTTGAGCCTAGTGATGGGATGCTCTGCTACTGTTAGGGCCCTGGGCTGGGACCCAGTGGAGATGTATGGGCCCAGGTCCTCCTACCCAGCCTTCCCACCATAGGCCAGGACCCTGCGCTAGTTTACCGTCCACCAGAGCTGGGATGCTACACTCTGTAATACTCTACCCGGTCTGAGGGATGAACTCTTAGACTGTTTGTTTGTTGCCCTGCCCTGGCTGAGGCTCATAGACACTCTGTTACTCTGCCCTGGCTGCAGGTCCGAGCTCTCTACCCATTTGCTGCCCAGCCCTGCCTGAGGGCTGAGGTTCATAGACTCATTATTGTTCAGCCTGGCCCAAGTGGCCTAAAACTTTAAAGACAGCTAATTGCCCCACTAACTGATTGCTATGCTAAGGGCATGACAGTGAGGAGGCATGGCCTCCCTCAGAGAGAGACCAGGACATTACATTTTAAGGTACATTAAAACCTTACATGATATCTGCATAATGTACAGTTTACACTTACACTGTGATGTAAGATTTCATATGGGTTCTTCTGAACCCCTTTCTTTGTCTGACCCCCACCAAAAATGAAACTTGTCTACTTGAAGACTTGTCTTCTTCTCTTAAAGGAATGATCTTTAGTCATTCCTCAGACCTTCAAAGTATAAAGATTAAAACACAGATTCTAATAGAAACAATACATTTTTGGAACTGAGCCCTTAGTTTAATCTTCCTGAAACTTCAAGGATTTTACTGCTAGTGTTGGTACTTGAAAAATTACACCTTCAGCCTCCAATGCACAAAAATGTCCCTTCTGTTAGCGGATTTAACAACTACTTAGATTCATTAGCAAAGGTAATTTTGGCCTAATTATCCTTCTAATTTGTATGTTATCCCTTGTAGAAATATGCCCTCAGAAATTAATAAAATGGTTTATAATTTATGCTAATCACCATAATCTGATTTGTCTTTAATTATGTAATGGAGGGATCTAATTGGAAAAAGAAGAGTTTTTGGAAAGGCCAAAACATATGTAAATTAGTGCAAGAGCAGCAGGAAGGAAGAAGAAATGAAAGTGGATTTTTGAGTTTATGGAAGAATATCAGCTTAGTGGAGAAGAAATATCAGGTTACTTAACTTCTCAAGCTTTATACTTTTTAGCAAAACTGGTTCATAATGTAATGACTCCAGTGTGTCATTACAAATGATCAGACTGTTGCAGCATACACCCCCACTGCAATTGAAAATTTCATTTTAGTAGCTGGCCAAAAATACTAGGAATGTTATTTGTAAACAGTGAGGGAGGTAGCTGCATTGTTTTTACTCAGACATTTCGATCCTGTTTTCAAATAAAATCTTTCTGGTTTTAGAATTTCCCATTTGCAAGAGTCATTTCACCACATCCTGAGGTCTCCTTTCACATTTGAAAAATAGCCTGGTCTGATGGCTCATACAACAACAACATGCATATTCTTCTTTGTAATGGGTTTTTTCCTCTCTGTGATCTTAACTAAAATGATGGAAATAGCAATTTCCTAAACATTTATTTTTCCTTCTCTTGAAAAATGCATCTTGCATAAACCAGTGTCAAAATCTATCCATGTTTCAAATCTTGTGGTATAATGCGATTTTTTTTTTTTTTTTGCTTGGCAGATAGAATAAAAGTAATTATGGATCCTTTGAATTAATTTCAGAAGGAAGCCATTTTTAAATCCTTTAATCTCAAACCGTATGTCATTTAGTTAAAGAAAAAAAAAATTCCAGCTGTCAATGAGTTTTTTAGCCATAAAAATTTGAAATCATGAAAATCTTCTCCTCCCCTCTCCCCCCACTCAGTTACAAGGTTGATCAAAATCAGACTTGAAACTTCTCTACAAAGTATTTTTGGTATAATTTCAGATGTGAATTTAAACCAATTTAGTAATACTGGTATAACCCCCAGTGTAGACACTCTTACCCTTATAAGATTGGCTTTTTTACTGTGTCGCTTTTCCTAGAATAGGATTGTAAGCTACAACCTTGGATATGCATATACTAGAGTTTTGTTTACTTTGTTCCTGTAAGGCAGTTGCAGTTCTCTCTCCACCTATCAGGGTGGGAGACCATGCCCCTCACTGCAATGCTCTAGAGCGACTCTGTTCAGGGGGAATTAGCCAACAGTTAGTAGGCTCTAGTCATCAGTCCAGGCTGGGTATCAATTGGGTCTGGCCCTGACACTCAGCCAGAGCAGGGCAGCACACAGTTAATGGATTTGCCCCACAGTCGGGCCAGGTGGCAGCAAGTCTCTAGGCCTGGCACCTTCAATCAGGATGGGGCCATAATCAGTTGATGGCTATAGCTTGCAGTCAGACTTACCCTGGCAGATAAACTTACTACTGCACAGTCTATCTGTCTACCAATCAGGGCAGGGCAGCAATCAGGTAAGGGGGCTCTAGCCTGCTGTCAGGCAGAGCAGCCCAGCAGTCTAGGGGGAGATTAGCTCTCTGATGGCAGAGTCTGCTAAACCATCTGGCGTCCTAGCTCATGCTGGCGTCAGACCAATGCAGACCTCCTGACCTAAAGGTGGGGAGGCTACCACCCCTGACTGGGGGATGGTAGGGGAACACAGGCCCACCCGCTCCACTGTGTCCCAGCCCAGGGCCCTAACAGTGGGGGCGGGGTCCACCACTGGGTCAGCAGGGAATCCAGCTGCAACACACTGGCCAGCTTGCAGTCAGTAACACAGCTGAACCCTATTCAGCTTCCCTGGGCTCCTTCCTACACTCCCATTCAGAGGGTACCTGGGTTCCGGGATTGTCGTTAGTCTTGCTTAAGTAAAGAGAGAGTGGCAGCTCTTCAGTGTCCAGGTGTCTGGTAGCTCCAGGAGTCCTTCTGTGTCTCTGCCATGGAAACAGCCTCTGTCAGGTCCTGGCTCCAGCAGGGAAGACATCCTGCTCCTCTGGCAGCTCTGCCTTCACTGAGCTAGAGGACCAGCCTTTTATAGTCCCGGTTCCTGTCCTGCACCTCTGCTTCCAGCAGGGTGGCTGGGGGTGGTCGCAGTTCTTTCCCCACCTGTCAGGGAGGGAGACCACTCCCCTTCACTACAGTTCCAAACTACAAATATTTATTGTTTACCCTAAGCTAATCCCTGGGTAAAGAACAAATGTTTATAGTCTTGATCAACTGTGTGGACATCCACACTAGCCTTTACAAGCATATTAAGTTCTTTACTCATAGATTTTAAGACCAGAATTAATCACCTACTCTGAGCTTCACATAATACAATCCAGACAGTTTCAGCTAGCAACCCTTGTATTGAACCCAATAATTTGGTGACTAAAACATATCTTTCCATGTGGATTTGAAGACCCCAAGAGACAGAAAATCCACTACTTCCCTTGGTGGTTGTTCCAGTGGTTAATCACCCTTTCGGTTAAAAATTTATGCTTATTCTGAATTTGTCTGGCTTCAGCTTTCAGCCATTGGTTCTTTTTCTGCCTTTCTTTGCCAGATTAATGATCCCTTTAGTACCTGCTATTTTCTCCCTGAGAATGTATTTATACATCCTAATCAAGTCACTTCCTGATCTTCTTTTCAAGATGTTAGCTTGAAGTAATGGTGATCAATTAACTCAAGGTAAAAATATAGAGAGTGGAGATAAACCCACTTAACTCTGCGGAAGCTATCTGACCACAGTTCCTGAGCTCCAGAAAAAGAACAGGTCTCTATATGTCTACATTGCAGTAAAAAACTCGCGACACCAAGGAACTAAAAACAGCAGTGTAGACATTCGGGCTTGGGCTGGAGCTCAGTCTCTGAGACCCATCCCCACTCACAGGATTTTGAAGCACAGGCTCCAGCTGGAGCCCAAATATCTATAATGCAATTTTTAGCCTCCAGCCCAAATCCAAGCTGACCCAGGCTCTGAGATTCAGTGATATGGGTTTTTTTATTGCAGAGGTTCTCAAACTTTTTTTTTCCACGGACCACTTGAAAATTGCTGAGGGTCTTGGTGGACCACTTAATGAACTTTCCAAATGTTGTTTGTACTCTTAGCTAACTATTGTAAAGTGCTTTGGATTAAAGCACTATATTAAAAAAAACTTAGTTTTTTTTGTTCTACATATATAGCAAACACTTTAGTATTACCTTAGAGCAGTGGTTTCCAACCTTTTTATGTCCAAGATCACTTTTTTTTAATTTAAGGGCAACCCAGGATCTAAACTGCCCCTTACCTGAGGCCCTGCCCCTTCCCCAAAGCCCTGCCCTGCTCACTCCATCCCCTGCTCTCTCCGTTGCTAGCTCTCCCCCACCCTCACTCGCTTTCACCGGGCTCGGGTTGGGGTTCGGGAGGGGGTGCAGGCTTTGGGCTGTGGCAGAAGGGCTCACAATGTGGGAGAGGACTCTGGTCTGAGCCTGGGGTAGGAGGTGGGGGTGAGGGGT
Source organism: Dermochelys coriacea (assembly GCF_009764565.3). Lineage (NCBI taxonomy): Eukaryota > Metazoa > Chordata > Testudines > Dermochelyidae > Dermochelys > Dermochelys coriacea. Next base: position 282,838,137 of record NC_050068.2, read on the forward strand.
GCAAGCTCTGGAAGGGCGATTGGATGCAGGAGGGGACTCTGGGCTGGGGCAGAGTATTGGGGTGCAGGAGAGGGTAAAGGGTGTTGGCTCCGGGAGAGGGGTCAAGGTTGGGCTTGAGGTACAGGAGGGGGTTCAGGGTGCAGGAGGGGTTCTGGGGTGCTGGCTGGGGGTTGAGGTGCAGGAGGGGGTTTGGAGTGCTGCCTCCAGGAGGGGGCTCAGGTGCAGCCTCCTGCCGGGCAGCACTTACCTCCGGCAGCTCCTGGTTGGTGGCGCAGTGTGGCTGCTGCTAAGGCAACCTCCTGCTTATCCTGGCCCCACGCCACTTCCGGAAGAGGCCAATGCACCCCTGCAGCCCCCGGAGGGGGCACATGGCTCTGCACACTGCCCCTCTATGAAAGCACCACCCCCCGCAGCTCCCATTGGTCACAGCTCCCGTTCCTGGCCAATGGGAGCTGCGGGGGCAGGGCTTGCAGGCAGGAGCAGCAGAGGCAGACCCTTGCCCCTCCCCATCCCTGGGGCTGCAGGACCACACTACCCGCTTCTGGGAGTGGCATGGGGCCAGGGGAGGTAGGGAGTCTGCCTTAGCAGCAGCCCTGCTACACCGCCAGAGATCACGATCGACTGGTTGGTGACCACTTCCTTAGAGCATGGAATGTCTTACAGACATTAGAAGTAGGATAAATACATGTAACAACTATAAGCATTTCATAAAGTCTAAGCACTAAACATGTTATAAGTCCAATACCCATCTTAACCATCCTAACACACAGGTGAGCTGGACTGGTTTCCAGAAATGAGTTTGCCAGTGCACAATTGAGGCCAAAAGCCTTGGCAAGAGCTGGCATCTGGTCTGCCAGCATCACATGGGTCATTTAAAAATGTTCCTTGATTTGAAATTTTGAATTTTGTCCAACAGTTCTTTGTTGTAGTCTAGCTGAAAAACAGCTTGTTACTCTATCTTCAAGTTTTCTGTATAGTTAAATCTCCCTGAAAACCTTGCACTGACTAAATTTAAGAAAGTAGCGGTTATTGCAGATAGTTTTAGGCCTAATTCTGCCATTGATTTTAATGTGACAGTGTTGATGTACAATGACTAGAGGGAGCTTGCTAAGCTGCAACAAGGAGCTCTTCCTTTAGTTAGGTTTACAGCAGAGGTTCTCAAACTGGGGTCTGTGGACCACCAGTGGTCCGCGAGCTCCATTCAGGTGGTCCGCAGATACTTCCCTGTAAGGTGTGCACCCGCACATGAGAGAATGAAGAGCCACCCATCTAATTAGTAGAGCCACAGCTGCACCGCTCCGCTAATTAGGTGCCTGGACACTGGAGAAGACGCACATGTAAGGTGAGGTGATGGCCTTGGGGGGCATAGGGTAGTTGGGAGGGGGCAGTGGGGTGAGAAGATGGGGTAGAGGGAATTTGGGATGTGCAGGGCTGTAGTGGCCAGAGAAAGAGGTAACTTTCCCCAGCTCAAGGGTGCGGCTGCGGGGGAGAGATGGCCCTCCTTCCCAGCCTCAACTCTGGGGCTGCCGTGGTGGGGGAGAGAGGACACATCCATCACATTAGAAAGCTCAGAGTACTACTATTAAAATGAGTTGTGTTTTTACACACCCCTGAGCAAGAAAGTTGTGGCGCTGTTAATTGCCAGTGTAGACAAGCCCTTAGTGCAAAATGCAAAATCCCTATGAAAGGTATTACCTCCTGTCCCTCAGAAAGGACTATCAAAACTAAATGGGCCATTGGGGGAAACCACAATACAAAGACTTTGCTAATTGCCCCTGTACACCCATAAAGAGTGCAGAAGGGCTCATTCTATCAGCTTGAATTCTGGAAGAAGGAAATAAAAATAGTTGACAAAAAAATTCATCTCTTTTGCTGTTTGGACTCTGGCAGGGCCGAAGCTATGAAACAAACAGAGATTCCCACGGTCAACTGGGTTAGTCCTCAAAGACATAGAGAGCTGACAGATTGTAGCACTCTGTCACCTTTTAAAACTATAGACTGTAACTCATTTGTGTATATATGTTTGCTTGCTTTAACCTTGTAATAATTCCCTCATTTCTTTTCTTACTTAATAAATCCTTAGTTCTTTTATTATTGTAGTGGCTAAAGCACTGCGTTTGATGTGAGATCTGAGGAACAAATTGACCTGAGATAAGTGACTGGAAGCAACCTGAATCTTTTGTGATCTTTGGTGTATGCAACCAACCATCACTAAACTCAGCTTGCCTGGGTGGCAAGATGGATTAGAATGACCAAACAGACTGTCTGTGACTCCATGGTAAGACTGCTATAGTGTGTCAGGAGTTCACATTGGTTACTGGTTTGGTGAAAGTGAACAGGGGAGTTTGAGAGAGGATGAAGGAGATCCCCCTGCTGAACAAACAAGGTGCGAGTACTAACCTTGGGGTGAGTGAGGTTTTTTGGCTGTTTGTGTTCATGTTTTTCTTTTTCTTTCAGGTTTTTCAGTTACAGGGTCAACTGGGATTGTGTGTTTGGGGACAGTTTGAGACGTTTTTCCCTTGATCAGCCTCAATCAGCCTTGTGATCACCCTCCCCTGTGTGATTAACGAGGGGGTAAGGCTGACCTAGGAGGGAAGGCCTTAAAAGCCAGAGGCTCAGCAACCAAGGGGAGCAAGCGAACAGGGGAGTTTGAGAGAGGGAGTTGGAGTTGTAATATAATCATTATGGTTAGGAAGGGCTGCATTGCCAGTGCCAACACAGCTCTTGTCTCCTCCACCTGCACCTGTATCCAGACAGAGAACCTTACCATGGATGATCTACCCAGATCCTGGTGTGGATTTGCAGAGATTGTGGCCTGCATTTCCCATTCTCAGAAAGCCAGGCTGGGGGCACCATCCAGTGTGAGAGATGCCTGCTGGTGGAATCTCTCAGGAAGCAGGTGGGAGAGCTACAGGAGGAGGTGGCCAGGCTGAGGAGCATCTGTGCGCATGAGGAATTCATTGACAGTATTTATATGGAGATTTCCAAGGCTGAGGACACGATCCAGCTAGAGAGGATTGCTGTCACACCACCAGGGGAGGAGGATAAGGCTCTGGTACAGGGAGGACACTGGCTGCTGGAAGGTATGCTGCCTGCCAGGGGCCCATATCCAAGCTGTTACACAGGGATTGTTGAGATCATCCAGCCCTCTGACTATTCTCCCATGCTACTCATCCACGTGGACGCTAATGATACTGCGATGTATGACCCTCAGCAGATCAGAAGTGACTACAGGGCTCTGGGAGTAAGGGTGAGAGAGTTTGGAATGCAGTTGGTGTTCTCTTAGAATAATAGAATAGTAGGATATTAGGGTTGGAAGAGACCTCAGGAGGTCATCTAGTCCAATTCCCTGCTCAAAGCAGAACCAACAGGACCTTCAGTCCTTCCAATCACGGGTAGGGGCCTCAGCAGAGACAGATGCATCCTGGAGGTGAATGCCTGGCTGCAAAGATGGTGTCGCCAGGAGGGCTTTGGCTTCCTTGACCACAGGATGCTGTTCCAGGAAGAAGGACTGCTAAACAGAGATAGGTGGACCTCATCGAGGAAGGGGAAGAGCATATTTGACTACAGACTGGCTAAGTTAGTGAGGAGGGCTTTAAACTAGGTTTGATGGGGGCATGTGACCAAAGCCCACAGGTAAATCAAAAACATGGAGACCTGGGAGAAGGGTTGGAATCTGGGGGGAGCATGTTCTATTATAGCAGAAAAAAGGGAGAGACAAGACAGAACTGCGGGGAGAGGGGGAGAATCAAATCAGTATCTTGGATGTCTGTATACTACTACAAGAAGTATGGGGAATATGCAGGAAGAACTCAAAATGCTAGTAAATAAACATAACTATGACCTAGTTGGCATCACGGAGACTTGGTGGGATAATGCACATAACTGAAATATTGGTATAGAAGGGTACAGCTTGCTCAGGAAAGACAGGCAGGGAAAAAAGGGAGGAGGTGTTGCCTTATATATTTAAAATGTATACACTTGGACTGAGGCTGAGATAGAAATAGGAGACAGACTTGTTGAAAGTCTCTGGGTTAGGATAAAAGGGGCAAAAAACAAGGGTGATGTCATGGTAAGAGTCTACAGACCACCAAACCAGGAAGAAGAGGTGGATGAGGTTTTTTTAACCAGCTAACAAAATCATCCAAAGCACAGGACTTGGTGGTGATGGGGGACTTCAACTACCCAGACATCTGCTGGGAAAATAACACAGAAGGGCACAGATTATCCAACAAGTTCTTGAAATGTATTGAAGACCATTTTTATTTGAGAAGGTGGACAAAGCTACTAGAGGGAAGGCTGTTCTAGATTTGATTTTGACAAATAGGGAAGAACTGGTTGAGAATTTGAAAGTGGAAGGCAACTTGGGTGAAAATGATCAAGAAATAGTAGAGCTCACTATTCTAAGAAATAGTAGGAGGGAGAACAGCACAATAAAGACAATGGATTTCAAAAAGGCAGACTTTAGCAAACTCAGAGAGTTGGTAGGTAAAATCCCATGGGAAGCAAGTCTAAGGGAAAAAACAACTGAAGACATTTGGCAGTTTTTCAAAGAGCCATTATTAAGGGCACAAGAGCAAACTATCCCACTGTGTAGGAAAGATAGGAAGTAGGGCAAGAGACCACCCTAGCTTAACCAGGAGACCTTCAATGATCTAAAATTCAAAAAGAGTACTACAAAAAGTGGAAACTTGGTCAAACTACAAAGGATGAATATAAAGAAATAACACAAGTATGTAGAGACAAAATTAGAAAAGCCAAGGCACAAAACAAGATCAAACTAGCTAGGGACATAAAAGGAAAAAAGAAAACATTCTACAAATACATTAGAAGCAAGAGGAAGGCCAAGGACAGAATAGGTCCATTACTCGGGGAGGGGGTGGGGAGAGGGAGAAGACAATAACAGAGAATGTGGAAATGGCAGCGGTGCTTAATGACTTCTTTGTTTCAGTTTTCACCAAGAAGGTTGGTGGCGATGGGACATCTAAAATAGTGAATGTCAGTGAAAATAAGGTAGATCAGAGTCTAAAATAGGGAAAGAATAAGTCAAAAATTGCTTAGACAAGTTAGATGTCTTCAAATCAGCAGGGCCTGATGGAATGCATTCTAGAATACTCAAGGAGCTTACTGAGGAGAGTCATTAACAATTATCTTTGAAAAGTCATGGAAGTTGGGGGACATTTTAGAAGACTAGAAAAGGGCAAATATAGTGCCCATCTATAAAAAGGGAAATAAGGTCAACCTGGGGAATTACAGACCAGTCATCTTAACTTCTGTACAAGGAAAGATAATGGAGCAAATAATTAAGCAATCCATTTGCAAACTCCTAGAAGATAATAAGATGATAAATAACAGTCAGCATGGATATGTCAAGAACAAATCATGTCAAACCAACCTGATAGCTTTCTTTGACAGGGTAACAAGCCTTGTGGTTGGGTCGGGAGTGGTAGATGTGGTGTATCTTGACTTGCGTGACCTTCTGATAAACAAACTAGGGAAATACAACCTAGATGGAGCTACTATATGGTGGGTGCATAACTGATTGGAAAACCATTCCCAGAGAGTAGTTATCAGTGGTTCACAATCATGCTGGAATGGCATAACAAGTGGGGTCCTGCAGGGATCAGTTCTGGGTTCAGTTCTGTTCAATATCTTCATCAATGATTTAGATAGTGGCAATAGAGAGTACACTTATAAAGTTTGCGCACAATATCAAGCTGGGAGGGGTTGCAAGTACTTTGGAAGATAAGATTAAAATTCAAAATGATCTGAAGAAACGGTCTGAAGTAAATAGGATGGAATTCAGTAAGAACAAATCCAAAGTACTCTGCTTAGGAAGGAACAATCAGTTGCACACATACAAAATGGGAAATGACTGCCTAGGAAGAAGTACTGTGGAAAGGGATCTGGGGGTTATAGTGGATCACAAGCTAAATATAATCAACAGTGTAATGCTGTTTCAAAAAAAGCAAACATTATTCTGGGATGTATTAGCAGGAATATTGTAAGCAAGACACAAGAAGTAATTCATCCATTCTGCTCCATACTGATCAGGATTCAACTGGAGTATTGTGTCCAGTTCTGGGTGCCACATTTCAGGAAAGATGTGAACAAACTGGAGACAGTTCAGAGAAGAGCAACAAAAATGCTTTTCTAGAAAACATGACTTATGAGGGAAGATTGAAAAAATTGGGTTTGTTTAGTCTGGAGAAGAAAAGACAGAGGGGACAGGATAACAGTTTTCAAGTACATAAAAGGTGGTTATAAGGAAGAGAGAGAAAAATTGTTCTTGTTAACCTCTGAGGATAGGACAAGGAGCAATGGTCTTAAATTGCAGCAAGGGCGGTTTAGGTTGGACATTAGGAAAAACTTCCTACCTGTCAGAGTGGTTAAGCACTGGAATAAATTGCCTAGACAGGTTGTGGAATCTCCATCATTGGGGATTTTTAAGAGCAGGTTGGACAAACAGCATCAGGGATGGTCTAGATAATACCTAGTCCTGCCTTGAGTGCAGGGGACTGGACAAGATGTCCTCTCGAGGTCCCTTCCAGTTCTATGATTCTACAGTTCTAATCATAGAACATACAACCAGCTTGGGGCCTCACCCGCTCTTATTGAGAGTCTGTCCTGAGGTTGGCACTCAGTCGTAAACCACTCAACAACCCATAACTCATTTTTCTGATAATCTTCAAACTTTGCAGAAACTCTCTCCTTGACCTTCAGAATAACTCTGGAAATTTTCTGGTCAAACCAATTTTCTAAGCCAAAGTTATGGGGAAAATGGAGTGCGTAAAATAGGGCCTCTTAACAGAAACTAGTTGCAACCTTAACTATGAAGAGACTACAGCCACAATCTAATATTGTTAGCAAAGATTATGTTGGAATCAAAGATTACTAAAATTTAATATTCTGGACCATCACTGTAAAATGTTGCATTTTCATATGGTTGATCCTAGCTGTTTCTTGGCTTTGAAATAAGCACTGGGAATAAAGGAGTCTCATCTGTGAGGTCTTTTGATTCTTACAGAGCCAGTTTCATTCCTTTTGTAACTCTACTTATTTCTGTGGCGTTACATAAGGAATGTATTTGGCCCAGTACCTATTATGCTCTGATGTCTCCTACACCATGCAGTTGCAAAACATTAATAGTTTTATTTTGAAGTGATTTCTGTTGATCAACATGCTTGGGTAATTCCAGGCTTTAAGACACTGACAATTGTCATTCCAAACAGGTTCAGGAGCAGACTGGAGTAACATCTGCTAATCTTTGGAAGAGAATTGACAGCACAGCAAGGAGTGCCTTGAATTTTTTTTTAACCTAAATAGGGAATTTGGGCATAATACATTCATCCATTTGTCACTTTCTCCATCACCAGGGAAAAATGTGCCAGTTTTCACAAAAAATTAAACATGAGCTGGTTGAACTATTTGTTTTGAATATTAGTTACAAATTTAGACCATTTTTTGTAAGCAAATCATCCACAAGCTACTCCTGGTTCTCCTCAGATGTATTTGTTATTTGTAAGTATCTGCAAAACAGTTTGGACAAATCATTTTCAGCTAATGAGTTATTCGCAAACTGCTTCAAAACTTGGCTATTTTTGTTGTGTGGTTGGTCATCTAAGTCACATGGTGTTGGTTCCTGCTCTCCGGATGATTGGAACTCTAAAAACAGGAGAATAGCAAACAATTTACAGTAGAACCTCAGAGTTACCAACACCAGAGTTACAAACTGACCGGTCAACCACATGCCTCATTTGGAACTGGAAGTACGCGATCAGGCAGCAGCAGAGACCCCCCTCCCAAAAAAAAGCAAGTACAGTACAGTACTGGGCTAAATGTAAACTACTAAAGAAAAATAAAGGGAAAATTTAAAAAAAAAGATTTGACAAGGTAAAGAAACTGTTTCATTTAAATTCAGATGGTTAAAACCAGCATTTTTCTTCTGCATAGTAAAGTTTCAAAGCTATATTAAGTCAATGTTCAGTTGTAAACTTTTGAAAGAACAACCATAACGTTTTGTTCAGAGTTAGAGTTAGGAACAGTTCAGAGTTACTAACAACTGCCATTCCCTAGGTGTTTGCAACTCTGAGGTTCTACTATATATCCAGCACACATTTTCAGATAAACTTTCATGCTGACATTCATGAAACTTGTCAAACGTTTTCATAAGTAGCTGGCATCTGTCCGAATATTGACTAATTATAAACTAACATGACCATAGCTAATCAAATCTGGCACTTTTATTGATTGAGAATATTTCTAAACCATTTTTAATAACACACCCTTCAAACAGCTCTAAAAAATTATGCTATGATCCATAATCCATTGAAGAAAATGGAAAGACTCCCACTGACTTCAATGGGTTTTGGATCAAGCTCTTAACAATAATATACAGTCTTAACCTGATGGAGAAAGGAACTTCTATGCACTTCAATGAGAATGTGCAAATTTTATTCAGGCAAAAATCAGGGCTCAATTCCCCCCCCCCCTTTTTTAAACAGATTCATTTAGAGAGCTATGAATATTTTAGGCTGTATAAACAATAAATTATTAATAATGATATTTCCTTATAAAGTTCAAATGATGCCAGTACTGATATCTCATCAGTCAAGAAAATAAGTATTTTTCTGAGGTATATTTTTATATCTTTAAATTTAAGGGCTTGGTGCTGTTGCAATCTATTTTACGATTGAAACCACAACCACGAAGGTGACTGTGTACTTGTTTAAGAAAAGTATGATGTGAAATTCTCATTTCCCCAAAGACTAATCACACATCCTTAAGGGTTTACTGAACTGAATCTTATAAGTTTCTACAAAAACACTGCTCAGGGAGTCCGAATTTTGACACGCACCACAATTATGAAAATCTTCTTCCTTGTGTCAGTCCATCAAATGGGGTCTGATCTATGAGTCCTCTCCCTTCAACAGTATGAAAATACAGGCACAAAAGAGGCAGTGAAGTGATGAATCATGTGAGCAACTCTGGATGGCATTTGACATACTGTTAATGGTCATATTGTTCTCAGTTTTACTGAACATTACCAGTTAATCTCTGGAAACTATGTGCTGTTGGGAATCTGTTCAAAGTTTTTATCAAAGCCACCTTACAATTAGTGGCAAATGAGTGTTCGTTCCTTTGGAATTCTTTGTCATAAGCCCACTTTGAACAGGGCCTGATCTTATTCATGTGGCTATGACATACAATTTCATGGGAAATCTGTTTTAATAGTGAATGTAATGGCAAGGGATTCATATAGCAAGCAACAATGATAAACCTTGCACTGTATGTAATGTTTTCATTATCAAAGGACTTTCCAAACATTAACCAATTAATCATCACAACACCCTGTGAGGTACACATGTAAGTAGTTTATCTCCGTTACTAAATTTATACCCGAAGTTAAATCAGTCCTGATGCTCGAGTCACATTGTGATCAGCTTTCTTCTCTACCAGGCAAGGACCACAGCGCAGGGCCCCAGAGCTGATGTGCTGCAGTGGTAAGGAAGGACTCCAGGGTCAGTACACAAGAACGGTTGGGGCAAGACTCCAATACCAACAAGCAGCAGTGGTTGGGGCAAGGCTCCAACACTGACATGCAGCAACAGGAGTACATAGCTCCAGAGGGCCAGGCCTCCAATGCCAGCATGCAAAAGTGGTGGCCCAGGACTCCAGCCAAAGGGCAGTGAACAGTAATTCAGAAATCCTCATCTCACTGAATAGTTCCTTTGTTTGTTAAAGTAGCATGTCATGGTCTGTCCTAGTCAATCATAGATAAAAAAATTTTCATTAAATAGTCTCTACTTTCATCATTTTCCTCTTCCACGTGCTTTTAACTAATTCATCCTCACAGTGGCCCTTTGAGATAATTGTTAGGATCCCCTTTCTGCAAGTGGGAAAACTGAAAGAGAGAATTTGAGTTGCTCAGCTCAGGTCTCAGTGTCAGAGCACAGATTAGGGTTCAGAAGTTTGGCCTAGATCCACAAAGATATTTAGGAATTAACAGAAGGTAGGAGCCTAAATCCCTTTGTGGATCTGGGCTTTTCTGCCCAGCAGTTTTGTGGGCACAGTGCTAGAAAACATCCCCCCACCCCCACCCCCCAATAAGTGATTTCTGTGCTAACCCTTTACTTCACACTCCATAAGAGACCTGATCTTGATTTTTCAGGTCTGGCTTCTCAAAGTTGTGTCAGCAGAGGCTAGGAAAGCCATAGACACGGTAGACTTGCTTTTGGGATCTGGCCAAGCTATAATTGGTGCAGAATTCTACTAAGGGCAGAGGTTGTGGTTACATCAGTTTTGCAGATCCCCAGTTCTGGGGCCAGTGTAATCTAGAACAGCTCAAAGGGCTGCTTTAATTTATGCTCAGCTGACTATGGTCCCAAGGGGACAGATGGAAGAGTGTAGAGAAACTCTGGCTGACCCCCATTTCTCCCAGCTATATACTGGGGGAATTCTCAGCTGGCCAGATCCCCTGGCTTTCTGTCCCCTTTGTGCTATTGGAGAAGTACAAAGGGGCTGTAGTGGAACAAGAAATTGGGATTGTATCTCCGGGTGACTGAAGACAGGAAAGGTCTTATATCACTTAGCAGCAATGCCTTCATCTGTTTCAAGAGTGGTACTGAGGGGCTACAAAAGGTCTCTTCAATAGGAAGTTAGGTTACTACCATACAGGGCCTTGAGGAAAAGATGTGATTAATAGTTATATAAATAGGTAGGATCTTCATTGGCCTGAAGAGGCACACAGATGGGGGAAATACTGTGCCTGATATAATTTCTTCTTTAAACGTTTGCCTAGCTTTGTTCATAACAATGTAATTCTTAGTATCACAGACCATGAGAAATGATCATCATCATCAATACAAAGTGCAAAATACTTGAATACAATTTATACAGCAAACTGCGGAAAACTTTTGATTTTCCTGTGGGTCAGTCAGAGTGAAGCAGATAATTTTTAAAAGACATCAAGACGTCCCTAACATATTTTTTCAGAAAATACATGATGTAGACTGCTGCCTTTAAGAATGTCAGTAATTTGATTAATGAAGAACTTAGAGGTTGAGAATGTAGCCTGGAAATCTTGATTAACAATCACAAAGTTAATGATTGCTAATGATTTATGAGGAACTGCTGCTAGCCCAAAATGAGTTCCTGTAGCAATTGGATGAAATTATATCGGAAGTTACTGTGCCCTGATACACTAGATAAATTATTCCCCAAGTGTGTATTTATAGAAGTAAACTGCACAAAGAAAGCAGCACAATAATTACCAGAACTAATCACTCCTGGAACTGGTGATCTTGTTTACTTTTCATTTGGGCTGTGAAACAGACCAACATAATATCTATGAAAAGCAGCATTCTGTTTAGTTGTGAGACTCAGCATCTGATAATGGGTGCTCGCTTAGAACTCTGCCTGTCTCATGACTAGAAAAATGTAATTTTCATGTTACCTGATGATTCTCTACTTTTAAAACATAACACAGACTTCTAGTAACACACAATTCTGTATTTTTCAGTTATAAAAGCAAGGGAATGGGAATGATTAATAATGAATGTTTCTCTTTTAGAACATTATCCTGCAACAAGATGCATGCAGATTGGCTCCTTGTCCACCCGTAGCTCCATAGAAATCAGTTCTCATGCTAAGATCAACCTTGCTTTTATCTCATTGTAGGATCAAGGCCTTTGACATTTATTCTACTTTGGCATTTTTGCATTAGTGTGAGGGAGGAAATGGCCTTATTTTATGTCTCAAAGAAAACATGTTGTGTACACAGGAAAAAAATTAAGTAATCATAAATTAGTAATGTGAAACTAATACAATTAAAGTAAAAGATGCTTTTCTATTTTATGAAACACAAACCTACAACAAACATGTAAAGCTTTTTGTCATGGGGCTAGATTCTATTTAACAGGATAATTTTATTCCTGAGTGAATGGATGATTCACATGGAAAAAAATGTTCTAAATAGTTAGCATCTGCAGGCAAGTATTGTTACAACATGTACATTGTTGTTTCAGTGAGAGCAGTTTGGCTTTGAAGTTGAATGTGGGCTTCGATGAAAAAAATTTCCCTGTACTACACAAAAATTATTCAAAATTTCAGAAATTAAACCTTATTCAAAGAAGAAATATTGGTCACTAGTTTCTTCTTTTTTCTGAAAGAGCCCTACAAAGTTTACTATATTGTGACAGGTTTCAGAGTAGCAGCCGTGTTAGTCTGTATTCGCAAAAAGAAAAGGAGTACTTGTGGCACCTTAGAGACTAACAAATTTATTAGAGCATAAGCTTTCGTGAGCTACAGTTCACTTCATCCGATGCATTTGGTGGAAAAAACAGAGGAGAGATTTATACACACACACACACACACACACACACACACACACAGAGAACATGAAACAATGGGTTTATCATACACACTGTAAGGAGAGTGATCACTTAAGATAAGCCATCACCAGCAGCAGGGGGGGGAAAGGAGGAAAACCTTTCATGGTGACAAGCAAGGTAGGCTAATTCCAGCAGTTAACAAGAATATCAGAGGAACAGTGGGGGGTGGGGTGGGAGGGAGAAATACCATGGGGAAATAGTTTTACTTTGTGAATGACTCATCCATTCCCAGTCTCTATTCAAGCCTAAGTTAATTGTATCCAGTTTGCAAATTAATTCCAATTCAGCAGTCTCTCGTTGGAGTCTGTTTTTGAAGCTTTTTTGTTGAAGGATAGCCACTCTTAGGTCTGTGATCGAGTGACCAGAGAGATTGAAGTGTTCTCCAACTGGTTTTTGAATGTTATAATTCTTGACGTCTGATTTGTGTCCATTCATTCTTTTGCGTAGAGACTGTCCAGTTTGGCCAATGTACATGGCAGAGGGGCATTGCTGGCACATGATGGCATATATCACATTGGTAGATGCGCAGGTGAACGAGCCTCTGATAGTGTGGCTGATGTGATTAGGCCCTATGATGGTATCCCCTGAATAGATATGTGGACAGAGTTGGCAACGGGCTTTGTTGCAAGGATAGGTTCCTGGGTTAGTGGTTCTGTTGTGTGGTGTGTGGTTGCTGGTGAGTATTTGCTCACGAAAGCTTATGCTCTAATAAATTTGTTAGTCTCTAAGGTGCCACAAGTACTCCTTTTCTATATTGTGACAGTGCGTTATAATATAGTCTTCTCTGACTATATAATAATATACAGTAATACAGTTTGGTCTTGCCAATGTGAGCACATCTAAATTATGTTACAACAATGCTATTGAACCATTCTACAACCCTAGTGTCCTGGTAAGATCTGGTCCTGTCCACACTAGTAAAACAAAATTATTATAACACTACAATATTATAATAATTTGCCCCATCACAATAAATTTAGTAGTGTAGACTGATCCAAAGTGTGAGTAAAATAGTGCCGTAAGTCATAAAACAGCAGTCTGAGAGAAATGCCAGATCACACACAAGTTCAATTTATCTTGTTGGGTTAGAACCCCCTAGCTCCATCGAAAGCAATGCTTCTTTTCTTCTTTGCCCACCATTTATTCAACACAGAAATCTCAATCCAAACTTCTAAAACCAAGAACGTGTTCTGCTAATGGCAAGAAAACCCTTCCCATTCTTCTTAAGAAGCTTCTCAGCTGAGAGCAATAGTGTGGATTACAACCCCATTTAGCTTTTTGGAACAAAAGACATGAAATTTGTTTGTTAGAAGGAGGTTTGTACCTACATTCAGATAATGTGGGAGTTGGATAAAGAAGGCTTTCCTTGAAGAGAGCCGTTGAATTCATGCCAGTAAGTTGAGGAAAAAGTATGGTAGTTCCTGATGGCTTTGGTGGCTGAAAAGAGCTCTCTAATGTTGGTAGTAAAGACATTTTGCATTTCTGAGATATGTATTAACTGTATGCCCCTACAGTAATGGATAGGCACATTTTAACAAATTATAACAGAAATTGTTTAAAGGCAAGAGGGATTCTACTGTACTGAAAAATAACCATATCCTGTCTCGCAGGACTCTCAGAAGGCAAGAGGCCAGAATTAAAATCTGCTCAGTTCATTATGGAACAAAGGGAATTTAAGGAAGCATCATTTCTGTCTTTCAATCTTAACTTCCTGAGAAGCAATGTTTGTGGCCAGCGCAAAGATGGAAATACCACAAACCTCTCGCCCTATCCCAAATGTAAGGCAACTCCTGTTTCAGTCCAGCAAAAATTAGCTACTGGGAAATCTTGCAAATAGGGGTAGACAGTTATCAACAGTCCTTTACTGGTGGCATATTCCTCCCTTCAGAATATATAAAGTATCTACATAAAGTATTCTTGCACTTCCTGATATAACTTATATTGCCAAATTTGTACTGTTAGATACACAGCAACCCCCAAAAAACCAAGCAAAGAACCAGCCTCATTTGAAATGGCTTTATTTGATAGTAAACAGGAAATAAACACTTTAATGTATGGATTTTGAGAACACTAGTGCAAGAACTTAAAAGCCATTTTTCCAGTTAATATCAGAGTAAGAACTGAGTTGCATGATAGAGGAGGAAGACAGCAGAAAACAGTATGAACCATTAAGTCCCTGACCAAACTGGGCTCAAAACCTGCAACCTACAACTGATTCGTGACTAGCAGCTTGTTACAGTGCAGAGAGACTAATACTTTGACACACATCTTTTGCCTTTGCAAATTAGGACTTGATCCTGTGCATTGCTGAATGCCTCCTATGAGGTGCTGAGTGCCCTCAACTCCCAATGATTCAAAACTCCCTTTCTGACAGTTCATGAAGATGTATTTAAGATGAAGGAAATACAGGTCCCAGTTACTCTTCCAACTTTCCTCTTCGGAGCCTTTTCAGGTCTGTGCAAATTCGGATCAGAGCTAAAACTAGCAGACCATCGCATGCTGATAGGAAAAATCCTGATTGCCTGGAAATGGGAGTTACAAGCAATTCCCTCAACGCCAGAACGGCTCCGCCAAGCTTGTCATGTAGCTGGAATGCACAAATTGAGCGGTGACCACAATGATGAAGTTCAAGAAAATGGCCCTAATTGGGATCCATTCTTTGAACATGCCAGAGAATTAAGTAAAACTGATGAGCCTGCAGTGACAACTATCCTGGAAATAACTACAGCAATGGAGCCAATCACAAGCCAGCCAAACAACTGAACCATGAAGAAACATTATCTGAGCTTATTATTTTGAAATTTATCTTGTATGCTCTACTAGAATCTAGCTGGCTTTTATCTAGTATTTCCCAGATGCTTAAGACTTCCCCCCACTTCCTGCATAGGTCCCTCATGACTCCACCCTCGTCTCCTTCAAAACGGTTTTTAAATCATATTTCTTTTGTCAGACATTTCAGCCCTAGTCTTCCTTTCATAATGTGTGAAATTCTCCACTTATACTTAGTCCATACTCAGGCAACTTTCTGAAGTTAGTGGGAGGTTTGACTGAGTACAAATGGAGTAAAGCGCTCAGGATTTGGCCCAGTAGTTGTATGTGTATATATTTTACTAACACTCAACTGTGAATTAATAACCAAAACATTAACATGAGCTTATTGTTGGACCCCTTTCCCAGCCTTCCCTACCTCCTGCCCCAAGTGCTTGTTACCCTCTCTCCTCAGACTGTGTCTTAACTCAGATTATAAATTAATTAGGACAGCTCTTCTACCTGAAATGCACACAGAGGGGTCCCTGAAACTGCAGATCTCTTCCACACACAATACTGGGGGAGCATTGCCCCTGGCACTGATTACTTATTCTTGGCTCCCATCCTAAGAGGGTCCTTAATGGATCAAGAATCTGTGCACAATGGTGACAGGTACACTGTACACATATATGCTATGCCACATCATCCTACCCCCAATCCTGCACAGTTGCAGATGCATTCTTAAGGGGCTAGGTGAGAAGCAGGGAGTCCAGGAACTGGTGCATAGGCCCCACGTGAAAACTGATTATGGATAGGGGATAGCTCTTCATTTTAAACTGGCTTCTCTCCCCTGCTCTAAACATACCTCATATAAGTTGCAGCAGATCAGATCAAAACTTGCTCCCTTCCTGAGGTTTGGTTTCATTTGCAAAATAAATTCTCCATCTTTTTTCTCCCATTCTCTCTCTCTCCCACCTATAGATTCATAGATATTAAGGTCAGAAGAGACCATTCTGATCATCTAGTCTGACCTCCTGCACAACGCAGGCCACAGAATCTCACCCACCCACTCCTACGAAAAACCTCACCTATGTCTGAGCTATTGAAGTCCTCAAATCGTGGTTTAAAGACTTCAAGGAGCAGAGAAGCCTCCCTCAAGTGACCCATGCCCCATGCTACAGAGGAAGGCGAAAAACCTCCAGGGCCTCTCCAATCTTCCCTGGAGGAAAATTCCTTTCCGACCCCAAATATGGCGATCAACTAAACCCTGAGCATATGGGCAAGATTCACCAGCCAAATACTACAGAAAATTCTTTCCTGGGTAACTCAGATCCCATCCATCTAATCTCCCATCTCAGGGGATTAGTCCTATTTACCCTAAATATTTAAAGATCAATTACTTACCAAAATCACATTATCCCATCATACCATCTCCTCCATAAACTTATCGAGTAGAATCTTAAAACCAGATAGATCTTTTGCCCCCACTGCTTCCCTTGGAAGGCTATTCCAAAACTTCATTCCTCTGATGGTTAGAAACCTGCATCTAATTTCAAGTCTAAACTTCCTGGTGGCAAGTTTATACCCATTTGTTCTTGTGTCCACATTGGTGCTGAGCTGAAATAATTCCTCTCCCTCTCCTGTATTTATCCCTCTGATATATTTATAGAGAGCAATCATATCTCCCCTCAATCTTCTTTTAGTTAGGCTAAACAAGCCAAGCTCCTTAAGTCTCCTTTCATAAGACAAGTTTTCCATTGCTCGGATCATCCTAGTAGCCCTTCTCTGTACCTGCTCCAGTTTGAATTCATCCTTTTTAAACATGGGAGACCAGAACTGCACACAGTATTCTAGGTGAGGTCTCACCAGTGCCTTGTAGAACGGTACTAAAACCTCCTTATCCCTACTGGAAATGCCTCTCCTGATGCATCCCAAAACCGCATTAGCTTTTTTCACAGCCATATCACATTGGCGGCTCATAGTCATCCTATGATCAACCAATATTCCAAGATCCTTCTCCTCTTCCGTTACTTCTAATTGATGCATCCCCAACTTATAACTAAAATTCTTCTTATTAATCTCTAAATGCATAACCTTACACTTCTCACTATTAAATTTCATCCTATTACTATTACTCCAGTTTACAAGGTCATCCAGATCCTCCTGTATAATATCCCGATCCTTCTCCGAATTGGCAATACCTCCCAGCTTTGTATCATCTGCAAACTTTATTAGCACACTCCCACTTTTTGTGCCAAGGTCAGTAATAAAAAGATTAAATAAGATTGGTCCCAAAACCGATCCCTGAGGAACTCCACTGGTAACCTCCCTCCAACCTGACAGTTTGCCTTTCAGTAGGACCCGTTGCAGTCTCCCCTTTAACCAATTCCTTATCCACCTTTTGATGTTCTTATTGATCCCCATCTTCTCCAATTTAACTAATAATTCCCCATGTGGCACGGTATCAAATGCCTTACTGAAATCTAGGTAAATTAGATCCACTGCATTTCCTTTATCTAAAAAATCTGTTACTTTTTCAAAAAAGGAGATTAGGTTGGTTTCGCATGATCTACCTTTTGTAAAACCATGTTGTATTTTGTCCCATTTACCATTGACTTCAATGTCCTTAACGAATTTCTCCTTCAAAATTTTTTCCAAGACCTTGCATACTACAAATGTCAAACTAACTGGCCTGTAGTTATCTGGATCACTTTTTTTTCCTTTCTTAAAAATAGGAACTATATTAGCAATTCTCCAATCATTCGGTACTACTCCTGAGTTTACAGATTCATTAAAAATTCTTGCTAATGGGCTTGCAATTTCAGGTGCCAATTCCTTTAATATTCTTGGATGAAGATT
Organism: Dermochelys coriacea; assembly: GCF_009764565.3. Lineage (NCBI taxonomy): Eukaryota > Metazoa > Chordata > Testudines > Dermochelyidae > Dermochelys > Dermochelys coriacea. The sequence continues at coordinate 282,856,136 of NC_050068.2, forward strand.
ATCTGGGCCCCCCGATTTAGTCCCGTTAAGCTGTTTGAGTTTTGCTTCTACTTCAGATATGGTAATATCTACCTCCATATCCTCATTCCCATTTGTCATGCTACCATTATCCCTAAGATCCTCTTTAGCCTTATTAAAGACTGAGGCAAAGTATTTGTTTAGATATTGGGCCATGCCTAGATTATCTTTAACCTCCACTCCAGCCTCAGTGTTTAGCGGCCCCACTTCTTCTTTCTTAGTTTTCTTCTTATTTATATGGCTATAGAACCTTTTACTATTGCTTTTAATTCCCTTTGCAAGGTCCAACTCCACTAAAGTTAGCCTGTCTCACTTTATCCCTACATGTTCTGACCTCAATTAGGTAGCTTTCCTTGCTGATCCCTCCCATTTTCTACTCCCTGTATGCTTTCTGCTTCTTCTTAATCACCTCTCTAAGATGCTTGCTCATCCAGCTTGGTCTACAACTCCTTCCTATGAATTTTTTCCCCATTCTTGGGGTACAGGCTTCCGATAGCTTCTGCAGCTTTGATTTAAAGTAATCCCAGGCCTCCTCTACCTTTAGATCCATAAGTTCTTCAGTCCAATCCACTTCCTTAACTAATTTCCTTAATTTTTGAAAGTCAGCCCTTTTGAAATCAAAAACTCTAGTTGCAGATTTATTTTTGTTAATCCTTTCGTTCAGTTTGAACTGAATTAGCTTATGATCACTTGAGCCAAGATTATCCCCTACAACCATTTCTTCTATGAGGTCCTCGCTACTCACCAAAATTAAATCTAAAATGGCATCCTCTCTAGTCACTTCAGCAACTACTTGATGAAGGAATCCATCAGCTATCGCATCTAGGAAAATCTGAGCCCTATTATTATTACTAGCACTGGTCCTCCAGTCTATATCTGGGAAGTTAATGATCACGCAGTTTCCATTAATATTTACTTTATTAAAGACATTAAAAAGGGCTCTATCCATATCCAAAATAGATCCCGGAGGTCTATAGCACACCCCAAGGACTATCGTAGGAGAGGTTCTACTAGTTATCTTCCCCAATGTAATTTTTGCCCAGACGGACTCTGTCTTATCCATTGCATCGCTTATTTCTTTACATTCTACCTCATCATTGATATACAATGCTACTCCACCACCTTTACCTTTGTTTCTGTCTTTCCTAAACAGCACATACCCTTCAATACCTGTAGTGCAGTCATGACTAGTATTCCACCATGTTTCTGTTATCCCTATAATATCTGGTTTCACTTCCTGCACCAGTAGCTCTAGTTCCTCCATTTTGTTACCTAGGCTCCTCGCATTGGTATACAAACATCTTAATTTTTGCTGTTTGGCCTCGCTCACATTTTGTACCCTATTAGGCACAGTCCATCTACAGCCAGTATAACCTATTAGACTAGTATCCACACCGCCCTCGCTCCTTATATACATTCTCCTACCCACGGCTGTATCCTTTCTTACTTCGTCTTCTTCCCTCTCAATGCTAAAATCTGGCATGGAGATTACCTGGACATCTCCCAACCATCTCCCCCAAATTCCTAGTTTAAAGCTCTCTTTATCAGTTGTGCCAGCCTTGATCCTAGAATTCTATTTCTTTCCCTACTCAGATGAAGTCCATCCCGAGAGAACTGTCCTCTGTCTGTGAATGCCTCCCAGTGGCCATACATCCCAAAGACCTCCTCATAGCACCACTGCCTAAGCCATCTGTTGACAGTCATAATCTTGTCACACCTTTGTTGCCCTTCTCTAGGAACAGGAAGGATCCCACTAAAGATCACCTAAGCCTCAATTTCCTTAAGCGTCTTCCCCAGCCTAGCATAGTCTCCCTTAATACTTCCAGCGAGAATCTAGCCATATCATTTGTTCCCACATGAAGGATAATTAGGGGATTCTTTCCCACTCCCGTTAGGATCCTTTTCAACCTCAGGTCTACATCCCGTATCTTAGCACCCGGAAGACAGCACACCCTTCTATTCTCTGGATCAGCTCTAGTTACAGGCCTGTCTCTCTGGATCAGCTCTAGTTACAGGCCTGTCTATTCTTCTCAATAAAGAGTCCCCTATCACATAGACCTGCCTTTTCCAGGTGACAGTGCTATTCTCCAGTCTCTCCCCTGTTCCCTCTGGCTGCAAGTTCTTTCCATTCCTGTTTTCCCTTATAATCCTCTTCAACCCATCCTGTATCCTCCTGGGGCTCATATTTGGTGTAGTCTCCCTTGACTCTTCCGCTTTTCCTATAGGACTAGCCTCTCTTCTCTTCTTCCTTACCCTTCCACCTTCAACAAGTACCACTTCCTTTAATGAACACTGACAACACAGGTAGAACCCACTTATTTCCCAGCATAATCATTACCAGCTATGAATGTGGAGTTATCAGGCAAACAATGCCAGCCTGTTTTAAATATTTTCGTGAACAGGTATTTATGGGACCAATCTGGGAAACACACAGTTTATGCATGTAAATAGTTCCGGTGAGACTGCTTGTAGGTGGGAAGTTAAATACATGCATAAGTGTGGCAGGCTTAGGCCCTATGCAGGGAAACTCAGTATTAGGGATCAATCAAAAAATATCTCTATGGCAAAACTGGACAATTGGAGGGATCCATGTCGGTTGCTCAGATATTAAAAAATAATGGTGTGGCAAAATTTGGGAACATTTCAATTTAGAAGCATTCCAATCACATAACTATGTCTGACTGCAGAGCTTACCCAAGATAACTACAGACCCCAAAAGCAAACTATCCCAACCCTACCACCTTTACTGAACTGTCAAGAAAATGTGGAACCCAGCGAAACCAAAGGCATTGAGGATTCTCTGATGTATAGATGGGAACAGGAGATAAACTTCCCTCCCTTTACTGGGTCAAATCCTGAGCTCCTCCTTCAGGATGCAATTCTGCAACCCTAACTAATGTGAAGGAGCACTTGAGTAATTAGTCTCATTGACGCCAATGCATGTACAAAGATTACAGTATTGGGGCCTCAAAGTGAGGGCCCAATTCAGCAAACTAGTTAAGTACATTCTTAACTTTAAACACTTGCTTAAGTCTCATTCAAGCAAATAGGACTCAAGCATATGCTGAACTGGGGCCTTACTCGATCCCTACTCAAGCAAACTCACAAGGATGTCAATAGGAATTCCCGGAATCAAGACAACATAAAAACTGAGGCACCAATACAGCAAATTGCAGGCTGACCCCTACACCCTTTAGAGTCTCATTCACTTCCTGGGGCTCACTCAGACACAAGAGTCCAGCCATAAGGAGTGAATTAGACCCATAGATTTAGGAATCAAGTTCTTTATACTTACATGCCACATAGAAAATGGAACAAAACTTGCACCAGTGACCCAAAAAAAAAAACCATAATTGAGCCGTTTGTGTGTTATATGAAAATTAATATTTGATATCTAGTGAACAGCAACAATGACAGCCACTGATCTTGGAACAAATTATAAATGCTGACATTGCAATGAAGCAGGTATATTGCTGCACATGACCTGTAAATACCCCCCTCCCTGACAAAAAAAATTAAACCTTCTGGGAAGACATCCAAAAAAGATTACACCTAATACTAGGGACTAACAGCAACAGAAAATCTAAATCATAACAAAGCAAAATGTTTTTAAGAGCTATGTTGAGTGCCAAAAAACTAAATGAAAGACTTTATCTACTCCCAAAATAACAAACCGGTCTAGTGCCATAAATGGTTTAGCAGTTCTACAAAAAATATTATTTAATGCCAACAATAATAGACACCTTTAATCAAATAGGAACTCCTTACAGTGATTTACTATATATGACTAAGATAAAATTTAGTAAATCATACATGCCTGTGTCTAATCAACACATCCTATTATTTATAAGTATATTTAAATTCTAACATACCAGTAATATCCTGCATCACTGTTTTCCATTATATATTTAGTCTTCCAATAGTTCTTTCTTGTTCTACATCTAAAACATGAATAAAGAATTAAACTGTAAAAATGGAATGGAAAGGTGCTGCTGAAACAAACGAGAACAATACAGAGACTTGATCTGAGTTATTCAAAAAGTTCAATGCAATCAGATAGGAGAAAAGGGATTATTCAAAACTGCGAAAGCAATGAAAAGGATTGTGTGCTAGAGGATGACTTGATCTAGTGCTCACTGCAAGAATAAGAGGACACAAACTAAGAATAGGTTGGGCTCTAGAGGCATTTCATTATACAAAGAAAAAATGAATAAATTGCAAAGGGAATGGAAAGCAATAGGAACAACAACTAAGTTTGAATAATTTAGATGTGAGCTATGGATTTCAATTTCAAATTCAAATGAGGGCCCAGATCTTTCCTGACCAACTTTGATCTCTAGAATACCTCTTTTTCTTCTATTATGTGTTCTAAGATTAGATTTGTCACTGTATAGGCGCTGCTTTAAAGCACTTGGTAAAGCATGTGCTATGCTGTAAAGACCCATGCTGTCCCAACAGCCCATATGAAAATGCTGAACACAGTACATATGGCATTGATTTTTCATCTCATCTCAAACTGGGAATAGCAAAACTAGAAAAGAGCCAAAGAAGGGTTTACAGGTGTGTGGGTGAGAGAGCGGTAGAGCTCCCACACAAAGAGGGATTTAAAAGACGATGTACTGTAATGTGCCCAGCACTTCCCATAATGCAAGAACAACAGAGCATTTCATAGAATTAAAAGAAAAGTCAAGTAAAATGGATAAAAGAAAATACTTTTATATGCAAATAAGTAAACACTATAACAAATTGCCATGGACATTACTGAGGCAGTTAGCTTAGTTAAGAGTCAGGAAAGGGTTAGACTTATCTGAATAAAAACATCATCTGAAGATACAGTAGCTAGAAGAACCATTACAAAAAGCTACCAATTCTCCTCCTTCATGGTCACCCGCTGGAGTCAAGAAGAATTTTGTCCCATCATATAGTGTTGTGCAATTATGCAACATATAGAGACAGGAAAGTATTGATTCCAATGGCACTATGACAATTCACACCAGCTAAGGATCTAACTAGGATGCTGGACTATGTCAACCATTGGTCTGCTCTAGTATGGTGAGCCATAAGAGCTAAATTCACAAAGGAGCATAGGCATTGTGATGCTCAGTGTTGCAGTGATTAATTTTTAGGCAACTGGGGGTATGTCTACACTGTGTCTGATCAATGCCAGCTGACTTGGGCTTGCGGGGATGGGCTAAGGAGCTGCTTAATTGCAGCATAGAGGTTTGGGCTTGAGCTGCAGCCTGAGCTCTGGGACACTCCCACCTCTCAGCATCCTACAGCCTGAGCTCCAGCCTAAGCCAAAATGGCTACACCACAATTAAACAGCCTCTTAGCCCAAGCCCTGTGAGCCTGAGGCACCTGGCTTGGGCCAGCTGCGGGTTTTTAATTGCAGTGTAGACATATCCTAGAAAGCTAAGGGGATTCACAAAGAGAGATAGGTGCCTAAGAATCAGGTTTCAGAGTAGCAGCCGTGTTAGTCTGTATTCGCAAAAAGAAAAGGAGTACTTGTGGCACCTTAGAGACTAACAAATTTATTAGAGCATAAGCTTTCGTGAGCTACAGCTCACTTCATCGGATGCATTTGGTGGAAAAAAACAGAGGAGAGATTTATATACACACACACAGAGAACATGAAACAATGGGTTTATCATACACACTGTAAGGAGAGTGATCACTTAAGATAAGCCATCACCAACAGCAGGGGGGGGAAGGAGGAAAACCTTTCATGGTGACAAGCAGGTAGGCTAATTCCAGCAGTTAACAAGAATATCAGAGGAACAGTGGGGGGTGGGGTGGGAGGGAGAAATACCATGGGGAAATAGTTTTACTTTGTGTAATGACCCATCCATTCCCAGTCTCTATTAGCCCTCACCTGGGATATGAGAGAACTGAGGTTCAAGTCCCTGGTCTGCTGGAGGAGGAGAAGGGATTTAGAACAGGGATTTGCCACCTCTCAGCTGATGTGCTCTAAACACTGAGATATAGGATACTCTGATGTTGGGGCTCCCTCAGCCTCTCCTGTTAAAGATGTTACACTCTGGATAACTAAATAGTCATTAACAGGGGGACTGGATCCTCCACTGCCCCAGTGAGTGCCCTACCCACCAGGCTACAGAGTCACTCTCCTTCTGGCCCAGTGATGATTTATCCATCCATCCAAGCAGACCTATGACAACAGAGGAGATTGAGGGACAAGCCCATCCCACTATTCCATAGTCCAGTGGCAAGGCCTCTCACCTGAGAAGTAGCAGAGCCAAGTTCAAATCCCTGTTTGCCCCATCTGACAGAGTGGGGCTTGAAACCAGTGCTCTTCCGCAGCCCAGATGAACAGTCTAACTGGCCTAAAAGTTATAAAAGGGAAAGTCTTTTACCCCTCTCTGCTTTTTGTAGAGTTAGGTGGCCTCTGCGTACACCTACTAGGTCAGGCCCTACATGCAAGATAAGTGGAGTAAATCCTATCTTCCCCCCTGTTTGTGAATTGCACTGGGGCTTAGGCATCTAGATACCTAGACTGAGGCAGCAGTGTGCATGTTTATAGACACAGAGAACTTTTAGTGCAAAAATATAGGCATCAAGCGAGTTTAGGTGACTCCAGGGTTAGGTGGCAACTGAGTGGCAGTTTTGTGAATACTGGTGGAACCAAAATATGAGACTTATGTGCCTCAAGTGGCAGTTAGAGGCTTAGTCCCTTTGTGAGTCTAGCCCTAAATGCCTATGTAAAACTCTGTTAAGTATCACTATCAGAGCAGGGCCCTAGGCGAATTAAAGCATAATGGGCCTCTCCCCACCTATTACTGGGTTTCAAGTCTCTGTGGTGGTGGTGATATCTCCACAAGTGAACACAAAGGCTGCTTGAACACATACAATCCAACTACCAAGGCAGGAGCACAACAAGTAAAACAGGTACGTGAGCACACTGGAAAAAGTGTGTGGCATGGTGACATGCTAGCCCATGGCCTCATTGCCAGACTTTGAATGGGCAGGTTGGAAACAAAAGGTAAAATTTTCAAATGCCTAAGTGACTTAGAAGACTAAGCCCCATTTTCAAAAGACACTTAGGAACAGATTCTCAAAGGAATTTAAAGATGCAGCTAAGTGCCTAGAGGGATTTTCAAAAGTTCCTGAGAAAGTTAGGCAACTAATTCCCATTGCAACAAATGGGAGCTAGGCAGCTAATTGGGCTTTTGAAAATCTAGCAAGGTACCAATCTGCATCTTTAAGCACCTAAATATTTCTGAAAATCTGGACCGAAGGAGTTGAAGTCTCATCGAAAATCAGTGGGACTTAATCTCTGAAGTGCGTGCCCCATTTGAAAATGGGACTTAAGTTCCTAAATCTGTTAGGCACTTTTGAAAATTGTACCAAAGATGCTGAACAGAAAGGATGAACCACATATTGCTGAGCGAGCAGGTGGTCAGTACATCAGAGGCTCTGTTGCTGGGCACTGGATTTGCCGAGCCCTCTTTGAACTCAAAGCACAAGTGAATGGCTACTACTTGTATTTATCAGCAAATACAGTATCACCAACAATTAAAGTGCTTATTTCTCAGCTGATTTTCCCAGAAATTACTCAGTCTTTCCATTGATTTCAATAAGCTTTGATCCATAAAAAGTACAATCAAACAATAAAAAGTAGTTTTAGTCCATCTTGTGTTTATTTGAAATAAGAAATAGTTGTACTTTGTATTACATTTCACATAAAATGCCTGCTCAGTTTTGATTTTGTTAATATGTTTGGCTAAGAAATTGAAATTGAATTGAACTGAATTGAAAAAGATATCTGACTGCAAGACAAAATAGAAGGAATGTACATGTAAATAAATTAAAAAATAATTTAAATTGTGAATTTCAGAAACAGATAATTATTTGCTTAACATTCAAAGCTGGTTGTGAAGGAATATACACAGTGCCTGAAGGGCATAAGATGGAGTATTACTGCCAAGTAAGAACAGTCTGGAATGAAAGTTCCTGTGTTATAATGTACAATGAAATGTATAAGTTAGATTTCAGGATGCAAAAATAATACAAAACAAGCTTTAATATTACAAAATCCTGTTTGATGGTTATACTTTTGCTCCATTATTTTAGCTATGAAATGCTCCATTTTGTTAAGATACTCCAGGTTTGTTAAATTTTGAATGTTGCCCATGTGGCCAGTGGAGGGGAAAAAAATCTGAAATTGCAGACCAGAAATGAAAAACAGAAGGCTAAAGGAATGGTACCATAAGAATAACCCTGAGCACTTTACATCTTCAAAGTACCAGTTTGCGTATGGGTCTCATGATCTGGCCCTACCTATTTAGGCCTCACCACACCTCCTGTGAAGTTGGTTATTATTATTCCCGCTTACAGATGGGGGAAATTGACAGAGAAAAGGATTAATGGATGTCCAAAACTCACTGAAGTCATTGAGAGTCTTCTAATTTTCTTCACTGGGTTTTGGATTAGGCTCTGTCGTTTTGTCTAGACTAGGATTTAAAGGTATGTATTGTTAGAACATGCTTGCTGAAACATATTAAGTCTTTTGTATACAAGACAGTATAGACTTTAACACATGCTAAATTGGCTAAGCTAAAGCCTAGGTTCCTCACTAAGCTTTAACGTGACTAGTTAAGCATGTGTTAAATGGCATGTGCCTTTCTCTACTCTAGACTTTCAAAATATGTTAGCTAATGTGTTAGGTAGCATGCTTTAACAACATTCTCTGAAATCTTAGCTCTGGGGTTAGGTCGAATTTAGCCATGTTAGGTCGATTTTAAAATGACTGCATCTACACAACCAACCCCGTTCTGTCAACCTAAAGGGCTCTTAAAATCGACTTCTGTACTCCTCCCAAGTGAGGGGAGTAGTGCTAAAATCGACCTTGCTGGGTCGAATTTGGGGTAGTGCTGACACAATTTGACGGTATTGGCCTCTGGGAGCTATCCCAGAATGCTCCAATGTGACCGCTCTGGACAGCACTTTGAACTCTGATGCACTAGCCAGGTACACAGGAAAAGCCCTGAGAAATTTTGAATTTCATTTCCTGTTTGGTCAGTGTGGCGAGCTCAGCAGCACAGGTGACCATGCATTCCCCCCAGAATTACAAATGAGCTTCAGCATGAAGTGAATGGGAGACACGGGATCTGATTGTTGTATGGGGAGAAAAATCTGTGCAGGCTGAACTCCGATCTAAAAGAAGAAATGCTAATATATATGCCAAAATCGCATAGGGCATGGTGGAGAGAGGCTACAACAGGGACATACAGTAGTGCCGGATTAAAGTTAAGGAGCTCAGGCAAGCCTATGAAAAGACAAAGGAGGCAAACGGTCACTCCAGGTCAGAGCCCCATACATGCCGCTTCTATGATCAGCTGCATGCCATTCTAGTGGGGGACCCTACCACTACCCCACCACTGTCTGTGGACACCTGCAATGGGGGAGTCTCACACAACAGAGAGGAGGATTTTGTGGATGAGGAAGAGGAGGAGGAGGAGAATGCGCAGCAGGCAAGTGGTGAATTTGTTCTCCCCGGCAGTCAGGACCTTTTCATCACCCTGGAGCCAATACCCTCCCAAGGTGGGATCCCCGACCCTGAAGCCGGAGAAGGCACCTCTGGTGAGTGTACATTGGTAACTACAGTACAGGGTTTAAAAGCAATAGTGTTTAATGTTTGATTTGCCCTGAAGAATTGGGATGAATTTGCGGCCAGTACAGCTACTGGAAAAGTCTGTTAATGGAGCGGGAATCCTCCACGGACATCTCCATGAAGCTCTACTGGAGGTACTCTGAAAGCCTTTGCAGAAGGTTTCTGGGGAGGGCTACCTTATTTCGTCCTCCACGGTAGGACACTTTACCATGCCAAGCCAGTAGCAAGAAGTCTGGAATCATTGCAGCACAAAACATGGTAGCAAAAGGTCCTGGGTTTTGGTTACATTCAAGCACCATTTGGTCTTTATCTTTCTGTATTAGCCTCAGGAGAGTGATATCATTCATGGTCACCTGGCTGAAATAAGGGAATTTTTGTAAGGGAACAGTAAAAAGATCCTATTTATGCTGGGTTGTTTGCGCTTGGCTAAAAGGGATCATCCCAGAGAATAGCCACACAGTGGGGGGAGGGGTGAAGGGATCATTCCAGAGAATAGCCACACGGTGGGGTGTGGGAAAGCTCTGTGCTGCATATCCTCCCGTAAACCACAGCCCCTCCTTTTAAATGTGAAACCCAACCCATTGCTTGCTATGGGAAAGGATGGTGCTGCAGTTTGAAACCATTCCCACATGTTATGAAGGCGGAAGAAGCCAACCCCAGGTACCCTTTGGCTTATCGTGGCTGCCTGGAAACTGAATTCTGTTGCCCAGGCATGTGTGATGTGTCACCAAAGCAGCAGGCACTCAATATAAAAGGCAAAATGCAACCTTGTACCTAAAGCACATGTGCTGTCTGCTGTGAATTGCTTGATTCACTGTGAAAGAGTTTCCCTTTAGTTTTCAGAAATGTATCATCTTAAATTTTACTCTCCCTTTTTATCTCCCCTCAGGTGCAAATGTTTCTACACTCCCCATATCATCTCCATCCCTGAGGTTATTGCAGATTAGAAGGCGAAAAAACCACACTCATGATGACATGCAGTTCTCCCGAACTGACAGCTTAATATATGGAGGCATTCAGTGGCAGAGGCCAGGAAAGCATTAAGTGACCGCAAAGAGCAGAAGAAGGATGTGATGCTGAGGCTAATGGGGGAACAAACAGACATGATGAAGCATCTTTTGGAGTTGCAGGAAAGCCAACAAGAGCACAGACCCCTGCTGCATCCATTGTATAACCGCCCGCCCTTCTCCCCGAGTTCCATATCCTCCTCACCCAGATGCCCAAGAATGCGGGAGGAATGGGGGGGGGAGGCTCCAGGCACCCAGCCACTCCACTCCAGAGGATTGCCCAATCAACAGAAGGCTGTTATTCAAACAGTTTTGATTTCTAGTGTGGTTACAATAAGCAATGTGGCCTTGTCCTTCCCTCCTCCCGCACCCCACCTCACCTGGGCTACCTTGTCAGTTATCTCACTTTTTTTTTTAATTAATAAAGAAAGAATGCATGGTTTCAAAACAATAGTTACTTTATTTCCTTTGCCAGCTGTGATCGAAGTGGGGAGGGTGATTGGCTTACAGGGAATTAAAATCAACAAAGGAAGCAGGTTTGCAGCAAGGAGAAACACACTACTGTCACACGGAAGCCTGGCCAGTCATGAAACTGATTTTCAAAGCCTGATGGGGGAGCCTGCCTAGCTGTGCTCTTCTAATCGCCCTGGTGTCTGGCTGCTCAAAATCGGACGCCAGATGATTTGCCTCAACCTCCCATCCCGCCATAAACATCTCCCCCTTACTCTCAGATATTATGGAGCACAGAGCAAGCAGCAATAACAATGGGAATGTTGGTTGCGCTGAGGTCTAACCTAGTCAGCAAACAGCTCCAGCAAGCTTTTAAACATCCAAAGGCACATTTTACCACCATTCTGCACTTGCTCAGCCTATAGCTGAACTGCTCCTTACTACTGTCCAGGCTGTCTGTGCATGGCTTCATGAGCCATGGGAGCTGAACTGCTCCTTACTACTGTCCAGGCTGTCTGTGCATGGCTTCATGAGCCATGGGAGCAAGGGGTAGGCTGGGTCCCCAAGGAGAACTATTGGCATTGCAACATCCCCAATGGTAATTTTCTGGTCTGGGAAGTAAGTCCCTTCTTACAGCTGCTCGAACAGCCCAGAGTTCCTAAAGATGTGAGTGTCATGCACCTTTCCCGGCCATCCCACGTTGATGTCAGTGAAACGTCCCTTGTGATCCACCAGTGCTTGCAGCACCGTTGAGAAGTACCCCTTGCAGTTTATGTACTGGTTGGCAAGTTGGTCTGGTGCCAAGATAGGGATATGCGTTCCATCTATCGCCCCACCACAGTTAGGGAACCCCATTGCAGTAAAGCCATCCAGTATGACCTGAACATTTCCCAGAGTCACTACCCTTGATAACAGAATGTCAGTGACTGCATTGGCTACTTGGATCACAGCATTCCCCACTCCAAATTGATTACCGACTGACGGGTAGCAGTCAGGCATTGCAAGCTTCCACAGGGCTATCACCACTCGCTTCTCAACTGTCAGGGCAGCTCTCATCTTGATATTCCTGCGCTTTAGGGCGGGGGAAAGCAACTCACAAAGTTCAAGGAAAGTGGCCTTATGCATGCGAAAGTTTCGCAGCCACTGTGAATCATCCCATACCTGCAAAACTATGTGGTCCCAGTCTGTGCTTGTTTGCCGGACCCAGAATCGGCGTTCCACTGTATCAACCAGCCCCACTGCTGCCATGATGTCCCAATTACCACAGTCGATGCTTTCAGGAACGTCTGTGTCCATGTCCTCATCACAATCGTCCTCACGCTGGCGTCTCTTAGCCCAATTCTGCACATATTCCAGGATAATACGCAAGGTGTTTACAATGCTCACACCAGCAGCGGTGAGCTGAGCGGGCTCCATGCTTGCAGTACTATGGCGTCTGCGCAGGTAACTCAGGAAAAAAGGCATGAAACGATTGTCTGCCATTGCTTTCACAGAGAGAGGGAGGGAGAAAGGGAGGGGCAAATGACAGCATGTACCCAAAACCCACCCTCGACAATGTTTTTGCCCCATTAGGCATTGGGAGCTTAACCCAGAATTACAATGGGCAGCAGAGACTGCGGGAACTGTGGGATATCGACCTACAGTGCACCGTTCCGTAAGTCGATGCTAGCCATGATATTGAGGACACACTCCAACAACTTCATGCGCTTAGTGGGGTCATACAAAATTGACTCTATAAAATTGATTTCTAAAAATCGACTTCAATAAAATCAACCTAATTTTGTAGTGTAGACATACTCTTAGTCTAGACAAGCCTACAGCTTGTTCAACAAAACACATGAAGTTAATATCATAATCAGGATCAGAATTTAGGCATTCCTTTCTCCCAGACTTGTGTGTGTTCCCAGCACCACACTGTTTCTCTAAACAATAGCATGCTGCAGAATGGTCACAACAGGCACTTAGACTCATGAACTCGTAGATGTTAAGGCCAGAAGGGAACACTGTGATCATCTAATCAGACCTTCTGCACATTGCAGGCCACAGAACCACAACCACGCACTCCTGTAATAGACCCCTAACCTCTGGCTAAGTTATTGAAGACCTCAAATTATGGTTTAAAGTCTTCAGGTTACAGAGAATCCACCATTTACACTAGTTTAAACCTGCAAGTGACCTGTACCCTATGCTGCAGAGGAAGGTGAAAAACTCCCAGGGTCTCTGCCAATCAGACTGGGGGAAAATTCCTTCCCAACCCCAAATATGGTGATCAGTTGAACCCTGAACATTTCGGCAAGACCCACTAGCCAGACACCTGGGAAAGAATTCTCTGTAGTAACTTAGAACCCTCCCCATCTACAGTCCCATCTCTGCCATTGGGGATTTTTGCTTCTAGCATTCGCAGATGGCCCCATGCTATTGTAGGCAGTCTCATCATTCCATCCCCTCCATAAATTTTTCAAGCTCAGTCTTGAAGCCACTTAGGTTTTTTTGCCCCCACTGCTCCCCTTTGAAGGCTAGTCCAGAAGGTCCTCTGATGGTTAGAAACCTTTGTCTAATTTCAAGCCTAAACTTGTTGATGGCCAGTTTATATACATTTGTTCTTGTTTCCGCATTGGCCCTTAACTTAAATAACTCCTCTCCCACCCTGGTATTTATCCCTCTGGTGTAGTTATAGAAAGCAATCATATCTCTTCCCTCAGTTTTCCTGTGGTTAGGCTAAACAAGCCAACCTCCTTGAGTCTCTTCTTGTAAGGTAGGTTTTCCATTCCTCTGTCATCCTTCTCTGCACCTGTTCCAGTTTGAATTAATCTTTCTTAAACATGGAAAACCAGAATTGCACAGAGTATTCCAGACGATGTCTTTCTCCTCCTCTGCCACTTCCAACTGATACATCCCCAGCTTATAGCAAAAATTCTTGTTATTAGTTTTTAAGTGTATGACCTTGCACTTTGCACTATTAAATTTCTATTACTCCAGTTTTCAAGATCCTCCAGATCTTATTGTATGATATTCCAGTCCTCCTCCATATTGGCAATACCTCCCAACTTTGTGTCATCTGCAAATTTTATTAGCATGCTCCCATTTTTTGTGCCAAGGTGTGACATTATCCGATTAGAGTATGACCATGCAAATCATTATTGCTACCACTGTTACATAATTACAACGAATCTTATACAACATGTGACGCATGGCCAGAAAGGATTAAGCAGCTTGCAGGCTAACTGACCCAGATTCAACCTTTAGGAACATATTGGTAGATAATGTTTGTGGTTTTGTGTGTTTACATATTTATTGTTAGAGGTTAACAATGTAATCAAACGGTCCCTGTCTAGGCTGTATTTTGTTAATTCAGAGATCAAAAGGACATCTTAACATTTAAATGAACTGTAAACATAGTAATATCACTGTATTCATCTCTCTTTGAAATGTATAGCAAATCACCTTGAATGGTGGAAAAACAGGCAATTGCCTTATGTTAATCCCTGTAGCTAATTACTGCTGATGATTAGGAAATAGATCTACTTCAAAGTCTCCATGATTGCCTATTGTTCACTTAAGGGCTCCGACCTGTCAAGAGAAGGCCTAGAACTGTATAAAAACCCCTTGGGTCCTGATCCTTTTTACCTCAGATCTGCTTGATGCTTCATGCAGGGGAATTTAAGTCATAAAGCTGAGATCTCCAGTCCTAACTGGATTGCCCTGAACATGGACATTGGACTAATTCTGAAAGAACTCTTTGCAACTACAAAGCTCACCATCTCTACTATGACAGGTTTCAGAGTAGCAGCCGTGTTAGTCTGTATTCGCAAAAAGAAAAGGAGTACTTGTGGCACCTTAGAGACTAACAAATTTATTAGAGCATAAGCTTTCGTGAGCTACAGCTCACTTCATCGGATGCATTTGGTGGAAAAAACAGAGGAGAGATTTATATACACACACACACAGAGAACATGAAACAATGGGTTTATCATACACACTGTAAGGAGAGTGATCACTTAAGATAAGCCATCACCAGCAGCGGGGGGGGGGAAAGGAGGAAAACCTTTCATGGTGACAAGCAAGGTAGGCTAATTCCAGCAGTTAACAAGAATATCAGAGGAACAGTGGGGGGTGGGGTGGGGGGGGAGAAATACCATGGGGAAATAGTTTTACTTTGTGTAATGACCCATCCATTCCCAGTCTCTATTCAAGCCTAAGTTAATTGTATCCAGTTTGCAAATTAATTCCAATTCAGCAGTCTCTCGTTGGAGTCTGTTTTTGAAGCTTTTTTGTTGAAGGATAGCCACTCTTAGGTCTGTGATCGAGTGACCAGAGAGATTGAAGTGTTCTCCAACTGGTTTTTGAATGTTATAATTCTTGACGTCTGATTTGTGTCCATTCATTCTTTTACGTAGAGACTGTCCAGTTTGGCCAATGTACATGGCAGAGGGGCATTGCTGGCACATGATGGCATATATCACATTGGTAGATGCGCAGGTGAACGAGCTTCTGATAGTGTGGCTGATGTGATTAGGCCCTATGATGGTATCCCCTGAATAGATATGTGGACAGAGTTGGCAACGGGCTTTGTTGCAAGGATAGGTTCCTGGGTTAGTGGTTCTGTTGTGTGGTGTGTGGTTGCTGGTGAGTATTTGCTTCAGATTGGGGGGCTGTCTGTAAGCAAGGACTGGCCTGTCTCCCAAGATCTGTGAGAGATCCGTGAGATCTCCAAAAACCAGTTGGAGAACACTTCAATCTCTCTGGTCACTCGATCACAGACCTAAGAGTGGCTATCCTTCAACAAAAAAGCTTCAAAAACAGACTCCAACGAGAGACTGCTGAATTGGAATTAATTTGCAAACTGGATACAATTAACTTAGGCTTGAATAGAGACTGGGAATGGATGAGTCATTACACAAAGTAAAACTATTTCCCCATGGTATTTCTCCCTCCCCACCCCACCCCCCACTGTTCCTCTGATATTCTTGTTAACTGCTGGAATTAGCCTACCTTGCTTGTCACCATGAAAGGTTTTCCTCCTTTCCCCCCCCCTGCTGCTGGTGATGGCTTATCTTAAGTGATCACTCTCCTTACAGTGTGTATGATAAACCCATTGTTTCATGTTCTCTGTGTGTGTGCGTGTGTGTGTGTGTGTGTGTGTATAAATCTCTCCTCTGTTTTTTCCACCAAATGCATCCGATGAAGTGAGCTGTAGCTCACGAAAGCTTATGCTCTAATAAATTTGTTAGTCTCTAAGGTGCCACAAGTACTCCTTTTCTTTTTGCATCTCTACTATGAATCTGATCTCAGAACTGTACTCAGATCTGTATGTATATTGATTTTTTAACCAATACTCTCTCTTTTTTTAAAAATACATTTTAATAAGAATTGGCTGTAAATGTGTATTTGAGTAAGATCTGGGAGGTAATGTGTCCAATCCTTTGGGATGGGTAGAACTTTCTTATATGATGAATAAGATTTTCAGTAATCCTCATCATATTTGACTTTGGTGTCTGCGTGGAAGCCTGATGTTGGGTTGCTTTAAGGGAACTGTATTGTTGGCTTCAGAGTAACTAGTGAGGTACTATAGAAGCCCATATAATTTCCCATGTGGAACTCTATCAAATTCCTTACTGAAATCCAGGTAGATTAGATCTACTGCATTTCCTTTGTCTAAAAAAAAAAATCAGTTATCTCTTCAAAGAAAGAGATCAGGTTTGTCTGTCATGATCTACCTTTGTAAAACCACTATTATGGTTCAAACTTCTATAGCCCACATCCATTATAGCACAAGCTGCTTAGAATAGATTTAGCTGGAAAATCTGGTTTTGTATGTTTTAAACAGTCTGTTCAAAGCAGCCAGAAAGGAAATAAGAAGAAAGAAACAAGCAGGAAAACATTTGAAGAAATTTGGGAATCTATGAATTTATTTGTAGTAGTAATTAATCAGTAAGTAAAAGCAGGAAAGAATGTTTTACTTTAGGAAAGAAAACACTAGTAAAGGTACAGAAGATGCAAGGGGAAATATTGCAGGCCATAATTTGATACTTTAGCCAAAAGGGAACTGTAATTTAGAGAAGAAAAGGAATGAGGATCAATAGATAAAATCTCAGAAAAAAGATTTTCAGTGTCACTAGTCATATTTCCATTGGGTTGGGTTAGAAAAAGACAGTTTTTACTTAAATGGCCCACATCTGTTTCCACTAAAGTCTGCTGGGCAGAATAAATAACACTGTATGTGACTATGGTGAATGAAACTTCATTTTGTATATACTAAATCCTACTTAAAATTCTACCTGCTAAGTCAGTCTCTATAAACTTTATTTTTAGACAAATTACTTTTGCATACAGGAGATATACTTTTGGGGGATGAGTTAATAAAAATCATTGTTGATGGTAATAGAATATAAATCAATGGGCTGTTTATTAAGAATACAGGTAATGCACTTCTAGATACATTAAGAGAAGCATCAGAGTACCCAGGGAATTATTCTAACAACACAAGTGGGATGCAGCGCTCAGGAAGAATATAGAAAACTCCTGTGCTTTACAGAAAATGTTTTTACTTACTGAGGCGAGGCAGATGAGGCTATAAAATTAAGTTTCATTTTCGATAGAAAAGGTTTTACAAACCTACTATTAATAGAAGTTGGTATTATTTCTTTTTATTATTTCCAAAATATACCATTATCTTACTGTCCCTACTACTAAACCCTTTGTCAATGGTCTGGTCATCTCTTCCATTGATTACTGTAACTTTCCCCTGTTCAGCCTTCCTGCTTCTTACTGTATCAGATGTAGGCTGCCTCTCCGCATCTACAAGGCCCTACATAATCTTTCCATTACATACTTTTCTTCTCTTACTCCCCATCTTTCTTCTTTCTGCCATTTATGCTCTTATCCAGTCCTATTACATTTTTGCTTTCTTTGTCTTCTTTTGCCACTCTTGCCTTCTTCGTACCTTCTATTGTTCCTGTGATGTTACACCCCATATTCTTCATAGAAATATGGTTATGATATGAATATCTCCTAAGATATATTTTATGTAAGATGGGTCTTGTAAGGTATCATTGGAAAGGTTATATTTTACTGAATGTGATTATCCAATTTGTATGCATGCATCATTTCTGTATCTAAAGTTAGGAATATTGACTATAACAATTACAGCTGTGTGTGTATTTGGGAAACACACACCAGACAATGGGCCATCACAGCCTTGATGAGCTGAAACAATAAAACTGTGAAGATACTAATCTCTCCCCTTCCTGAGGGATGTCCTGGGACATACCTGTGACACCACTAAATCAGGTGGTAAGATCACCTGATACAAAATATCACCTTGGACACTGCTGGTACTTTTCCTCTGTAGGGGGATAGGGATCAAACAAAGGTTTCCCGCCATAGGTAAATCCTTTTTAAGGCTGGGGAGGGGGGTTAATCTGGACTCTCCTCCATTGCCTACCCAAGAAGAAAGACTGCTGAAAATACCTGAGGAAAAAGGCAGGGGTGAGTCCAGACTGAGATGGGGGTCCTGTCTGTAAGAAGAGATAACTGGAACTCTAAGCTACAGTAACTCTGCATCCAGCCTTATTCAACATTTAGGGTGAGAAATTACATTTTGTAACCTGTTTCTTTAGTGAATCAAGTTTAGTTTGAATGTTTTGTTTTATTTGCCTCGTAATCTGCTTTGTTCTGTTTCCTATCCCTTGATCACTTAAAATCTGTCTGTTGTAGTTAATAAACTTATTTCTTGTTTATAACATAACCCAGTTTGTGCAATCAATATCTGGGGGGGGGGGGAAGAAGCTGTGCACATGTCTCTTCACAGTGAGGGAGAGGGTGAATTTTTATGAACTTGCGCTGTGCAGATTTTTCTATACAGCACAAGACAATATACCTTTGGGCCTGCACTCCAAGGGAGGTGGTCACCTGAGTGCTGGGGCAAGTCCCTTGAGCTGAGTCTTCCCAGAGCTGATCTCAGTGTCTATCTCTTTCTGAAGCTGGGTTTGGCCCTGCCTGTGTGTGTGCTAGAGGAGGCTTAAGAGCCTGGCTCAGCAAAACAGGGTAAAGGGGGCCAGGCTGGCAGAACAGGTGGGCTCAGTGGCATCCCAGTATATCAGGTGGCAACTTAAAGGGAGGCAACCCGTCATGTTGCCTATAATGTTCCCCCTGTTCTCACCCCAAGCACCCTCCCTCATCACCATCGAGTCCCCTCTTAAATCCCACCTTTTCAAGCAATAATCCCCATAGTCACCCTCTCCTGAACTCCTGTCCTTGTGTCTCATTTTATTTACACTGCAAGTCTTTTGGGGAAGAGTGAGTGTCCTCCTACATGTGTAAAAGGCCATCGACTTTTAAAATTATTATTATTTACAGTTGAACCTAGAGGTCCCAACCAAGATTAATGCCCCATTGTGTGAGAAATTGCAATGAATTAATTATTTTCATGCACTGTAAGCAAATACAAATAAAATTCAGTTTGTTAAGCTAACCATTCCTCTGCAATGCTGGAAAAGCAAATACTACAGCCTTGTGCTGATGCATGTCAACCAAAATGATAAACTGACTTTCAACAGATAGCGAAATCGATCAGACGCAGAACATCTAAGCTCACTCTCCAGGCCCAATGAAATGTAAAAGCAAACCAATTAAATAAAAGAATTGATTCAAAAAACTATTTCAATCTCAATAATCAAAGTTGCTGCCAGAAGACAGATAAGGAAAACCTTGTAGGTTGTGTGGTTTTTATGTGAGGAATTTCCCTTTATCTGAAGATTCTTTATATCACTTGAAGAAAGAAGACAACATTCTATAGAAATCTCTTTAGTGCTTTCTTCTCTTTTCTACATGAGTGTTTTGTAGCTAGAGACGAGTGTACTGGACTTGTTCTGTTTTGTCTTGGAAAACTAGGTTTGTGTGCTGTTACACAGTGTGTGTTATGTAACTAGGTCCATTCAAAGTGGAGCGCATTGCTAAAGACAATTAATAAGTAAAGGCTTGAAAACAAACCGTCAACGACATGGAGAAGTGGCCCTGAATGCCACCGTACTGCTGTAGCTGTACTGCTGCTGTGGTCTTGTGCCAGGATATGAAGATCATTGCCAAGATTGTGCAATGCTGAGTGACCGTAGCTCTTAGTACTCTTCTTTGATGCACAGCTAGTTTTTCTCAATATGTGAGATAGGGAGTGATATAAATTATCATCCAAAGAAACCACACAAGAGAAGAATGCATTATGATGCCTGGTTACTCAGTGGTGGTACACAGTCTCGGATTAGGTGTCCTATTGACAATAATGAGGGCGCACTGTAGATTACGTTGGCCTATATGTCAACATTAGCTAATTACCATACAGTGACATCTGCAAGCATTCAGTCTTGACATACTTTTCCTGTTGAAACCTCCCCTTCTTTCCCCCTGCCACACACACACAATCAATGTTTCCAGGGTACATTTAATTATTCACACCAGTAAAAGTAGATAATTAATTAATAAAAGAAGTCATTATAATACCTTAAATACCATAAAATACCTAATTAATAAATTAAAAGCACCAACCATAGTAATTATAACACAGACTTAAGAATCATATGCTTCATTCCATTACACAGCATTGATGGGCGCTGCTGAGTTTAAGTTATACCTGGGAAAATACAGCTAAATGGAGTCATCATGTGATAGCTACCACTAACCCTACACACCAACTATACAGGTCAGGCAGAAAAGGGGGACAACTGCTCTCATATATTGTTGTCCCAAAGTAGTGGAATTTATGCCAAATTGGCTGCCTGTGTGTATCCTGTCAACCCCCTCAGAAGAGCCACAGGAATGCAGTGGCACCGGGGGAACAACAGGAGCATGGCTACTGAGCCTGCTGTACCACTAGGAAGCCAGAGAGAAGCAGCGGTACAGCTGCTGTGCACATAAAGACTGAGCTCCTCTGAATTTGAGCAATTCTTAGCCACACGTCCTCAGTCAATATGGACTGGAGACCATGCCCACTGCCCTTGTGGGGAGACGCTGCTATTTTTATATATAGATGTGGGGTATGGCTGCAGAGACCAAAGGTCATCCTCCATTTTGGTTATCCCAGATGTCAGAGGACAGAACAGACAATAGTCGGTTCTGGTTACTGTTAGGTAAAGTTTAAATAAAAATAACTGAATTGTTAAATAGAAGCTCCCTATGCTGTAATAAGAAGCAGAACAAAGCCCTTTCTGCAATGCCACATATTCAGCTTTGCCAGGTGATTAAGGCAGCACAATTCTGGCTCATCAGCAGCCCTTGTATCTTTGAGCATAAGTGTTCTTCTTCAGTAGGTTTTCCACAGAATGGAGAACATCCACCCTTCAATATTTTGCTACTGTGAACTGAAAATGAAGGATTTCTATGGTGTACCTCTGATGCTCCCTATCACAGGTGGAAGAGACAAAACAGGATGTGATCCCACCAAGCTCCTCTATAGAAACTCCATGTCATTAAAACTCTATAATTATGAGGAGACATGCTTGGGAAGAAAGGAGTTACAGAGCAACTACTCACTTCAGTTTACTCCCCTTAGGACCTGGCAGATTTCCTGCCAGAAATCTATTCAGGGAGTTAGTGCCCCTCCCTTTCCATTGCATCGGAGGGGAGAGGTAAGGGTGTGGTCGTTGTGAGGAAAAGACAGTGGCATCATGGATCGTAAGCAAGCCATGCTGCCAAAGGGAGGGAGGACAAAGAAACAGTGTGAAGAGGCCAGAATCCACAGAAATGAGGTATAATTTTCCAGTGAAGTTTAGAATGCTACTGAGTTTATAGATTACAACCCCTTGGCTTCTTCTGTGAGGTTCAGAGTCTCTCTCCGTTTATGGAAAGGTGCAAAGGAAATTCCACTAGGAGAATCTCATGGAATTTTGAATGGAACTTGTGACGCTTCCAGGAGCACCTAGGATCGTGAGGCACTTCACTACCATCTGCCCTTAGCATGAGGAAGCCTTGTCTGTGCCTGCTGTGAATCAGCTCCCCAACTCCACTGGCAACCACTCCCCTCTAGGCCTCACGGGCCTCGCCGTCACAATACAGTTTAGCAATTGGCACACCCCAACCCTCGAGCCCTCCAAGGTTCTGCCTGGAGTGTACAGCCCCTGGTCCCCTGCACACTCAGATTCACTTCTTCCAGAGAGACAGTGCACCCCATCTTACCAGATCCACCTCAGATCACTGCTTCACTTAGCACACACAGCATTTAGATATGTTTGTAGTGAAATGAAGTATAAGTTGAACAAGCAAAGCATAGAGATTCAAGTAGTAGCAAACACAAGTATTGAAAACAAATGGATACCTATAAAATAAATTTATAACATGCCTTCTAGGGCCTAGACTTAATTAGCAAGATACTCTCATGTCTATAGAGTATTGCTCATCCAAAATCCTTCCAGTGCTTTAGAGCCAGGCTGGCTGTGACCCTCCTTTCACGAGATAAGCATACTATGAGTATGCCTGCCAGGTGAAGTATTAAGTGTATCTTCTTGATTCCCAGATATACCACACTAATCCTGTATCTTTATTCATGAACAGGGCACTCCCTGTTGTTCAATTTAATCCCGTAGACTTCTTCTCTTGCAGATCTCTCAGTATTTCATTCATTCAATCCCTGGCTCAGTATGTAAATAGGTACACAGTGTGAGGTATACAATACACAAATGGCCAGACAGGAAGATAGATGTCTGTTACCTTCTGCCTGAAAGGAACATTTTCAAGTTACGTCATCTCCAGGTGACCAGCCTTAACTCCAAGACCTTAACAACATAAGCTACATATAGCTACATAATTCCTTAAATATTATCCATTTCACAATGATTATGATGACCAGTGGGCTACTGGCTCTCAGTAGAGACCTCACATGCCTCCCTTTGGTGAACTATTAGGCAGATATCTGATCCAGGGGATCCCTGTAAAATCCTATGGACTCCCTGTGCCCTCTGCCAGTTGGCACCAAAGGGATCCTTGGGTCCCTCCTCTTCTTTCCTACAAAAGCTTACAGTGGGTTGGGTCACCTAGGACCTCACAGTCAGCCAAGAAAATTAGATCTGAGGTGGGTATGAGAGGGGTTGGTTGCCAGCAAAAGAGGGGTAACACAACCAAGCCTGAAGTGATGCTCTCTAGTTAGCAAACAGAGAATGCAACAATAATCCCCTACTCTGGGGTATTTTCTTTTATGTTTTCTGCTCTTACAGGATATGAAGCTAGATGCAATGGTGCCGCAGTGCTTGGGCAAGCCATAGGGTGCTCATACTGGGAACAGATTTTGTGTAAATATGAGATTTATTTCCAATCTCATTGATCTATTTCGGTTTGTCTTCTGATTTTTCATCTCATGGCAATACTGCCATCTGCTAATCAGATGGTCCCATATCAGACACTGCTGTGTGACCAGTCTGGGCCCATCCCCAGCAAATCTCTCAGCAGTCATGCCACATTGTAGCAAAGTCAGCCCATTTCACCTTGATAGCCACTCGGTATCTGCTATCGAATATTAAAAGCACTTTGTTGCTGTCTTCAAAGAAAGTCACAGCATTATTGAAACAAGCTGTTTGGGACCTCAGCTTTAGTTCAGCACTAATGAAATTCTGTCAGACAGTGACAGCTCCTGTAAATCTCTGAGACCAGTTAAGCCCTCACCCACAGGTTTTTCCATGGCACAATCTGGCCTTGTAAGCAAAGTGAGTAAGTCAACCTTTATTAAGAAAACCAATGCTTTCAACCAAAATTATGTTCCCTGCCAGGAGAGTGATGTCATCACTAATACAGGTATTAGCATTCTGCTGAGCTGGCACCTTAAATGGAGTTCAAGTTTTGCTAAGCTTTTCTGAGATCTCTTCTGAAAACCTCAAACTTGAATGTAATAACTTCAATATTTTGCTCAGCTTCTAAAGCTCAATGACCCTGATAGCATCAGCACCAGCGGTCTGCATGGCAAGTTACTTCACTAGATGTATTTAGGATTAAATACAAATTGTATGTTTTTTTCATCTTCTTTGTGGGTTTTTGATAAGCCTACAGAGACCTCAACCAGGATTTAAACATGGGGTAGAAAAAACAGAATAAATATAAGACATCTGCCTCTTGAAGCAATGTATTATAAAAAGTTGCTTAAACAAGGAATTTCACTCCACTCACGCTTCTTTAATGAGGAGCTGAGCCATTTACAAGAATTCCTTTACAGCCCTGATCAAACTTAGCTGAAAATGTTTTGAAAGTCCACATCTAAGGATTGTAAAACAGTACAGCCTATTTGCAGGCATGTTTCAAAAAACTGAAGTCTTGTGGCTGCAGGCTGGCCTGCATGTGTAGAGCCCGGCACATATCAGGACCCCATTAAGTCAATGGCACTCCACCAGGGCATGAGGACAACTGAGCAGAACAGTTTGCTGAATTGGATTCTGAGAATATGATCCAAAGTTGAAAGATTCTCCTTGATATCCATGGGCTTTAGATCAGGTCCTAAGTACAGATGCAGGTCAGCATTAGTTATCATTTAGAACAAAGCTTATCCTTAAAAATAACCTTTTCTAATCTTAAAAGCAGGCAAATCTTCAATGAGAGCCAATGTGTGAATAACAAACTCCTTTGAAACTATTAGGCATTGAAAGTCATGCTGTATGTCATTCGCAAGGTCACTTTGCATAGACTTGAAATAAGGTCACAAATCTGACCTATGACCTTGATGTTGAGTAGCATCAATGATCTTCATGTAGGTAATATACAGGTAAGCAAAGATGCAATTGTTTGTAGATTTGATAGAACTGTATTGATTAAGGAGCAGAAGATCATGTAATTCAGTAATCATTAAAAAAGTAAGTGCTCATTGTCACTAGGTGATAATGATTTCCATACAGGTGAAACACATGTAAACAAACAGGGCTTTTTAGAGTAGCTAGAATGGTATGAATTTACAAAGAGAACCTCTAAGGTTAGGGGAATTACTTTTAAAAATGTAACTTACTTATACAGAAGCTTCCTTGGACATATATCTCTAACTAACTCTATATTTTGGAACTTAACAGCTCATTCAAAAGTCATAATCATAGATCTTTGTACAGTAAACTCTATAATTATGTTGCCTTCTTTGTGCATTTGTTCAAATTTTGTTGATTTATCATTAGTTTTATATTTTTGTTCAATAAATTAAACAGTTGGTTGAGATTATGACTGAAAAGCACTATGTATGAGGAAAGCACTATTAAAATGTATGCAAATTTAGACAAGGAAAAAGCATATCTGGTGAGGGGAAAATAAAGGTGACAGCATGAACTGCTTTCGCTTCTCTTTCTCACTAATACTGTGTAAAGCTTACTTTTCAATCCCCCTTTGCTATGAACAGGTTTTGAGAAATTAATTGAGATACTGAGGATATCACTGTTTAATACTTGGCCTTAAAGGTAATAGCAATGAGAAGTGCTACCTTTGGCTTTAAAATAATCTTTCATATTAAGTGGGGGGGAGGGATGATTTACAAATCTTTTTATTGTTGTTTTACTGACTACAATATATCAGAATTCACAAGAATACTTTTATTAATAGTACAGGATGCTCTGACTAATAACCAGGTCAGGGTATAACTATCAAGGCTCATTAAAATCCAGAAAGGGAGAACCACAATAATTCCCCACCACACACACACACACACACACACACACACACACACACACACAATAATAACAAGGAGCAGTAATAGAACAGCAGATTGACATTCTTTGTTATAAGTAGACAGAAGTTGGGGCAACACTTATAAAAGCAATCCAGGATAAGATGATCCCAGGTGGGTGGAAAGACCTTAGTGGTTTGTAAAAAGGCTGAAGATTGCAACATACAACAAATATTCTGGAAGCAAACTACGTCAGACAAACTGTGATTTATTCAGCCTAAAAAAAAAAAAAAAAAGAAGCAAAATCTACTGTCATATATTACAGCACAGCTATGACCAAAGATTTGGGGAGAGTGAGCATGCTTTGTTTCAACAGTTTTACAAGTGACGGGAGAGTGCTGCTTGTTTATACTTTCAGAAACTTTATAAAGTCATCAACACAGGCAAGGAAATCAGAAAGAAACAGAATAATACTTCCCTACCAACAATCTAAACCTATATATACCACTGCCATAAAGGGAGCAAAAAAGTCAGTAAATGTTTTCAAATCTTTTTGTCCAAACTTAAAACATTTTTCTAATTATAAATTGCTGAACTCAGAATGACTGCTGAATCCAGGTACCAGATCTGGATTTTTGTGGCTGTGGCACTCTTGCACCAAGGCATGTCAAAGGTTAGGGTAGGGTTTTTTTTACTGGAGAAGAGGGGGAGGGAGGGTTGTGTGTGCAATTGCAGCAGCCAGATTTGTTCTCCATTTAAGCCAGTAGTGGGCAACCTGCAGCCCGTCAGGGTAATCCACTGGTGATCCCAGCTATACAAAATTCTCAGATATACAATACTGTTAATTTTTTTTTCCTGGAGGATTTTGCTGTGTGTCAACACAGTCATTGATGTGTTAACAAACTTATGATTGTCTCCCTTTCCCCGATAGTTATGCCCCTACATTAGACTGACAAAAGATCAAAAGTGGGGAAACTTAGTCTTGGAATTAAGACTGTCAGCTAATTTATCTGAACTCCATAGTGTCAAGCTATTGTACAGGTCTCACCCTCTAGTTACAATAAGACAGTTATTAAAAACAGTGCCAATTGGTTTCTGAATTTCCTTGTGTTAGGTAGTTTCGGACTCTTAATAGAACTGTAAAGTCATTTTATTCTATTTAGATTTCCTTTGTTTATATTTATAATAGTCTTTAGAAAGCTTTATCAAAAGAAAAAACATTCTTAGCATCTGGAGGGGAACCATGGTGAAGTGATAAATATTCTATCTCCAAGGTAGCTCACTGTGGGGCTGGGAGTGGATTGGTCAGACTAGAGGAAATGTGCATTAGACATGATAAACAGAATCTGCAGTAGCCAAACTTCTGGCTCTGTCCCACCTCTTTTGTTCTTTCGGAGGAGATCCCTTCTCTTATTGCAGTGTCAAAGGAAGGACATGAAAGTCAGCTAACAACTGCTGCTTTTTTTCTTTTTCTCAAAAGCCCATAGGGCCTCTCATAACATAAATGCTAGCATTTTTTGTGCTGCATCACTGTGGAAAATCACTTTGGGGCAGACTGTCATGGTTACTTACAATGAGTACTATCTTACTCCACAAGAGAGCAAGCAATGAGTTTGATCCTGGACTAAAGCTCTAAGGAGTGCATAAGCAAGGCAGCAGAATGTGGCCCTTCATCATTCATTGCAGTGAGAAAGAAAAATAATAACAACGAAGGAAAATATCTGTAAGTAATCATCACAAACACAGGCAGCAACTTCTGAATACTAAGTGCTCCTATTATCTCATTCTAATGGGAGAGGCCAGCTAGCATTTGTTCTTGTTATTCACATGCCTGTTGTGCATGTAATTTTTAATCTTATAATACGGACAATTTATTGTATGAATGTGCAGCAGGTGTTGTGGTTTAGGGCTTACACAAAATGGTGCTATCAAAAATGCCATTTCACTTTAGAATAATTATAGTGTTTTGTAAGAAAATGCCCACACATAAAGAGTTTGCTGAGAAAGTACTCCCTGTGCTGAAATAAGATAAAGAGCACCTTTGTCTCAATACTCTGCTGATTTAGTGTTTGGTTAATAAACAGGGCTTCTTCTTGATCAGAGAAAACACTATAGATAGAAAGGAATCAGAAACAATCGACGCACTAGGTCCTGTTGATATTAAAGAAGGAGCCATGTTTAAAATGACATTAAAACACAATTCAAACATGGCTCCCAGAGAACTGTTTTCTAACACAGAATTAAACATTATTCAAAACCCACGTTCACCACTAGTCAATATGGAATTAAGACTTCAGCATGATTTCTTGAGGTGCTACACTGATGGAGGTGCAAGCCGTCTGATCAGATATAAATAGGAGGCTGTGCCCATTTGTGGGCAATAAAGATCCCTCAGCATTTGTGCAAGAGTATGGAGTTTTTAGCCAGGGTTAAATTGTAATTTGGATATGTACTTTTCTATCTCATTATTACGTATAGGGATTTTTCACATCCTGTCCTTCTATCCTGTAACTCAGATGCTACACTCTGCTCCAGAAGTGGCTGCATTTCAAAAGTGGGTGAACAGGTTTCAGAGTAGCAGCCGTGTTAGTCTGTATTCGCAAAAAGAAAAGGAGGACGTGTGGCACCTTAGAAACTAACACATTTATTTGAGCATAAGCTTTCGTGAGCTACAGCTCACTTCATCGGATGCATTGAAGTGAGCTGTAGCTCACGAAAGCTTATGCTCAAATAAGTTTGTTAGTCTCTAAGGTGCCACACGTCCACCTTTTCTTTTTGAAAAGTGGGTGAAGTGATTCATGGCCCATATGCCTTTTGTAAAACTCCTTCGGGTCCTCCTGAATGAAAGGTGCTGTAGAAAAGTAAGCTGCTTTGTCTTATTAGCAAATCTCTCTCTTCCGTAACAAGAAGTTATAGGTAACTGACTTTCAAGAGCAAGAAAAGTGCTGCTCGCACAATTATCTCCTCACACATGTATCCAAAAATAAGGGTTTTCTGCTAGACAGATCTTCTGCTTTACGGCTTTCTTTCTCGATGATTACCACCATCGTCTGACGTGGGCTCTGAAGGATCAGTGCTAAAGGAGCCCGAACACTTACTCCAGATGCCCGCCTTGCTATGGCAGAAAGCAGAGGGGCACGTGCAGTTTAGGGGGCTCACCCCGGATTGCCGTGGTAGGCGGCGTTCAGTCTAGCGAAGCTCAGCTGTCTGACACAGCTACGGGGAGAGAAGAGGGGGAGGGCTGGGAATAAGACCCCGTCTCCAAACTACCTGCACGCCCAGCCCTAGATTAACACACCCCCGTAGGGCCGCGGAGCCTTGAAATCCAGCTCCCCAGCTGGGCACTCCCAGAGCCGCCCGCGCTGAGCTGCTGCAAACCGGGACCCCCACCTTCCTGCACGAGACCTCCGGGGCCTGGGGCTGGGGGAGGGGCTGACGCGGAGGCCGCTGCTTCAAGGTCCCCGGCGGCTGGGGCGTGCGGCCGGGCAGGGGCCTGGCCGGGGAGGCGGGGCTGGGCTCCCCGCTCTAGCTCCGCCCCGGCCGCGCTAGGAGCCTTTAAAGCGGCGCCGGGGGCCGCCCCTAGCGGCGGCTGCCGAGAGCGAGTCCGGCCGCCTCCCCCGAGCTGCTGCGAGCGGAGACGCCGCGCCGCGCCGCGCCGCGGTGAGTCTCCGGCTGCCCCCGGGGCCGGGCCGCGTCCTGGCGCCTTGTGACGGGGGATCCGGCCGGTCCGGGGGCTCCCCCGCGCTGCTTAACAGCCCGAGCGCCCCGCCGCAGGGCGCGTGCCAGGCTTCGCGCTTCCCCCCCCCCCCCGCCGGCTTGCGGCGCGGGTCAGAGACGCCCCCCCCCCCCCCCCCGCCTGACTCCCTGGGTGGTGAGCGGGGCCCGCGGTGTCGGGCTGGGGCAGAGCGCGCCGCCGCCCTGCCCCGGGCGCCTCCTCACTGCCGCCTGTTCCCCAGCCGCGCTCACACCCCGGACACGGGGGCTGAAGCTGAGCCGCTCTCTGCCAGGTCCTGTCACGCCACCCTGCGTGTTGGGAAATCCCCCGCACCCTGGCGTCTCTCCCCGCCTTGGGGCGGGGCCGTCGTGTGGGGGGCCTGCCGCTGGCCCCGCCAGCCCTGGGGGCAGCTGCACCTCCAGGGAGTCGGCCGGGGATTTCAAATGGCTTTCGCTACCTAATGAGAACGAAGTACCACCGGCGTGGCTTTTGTTGTCTCCCAGCAAACCTGAGTACGTGCCCCCGCTGCTGGGCCTTTCTGCTAAACTATATTGGCTTAATTGGGCTAAGGGCTGCATTTGCACCCAAACGTGCCCCTAGGCACAGCATCTTCAGCGCCCACCCTGCCCACAGCTGACGCCCGTGTTGCACAGACCTTTAGAGAGGTCTGGTGCCCCTAGGCACCTGGCTAATGGGAAATCCGGCCCTGCCTTTCTCCTTGGCCAAACTAAATCCCTGGCTATGGGATGGTTAAATAATGCAGATAGCGGTGGGTGCTTGACTAATTAGTATTTTGCTAGTTTACTAGAAATGCCTTGAGCCTGACACATCCATATGGTTGGATATGCTACATTGATACTTGCAATAACTTAAGTCTCCTAAAACGGTGCCCTATAGCATTAAATTAGCTAAGTTCACTAACTGGCAGTTTCTGCGGGGTAATGGTAGTGTAGAATCAGTAGTCCAACTTTTGTTGTGGGGTACTGAGTTCAACCGTATCTTCTACTATCTCTGAATCTCCAACATCTTGGGGGGCCGAGAGAGCGAAGAGTTACTGCAAAATCACTTAAGAATAGTGGGTCTGGAGGGTTTGCATTTCAAAGTTTGAGTTGACGGAAGGCAGGAAGGTGTGAGTGGACTAACATACATGCATTCAAAACATCAGTTTATGAAGCAATCTAAATTCACTTGCTATCTGATACCTGTGGAAAAGAAGCACATACAGTAGAACCTCAGAGTTACAAACGCCTCAGGAATGGAGGTTGTTGGTAACTCTGAAATGTTGCTAAAGTCGTGGTGGTTCTTTCAAAAGTTTACAACTGAACATTGACTTAATACAGCTTGGAGACTTCACTATGCAGAAGAAAACGGCTGCTTTTAACCATCTTAATTTAAACAAAACTAGCACAGAAGAGTTTCTTCATCTTGTCTAACTTTTTTTTAAACTTTCCCTTTATTTTTTGTTAGTTTATGTTCACAGTATGGTACTGTATTTGCATTTTGTGCGGGGGTTTGTTTTGTTTGTTTCTGCTGCTGCCTGATTGTGTACTTCCAGTTCCAAATATGGTGCGTGGTTGACCAGTCAAGTCGAAACTCTGGTGCTCATAACTCTGAGGTTCCACTGTAGTGGATGTGTGTGCACATAGCATTAGCTTGCCCAACTGATTACTTATGTTCCTGGCCAAAACAATTCCATTTTTCAAAAATTGTATTTTTATCACAATGGTTACACTGTAACAAATTTTGAGTAGTTCATGGCTAGAATGGCTTGGTGTAGTCTCTTTTTAAAGCTACTAGAAAAGCTAATCTGATGTATATCTAAAACTGGCTTGATGTAAGATGAGTAGCTTGAAAGATTTTTCTCTACCTTCCCCCCCCCCCCCCCACGCTCTTCATAAGCAAGGGCTCACTTTCACGAAGAAGAGTTCACTTCCAGAAGTTCAAGTACATAGCAGGTAAAACTTGATTATCTAACTGTTAAGTGCTGACAGTGCTGTACAAGACAGTTCCTGCCCTAAGAAACTTGCATGGGGGTTTTTGGTTTTTTTTTTTTTTTGGAGGGGGAGGAATCTCATGCTACAACAGCCTATCAGTAGAAACTATAAATACTAAACACTAGATAGTAAATGCTTCACATTTCCCTGTTTCTAGGTTGCCATTTTATGAAAGCATCATGGAGTTTGTTTTTTATTTTTTTAAAAAACTGCATTGGGGGGGAAGTGTCTCTAAAAGTAGTGCAACATTTTCCAGATTCTTAGGTGAGGCGTTTTTTTTTTTTTTTTTTTTTTTTGGGGCAGTTTTGAGCAGTGTAGTTAAGTTTTGTGCAGATTTGGACAGTTGGGGTAAAGTCTCTTGCTATTTTGTCTGGTTCCATAACTGAATGCTTGAACCAGCTCCGAGTGCTCAGCAAACAAACTTGCAGGGCTTTTGCAGGAGACAGTCCTCTCATCCAGTGGAATGACGGAGAATATTGTGAAGCAACAGTCATCTTGTGGGGTTGAGGGCATGGGGGAATCTCCATTGGCTCAGAGAGCATCTTAGTTTTGCCCTGCTCTTTTTTTTAACAGGATTCCAAACGGCTTACTACCCCATGATCTATCCAAGCAGAAGTGTGTGTTTGTGGAGTTTTTTGTGTGGTGGTTTAGTATTGAAGGTGGCTAACTGCGCTCTTCTGTGCCATGGGGATATTGTACTAGTGCATGCTCTTGTATGGAAGTGTTGTAGTGATAACCCTAGTGTCTGCATACTTGTTACACACACCTAGTTGTAGAAGTGGGACAAATATTGAAGTGGAAAATGGAAAGTGTCAGTTTGGGGGGGCACAGCTGAGCAGGAGAAACTAAGTATAGTGAGCTGTAGCTCACGAAAGCTTATGCTCTAATAAATTTGTGAGTTGCTAAGGTGCCACAAGTACTCCTTTTCTTTTTATAGAAATGCTGCATTTTCTGGATTTTGGAGTCCTGGCCCATGGGAAACAGTTAATTGTTTGCAGTTAGCTTGTGAAGACAACTTGGTCGTGAACAGTTTATGACCATGTGAACACTTCATGCAGCTCTATGTAAAGTATTATGTGCATGGGAGTAGCCCCACTCTTTAAGTTCCTGTTGCTTTAATTTTATAGCTTTTCTGCTTCTGGCTGGCTCTGACAAAACTCTAGTCTTTTGACTGCATCCAGTGGAAACTCAAATCTAGGTATCATATTTTTTAATGTGTAGATAATGTATAAGGTTCCAGGATGGGGAGCTGCCCGGAAGGCATAGCTCTACCCATGCACCTCCTATTGTGTGTACGTATCTCTTCTTTTGGTAGCAAACAGGGTTGGGCACCTAATTGCAGGGCACAGTAGCTGCCTCTAGGTGTTCTTGAGGCATCCTCACTGCCTTGATCCCTTTGAATTGCATGGGAGTATGGCTTAGCACTTTCCCCATAGGCTGCTGTTTAGCATATTGCCTGTAAAATATCTCGATCAATTTTAGCTCTTGTGTCCTTCACTAGTACATTGAGTTCTGTCGTCATTGCTAAAACTTCTGAAGGGTTAAAGTTGGCTTCTTTTCCGGACTGCCGCTTAGGCAAGATGTCCTACTTGTGACTCTACACACTGCATGTTTAAATGCACAAAACAAGAATCCAGTCTTCAATAAGAATCAAAGCTTTAAGGTCAGCCGCCTACAGAATTTTTTCCCAACCCTCAGACAAATACTTTACTTAACCTAGTATGAAATGTGAGTTCCTAGACCAATCACTGAGCAAGGACAAGCAAATCCTTTTCATCTGTTTTTTAATGTAGAATGAAACATTTCAAACACTTGCATAAGTTTATTTTTCAAAAAATTGCTTAAATATTAGTGACTGCTGACTTAACATTATATTCCCATTGGAGAACGGCACCGAACTAGGGAATGGGAGCTGGGTAGTACAGTCATGGCTTTCAACGTGGTGTAAATAAGAGCACCACTCTGAGAAGGGGTGCAGGGGATAGAACTGAGTACTGCTTGGCAGATGCATACTGCAAGTCCAGGTGTATGCTCTCTGGAGAGGAGGGTGGCTGCCAAGAACTCATAAAAACAAAATAGGTCAGAATTATAGGGTACCATTGGCACAAACATCCGGAAAACTTAGTACCACGTCAGTGGCTCTTAAATTCATTAAAGGCCTACCTGAACTAGCAGAAGGCTTATCAAATTCTGCAAGCAGCTTTCATGAGCTACAACATCTTCACTACCCTTTGGAGAACCGAAATCAGAATGCTATTAATCTGCCTGTGGGGCTCTAATGTGTAGCATAGCTCGTATTAGAATAATGTAGACAGAACACATGACATCTAGCTTTTAAGTGGAAAGAATTGATCTTTAGGGCAGGACTGCATACCGTGTTCTCTAGCTGTCTGACCACTCTGAGGTGCTGTATGTGGAACAGATTAACAGACTGCTTCTCACTGAAGTCTGATTTGTCTAATCTTGACTGCTTGGGGATGACTTGTGCTGATAGCTCAAGGAATACTGCTATAGAAGCTCCTATGGAAATGTTAAAGGGGAGGACAGCTGGCCTTGGTCTCTTCAGAGACACCCACCTTCTTGAAGCACTAACCTTTGGTGAAGTTTGAAAATCAAAAGCCTTAAGAACATCAAATTCTGACTTCCTTTAAATTGTCTAGATACTTGCATAGCCTTTATCACAGTAGTATCTGTGCATCTTGTAATTCATAATGGATTTTATTCTCCCAGTGCTTCTCTGAGGTATGGCAGTGCTTTCCCTATTTTACAGCTGGGGAGCAGAGACAAAGGGTAGATTGACTCTCCCAGTAAGGCTGTGACTGAGCTGTGAACCTGGGTCTCAGCCCCTGTACCCAATCACTGGATCTGTCCTTCTTATTAAATATTCTTGTAAGAAAGAAGATGCAATTAAATAATGTGTGTACATAGTGGGGGTTCAAATGTGAAAACCAAAACAAAAGTCAGGTCAGTGCCAAAGCCCTGTGAGGCCCAAGAAAGAAGCTTATTTAATAAACAAAATTTCAACTTGGCCTGTTCTGAGATGCATACAAAGTGGGAAGGAATCTCTCCTCCATTCTGCAGTTAATGTACAAGGGTTTGGAAGAGGAATGCAGCCTGCATCCCTCTTTCAGAGGACCCTGTTTGCCATGATTGATGTCAGCTGCTGTTTGGTAGCACAGCCAAACACTTGAATAAAAGAAATGGAGTCTTAATTTTTAGAGTCTACAGTGATGCCAAGAATGACAAATAGTGGTGTCATAAAACAAATCTTACTAGCCCGCTCAGAATATTAGTTATTGCCAACCCATTGAGAAGCAACTGTGCTAACCTCTTGGAAAGGGTGCACAAAAATTCAGTAATTAAATTAATGTCACCACTACAAATGAACAGCTACTAAGCCACTTCTGTATTAAACGAAACATTTCCTTAAACCTCTGCTTAGGAATTCGCTTAAGATGTCCCAATTTGAGTTAATCAGTTAATCTTGTTTTCTCACATTCCACTAGTGGCTGTTCTTCTCTCTTCCCACCCCCCCATTGAGCAAAGGTCTCTTAGCAGTTACTAAGCAACATTCCTTTTGTAGGGCATGCTGTCACCCTTGTCCTGAAACTGTATTTTCCCCTCTGATCCCCCCAAGGACACTCACTTAAAGGTTTCCAGCTCCCAGCCCTTACCTCTCTGGGCAGAGACCTGTATCTCACTCCCTTCTGACTGGATTTTTTTTTTCAGGCTGTACAGTTCCCTGATCTACACTGTGATATCCCCAGCAAGCCAGTCTGCCTAAAGACTAGTGTCTACACTTGGCTTTCTCTCCAAGGGCTGTGAACAGTGTATTGCTAGCCATGATAAGTTACCACACAGCTCCTTCTAAGCAAGCACATTTACTCTTAAGGGAAAAACATTAGAGGTAGCATATAATAACAATAAAAGAACCTACATGCATGTTTAAAAGCACACCAAAGGTCACTCTAATGCCAGTTTGGGGCTCTGGTAGGTGTCAGTCCTTCAAATCCCACCACTGGGTTTTCCCTGTGGTTAAAGTTCTGATTTGTCTCTAGATCAAGAACCAGAATGAAGACCCCAAGTCAGTTTAAGGTCAGTCCATTTATCCCAAAATCCTTTGTCTATTAATCTCTGGAGAATCTGGTTTGAGCCTCCTAAGCAGGTGGCACTTCTCTGGAGGTGTTTATAACCACTGTGCTTTGCCTTAATCATCCCCGCTGTTGTTTTCAGTTCCTCAAGGAGCTGTGGTAACCCTGGACCCACAATCCTTGTCCTACAAAGATACATAAGCCATTCATACAGCATGGTGTCCCAAAGACAGTGACTCGGAAGCATTCCTTTATAGGACACTAGTCAGCCTTACATCTCCAATTCAAAACCCTGTAGACACAAGTGGAACTATGAAGAGCATGGGTGGTGGGTGGAGCCCCCCTTTGGAGAACTAACAATGTTTTTATCTTGACTGTCTGGAAAATTACATCTAATGAACAGTCTCGTTTAAGAAACACAATCCGGTTGTCCCAAGGGCCTCCCAGTGTCTACCTTAACTGTAGTGCTCTTCTGCTTAAATTGGAATTTTTTTTTCAGCAGTTAGCTTTTTGGCATTCATATAAGTGCCATCCTGCAGCACTAGTTTTCCTTTCTATAGCTGTAGGGGGTGGAGTCTCTCACTGGTTTGATACTTAAATATTTGCTAGTAAAGTGCAATAATGACGGTGTTCCTAAATTTAATGCAGTTTAGTACGTGACAAGAAATAATGCTACATGCTTGTGGTTGTCAGCCATTTTCTTTCACAAAATTACTACTTTCTGTTTGGGCTCACTGCACATGCCTGCCTGGTGAAGGTGAGATTTTTATGTCACTAGCACAAGGATGCCTCAGAAATGATCCCCATTAACCGCTAAATTTCAGACACTAGTTCAGAAAAACACTATTCTTAGCATAGCAAATTGCTCTCCAGTTAGGCAAACCTTATGGTTTATGCCATTTTCCAAGGCATAGACTCTGCAGAAAAACAAAATCCCTTTGTTGGCACAATTGGTTGGCTTCCATCAGAAGAGAGAAACCAGATTAATGAAGCATAGAAACTGAAATTACATCCGTCTGGGAGGGTGTTCATTCAAGGTACAGTAAAGCCATTATGCATGCAACTTTGTGCATATCCAATTCATGTAACTTTCAAAATTCTGAACAGGGAATGTAAAACAGGGAATGTGTTAATAAAAAAAAAAAATTATTTTTTGGGAGGCACTATAGTCTGTTTCCAGGTCTCCTGCTTAATGCACCAAGCCATATTGCATACAACAGTGGGAATTTAAATGTTTAAAGATTTGTTCCTTATGCTTAATTGGAGGCTCCTGCAGCATTACAGATAAGCCTATAAAGGCTATTTGACCCTATGAGTACTATCTGGAATGTAGAATGTGTTTAGTACTCACAATCTGACTACTATAAACACTTTCTTATAGAACTAGGCTCAGAACGGCCAAAAATCTGGCAGACCGGCAGCATTGTGCTAAATGACTACAGTTCTTAGCTCACACTCTTTTGTATTGACTCTTTGAGAACTGTACCTGTGAAATAATTCAGTGAACAATCTCAATCTTGCTGCTCTGTCTCTAAGTACTGGTGTATCTTCCACAGAGTCAGGATGCCAAACTGGGGAGGAGGTAACAAGTGCGGTGCCTGTGGACGAACAGTCTACCATGCTGAAGAGGTTCAGTGTGATGGGAGGAGCTTCCACAGATGCTGCTTTCTCTGCAGTAAGTATTCCTCACATGCTGCTTTTTGTGTTGTGCCAACTCTCGTCAATGAAAGTTTCAGTGGCTCTGTTGCATGTCAGACTGAACAGTGTCAGAGCAAGATGTTCTTCTACAAACTTATCCATAGGGGTTACATAATAAAGGCTCAAAGTTGGCACGTGAGAAACTGAATGGCAGTGCAAGTTACCAGAGTGGTCTAGTTTTGGGGGCCTCCAGAAATGCTATGAATGCTGTCAGATTTAGGTTAATTTGTCACCCTTTTCCTTATGCCTCATAAGGACCTCCATGTCAGTAAAGGGAGAGCTCATCCAGAACCACTGAAGAAAGGTGTTGGACTCTGGTGTGGGAGAGTTCATAAAGAGACTTGTTAAACTGAGCCTAGATCTTTCCTTCACAACCTTATGTCTGGAAAAAGGCAAGGAACATGTTTAGGAGTGAGAAACCTACATCTGAATTCTGTCCAAACAGGTAATGGCACAGCAAGAAGGCTGGATTTGTTTCGATACAGTTCTGTAGAGCCAAGCTTCTACCTCTGTATCTGTTGGAAAGTAGATGGAGGGCTGAAGGAATAATTGAGTCCTCCCTTTCCCTCTTTCACCCAGGTCCATGTAGATTGTGTAGGATATTAAAGCATCAGTAGTTTGGTTGAATTTCTAACTAATACATGTAGCGGAGCAAAAATCCTAGCCCTCCTTGGCATAGGCGGCTGTGGGTTATTTCAGGTGAATAGAGTCCAAGTCACTTTTTTTCAGTCTAACAACTCATTCAGGCATCAAAACTAGCTTTTTCTGCTGTAAAGGTTGTTTGTTAGTTGGAAAAAAGATATTCTTATAAATTCATAAACTGCCTGTCTAACACAATCAAAGTACTTCAACTTATTGCAAATATGCAGTGTCACTTTGCCCAGCTTTCTGGCCTCAACTATCTGGGGACAGAATTAGGGTTCAGCCTTGCTTTAAGGAAACTACAGTTACAAACAGGAAGACTTTCAAAATTAGCTTGCCACTAATATCTGCAACATCCCATCTATGGGATATAGATGTTTGTTCCTTTTCCTGGTACTCTACAGCAATTGTAGCAAATTATTTGGCTGTGGCTCAGTTGGCTCAAGTTCAGTTTTTATAGAAGTTTCTTCTATTAAAACTTGGAACATGCAGTCAAACAGTTGGTTGGTTTAGTATATTTCACTGAGTGAAGCCAAGATCATGTTTAGTTTTGCTGAATTTAAAACATAAAGACTTAGTGTATTTTAAAATTGATTAATTGCTCTTAATTACTATAAAATGCCATGTATCAACTGTCTACTGCAAGGGTTCTCAAACTTCATTGCATCATCTTCTGACAACACAAATTACTACCCCAGGAGTGGGGACTGAAGCCTGAGCCCTGCCACCTTGGGTGGGGGGGCTGAAGCTCAAGGGCTTCAGCCACAGGCAGGGGGCCTGTAACCTGAGCCTCACTGCCCAGGGTCGAAGCCCTCAGGCCTTGGCAAGTCTAATGCCAGCCATTAAAACAGGGTCATGACCCACTTTGGGGTCCTGACCCACAGTTGAGAACCACTGGTCTACTGAATAAACAACATGCAATAAACAAAGGTTTCTGTGTATTTTGAAGCTCTTGCAGCTTTTTTTTTTTAAACAAAGTCTTAGAGAACTGGGTTGTAGTTGGGCTTTCAGTCCAACCTGCATCCTGTACAGACATCAAAATGCTATGACTGAAGAAAGGGCACTAAACTTAGTTACAAGAGCAATGTTTAGAAGAGAGGAGCAGAAATAGCTGTATTCCTTACAATGTGACCTTGAACAAGTCTTAACTTCTGTCCTCCGATCAATCTGCATAATGCATCTAATTCTTTCTTGTCTGCTAAAATGTTGCATGTTCACACATGCTTTCATTCTTCCTGAAATTCTGCATTCCTCCGAAAAGGAATAGAAAGATGCCCAATAATTTCATCAGAGGCTACTGAAAGCAATCTGGTTCTTGGGTTTACAGTTCTAGTCTGGTATCCATAAAAAGTAAACTGAACCCCAGGATCTAGAATAGCAGTACAAAAGCTGTGGGGAAGCAACTTGTCCACGTGAACAGAGGGCCCTGAACTGTCAGACAATTAAATGCTTCTGCACTGATGCAGATGCTTGTTTCCATGCAATATGAAGCAAGAGTGGAAATGGATGACTTTAGTATCTGGTTTTCTGTGTAACCTCATTAATCAAACTACAACAAGTTTCCATTCTTTAAATATCATCACTATGAGGGTGGGAGGAAATAGAGCCTCTTTATGAAGCTAAACATAATTCACCAATTCAAAAGAGAAGCTGCCTCCTCTAATTTTCAGCAGTCCCACAGCTCATTAGGAAGAGTTTGTAAGGAAGAACTGTGGACAGGGGAACCCATGACATCTGGCATTTGACATTTTTGGTTTTCTGCATGTGCTATGGCTGAAAATTGCCCCTTCTGGCAATTTTTAAAACTTTTTTTTTCCCCAGTGGTTTGTCGGAAAAACTTAGACAGCACAACTGTAGCAATTCATGACGATGAGGTTTACTGCAAGTCCTGCTATGGAAAAAAGTATGGTCCTAAAGGTTATGGCTATGGCCAAGGAGCAGGCACGCTCAACATGGACAGAGGTGAGAGACTGGGCATCAAGCATGACAAGTAAGTTCAACTCTTCACTATATCTCCCTGCAAGATGTACAGTTGGCATGTGATCTTCATGTTGTGCTAAAGATTCTTCATGCAAGAATTAAAGGCCAAATGCTCTTACAGATGTATAATGTGGCTCTGCTCTAAACACACACCAAAATGCCAGCGTACCCCATAGCAGAATATTGAAGTAGAGAGACACTATAGGTCAGAGGTGCACTGAACCCATGATGTCTGTTCCTGCAGTCCTGCTGCACACAACTTCCACTGATATCAGTGGGAGTTACCTGTAGGCAAGTCTTCAGGATCAAGCTTTTAATCTCTCTGGATTATTAAAAATTATATTGTGCTGGTTACTGCCTTTATGCAAGTTTAAAGATTACTAAACATGGCTTGTTTAGTATTCAAATCCTACTTACTGGCTGATAGGCTCATACACTAAGCTTTGACAAGGTTGTGTTCTTTTTATGAATTAAAATAAAGGAGGATTTGAGGTGGTATAGAGATTTAATGTCTATATGGAAAACTTAATCCTGCTCTAAATGGAAGTGCCTTACTGCATTTCAGTCTGTCAGGTATAGCAACTAGTTTGCCAGGCAGTAGCAAAAGTGTGATAGAATTGGTTCTTTAAAGCAGGACAGGTAAAAGTATGTAAAGATGTATCAAAACCTGTTCGGAGTAGGAGTTTGCTATCTAAACAGCAAATGCCATAACTAGTACACACTTCTGATGACTTCATGAAAGGCTTAACTTGGACATCTAGTTCCATTAAAGTTCAACTGTTAGTAGCTCAGTCTTGCTAAAATTCCAGCTTCTAGATCTTTACAGTTGAGATGTAAATTCTCATGAGGTTGTTCATTCAGTATCTCCAAATTTAATTTAGAAACTGGCATATTGACATGGGCAATGGCTCACCAAGTCAGTATCCAGTATTAGATACTACTTTGTGGTGTTTACACCTTCTGGGTAACTGGGAAGTACTATGGCATGGAGGAAACTTAACATCATGTAGTCATTCACTAAATACAAGGGTCAGATAGGTCTATTATTATGCCAAATTACCTTAAAATAGCAGCTTCTCAGCATAGAAAACACCATTAATCAAACCAGTTCAGTGTCTTTTTTTTTTTTTTTTTTTTTTTTTTTTTTAAATCAAGATAAGGTGAGGGTGGATTTTAAAGACACATGCATGTGGCTGGGGCTGCAGTCATTATGGATTCTGCCAAAACCTAGGTGTATTTAGTTACAAATAATTATTTGTATGAT
The DNA here is from genome assembly GCF_009764565.3 of Dermochelys coriacea. Lineage (NCBI taxonomy): Eukaryota > Metazoa > Chordata > Testudines > Dermochelyidae > Dermochelys > Dermochelys coriacea. The sequence continues at coordinate 282,897,234 of NC_050068.2, forward strand.
CATAGAATCATAGAATCATAGAATATCAGGGTTGGAAGGGACCCCAGAAGGTCATCTAGTCCAACCCCCTGCTCAAAGCAGGACCAAGTCCCAGTTAAATCATCCCAGCCAGGGCTTTGTCAAGCCTGACCTTAAAAACCTCTAAGGAAGGAGATTCTACCACCTCCCTAGGTAACGCATTCCAGTGTTTCACCACCCTCTTAGTGAAAAAGTTTTTCCTAATATCCAATCTAAACCTCCCCCATTGCAACTTGAGACCATTACTCCTCGTTCTGTCATCTGCTACCATTGAGAACAGTCTAGAGCCATCCTCTTTGAAACCCCCTTTCAGGTAGTTGAAAGCAGCTATCAAATCCCCCCTCATTCTTCTCTTCTGCAGACTAAACAATCCCAGCTCCCTCAGCCTCTCCTCATAAGTCATGTGCTCTAGACCCCTAATCATTTTCGTTGCCCTTCGTTGTACTCTTTCCAATTTATCCACATCCTTCCTGTAGTGTGGGGCCCAAAACTGGACACAGTACTCCAGATGAGGCCTCACCAGTGTCGAATAGAGGGGAACGATCACGTCCCTCGATCTGCTCGCTATGCCCCTACTTATACAACCCAAAATGCCATTGGTCTTCTTGGCAACAAGGGCACACTGCTGACTCATATCCAGCTTCTCGTCCACTGTCACCCCTAGGTCCTTTTCCGCAGAACTGCTGCCGAGCCATTCGGTCCCTAGTCTGTAGCGGTGCATTGGATTCTTCCATCCTAAGTGCAGGACCCTGCATTTATCCTTATTGAACCTCATTAGATTTCTTTTGGCCCAATCCTCCAATTTGTCTAGGTCCTTCTGTATCCTATCCCTCCCCTCCAGCGTATCTACCACTCCTCCCAGTTTAGTATCATCCGCAAATTTGCGGAGAGTGCAATCCACACCATCCTCCAGATCATTTATGAAGATATTGAACAAAACGGGCCCCAGGACCGACCCCTGGGGCACTCCACTTGACACCTGATGTATTCAGATATCCCCCTGCTCTGCTCCTTTTAAAGCAGTGGTCTACAAACTGGGGTGTCCTCATTGAGGGGCATGGAGGAATGTTCAGGGGATGTGCCCGGGCTGGGAGGGAGCACCACCCAGCCCTGTTCTGCCCTCAGCTAGACTCTGGCCCTTGGCTCCTAGCCCTGACCACAGCTCTGGCCCCAGCCTAGGCCTCCTTACCCCTGTCCACCCTTCCCCTCAAGTTGCAGCCCCACTTCTGGCCCTGGTTCCTGACTGTGGCTTGAGGAAGGTGGGTACAGACAGGGGCAATGGGGGCTTTGACATGAAAAGCTTGGGGACCACTGTTTTAGAGGGTAAATAGGCATACAAGACTGACCTACTATATACCTCTTCCTTCTAGCACACCATCTCCTCACCGACCTACAACAAGTCCAAATACTTCAAAGTTTGCTCAGAAATTTGGAGGTGCAGAGAAATGCTCTCGATGTGGTGATTCTGTTTATGCTGCTGAGAAAGTAATAGGAGCTGGAAAGGTAAAGTAGATTTTGATAAAGTTCTTTGCTAAATAGGGTGTGGGGGGGCAGGGACACGCACACAATCTAAGCAAGGGTTGGCTAAAAACCTGTTGAGCATATTTAGCCAGAAAGAGTCAGGTAGGCCAATTACTGTGATGCAAAATTCCCTTAGTATAGCAGCTTCTCTGCATGGAAAACACCATTTAATCAAACCAGTTCAGTGTCATTTAAACCAAGATAAAGGTGGTGGGGGAGGGTTTTAAAGACAAATGCATGTGGCTGGGGCTGCAGTTGCGTTAGATTCTGGCAAAACCTAAATGTTTTATCTGAAGCATAATATTTCTTTGCTGACTTGCATCTGAAACAATCTGTTAAAAGAGCTGGTCTCTATCACCTATCATGTCTTTGCATTATTTAAGTGAGAAACAGAAAGAAAACTCCTAGAGTAGGATCCTTGTCTGCTTTAGGCTACAGGAGTCTGTGTACCTATCGCTATTTTAAAAGTTACTCTCAAGAGTGTCTAGTAAATACAATGACTTATACTCTTTTTGCTTCTCTTAGCCTTGGCATAAAAACTGTTTTCGATGTGCCAAGTGTGGGAAGAGTCTAGAATCCACAACCCTGACCGAGAAAGAAGGTGAAATTTACTGTAAAGGTAAGCTGAAGAAACATGCTGGAACCCTAACTGTCTACAGTTCAGAGTAGCATGTGCTCTAAGGAGCAGAGATCTCCAGTTTGGATCTGGAGTGGGAATCGTGTGCTGACATCTCAGAAGGATTCCTTCCTTTTGACAGGGTTCGGCACTTAGCACTGCAGTATTACTAAAAATTGTTCTGCAACTATGCAATATTACTTATTGATCTGTTTGAGGAATAGTTAAATGGCTCTAAATGTTCTCTTCTCTAGTATCCTTCCATGAACACTGCTTTGGAGCAAGCAGACTGCTGAGCAATCCTGAGCAATAGAAGTCCAGTAACTTGCAGGCATCCTAACATGTCTTTTCTGAAAACATTGCTTTTTTTTTTTTTCCTTCCTTTCAGGCTGCTATGCAAAGAACTTTGGCCCCAAAGGATTTGGATATGGACAGGGAGCAGGTGCCCTTGTTCATGCTCAGTGAAAGAGTAAAATCCAAGACTGATCATGATTCACAGAGACTCTTCCTCTGCAACAAGGCACAGCTTAAGTGTTACTAGTTACTGTGAAACTGACACTAGTGTATTATAATATTGCTTAGATCAAGCTTTTATCAAATACTAAAGCACTATATATTTCTCTATTTTTCTTGTGGACCACATGTTAATGAACACTATATTAGCACTGTCATTCCACTTCAATAAAGCTTTGCATATTGTGACTTTTTTGTTTAGTCTCTTTAAATTATCAGATAAAAACTGCTACCCTCTGACTCACCAGTATAAAGAGCTTGAGGCCAGTGCTGGATTAAGGCACTTGGACCTAGTGCCCCAGCACCTGAAGTCACATGGTTACACCAGTTTCTGCTTAACTTAAAAAGCTTCTAGCCCTTATGACTGGGGGAAGGAGGAGAGCCTTGAACTGCCCTGTGTATGCCATTGGGGGTGTTCATTCAGAGACATGCTGAATAGGGGCACCCTTGGCAACACCTACTCAGCAGAGGACACTGGCATGAGAAGTGGGGAGTGGGCCCTGCTCACTTACCCCACAACTAAAATGCATCTGCATGGGTAAGTACTAGAGGATGCAGGGGGTATTACTAGGTATTCAATATGGAGACAGAGCTGTGGGGGAGCATTGTGAATGTACCTAGGGCCTTGGGTTTGCCTTAATTTAGTCACATTTCTGTCTACGCTTCTGTTTGCTGCCCACTGTAGAAATATTTAAGTGAAATCTTGTCTCCTTTGAAGTCAATGACACAACTCCCAGTAACTTCAGTGGGTCCAGGATTTCACCAATAGGATATACAGTGCTAGACGTGAAGGATTCTTGGAGAACTAGTGACACTGCATCAGAAGAATAAAAACCTGGGGAAGTGACCATTTCTTTTGCCAAAGCTCTAAAGAAACAATGAGAAGGACTTGAGTCACTGATTTCCTGAGCTGAAAGCATAGGTCTCCACAGCTTGAGCTCAAGAGCCAGGCTCTGTTGGTGAAGGCTGTTAGGCTGATAACCTCTGTCTCAGGCACAGAAAGGGACACAACCCACACCCACTAATGGGATACATAAGCACCTCTGTCCACCCAAACTGGGCTGACAGCCCCTTTCCAAACTCTTTTTTTAGCTTGAAAACAGGGCACAAAGGACCAGCTTTCCCTAAAGTACACTCCTCTCTTCTCTTTTTCCCCCCCACCCCGATCCTGGGGGGGAAAACCCCTCAAGGCTTTCTTTATACATCCAAATAAACTCAGCTTCTCCTTTAAATTTTTAAAGGTGATTCAAAGTTCTACATTGATACTTGGAACTAGATTGGTAGGAAGATACTTTACTTGGAGACCAGTAACTCAAACACTTCAGACTTGATGCAGGCATGGTAGTTTTCCCTTCTGAACTTCATCCTTTTTTTGTGACCCAGCATTGTCCTAGCTAGCTCTTCCTCCACTCTCTTTGATAGAGCTACTGTCTGCAAAGCAGTGAGATTACACAAGGTTATCAGCATAAATAGAATAGTTCAAACTGCTAGCCATTACCAAATTGAAAATATTTCTGTAAGGCGAAAGGAACAGTTGAGTCACATGGAGTTATTTCAGTACTATAGTTAGTGTGTGTGGCTGTGGTCATGGCCTATGGTAGGGAAGAAGGTAAGGCTGTCTGTCTCCTCTTCTGCAGAAGTAATGAAAGCTAAAACTCCAGCTACTTTTACAAAAATAAGAATGGCCATACTGGGTCAGACCAAAGGTCCATCTAGCCCAATATCCTGTCTACCAACAGTGACCAATGCCAGGTGCCCCAGAGGGAGTTATCCTAACAGGTAGTGATCAACTGATCTCCTGCCATCCATCCATTTCCCCCTCTGACAAACAGACTAGGGACACTATTCCTTACCAATCCTGGGTAATAGCCATTAATGGACTTAACCTCCATGAATTTATCCAGTTCTCTTTTTTAAACCCTCTTACGGTCCTAGTCTTCATAATGTCCTCAGGCAAGGAATTCCACAGGTTGACTGTGCGCTGAGTGAAGAAGAACTTCCTTTTATTTGTTTTACACCTGCTGCCCACTAACTTCATTTGGTGGCCCCTAGTTCTTCTATTATAGGAACAAGTAAATAACTTTTCCTTATTCACTTTCTCCACACCACTCATGATTTTATATACCTCTATCATATCCCCCCCTTAGTCTCTTGTTTTCCAAGCTGAAAACTCCTAGCCTCTTTAATCTCTCCTCATATGGGACCCATTCCAAACCCTGAATCATTTTAGTTGCCCTCTTCTGAACCTTTTCTAATGCTGGTATATATTTTTTTGAGATGAGACCACATCTGTACACAGTATTCAAGATGTGGGCGTATCATGGATTTATATAAGGGCAATAAGATATTCTCTATCCCTTTTTAAATGATTCCTAACATCCTGTTTGCTTTGACTGCTACTGCATGACTTCTTCAGAGAACTATCCATGATGACTCCAAGATCTTTCTCCTGATTAGTTGTAGCTAAATTAGCCCCCATCACATTGGAAAAAATAACCCCAACTATACATACAATGTGCATTACTTTACATTTATCCTCATTAAATTTCACTTGCCATTTTGTTGCCCAATCCCTTAGTTTTGTGAGATCTTTTTGAAGCTCTTCAGTTGGCTTTGGTCTTGACTATTTTGAGCAGTTTAGAATCATCTGCAAACTTTGTCACCTCACTATTTACTCCTTTCTCCAGATTACTTTTGAATAAGTTGAATAGGATTGGTCCTCGGACTGACCCTTGGGGAACACCACTAGTTACCCCTCTCCATTCTGAAAATTTGCCATTTATTCCTACCCTTTATTCCCTGTCTTTTAACCAGTTCTCAATCAATGAAAGGATCTTCCCTCTTATCCCATGACAACTTAATTTACATATGAGCCTTTGGTGAGGGACCTTGTCAAAAGCTTTTCTGAAAATTTAAGTACACTATGTCCACTGGATCCGCCTTGTCCACATGTTTGTTTGACCCCTTCAAAGAACTCTAATCAATTAGTAAGACATTTCTCTTTACAGAAACTATGTTGACTTTTGCCCAACAATTTATGTTCTTCTATGTGTCTGACAATTTTATTCTTTACTATTGTTTCAACTAATTTGCTCAGTGCTGACAGACTACTGGTCTGTAATTGCCAGGATCACCTCTAGAGCCCTTCTTAAATATTGGTGTTACATTAGCTATCTTCCAGTCATTGGGTACAGAAGCTGATTTATAGGACAGGTTATCAACCTTGAGTTCTTTCAGAACTCTGGGGGGAATGCCATCTGGTCCTGGTGACTTGTTACTGTTAAGTTTCTCAATTAATTCAAAAACCTCCTCTAGTGACACTTCAATCTGTGACAGTTCCTCAGATTTGTCACCTACAAAAGACAGCTCAGGTTTGGGAATCTCCCTAAGCCGTGAAGACTGAAGCTAAGAATTCATTTAGTTTCTCTGCAATGACTTTATCGTCTTTATGTGCTCCTTTTGTATCTCGATGGACCCCTGGACGAACTGGTGGTTTAGCAGGCTTCCTGCTTCTGATGTACTTAAACATTTTGTTACCTTTTTGAGTTTTTGGCTAGCTGTTCTTCAACCTCCTTTTTGGCTTTTCATATTACATTTTTACATTTAATTTGGCAGTGTTTATGTTCCTTCCTATTTACCTCACTAGGAATTGACTTCCACTTTTTAAAAGATGCCTTTTTATCTCTAACTGCACAAACTAACAGTTAAAGTTGAAACAAATTGTTGTTAGCAGTCTTCTAAAACATGCCTGGGAGAACACTGCAGTCTTGTTCTAAAAAAGGAAAAGGAGTACTTGTGGCACCTTAGAGACTAACAAATTTATTTGAGCATAAGCTTTCGTGAGCTACAGTTCACTTCATCAGATGCATTTGGTGGAAAATACAGTGGGGAGATTTGCACACGCACACACAGAGAGAGAGAGAGAGACGGGGGAAAAAAAACATGAAACAATGGGTTTTATCATACACACTGTAAGGAGAGTGATCACTTAAGATGAGCTATTACCGGGAGGAAGGAGGAAAACCTTTTGTGGTGGTGATCAAGGTGGGCCATTTCCAGCAGTTAACAAGAACGTCTGAGGAACAGTGGGGGGTGGGGTGGCGGGAGAAATAACATGGGGAAATAGTTTTACTTTATGTAATGACCCATCCACTCCCAGTCTCTATTCAAGCCTAAGTTAATTGTATCCAGTTTTCAAATTAATTCCAATTCAGCAGTCTCTCGTTGGAGTCTGTTTTTGAAGCTTTTTTGTTTGAAGGATAGCCACTCTCGGGTCTATAATCGTGTGACCGGAGAGACTGAAGTGTTCTCCGACTGGTTTTTGAATGTTATAATTCTTGACGTCTGATTTGTGTCCATTCATTCTTTTACGTAGACTGTCCAGTTTGGCCAATGTACATGGCAGAGGGGCATTGCTGGCAAATGATGGCATATATCGCATTGGTAGATGTGCAGGTGAACAAGCCTCTGATAGTGTGGCTGATGTGATTAGGCCCTATGATGGTGTCCCCTGAATAGATATGTGGACCGAGTTGGCCACGGGCTTTGTTGCAAGGATAGGTTCCTGGGTTAGTGGTTCTGTTGTGTGGTTGCTGGTGAGTATTTGCTTCAGGTTGGGGGGCTGTCAGTAAGCAAGGACTGGCCTGTCTCCCAAGATCTGTGAGAGTGATGGGTCGTCCTTCAGGATAGGTTGTAGATCCTTGATGATGCATTGGAGAGGTTTTAGTTGGGGGCTGAAGATGATGGCTAGTGGCGTTCTGTTCTTTTCTTTGTTGGGCCTGTCCTGTAGCAGGTGACTTCTGGGTACTTTTCTGGCTCTGTCAATCTGTTTCTTCACTTCAGCAGGTGGGTATTGTAGTTGGAAGAATGCATGATAGAGATCTTGTAGGTGTTTGTTTCTGTCTGAGGAGTTGGAGCAAATGCAGTTATATCATAGAGCTTGGCTGTAGACAATGGATCGTGTGATGTGATCTGGATGAAAGCTAGAGGCATGTTGGTAGGAATAGCGGTCAGTAGGTTTCCGATATAGGGTGGTGTTTATTTGACCATCGCTTATTAGCACCGTAGTGTCCAGGAAGTGGATCTCTTGTGTGGACTGGTCCAGGCTGCGGTTGATGGTAGGATGGAAATTGTTGAAATCCTGGTGGAATTCCTCAAGAGCTTCTTTTCCATGGGTCCAGATGATGAAGATGTCATCAATGTAGCGCAAGTAGAGTAGGGGCATTAGGGGACGAGAGCTGAGGAAGCGTTGTTCTAAGTCAGCCATAAAAATGTTGGCATACTGTGGGGCCATGCAGGTACCCATCGCAGTGCCGTTGATTTGAAGGTATACATTGTCCCCAAATGTGAAATAGTTATGGGTGAGGACAAAGTCACAAAGTTCAGCCACCAGGTTAGCCGTGACATTATCGGGGATACTGTTCCGGATGGCTTGTAGTCCATCTTTGTGTGGAATGTTGGTGTAGAGGGCTTCTACATCCATAGTGGCTAGGATGGTGTTTTCAGGAAGATCACCGATGGATTGTAGTTCCCTCAGGAAGTCAGTGGTGTCTCGAAGATAGCTGGGAGTGCTGGTCGCGTAGGGCCTGAGGAGGGAGTCTACGTAGCCAGACAATCCTGCTGTCAGCGTGCCAAGGTCTGAGATGATGGGGCTTTCAGGATTTCCAGGTTTATGGATCTTGGGTAGCAGATAGAATACCCCAGCTCGGGGTTCCAGGGGTGTGTCTGTGCAGATTTGTTCTTGTGCTTTTTCAGGGAGTTTCTTGAGCAAATGGTGTAGTTTCTTTTGGTAACCCTCAGTGGGATCAGAGGGTAATGGCTTATAGAAAGTGGTGTTAGAGAGCTGCCTAGTAGCCTCTTGTTCATATTCCGACCTATTCTTAAATGATCACTCTCCTTACAGTGTGTATGATAAAACCCATTGTTTCATGTTCTGAGTGTGTGTATATAAATCTCCCCACTGTATTTTCCACCGAATGCATCCGATGAAGTGAGCTGTAGCTCACGAAAGCTTAAGCTCAAATATATTTGTTGGTCTCTAAGGTGCCACAAGTACTCCTTTTTCTTTTTTGTGAATACAGACTAACATGGTTGCTACTCTGAAACTTGAGTCTTGTTCTAATGCTTGAAAAACAGAAAATGGGTTAATAAACTGGTTAGACTTGAACTGACCAAGTGGGCAAGTAAGCCTTGCAAACAAGAACCCCTCCTTTTAATAAAAAAAAAAAAAAAAAAAAAAGTGATGAGGCAGTTAATGGATGTATTCCTTGAAATCCTGCAGCTCTGAAATCAACTATGTGACAGCCCCAAAGGTTGGGGAAGGGCTAGTTGTGTAGAATGGGGAAGAAGGTAACAAGCATTAATGCTGGAACTTCTTTAAAAGTATAGAGAAGATAGGCATGTTGTTCCTGCATTGTTTGTGCACACATCCAAAAACTGATTGACCTCTGCTGCTACTGACAAAATATTAAAAGGGCATCACTCAATCACATCTTATCAAGGAACTTTCACCAGTGTCTCTACATGTAATGACCATTCATATTTTCAGTCTTCCACACTACCATTGTCTCTTATTCTAGAGAATAAGATGGAGACAGCCCTTTTCAATTTTATGACACAAGCCCTTCATATTTCTCAGGCTGGCTCAGTTGAAATGCCAAAAGCAATTTGGGAAAAATTGTCTAAAAAATAGAACTCACTCCCTGCCTGAAATCAAAACTGCTAATCTGAAAACCAGGGATCTATATGACTGGTGTAGGGGACCCTGCTGAAAAACTTTAGAGGTCAGAAACATTTCCCCTTCTTTCTTCAACTTTCTGTGCCAGCCCCACATGCAGCCTCCGTAATGCCAGTATTGCCAATCCTGAATTTATACAGCAAGGCAGAATTCAACCAATTATACTTTGTAAATGTACGTCAAGGGTTGCCTGCAAGAGAGAGAAAAAGTACTGAGACCAGACCACAGTCCCATCCTGGGCTGTACCCAAGATGCACAGTGCTATGGGAGACAGGTCCTTTACACCCCCAATCGTGGGACAGGCCAAGCACCAATCTGGTCCTCAAGATAAATGTGGACAGCCTTAGGCGTGCTGTAATTTAACTCCTGGCTGCCAGTTCTCATAAGGAGCCAATCCAACAGCTGGGGAGTGCCAGGGCATGTTAATACCGCCTTTGCCCAGCTACACTAAAAACTACTTGAAGTGGGGTTGGCGATCCTCCTTTAGCTGATCAATCTGCTTTATGGCTGCTTTGTGCTACTAGAGTGACATGAAGCAGCCTTATTATGACTGAGGATATGGCCCCAAAAGGTTAATTGGGGCATCATTCTTAGTTTCTCAAGGTACATTAACAACTTGGGAAATTTACCTCATTGGCAGACCTAAGTGAGATAGATTTTTCAGGCTGAATGGTAAGTACCTTGCACTATAAAATAGCTCCATTGAGCAGAAAACCCATGAAGCTGCCTCTGCCAGGAGTGTATTTATTTTAAACATGAACTTGACTGGGGAACCATTAGTACTGTTCCTAGGTTGGATTAATTCTTGGTCTCCACATGATCTGTATTCCAGAGGGCATGAGTACATAGGCTACATTTATTAATTGTACATTAATTCTTTACACCTATACATGGAGTGAAGCCCTTCACGTTCTCAGGTGCATGCTGAAATGCTGATGCTGCACTGTACGCTACAAAGAGTCAAAACAATATACTTAAACATATCTGATATAGACTAAACAGAGCGTAATTCAAAGAGTCCTTATCAACTCATTTTCATTATTTGTTGTAGCTACAGTAAGTAGACACAAACATTCACAGACAACAGCATCAGCAAAATTAGGGGATGCTTGGTCTACAGCTGCACATTTTGACATATTGTGCATTGTTCACTTCACCATAAATAACACTGCTTTTAAGTCTTGGAAAGAAAATCAGAAGTGATTTACATCACAAAAATTGGGGGTTTTCTTGACATGCCTTATGGCAAGTCACAATAATTAGTCATGGCTCCATTTTGCTCCTAGTCCCCAGGGCATTATGTTATTTAAACCACAGAAAAGCAAGGAAGCAAAATATAACCATAATGATTGAAATTATGCCTCTCAACGTAATACAGTTAGACTATTATTGAAGTGACTTCATCCCTCTTTCACAGTTATTCCAAATGTTTCAGCAGCAACAAAAACTTTTTATGAAAATCTGCTCTGTCACCACACCTTACGTCTGGAGTAACCCCATTTACTTTAATGGAGTTACTCTGGATTTATACTGCTGCAAATTAAGAAAAATTTAGACCCAGGAGCAGTAATTAACTTGACATCGGTTTGTGGTCTAAAAGGCTCTTAACAGTACTTAGGAGTTTGGGTGATATAATTACAGGACAAAAGTTAAAGTAATTTAATTCCAAGAACTAAATTCAGCCTGGAGTTAGGAAGTCTGAGGGGAGACTGGGTGAGGAAAGTGGTCAGTGGAAGCACGTGACTAAAAGAACCAGGTAGAGGAAAAGACGAGCTAGTGAAGGAGAAAGAGCTCAAGAACATGTTTGGAGTTGGAAAATGAAGAAGGGCTCAGCAGGTAGTCACTGAAGGTGGAAGGGCAGGGAAGAAGAGAAGAGCAGCTAGTCCTACAGGAAAAGGGGAAGAGTCAGTGGAGACTACCCCAAATATGAGCCCCAGGAGGACACAGGATGGGTTGAAGAGGATTACAAGAGAGAATAGGAGTGGAAAGAACTTGCAGCCAGAGGGAACAGGGGATAGACTGGAGAAGAGCACCATCACCAGGAAAAGGCAGGTCTATGTGATCGGGGACTCTTTACTGAGAAGAATAGACAGGCCTGTAACCAGAGCTAATCCAGAGAATAGAAGGGTGTGCTGTCTTCCAAGTGCTAAGATACGGGATGTAGACCTGAGGTTGAAAAGGATCCTAAAGGGAGCGGGAAAGAATCCCCTAATTATCCTTCATGTGGGAACAAATGATACGTCTAGATTCTTGTTGGAAAGTATTAAGGGAGACTATGCTAGGCTGGGGAAGACGCTTAAGGAAATCGAGGCTGAGGTAATCTTTAGTGGGATTCTGCCTGTTCCTAGAGAAGGGCAACAAAGGTGTGATAAGATTCTGACTATCAACAGACGGCTTAGGCAGTGGTGCTATAAGGAAGGCTTTGGGATGCATGGCCACTAGGAGGCATTCAGAGACAGAGGACAGTTCTCTCGGGATGGACTTCATCTGAGTAGGGAAGGAAATAGACTTCTAGGATAGAGACTGGCACAACTGATTAAGAGAGCTTTAAACTAGGAATCTGGGGGAGATGGTTGGGAGATGTCTAGGTAATCTCCATGCCGGATTTTAGCATTGAGAGGGAAGAAAACGAAGTAAGAAAGGATACAGCCGTGGGTAGGAGAATGTATATGAGGAGGAAGGGCAGTGTGGATTCCAGTCTAATAGGTTACACTGGTTGTAGAATGACCGTGCCTAATAGGGTACAAAATGTGAGCGAGGCCAAACAGCAAAAATTAAGATGTTTGTACACCAATGGGAGGAGCCTAGGTAACAAAATGGAGGAACTAGAGTTACTGGTGCAGGAAGTGAAACCAGATATTATAGAGATAACAGAAACATGGTGGAATAGTAGTCATGACTGGACTACAGGTATTGAAGGGTATGTGCTGTTTAGGAAAGACCGAAATAAAGGTAAAGGTGGTAGAGTAGCATTGTATATCAATTATGAGGTAGAATGTAAAGAAATAAGAAGTGATGGAATGGATCAGACAGAGTCCGTCTGGGCAAAAATTATATTGGGGAAGAAAACTATTAGAGCCTCCATTGGGATAGTGCTTGGGGTGTGCTACAGACTGCCGGGATCTAATTTGGATATGGATAGAGCCTTTTTTAATGTTTTTAATAAAGTAAATACTAATGGAAACTGTGTGATCATGGGTGACTAACTTCCCAGATATAGACTGGAGGACCAGTGCTAGTAATAATAATAGGGCTCAGATTTTCCTAGATGCGATAGCTGATGGATTCCTTCATCAAGTAGTTGCTGAACCGACTAGATGGGATGCCACTTTAGATTTGGTTTTGGTGAGTAGTGAGCACCTCACAGAAGAATTGGTTGTAGGGGATAATCTTGGTTCAAGTGATCATGAGCTAATTTAGTTCAAACTGAACAGAAGGATTAACAAAAATAAATCTGCAACTAGGGTTTTTGATTTCAAAAGAGCTGAGTTTCAAAAATTAAGGAAATTAGTTAGGGAAGTGGATTGGACTGAAGAACTTATGGATCTAAAGGCAGGGGAGGCCTGGGATTTCTTTAAATCAAAGCTGCAGAAGCTATTGGAAGCCTGCATCCCAAGAAAAGGGAAAAAATTCATAGGCAGGAGTTGTAGACCAAGCTGGATGAGCAAGCATCTCAGAGAGGTGATTAAGAAAAAGCAGAAAGCATACAGGGAGTGGAAGATGGGAGCGATCAGCAAGGAAAGCTACCTTACTGAGGTCAGAACATGTAGGGATAAAGTGAGACAGGCTAAAAGTCAAGTAGAGTTGAACCTTGCAAAGGGAATTAAAACCAATAGTAAAAGGTTCTATAGCCATATAAATAAGAAGAAAACAAAGACTGAACCGGGACTGCTAAACACTGAGGATGGAGTGGCGGTCAAGGATAATCTAGGCATGGCCCAATATCTAAACAAATACTTTGCCTCAGTCTTTAATAAGGCTAAAGAGGATCTTAGGGATAATGGTAGCATGACAAATGGGAATGAGGATATGGAGGTAGATATTACCATATCTGAGGTTTAAGTGAAACTCAAACAGCTTAATGGGACTAAATCGGGGACCCAGATAATCTTCATCCAAGAATATTAAAGGAATTGGCACCCGAAATTGCAAGCCCATTAGCAAGAATTTTTAATGAATCTGTAAACTCAGGGGTTGTACAGTATGATTGGAGAATTGCTAACAGAGTTCCAATTTTTAAGAAAGGGGAAAAAAGTGATCCGGGTAACTACAGGCCTGTTAGTTTGACATCTGTAGTATGCAAGGTCTTGGAAAAAATTTTGAAGGAGAAATTCGTTAAGGACATTGAAGTCAATGGTAAATGGGACAAAATACAACATGGTTTTACAAAAGGTAGATCGTGCCAAACCAACCTGATCTCCTTCTTTGAGAAAATAACAGATTTTTTAGACAAAGGAAACGCAGTGGATCTTATTTACCTAGGTTTCAGAGTAGCAGCCGTGTTAGTCTGTATTCGCAAAAAGAAAAGGAGTACTTGTGGCACCTTAGAGACTAACAAATTTATTAGAGCATAAGCTTTCGTGAGCTACAGCTCACTTCATCGGATGCATTTGGTGGAAAAAACAGAGGAGAGATTTATATATACACACACAGAGAACATGAAACAATGGGTTTATCATACACACTGTAAGGAGAGTGATCACTTAAGATAAGCCATCACCAACAGCAGGGGGGGGGAAGGAGGAAAACCTTTCATGGTGACAAGCAGGTAGGCTAATTCCAGCAGTTAACAAGAATATCAGAGGAACAGTGGGGGGTGGGGTGGGAGGGAGAAATACCATGGGGAAATAGTTTTACTTTGTGTAATGACTCATCCATTCCCAGTCTCTATTCAAGCCTAAGTTAATTGTATCCAGTTTGCAAATTAATTCCAATTCAGCAGTCTCTCGTTGGAGTCTGTTTTTGAAGCTTTTTTGTTGAAGGATAGCCACTCTTAGGTCTGTGATCAAGTGACCAGAGAGATTGAAGTGTTCTCCAACTGGTTTTTGAATGTTATAATTCTTGACGTCTGATTTGTGTCCATTCATTCTTTTACGTAGAGACTGTCCAGTTTGGCCAATGTACATGGCAGAGGGGCATTGCTGGCACATGATGGCATATATCACATTGGTAGATGCGCAGATGAACGAGCCTCTGATAGTGTGGCTGATGTGATTAGGCCCTATGATGGTATCCCCTGAATAGATATGTGGACAGAGTTGGCAACGGGCTTTGTTGCAAGGATAGGTTCCTGGGTTAGTGGTTCTGTTGTGTGGTGTGTGGTTGCTGGTGAGTATTTGCTTCAGATTGGGGGGCTGTCTGTAAGCAAGGACTGGTCTGTCTCCCAAGATCTCAGAGAGCGATGGCTCGTCCTTCAGGATAGGTTGTAGATCCTTGATGATGCGTTGGAGGGGTTTTAGTTGGGGGCTGAAGGTGATGGCTAGTGGCGTTCTGTTGTTTTCTTTGTTGGGCCTGTCCTGTAGTAGGTGACTTCTGGGTACTCTTCTGGTCTGTCAATCTGTTTCTTCACTTCAGCAGGTGGGTACTGTAGTTGTAGGAATGCATGATAGAGATCTTGTAGGTGTTTGTCTCTGTCTGAGGGGTTGGAGCAAATGCGGTTATATCGTAGCGCTTGGCTGTAGACAATGGATCGAGTGGTATGATCTGGATGAAAGCTAGAGGCATGTAGGTAGGAATAGCGGTCAGTAGGTTTCCGATATAGGGTGGTGTTTATGTGACCACCGCTTATTAGCACCGTAGTGTCCAGGAAGTGGATCTCTTGTGTGGACTGGTCCAGGCTGAGGTTGATGGTGGGATGGAAATTGTTGAAATCATGGTGGAATTCCTCAAGAGCTTCTTTTCCATGGGTCCAGATGATGAAGATGTCATCAATGTAGCGCAAGTAGAGTAGGGGCATTAGGGAACGAGAGCTGAGGAAGCGTTGTTCTAAGTCAGCCATAAAAATGTTGGCATACTGTGGGGCCATGCGGGTACCCATCGCAGTGCCGCTGATTTGAAGGTATACATTGTCACCAAATGTGAAATAGCCTAATCACATCAGCCACACTATCAGAGGCTCGTTCACCTGCGCATCTACCAATGTGATATATGCCATCATGTGCCAGCAATGCCCCTCTGCCATGTACATTGGCCAAACTGGACAGTCTCTACGTAAAAGAATGAATGGACACAAATCAGACGTCAAGAATTATAACATTCAAAAACCAGTTGGAGAACACTTCAATCTCTCTGGTCACTCGATCACAGACCTAAGAGTGGCTATCCTTCAACAAAAAAGCTTCAAAAACAGACTCCAACGAGAGACTGCTGAATTGGAATTAATTTGCAAACTGGATACAATTAACTTAGGCTTGAATAGAGACTGGGAATGGATGAGTCATTACACAAAGTAAAACTATTTCCCCATGGTATTTCTCCCTCCCACCCCACCCCCCACTGTTCCTCTGATATTCTTGTTAACTGCTGGAATTAGCCTACCTGCTTGTCACCATGAAAGGTTTTCCTCCTTTCCCCCCCCTGCTGTTGGTGATGGCTTATCTTAAGTGATCACTCTCCTTACAGTGTGTATGATAAACCCATTGTTTCATGTTCTCTGTGTGTGTGTGTATATAAATCTCTCCTCTGTTTTTTCCACCAAATGCATCCGATGAAGTGAGCTGTAGCTCACGAAAGCTTATGCTCTAATAAATTTGTTAGTCTCTAAGGTGCCACAAGTACTCCTTTTCTTTTTATTTACCTAGATTTCAGTAAGGTGTTTGATACCTTGCCACATGGGGAATTATTAGTTAAATTGGAAAAGATGGGGATCAGTATGAAAATTGAAAGGTGGATAAGGAATTGGTTAAAGGGGAGACTGCAACGAGTCTTACTGAAAGGTGAACTGTCAGGCTGGAGGGAGGTTACCAGTGGAGTTCCTCAAGGATCAGTTTTGGGACCAATCTTATTTAATCTTTTTATTACTGACCTCAGCACAAAAAGTGGGAGTGTGCTAATAAAGTCTGCAGATGATACAAAGCTGGAAGGTATTGCCAATTTAGAGAAGGACCAGGATATCATACAGGAGGATCTGGATGACCTTGTAAACTGGAGTAATAGTAATAGGATGAAATTTAATAGTGAGAAGTGTAAGGTTATGCATTTAGGGATTAACAACAAGAATTTTCGTTATAAGCTGGAGACGCATCAATTAGAAGTAACGGAAGAGGAGAAGGACCTTGGAGTATTGGTTGATCATAGATGACTATGAGCCGCCAATGTGAAATGGCCGTGAAGAAAGTTAATACGGTCTTGGGATGCATCAGGAGAGGTATTTCCAGTAGAGATAAGGAGGTTTTAGTACCGTTATACAAGGCACTGGTGAGACCTCACCTGGAATACTGTGCACAGTTCTGGTCTCCCATGTTTAAGAAGGATGAATTCAAACTGGAACAGGTACAGAGAAGGGCTACTTAGGATGATCCGAGGAATGGAAAACTTGTCTTATGAAAGGAGACTCAAGGAGTTTGGCTTGTTTAGCCTAACTAAAAGAAGGCTGAGGGGAGATATGATTACTTTCTATAAATATATTAGAGGGATAAATACCGGAGAGGGAAAGGAATTATTTAAGCTCAGTACCAATGTGGACACAAGAACAGATGGATATAAACTGGTTATTGGGAAGTTTAGACTTGAAATTAGACAAAGGTTTCTAACCATCGGAGGAGTGAAGTTTTGGAATAGCCTTCCAAGGGAAGTAGTGGGGGCAAAAGATCTATCTGGCTTTAAGATTAAACTCGATAAGTTTATGGAGGAGATGGTGTGATGGGATAACATGATTCTGGTAATTAATTGATCTTTAAATATTCAGGGTAAATAGGCCTAATGGCCTGTGATGGGATGTTAGATGGAGTGGGATCTGAGTTGCCCAGGAAAGAATTTTGTGTAGTATCTGGCTGGTGAATCTTGCCCATACGCTCAGGGTTTAGCTGATCGCCATATTTGGGGTCAGGAAGGAATTTTCCTCCAGCGCAGATTGGAGAGGCCCTGGAGGTTTTTCGTCTTCCTCTGTAGCATGGGGCACGGGTCACTTGAGGGAGGCTTCTCTGCTCCTTGAAGTCTTTAAACCACGATTTGAGAACTTCAATAGCTCAGACATAGGTGAGAGGTTTTTCGCAGGAGTGAGTGGGTTAGATTCTGTGGCCTGCGTTGTTCAGGAGGTCGGACTAGATGATCAGAATGGTCCCTTCTGACTTAGTATCTATGAATCTAAAGTTTCTAGGGTTATGTCTACACTGCAGCTGAAGTAAGCCTCCCAGCCCAGGTAGACACACTTGTGCTACCAAGGCTCGAGCTAGCGTGTCAAAAATAGCAGACTGGACATTGCGGCTCCAACAGAGACCTGGACTAGCCATCTGAGACCACACCCAGCAGGTCCAAGCAGCCACCTGAACTGCAAGGTTCACATTGCTATTTTTAGCATGTTAGCTGAGCCCCACTAGCAAGAGTCTGTCTACCTGGCCTGGGAGACTCACTCCCAGCTGCAGGGTGGACATATCCTCGGTGGCAATCAGTGGTGTAAACTGCTCAGAAAACGATTGTGAATTATACTTGTGTAACTAGGACTAATTTGACATTAGGTGGGCTAATGGGAAAGCAGCCCCTGGGAGATTCCAAACTGTAGACATTCCATAGGGAGTTTGTGGAGGGTAGGGTTTATCTTAAATGACAGGTCTAGGAATCAACCTGAAAGCCCTCAAAAGCCACCCTCTCCCCAGCAATTCTCATTGCTGGCAGCTGTCTCAGAACTACCCACCGCCTATCCCCTTTTTAAAATGTGACTTTCCACAAGAGTGCCCTCTGATGGGAAGGGTCATTATCTTTCCTCCCTGATCTTCATAGAGCTAGTACAAGGACAATACACTTCCTCCTCCGTGACCACAAGGCAGGCTCTGGCCCCAGCCTCAGCCAACCCATTCTTCTCCTAACAGGTCCAAGGAAAAGCGGGAGAGCATTGCCTTGGAGATGCTGTCCCTTTACCTTTCTTCCCTGTGGGATGGGGAGATCAATGCAGAGAGGGTCCCTTCCATGTGCAGTTCTAAGGGGTCTAATCCAGCCTGGGGTATGCTACACATGTGTAACACATGCAGGCTGGCTGGAATAAAGGTGTACCAGGAACAGGAGGATGGAAGATACAGCATGGTCCAACCTCTGTTTCACACCTTGTTTTTGCTGCTGCAGAGTGTAAATTACATTTATATTGCCCATTTGCTAAAATATCTGATTAGTGCAAGTTACACTAATTTATCCCTTCTATTTTATTTTTGATCAATTGACATCACGATCCAATTCTCATCTCAGATTAGTATAAATCAGGACTAATTTCAGTCAGTGTGTCAAATGCTTGGCTGTGGTCATAAGCTACCTTTGCACTGTGCTGATCCCAAGGTCCATCCCAGCATTAGTTTGGTCCCTGATATAAATGACAACATCTTGGGCAAATTTAATTTGTCTGTCAGGAGCCTCAAGGAACTATTCTGAAAGTCCAGGATTTGGCAAGCATAAGGAAGTCTGGGCATACCCGTTTCTCTCCTCCATGTCCTCACATTCAGGAGCCAGGGGTGTGTTTAATTTGCTACTCAACTTTGCACTTAAATTCCGGTGGCTGGCTAAGCTGGCTTTAGGGCATGTTTGTGCTAGCAGAGTGGCACAAAGTTGCCCCAATATGCACAAGAATCAGGTCCAGTGGATGTGAGAAGAGATGTGAGAAGAACTGATGTGAGAAGAGACTCAGACTGCCACTAACTTCTGTGTCTTCTCAGAATCTGACATCAGGAATGGAAACAAGTTATTGTATCTACCAGTGAGGCTGAAGCAAAGATGCCCTTAAAGTTGTTTCCAGTCTTTATTATAGGTGAAGCAAAAGCAGGGGAAGTTTCTAATTTGCTTTCCGTCTCTGCAAAATTTAATTATTAAAAGAAAGGAACCCAGTTTTTCCTAAAAACAGGAATGGTGTGTTGCCAGCATATTCCACTTCAGAGAATGGTACAATTCATTGGTGGAAAGTATTTATTTTAAAACACAGAGCAGATTTACTTGATGCAACCCCACCAATGAAAAGAGAGGTGTGCCAACGTTTATGTTAGCACAGAATTTGGCTCATGCTATCTGTAAAACACTTGGGAATCTTTTTGGAAAGGTGCTACAAAAGTAAATATAAGGTATTACAGTATTATGATATTGCTATTTTTTTCTTCAAAACACTGTAGAAAACAATTATATTATCCTCTCTTCAGAATTACATTGGACAAAACAACATCTGGAAATGTCTTGTGCTGCACAATAAGTTCATTTAGACCCTGTCATGAGACAACTGTTCTCCCATATTGCTGATGGAGCTAGACAGCTTATTGAATAAACTCAGTGTGACACAAAAAGTCAAGACAAACACTGAAAGTAAGAGTCAATATTTATTTGATTAATAACTTACAAAAATTTCACAGATTTAATTTATGTAAGGAGAGCTAATTTATTAAACATTTTACAGATTTTTGTTCACCATGTAATACATCAAGATCCTGACGGTAGTAAAATGATACTTGGCACAGTTATAAATAAAGAAAATACAAAACAATGTATCCATAAGCTTAAAATGTAATGATGCTGTTTTATGCATATTAATTTTCAAAAAGAAAATCTGATGGACACCAAAGAACATAGAAACCTGCAAAGAAACAGCACATGTTTAGGGCTGAGACAAAATTTCCATTTACTCAACCTAGATGAGATAAATCTGATCTGATTTCAGTCTAGATCAGCTTCATGAAGTTTTGGAAGTGATGTAGTTTTGCTGTAATAAGCAAATTGTAAGTTTAATAGTTTACTTGACAGAAAAAGGCTGCAAAGATGGCTTTTCCCATTCTGATGGTTTCAGGTCATAGGTCTCAGTATTCCTCAAGACAATTAACTCTTTGTATTAGAATTATTTATATGCCCTAAATCCAGGACATTTGTAAGTTGATTCTAAACCTATTATATTTTCTATTGGCCAAACTGTGAATGAAGCAAAACTCCCACTAGGGAGCTATGCTCAATTAAAAACTGCAAAATTAACCTCACATTACCACCAAAGTCCACCCTTGTTTTGCAAACATTCTGGTACACAGACTTTGTTAGTTAATTGGACAACTAAAATAATAATGTACTTTACACATTAGATGACTGGTGCTATGAAATGTATTTACTAAAAACTTTCCATTGATTGAAGTTCTTTATGTCAGCCAACCCCAAATAGAAATGGGAAAAAAGTTTTTCCTGGAGGTGCAGAACATTACCTTTCATTGTAAAATAAGTAATGAAATTTTGAAAGCTTATTCCTGCTTTTTTTCCCATTTAGAAATTAAAACGATGAATAATGGTGTCATTTGTTTTTGTTCATGTTAACAGAATAATTGTTATAATTCTAAATTCTGACAAAATGGCACAAACCTCTTGCCACCCTGTAACCAATTCCTCCCAAATATTATATAAAAGATAATGTTGATTTTTCCCTCAGTATTAAACATTCAAGTACACTAACGTTACATTTCTGTAAATCTTGATATCTGGTACTTGCAAACTATGTGAGTGTCTTGTGATCAAAGAAACAGCTAAAGAAAAAAATGTCTACTTGCAAATACTGATCACCACCTATTTACAGTTTCACTGCTCCTCTTACTAAGGCAAGGGGTGGGAATACCACTAGATTGCTTTTATACTTGTAATCTGCATATTACAGAGAATGCTAATTTTGCCAAGCATCAAACATGCAGTGAATTTGCAGGGTATAACGCCTATTAACAGCAATATTGAACATCACTAAAAGCTCATTAGATATCTTCCTACACTTTTTGGTTGATAAAATGAAATGAGCAACTTTAAATATACTAACACGCACTCACAAAGAGAAAACTATTTGATAAATTATTTATATACAGATACACATTCTTTACAGTGGTCTCTATCAACTGCTTCCAGGTCCCCTCTGAAAACTCCCTTCACAGATTTCTCGAACCACTAGGTTGCTACAGCACTTAAAAGAGAACTAATCCAAGTCTCAGTCTCTCTGTAAACAATAGTTAAGGAAACAGTGAATAATTCACCATGAATATAGGAAAACGCCATAACAGAAAATCAGTGCATCACATTCAAAAACAAAAAGCCCATTTGGAATGAGATTTCAGATCATTCCTTACCTTTCAAACATATTTGCAGTGTGAGAACTTAACAGAAAAAAAAATCTCAAGGGTGATTTCCACTTGCTGACATACCATCTTCAGAATGTCCTATTAGATTTTCCATTCATATGTGCTATTAACAGAGATCACACTTTACTTAAGCTTGGATTCAATCATTTTATATGCTAACAAAATGAGTGTTAGTCAGTTTTCACGATTTGTTTTGCAATCACATGGAATTTAAAACTGTTATAAACCTTTCTTTTCCATTACTAAGATTTTGCATTCACATCTTTGGTACCCCTATGCAACTTCTCTTCAAACCTTTCCAGTCACTATGCAATATATTATACTGAATCACTCTTAGTATTAAATGGTTTATATCATTTGTTCAAAGATATCAAATTACATTCTGTTTTATTTTTTGCTGAATATCATATAGTATATATTGTGGTCTATTTTTAAAAGGTATATCATGCACTTAAGTAAAGCTCTTCTGTCGAAGTTAAAGCCCTGCTTACTTGTGCAACCGTTTATTTTCAGACTATACAACCTCGAAACAAGGTCATTACAAGTATTTCACTGTACCGGAAACAGATGGTCATAACTGCTGATAGCCATAAAATATAGGTAACACTTATTTGCGAACATTATATTATCCTCATGTGCCCTGCTTCCGAAGCTTAACACATTACAGTGGATCCCCAATAAAACCACATGATTTTAATCACAGTATTGAAATGCACATTTTCCCATGTACATAATACTATAGAAAATCAATATAAAATCACATTACAGGAACTTAAATGCAGCAATCTTAATGAAGTCTGACTGCATTGTGAAATTTAGTTTTAGACTCCAGATTCTTGCTCCAATGGAATTATTCAAATTGGGAAATTAATATTTCTGTTCAGCACAACATGACTAGGTATGTCAATACTTTAATAATCTCATGCTCCTTTGTAAAAGGTGTTAAATAAAAAAATCCAACAACAAATGCAGTGAATATGTTGTGAATAATTCTCATGTTAAGAATGGTTAAAATCCCTTTTTGATCTTCCTCCTCTTCCTTATCAGGGTTGGCAGTTTATTCTGTCCATTTTTACCTTCGTTAATAAAACTCTGATAAAGAGAAGGTATCATAAGATTCATCGTTAGCCCTACACATAGCATGCTACGGTTCAAAGGATGTGGATTCGAGAGAGAGAAATTTTCAGGCACCACTCAGATATGGTATGCTCACAGGACGAAGGTGGTGCTACACTAGTTGGTAGCCTGCTCCTGAAGTTTGGTCATATTCTATTGTATACTGCCTTGTCCAGTCCACAATAACAGGACGAAAAAGACCACAGCATCTGAATTCAAAGAAGTCTATAATATTCCTTAGACATCCATGGCTAAAAAAAACAACCAAACAAGACGACATATGTTAGTAAGTAACATCACAATTCACTTAGCATAGTACAAGTTTGTCTATCTCCAAATTTACCATGTCTGCTTGCTCTCCAAAAAGTTCCCCAAATGTAGAAAACCCAAAGTGGACGCCGAATCTCTGAGAACACAACTGACTCTTTAACCTTAAATCAGCCATTCCCCAAGTATGCCGGGGTTATATAACAACCACTGGACATCATCCTATCTTAAAGTTAAGAAAAAATGAGAGGGAAATAAAGACTTACTAGAATATATTTGATAGACAAAGCAAACAATAGCAACAACAGAACATTAAATAAAAACAATTGCAGCACTATCCCGCCTTTAATTTCAGATAATGCTATTTTATTTTTTCCATTTTATAATATGTGAATATTACAACTTCTAAGCATAGACTGTAAAATTACATGAACCCAAAAATAACAAAACTGAATCAGCTCAAGAGAAATCCCTGAACCATGAACCAATCTCTACCCCACAGGCAATAGTGTGAACCAATATAACAGGCATTACAATGCATCCTGAAGGTCATACTCTGTTGAACCAACAGGAAAGCAAAGTTCAGAGATGAGTGCAATCCACTAAGATCACAAATAAAATTGAAATTTAGGGAAATATGAGAACAAGAGCTTCCAAAGTACGGAGCATGAGAAGAAGTGGTATTTAGGATAGCTAAGACACAAACTATCTAGAGATTTCAGAGTAGCAGCCGTGTTAGTCTGTATTCACAAAAAGAAAAGGAGTACTTGTGGCACCTTAGAGACTAACAAATTTATTTGAGCATGATGAAGTGAGCTGTAGCTCACGAAAGCTTATGCTCAAATAAATTTGTTAGTCTCTAAGGTGCCACAAGTACTCCTTTTCTTTTTATCTAGAGATTTATAGACAAAAATCAACACCTTGAACTCCACCCAGTGATGAACTGGAAGCCAAGGTAATCTGCAGTGCACAGATGTAATATATTCTATGCCACAAACACTGCTAACTGGGAGGCCTAGCTTAGTGAAGTAGCAGCATCCCCTACAAGGAAGGTGCTTTCCATTTCTTTACCAAGAGAAAGACTATTACCCTCCAGGGAGCAAAAAAAAATTTTATGTTAAATCATCAATGGCTGGATTCATTTAGAAATATTAATAGTAATTGTAATTCACTTTCCATAATCAGATACATTGGCTTATGGTAAAAATAGCTGTTCAAATTCAGCGTTTAAATACTGAAATTTTGGGATCCTATTTTACGCTATCTGAAGTTTCAGAATGGTCTTGAAAGCTAGTCCCACACAGAGTGTACTGGAGCATACCATTCTGGAAGTGGCAAAGGCATGGATAACTTTGTAAGTCCCCTATCCAAAAGGAATCGTTGCACCATTAAGAAGTGCCAGACATGAATATGAAGTGATTGTCCTCCCAGGGTCACCTTCAATATAATTAATACTGGTCTTCAGATTATGTGGTGGTTCAAAGATCAGTGTGAACCCCTGAACACTACAAAATATAGAGTATACACATCTCTGTGGACCTAGACAAGAGCGATAGCTTCCAAGTCCAGCAGCTGTTAAATCATAGAGCTCATGGTCAATTTCTTAAAGTTTTACAGTCTCTAATATGTACAAAAATCTCAGGAAGGAAATTTATTTTTCATCAGAAAGTTTCTGGAAATCAAAGGCCTTGATTTTCTGGAAATCAAAACTTAGGTAACAGGATGTAGACTAGAAAGATCAGAAGTAACAACGAGAATATCTGAATTCCTGAAAGGACATTAAGTAAACAAACCATGGTTGACACCTTTGCTCCATCTTGTAGGCAGTGCTTATTTAGTCAGTTCAAACACTTGTTTCATGATTTTAAGAAGCAAATATTCTAAAAGCTCCTAAGCTGATAGAAATGGCTACAGGATGTGGAATTTGAAATCACTGAGGAAAGCAATGCATTGCATCTGCTCTGGGCACAGCCTTGTGTTCCCCAGACAAAAAGAAATCCGATTCTAAAGCTGCAGCACAGCCGCAAAGGTCATGACCATAAGAAGTCATGTTACTAGTCTCACTTGCTAATTTCTTTTGCATGGTGGGACCTGAGAAGAAATGTTGAAGGCAAGTCCTTTTACTAGCACAAAAACTAGCTTAGTGAAGTAGCAGCATCCCCTACAAGGAAGGTGCTTTCCATTTCTTTACCAAGAGAAAGACTATTACCCTCCAGGGAGCAAAAAAAATTTTTATGTTAAATCATCAATGGCTGGATTCATTTAGAAATATTAATAGTAATTATAAGTCACTTTCCATAATCAGATACATTGGCTTATGGTAAAAATAGCTGTTCAAATTCAGCTTTTAAAATCTGAAATTTTGGGATCCTATCAGCATATGGAAGACAGTTTTCAGCATTCAGCTCAGTTCTGTTGCATTCAGTTGTGAAGTTCATTTGTGGTTTGGCTATCCAAACGAGAAATAGCGTTTTACACATTTTTATAAACTTACTTGAATGGGCTTTCAATAGATGTTGTTGTGACTTTAAAGTGCTTGTATCGTCTTGCATTCATCCTTTCATTTGTAGTGATACCTAAACAAGATATCTAGAAAAGATGGGAGATAAGCAAACAAACACTTAGAATTTCCAAAATTAAAAGCAAACCAGGAGAGAGAAAGGCTGGAAAAAAACCTCCACATTTATTTGCTACTTTATGGTCTTAATTGTGAAGGACTATTTGGTGCTTGTGAAAGTGAGGGGCTGTTTAGTGTGGGACCACACACAATTCAAGCTGCATCGCTCTGCCTGTACATTTCAACACCTGCATTATTCGAGTCTTTCTTGAGTGAACAGAACCAGCTGTGTCAAATTGTGTAGTAGTTTTCATTTTTAATAAATCCTGATATCCAGAAGAAAAATCCCTAATAATCTATATTGGAGATAATAAATAAGATAAGCAATTATTTTTATTATAGGAATATTTAATTATATATTAAATATATATATATATATATATATATATATTATATAATATATACGATATTTAGGAATTATCTTAATCAATTTTGAAACAACTTTTCTTCTTTCTTGGCACTGATACTTAAAGTAACTGAGATATTTTTGTAATTTTTTCCCCTGTATAATTTTGTCTCAATAACAAGAAGTTCTAAGAAATAATAAATTGGGCTGAAAACACCTTCTGCATGGGTCACTTGGCTCAAGAAGTGTTAACAGTTTTCAACAACTACTCCATCATTGTTTTGACCTAAAGA
The DNA here is from genome assembly GCF_009764565.3 of Dermochelys coriacea. Classification (NCBI taxonomy): domain Eukaryota; kingdom Metazoa; phylum Chordata; order Testudines; family Dermochelyidae; genus Dermochelys; species Dermochelys coriacea. The sequence continues at coordinate 282,923,558 of NC_050068.2, forward strand.
GGGGGAGTCTGAAGAAGTCTTAAATTATGCAAGGCTTGGATTTATGTAGCGTATTGCATGTGCAATACTGGAAACAAAGGTAGCAGAACTCCCTTAACAATTGGGAGCACTATCATAAGCTAAAACATTAGAATTCTTAGTATCATATGGTAACTCAGTCCCATGTTATGGGATCAACAAGCCAGGTCTGATCATCCTGAGCATTCAGGAAATTACACTCAGGTTTACTTGCCTTTTCTGGATATACTGAAGTTCTGTCCCTTTAACAGACAGGTATCTAAAGAAAGAGGACATGATTTAAAAAAAATGAAAGCCTAAAGTTAAGCACCTATTGCCAGGTTCTCTAAGAAGAGGCCTGATTTTCAAAAATGAATGAGAACTTCTGAGTACTCATATTCTCTTTTGAAAAATCAAGCCACTTATTTAGGAGTTTAACTTTAGGAAACCATTTTTGAAAATCTTGGTTAGGTCTTTTAATCTTCTCCAGGGAATAAGGAAGCTGTTTGGAAGACAGGACAGAGAGTGGCAAAGAATGACAGGAGAGTGATCCCATCAGAATGGTCAGTCAAGGGATCAGTCAACTTTACTTTCAAGCCATCAAAGAGGAATCAAGAGAGGGGCTGTGGAGTTAAAAAAGCAGAGAACAAAGCTCCTAAGAAAGGCCAAGTTAGGATCTCTAAGAATAGATTTTGGCAAGTTCTTTTAAGTTACTTTTTATCTTCCTTCACACAATTGTAAAAATAATTATTTGGACACATTTAATAATAAAGTTATTGCACGTTTCATTTTTCATATTTCCTCCACTGCACGTTTTCTGCCTTATAAATAGTATTAAATACTACAATTATAATAATTTTGCCTTCATCACATTTAAGGGTGCAAAGCATTTCATGAGGCACCGTGAGAAAAGTGTTCTTCCAGGTTCCATAGAATTTGAAGAAATATCTACCAACATATCCCATTCTAAAGTAATTTATGTATGAAGTTTAATGGATCCTTGGATTACTGGGGATTGGAAAGCGCACTGTAAAGTTGCATGTTCACATTACTTTAGTACTCTGGTGCTTTATATTGGTTTGGAAGCCACACTGAATAGATGTGGTCACCCTGGCTCATTTATCTTGGGCAGGAAATCTCACTGGAAGGTAGTGTGGTGGCCCTGGTTCACAAGTATAAACTTGGAATCTATATTGGTGGTTGCTCTAAATCATCGTTACAGGAGAGAAGGAAAAAGCTGAGATGCCTGATAGTTTACTTCAAAGTTTGGAGTGTGGATCTTATTTCTGATATAACTGGAAACACTGAAGTGGTAACTAAGCCCTTGTGAAGAGACTTGTGATAAGACTTTGTTCTTTACTGTTAGAATAGATAGGGAAAATACAGCTAATGTGATGTATTTGAATATTATTTTCCTGTCTAAACCTGTAGTTGATAATTCCATTAACTACAAATACTCGGCCTATGATTTTGTTAGGATATTTTAATAAACTTTCTTCCTTTGGCTTTTGTACTGACAGATTGTGCAAAACACACAATGGTCTCATTAGATGGGCAGACATGGGAACATCTGAAATACAGATCCCAGCTCCCACAGAACATATTGAACTGTTTGGCTCATTCCAAGACTACTCAGACAGATTGTTCATCCATGCTACTGTTTTGGGTATTGGTTAGAGTTTCAGTCTGTGTTACAAGAGTGCTGGTCAGACATGGTAATGAGGTGTCTGGGAAGGAAGACTGACAATTACATTCAAAGGAAAAGCTAAATGTCTGATCACAAGAGATCTCTAGTATGAGAAAATTCAAAGAATCTATTTGTATTTTAGCATATAGAATTACATATTATATGAACATATTCATTGATTTCAGTGGGATACGTGATGCTCAGTGATTCTTAGTGAGGAAAATGCACACAATGCATGACAATTGTTTCAGTATAGTGCATCTTTTACTCCTGACAGAATTCTGCACCTCTCTAGGGGCACAGAATTTATATGGTCCGCATATTTCTGTGCCCCACCCCCTGGGCACAGAAAAATACAAAAAAAATCTGCAGGGGGACATACACCTCTTCCCTGGCAATGCGTGTGTTCCAGTGTGCCTGTAGCAGACTCAGACATGCAAATCACTGGGGGGAAGAGGGCTGGGTGTGTGTGCCTGCATGGGAGACCACCATCAGTGGGTAGGGCTAGGCGTGTGTACCTGCCAACAAGTGAGAGAAACTCTGTCCCTCTCACTTGCTACTAAGGCTTGCCTGGCGTGGAGGGGTAGGACTTTTTATTATGCATGAGGTAGACTTTGTCCTGGAGGCAGAAATGTAGCAGCCTGCTTGCATAGTAATATTGTGAATGTTCCTATTGTTAGTTAACTGTTCCCATTCTCAGACAATTCCCCCAGAAGCATAAAACCTCTAAAGTTTTAAGGCCCCTACATTGCCAGAGTGATGTAAAGCCTTATAAATGATGGGAATCAGTAAGGGAATCAGCTAGGAAGATTTATGTGCTTTCTCATTTTTTTCCTGTGCCAAAGTGGCACAATGGAGTTAGTTAGATTACAGCTCAGAATTTATTTTACTTATCCATTTAAAAAAAAAAAAAAAAAAAGACTGCGGGCAAATAAAATATTTACCAAGCAATCAGTACAATGTCAGGGCAATCAGAACCAAGCACTTCCCAAAGTACCCAGCCAGGTCCAGGACAATGATTAGCAAAGCTGAATGACTTTCGTGTGTGAAAGTCTGAGCAATTTAAAATGACATTCTACTCCCCCCCCCCCCCCCGGTTTGGTGTTCTGTAATGTAATTTAAATGAAAATCCAGGATTATACCTGGAATGCAGGATGTCAGTTACCAAGTATTTGTAACTTATCTTTCATGTGTTCAGGTAATGCTGAATAGTTATTGTGACTTTTTTCTGTATTGTAGTTTAAATAAATTACCAAAACAATTGAAACTAGTCTGATTATACTGCATTATTTTGACAAATAAATATGCAGAATTTTGCAGGATTATTAATTTTTTGGTGCAGAATCCCTCCAGGAGTACTCTTTTCCCAATGGAACAGGTGCACAGCTCTTTCCTTGTCTAGATGTCTGTTTAACCCTCCCATGCATGTGTATGGCTCCCATTATCATTTTTGAGAGGTTTAAAAATGGATTTATAACTGCCACCATCCTTTCCCACAAACTATACCAAAATATATGTAAATAACCTATTAACTTTGAAAAATTAATATAGTTCTTGGTATGAGAAATATTACCTGCATAATATCAACTTTGATGTTTTGTATTGTACTTTACAGAGATGTATACATAGACTTTTTTGGAAGAGTAAAGTTAGGTTTACAAAACTGGATCTCATCTGTAACTACTCTGATCTACAGCAAATACACACAATTTCTTTCTTTATTATATGCATTTGTAGTTCTATTACTTTTATTTTATGTAACCAGCCAAGAGCCTGAACTAATTTTGCATTGAGCTAACAATATGTAGACCCAACTTACTATTTTTAGACTATATATGTACTAGGAAAATCACCACTGCTGACAATAGTTAACAATGGGTCCCCTCGACTGGTGCTGGAAACTGTTTAACTACTAGTGTAGATTCCATTGAAAAGGTTTTGTCTACTTAGTTATACAATGCACAACTGACACCAGACTTGCACAGCTTGCATGCACTCACAGTACTGAACAGTTTTAATCATGTTTCACTCTTGCCTTCTGCAATGGTGTTAAATATTTTTGTCCCATTACACAAGCAATTAAACAGTTTGCAAACACGAGTTGAAAAAGAGACAGTGAAGACCTACTACTGACAACCACTATCAGCAATGGGCTAGTTTACCAATGTAGACAAACCTATAGTCTAGGGGTAGGCAACACATACTCTGCTGCAAGCTAAATGCAACATCTGTGGCAAAGCCATTCATATCTGTGTGCTCCAGCAAGAGAAACTGGAAATTCTGTGGCAGTTTCTGCTAAACTAAGGATGAATGTTTTTACTAAATTAAGATGAAATTGAATAATACAATTAGTACAGTATTGCATCTATAATTTATTTTGATATCAAATTTAATTTATTTTAATCCTCTATATTTTCCCTGGGCCACAGGGTTTTTTTAGGGCTGTCAATTAATCACAGTTAGCTCACATGATTAACTAAGAAAAAAACTAATCGTGATAAAAAAATTAATCACACTTAAACAGAATACCAACTGAAATTTATTAAATATTTTTGGATGTTTTTCTACAGTTTCAAATATATTGATTTCTATTGCAACACAGAATGCAAAGTGTACAGTGCTCACTTTATATTATTTTTTATTAAAAATATTTGCATTGTAAAAACGATAAACAAAAGAAATTGTATTTTTCAATTCACCTCATACAAGGACTATCGTGTTATCTCTGTAAACTGTAACTTACAAATGTAGAAATTTTTTGCTATATAACTGCACTCAAAAACAAAACAATGTAAAACTTTAGAGCCTACAAATCCACTCTGTCCTGCTTCTTGTCAAGCCAATTGCTAAGACAAAAAAGTTTGTTTACATTTATGGGAGATACTGCTGCCAGCTTCTTATTTACAATGTCACCTGAAATTGAGAACAGGTTTGGATAGCACTTTTGTAGTCTGATTTGCAAGGTATTTACATGCCAGATACGCAAAACATTCATATAACCCTTCATGCTTTGGCCACCATTCCATGCTGATGATGCTCATTAAAAATTAATGCATTTGTTAAATTTGTGACTGAATTCCTTGGGGGAGAACTATATGTCTCCTGCTATGTTTTACCTGCATTCTGCCATGTATTTCATGTTATATCAGTCTCGGATAATGACCCAACACGTTTGTTTTAAGAATATTGCATAGCAGATCTGACAAAACGCAAAGAAGGTACCAATGTGAGATTTCTAAAAACTGCTACAGCACTCAACCCAAGTTTTAAGATTCTGAAGTGCCGTCCAAAATCTGAGAGGAACGAGGTGCGGAGCACGCTTTAAGAAGTCTTAAAAGAGCAACACTCTGATACGGAAACTACTGAACCTGAACCACCAAAAAAGAAAATCAACCTTCTGCTGGTGGCATCGGACTTGGATGATGAAAATGAACATGTCTCAGTTCGCACTGCTTTAGATCATTATCGAGCAGAACCCACCTTCAGCATGGATGCAAGTTCTCTGGAATGGTGGTTGAAACATGAAGGGACATATGAATCTTTAGCACATCTTGCACGTAAATATCTTGCAACGCCGGCTACAACAGTACCATGCGAATGCCTGTTCTCACTTTCAGGTGACATTGTGAACAAGAAGCCAGCAGCATTATCTCCTGCAAATTGTAACCAAACTTGTTTGTCTGAGCGATTGGCTGAACAAGAAGTAGGACTGAATGGACTTGTAGGCTCTAAAATTTTACATTTTTTAATTTTTGAATGCAGGGGGGGTTTTTTTGCACATAATTCTACATTTGTAAGTTCAACTTTCATGATAAAGAAATTGCACTACAAATTTGTATTAGGTGAATTTATTTTGTTTTTTACAGTGCAAATATTTGTTTTAAAAATAAATATTAAGTGAGCACTGTATACTTTGTATTCTGTGTTGTAATTGAAATCAATATATTTGAAAATGTAGAAAACATACAAAAATATTTAAATAAGTGGTATTCTATTATTGTTTAACAGCGCGATTAATTTTTTTAATCACTTGACAGTCCTAGTTTTTTTTATGACAAGGAACTACATGGAAAATGTTGTAAGCGGAAAAATCTGGAAATTTGGTAAGTTGGGGACCTCAGCACCTGGGAGGACCCTGGTGGGAGTCAATTTAGCTGGAAGCTTCTGCTAAAATCATTAACAATGAACAGTTACTGTTGACATATAAACCATTGCACTGAATTTTTGAAACAAGACTATGCAGATGCAAATTAGATACCTTTTAGAGCATGCCAGCAGGGTCTATCCGGGGCAATTAGACCCCAACATGTTACAGTGCTTTATAAATCACACCCCTCTAGAGAGCTGTGCCGTGCCATGTAGACAAGCCAAGCAGTCTCAAGTTCTTGATGACTGCTCCACTAAAAGCTAGGAGCGTCATGAAGGTGATAGGTGAAAGAGTATCCCCATTTAAGTCTCTTTGAGTGCCATTTAAAAGCACTAATAATTTGCAACAGGCTTTACCATGTAATATGAAATAAGGGTACAGTTTTCAAAAGCACTTAAGTGACTGAGGAGCCTAAGTCCCATTTTGAAAAGTGACTTAGGAGGCTAACTCTCACTGAAAGTCAATGGACTTCGGAGCTTGAATTGTGTGAATTGAAGTGCCTGAATTGCTCTTAAAAATGGGACTTAGGCACTTTTGAAAAAAATTATCCAAGGTTTCAAACCAAGAAAATGTCAGCCCAAAGTGATTGAAGAAAGCCTTCTAATCTAATTCAATGACTGTCCTATTTAAACTATCTTCGCTTGTATGGCTGTCAAGGGAGCTACTGAATAGCGACTTCTGATCCCTTTCACTCTTACTAAAATGATCATTTGTACAGGTATACAAAGAACTTCACACTCTTTCAAATCCCAGTAAGACAATCCCCCTTTTGGTTGGTGACCCTAGATCCCCTCCCTATCCTAAATGAGGCAACCCCTATGACTGACAACACAAGCAGCTTTCTATTCCCTCTGCAAACCTTGTTTCTGTGATCACTGAACCTTGTTTTATAACAATGTTAAGTAAACTGAAAAAGGAATATTTGATGTAATGGGAATGCAAATTTACTTTTAATATTCAGGGTTGACTATAATAAGTAACAAATAAAGTGCCTTTTCATACCTGATACATCTGACACATAAGTAATACAGCCACCCACATGAAATGAAACACACTATTTAGAAACATCCAAAACATCCAAGGTGAACAGGTGGCAATTTGCGTAATATATGTCCACAATCCATCCTTTGTGTAAGTAGTCTCACAGTGGATTCCCCAGTCTGGAAGAAGAAAAAAAATTATAGATTTAAAAATCATATAAAATCCTCAGATCACACATTTTTTCTATATATCAATGTAGTATTTAAATTTGAACTGATCAGAAAACTGACAAAAGGCAATTTTTTTAATGAAATATGGAAATAATTTGCAAAAATCTTCCCAATTTCTCCCTCCTTTTCTAAGCAGCTGTAATTTAAATTCACAGAGATGAAAGTAAGTTAATAAAGGGCATGGAATAATAGTAACAAGGACTACATAGAATTCTTAATTAGACATTTTTCCTAGAATAACTAGGTATTCTTCTATTCTAGAACACCTAACCTGGGCAGTTACTAAAGCATACCTCAATTCCTGGAGGCAACTGGAATGGGTTACCTAGGGAGGTGGTGGAATCTCCTTTCTTAGAGGTTTTTAAGGTCAGGCTTGACAAAGCCCTGGCTGGGATGACTCAGTTGGGGATTGGTCCTGCTTTGAGCAGGGGGTTGGACTAGATGACCTCCTGAGGTTCCTTCCAACCCTGATATTCTATGATTCTATGATCCCAATACAAAAATGGTATCAAAGTATAACTCTGATAGTGCAAACACTCATACGAGGAACTAAATGAAATATTGTACTTAAAAACAATTAAGAAAAAATTTACTCACAAGAGATACAGCCATAAATCATCCAACAGATCATAAAAAGCAAAAAGAACAGATAGCCCATGAAATAGCGATGGTTCCCTGCCCCTAAAGATGAACACAAACAACAGGAATTAATTTTTTCCACCTTGAGAAAAGGTCAGTGACTTTCAATCTATGACTTCTTAGAAGCTTGAAAATAAGTGTTTTTCTGCCTTACAACTTTGCCCTTTCAATAGGGCCAAACATTGTTTTATTTTTCTGTGCTCCTACCATACTGCAGCTGAAATTCACACATGCTTGTTTAATTTACAATCTGCTTTATTGATATCAACGCAACTTTAGTTAGTTAACAGCTGTTAAAGAGCCAGGAAGAGCTCAAAAGCTGTTTTGGTATGTCTCAAAAATACTGAATTTCTTTTGTTTCTTGACAGCAGAGGGCAGGTATTTTTAATAAGATGGACAGAAAATAGAAATCTGGACAAAAATCCACATCCTCTTTTGACAATTAAAGGTATAGGAAAAGTTGACCTTAAACCGCTTGACAGCCAACTGAAAAGAAAACATACAAAAGATGGATAGACAACAATTTAGGTAAACAAGTTGTTAAAAAAACTGATTACATTAATGAATGAAACTTAAAAAAAAATTCTACTTGTAATTGAATTTAAAATTGAGTGAATGACACATACCATAACAGCATTTGCTCAAAATGAAACCACTTTTACATGTGTTAATATAGCCGATAGATGCATTTCTAATATCGTAATACGTTTATTTGTATATATACACTATTCGGAACTTCTCAACTTTCCCTCAATTTGTAGAATACATTCACTAGTACAGCACTCCAATGACTCTAGGATGTGCACTAACCACACAGACACTGCAGATGATAATAGGCTACAAAAGATGTGTCCCTCTGTATCCAAGCAGCAGAGCATTTATGTCAAATATTTTGCCGATTAAACCAAGAGCTTCCTCCAGAGGCAAAAAATAATCAAGTGCTTTTAACAAGTGAAATGAACAAATAAATAAGCAGAAGCAGAAAACCCAAACATACAAATTAGAACAAGCACACAAGGCACTTCCTTCTTCCAAAATCAAACAGCTTCCTTCTCATCTGTAAACATGCTGTACTGTTGCTTTTATAAGCAAAGAAGGTGAGTGTGAGAGACACAGAGACTCTGTGTGTGTGTGTGTGTGTGTGTGTGTGTGTGTGTGTGTGTGTGTGTGTGTGTGTGTGTGTGAGAGAGAGAGAGAGAGAGAGAGAGAGAGAAGGGGCACCTGAACATATGCTGCTGGCTGTGCACACTCTGCTTATCAACTGGGAGGCACTTTAATCTCTCCTGCGCAGCCATCCAAGTGCACAGCTTACAGGGAACAGTTTCAGGGCCACATGGGGACAGGGTGGTGCAGGGAAACATGGGGATGGGGGTGGGGTAGAAGTATGGGGGCAGATGTGCCTGACTGAACGAGAGTCAAGAGAATTGTTCTATACTTCTGTCACCCACACCCAACAACCCTCCAGGTTCACTGCCAGGGTCCTTCCCAGCAATTACTTCCCTTTCCCTCTCCCTCAGCTCCCCTGACTCCCCCAAGCCTTTGTACTGCTTCTGAGGGATGCAGGAAATACTGTATTGTAGTTTAAATGAATTATTATGCAAAGTTTGTATTAATATGCCTAGTAAGGAATCTATTTGTCAAAAAAACATTTCCTGAATCTTTTTTGTTGTCTTTATTATTTCAGACTTCCTTGCTGACAAGTATTTTGAAATAATTTACCAAAATAACTGAAACTGGCATGATTATACTGTGTTATTTTGACAAATGAACTATTCAGCATTGTGCAGAATTTTAAAATATTGTGCACAGAATTTCTTTTTTTTGTGCAGAAATTCCCCAGGAGTAGAAAATCCACCTAGATGGGAAGCCATTTTGAATCTACTGACACATAGCAAGAATTAATTGAGCACTTGACTACAGTTCCCTAATGGAAAATACTTGTTTGTGAGTTTCCTGGTTACCCAGACTTTAATTTCCTAGTACTCCATGCTTCACCTCATATATATTAAAGAGAATAGTTACCACTGCAGTCAGTATATGCACTCTTGTTTTTGTAGGAAATAAAAAAGCTGCTGTATTGATAAGTAACTGAAAAAGTGATTAACGATTTGCTTTAGAGTTCATATTTGACAAAAACATACTTACATACTGTTTATGTGGTGTTATAATTATAGCTGAAATAAAATGTTTAAAAATTAATAAGGATGAAAGCAATTTACTTAGGACTTGTCTACACAGAGCAGAAATGTGCACCAAAGGGGTTTGCTTTCTAAAGCACACTTACGTGTCGTATGTGAAGTGGCCTGTGTAGAGTCTGTTGATGCAAACATTTTAGTTCATGTCAGCAGGAACACCATGGGTCAGTTAGTGCACATCCCTCTAGTGCACATTTCTGCTCCATATAGACAAGCCCTTAGAAACGAAGCTAGAAGTACTTATGCGTGGATTGGTAACAGAGAGGAGAACTGTGAATAATGCAATGAATCAGAAAAAAAGAAAATTTAGGTTGAACATCAAGATGCTTTTGGTGAAATTGAAGACCTAGAATAGTCTCTCTCAGGAAGTTGTCAGAAACCATGTTATTGTGGTCATTTAAAACAAGAATATACAATGTACAGAGGAATATACTGTAGAGAACGAGCCTGCATTGAGAAAGGGGTGGACAAACTGACCTAACTGTATTTTTTCCCCTCTCTATTTGTTAAGATTCCATATTTGAGCAATCACTTACCTACACAGTTACCCACCCACGGGCAATGGTGGTCAAACTTTGCTATACATCGATTGCACACGCCACAATGTTTAGACCTCACTGGCTTCCGTATCTGTTTGACAGATATTTATGGACATATAATTACAAAAAGCTTTACAGCAAAGTGAAAGGAAAAATCTGACATTTATACTGGTGGAAAAAAAATGAATTTTAATACATGTTAAAATACTTTGCTGCTGTTAATCCCTTAGATCAAGGTCAACAGGAATTTAAAAGCCTAATGGGTAATTCAGATTCCATTAAACAATTAGTGTCTTAAAATTTCATCATACGTCAGCTATGATATGCGTGGTATAAAAATCTATTTAAAATATTTTCCCTTAAATAAAAATGTCATATCATAAAAAGTATCAAATATTTATTTCTCTTTCCATCCACCCAAAGCCCTCTAAATCCTCTAGGTATCTGAGTTTTGGGTACAGATTTGTTTCATTTCAGCTATTTTATATTGACAGAGTATTACATTATGATTGAGATGATTCTTTGGGCATTATTCATAAATGAACCCTAATATAAACAGAATGCTGTTAATGAAGCCTATTTACCAAAGACAAGAATATGAATTTAAAGAGAACTTCCAATAGGACTTTTGCTCCAATGTTCACTTTGACAATTTTGAAAACCACTCCCAAACTGAATATATTTTGTAAATTAAATACAACATGGTTATAATGAAAAATCAAGAATACATGAACAAACCTTGAAATACAAAATATATGAACAAACCTTGACATTAAAATACATTTAAACTTTAAAACTAAATATTTAAAAAACAACTTAATTACTTATCCCTTTAAATCTGAGTTTAAAGTTCTATATTTATTATACAAAAATTAATGACATCATAAACGTTATAGAAAAAGTATTTCCATTAGCTGTTTGCCATGTCATTAATTCTTCCATGGGAAGCAAAATGTATACTTCAGGTCTCAGTAGGTAAGTCCAGGAAGAAATTATTTTTTAAACAGTTTGTTTCAAAATGTAAACATAACTTGCAAGTCTAAGCAACTAATCCACAGACAATTAGGAAATGTTAAAACACTTCAGGATTTAAAGAAACTTTCCAGTTAACCTGGAAAATATCTAGACAGTTTTGACACAAAGCAAAAGATACTTCTTTTTCAGGCTCAACGTGTCATTTAACCCAAAGTTTGTTCTAGCCCCATTTTAAAATAAAATAATTGTTTTGAAAGGCTTTGTGAAGCTTACTTATCTCTTAAGAGCCTTTCCCAAATAGATTTTATTGTACATAGGTCCTGAAACAACTAATCTGCAATGCATATACCCAGAGGGGTTTTCCTTTTTACGGTAGAAGGGAGTATAACACAACAGTTCAAGAAGCTTTTACAATAACTAATTATGATTTTGTGATGTTGCCTATATGGATCAACAAAAGACAAAGCCCCATGTGACTAAATTGTATGCAGACCCACATACACGTATGTACGTAGGTACAGCACGTTACAATACATCAGAAAAATCGAAGTACTTCAGTTTCACAAAACCTCTGAAAGTATTCAGAGTAGCAGCCATGTTAGTCTGTATTCGCAAAAAGAAAAGGAATACTTGTGGCACCTTAGAGACTAACAAATTAATGATGCATCCAATGAAGTGAGCTGTAGCTCGTGAAAGCTTATGCTCAAATACATTTGTTAGTCCCTAAGGTGCCACAAGTACTCCTTTTCTTCTTTCTGAAAGTATTAAAATTTTTAAAAAAACATTACAATTCTCATGATTCAGTAGAAAAAGGCCTAAACATTTTGTTAAACCAGCAACGGCAATTCTGAGTCAAACTGAAATGTTTACTGCAAATATTCATAATTCTCCCCTTTCCCCCACCCCCCAAAAAATCACAGAATACAAAGGTACATAAACTTCTCCACATACTTTTCTTTTTTATAATACAAAACTTCTTCAACCAGGATACTTGGGAGAAACTGAATGCTTGTTCAAAATATAACAGTTTTGCTACATAGCTTGAAGTTGCTGTAAGGATACAACAACCAATCACATTGGTTTATTTCAATAAACCTTTTATAAAAAGTTATTTTTATTTGTCAAAACTTTGCAGCTTCTCACAAGACGTGTCCAGTATAAAGGCCAGAAGGGGACACTGTCATCATCTAGTCTGACTTCCTGTCCAACACAGGCCATAGAACTTCCTCACTCTTGTGGCTCTTCTCTCAACCCTCTCCAATTTATCAACATCCTTCTTAACTTGTGGGCACCAAAACTGAACACAGTATTCCAGTAGGGGTCGCACAAGTGCCAAATACAGAGGTAAAAGAACCTCTCTACTCCTACTCGAGATTCCCATCTCCTTTAACCGCAGCATCATGCTGGATGCGCACATTCAGATGATTATCTCCCACATCCCCCATATATTTTTCAGAGTCACTGCTTCTCAGGATAGTCTCCCCCATCCTTTAAGTATGGCCTACATTTTGTTCCTATGTGTTTCCATTTAGCTGTATTAAAATACATAGTTTGTTCACACCCAGAATACCAAGCGATCCAGATGCTCTTCATTATTTATAAAAAGAAAAGGAGAACTTGTGGCACCTTAGAGACTAAAATTTATTTGAGCATAAGCTTTCGTGAGCTACAGCTCACTTCATCGGATGCTTTGTTAGTCTCTAAGGTGCCACAAGTTCTCCTTTTCTTTTCATTATTTATAGCTCCCCCAGTTTTTGTATCATCTGCCTAAATATGGATTCTGATGCCCAAGATTAAGGTAGCCAACTTTGAAAAGGTTGCCAACTGTAGAAACAGGCCCACATTAGGCTTAAGCAGGCTATGGTTTCAAACTGAGTGTGGATTTTTAGCATGAGTGGTAGGACTGAAGCATGTAAAAGGATGAGATCATGAGAAAACACAAGTTATTTGTGTTAATCTTGTAGTGACCCTTAAAAATACCAGTGTTATCTCATTTAAAGTTTGGGTTGAGGTAACAGAAATAAAGAAAATATGGCTAATTGGGCACCAGGCATTGTAAATAATTGGTTTGTTTAGTTTAGTATAAAGAAACGTGTAGTTTGGTATTCAAAGAGAAATGCAGCCAAACGAGATAAGATGCAAACCTTGAAGAAAGAGGCCCAGTCATTAATCTTGTCTTGACCAGGGCAGAGGACAAGGTTCAAACTTAGCTGCTTCATCTGGCGTTAGTAAGGTCTGACAACAAACAATGACATCACCTGTTTGTTATAGTGTATTAAAAAAGCAAGGTTTTCTAGGGGTACTTTGTCAGTGCATTTCCGTATTCCTCTGGAGTCACCCTATGATGGGAAGGTCCCTCGCAGAGCTGATCTTGCTGAGAGTATTTTGGCCAGTATTTATAACTGTATTGCTGTTGGGTACATAATACAAGAGTATATGCTTATGCTCGTACATTGGGTGTAATTATCACTAAGTGGCCATTGAATTAATGAATTAATGAATGAATTAATGCTTGTGTGGAAACCGAGTCGTGGTAAACCTTAATGAACTCATTAAGAACATAATTTCCAATACCAATAATACAATTTTGCATGTTCTTTGATCTTGATTTGCTTTTTCCATGCCAATGCCACATAACAGACTGCTACAAAGGACATTATGCAGCTGTCCCTTCTGTTGGCACTAGAGAGGCAGCAGGCCTTTTGTTATATGGCAGATAGCTCCTACTCCCAACTGCATGGAACTTTAGGTAACAAGATGGGTTCTGCAGCTCAGATAGAACCATTACTATTAAAATGGGGTTAAGATTATTAGTTAAGTGATTTATCTTAATAGCAGCAAAAGGCCAATGCTTGGCCATTTGGATGAATAAAACTGTACTGTATGTGTACATATTGAAGATTTGACAATTTTTTAAAAAGTTGGCATTTTGTTATTAGTATTCCATCTCATGCAAAGCATGAGTATGTACTATTAGTAGACTTTATAGTCTTTTATATTTGCTAATCACACTTTAAAAGGAATGTGTATATTATGTTTTCTTGTGGAACTGGATAGCTGCCCTTGTTTTCTTGAAGCTGATTTCCATTTTAAAATGTTTTGTGAAGGGATGTGAAAATTAGTATTTTTTCTTTTTAAGATTATAGCCAAATTTAAAAAGTCCAGCTTACTTTTGAAGGAAACTATTTTCACGCTCTAAAGGAGATTTTAGTTATGGCAATGCCAGACAGAATGTTGTAAAGTCCAACATCAGAAAAAAAAATGGACACATCAATGTAAAATATTATTATTGAGTTACTAGAAACTTTAAAAAACCGGATTGAATAGAGCATTTAAAAACTGTATAAAATTAGTTATCCAATTCTCCTTTTAATAAAAAATTTAAACGCACATATTTCCTTTAACGCTCTGTCCTTTCTAGTTAGCCTAACAATCTGAAAGTCCTAGAAATGTGAAGATCGAGGAATGGTTCACTAGTTTTCCCAAACTGAAGCAATTACATTTAGTCTGGTTTGGTTTAGATATCCTTCAAAGTTAAACTAAGGTGTTCACAAAGATACAAGATTTAGCGCAAATTTTGTTCCCTAATAAACACGAAGTTAAAACAAAGACCTTGATCCTCCAACTAAGAGCATGGGGGTATACTTTTGAGCCTGCGTGGAAGTTAACTGACTTCCAGTGGGCTCTGCATGGATGCAGCTATCTATTTACACGATATCAGTTGCAGGACTGTGTCAAAGTTAGCAAAACTCAATCCATAGGGTGTTCTCCATCACAATTTTTACCCCATGAGGTTCCTTGATTTTACCTGCTGCTATAGAAACTATCATTTTATCTATAGAAATAGCTAATACCTCATTAATGAGAAAAACAATTTTACATTATACAAAGGCATAATTTAAAGTTGTCATCTTTTTTTTACTGTCAGACAATTATCTAAAGAAAAATGGTTCCTCATACTGAATGACTCCATAAATGATTGTATGCCATATGGAAACTGGTAATCAAAGCACTCCTTTAATATCGTTGATTAAAAAGTATGCTCTTCCAAATAATTATCAAAACACGAAAGGGTTTAAAAGTGTACAGGTATTAAGAAAACAATAATGCTTATAAAGTCATCGGCAAGCAGGCCTGGAAGTAGAAAATACATTTGTTAGTAGCGTGAACTGAGGGTCAAAGCTCTCTCATCAGTGCATTAGCTAAACACAATAAAAAATGAAATGCGAGTTCTTAACTGCAACCCAATAATTGGATATTATTAATCAACTTGCAGAAGTGAAAAAACTATTAAACTAAATTCTGTGGCTAAATGTTTCAGCTCAAGGCAATCAGGATACTGAAGAAACTATTTAACTATAACATTTATCAACAGCATTTAATTTCATTAGTTTTACTGAAATTTCACAAGTCAGTGAATTTAGGAAGCAAAAGACGAAAAGGTGGAAACAGTATCAATTTGAAGAAGGAAAAATGAGCCAACCTATATACAAACTAAACAAGCACGTTAGATGTGAGTCAATGAGATCAAATATTGGGCTAAATTTTGCTCTCATTTATATCAATCAGTACATTCCCATTTACTTCAGACTGGTTGCACAGAGAGAGCAGAATTTCACCCCACAATCTTCATAATATGTAGCATGCCCAGCAAATAATTTTTTACTGGGTAAAGACACTTAGAGTCTAGCAGTGTGTTAAGATTAATAAATTCTCTGCATAAAGTCAAAATTATCTCCCCCCTGACATTACCATAATTCTTATGAACAGACCCACTTGAGCTTTTTGGAAAATACTATTTTGATGCAAGTTTTTTTAAATAACGTTCATCTCTGAAATAACATGGAGAAAAGGGATGGTGGTGTCTCATTTATTATATAAATATCCAGTTTTGCCCACCACACACAACCTCCCACCCCCAACACTGATATTTACATGTCAATTAAATGGAAACAAAAAATAAATAAATAAAAATAAAAAAGTATACTACCAAACAGGTACTGCAGAATATACTGAGGTCCAGACTTCCTGTCTCTGCAAGTTCAACTATTGTCTTCAAAAGAAACAAGAAATAAAATTAGTATTTAAACTTTTAAACACATACCCATCAAATTTCCAATGTTAAATTATTTCTGTAGTTCATATTCAAGCCTGTATGCTCAATCTATCTCAGGCTTTGCCTACACACGGAATATTTAATTTAAATAAATTTTAAACCTATTTAAACTGGAGCAAAACTCTATGTAGACATTTATTTCCAATTAAAAGTGGCTTATTTAGTTTACCTGAAACCTATTCTTAGTTGATTTAAGCTAAATAGATATAAAGCAGGTTTAGACTGACTTAGAACATCCACACAGAATTTAGTACACAGGTTTAACTAAATTGATTTTAAAATCACACATTTAAACAAACTATTTTGCATATTGATAAATCCTCAGAGATTACCTTCCAGTCAGGACCCACCAGTCAAGAAGGAGAAATTTAAATTCAGTGGTATACAGTCCAAAGTCTCAAAGCTGCAATTACCTACTCCATAGAATGTTCTTCTCGTAACCACAAAAGTAGTAATAAAAGCCAAACCTCCAACCCTCTATGCATCATGCTACGCTTATGGCTCAAGTGATATACAATGGTGGATTTCAGTTACAACATCCCAGTTTCCTTACATTAAATTAGATCCTTTCATTTTATATGTCCTTCCAGTATCTATTTTGTTATTGCAATAGTGGTGACTTATTACTCTAGGAAATGAAAATAGTCTACATTTCCAACAAACTTTATATTTCAGCAGCTGAAGATTGTGCCACAAGAGGCTTTTATATAAAGTCTGCAGTGTATGGAAAATGTATATTCACAGGAATTGTCCTGAAAATGTCTTTTGCCAAAGCTACTTTTCTTGGCCCAGGAAGAATTCAGTCTGATTAGCATGATTAGTTAAGGAATAAAATTAAAGACCAATACGCTTGTCTAATGTGTACCTTCAGCCATAGTACACAAAATATATTTTAACCATGGTTCTAGGTTTTAAATGCCCTGTCATGTTGGTGTCTTTGGATCCATATGATTTTAACTCCTTCCTCACCTCTCTCGATTAGAAAAGGAGCAGAAGGTACTTATGACTATTCTGTCAGTGGAACCAAATGAAGGTGGTATGCAAGAACTTGCTAGTTTAGATGATGGCCACCAAGGGGGATACCTCAATCAAAGATCCCCAAATGCCTTCTCAATTCTTCCAAGACACTACATGGAGGAACTGGCAGGGGGTGAATATGGAAATACACTAGACCCTGGGGCTCCTTCTCCAAAGCAACCAGTAAAAGCTACAGTCAAGGGTTCAGGGACAAACCAGGGCCTTATAGTCCTCTCTGCAAAAATCAAAGGAACTAACTGTGGCACGAGGACCAGTAGCCTCTCCTCCCTCCTCCAAACGGGAAGCAGTAGCAGTTTCCTTCTCCCCTTACTCAATCCTCTCTCTAACAATCCCTTCCTCTACGCTACAATTCAATTCCAAGTGACTCCTCCAAAAAACTAATATAAATAAAACAAACAGATGAAAAACAAAATACACAGAACTAACAGGAGGCATGTCTACCATCACTGTGATCACTTTGGGCTGGCTTTTGATACTGTCTTGCATGTTTGGGACCTCTCCAAAGTAGTTCCATTGAATTCGGGGAGTAATTGTAGAATAAAGCACTATTCAACATGGTCCGTTGCTTATACACTGCATGCCTTTTACTCTTTAGGGACTGTTTTCCTGTACGTTTGTTCAGTGACACAATCCAGGCCAGATCCTGATTGGTGCCTTTGGGCACTACCATAATAAAAGTAAATAAATTGCTACTACTACAACTAATAATAATTTGAATGCAGTTTGGAAAGCAGGGAGTTGCCTGAACTACTTCAAATTAGTCTAGGAAGCAGAAAAACGTCACTGAAAAGGGCAAGCATGTCAAAAGAAAAAACATCTGGAAACTCTGAAGCTGCTGGCATTTCCAGATATACTTACCGTGGTCTGCTGGATTGCCTTGCCTATTTGTTCAACAGGGAGGGGAAGCACAAATTATTTGGTGCCCTGACTTTGGTTCACTTTAAGGTAAGTTACGAAGCAATGTGAGGAAACTACTACAATGCCCAGAATATTTTAGCTGGTCATTTTTATGATGGTCCATTCTAGAGCTGAATTAGTTACAAAGTGTGTGCATCAAAAAATCCATAACATTAGCACAATGACAAAATCCTGATGGAAGAAGAATGGAAACTGGCTGATTTTTTTAGACCCTGATTCAGCAAAGCACTGAGGCATGTGCTTAATTTGAAGTAGGTGAGCTGTCCCATTGTCTTCAATGGGACTCCTATGTTTATGTGGTTTGCTGAACTGAGGCCACAAAGGGGCTTACTTACTACTCTACAACGTGTTAAAATTCTACTTACCGTAATTATTTAGTCCTGCTGAAGGAATGGTACTTAGATTGGACTAACCCAGCATCCAACTTGGTGGATGTACAGTAACGGAAAAGCGGTTCTGTATGCCTGAATCTGCACGTTCACTGATATTAAAGAAACAACTGATCTATCATGTAAACAAAAATAATCTAACCAATCACAACCTCATCAGAGATTACTACTCAGCACACGGACAAATATATAATTCCAGGCAGCCTGTAGTCATTCCACTGTGATTTGCAGTGAGTTGCATAGCATGCTGGAGAGTGGGATTCCTAGGTTTGATTGCTCAAAAACTTCATTTAAAAAAAGGGCAAGTTAGAACTGCTAACAGTAACGGGCTTGAATATCAGAAAATGATCATGGTAAAAGATTATAAATGCATCTGGTCATTAATTATATGCCAAGATGAATTACTCTCAAATGCCAATGAAAGCTAATCACAGATGTCTATCTCAACATCAGAACCAAAGAAGAAGCTTAACTCTAAAAGAAGTCAATATTTTGTCAGTAGAAACTCTAGCTTTATTGGTGTAGTATATTTAAATTACAGTAACTTGTAAGTTTTATTCATTTTTAAAACAGAATTGGCAAAATCTTTAAGCAATGACATTTAAAGTGACAGCTAGTGTAACACTGAAAGACCCCGGTCATCAGGATTGAACCTGGGACCTCTGGAGCTTAGTGCATGAGCCTCTACAGCATGAATTAAAAGACAACTGCTTTTTAGCTAAGGCTGTAGAGCAGACATTTAACTCTCTCTAAGTGGTCTTGGTGCCACTAGATGGGACAGAACACCACACCCAGGAGATGTGTGGGTTACATACTTCCCTTAGTGAGGAAGCGCATCCCGAGCTTCAGAGACTTCCCAGTTGAAATCCGGACAAGCTCTTACTTAGAACGCAGACAGACCCCGGTCGTCATTGGGCAGGATCAAACCGGGGACCTCTGGAGCTTAGTGCATGAGCCTCTACAGCAGACTCATTTAATTCTCTCTAAGGGACCTTGGTGCCACTTGATGGGACAGAACACCAGACCCAGAAGGTGTGTGGGATAGATTAGTATTAGAGACAAGATGAGTGAGATAATATCTTTTATTCAACCAGCTTCTGTTGGTGAGAGATACAAACTTTCAAGCTTACACAAAACTCTTCTTGAGGACTGGGAAATGTACTCAGAGGGTATGTCTACAATGCAATTAGACACCGATGGCTAGCCCTTATCAGCTGGCTCAGGATCCTAGGACTTGAAATAAGGGGCTGTTTAATTGGGGTGTAGATGTCTGCGGTTGGGCTGGAGCCCGGCTCTAGGACACTGCAAGGTGGGAAAATCTAAGAGCTTGGGCTGCAGCCTGAACCCAAACGTCTACATCACAATTGAACAGCTACTTAGGCTATGTCTACATTAGACCTTAAGCTGACAGGAAAGAGCTCTCCTGTCAACATAATTAAACCGCCTCCAAAGAGTGGTGGTGGCTATGTCGGCATGAGAAGTTCTCGCGCTGACACTGTGCTGTGCACACTACCAATTATGCTGGAGAAACTTGTTACTCAGGGGCGTATTTTTTTCACACCCGAGCAACAGAAGTTTTGCTGACATAAGTGGTACAGTAGATATGGCCTCAACCTGAGTCAGCTGACATAGGACAGCTGCGGGTGTCTAACTGCAGCATAGACATGAGTCACAATTAAATACAAGGTGGAATAGATTGTTTAGCATAAACAGTTAAAACATATTTCACAGGATCATTCAAGGTGAAGTGGCCAGTTAACACCTCTCCAGTCATGGGGGAAAGCTGGGATGGGTGTTAGTGGGTTATAGATCGGGGTGGGCAAAATACGGCCTGTGCACCAGATCCGGCCCATCTAACATTTCTGTCCAGCCTGCCAGGCTTTTTGGTTGCCCCCTCGAAAAAACTCTGGGCAGCTAAACGTCCCGCAGTGCAGTGGGGGCTCAGACAGGCTGCTTGCCTGCCGTGGCCCCACGCTGCTCCTGGAAGTGGCCGGCTGCTGCTGGCACGTCTCTGCACGCCTCTGGCGGGCAGGGGAGGCGGCTTCGCATGCTACCCCTACCCCCAGCACTGTCCTCACAGTTCCCATTGGCCAGAAACTGCAGGGGGCGGTGCTTGTGGGCACTGGAGCACATGGAGACCCGCTGCCCCCCTCCCTCCAAGGGGCACACAGAGACATGCCAGCAGTTGCTGGCTGCAGCCACTTCCAGAGCCCTGCTGCGCTGTGGTCCGGGGGGCCACCTGTAGTAAGCACCACCCGGCCAGAGCCTGCACCTTGCACCCCCTCCCTCACCCTGCCCCAGGTCGGAATCCCCTCCTGCACCCAAACTCCCTCTCAGACCCTGCATCCCCTCCTGCACTCTGCCTCAGCCCGGAGCCCCCTCCTGCACCTAACTCCCTTCCAGAGTCCACACCCGTCACCCTCTCCTGCACCTCAACATTCTGCACCGGCCCGGAGCTCCCTCCTGCACCCCAATTCCCTCCCAGACCGTGAGCCCCCTCCATTAATATAGTAGAAATGTGCGGCCCATGACAACTTACCAAAAGCTGCGGAGTGGCCCCTGTGAAAATTATTGCCCACTCCTGTTATAGATTGTTGTAATAAGTCATAAATCCAGTGCTTCTACTCGGTCCATGATTTTTAGTGTCTAGCAAAGTTATGAATTTAAGCTTCCAGGCTGGTCTTTTGAAGGTACTGTGCACCTTTGTTTGAGGATGGGGACAGAGTCTGATATAGAGTGATCTCTTTGTGAAAACTGGAGATGATATAGTGCTTTTGTCATTTTTCTGTGCGAGTTCATTCAAGAGCATAGTGATTGACTGGGTTTCACGCACATAGTTGCTATTGATGCATTTAGTACATTGTGAGGTACACCACATGTTGTGATTAGCATGTATAAGATGCAAGGATCTTGAAAGGTATGTTGTGGAGGTGTTGATTACCCCCCGCCCCTAGCTTTTTTCCCCTCCTTTCTTCTGGAGAGGTGTTCACTGGACACTTACCTTAATGGTCCCTTGAAATACATGTTAACTACTCATGCTAAACAATATGTTCAACCTTATATTTAGCTGCGACACGGAGTACATTTCCCAGAATTGAAGAGCTGTGTAAGCTTGAAAGTTCATCTCTTTCACCAATAGAAGTTGGTTCAATAAAAGATATTATCTCACCCAACTTCTCTCTTCAATATCCTGGGACCAACATGGCTATAACAACATTGTATACAGCTAATATTAAGTTAGTCCCATAATTAAGTACATTAGGTACTCAGGTACTACTGCAATGAGAGAGGTACAAGAACTTATGTAGAACAGAGCAGATTTTTAGGCTTCTATAAATGAATCTGGATTACCTAATTTATCATCACTTTCAACCTCATCTCCTCACTTCTTTAACCTAATATAAAGACTTACACTACCATCTCATTAAATTTAAACTATAATTTTGTTAATTAAAACATCATGAATGTTAAATTTAGAAAGTAAGAACTGCACACTATTTGCAAATAAAGACAAGGAAATGTGTAAGATAAATGCAGAATCAACCTTTTGATATTGCTTTTCTTTTGTTTCACAACAATTTACTCTTATTTCCCTGTGCTAAACAGCAAGTGACTCAACATTTGGAAACACACAGGTAACTCATCCTTGAAAAAGGACATGTTATTTTCTCCCCATCCTCCTAAAAAAGTCTGTCGTATTTTTTACCTTTTTCTTTTGTTCTTCTGTGGCTTTAATGATTCCTGGGTCTGATTTCCAGGATTTTCCAAAATTGTAGAAAAGTGCAACGCTATTGGCAAGGAATGGAAGATGTATAAAGAGAAAATTGAGATGTGTTTAAAGTCAAGGAATCTAAAGAAGTTCAAAATGAAAAAAATTATAGAAAGACCAAACTGGGCTGAATTATTAACATGTGTCAATTTGAAATAAGATGACCAAGAATAATTTTGTTCTAAAAAGTTGCCAAAATCAACGACACTTAAAATAAGCACAAAATATTGTGTCCTAAGGACTTCTATTGTACTCTATAGTCTGTAGAAGTTTTCTTAAGGCAGTTTGACTGCCTGTTTATAACTATTTACACTGTGTTAAAATATGAATTATCATAATTCAGTTATTCCTATCTGTTCTTTGTTTTTAATTTAAATTCCATATAATATTATCTCCTTAAAGTATTTCCTGATTTTACAGTAAACATCTAGAAGTTCTATTTATAAGATGCTCATTTGACTGCTTGTCTTCATTGTCTTAGAATTCCAGTAAAATCACCAAAAAGAATGCTTTTAACCATATAAGGGATTGTCTAACAGAGAATGATGTTACACGGCCATAATCCCTCAACCTATGCTCATTTCCAAGATACTCAACTCAGAATTTATACACTAATTTGAAAGCTCTCTCAGGGTAAAGCAAAATAATTGAAAAAGCAAAACTATTGGGTTTTTTGGGTTCTGTTTGAAACATGATCCTCTTATAAGCAAATACTCATATTTCAGACCAATGAAAGCCATTTTAAAATATATAATCCAATACCTATAAAATAAGAATTCTTAGTATTTCTGAAAGTATTTAAAAATTCAAGAGCAATATAAATTCAAGGAATAACCACTAGTTTAAAAATGTTTCCTATGCTAGAATATACACAGCTTTATAATGGTTTAAATCATAGAATTAATAGATTTCCTAGTAATAGCCAATAATGAGCATGAAGTACAGCACTTCTGAGGGACCCAAAAATCTGGCATGCTGGTGTACCATTCCGACTAACATGTACATGAGTAAAGTCACTCGTGTGTGAAGTCCCACTGACTTCAGTTGTCATTGGGACTACCCATATGAGTAAAGTTTGTTATTTATGTACATTTTTGCAGCATCAAACCCTGAATATGGATTGATATGCATAGTGTTTTACATGGCTGTATGTACTAAAATTGGCATCTGAACATTTTATGCATTGATAATCTGTAAAATTTTATGTAAGGAATTTTATGGAAAACTCCAAGAATCAAGCCCACAGTATTTAAACAATTGTTTGCTGAAATGAAGCATATTTCATTAATTCTGTACGTCTTGTACCCTATAGTACCCTAAACAAATTTCCTTGCTCTGATTCGGTTCTCTGAAGGAAGAAACTAGTTGTAGATTTGAACTGTAACTGAAAATGTTTAATAAGCTAATTTTAATTTTTAATATTGTGCTCTTTACAGTAGCCTCTTAGCATTTTAGCTCACTATAAAGACTAATTAACCTTGAATAACAAGCTCTTTTTATACCCCCATGTACACCATAACTTACTATATGCCCCACTGCATTTGATCTCTACTGATTAAAAGCTGAGTTTAATCTTTTTTTTTTTACTAACTCAGTTTCTTGCTAAGTGCATTTTTTGAAATTAGCTCTTGCCAAAAATAAGTTCACTTTATTTATATTGCTTTAAGAGTTTACATTTTCTCTAAAATACTTACTATTTTCACTGATATTTGTGTCATAACAATAAAAAAAGCAGAAACATAATTGAAACATCTTCTATTTAAAATCCCTTAAACAGACATCTGCTATGAACAATAAGGTACAATTGAAAAAAATTACGATTCATTCCAAATTACTAAACGTCACGTCTAGACCGCTAAAAAGAAATAAGCAGAACGACAATATATTTTCTGTCCAGTAAAATGGATTTATAACCTTCAGTTTGTGGCCTTACTTTTAATCCACTGTATTAAATCTACTGTATAAAATTTGGACAACATGTTCCTGTGACCAAAAAACTGCTCATGCACCTGGGCCCCACAAGCAGTAACCCAGAGATTTTTTTTTTTCTGCATGTTCCTCTCACCCTGTGTACCCTTCACTCACACAGATTATATGGATAGAGTCTAAGGATATGTCTACACTACAAAATTATGTCAATCTAAGTTATGGCGACGTATAGCCACCACAGTAATTAAATTGCTTGGGCATGTCCTCACTACGCTCCTTGCGTTGTGGTGTGCGTCGTCACCAGGAGCACTTGCATCAATTTAACTGTCAGTGTTTGGCATTGTGGGATGGCTTCTGAAAGGCAGCAACAATCAAGGTAAGCAATGGAGTATCTACACTGACACCTCATCAACCTAACTACATCAACACTGACTCTATGCCTCTTGTGGAAGTGGAGTTATTAAGTCAGTGTAGTGGGCGAGTTAAATCGGTGGGAGTGACATATTAGTGTAGACACTTACAGAATTAGGTGGATGTAAGTTGCCTTACATCAACCTAACTCTGTAGTGTAGACCAGGCCTAACAGTCCTAAGATAAAATGGCAAAGTTCAACCCCTCCCTTGCTATCTTTTATTAGGAAGACTCCATAAGATAAGTGCAGCATTGATAGAGAAACCATCCTCGTGAAGACAGAAAACAGGCCATTTGCATACTGAAACTGAAAGGAAGGCTGAATGGGGAAGTAGGATTACGGAGGAATGATAAGGTGGTGGGAGTAGGTCAAATCTCAGCAGAGAATTTTGGGAAAAATGAAAACAGGGAGCAAAAAAGTGATGTGATCAAAGAAGAATCTGAGTAGGGGAAGGTTATGCTGTCAGAGGCAATTCAGAAGCCTCCTGGGGAAAAGGGCAGGCACACTCTGGACGGCAGAGTAATTTACTTCAAGGAAGACCTATGGCAATTTACAGAACTTTTAGGACACCTGCAGTGTATGTGGAAAAACACATAACGCTTTGAAACATCTACAGAATAGGTGACATTCTACCTGGAGGCAAAGCACTGATGGCTGGAGCGGGATGAAATTTTCTGGATGAAGAATTTATTTATCAGAAAATGCAGTTTCAGATCTACGAACTATTTGTGAATTCATACCAAGTTCATGGACTAATTTTGATGGAACCAAAAGAATCAAAACGCTTTGTTAATATCAAAATGAAACTTTTGTTTGGACTTTTAGACAGACATTTTCACAACAGCAAGCAAAGGATTCACAAAGATGGTGTCTTTCCCACCAAAAGAGTTAGCCCAGTGGTTAACATGCTCTTATGGGAAGCAGGGAGACTCAGGTTCAAGTCCACACACTAACTGATGAGGAAAAGGGATTTAAACTTGGGATTCCCACATCACTGGACAGTGCCCTAGCCACTGTGCTAAGGGATATTGTGAGATGGGCCTTTTTCACCCTTCCCTCTGGAAGCTGTTTTCTTTTCTTTAAAGGAGCTTATAAGGGAGGCCCCACCTACCACTTCCCTGCTGCCACTTTTGTTTGCTTGCTTTCGTCAAAATGCCTGAACATCTGAATGAAATTTTTCAGGTTAAAAGTAAACATTTCCTTTTGACATTACCAGAATGTTTTGTGTTGAAATTTTTCATTTCGGTAACATTAAAACATTGTGATTACCCCCCCCCCCCCTTTTTTTTTTTTTAATTTCTACACACTGAAAAATTTAAACAACCGTTTTTGGATCAAGCTGAAACTATTTATTTTCTTTATTTTTCAAAACTCCCAATGAACTCAAAACTCCGTTATCTACCCAGCAAAAGTTGTGGCCTCACTTCTTTTCAGCCCTAATATTTTTCTCACACAGACCCAAGTAGAGAGAAGTACACAGCTGTAGAGGTGGCTGCAAAGCTGAAGCATAATGTTGGCAGCAACTGCCCCTCTGCAGATTTCCCACTTGGCAACTTTCTATGCAGTAAAGGGTTAAATAAGAAATATTTAGGTCTTAACCCTAAAGCAAAATACTAAAATGAACTTAACCAAGACACTTTCGAATTTTCATTGTGTGAGACAAAGTGCAAAAATCTATGACCCATTTATTACCTTACTACAAAGTAACACCTTTCACTGTAATTATCAGAGCGCTCTGAACAATTATTACTGTCCCATTTAAGTGACAGAATGCATAAATGGTGATGTGAATATTTGATTAGCTAAGTTCGATCCAAAACTGCAACCTATTTAGTGGCTTCAATTACACACAAATTGCTGTTAATTTACAACAACATATCAAGCAAAATATTGATTGGAACCAGAGCTATACATTGAAGGAGGGGGCCAGAGGTGGGAGAGAAAGAGAGAGAGTGTATGCAAGTGTATGTATATAAACACTGACATATCAGGACACTCTCCCAGAGCATTCTGAAGAAATCCAATTACTCAACAATCCAATTACTCAAATCTACACTTCCAAAACTAGTAGCCTCTTTGTTCTTTTCTTGGATTTGTCTCTATAATTTTGACTGTATGTACGTGGGATGCCTTCATTTTGTAAAGTTTTATTAAAAAAAACTATGATCATCTTATCTGTTCAGCTATCAGCATTAACTGGCCAGCTAGTAGAAATTTGGGGAAGGAATTTCAAAAGCATCTAAGGGAGCTAGAGGTCTAACTCCCATTGAAAGTGAATGAAAGTTTATGCCTAACTCCCTTATCTGCTTCTCAAAATCTGACATTCGGTCATTATAACATGAGGGGATATCAAAGGTGCAGAAAGGCATAAAAATGATATAATGTACTCAGTTTTTAATTGGACTATTGATTGCCATTGATTTCTTTTTTTGACTTACCAGTAAAAATTGTACTAGAAAGGCAGATCTGCTGTATAAACAAAAGGGTTTTCAAGCAGCATTTCTTGAAATAGACTTCATATTGTTCCTAATTCTTTCAGATTGGTGAAGCAAGGCTAACTGCTTAGTAGGATGCACACATGAAGTGCAAGATCAATATATGGTGGAAAATGAAACTTATCTGTTGTTTGGAAGCCAGATAGTATCACGTTCAATTTTTGGCAAATAAGCGCCAAAATGCAGAATCCTTAGACACTGATGATGAACTAAACCATCTCAGATTTGTTTCCCTCTCCTTACAGGTTTTCTTTTGGTTTTTCTTCAGTTGTTTACTTGTTAGATCTTTACTTGGGAATTACATGCCAAGTAAGAACATTCACTGGCAAATAAATGTAGTAAACACAAGAAACTAGATAGTATTATATTGTTTTTTAAAAAGTTAAAGTTGTAGATCATTAACCGTCATTTTGACATTTAAAGGTAAGAGCCTATAAGCCTTTGCAACAACATCATTGTATTCAAAAGTGACATTGTGAAAACTAAGTTACTATTAGTATTTTTTCATTAGGGATGAGTGTTTTGTGACAAGCTAGTTGAGAGACTGAGCTCTGTAAGCTGTCATACTTTAATTGATAATTTTAAGTTAGAAGTCTTTGTAATAAGATGCCAAATTCATTCTAGTTCTTCTGGCAAATTGCCCTATAGCTTTATTGAAAAAAAGAAATTACATGCCTGCTTTATTTTTGTAGCATAAGACAGAGAACTGTGGTCAGAGTAAGAATCTTTATATTTTTACAGCTTTACATGATTACTTAGAGCAGAGCACAATATTTCTTTATTCTCTGTAGTGTTGGTAAAGTGATATCTGATGAAATTCTTCTTTGTGACAGTTTTCATGAAATGAATCTGGCAAGTCATTTTACTCAAAAACACTTCCAAAAGGATTCATTACACATCAAGTTGCTTTATGGGGACTTTCAATGCAATAATATTAAGTAAAAATAATACTTTGCATTTCCACATGATCTCAAGATCTGTTTAGTTTTCATGATCTGTTCTATTTTAAATTTATGTTCATTTCTGAAAGTGTTATAAAGTAATATTTAACATTCCATATGTTTTATAATAAGCACTCTTATTTATATAGATAACAATTCAGTATACACAATTCAATTTCCAGTTAAGGTAATACAACTTTCTACTTCAGAAGCCAGTGAGTTAAGAAACTGAGTATCATGACAAATATTTAAAAACTTTAAGATTAACAGCTGATTTTCTGCAATTCCAGGGTAGTCACACAAAAAGTTAAGCAACTTAGCTAAATCACAAGGTTTCACACATTAGGCTTTCTGTTGTATCTTAAACTATTAAAACTGATTTGTTTGTTCCAATCCCTGTCTGATGTGGCTCTAAATGATGAGAGTGATCACACCATGCAAACAAAATTTATGTTTATTTCTGTGGAAGTGAACTAAAATAATTTAAAAGTAATTTACCTGAAATTACATTATTATAGTAATATGTGATACAGCGGGTCACGGTGTAAGTCGGGGTTGTGTTCCTGAGAAGGGCGACGGATACCGAAACGACATATACCGGGGACCCGCTGGTAGAACAGTGGTATAGGCAGAAGGGGACACTTGGGTGAGAGCCAGAGGGGTAGGAGTGTTCTGGCCAGGGGCTCCTGGAAAAATGGGGGGAGCCGTAAAAATGCACCCCCGCACCACCACCTGCTCTTCCCCCCCTCCCCCAGTGCTCGGGGCTTGACCCACTCTGCCTGGCACTCCTACTGGGAAGGGAGTGGGATCGGGGTGCAGGGGCTTGCCCCACTCCGCGCTCCAGCCAGGGAGTAGGGGTTGGGGACTTGGAAGCCCTCGGACCCTGAACCCACTCCTCGGCAGGAGAGCAGGATGAGCAGAGCAGGGCAAGCCCCCGACCCCACTCCGCAGCTGGAGAGCTGGAGCTAGGCAAGCCCCGGTGCCCCAACCCCGCTCCTCAGCTAGAGTGCTGGGCGGGCAGCGTGGGGCAAGTGCTGAAGCGGGAGCAGAGCCAGAACTGGGGAGGGGTGGGCCTGGATGTTAAGTAGGTGGACTGCGGCCCACCCATGACTACACATAGCTGTCACTCATCAATAGGGAAACGTGTTCCAATTTATGTCAGTCCCAATCCACATATCCATGGTTTGCAACTTACTGCAAATGATGGATATGCGGCTCGGGACGGACGTGAATCGGAACACGTTCCCCTATTGATGAGTGATAGATATACAAAACAACAGCTAAGAGGGAGACATATACCCCTCCCAGCAGTAATTGAAAATGGCTCCATGTGTCCCACTTTGTTTTTTTAGTGTTTACAAGTGGAATTTCTCCCCATATCTGTTGTAAAAATACAGGATATAAAGTAGTGTATGAATAATAAAGCTGTTCGTGCAATCTCTTCTCAAATACAGCTGAGTAAGATGTTTGCAAATAATCCCTAACAAATATCAGAATGCTCTTTTTTAGGAATAATTTTCCAGGATATCTGCATTTCATAAACTAAACTGTTCACAGTATCATTTTTCTCTGTTTAGCCATAGCGTGCAACTGATTTTAGATATTTTCTAGCCTCCCTTTTATACAATGCAAGATTTATAACTTAAAGCAGCTTACAGAATGTGAGCCAAGTTAATTCCAGGCAAAAGAAGTTTATAGTTAAATTTCTCCACTGATATGAAAAGGCATTCCCATTTGTGTATTTTAACTTGACAAGAAAGAGACCAGAAATTTCTTTTTAAATTGGTCAATTTTGCAGGGGAAAGGGGAACAAAGATACTATGTGCAGCATATTATTTCATATTAGGTGTTTTTTTAAGTAACAGTGCTGAATGCAAGACAGTTCATCATGATTTTCAGATACAAATCAAAGAGCCTTCTATAGCGTTATAGAATGTGCATTGTGCTTAAAATTTTAGTGTGTAGCCTTCATTCTTTTCCATATTGTATCTGGAAATGAGAGTCATCAAATTGCATAAAGCCACATTAAAGCAAATGAACACACATCAGCTGGATAAAGAGGATTTAATCTATACGTCTGCTTCCATTTTCATAACATAGCCATATAATACTATAGCCAGTTATTTAGTACAATAATCAGAAAAAACAGACCTAAAATTCTCTTTCCCTTGGTTTGCACAAACATTTTCTATTTGGTTGACACTGCTTCTGTTGCATAGATCATCCATTGTGGATTCTCAGCATGTGTTCAGAGGTAAAATAATTTGCCCCAAACATTCTAATATCCAGCATTCATTCTTCTCACTACTTTTTATACTAGATGATTAATTTCTACACTTATAGACGAGGAGATTACTTATCTGTAATCGGAAGTTCTTTGAGATGTGTGGTCTTTATCTGTATTCTACTGAGGGTTTATGGATGTGCACCATGCATCCAGAGCTGGAGATTTTTCTTGTAATAGTGTTCATTGATCCATACGTGCACCCGTGGCTCACCTCATGGTTTCATCCGAGGTCATAAAAGCTGGGGCAGACTGACTGTGTCTCCAGTTCCTTCTCTACCGCAAATCAAACAGATCTGCAGCAGAGGAAGGAGGGTGGGAAATGGAATACAGATAGGGACCACACATGCTGAAGAACCTCCAACTACAGGTAAGTAACCTCCTCTCCTTTGAGTGATGACCCCCTATTGTATTCCACTGAGGGTGATTAACAAGCAGTATCTAAGTCAGAAGAGGGTGCAAGGACGAGAACAGTTGAGCATAGAACACCATGATGAATGAGGCATCTGTCGCAGAGTTCTGCACCAAGGCATAATGTGTGGCAAAGGTATGTACTGAACTCCATGTGTTCGCTCTACATATATCCTGAGGCAGCACATCACGGAGGATGGCTGTGGTTAAAACAGCAGAGGCAGTATTGATCTTGCTTGCTGACCTAGAAGAAATGTGGGCAGGAGGAACAGATTTTTAAAGCCTGGATTTTTGGCATAGTCCAGTACCCGCACGTGGGTACGGTAGTGAGGGTATTCACGGGGATCAACAATTGGGCCAGCAGAATGGATCCGGAGGATGCTGAGGAGCGCCTTATGGCACAGGAAACCAGTGGCTCTGCAGCAGCTGGAGTGGAGCATACTGCCACAATGTAGAAAGGCTCTGTTGGTACTCATGGTGGCAGGAAAAGATGGATGCCCCCTGACTTTCATTCAAGTCCTCCAAGCAAGAAAACTCAGAGGCTGGTTTACTGGTGGAATCGGCAGAATTGTGTACACAGTCAGAGTGGGGGGCGAGCAAGGCCTCAAAAGTGGCATGTCTGGTGCCAGAGATGATATCTCCCTGGAAATAGAGGGCCCCAGAAGGTGTGGAGACCTTGGCTCTCCAAGGCAAACACTGATTGGAGCTCTGGCACTTCTCCCAACCTCCCCCGAGTCAAGTCCCGGGAACTGGAGCAACAGTCTTTCCCAGAGCGGATGATTCTCTGGCTCTGAGGGATGCCGAAGTGTGTGCTAGTTCCACTTGATACCAGTGGATCCATCAATTTATGTGGCTTCTTTTTGTTTGTGTGCTTTAGGGCACTCTGTCCCTATGACTGAAACTCATGGAAGGAGTCTCTCCCTTCTTAGGCTTAGAGGAAGATTTATAACCTTACCTCCTGACTAGACCCTGGTGCAGGGAACCACAATGGTGGTACTGTTGGTGCCTGCCTCAGACTTTGTAATTAGAGGTGCACTCCTGGCAGCCTCAAACCAATATATCGGGGGGAGAGGGAGGTTGCTTGGCCAGGGTCTGAATGAGGTCTTATAGCGACTTCCCCAGGTGCTTCCATAGCGGAGAGTCTGGCATTCTCAGGTACTACTTGGAAAGGGCTGGTAGATAATGCACCTGGATGAAATGTGGGCTTCTCCCACACAGTAGAGACAGTATTGATCTTCCTTGCCACAACTACCCCAAAAAGGAGCCCCAATCCTACTCCTAAAACTATCAATCTACTAAAGATTACTATAAAAACAATAAAAACGGTAAAAACTGTAAAACTAATTATGAACAACTGTATATTTTTAAAGTGCGTCACATGTAAGAGGACACTAATAGTTCCAACCCAGATAATGAGATGGTGAGAAGGAACTGGAGACGCAGTCTGTCCGCCTTGCCCTTTATCACCTCGGACGAAACCATGAGGTGAGCCAAGGGCACATGCACAGATCAACGGACACTAGTACTTAAAAAATCTCCAGCTCCGGATGTGTGGTGCAGATGTGTAAACCCTCAGTGGAATCCAGTAGGGACCATCACTCAAAGAAGAACTTAACGTTACATATCTTTGACTGATTATGTTAGACAATATTTTAACACTTTTAAACAAGATTCTCAGAGATTTTAGGCACAGTGGCACTCAAACTTGTATGTTTACATCCTAAGAGACATGAAAGACCCAAAAAGAAAAACAAAATTTGCAACACTACTTTTTAACCTCAATGTTGGGCTTAAATAGTATCTAGGAGTAACAGATCACTCTTTAAGCATGAAAAAGCATTGGTAATCAAAGGTATATCAGTGACTGCAGTGATATTGGATTGTCGAGCCATTATCTTTCATAAGCATTACATTCATTTAAAAATACTTAAAACTAGGAGCATTAAGTAAAAATTAAACAGGAGTTAATACAATGTGTTTGTTAATTCTTTGTTCAAATGATAAAATATTATTAAAATGTGTGATCCCAGAGAAAGTAGAATAGAATTAATTCGATTAATATGGTAAACTGAATTTTTGATGAAATCTGACTCAATGTCTACTTTCTTTCTGAACATGGTAAGTTTATGTCTAGGCAGATCTAGTTATATGTTCTGTCTGGTGGCTAATATTTATAAAGATGTGATGTTGTCACATCCCAGCAATTCTAATTATTTTTGTAGAACGTATTCTATTCAGTTTCATAAGCTGTATGTAATATTTTATTTAACACATTTTTGAAGTCCATATAAAATGGAACTTGCAAACTACTTAGGAATAGCTAGTTATGACTGCACTGCCAGTAAAAATGACACCAGAAGTGATAAATATGAGTGAATAGGAAAAATGAAGTTAACTGTTTATCCTAGGAAAAGCATATATGCTATTGAAGTTTAAAGACTATAGGTCATCGTGAGTTCATGCAATTATAACCTTTTTGGCAACATATGGCCTTGATATGTCTATACAACCACTTGCATTTCTCTGCTAAAGAAATGAAAAAAAACCAGAGAAAGTTTGGATAGACATTTTTAAGGAAAAGGTTTGAGGAAAACATTGTTACTGGCATAAAGAAATAATGTAATTTTAAAGCAGTACAAAAATAACCATTAAGAGTTTTGATTACTATGGCATAGTAAAGTTCTATTTTAACAAAACCAATTAAGCATTAAGAATTTTAAACGGTTTTAGTTATTTTTAAATTACTATTCATTCTTTACTTTTGAGGTCATATTTAGAACTCAGCACTGATGTTAAACATATACAAATCACTAAAATGAAAAAGGATATCATTCCAAAACCAGAAAAACCATGTCACATACATCCAGAATTTAGTTGCCAGGTATATTCCAAGAGGCAGTGCACTATGCATTGAGTGATCAAAGAATGATCTGTAAAACAACAGAAGTGATGTCATCACATAGTATGTTCTTTTATACGTAATTTAAATTCAGTATCAGTACACATGAAAAACTTCCTTTTATGTAACACATTAAATAACAATTAGATCTCCAAATACAGTTAGTAAAAGATTTTGCTTCTGGAGATCTTCAGAGCCTGTAGAAGTCCCATTTTTCAAGTTGCCCTGATGCAGAAGGATGGATGAGAGTCAGTTAATGTCACTCCTCAGATGGTCAAAGGGGTAACTATGGTGTAATATAAGACACAAGGGAAACGGGGCTGATATGAATCAAACAATGTTAATGTTTTATGCTATCCCTAGGTCAATGCATAAACTCGTAAAAAGCAATTGTAAATCTAGTCTAAAATAAGATTTTAATGGTTGGACTCAATCTGCATTGAGTTGGACGCAGTTACCCCATTCTCCTCTATGTTCATAGACATCATATCATTTCCTATTAATAGATTCCAAGACCAAAAGAGACCACTGTGATCATTTAGTCTGAACTTCTACAAAACAGAGGTCAAAGAACTTTTCCTCACTGTTAAAAATGTATATCTTATTTCCAGTCTGAAGTTCCAGCCACTGGATTGTGCTATATCTTTCTCTGCTCGATGCAAGAGCTCATTATCAAATATTTTTCCCCCTGTAGGTACTGATGGACTATGACCAAGTCACCTCTTAATCTTCTAGCTGTTAAGCTAAATAGATAGAGCTCTTGGAGTCTACTATTATAAGGCATGTTTTCTAATCCTTTAATCATTCTCATGGCTACTCTCTCAACCCTCTCCAATATATCAACATCCTCCTTGAATTGTGGGCACCACAACTGAACACAATATTCCAGCAAGGATCCCACCAATGACAAATACAGGGGTAAAATAAGCTCTGCTCCTACTTGAGATTCCCGTTTATGCATCCAAGGACTGCCATTAGCCCTTTTGGCCAGAGAATCGCACTGTCAGCTCATGTTCAGCTGATTATCCACCTCAACCCCCTAATTTTTTTTTCAGAGTCACTGCTTCCAAGGATAGAGTCCCTTATCATGCAAGTATGGCCTGTATTCTTTGTTTCTAGAGACATATATTTATCTTTATACATTTTATTTATATATTCATATTTAGACATATTAAAATATGTATTGTTTGCTTGTACCCATCTTACCAATGATCTGTTCTCATTATTTATCACTCCTCCAATTTGTGTGTCACCTGCAAACTTTAACAGTGATGATTTTGTGTTTTCGTCCAGGTCACTGATAAAAATGTTAAACAACATAAGGCCAAAAACTGATTCCCATGGGACCCCACTAGAAAACATACCGCCTCAATGATGATTCCCCATTTACAATTATATTTGGAGACTTATCAGTTAGCCACCTGAATCTTATAAATTACATGTGTAATCAGTGATCAGGCTCTTCACTTTTTTCACAGAAACATCATCAACAACAAAACAAAGAAAAAGGCATTCAATCTTCTGAATAATCAACAAAAATCTTTGAATTGATTATTTTGAAGTTGCTCACACAAGTGTCATGTTGCCTTAATCAGTGACTCAAAATATTTTTAGTAGGATAACATGCTTAGATTATAATACAATACTTCATATGCCACTGACATTACACCATTTTAGAACTGTTGATGAAATGGAGAAGTCTTAACAAATGTTTACTCTAAAGCCATATGCTGACAGCAGTTAGAAATCACTGCTAAAATGCTCACTCAGCAATATTCACGTTGTGGTTATTTTAATAGAGTTTGAAGTGAATTCCTAGCCAAGAGAATGGACAGAAGTTGTGAATCACATTTACACAGGAGATTCCAATGTCAGAGTATTCAAGAAAACCATATAACACAATATATTTTTCAAAAATATATCTAAAAAAGGAAATATATATGCCTTGTTTTCCTCAGTCTGTAGTTACAACAAAAATGTCTGTTTTCTTCTATCTCTTGCTTTTCTCTCATTACAGCTTCAGGCAGAGACTCTTCACAGAGAAATTATCAGAAGGAAAACAGCAGAGTCAGTTTTCCGTTTCATATAATTCACTTATTTCTAAGACAGGAAGCTAGTTCTTCAATTAAGACAAAAAGAAATTTAAGCACTGCATATATGCCAGCTAATTCTCAAGAGCTGTTCTGAGTTCCAGCTAAGAATACCTATGAAAACATTTACCATTAAAAACAATCTCAACTATACATATAAAATGATGGAGTACAAATTAGCTGTTACCACTCAAGAAAGATATCTCGGAGTCATTGTGAATAGTTCTCTGAAAACATCCTCTCAATGTGAAGCGGCAGTCAAAAAAGCTAACAGAATATTGGGAATCATTAAGAAAGGGATAGATAGTAAGACAGAAAATATCATATTGCCTCTATATAAATCCCTGGAAGGCCCACATCTTGAATACTGCGTGCAGATGTGGTTGCCCCATCTCAAAAAAGATACATCGGAATTGGAAAAGGTTCAGAAAAGGGCACAAAAATAATTAGGGGCGTTGAACAGCTTCCGTATGAGGCGAGATTAATAAGACTGGGACTTTTCATCTTGGAAAAAGAGATGACTAAGGAGGGATATGAAA
Organism: Dermochelys coriacea; assembly: GCF_009764565.3. Taxonomy (NCBI): domain Eukaryota; kingdom Metazoa; phylum Chordata; order Testudines; family Dermochelyidae; genus Dermochelys; species Dermochelys coriacea. The sequence goes on from NC_050068.2 coordinate 282,960,178, forward strand.
GAGGTCTATAAAATCATGACTGGTGTGGAGAAAGTAAATAAGGAAGTATTATTTACTCCCTCTCATAACACAACACAAGAACTAGGGCTCACCAAATGAAATTAATACGCAGTAGGTTTAAAACAAATAAAAGGAAGTATTTCTTCACACAATGCACAGTTAACCTTTGGAACTCTTTGCCAGAGAACATTGCGAAGGCCAAGACTATAACAGGGTTCAAAAAAGAACTAGATAAATTCATGGAGGATAGGTCCATTAATGGCTATTTGCCAGGATGGGCAGGGATGGTATCCCTAGCCTCTGTTTGCCAGAAGGTGGGAATGGGCGACGGGATAGATCATTTGATAATTACCTGTTCTGTTCATTCCCTCTGGGACCTGGCATTGGCCATTGTCGGATGACAGGATACTGGGCTAGATGGACCTTTGTTCTGACCCAGTATGGCCATTCTTATGTTTTAATGAAAAAAATTGAGCCTACCTGTCACAGAATAGGTCAATCACTGGGAAGCAGGCCATTCAAGGACACACCTCAAGGTTCCTCTCCACAACACCGAACAACTTAAACATCCTTCCCACATCCTGCCTTCCATCATACCTACATAAAATAGTCACCCTCATCCAATGTTCCCTCTAATTTTTTTTCTATCCACATGCAGAATGAATTTGGTTATGTGCACCATATTGAGGTAATGTGCAGATGTGTGCCACCAGTAGAAACAAAAAACCTAGATATAATATATATTTTTAAAAAGTTACCATGGGGATAATTACTCCAGCCAGGACAGGTTAGGCATTTTAGAACTCACTATTCAAACAATTAAATTTAAGCGTAAGAGAAATAAAAATTATGAAATCACAGATCAGTCAAAAAACTAAAATAGTACACTTTGAAAGTAGTATCAACAAGTAACACCACCACCATAAGTATGTGTTGGGAGGTGAGAGAGAGAAACAGACTGTGTGTGAGAGAGAGAGAGAGAGAGAGAGAGAGACTTGCCCCTTTAAACAGATTGGCACTCACCAGGCTAAAGCCTGCTTGTTCAGACACAGCAGCAGCTACCAGCAAGCTCTCTCCGTCCCACTCCTGAGCCCCGTTGTGTCCTGTCCCCGAGCTCTGTGGAGATGGGGTATGGGATGGGGGGGGGCACCCTGACATCAGCAGCCCCCTCCTACTTCCCCACTCTGCAAAGCAAGCAGGAGGTTCCTGTGAGCAGCTGGCCAGGGGCTGCAATGCAGAGGCAGGAGCAGTGAGCTAGTAGCAGGAGGGGCACCTCAAGTGCATGGCACTTGATAGATTGCTGAGTGGCCACGCAGCTTAGAGAGAACTTAGCCCTCATCTACATCACACATTTACACCAAGGGGACTCCCTGGTGGGGACACCCATCTTTAGAAGAATCTTGCTTTATGATTAAAAGGAAAAAAGAAAATTAGCTTTTAGTTTTTTTCAAAAATTTACTTCTGGGGTGCTTTATAATCAGTTTGTAAACTGCTCTGAGGCTCTCCTCTTGAAATTAGCATGCTTCAATCAGAGCTGTGAAACAGAAATAAAACAGACACCAGACTGAGGAACCCTATAACTCTCAAAGGCAACTTTGGAGACAATCAGAAACTTACTGAAGTGGCAACTGTGAAAAGTAAAAACTCCTTTTTCCATAAGTAATTATTATATGATTGCTAAATATATCTAGCACAGTACGTGTCCTACAAACTATCCACAAGGCAGACTGAAAGGGCTTCCAAACATCTTTCTTAGGAAAACCAGCTACACATGCATTTGCTAAACTTTCCTGAATACTTACTTACAGATTGATCTGGGAGTTTGTTTTTAGGTTAAGAATTTAGAATGCTATGTAAGTTTATCTAGACACAAAGAAATCACCACCACAGGAATCAGATAAATATTGTAGCAGTAATATTATATTGTAGCCATCCAATAAAATATTCTTTCCTTAAAAAATAAACAAGGAAGCTAAATACAAAGAGGTTAATTTAATAACATTACAATTATAATGAATCAATAGAAAGTAAGGACTTCAAATTTAAAGGTATTCTGTACCCAAAATTTACACTGAGAGTTTTCTGTTGTAATTTGGTAACCTGTTGTTTGCTCTATGGTGTTGAGACAAAATTGGTGTCTAAAATCTGTATTTAACCTGAAAACTATCAAAATAATACAAGTCTAAAGAAAAAAAAACCTTATAATTATTTGGATTAATTAATTCTAGTTGTAATTTCCCATCATTTTAAATGACTGTGAAACATATAGTATGGCAGCACTAATATTACAGAACATATTAACTTTTCTTCTTACAGTATAGAAGAATCACTGATAATTATATAAAAAGGCAAAGAAAAATGTAATAATAATAATAATTTGGTATACACCTGGTTTGAACTTTAACCCAATCACCAATTCTCATATCCTTTCAACCTAACTCGTTCACATATCCACCAGCCTACTCCCGCAAGCTCACTCACCTGTTTACCAAGACATCCAGTAGGAACAATCCCAGGTTCTGTTCCACTATCTTGCTGTCTGACCACCACTTTATCACCAAAACATGTGTGTCAGCGGTTAATACCCACCCTCCAATGGCTAAGAGACTATTCTTTATTACCTCTCATTTACCCAGAATGGGAGAAAAATTTGTACTAACATCCTGGATTTACACAATTACATTTCTCTTCCAGTCAACTGTTATCCATGCATTATCTTGCTTTTCTTCTCAGTTTGTCTCATATTCTCACTAGAAAGACAAGGTGGGTGAGGCAATATCTTTTATTAAGAGACAAGCTTTCTCTTTCACCGTCAGAAGTTGGTCCAATAAAAGATAATACCTAACTCACACTCTTGTCTCTCTAATATCCTGGGACCAACATGGCTACAGTAACACTGCAAATAACAACGGATCATATCCTTACTGTTATTTAAGTTTGTTTTTAAAAAGAGAGGTTACTTACCAGTAACTGCTGTTCTTTGAGAGTGTCGCCTCTGTGTATTCACACTTGTGGGATTGGCACCTCCAGTCCAAGATAGGGGAGTCTACCAATGTCACTGGGTCTTTGCTGACCCTGAAGCAGAACTGGAAATAATGTGTGTTGTCCTTGGTAATAATGAGACCTAGCTGGGACTTACTCCCCTTGTATAACAAATACTGCCAGACTTATACCTAAGACATTTGTGCTGCTGTACAAAAATTCTGTTTAAATAATCTGCCTGGACATAATTTTTCTCTGGCAAAAAGTTTTGGTCTTGAGCAAAGGGAGAGAGTCTTGCAGGCTAGGCAACCAGCTTTCAACTCCAGAACCATGATGTGTAGACAACTCCTAGAGAGTCCACAAACATTGAAAAGACTGAAAAACAAGGAGAACATGCCAGTCCACTATGTGGAAACAACACACTAAAGGTAAAAGAGGTGAGAAGAGAATTCTCTAATAAGCTTGTGCTATTTTCACCTTTTGCATTTTCTATGAACCAAGACATTAATAGGCCAGGTGTAAGTAGAATAAGAAGCAGTACCTTTGCTATCAGTCTTATGAAGGCACAGACATAGCCTGGATAGTAGTATCATCCAGTTACATTGTTACGGAACGTGTTTGTGGATCAAAGTCTAGAAACTTGTGAAATCATGAACTTGTTGCCACTTACACCATATATCAAACCATTTCAGGCAAGTGGCTTATCAGAGTCAATTGTGCTGAAACCTCAACACCAGACTCAGTCAACCTAAATGGATCCAAAGACCAGGTAGACCTTTGGGGAGGGCAAGCAGGATGGTTGCCCTGGATACCAACTTTTGGAGGTACCTCATCACTATGCCTGTTTTTTTTTCTCCCACTCAGCTTCTCAGGGGGCACCGAAAACATTTACCATTCTGAGAGGAAAAATATCTAGGGCCAGCCCTGCTGAGGACTAATGTCACTTGTATTGGTACTGGATCACTTCACTGAGAAGTTCACCAGAGTCCAGGATGCTGGATTCTAGACACTAGACTCAGTCGACCTAGATGGATCCAGAGATCTGAGTGCCACAAACAGTATGCACTGAACCACTCCTAGTTCTCTAGTCCATGGTGCCAAAGTTTTGGTGCCAGTGCCAAGACTTTGGCACCAAATTAGGTAGACAAGTCCAGATTTGTGGACTCTGGTACTGTGATGGTGCCAGAACCTTCGTACTGAATTATAACAATCCAGCCAGAGCCATATCTAAGGGACTAAGACCACAGTACTGAATTAGATCAACCTGGAGGAATCCGGGGATCTCGGTGCCTTGTTCATGGTTTAAGAACCTTGGAAATGACTGCCAACCAATTAAGACTGAGGAGTTGGATAATATGTAAGCCAGACACAGAGCCACTTAGGTTAGCACATTGCCAGACTTAGCTGACCAGGCCTGAGGAATCTCTTTTAGCAGTAGGGATGTGTGAGGTAACCCTCGTGGTCCACATAGTTCTAGATGAAACCTGTGCAAACAGATATCATTTCTTATTTGTTCTTTTAAATAAAGAAACCCATAGTGACAATTTAACTAAAACAAAAACAGCCCTGAAAGGGCAGAAGAAAACCACTGAGAAAAGAAGTGAGGACACTGCATGTGACCCAAACTAACTACCTCTTTTGGCAGTTAAGAAGGAACTGAGGGACAGTTTTATACCTTTGAAATCCTCCACATGGGGCAAAAGAGGAAGAAGAAAGTAGCCATAGAGGACACTGGGTCACTCAGTGCCAGGGAACACCAAGCTCACATGTGGGAATATTCAGAGGCTACTCAAAGAATATAATGTATAGTACTGAGAAGTAGATTAAGGGTCAAACAGTCCATATACTTTGCAAGTCCTCTGGAGAGCTATGGAGGATACCGATATTTACAGTCATTATTCAAAACATACAACATAATTATTTTAGTGACTGGATAACAGATTTAAAACAACAGATTTAACTAACTTTCTGTTTGACAGTCATCTCTTCTGGCCACAGCAATAATTCCTGATGCTGTATTCCACTTTGTATCAGTTTCTGAATGACTTTCAAAATGTTGCAGAATTTTAGTTCTGAACAGTAATTAATTATTAACCTATTTACAATTCTACCTTGCTTCCCCTATCCCTCTCTAATAACTTTCCTCGACTGTTCCCTTCACAGTTTACACCAATGGTTTAACAGACATCCAGTACCCTCCCTCTGGAGACTGAATGTTTCTCTGCTCCTAGCCTTATTAGATCAGTGCCTTTCATCTAAAATTAATTCAAAGGCTACATTTCTGAGATGACAAAGCATTAGAAAGCCAAATCACACAGACCTTCTTCTGAAATGTAACAGTGATAAAACAGAAGTTCTTGCAAAGAATGCTATATATCCAAAATATGCATACAGATCTGTCAAAGAAATCTAGTACAACTTTTATTAAGTAAATGAACAAGACATATATTAAACATTTGTCTGGGTGTACTAGATTGAAAAAGTTGCCTGATAAAATACTTACTTTGAAAGAAACTGTACCATAGCCCATACACCACCATACATTAGCCCTTTAATGAGCCACGAATCAACATCTAGGTCTGCTATAAACCCAACCAGCCAAATAACTAGGAATGGAGTTCCTAGCATCACCTTCTGACGAAATTCCTGCACAGAAACAAATATTTCAGTAAGCAATTTACAGTTCTTGTAGGAAGTGGTTACACAATCTAACTAAAACAGTCATAACTCATTTCAGTCTAAGCGCCTTAGTATGGTAAGGGAGAAAAAAAGCTGCTTTTCTAAATGTATATTTCTTCTTTTAAGCATGCTCATATTATGCAAGCCATTTCTTTCCTAAATGGAAACTAGAGATTTCCTACTAAAAGATGTCCTGATTTCTCTTCTAGCATCAGTGATTAGTCAAACAATTTTCATGTGTAAAATGCTGTTATATTCAGTTAGACTAGTTAAAGACCAAATTCAGAATTCATAATTTTTGAGCAAATCAAGTAGCACCGTTGACCTCTGTAGATACTTGAGTTGTTCAAATTGGCAACTATGTTTTACACACTAAGAAAAACAAACAAAAGTCATAATGCAATTAGGTTGGAAGTTAGAGACGAATTAAGAAAGTAATTTATTTAAAACATGGAAAATTGTAAAATCATTTGCAGCATTGCATACTGAAATCTAGTTAATAGTAGATTGATATACAAGGGGCAAAAGCAACTATAGTAAAGTGGAGTGGAAAATGGCTAAAAATAGTACCATGATGTTCCACATTTGTCTCTCAATGACCTTAATATCAAAAGTGCTAAGATTAGAACTAAAACGATTTTATACTTGCCATAGCTGCAAACTCACTCTGGGATATAAAGTCAAGTCATGTTCTTTCCGACTAGCACATTATCTCCAGTAACCTTTACCCAACTAAAATATATTTTACGTGTAGCACAGGAGCTATTGAGATGTATAGCTCTATACATCTTGAGGTAAATATTCTCCAGTTGGAATTTAGTTAACAATTCTGCTGATCATGCCCAAGTGGGAACAAAATCCAGCTCACTATCAGTACCATAGGGGCTCTGCTATCCTAACAGGACAGAAGAATAGTAGAAACTTATTGCTGTCAGTAGGCTAATCTAACACATAGGAAGCAGGTTTATGGGATGAGAAAGTTCTACGTTTACATAATCACCTTTTTCACTTTTGTCTCTGTGACAATAGCCACAGTTTAAAGCAAACCTTTTATTTCAGTTATCCCAATAGTGCAGAGCCAGTACACTGAAATTACATAAAGATACCCCAATAGAGATGGGTGGAAACAACTCTCTGCATTGTACTAGACAGTGACATGAAGCACAGGTGACATGCTCAAGAACTCAAAAAGGGTGTTAGCCACACTACCTACAAGAGGCCTTATAACTCTAAGAACAGAATACCAATGACATCTTATCATGAAAGGGCATGGAGTTTAGTGTATATGATGAGAAAAGCAACAACTAAAGCGTAAAAACAAAATAAAAAGATGAAAGTGGTTCATTTTGGTGCACAAATATCACACAAGAACACTACTTTCATGGTAACTCTTGATGATCTGACATATAAGCAAAGTGTAGGTGGTAACTAATAGCCAATTACAATCTAAATATGCAGTTAGGTCAGAATACAGGCTACATGCAAGTTATCAAGCAATCAGCAGAATTACGCAATTACTATGTATTATACGCAAAAAGAAAAGGAGTACTTGTGGCACCTTAGAGACTAACAAATTTATTAGAGCATAAGCTTTCGTGAGCTACAGCTCACTTCATCGGATACATCCGATGAAGTGAGCTGTAGCTCACGAAAGCTTATGCTCTAATAAATTTGTTAGTCTCTAAGGTGCCACAAGTACTCCTTTTCTTTTTGCGAATACAGACTAACACGGCTGCTACTCTGAAACCTATGTATTATACAGTAAATGTTATGAAGCTTAAAAAAAGTAAAACTGCTTACCTAATATTCATGCAACTTTGATCTCATATAGTTAGATTATAAGCATTTTGGGATGGGCCATCTTTTAGTCGTGTGTGTCTATACTGCACAGAGGGGACCCAATTACTGATTGGTATACCAATCCTTAATTGGGGCCTCTAGGCACTACCACAATACGAATAAAGACTAACAATTTAAGTATTTACAAGTCTTAACTTAAAAAGCCTGAGAAAAGATTTTCTCAAAGACTGTAGCTAAGGTTTTCATTACCAAGATACACTATCTTGAAACCAAGAAACAATAATTTCAAGCCACATGTGCCGCATTGAGAGAATATCTGGCATCACAGCCATCTCACTAACAGATAAAAATTAATTCTAAATGGAAATCCCCTGTATATATTTATATAGATAGCTATTTATTACAGAGACTGACAGATATCTCTCCTAAACACCTCCATTTCCCAGTCCTCCTCAAAGATCCTACAATGTATTCCATCCATTCTCCGTCTAAGATTTTAAGTCAGTAAACACCACTCAGCTCAGGTCCAATATTCTTCCTGTGCACAGAGTTTGAAAATAAGCCTAGGCTCTAAATTGTCATTCCCTGGGTAAACAAAAGATTAAAATGTCATTAGCCCACCAGGCCAGTGCACTACAAAACAATTTTTAAAAGCAGTTCATTTTTGTAGAAAATGTATGTTTTTGTTAAATTGAGCTGCTTATTTTTAAAGCTGACAGGTGAATTGCTTATCCATCAAACTAATACCACTGCTAAGGTTAAATATTCCAATTAGGATTCTACCTTACGATCAAATAAAAAGCCTTTGAAAACTAGGGAGCTTCATATGCCACCATTATACTGTTGCAGTCAGCCTCCATGTTGCTTCACTTTGTCATACAACACTCACCAGCACTTACACAGGAGAGCAAAGTTTAGAAAACAGCCTGAAACTTCTATTATATGAGGGTGATTGAGTATCAGATTTGTCGAAGTATCTTGGCTCTCCGCAGGAAGCGTACTGCATTGCTCCGAAGGCACTCTCCCTGCTGCTCAGTCAATGCAATAGCATTGCCGTTGACCCTTGGAAAAAACTACAAGGTTGCTATGGCAGTGATATAGAAGATGGATATAAGACGACGATATGAGATAATCCCCAAACTGAAACATGGGAAAAAGTTCTTGTTAATATCTATCTACACGAGCTCTTGTGCTATGCCAACCACTGTAGTATTGAAGCACCTTTTTTGAAAAGGGAGGAATATGCCAAAAATATGGTTTTACATAATGAAAAATGTGAGGTTTCTTCTCACCTTATCAGCCTTTAGCTTTCTGAGAAATGATGGATTGTCGTATCCCTTTGCCTGTCTTGCCTCCTGTAAGTGGTTGATCATCCAAACATTTTTTCTCTGTTTTGCCAAATCAAGCGGTGATTCTCCCTGCCAGGAGTTTGAAAAATGGGAGAAATTTAATTTAAAAATAGAAAGTACTCAGATCAGTTTTACTTTTAAAATAGAAAATCACCCACATAAAATTATCATCATATTGAAAAGACATTAAATAATATTCTGGTATTATTTCACTCTGATGCTTACTTTGACACCACATAGACCGTTCACTCCCTCCAGTCTTTTTCTTTTCATTTCCCTTATAACTGCGTGAGTGATGAGCACAATGCTAAATCCATGCTCATGACATAATTTCTATGTCTCAAATGTGGCAACAACTGTTGCCTTTAGGGATCCTCTGGCAAAACAAATCTGTGTTTAAATGTCCTGAACGCTCAGTATGCTTATCTGTGTTCCCCCCCAACTATTGACAGGCAGCAGAAACTAAACCAAAAAAAATATGCATTTGTTTCCCACTGGATCATGGAAACTCTCCACTGTGTATGATTACTCCTCGGTTACTTCTCTATCTCAAGGATGACATCATCACTAGAAGACACTAGTACTACAAAATGTTTTCTGTGAGAAAAGTTTCTCACAATTTAATGTTACTAGGTCAGCCCCAGCCTTTGTGGTCCTAGGAAGAAAATGGAAAAGGACAGAAAGTATATTGATTGCTGGCATCCAGTTTATCCTACCATTATGAGGTCCTTATGCTTGGCTTGTGCCAGGTTCTTCACTTATCTTGAAGGGTCCCAAGGCAGCAATGACATTGTCCTAGTTTCTCTCTCATTGCACACTCAGGAGGGGAGTTAGAGAGAGAGTGAGAGAGCGAGCGCATGGACTAAATGGATTTCCATCCACAGAGATTGACATCTGTTTTCTACTCCAAGAAAAAGAGCTAAATGAAAATTCGTGACTAGGGTCAGATGTTATAGCGGAGGCAAGAGACAACCAATTGCAGGTACCTCCAGCTCCAGTTTCGCATTTGACTCCTCCTCTCTTCTACTCGAGTTAACTCCCCTCCTAAACAAAGCATTCATGGAGGCTTGAAAAATAGCTGAATCCTCCATCACTCGGCCATGCCTAAAAAAAAATGAGACAGGTACCAGAAACTGAAGTTACCCAGAAAGGGCACAGTGTACTAGCAACTGAGGAGGAGCCTTTCAAAGGCACATAGGACAGTCACCTAACTACCACTGAATGCCAATGGGAGTTGGGCACCTAACTTCCATTTGAGCCTTTGAAAGTCTCATCCTGAGTCTCCATTAAGGAATTAAGTAGTACATAATGGAAACCCTGAAGTGCATTTTTGTGGCTCCTCTCGGGAGTTTCCTTCCACTTCCTATGTACGAGTGTTGAGCCAGCCTAGTCCATCAGAAAACTTACACCAAAAGTTATCCTTATCCTCATTATTATTCAACCAGAGTATTAAAATATAGGTTAAGCTAGCTCAACCCTCTGAGGAAACAGAAAATTTTGGGGATCAACCATGGTGAATACCCTGTCTAGTCACAGATCGATTGGTTTCTTGGATCACTAATCTCTGGAAAACCCTTGGACACTAAGTTTTTGGTGTCATTTTACGTATCCAAACTATAAAGATTACCTGTGGACAAGTAATCCCCTCTAGGAGTTGCTCTCCTAAGTAAATCCTGCACTTGCCTCAGGGTTCAGCTGATCATCCCTTCTACTAGAGGGCCATGTGACACCTAGTGACTGCTTAGATAAAAAGACTGCAGGAGCTTTAAAGAAATCCTTTGACTATCTTTCTAATGAACTGGCCATTTTAGTATATTCCTGTTATTAATATGGAGGCATGACTGATTTATTAAATACATTTTAATATTTATAACCTACATCAGGAATATCAATTCTGGTCTATCAATACACTTATCTCTGTGCCAGCAAGTAATAACTATTTAGCTTGATGTGTTTCATCATGTGTGATCTTAATGATCTGAAGAAAACAATAGTCTAAGGGCACATTAACAGGACATTCATAGTCAAGCCTTTAAAAGACATGACTGAAACCTCATACCAAGAAAACACATCAAGGATCCACTCTAAGATTCACTAGTAGATTCAGTTAATTCCTCTTTCAGTAAATGCTCTCCTTATTTTAGAAATTCATGATTTAATAGCATAATTATTACTTTCATTCTTCCTTTGGAAATGGAAGACTTTACAAGTATTCAAATAAGATTTCCACTGATTTGTTTTAATAGACAAAATACTTGCCTCATCTATGAGACTACCTCAGTCAGTTCAATAAAGTACGGGTAAAAATACTGGATAACTGTGAGAGAATCATTATAACATGGGGTTACTGCCTAAGATTCAGGCCTTTCTCTCAGTAATGAAAGTCATTCTATCTCCATTCCAATCCAATCCTCAAAGGAAAAGAATATGATCTTACCAACAGGAAGAGTTATTTATCTTCTTATTTTTATTGTTAAAAAAAAAGTTGAAACGGACAACCCCATATTAATTAAATTAGAAATGGCAAATTGATGCTATATCGTCAACCCAGGATACTGCCTAGTGTCATCAGTTCTCCAAGATCTGAGTCTCCATGTCTCTAAGTATCAAGCTGACCAGATTCACTCTAGAAGCTTTTCCATTTCAGTAGAGAGCACTGATTTTTCTCCCTACTGCCTCTTGATCATTGACCAAAATCCTGGAGGTTGTTTTTCTATTCAAAAGAAAACTATTGCCTTACTTGGATAACTGGTTCTGACCTGGGTCAACTCCCTCAAAAAACCTTAGAAGGTAGTGTGATGTCATTTACTAACATTTTTAGTGCCTGGAGCTGACTGCAAACTTTTCAAAAAGTTTGAGCTCACTTGTAACATTTCAGTCTCTAACAAATCAGGAAATAAGATGGGTTTTCCATCCAGAGGATTCAAGAAATACTTTAGCTATACTACATTTTCAGTCAATTCCAAAAAGCTCTCTGAGGAAAGAATTTTACTAGGCAGGGTTATGGATATGTCCAAATCACCATCTGTTCCACATCAACAGTTCAGAACTGATAAAAGATCTGAAAAAAAAAAATCAAAATCTGATTTACAGATAACTAGCTATGATTAAAAAGGCAGGAAAATCTAAAGTTGAAGCATTAGTCAACAGAAAAAGTGGGAACAAGATGGGGCTGACTGTGGACCAATTTTCTTCTATTATGGACATCATCAACTTAATTTAAACCTACATTTCTAAAACAAATTATTCTGAAAAACGTTCCTGTAACAGAAAGCCAGATTTTTGTAACCAGGCCTCCTCAAACTCAGTAAGGGGAACCTACAAATGTAAAAGAGAGAGAACAGTTATTTATTTTACAGTAACTGTTGTTTTTTGAGATGGTGTAGTCAGTGTGGATCCTCATGTAGGTGTGTACGTGCCTTGTGTATGAGACTGGATTCTATAAAATAGAATCTGTTGAAACCATGCATGAGCGTGTGCCTCCTTTTGCTCCCAGACAAGGGCATCAAGGGAGAAGCAGCTGCAATCCTCTCTCACTTCCCTTGCAATTCAAAGCCTCTAGAGCAGAAATTCTGATATTTAGTGTTGTCCTGCATGGCACAAAGATCTATTATGGGAACCTCTAATGATGGGTATACGCTTTATGATGGATCTCCAGAGGGACCACTCATGATTAGCAATAGACTATTTGTTCCAGAAGTCTGTCAGGTCGCTGCTCATTCGCAGGAGGTATAGAGCCATTGGGTATGCCTACGCTGAAATGAAAAACCCGTGGTTGGCCAGTGCTCAGGCTGCGGAACTGTTTCATTGTAATTTAGACTTCCAGGCTCAGGCTGGAGCCCAGGCTCTATGACAACTGCAAGGTGGGAGGGTCCCAGAGCTTAGGCTGCTGCGGAAACACAGAAATCTACACTGCAATGAAACAGCCCCATCACCCAAGTCCCGCAAGCTCAAGTTGGCTGCCATGGACCAGCCACAGGTGTCTATTTGCAGTGTAGACATACCCATTGGGGTAACCCATTTCAGTGATACCATGTCCAGAACTTGATGGCCCCTAGAAAGAGAGGAGACAAGCATGCACCTCCTTGCTTGTTGACATAGTACTTTGAGCTGTTACAGTTGCTCAGTGTTTCTATTCGTGGAACTCCAGTGTTATTAACACAAGCATAGAATGCGGCTTGCTAATTCAGCAAACCTTGATGTTATTCAGAAATAACTCCAGGCATGGTTCAGTGACAAAGGCACTTGGCGAGGTTTATTGCCCTTAAGGCACAGTCCCAGCACCCTGGCTCCACGGTTACAGGTACGCTAAAACGTGAGTGCCCTGTGGTAAGGAGCGGTTCAGTCAGCAACAGGAGTCTCTACTGTCCCCAAGACCACACAAAGGGTTAAGGCAAGGTACCCCAACATTTATAGACTAAGACAAACAACTTGTGTACCTCCTTACATGTTTCATAACATCCACTTGTTACCTCTCGTTGTACCTTGCTTACAGATGTCCCAGGCAAAACATCTCTATTCATCATTTCTGTCAAACCCTCTTATCTGGTGTCAAGTCACGAGGTACCTGGGCTAATCTTTTGGAGTGTGTTTACACACATACCCAGTATTTGTTGCTTCTTAGGAATACTTGTATTTTAGCAACACTAACAATACCTTTGCCAAGGTGATGTATCAGACAGTAAACTTGTAAGGATCTGCTTTAATACATGGCCTGACTTTGGTTCATGGCCTAACTTTGCTGACTATGGTTCAGGCCTCAGATTTTTCACCAAGCCCAGTGCTCCAGGCTCTCTTTCTCCTACAATGTGGAGACCTAGGTCTTCTGAAGAACAGGTCCCCTGAATTTGTAGATGGTACAGATGGGTTTCCCAACCATGACTGATACATTGATGTTAAAGGTCTTGCTGGATTGGTGGAAGAGAATGAAATCCTCTCACTACGAACATTCTTGGTTTTCTTCCACCACCTCAGTTCTGTGATGACATGAGAAGGAACCAAAATATTCTTGTTCAGCTGGTGTCTCAACAGTGAATAGACAGAGCTAGGGTGGCCACAGGTGAAGCCTGGCAAGTGGCATTATGTACATGCACACTGACATATGGCCGAGTAATCACAGACGCACCCATACTGTCAAGGTCAGGTTCATTTTTATTCTGAGTAACAGCAACTGCACCCACAGAAATCTGTTGTCAGGAACATATGCTCTCGCCGACCTAGAATTGACCAAGGTTCCTATGAAGTCGTGTGTCTGATGGGATAAATGATTTTTCATAATTGTCTCAGCTATGCCTCCTGGTGAACCCCTATATGCCAGGCTAACTGCCGTCTCCTTCTAGGATCTCCCCTTGATCAATGAATTCTTGAATTAAGAATAGATTTGAAAGCCCTTCTTTTTGAGATGGTCTGCTACTATGCGAGGCACTTTGTGAAGACTTCGGTGCCATGGAGAATATGAGTGACAGCACCTTGTACTTGTAATGAGCGAATCTTAGATACTTCCTGTGGGACAGGTAGATGGCATATGGAAGTACATATCCTGTAAGCTGAGAGGCACAGATAAGTCTTGAGTCTGAAAAGACGGGATGGTAAAAGCACTATTATACTAAATCTGAGGCAGTATATGTTTTTGTTCAGTCTCCTCAGGTCTAGGGTAGGACAAAGACACTCTTTCTTCTTTGAGATAAGAAAATAAAGGTTCTAGAAGCTTCATCCCTTGTAGTCTGCAGATACCTTTTCTATGGCTCTTATTTCTTCTATGGTTCCCAGCTGAAGCAATGAGGCTATTTCTGTTTGTAATAGTGTCTCATGAGAATGAACCTGAAGAGCGGTGGGGAAAAGGGTGGGTTCAGGGTAATGTGTGGAAATGGACAGGACAACTGTGAACAAGGATGTCTGGCACCCATTTGTCAGCTGTAATTACCACCCAAGCCCAGTGGAAAGGGGCAAGGCAGTTCCCAAAGACACATGTAGGCTCCTGATTGACTCCAGAATGACTCGATTCTCCTGTCAAATTTGCTGCCTCTGAGAGGGAGTCAGGTTAGTAGAGAAAGTGGAAGATAGGCACTTTCTGGAGAACATTACCTTCTTTCTTGTGGATACTTTGGCTGACAACCCTCTGAGTATGATGGAGTCCTCTGCCGGGGCTGGTATTTGTAAGACTTCCTATAAGGGGCAGCATATAATTCTGAAGGACTGTAGTGCTGCCCATGAAGTTCTTGAGGGAATGGAGTGTGTTGTCCACTTTCTGTCTGAAATGCTCAATTCCCATTGACCAGGGGGTTGCGTCACATGTGTCCATGGCCATGTGTAGTGATCGTCTCTCAAACATTTGGCCCTTCTTAATTTTTTCCTTTAAGTCACCCCTGTTCTCTTACAAGATTTTAGATAGGAAAGGAAGGACCCTCTCCCAAGTGAAAAAATTGTATTTAGTAAACGGGGCTTGGTAATTTGCCACCTGGAGGTAGAGTAAAGCTGATGAATATGCCTTGTGCAAAAAAACACAAAAAAACAAAAAAATGGGGGGGAGGGCGGAGGGAGGGGTGGGCCATCCAGTTTTTCGGATCTTTGTCCTTGGGTGTGCCTTTTGTGGACTCTGATTTTTTCCAGTGCTATTGAAAAAATCGGGGACCCCGAGTATGGATTAGCATAAAAATGTTCAAAGCTCTTTGGCTACATCTAATATTCCTCCTCCATTTTTCTGAAGTGAAAGCAAGAATAGTGTAATCCTTTAACTGGTTCCAATATCCCTTCATCAAATCAAAGAGTCTGTGAGATTTCTCACCAATGTAGAAATGTAGTCTCAATATCTAAGGCCTCCATAATGCAGGACAGGAAGCCTTGAAAAGCTTTGAAAACAATTTATTTGAAGTCTGTGGTTGGGGCTGGTGTCACCACCTTGTCCAGTGAGGAAGATGACATCTTGTGTGGAGATGGGGGTTGTTGTGATCCCTCTGTCACTGCTCACCCTTGGGGCTCACATTAAGTTCTGATGTGGGTGGCCTGGCTAATGAGGCCACCAAGGAATGGGATCTCCTTTTCAGGGAAATAGGGAGGAGAAAGGGAGGGAAAATCTGTTCCTTGACATGAGAGAGACAGCAGTCCCCAGTAATTCCAGTATGACCAGGATGGTATGCCATATGGGTACTGGCCAGATCAGTGCCACTCACACCCCAGTACTCTCTTTGGGAGTTGCATTCTTAAGGCAGAGGAGAGGAATCTCCACTTGATGCCCACAAGAAGGAATTTATCTCCTCTTTAAATGTCAGTGCTGTAGAGAGAGATAGTATCAGGACTGGTTCCAGTACAGGAAACACCTCTACACATGATCCAAATTCCTCCAGGGGGTATCTCGCACTCATGCTAGGCTCTCCTTCACAGATTCTGGTGCAGAGGTCAGCCACAAGGGTCTCATTCCCCGTGCTGTTTCCAATCTGACTGAGGAATCCGACACTCTATTCTTTGAAGAGTGATGTTTTGTGCCTGTCTTCCAGAACTTCCCTTCACATACGGAGCTATAATTGGCCTCCATGGGTGAATGCTGTCTTTACGTACAGGCACAGGTGCTCACTTAACTGCCTGGGATGCGGGCGCTATAGCTGCCAATGCCAAGGCTGTCAATACTAAGGCTTTTGGTGCTGAGATTTCCAGGGCTGAGGGCTTTGTCTATGTTGATGTAGCTGCTGTTGAATTAATTGATGCCAGTTCCACTGGTGCTTCTTTTTACCTTCTTTCCAGTGCCTGACCTTGGGGTCTAATTGTGTTTGTGGGAGAATTGGCCAATTCTGGCTTGTCTGGTAGTGACCATCACATCCAGGTCTAACATGGACTGCTCTAGCACATGTAGCTTGAGTCAGGCATCCCTGGATTTGTGGGTCCTGGATCAAAAGCATTTGCCCACAGAGCACCTGTCCAGGATGTGACTCTATCCTATCATCCACCGTGTTCATCCTTAATAGGGATCGGTCTGTCATAGGACGGGCAGGGTTTAAATCCTGAAGGTTTGCAGTCTGCCGTGAGGCATGGTGGATGGTGCGAAGTGCCTTGCCCCGCTGTACGGAGGGGTCTGTATTAACTTTTCTTCCATTTTTTTTTTTCTTTTTTTGTGATACATCCAATGAAAGGATTGTGAAGATGTTTTCTTCACAAACGTAATGAAAGAAATGGTTTTAATGTTTATAAGAAAAGTAGCAGGTTGGACACTTGTTAGTTTCTGTTCCACTGTCACAGGTGATCAGAGGGAGGGTCGTGGCTACCTGCCCTTTATGACCTCTCATAGCAGCATGAAGCAGCACATGTGCAGCCCTAATGGACACTACTATTCAAAAGAATGATCTTGCACCCATGAAGCAAATGTGCACCTTCAGAGAGATCCAAACTGATACACATACGAAGAAGAATCTCAGATTTCGTGTTTTAACCAATAGAGTTGATAGAAAAAATAAATGAAAAATCATCAAAACCTTGTTTTTTCAACATTTTCTGACAAGCTCTAGATAAAAAGGTCTAACCTTTTCCTTGCAAAGATAACCTTGAAAATGCAAGCTGACAAAAGCCACTGTAGAACAACTGCTAGATCTGAATGTACATTACTGTCTTTTCTAGGAATCACAGCTTATTCATGGTTTCACTTATAGCCACTTGGGGGTTCATCTCTGGGAGGGCCCAGAGTAGGACACAGACATGCTGCCAAAGCTGGCATTAGGGCCTGTGCAAGTTCTCTCCCAGTCAGTTATATACAGTGGTCCCTTTTCTGAGCAGAAAGCATAACCATTTGGCCACAAGGAGGAAGAGCGCAATAGCATGCTGTGAGCACAGTAGCACAGGTGGGAAGAATGAATCCAGATCTGGAATAGCAGAGACTTTTTAGCCTTCTCTGAGGGTAAAAGAAACTCGCCCAGACCTTTCAACAGCTGAGGAAAACGGATGAAGAGACAAATCTCTTCACCTGCCATAAAGGGAAGGCACTTCACATTTATCTGACACCTATTACCAAAGGTTGCTATGAAAGACAAAAAAGTCTCTACCTCTTTAGAGAAAGCAACATGGCAAAATTTCAGCAATTACCCACTTCCAAGCGCACAGGTTTTGGAATCTAACTGGGATGGTAGACCCTGGACTTTGATGATAGATTCTTCCCCTCATGTCTCTGATATTTACTAGTAGGTTTAGTTTTTCAGCTAGTGGCTATCTACTAAAGTATTTGAGCCTCACCTCTCCCTCTAATTCTCATGCACAATGCAACAAGAAATTAACTTAAGACACAGCCTGAGCCACTATTAGTGGTTACAGAATTGCCACGGATTTGGTATGCATATTTATGATATCTAATCAGCAGAGATCTTCTATAATTCTACTCCTGAAAACCATGTCCCTTTTATAAGAACTACCAAAGCTTACAGAGAGATAGAACAAGGACTAAGCTAGTCCATTAGACCAGCCTAGTAAAGTTAGAGAGACTCTCATAAAATCTAACTCTGAAAATTACTGAGTCTGATGATTTGTCACATGGAAGCATATTAAGAGTATTATTCCCAATGTGTATTGCATTACATACAAATGTTGTTATTCTTACAAGGGGACACTAGGTAAGAAGTTGCTCTTTGGGTTCAATATTTATTACTGTCTATCTTTACACTCGACATGTAGTTGTGATCCTTTACTCACACACCTTTACAGAACAGACTGCATTTAAAACTCCCTTAAATCTATTGTACTTATCTGGAGTTCTAACTTTCCCCTGAGAAAGTTCTGTCACACTAGATTAGACAATCAAGAAGATCTCAGTTTTTCTTACCCTTGAAAGCATTTTTCTTAAATTGTTTTCCCAGCGTGAAGGGGGATAAACTGCTGGCCCTTTCCTGAAAATTTCCTTTTATAGTGCTCTTGCAAGAAAAAGTTGTTCAAAGGCCAGAGCTTACATTTACTCTGAGAGTTTACTAAGATCTTCATTTAAATCAGGACATGCCCATGCCTCTTTCCCTCCTTCCCCCCCTGCAAAAAAAAAAAATACCCAAAAAACAAAACACCCCCAGCTTTATACCTGGAGTGAGTATTAAAGTTGAACGTTTGGGCTTCGAGACTGTTTGTATTTTGCAGGAGTCACAAAATGGAGCTATCATTTCCAAAACTCAAATTGCCTGATTAGTTCTATAATGTACTAATAAGGACTAT
Organism: Dermochelys coriacea; assembly: GCF_009764565.3. Lineage (NCBI taxonomy): Eukaryota > Metazoa > Chordata > Testudines > Dermochelyidae > Dermochelys > Dermochelys coriacea. Next base: position 282,979,161 of record NC_050068.2, read on the forward strand.
TTATGACAAAAAAAGATTCCTTGTCCAATTTCTATTAAAATTAATTATGTCAAAGTTATGGGTTTGTCCTAGGTAGAAAAAGGAGACACTTCCGTACATGAAATATGTACATGGTCATAGTATGGTCTCTCTCACTCCATTATTTTATTAAGTAACACAGTAATAGGAGCTTTTGCCGCAAGACTTGGACAGCTGCTGTGTCTGTTCAGAATCTACCCACACTGTCTACAAAGACCACAGAACTTCACATTAGTGAACCAAGTGTGCCATAAGAGTCATGACCATTTGTTTTCATGACCACAATTAGCTTATTCTTACTAATAAATAAGATCTTTCTGGCTATTTTATTACACAATAGTTTATCCAGCTTTTTAGATCAGTGGTTACATATTTTCTTCTATTCATTTGTAGTTCCTTTCTATATTTGACTTTGAAAATCATAGACTAGGGAGTAAGCACCTATGATAGAGAAAGAATGTCTGTGGAGAACATACCATGATCCAGCAGGTTAAAAGCCTATTTTCTGTCTGACTGCTGCTGCCTGCCAATAACCGAGGAGACGATACAATATACTGTTCCAGACTAAAGGATATCTCTTTATGAAAAGCAATATTTTTAAGTGAAGTGATTATATATAATACTATATATACACTGCATATATGGTCATTTTATAATTAATAGTTGAAGAGATGCCATAGAAAATAGGCACATGTGTGGGCTTGTAAGAGTTGAGGCTGAAAATATAATACATCCATGGTTAACTATACAGGTAACTAGTAGAGTATTACAGCATAGTCATGCAAGCAAATGTGTGAGGCTAGCCACTTTGGTTCAATGCATGGAAAAAGCAAAGTAGACTTTGTGATGAATTTTCATTCAAGACCACCAAGATTTGTGATCGTCTAGAATGCAATAACACAGCTTCAATTGCTGTAAACTTATATTGCACTTGCTTCTAGGTCTGACCCACACTTGCCAAGAAAATGGATACCCTTAACAATACTGTGTGAATTCAAATAAAATATGTATATTACTTAAAGTTCACAAGTTGATTGTCTCTGCGGCTGACAACATAAGACAAATGCCTTGATCACCTCGAGTGAACCCATAGAACAAATTAACTGACCTATACCACATGCAGTATGTAATAATTGCAAACATCGGACTGGGTTCTCCAGTCTGTCCATCCTTATTGTGCCACCCAGGATTCAAGCTAAAAATGGCCACTGGGGAATCCCCCTTGTGGAGATGAACACATCTCTGGCATGCACAAGCAGTAGAGCCTGTTTTTATGCCAGCTGCCACAACTCTAGCACACATGGTGTGCTGAAAAATGGCTGAGGTGTTGCAACTCCATTATTCCAATTATCTATTGATCCCTTAGGGTACATTGCAATAAAAAACGGGTGGTGCAGAGTCTCAGAACCCAAGTTAGGTGACTCTAGCTTGCACAGCTCAGGTTGGGGGACTAAAAATAGCAGTGTAGATGTTCAGGCTCAGGCTGGAGCCTGGGCTTGAGACCCACCCCCCTCCAGGGAGTCTGAGCCCAAACATCTACATCACAGTTTTATAGCCCTGCAGCCTGAGCCAGCTGACTCAGCCCACCATGGCTGTGCCACGGGTCTTTTATTGCAGTGTAGACATAGGGCCTTTGTGCCAGTGGCATAAGTTGGAGCAGCTACTTGGCTGTTCTAATGTTAAACCACAGAACTGTAACTGGTTCCCTGATGACTCCACCCCATCCCTACCATCAAGCAAAACTTAGTCACATGGGAGAAAAATGAGAATTATTTTCCTTTAACCAATATTCTGCAGTTATGGAACATTCTGACTGCCTTGTGAGAAGGTGGCAAATTGGAGCTTCTGTCCTCTTTCCAGAAAGTAGCGAACATCCCACACCTCAAATCACCCCAAAACTTTTAGCAAGATTAAATTTTCAGTCACACTCTTTCAATTTTATACTCAGAAGCATATGCTCCCACAAAAACTGATATGCACATCTTTGAGTGCACAAAACTATTGCTTATGTGTTTTTGCAGATACACATAGTCAAAAATGTATTTTTGCAGATGCAGAATTAGAGAGTATGGGCCACTCTTGCTGAAAAACGGGTCCCAAATTTAAACAATATAGTTGCATAGTTTGCTAAGTATCATCATGACCCCACATCACCTCCTAGCAATTATCTAACTTCTAGTAATAATATTACTGTACATCACTTATAATAAAAGATTAAAATGTTTACCTTGATATTTTGGGCATCAACATTAGCTCCAGCTTCTAGTAGAAGACTAATGACAGTAGTATTTCCTGCTAGCACAGCCCAATGTAGTGCTGTATTTTTGTGATATTTGTCACCAAGATTAATGGAAACATTAAAAGTAAGCAGCAATCGAGTTGGATCCACACTAGAAAAGTAAAAGCTTGATTAAATCTACAAAGAATTAAAAATCACAATGCACTTTGTCCATGGGTTTGATCTACTTAAGCATCTTAGTGCATCAACTCAGACAATATTAATCAGAATACCCCTTTTTTATAGTGTTAAGTACTAATGGCCAATTCTGCTTCCACTGAAATAAATTATAAAACTACTTTTGAATCCAATGGAATCTGCACAGGGCTATAAATTAGTCAATAAGTGTAACAAAGCTTCTTCTAGATGGTAGCAGAGCACATATTTTCACATAAATTCTTGTTTTCTCATGTATCACAAAAAAGTCACAGTATCATTAAAATATAGAATACCATGCAAATGTCTACGTATTTGATGCATAGCAATGAGGGTACAAAACTTCTCTCGTTCCTCATCATCACACAACTCCTATAGAAGCAGCAGCAGAGGAGGGAGAGGGAAGAAAACACAGTAATAATGTTAAACAATGCCCTCTCTTCTTCACTAATTGTCATAAATCAGGCAAATTACAGCAGGGTTGATGGCATTATGGGAATAATTTAGCTAGCTAAAAAGATAGTGACTTGTCTTTGTATTTTATATTGTCTGACTAAGGCAAAGTGCTTTGAACAGGTCTGTATTATAATGAGGTTATTACCTATGTGTTCTGTAAGCTGCCCACATTAAAGGTGTCATTCCATTTTGATCCATCATATCTACATCCTGATAAAAAGAAAAGCGTTAGTGAGATAAGCAAAAACTGCTACAATTTCAGTATACTATAGGAACAGAGGATTTGCCATGCTGGATCAGATATTGGTCATTTAAGTCTCGTATTCAATCTTCAATGTAGACACTGAGGACTTGTCTACACAGCCCCACGGTTAGGACTACAGGGGGATGGACTGCAGCATGCACCAAAGTGCTGTGCTGTAACTGCCCCACCAACTCTGCTGATGCAAACCAAAAGATACCTAGTTTTATAGCACTGGTCTGGAACGGCTGTTAATGCAAACCATGCACCTTTTAGTTCATGCCAACACTGCCCACATGGGTGAATTACAGCACAACTCTTTGGCGAGTGCTGCAATTCACACCCATGTAGTGCATATTGCAGTGCAGTACAGACATAGCCAAACTGATGCTTCACAAGAAAACAAAATATAATGAAGTTGTGCAATGCAAAACCTGGGAGCAAGAGACTTTTCCCCCCCTCTGTACTTGGCATAAATAAGATAATGCCCTAATATTTAAGATTTGATGAATGCCTGCAGGAAGCACAATCAAGCACTTCTGCATTTTAATACATCTTTTGTATTTACAACTCCAGCTTTTGTATCCACAAAAATCAGTATTGAATTAAACTTCTCTCCTCCAGGATATTTGTATTAACTACTGTTGAAGAATACTGGCACAAGTAACATCAACTGTAAAATTAGTGAGCAAGTCCATAAAAAAGCGATATTGCAGTAAACTGCACTTGAGAATGGTTTTAACTGGCAGAAAGAATCCTTACAAGGAAATTTTTAAATATGACAATTCTAAACAGTACCATGTTATAAATAACATATTTTAGTTAGATGAAATGAATGAGGCAACAGAATGTAGTTAGTGACAATGTTAGGTTCTCAGAATGATAACTACTGGCTAAGTGTAAAGTATTTGTGTTTAATTATTTGTGGACAATCATTAAATGAATAGTATGAACATGCTTTCATTCTTTTTCATTTTTGTGTATTAGCAGCCATTTTATTTTCTGAATACTTAAAATACCTTATTTCCCCCTTCATTCTGCTTTTAAATAACATTAATGGTAGGAAAAGGATGTTATATCCAACAACAAAAAATCACTTTTTAAAACAAAATAGATATTATGTATACATATGTCCATACACATAATCCCTGGAATACATATCATAGATCACTGATTATGTTCTCTCTTTTGTAAATTTGAACAAGCTATTTGCTTAGAAAAATGACTGACTGACTTTCTACAATGTCTGGAGTCTGGCTGACACTTAAACCTTTTTTTTTTTTTTTTTTTTTAAAGTATCATGGCCAATTAGTTACATGATCCCTAGCCCAATTCCTGCAATATTTTTGGCTTTGTATCACCACCAAATAAATTATATTATTGGTTTTGAGCCACTGGGGCTGTTTGACATTATTGTAACTAATTTTCCTTCAATTCTTGAATGTGGGCTGCCTTAAACTGCACCATAAGAAACATGTAATTCAAACAACCTAATTTCCCTTTTTGTGTCTGTGATAGATGGTGTCCAACTTGCCAAATATGAATGGTGGCTCCTAAATAATTTTAATACTTAGTATTCTATAGTTATGTTTATGATCAGCTATGCTTTTTAGGTTAACTGCAAAGAGGGTATATCTCAATTTGTATAGCAACAAAGCATTCTAAAAGGGTCTAAAGGCCATCAACTGGATTAATATACGCCAGTCATCTACAAATGGTCAAAAATTTCTGGCTAAAAATGTTCTTTTTGCAAAACTGAAGTTTTCCATATGAAAGTTTTGATTTTCCAACAGGAAAATTGTAATGTTGGCACCTTGGCTGCTTGTCCAAAAGGCTCTTGTCAATTTCACTTTCTGCTAGTGAAACTGAAAAGCTTTCCCTTAGGACTAGTGAAGCACAGAACCCCGCTTGCCTGTTGCCTGTCTCTCCCGTATCCCCATCCCAGCCAGGGGAGCTGGAGAGGCAGAGAGCTCTGATGACAGGAAAACATGAGAAATTCCGCTACCATGGGAGGTGTAGTCTTGTCCAGGAGGATGGCTCACAGAGATCACTGCCAGGTGTGTTCTTACTGAACTGAAGGATACACTTTATAATTTTAAAGGAAGTAAATAGTCCAGTACAACTGAATTTGGAGCTGCTACTGGAGAAATCCAATGGTGCCTTGTCCACATAGAAAATCTCTTCCACTGGGCTTTGTATGCCACTCTGGTTCAGGGTTTCTTGCTTTGGACCAAGATGTCTTGAAAATGCAGCCGAGCAGCTTTTTCTACAGATGTCAGCCAGCTAACATCCAAGATGCCAGATTCAGGGATGTCTGATTTGGATGCAGGACTGGGCCATTGTTCTGCAAGACCAGATTCAATAGGACCAGCAAGGTCATGGGTCTCCATACTTACAGGTTAATAAGGTTTGAGTACCAAATTGTCTAGCCCGTGTTTGTGCTATCATAATGACCTGAACTGTGTACTGCCTCAATTTCCTGAAGAACCTGGGTATCATGGGCATTGATGAAGAGAGGTATAATAGACCAGGAGCCCAAAGAATAAGGAAGGCATCCAAAAGGAAACCTGGGCTCATGTCTCCCTGAGTAGAAGCTCAGGCACTTGTGACATGGTGCAAACTTTTGTAAATCCCTATTTGTGTAAGATGCTTAAGAAGGGCTGCAATCTTGAGGCACAACTGAGGGTTCTCTGATGAGTCAGTCCACCAGTTTGTTCTGGAGCCTAGGAGATGCAGAGCAACATGAGATCCACCAATCCATGGGATCCAGAGAGGGGAATCATAGACGCAAGGGTAGCCATATGGAATTTGAAACAAGCAAAGAAGGTTGAGATAAAGATCAAGGATGGGTCTCCAACCCCTTTCTTCTTTTTGATTAAGAAACAGTTGGAATAAAATCCCTTGCTTCTGAACACTGTGGCATTTCCTCTACCCATCCCAGTTAAATGAAGTAGTCCACTTCTTGCTTAAACAGTCTCCCATGAGAAGGGTTCCTGAAGATGGACAGGATGGGTGAGGAGGGAACAGTAACGTTTTGAAACTGGATAGGATATCCCTTGTTGATTATCTGAAGGAGCCACAGATCTGAGGTTATTCCATGCCAGGCGATTGCCAAAAGGAGTGTTGGACAAACAAAGATGTAAAGGTGATCCAGCCACAGTCTCAACACACATCAAACCTGGTTCTTTCCCGAAGTCCCAAGTTGTGAAGCAACCAAGGAAGAAGCAAAAGGTTGCCTCTCGTAAAATTACTGCTTCTTCCTCAGGATCTCCTCGGACAGTTGCTTAGTACCATACTGAGATTGTGGTCTCTGTTGGTAGAACAGCTGCAGTTGTTTTGGATTCTTCCTCATTGGAGGCTGGGACATACAGACCCAAGAATCTGAAGGTTGTTCTGGAGTCTTTAAAAGTATATGAAGCAATTCATACGTACCACTATTAAAGAGGTAATTCCCCTTGAATAGGGGGCCCTCAATGGTAACCTGGACCTTCCTTGGAATTCCCAATGCCTTAAAACTAAGCAGACTTCTTCATCACTATGGCATCTACCATTGTCCTGGCTGTTGTGTCTGATACACTGAATGCTCCTTGGAGAGCCATTCAGGCTGTGAGCTGGCCTTCTGTCAAAGGGGATTTCACTTCCTCATGCTGGTTTTTCAGGAGTCTGTCCATAAAATTGCAATGTTTGTCCCATATTAAAAAAAAAAAAGCATTTGGGGAACAGCGCCTGATAATTCGTTACTCTCATCTGCAGGCTTGCTATGGGGTACACCTTCCTCCCAAAGAGGTCTAATTTCTGGTCTTTCTCCCAAGGGATGGTCTTAAAGCAGCCTGACTTCTCATGAGGACTATGGTGTTGGTAAAAATATTCCAACCGTACAGCAGGCACCTCTCAGCACTTTTTGATGTGATGTGTCTAAGGCCAGCCTATGTCAAATCACTTTGGCCATTTCAAACAGTCTGTTATTAATGGGCAAGGCTGATTGTCCCATAGAGGAAGACTGCACTATACCCAGAAGTATGTGTTGCTTCTCCTGGGTAACCTGCAACAGGATAAGCAGCATCTCCATGAATCTTTTTAGCAAGTCCTTTTAGCTCATCCACAGAAGCGGTGGATGGAGGCTTAACCACTCTGTCTGGACAGAATGAACTGACTGGAGGTTGATATACTGCTGGAGAGTAGTATATTTTCACCCTCCAGATGCTGAGTTCAATACTGAAGTGGAACCCGAGATGTCTGAGCGGCTTCTTTGGCAAGAGGGACCTGGCTCTCAAGACTGTGGATAAAGCCAGCTTTCTGGAATAGGGATTCACCCCCACTCGGGGGACCAGTATAGCCTCCATTGGTAGGGATAATGAGGATGGCTCATGAGTGGGTAGAAGGTGGAGTGTGCTCTATGGGTCCATGATGATCTTCTGGTGCCCCTCAAATATTCTTCCTTGGATTCTCTGCCTGATTCTCACTGTGACACTCACAGAGGTGTGGGAGCAACTCCAGAGAAGAAGCTCTGCTATGTACCTCTGGGGAAAAAGAAAAAACATAAGCCTCTTCCAACAATGGGACAGATCTATCAGGTGTACTCCATCTTGTGGGCAAGTACCTTAGCGGGTTTGGCAATTACGCCCCATAGTCTCTCAATGAGAGGTGAGTACAATACCATTCCTACAGAGAGATGTCTCACCAGTGGAGAGTGTGGAGGGTAGTGGTGCCGACAGAGAGTTGGCACACAGTCAAAACTGAAGTCAAGGAAAGAGATCTGATTACACAGACACTTGGTGCCATAATTCCCAGTGCCTGCGTGAACAGTGCCAAGATGCTTGATGATGATACATTTGGTGCCAAAGTCTGTGTCTTTCTGTCAAACCTGGAGACAGCACTGTCCTTGGTATAGGAAGAGGCCATTTACAGCAACTTTGGGTTTGGTGCTGGGGCACCGGTATAGGATTCCACTTCAAGGCTTTTGGAGGAACGAGTTTTCTCCGTCCCATGCTTGGAGAGGGGGATTGGTGCCTACCCTGGTCCCTGAAGCGGTGCTTTTTAGGGTCCGTTTCTGAACACATCATCATCTATGTGGCTGACAAGTGGGTCTTATGAAAAGCCACCAAGAGTGGCATCTCAATTCATCAGGGCATTGGCAGCATGGAGCTGACCAGACACCTGGAGCGTCTCTGAAGATCCAATGAGGCTTGCATCTTTCCAAGAGGAAGAGTTTCAGCTTTGCCTCTGTCGTCTGAGTCCTCTTGAAGTATGACATGCAGATTAAGCAGCACTCAAGAGCACAGCCCTCTTCAAAGGACAGCAGACAAAAGGAGTGTCTGTTGTTCATGGGCATAGCAATGTCGCAGGAGTAGATCTTTACTTAGTGACTTAGAGTTAACCATTGTACAAGGGGGCTCTGCACAAAGGAGAGATCTCTTGTATAGAAAGGAAGTGGGAACTATCATTACTATATATAAAACTAAGTACTTCAAGCAATGGGCAAAGAAAATTTATCAACAAGAACTAATGCTAAACTTTTCCTAGTGAGAGAAAGAATTGTGCTAGCTACTTGCTAAGATCAAAGAATGTGGATATTACAAGGTCTAACAGTCACAAGCAATAAAAAGGAACTAACTGCAGGTTGTGGCTGGCCCACACTTTATCATTTCAGATTCAGGGAGCGAAAGTGCACTAAGGGCACAAGCATGGACCCAGTGGACACTGCTATTCAAAGGAATCCAACCTCACATGCCTGAGTTACATGTGCACCCAGAGTGGAATCTGTGTGGATAAATTGCTCAAAGAAAAAATTCCAGTTTCCACACATTTTTACTCCTAATGGTGCAGTGGGAACTGCCCAGGGGAAAAGGGATGACGGTTGGGGCATGCTTATATCCCATTGATCCCTGGCTGCCAGAATGGTCCTTGGAGCCAGGGACATCCACTAATGCTTAGAGCAGCCTCATAGCTTTAGTTGTTCAAGAGAGCCAAGCCCAGAAACACAGGGCCCAAGATTCATGAGTGCAAAGGTTACTTAGGGTCACTACATATATACACACACACACATACACACTCACTCTCCACCTGCCAAGTAGTCCTTGGCACTGCTCAGAATCAGAGTTTCTGAGCAGTACTGCAGCTATGAATGTCAAAAAAATGACTTGGTGCTTGGCAAGGTCTTCATGATCTTTCAACAATTTATGTAAGCAACCTTTGAAATTGGTTTGTACCACTTTATGTAGTGACAAGATAAACAAGTACAGTGGTTTTATTTTAAAAACACCTTACTTCAAGTTTTTCCTCTCTATTTCATTGATCTGTAGAAAGAATCTGTTTTTACCTATAACAACCTAAACTGGGTTGTAGATTCTGATACTTGTGTACAGCTAGTGACAGGAGTCTTGGAGAGACACTGAACACTTGGTAGAGGAAGGTCAAAATTCACAAGTAACACCATAAGGATCCTATCTGGGTAACAGTAATTGCAATTTCCATTCTCAAACAGTGCTATAAAGAAGCAGGTGGGAACCAGAGTGAACATAGGGAGAGCTGAGTGACTTTAGGGCATCAATCCTGCAAACACTTCTGCAAATGAGTAACTAACTTCCTGGATCTGAGTATTCCTATTGAACTTACTCAGTGGGGCTAGTCGTATGCGCGGTTACTTGCATCCATTTACAGGATGAGAGTTTACAAGTGCAATGGCAGAATATTTTCATAAAAGGCTGTATAAAAGTTTTGCTTTTAAAATACACATAGAAGTGTGGTTTTGTAAATTTTCCATTATCTTTCTCTATTACAAAACATGAAATAGTATTTTAACTTCAATAACCATAAATATGTAAAAACATACCTAAATACATAACACCACAATGTTATTGATTAAATTACTATGGATTTTGATAACACATGCAGGCTCAATGCATAATTTTTCAACTTCATTTTCTCAGCCGTTTTCCAAAATAGCCAGAGTAATTAATAGAGATTATAGATTCATCATGTAAGATTAAACAGACATTGTGAAGGCAAAATTGACACTATTTTTAGGTTTAGTAGCAATAATCTTTTACAAAACTCGTGACCAGGAGAAATGTTTCCATGAGGATATTTTTAAATTCCAAAAGAAACAAAATACAGCTACATACCCATACATTCATACCCCCCCTACACACAGTTTCTTTTGAAATAAAATTATATATGTATTTATATAATATGTAACAATTATAAAGAAACATTTCTTTGATGTTTCTGCAACTAATACACAAGTTTTTAATTTATTTATTTATACATTTGTAGTTTGATTGCAATAAATATATATTTTAAACCCAACAGTGCTGCTTTAACCAATGACTTTTGAAAGAAAAAACACTATGCATGTATTACACATACATAAAAAACCTTACCAAAAGTCACTGTTTTACACACACACACACACACACACACACACACACACACTCACACACACACACACACACTTCATTAACAAAATGCATGATTACGGAATTTGCCGATGCAGGGTGAGATCCTTATTAAAAATTCTATTGATTTCTGTCTACACCATTTATGCTGTTCTAACACACGTTTATCTACTATGTTAGGTCAACATCTTCACGAGTATCTTACTGCATAATGAACAGTATAACAAACTTTTTATCTGTTTAACTACACAGAAACGGTTTAATAAAAATTGCACGGCTGTTAATTAACCTCAGTTAACTCATGCAATTAACTAAAAATTAATTGTGATTAATCACATTTATAATAGAATACCAATTGAAATTTATTAAATTTTTGAATGTTTTTCTACATTTTCAATATTGATTTCAATTACAACATAGAATACAAAGTGCACAGTGCTCATTTTGTATTATTTTTGATCACAAATATATAAACTGTAAAAACGATAAACAAAAGAAATAGTATTTTTCAATTCACCTCATACAAGTATTGAAGTGCAATCTCTTTATCGTGAAAGTGTAACTTATAAATGCAGATTTTTTTGGGGGGGGGTTACATAACAGCACTCAAAAATAAAACAATGTAAAACTTTAGAGCCTACAAGTTCACCCAGTCCTACTTCTTCTTCTGCCAATCTCTAAGACAAACAAGATTGTTTACATTGACATGAGATACTACTGCCTGCTTCTAATTTACAATGTCACTTGAAAGTGAGAACAGGCATTTGCATGGCACATTTCTAGCCGGCATTGCAAGGTATTTACATGCCAGATATGCTAAACATTTGTGTGCCCCTTTATCCTTCAGCCATCATTCCAGAGGACATGCTTGCATGCTGATGATGCTCGTTAAAAAAAAATGTGTCAATTAAATTTGTGATTGTATCCTTGGGGGGAGAATTGTATGTCTCCTGCTCTGTTTTACCCACATTCTGCCATATATTTCATGTTATAGCAGTCTCGGATGACCCAGCACATGTTCGTTTTAAGAACACTTTCACAGCAGATTTGACAAAACACAAAGAAGGTACCAATGTGAGATTTCTAAAAATAGCTACAGCACTAGATCCAAGGTTTAAGAATCTGAAGTGCCATCCAAAATCTGAGAGGGATGAGGCGTGGAACATGCTTTAAGAAGTCTTAAAAAAGCAACACTCTGATACGGAAACTACAGAACCTGAACCACCAAAAAAGAAAATCAACCTTCTGCTGGTGGCATCGGACTCGGATGATGAAAATGAACATGTCTCAGTTCGCACTGCTTTAGATCATTATCGAGCAGAACCCATCATCAGCATGGAAGCATGTCCTCTGGAATGGTGGTTGAAGCATGAAGGGACATATGAATCTTTAGCACATCTGCCACATAAATATCTTCCAACGCCAGCTACAATGGGGCCATGTGAATGCCTGTTCTCACTTTCAGGTGATATTGTAAACAAGCAGCATTATCTCCTGCAAATTGTAACCAACCTTGTTTGTCTGAGTGACTGGCTGACCAAGATTTAGGACTGAGTGGACTTGTAGGCTCTAAGGTTTTATATTGTTTTGTTTTTGAATGCAGGTTCTTTTGCACATAATTCTACGTCTGTAAATTCAATTTTCATGATAAAGAGATTGCACTACAGTACTTGTATGAGGTGAATTGAAAAATACTTTTTTGTTTTTTACAGTAAAAATACTTAATCAAAAATAAATACAAGTGAGCACTGTACACTTTGTATTCTGTGTTGTAATTGAAATCAATATATTTGAAAATGTAGTAAACATTCAAAAATATTTAAAATAAATGGTATTCTATTGTTGTTTAACAGCATGATTAATTGCACGATTAATCACAATTATTTTTTAATCACTTGACAGCCCTAAAAATTGATTACTGAAAGCAATAGCTTTGAAAAAGTATTTTAAAAGATAAAAAGAATATACCAAGACCATTTTCTGCTATTGTTGACACTATACAGCAGAATCTAAGTAGAAAGTAAATATGAGGTAAGGATTGATATATAGCAATATGAGATTGAAGATAGTTATCTGTGCTACAGCACCATCTGCTGTTTCATTTCAGCTATTTTATAAAGGAACTAAATATAATACAATATACTCCCAATTATCCAAATAGCATGGGGGACATGGATTTTATCTGGATAAACTAGCGTGTGAATAATCAAGAGGGTAGAAAACATTCAGTAGTGGGATAGCCTCCCCAGCAGCCGGAGTCTCGTCATCATCGTCGTCCTCCTCCTCCTTGCAGTCCTGGCCAGGGGTCTCTGCTCTGCCCGGCTCCACTCACTCACTCCCCTGACAACAGGGCTGCAGAAGGCTCCCTGAATTATTGAAGGTCTGGTGACACCCAGTCTCTGCAGGGGCAAAGTGTGGGGCAGAGCACAGACCCTGGGGCTGGGACTCTGCTCTGCCCTCCAGGACTTCAGTCTTCCCTACACCTTGTGCCTTTAGGGATTGGGTGCCACTGGCCCTGCAGCAGGGCAGGGAGCCTTCTACCGCTCTGTAGTCATGGTCCAACTCATTCACTCCCATGATAGCAGGATGCAGAGGGTTCCCTGTGCTGCTGCAAGAGCAATTTAGCAGCAGGGTAGCCTCCTTCATGGCCGGGAGCTCCGCCTCTTCCTCACAGTCCTGTTCAGGGGGTCTCTGTTCTATTATCCAAACCTTCACATTATCTGAATCCCTTCTTTATGCCCCAGTATGTGATACATGGTGGACAAGAACGGGATTCAGAAAATGCAGAGGTTTGGATAACAGAGTTTTGGATAAATGGGAGTATACTATACATGTTTACAAGGTCAAAGCAGCCAGAAAACAAGAATAAAGTGGAAAAAAGGTTGTTGGAGCTCAGTTATGTCTGGATAGTCATTGCCTGCTACATAGCATTTACCTGGAATGTATTGTTTTTAATTACACAATATGCTGATACTTAAATAGCTATAGGATTATTTGCACAAAGACACCAATTCTACAGGGATAGATCTGTTAGATTCACTAGATTTTGTTGTATTGCTTAAAAGATTGTTTACTACAAACAATGGGTTATAGTATGTAATGATGCGATGTTATTAAATTATTTCAACTTATATTTTACATAAATGCATAAGTGGTAACAGACTCCTTAATTTTTTGTAACTGACTTTTATGGTCATGTTAAATTTCATCAGACTGATTTGAATGAACAGCAGCATAACAAAGATACACAATTGGAAGTACCTAGTAAAAAAAAGAGGGGATTTTTTTTTTTTTAAAATGAGTTATGGAGAGCATACCTGAACTCTCCTCTACCAAGAACAAAACAGTGCTGAGTCATGTGTGCAAGCTAGCCAATAATTAAGGCGAAGATATTTTCATGGATATTTTTTAGTGAAAGTCACAAACAGGTCATGGGCAATAAAGAAAAATTCACGGAAGTCCGTGACCTATCTGTGACTTTTACTAAACATATCCCTGACAAAATGGGGAGCCCAGCTGTGGGGTCTCCACACTGCCAGCAGAAGTTTTGGCAGCTGCAAGGACCACTCTGAGCTATGGGGTCCCCCCGCCACTCCTAGCCGCCAGGGCTCAATTCACAGAGGTTGCTTGAGTCACGGATCCCGTGACTTCTGCAACCTCTGTGGAAAAAAAGAAAATCTTAGCCTTATCTATAATTTACTTTGAAAATACTAATGGTGACTTTGGTTTAATGATAACTTTCAGACACACAAAATGAAGGATTGTGGGTCATTAGATGATTTAATCTGAGAAGCAAATTATTTTTTATAGATGTATTGATACATCCCACAGCAAGGATGGGGAGATTGTTTTATTAATTGTTTTGTTGGGTGTATGCACAAAGGTGTTCAGGGAGCTAAAACAAAAATGTTCAGTCTCATGATATCATCATGCCTCTTTTGCCTTGTTTACTGTTTACGTGAGGTTTCAATGTTTTGGAGATTTGTGGATAAGTGAAATACACTTAATTAAAATGATATTCAATGAAAGTAAGGAAAATAATATATAAATTCACTAGTATTTACACATATTATACTGGCATTAGACACATGTGAACAAAAGCCAAAAAGTGCTCACACAACTGTTAACAGATGGAATATGCTTCAATTAAAATGCAGTAGTCTAAAAGTACAACACAGTAATAATACAAAAAGACATTACAGTTTCCAAAATGACAGAACATTATATTACTCAAATTGTAAGCACAGTTTTTAACTGTTTTCTTACTACTGAAATATTCTCTTTAGGAGTCTATTTATTAAAATGTGTTATTTTATTTGAATTTACCTGTCCCTTTGCTATCAGGTAAGCAACAATAGACGTATGCCCGAACTGGGCAGCCAAGTGAATACAGCTGCACCCTTCCCCATCAATTAGTGATGGATCTGCACCATACTTCATCAGTTGTACAACCATGGATAAGTGACCCTGTCTAAACATAACAGTGAACACAAACACACCTGGTTAATTTTATATATATAAAATTTGGTAACATATTTGGATAAGAAAAATGTTAAATTCAGACATTTTTAATTAAACAATTATATCATTATACCACTCTGAATTTAAGATTAAGATAACTTTTCCTTTGAAAATGATCACTATGCATCTGATTCTGCAAACATGTGAACAACCAAGTATGAGACTACTTAATTTTAAATGTTGTGTGTGTTTTTTTTTTTTTTAAAAAGTATACAAACAGATTAGTTGATTTTTTTAAATTTTATTTTTGCAGGGAGGAGATGCAACGTATCCTTCTATTACGGGGAAAACAAGTGCTGCTTTCGGGCCGACACTTTTCCTGCACTGCAGTAAAAGCATCCATAAAATCTTTTTAGCATAATAGCCATCAGGGTTCTCACCATTTTTGTGATAAGGTGCCAAATATGCACAGCTGTCAGTTAGTGCATAGCTGCAACACCACAAAACAGGCCCTTCCAGTCAATCAGAATATGGCTTTGGTCAATTAGTGTTCAAAGTGACACAAATATTCTCTGAACCTGACTTAATGTAGAGCAATAATAATCTGTTTATATAGGTATTATAAGATGAACTCTTAATCAAATATGATCTTTAACCCAAAAGGAATAAATTAGTTTTAATATTTAAACTAAGCCTAACACATTAGCCTAATGAGTAGATTTTTCATTGCAAAGTATCAACATAATTTAATATTTTAAATGTTCCAAAGGCCAATATCCCAGGCCTTCTTTTTGCAGTACATAATTATGAATATTAGTACATATATACTTCCTTTCCCATTCATTTCTACTCAACTGTATCTGAAGGAGTAACTATTAGAAGATAGTTGTCTGTCAAGTACTGTACACAGGAGTTCATCCACCCCTTTTATTCTTTGACAGTGTCCTACATAATAATTCTGGTCTCCCCTGGTGTTTAAAATGCACCTTTAATAATCTCCTGAATTTATGAGGCAATGCTCTGGCCCGCATCAGACACAAACTGTCTCTTGACTGTCATCCTCCACTTCTGTATTACTAGATACCACCAGATACTCAAGAGCAAGATACCCAAAGCAACAGTAAAGAGCCGCAAATCGACCGCTGACTCCAATTTTTATACAATATATATCCTCGCTTATCATAACGATCAGTCTCTTCTACATCTATTGACCAGTTTGCTAGTTTCAGATGAACTGAATGTCCCGTCCTTAGAGACCAAACATATAAATGTACTCAGTTACTGCCACCAACCTAGATTTCAGAAGAGCAACTGTGTTAGTCTGTATTCGCAAAAAGAAAAGGAGTACTTGTGGCACTTTAGAGACTAACAGATTTATTAGAGCATAAGCTTTCGTGAGCTACAGCTCACTTCATCCGATGAAGTGAGCTGTAGCTCACGAAAGCTTATGCTCTAATAAATTTGTTAGTCTCTAAGGTGCCACAAGTACTCCTTTTCTTTTTGCCACCAACCTAGTTTCTCAAGTTCACTCGTACAAGTATATAATGGAATTTAATTCAAATAATAAACAACAAATTACTGTCTAATTAAACTGGGAGTACAGAAAATCCAATAATTTTTCCCCACCTCGTTGCCCAGTGAAGTGGGGTGGAATTTAAATCTCCTCCTAGCTGATCAACAATAGCACCCTTTGATATGTAGAATCTAAAAAAATAATGAAAAACATACATTTAATCTAAATTGTTTTGATTACAATCATAAACATGAAAGATAAGTGACAAATATATAATTAAAAAGAGACATAAGATGAAAGTTTAAAAAAAAAATATTTCCAGCCTTCCTATAACAGATCTTCTCCTTGAAAATGCAGGTCTTGAATTTTTGACACACACAGCTTTTTGCTGGTCTAGTCTTATTTTAACATTACTTTTATTAACAGCAAGATTGCTAATTTAGTTATCACTATATGTGTTAATGTAAAAAGATTTACATTATTGTCAATAGAGGGAAGGTTATTTACAATATTTTTTTAAAAAACTAAGTTATAATTAAAGTAAGTTCAATGGAGTAAAAGATCTTTGTGTTTGACTATGGAAAACAGACAGGAATATTTGCAGAATTTTAGTGACGGTAAAATACAGTTTTAGACAATTCAATTTGTAGCATGTGTTATCACTGGAATGTCCCTACTGAAATCATTGTTCCAAGAATGAATGTTTCTGTTATGCTTTTAACCAAGTGTAAAGATTTTACACGCTTCTCAATTACAGTTATTAGACAGAGGACAAAAAAAATTAGATACTTTAAAAATGACTGGATCGAAATTAATTTTTCTGAAAAACATTTTTAAGCAGACTAACCACCTGTAGGACAAATTGAATTATCCACATTTAATCTGTAGCAATTCATATTTATAACATATGTGCAGTTTTTGTGAGCTGAGATAATTCTTTTCCCTACTGAAATATGCTTTCCCTGAGAGCTTAAATTAGTAAAATGAGGAAGACAATGTAAGTCATAGCTAACTAATAAAAAAGGCAAACTTTTTTTTTAAAACACAAGTCTTGGTCAGAAATTTTAACAATACAGTTACTTCAATGCAGGTCAATGGAAACCTCTAACAGTTAAAGCTGAATCTTACATGCAAAATTTGGTCTCAGATCCAGATTTCAGGCATCTTAAAATTGGAGGTGTTCAGATCTAAGTTTCTAGTTCAGCCCAGTATAAAGCAAGAAACCATCTGTAAAATTCCGATCTGAACTCCAAAACAACCCTCCAATCCATCACTAACCTGGTGGATGTTTAGATCTGTCATTTTGGTTCATTACCCTCTCAATTTTCAATAAGATACTTTGCTAGTAAATCATGTATGAAGAAATCATACGATAGGGCTCAAAACAACTAGTTACAAGAACATCTAAAATAGAAGAAACATGGAGAATATTGGGTCTCTTTTTTAAATTCTAGATGCCAACAAAGAGAAGTTGTATATCACTGTTTGCCTCTTTCACAGTGAGGCAGGCCTGCATGCAGCCAGTTAGGAATGACATAACTACCAGGTTTACATTTGCTTTTAAATTTAATAAAGAAAGAGGGGAGCAAGTGCATAGTCAGGAGGGAGGTTTTTCATATACAATTTTGCAGATGAATTTAGTGCTTATGAAAGTGAGTGAATAACTACACTACTCAGAACTAGCCATCATGCAGGCATGGTACTGTGCAGAACTTCCTCATTAACTTCAATTCTCACCTACATCACTTCTATACTTTCAGCAAATCCCTGACAAAGGAATGACCTTGGAGGGGAGAATAGTTCTGTTTTTGGAGGGAAGAACAGTTCTGTTTCAGTGCTCATTCAGCCTTTGGACTCTATTAAGAACAGTACCAATTGAGAGGGGAGTATTTGTAAAACAAGCACATGTCATCGAGGATCTCAACATTGGTCAACCCTTGGATTTACTGAATGAATAAGAAAATACAAGCAAGATTACTTTTTAACAATGGCTTTCAGATGCTACTGTACCATTTTAATAAAGTAATATAGATACCAGACAAAAAAAAATACATATATGTTGGTACTTTAAGTTGTTTAAGACTTCTTTGACATTCCAGCCACTGCAGTTGTCACACAAGCCAGAAGGAGAAGGAAAATAAGAAAGGGTCTAAAGAAAGGGAAGAAAAGCAGGAAGAAGAGTCCTGGTTGCTTAAAGAATTCAGGTGTCTTACATTTTATCAATTCTGTACATAGACTCTCCCTCAAAATGATAGGGAGAGGTAGAAGACTGCCTGTTTTTTTATCTAAAAGAAAATGGACATAAACTTGAATTTAGAGATACAGCCACTATCAGTGTGGTTATCCTTTTACACTTTTCCATGACAGTGTAAAAGGAGATTAGTTGCCTTTGCCATGGGAGCTGCAATAACACTTGTTCTTCTGTCTTTCAAAACCAATGACTAATGTACTTCCATGTCTGTATTTCTCCTTCAGCGGTTCTGCATAACGGAAGGCAAAATGAACTGCAACAGGAAAAAAGTGCCCTTAAAAAGCAAATCATTACAACAACTGTTGCTTCGTGAAGGATCTGGTGGCCAAAGAACCTATAACAACAGTCAGGACCTAGAAACTACCTGGAGAATCTCTTTATGCCTCATTTTTGCCTTTTCACATTTGGTTTTGTGTGTGGTTGCACATGCACATTAACAGAGTAGAACTATTTTGAAACCTGCCACTGGGTCAGCGAACTTCATGTCAAGTGCTCTTGGCATCCTGCCAACCCCCAGGTTATACTGACTACCTATCTAGTGTATACACTTAGCTCATTTTTTTAATTAATGTAAAAGGAATCATGTACCATTCACACACCTATGACTTTGCAGAGTAACTAACACTAATGATTATTCCTTACTTACTTTAGTCTCTGTTCTAAAAACCTAAAGGATTTTTTCTTTGGTCATCACTTCTTGTATTGTAGAAGACAAAAAAAAACTGAAATAAGGGAATACTAGAGTTCTTTTTTGTATTAGATCAAAGGCACTTATAAAAACTTAGCTGTCTAGAAAATTCATTACCTTTTTCCATAAGATTTCCTTTCCTCAGGAAGGGAAAATTGATAGTCACAAAAAGAATGAGATATTTCAAGGTCATTGGTTGCAAGAAACCTGTTCTGCTATATCATCTACTGAAAACTAGAAGTGCCATTCACTGGACCTGAGAATTTTCCAGTAGCATACTTGCACTGCAAATGCTGCAACTAAACAGCTGCTCTGACCAGGCCTGGACTTGGCTACTGGGCATATAACCGGTCTTATTCTTGGGTACTACGGCATCACAGAGATTCTGCAAAACATCTAGACTGCGGTTTCTGGCTTTTATTTTTTACTAGGGCTGTCAAGCTATTAAAAATATTAATCACAATTAATTGTGCTGTTAATCAATAATAGAATACTATTTATTTAAATATTTTTGGACGTTTTCTACATTTTCAAATATATTGATTTCAGTTACAAGATGGAATACAAAATGTATTTTAGATTTATTTTTATTACAAATATTTGCACTGTAAAAAAACCCAAAAGAAATAATATTTTTCAATTCCCCCATTACAAGTACTGTAGTGCAATCTCTTTACCATGAAAGTTGAACTTACAAATGTAGAATTATTTACTTTGGAACAAAACTGGTGTACATACAGTACTTGTATGAGGGGAATAGAAAAATATTTCTTTTATCATTTTACAGTGCAAATATTTGTAATAAAAATAATATAAATTGAGCACTGTACACATTGTATTCTGAGCTGTAATTGAAGTCAATATATTTTAAAATGTAGAAAAACATTCAAAAATATTTAATACATTTCAATTGAGATTCTATTGTTTAACAGTGTGATTAATCATGATTCATTTTTTTAATTGCAATTAATTTTTGAGTTAATTACATGAGTTAACTGCGATCAACAGCCCTATTTTTTACCCTTAAAATTGAGAACGAGTGGGCTTAAAAAGGAACTATGAAATCTATTTAGCATTATAGACAAACTCAAAAATTACTTAAAGACATCACTGATGTTTAGCTATATGTTAATACATACTTCACCAGATCTATTCTGTTGTTGATTGCAGCCCAGTGGAGAAGTGTAACGTTTTCTTTGTCTGGCTGCCGTACATCATAACCTGCTTCCACCAACTCTCTACATCGTTCATATATTCCATACCTTGAAGAAAAAAAAATTTTCAACTTATTATCATAAGCAAAAAAACAACATGTAGGAAACAATCAGGTACTTAGATACCAGAGAGATGAGCACAATATAAGAACATATGCAATTACAAGATTGTTCTCACCTGCTGGAGATAACAAAAAGTGAGTAAGAAACAGCAAATTTCTTATGCAGAGGGATTACCATGACAAAGTTTTCTTTTTTCCACCTGCTGCTAATAGGAGGAGAAGCATGAAGATAAGAAACTTGTGCACAAATAAGATGAGACAATCAGTCAACTGCATAAGGAGTTCTTGAAAGACTATATTATGTCTGTGAAAGAAACCAAGATTTTGCTCCTCTGCCATAGAATTTCATTTGTGAACTAATTAACCAATCTAGGTCAACCCGAGACTACAGTTTTCCACCAAGAAGTGCTCTCTTCCCACTTCCCTGGAAAAGAAACCCCAGACAATATAATCTCAGTTTATGGAAGAATCACACAAACAGAAGCACTGAAAGCAGTGACCCTGTGCAACCACATGGAAAACTGATTGTTCTTCATGGATAGTCAATACTATCTGGGACCAAAGTTGACCGACATCAACACTTCCTTTCAGGAAGAAAGCTTACTAATGTTCAGAAGCATGTAGCTGCTTGGGCAGAATTCAAAAAAGTACTACTAGCTACTGATAACCCAGCTAGCTACTATCCTGTCTCCATTCTCCTTTTCATGGGCAAAATTACAGGGAAAATTATGACAATACCTGTACTCTATTAATGTTTGAGTCCTACGTGCTCAGGTTCCAGACTTTGATAAGGAATCGTGACAGCTCGGGTTGCACTAGTCTAGCTCAATGTCACAGTTGAAACACAAACTTTCTTGCTGATGCACCTATCAGCAGCTCTCAACCAAGTTTATCAAGAAGAACTGCGCTGGAACCACAACTCTGAACTCATTTGGAGCTTTGGGGGGGGGTAACATAATGCAGATTGTTGCATTTAATACACAGCCAGCTAAAGGATTATGCCCATCTGTCCCCTCCTCACAGGGGGCAAAGTGACCTGATCTCTCAATTCCTTCACCACTCAGAGTTTCAAGTGGAGTTTCTGAGCTGCAAGTATGGATGATGGGGTCATGGGATCCACATGCACAAAACATCTCAAAGCACACCACTTACTATAAGGTAAGTAACTGTTTCTTTTTCTTCAAGTTCCTCTGCATGTGGTTCCCACTTATGGTGATTAAATAGCAGTTTGGTAAGCTAAGCAGTGAGAGATAGGAGCTCATCTGAACATGGACAGTAGAACTGGTCTTCTAAACTCAGCATACACCCCAGATGCTGATACTAGAGAGTAATGGTTGGTAAACATGCAAACTGCAGACCATGTCACTGCTCTACAAATTTCAATGACCAGAACTCTACTGAGGTAGCTTGGGTACTGGTAGAATGAGCTGTCACTCGAGTTGGTAGCTGTAACTTATTGACGACATATGAAATCTTGATACAGTTCACAATCCATTTGGTTAATATCTGAGATGAGTTTTGTCTTCATTTTGATACATTTAAAGCAGTGGTTTTCAAACTGTGGGTCATGACCCAGTACTGGGTTGCAGAATGTAAAGCACTGAGTTGCAGCAGTTCTGGTCAGCACCGCCGACCGGGCCTGTTCCGACACCACGCTGTGCCCTGGAAGCAGCCAGCAGCAGGTCAGGCTCCTAGGTGAGGGGGCCATTAGGCTCCGTGTGTTGCCCCCACCCGGAGCACCAGCCAGTGGGAGCTGGGGAGGCGGTGCCTGCAGGCAAGAGTTGCGTGGAGCCGTTTGCGCACCTCCGCCTAGGAGCCAGACCTGCTGCTGGCAGCTTCTGGGGCACAACGCAGTCCCCGGTGCTAGATCAGGCGGAAACCCTGCCTCTGCACCACGCCTGTGCCTCTTACTGGGAGCCGCCCGAGGTAAGCCCGCACCCCAATCCCCTGCCCCAGGCCTGTTCTCCCCCCCTTCAAGCCCGTAGCCCCTTCCTGCATCCCAAACCCCTCATTCCCAGCCCCATCCCAGAGCCCTGACTCCCTCCCACACCCCAACTCCCTGCCCCAGCCCTGAGCCCCCCCAAACCCAGAGCCTCCTCATGCACTCCAAATTCCTCATTCCCAGCCGAGTCCTGATCCCCTCCGACATCCCAACCTTCTTCCTCAGTCCAGAGCCCCCGCCCACACCCTGAACCCCTCATTCCCAGCCCTACACCACAGCCCTCACCCCCACAACCCAACCCTCTGCCCCAGCCCTGAGCCCCTCCAACATCCCAAACCCCTCATCCCCAGCTCCATTGGGTCACGGGCATCAACAATTTTCTTCAACTGGGTCACCAGAAAAAAAGGTTGAAAACCACTGCTGTAAAGAGTTTAAGAGATTGTCCAAATGATCTCATTCTAAGATAGTACAATAGGGCTCTTAAATATTTTGACAGTTGTATAAATAAAACACAAAGAACCTTGAACAAAAGGATGAAAGTCTGAGATTGCAATTTTGATGAAGTTAAGCAAAAGTCCTGACTTTAAGCAGCAGAAGATATACCATTAATCCTGGACTAGATGCTCAGAGGCGATCAGATTATTTTGAACATATCCTTAAGGAAAAAAAAAATTTTTTTTGAGCTATGTATGTTTTCCTAGTCAAAGTTTTTCTAACTTTCCATGAAAATTCTCTCGACTTCATTGAAAAATTCTTTATCCAATCATACTAACTTTACATGTTAACTATCCAATCATGTTAACTTTTCCTGGGGGAATTCTGTGCCACTGCAAAATGCAGAATTTTTCAGAAATTAATGTTGGGCATTCAAAATTGCCCCCACCCCCAAAATGGGCTGCAGAGATGTTGGCTGCCACTAGGGGTCACTGGACCCGGCAGAGGCCAGCTCCCAAATAGAAGGCCAGGGGGAAGGAACCGGAGGGTTCCCAGCAGCTTCAGTTCCAAGCATGCCCTGAAGAAAGGAGGAGGCAGAATGCAAGAAACTCCTTGCAAGCCCAGGGACCCAGCATCAAGCTGTTTCTCCCTCTGGATCCCTGGCCTCTAGGAGGGTAGGGTCTAGGAGTGTCTGGGCTGCAGCTGGGCTCTGGAGGGTGTGAGTGTTTGGGCTGGGGGGGCAGAGGATGTGTGTCTGGGCCCGAGGGGGGTGAGATGTGTGTCTGGACTTTCGGGGGTAGGGGGTGTGAATATCTTGGCTGGGGTGGGCCCCATGGCGGGGCTCTGGGGCAGAGGGAGCAGAGAAGCAGGAACTGGGTTGTCATAGGGGTTTCTTTAACTCTCTATTCCTGGGGGAATTTTGTTGTGTGTCTGTATTGTTACAGACATACTTGCTGACAGGTATTTTGAAATAAATTACCAAAATAATTGAACCTGGCATGATTATATAGTGTTATTTTGAAAAATAAAATTTGCAGAGTTTTATAATATTGTGCAAGGAATTTTTAATTTTTTGGTGCAGAATTGCCTCAGAAGTATAACTTGGAAGTTTCCAGGTTGTGAGGTGAAGACACAGTGGGTCCAGATACAGCAGGGGTCAGAAACCTATGGCACGCGTGCTAAAGATGGCACATGAACCAATTTTTAATGGCACGCCGGGTCCCAGCCACTGGCCCGGCTCAGCCCGCTGCCAAACCCAGGCCGGCAGTGAGCTGAGGGGTGCTGGCGGCTAGGACCCCAGCAGGCAGCAGCATGCCATTAAAAATCCTGCCTGCCCTGGTCTGCTCTTCTCTGCCTCCGGCCCCAGGAGCGGGGTGAAGAAGCTTGGTCCTGCTGGCTGCTGCTGCAAGGCAGGCAAGTTCCCCCCTCCCCTGCCTCTTCCCCCAGCATGCTAGGTTCCTGCCCCTCCTCCCCTCCCTCCCTGCCACTGATCAGCTGATGGCCCTTGGGAGGGAGGGGGAGAAGTGGAGCCGGAGCATGTTCGCTGCTCTGGGAAGGAGGAGGAGAAGAGGTGGGGATGGGGCCGAGGAAAATGGGGGTGGGGTGGGGTGGGGACAGGGCATATCCCCTCCAGCCCCCTGCTGTGAGCCGCTCTTGGCTGGGAGCACTCTCAGGACCATAGCCCACAACCCCAGCCCTCTGCCCTGACCCCTACATCCCCCCACACATACCTCAGCCCCATGCCCTGACTCCTGCACTCCCCATACATACCCAACCCCCCCACCCCATGCCCTGACCCCTGCACTCCCCACACATACCCAACCCTCCCCACCCCATGCCCTGACTCCTGCATCCTCTATACTCCCACCCCCAACCTGAGCACCGAACAGAAGCTCCTGCACCCCACCCCACATTCCCACCTGCACCCCTTGCACCAAATGGGAGCTTCCCAGGTAAGCACTCCACACCCAAACCTCCTGCCCCAACCCTGAGCCCCCTCCCTCATTCTAGCTCCTGGCCAGACCCTACACCCCAACTCCCAGCCTGCTCCTTCACCCCCCAGCCCTGTGCTCTGTGCACTCCTACCCTCAGCTCAGTGCTGAGAGAAAGGAAGAGAATGGGCTAGAACCACAGAGAAGGTAGGTACCCACTCTATGTGGGCAGGACCGGGATCCCAGACCAGCAGCGGGCTGAGTGGCAGTAGGCTGAGCCGCTCAGCCCACTGCAGGTCTGGGGTCCCGGCCACCGGCCCCACTCAGCTCACTGCCAGCCCAGGGTTCTGGCTGCTGGCCCCTTGCCAGCCAGCGTCCCAGCCGCAAGCCCTGCTCAGCCTGCTGCCAGCCTAGGTGAACAGACCCCTAGGCTGTCAGCGGGCTGAGCGGGGCCGCGGCGTAAGATCAGCATTTTAATTTAATTTTAAATGAAGCTTCTTAAACATTTTGAAAACCTTGTTTAATTTACATACAACAATAGTTTAGTTATATAATATATAGACTTATAGAGATCTTCTAAAAACCGTTAAAATGTATTACTGGCACGCGAAACCTTAAATTAAAAAGTGAATAAATGAAGACTTAGCACACCACTTTTGAAAGGTTGCTGACTCCTGAGACAGAATATCCATTCTGAGTCACGAGAGTTTATGTCTGATAGAAATGGGAGTTATTGGACAAAATGATTGGAAAGCTACAGTAGATCTGGATACCAAAACTGATGTGTCCATCCTGGGGGTACAAGAATCATCTAAGCACTGTCCTGCTGCACTTTTCTTAGAATCCTGGAAAGTAAAGGAAGCGGGGGAGAACAGACAGTGGGATGTGACCCGGAGATTAGAAACTCATCTGCTAGAGCAGTGGTCTCCAAACTTTTTTGATCGCGCATCCTTATCAGTAAAAATTTTTTGAGCACTCACCCCCAATATATGTATATTTATTTATGTATAAATTATATACATGTACTACTGTACTAATATATTGTGTAAATTGTAAAACACAAAAAAAAACCGATGAGAAAGATGAAATAAACAGTATTTTTAAAATAAAATTTTATTTATTAACGGTACAAAAAACCTTTTTGCTCTCACTAAAAAATTAATAACAATATTTTTAGTGAAAGCAATGTGATTGACTATGCTTTACTATATTTGAAAATCTTGGCTTGACACTTTGTGATACAGCAGGCGCTCAGGGTGGGGTGCAGGGTCTGGGAGGAAGTTAGGGTATGGGAGGGCACTCAGGGTAGGGGTGCAAGAGGAGGCTCAGAGCACTTACCTGGGGCAGCTCCTGTTTGGTGCAGGGGGTGTGCAGGTGGCTCTCCGCAGCGCAGCACCATCTCCATGGCCACAATTCTGGGAGCTGCCCCCGCCCCCGCCCGGCAAGGCCACCGGGAATGCAGGGATTCTAAGAGCTTCAGGGCCCTGGGCTAAGTGGGCCTTGGCCTGCAGCTCTAAAGCCCCTTTCAGAATGCGGCCCTAAGAGCACGGGTCGGAGGACTCAGTAGGAGCAGGGGAAGCTACGCAGCCAGAGAGAAGCAGTGCTTTTCCCTTCAAAGCGCCACTTCTCTTCGGTCAGCTTTGAAGGGGAAAGTGCCGCTTCTTTCTAGCCGCTGGTTGCGCGGCTGCCCCTGCTCCTCCACAGGCTGGAGGACTCAGGGCCACCCCCCCTCCCCCTTTTTTCCCCCTCCGGCGGTGCTCCTTCTGCCGCGCCACCCTTTTGCTCCAGCTGCACTCCTCCTGCTGCGCCCCCCAATCGATCGTCTTGCGCACCCCCTGGGGTATGTGCACCCCACTTTGGAGACCACTGTGCTAGAGAACCCAGACCCCTTGAGAGCAAAAGAGGGCATTTTTTCTTATCCTTGGATGCAAAGATATCTATTTTCTGAAATCCCCATTTTGGAAGATATGCGTTAGCAACGACTCCTTCAGAGACTATTAGTGAAAGGAGCAACTTCTCCTCGTTCATCTGCCAGAGCGTTCGATTCCTTTGGGAGACATATCACTAGGAGAGCTATGCAGTTACTGATGCACCATTCCCAGAGTAGAATGGTTTCTTGACAGAGAGTGACTGAATTTTGTTCCTCCCTGTCTGTTTATGTAATACATTATTGTGACGTTCTCCGTTAAAATCTGTACAGTTTGGTTTCTCCACAACAGTAGGAACCATTTGCAAGCAAAACAAAAAGCTCTTAGCTCCAGCACATTTATGTGAGTTGATAGAGCTACTGAGGTTCACAGGCTGAGAGTCTGGAACTGACCCAAATGTGCACCCCAGCTGCTAATATCAGGGTGGAAGATATGGGGGAGAAGGGCATTCCTAACAAATATTGTTTGGCTCTAACCACTAATGAAGGGACAAGAGTATCAACTGAGGGATCATGATTTGCTGGTTCGTCCTGTGAATGCTTGGATCCAAGATCATAGAATCATAGAATATCAGGGTTGGAAGGGACCCCAGAAGGTCATCTAGTCCAACCCCCTGCTCAAAGCAGGACCAAGTCCCAGTTAAATCATCCCAGCCAGGGCTTTGTCAAGCCTGACCTT
Source organism: Dermochelys coriacea (assembly GCF_009764565.3). Classification (NCBI taxonomy): domain Eukaryota; kingdom Metazoa; phylum Chordata; order Testudines; family Dermochelyidae; genus Dermochelys; species Dermochelys coriacea. The sequence continues at coordinate 283,006,810 of NC_050068.2, forward strand.
AAAAAACCTCTAAGGAAGGAGATTCTACCACCTCCCTAGGTAACGCATTCCAGTGTTTCACCACCCTCTTAGTGAAAAAGTTTTTCCTAATATCCAATCTAAACCTCCCCCATTGCAACTTGAGACCATTACTCCTCGTTCTGTCATCTGCTACCATTGAGAACAGTCTAGAGCCATCCTCTTTGAAACCCCCTTTCAGGTAGTTGAAAGCAGCTATCAAATCCCCCCTCATTCTTCTCTTCTGCAGACTAAACAATCCCAGCTCCCTCAGCCTCTCCTCATAAGTCATGTGCTCTAGACCCCTAATCATTTTTGTTGCCCTTCGTTGTACTCTTTCCAATTTATCCACATCCTTCCTGTAGTGTGGGGCCCAAAACTGGACACAGTACTCCAGATGAGGCCTCACCAGTGTCGAATAGAGGGGAACGATCACGTCCCTCGATCTGCTCGCTATGCCCCTACTTATACATCCCAAAATGCCATTGGCCTTCTTGGCAACAAGGGCACACTGCTGACTCATATCCAGCTTCTCGTCCACTGTCACCCCTAGGTCCTTTTCCGCAGAACTGCTGCCGAGCCATTCGGTCCCTAGTCTGTAGCGGTGCATTGGATTCTTCCATCCTAAGTGCAGGACCCTGCACTTATCCTTATTGAACCTCATTAGATTTCTTTTGGCCCAATCCTCCAATTTGTCTAGGTCCTTCTGTATCCTATCCCTCCCCTCCAGCGTATCTACCACTCCTCCCAGTTTAGTATCATCCGCAAATTTGCTGAGAGTGCAATCCACACCATCCTCCAGATCATTTATGAAGATATTGAACAAAACGGGCCCCAGGACCGACCCCTGGGGCACTCCACTTGACACCGGCTGCCAACTAGACATGGAGCCATTGATCACTACCCGTTGAGCCCGACAATCTAGCCAGCTTTCTACCCACCTTATAGTGCATTCATCCAGCCCATACTTCCTTAACTTGCTGACAAGAATGCTGTGGGAGACCGTGTCAAAAGCTTTGCTAAAGTCAAGAAACAATACATCCACTGCTTTCCCTTCATCCACAGAACCAGTAATCTCATCATAAAAGGCGATTAGATTAGTCAGGCATGACCTTCCCTTGGTGAATCCATGCTGACTGTTCCTGATCACTTTCCTCTCCTCTAAGTGCTTCAGGATTGATTCTTTGAGGACCTGCTCCATGATTTTTCCAGGGACTGAGGTGAGGCTGACTGGCCTGTAGTTCCCAGGATCCTCCTTCTTCCCTTTTTTAAAGATGGGCACTACATTAGCCTTTTTCCAGTCATCCGGGACTTCCCCCGTTCGCCACGAGTTTTCAAAGATAATGGCCAAGGGCTCTGCAATCACAGCCGCCAATTCCTTCAGCACTCTCGGATGCAATTCGTCCGGCCCCATGGACTTGTGCACGTCCAGCTTTTCTAAATAGTCCCTAACCACCTCTATCTCTACAGAGGGCTGGCCATCTCTTCCCCATTTTGTGTTGCCCAGCACAGCAGTCTGGGAGCTGACCTTGTTAGTGAAAACAGAGGCAAAAAAAGCATTGAGTACATTAGCTTTTTCCACATCCTCTGTCACTAGCTTGCCTCCCTCATTCAGTAAGGGGCCCACACTTTCCTTGGCTTTCTTCTTGTTGCCAACATACCTGAAGAAACCCTTCTTGTTACTCTTGACATCTCTTGCTAGTTGCAGCTCCAGGTGCGATTTGGCCCTCCTGATATCTTTCCTACATGCCCGAGCAATATTTTTATACTCTTCCCTGGTCATATGTCCAACCTTCCACTTCTTGTAAGCTTCTTTTTTATGTTTAAGATCCGCTAGGATTTCACCATTAAGCCAAGCTGGTCGCCTGCCATATTTACTATTCTTTCGACTCATCGGGATGGTTTGTCCCTGTAACCTCAACAGGGATTCCTTGAAATACAGCCAGCTCTCCTGGACTCCCTTCCCTTTCATGTTAGTCCTCCAGGGGATCCTGGCCATCTGTTCCCTGAGGGAGTCAAAGTCTGCTTTCCTGAAGTCCAGGGTCCGTATCCTGCTGCTTACCTTTCTTCCCTGCGTCAGGATCCTGAACTCAACCAACTCATGGTCACTGCCTCCCAGATTCCCATCCACTTTTGCTTCCCCCACTAATTCTACCCGGTTTGTGAGCAGCAGGTCAAGAAAAGCGCTCCCCCTAGTTGGCTCCCCTAGCACTTGCACCAGGAAATTGTCCCCTACGCTTTCCAAAAACTTCCTGGATTGTCTATGCACCGCTGTATTGCTCTCCCAGCAGATATCAGAAGATAGAAAAGGTCTCAGTCTCAATCTGACAAAAGATGTCACCTGGGTGTAAGAGCCATGTGACCTAGTAGCCTTAAGGCTACTGAGGGTGTGACTGAAGCAACAGGATCAGATGGGAAAGATTCTGAAATCTCTCCATAGGCAAGCCCTAAAGGTGACACTTCTCAGGGCACCCAGTGCTGAGTCTTTTGTTATCACCTGTCTCCAGTGCAAGGGAGTCTTGCCTGTGTTAGCTGGGTGTTAGAGCCACAATGCAACCAGCCTGTCAGATACTCAAGCACTCTTCTTTGGGCTACACCAGCCCTTTCGTTGCCTTTCAGGTTGACAATATATGCCCCTGAGTCCCTTCAAAGTATCCCCCTGTGGAATCCAGCCTCCGATCACAGGATACCCACAGAAATTCCAGATCCTCTGGTCCCAAAGGAACATAGCTTACCAGTTTTACCTTATTTCAGAGTAGCAGCCGTGTTAGTCTGTATTCGCAAAAAAGAAAAGGAATACTTGTGGCACCTTCGAGACTAACAAATTTATTTGAGCACAAGCTTTCATGAGCTACAGCTCACTTCATCGGATGCATTCGGTGGAAAATACAGTGGGGAGATTTATATACACACACAGAGAACATGAAACATATTTTCACTGTATTTTCCAGAATGCATCTGATGAAGTGAGCTGTAGCTCACGAAAGCTTATGCTCAAATAAATGTGTTATTCTCCAAGGTGCCACAAGTACTCCTTTTCAGTTTTACCTCAGATCACCACTCCTGTATTACACACAGCAATTGAATTCAATTATAAAACAAAAAAATTCATTTAAGAAAGAATAGAGATTAAAATAAAAACTAGCTTAATAGATGGGAACAAATGGTTACATATCAAACAAAATCATAACACACATTCTAAACTTACGAAGTGGATATTCACCCACAAAAGCTTATGCTCCAATACATCTGTTAGTCTATAAGGTACCACAGGACTCCAGGAAGTTTAGACTTGAAATTAGACAAAGGTTTCTAACCATCAGAGGAGTGAAGTTTTGGAATAGCCTTCCAAGGGAAGCAGTGGGGGCAAAAGAGCTATCTGGCTTTAAGATTCTACTCGATAAGTTTATGGAGGAGATGGTATGACGGGATAATGTGATTTTGGTAAGTAATTGATCTTTAAATATTTAGGGTAAATAGACCTAATCCCCTGAGATGGGATATTAGATGGGTGGGATCTGAGTTATCCAGGAAAGAATTTTCTGTAGTATCTGGATGGTGAATCTTGCCCATATGCTCAGGGTTTAGCTGATCGCCATATTTGGGGTCGGGAAGGAATTTTCCTCCAGGGCAGATTGGAAGAGGCCCTGGAGGTTTTTCGTCTTCCTCTATAGCATGGGGCATTAGTCCCATTCAAATAACAAACTAAAGCCCTTTTTGCATTTAAAATATGCAACCTATTTCCACCTGCATGTCCATGCAGTCTTATGGGAGGGAGCAATACTGACAGATTAGTAACTTAGTCAATACTATAGGTAGGAACCTGGGATGGGGACATAGGACAACCTTATCTTTATGGAATACAATAAATGGCAGACCAGCCATAAGGGCTTTCAGTGCAGCCTCTTTAAAACAGGAAGTGTAATTTTGTTCTTGGATGGAGAACCAAGGACGTCAAAGATGCGGCAAGAGACATTTCCACTACTATTACCGAGGGAATTTTCAGAGTAGTGGTCAGCTATTTCATGAAATACTGCATCCTCTAACAAAGACGTGATTCCCATATTTTTATCCAGATGCTTCTGGTCTTCCCGTTCAAATCTGTTTCTTTATGTTCTTCGACCACCCCAGGTTCATCCTCTTCTGAGAGCATGTCTGATGCAATAGTTGGGGATTGCTCTCTTTCCCTGTGAATTGCAGACAGATCCATGAGCTTTGGATCCAATGAATGAAATCTTCGCAAAGCTCTCAAAAGAGAAAAATTCCTTCTGTAATGGGTATACTGTCATTCTTGGTAATGCCTGGGAGAGGGCCAAGAGGGCCATCCAACTCATGGGGGGTGCCAATCCAGCCAACCGTCCATTGCTATTCAATCTCACATTATCTGCTACAGCATGCATCTTTTCCACATTTGTTCAGCAATATATCTTCCCTTAAGAAACCGACAATGTGGCAATTGAGTGGGTTAATCTCTGATTCCAAGTCTGACTGCACATCTGATTTCTGATCCAAGCACGATAGTAAAGGAGAGATTAGAAGTTGTACCATTATACTGGAAGAGCGCAGGGGAGTATTAGGTGGCAGAAGAGGTGGTGAGAGACAATAGCTCCTCTATCCTTCGCTTCTCTGGAGGGGAAATAGTAGTACATAGATCCAAAGAATCTCCTCTCTCTCATGTCTTTATCAGTCCCCTCCAGATCCAAGGTAAGACAGGGCTAAGGATTTTTTCAGTGGATTTGAACTACTACTGTTATGGGAGATTGCTGAGCAGGCTTGAACTGAGTCTGATCTGTGGGACCACATATTAACTGCCTGCTGCATTACATGTTCAGGATACTTTTCTCAATTTAGGATCCAATGATCTGGGATTAAAAGACACTGGATCCACCAATTTCCCCACGTATCTTTTGAATCATTCTTACACACCGAGTCTCCCCTGAACCCAAGGTCCTGGATTTGAGGGAGGTTGCTCCTACAAAATGGCTCCGCTTACAGAGGCTATCCCAATGAAGTCTCTCTGCTTTTCAATTTCAGGCGCAAAGATCTGAGATCTTTGTTAGATACCACAGGGTTCTTGGAGCTTGGAACCAAAGAAAGTTCACACTTTTTGAATCTAGGACTCTTGACTTTCAGACCCAGCATTTGATCCCAACAGCAGAACTGAAGCTCCACATAACAACTAACTAGAAAACTTTAAGAAACAAAACCCAATACTAAAACTAAATAACTATTTACACTATAATCTAATCTAAAATAAAAGATAAAAGCATAACAAGCCACTGTTCAAGGTAAGGATCTTGGCCACTGGCCCCGAATGGTTCCTGATCCACCGGCTGCGGAGGTTGGAAGAACTACAGTAACCAGTAAGAAAGAAGAAGTGGGGCCGCTAAACACTGAGGATGGAGTGGAGGTTAAGGATAATCTATGTATGGCCCAATATCTAAACAAATACTTTGCTTCAGACTTTAATAAGGCTAAAGAGGATCTTGGGGATAATGGTAGCATGACAAATGGGAATGAGGATATGGAGGCAGATATTACTATATCTGAGGCAGAAGTGAAACTGAAACAGCTTAATGGGACTAACTCGGGGAGCCCAGATAATCTTCATCCAAGAATATTAAAGGAATTGGCACCTGAAATTGCAAGCCCATTAGCAAGAATTTTTAATCAATCTGTACACTCAGGAGTAGTACCGAATGACTGGAGAATTGCTAATATAGTTCCTATTTTTAAAAAAGGAAAAAAAAGTGATCCGGGTAACTACAGGCCAGTTAGTTTGACATCTGTAGTATGCAACGTCTTGGAAAAAATTTTGAAGGAGAAATTCGTTAAGGACATTGAAGTCAATGGTAAATGGGACAAAATACAACATGGTTTTACAAAAAGTAGATCGTGCCAAACCAACCTAATCTCCTTTTTTGAAAAAGTAACAGATTTTTTAGACAAAGGAAATGCAGTGTATCTAATTTACCTAGATTTCAGTAAGGCGTTTGATACCGTGCCACATGAGGAATTATTAGTTAAATTGGAAAAGATGGGGATCAATATGAACATCGAAAGGTAGATAAGGAATTGGTTAAAGGGGAGACTACAGCGGGTCCTACTGAAAGGTGAACTGTCAGGCTAGAGGGAGGTTACTAGTGGAGTTCCTCAGGGATCAGTTTTGGGACCAATCTTTTTATTACTGATCTCGGCACAAAAAGTGGGAGTGTGCTAATAAAGTTTGCGGATGATACAAAACTGGGAGGTATTGCCAATTCAAAGAAGGATCGGGATATCATACAGGAGGATCTGGATGACCTGGTAAACTGGAGTAATAGTAATAGGATGAAATTTAATAGTGAGAAGTGTAAGGTTATACATTTAGGGATTAATAACAAGAATTTTAGTTATAAGCTGGGGACGCATCAATTAGAAGTAACAGAAGAAGAGAAGGACCTTGGAGTATTGGTTGATCGTAAGATGACTATGAGCTGCCAATGTGATATGCCTGTGAAAAAAAAGCTAATGCAGTCTTGGGATGCATCAGGAGAGGTATTTCCAGTAGAGATAAGGAGGTTCTAGTACCTTTATACAAAGCACTAGTGAGACCTCACCTGGTGCAGTTCTGGTCTCCCATGTTTAAAAAGGATGAATTCAAACTGGAACAGGTACAGAGAAAGGCTACTAGGATGATCCGAGGAATGGAAAACTTGTCTTATGAAAGGAGACTCAAGGAGCTTGGCTTGTTTAGCCTAACTAAAAGAAGGCTGAGGGGAAGATACGATTGCTCTCTATTAATAGATCAGAGGGATATATACCGGAGAGGGAGAGGAATTATTTAAGCTCAGTACCAATGTGGACAAAAGAACAAATGGGTATAAACTGGCCACCAGGAAGTTTAGACTTGAAATTAGACAAAGGTTTCTAACCATCAGAGGAGTGAAGTTTTGGAATAGCCTTCCAAGGGAAGTAGTGGGGGCAAAAGATCTATCTGGCTTTAAGATTCTACTAGATACGTTTATGGAGGAGATGGTATGATGGGATAATGTGATTTTGGTAATTAATTGATCTTTAAATATTCAGGGTAAATAATCCCCTGAGATGGGATATTAGATGGGTGGGATCTGAGTTATCCAGAAAATAATTTTCTGTAGCATCTGGCTGGTGAATCTTGCCCATATGCTCAGGGTTTAGTTGATCGCCGTATTTGGGGTCAGGAAGGAATTTTCCTCCAGGGCAGATTGGAAGAAGCCCTGGAGGTTTTTTGCCTTCCTCTGTAGCATGGGGCACAGGTCACTTGAGGGAGGCTTCTCTGCTCCTTGAAGTCTTTAAACCATGATTTGAGGACTTCAATAGCTCAGACATAGGGGAGGTTTTTTGTAAGAGTGGGTGGGTGAGATTCTGTGGCCTGCATTGTGCAGGTGGTCTGACTAGATGATCAGAATGGTCCCCTCTGACCTTAATATCTATAAATCTATAAACCACAGACCCCCTTTTATAGCCTCATCCGTTGTGACATTATCGTGGGTAAAATCAGGACTGATAATAGCTGTGTCCTCTCAGTTCTCCAGGCTAGGATGCCTTTTACACTGCTTTGCTGTGAGAGCAACCACTGCTGGCTAGCTCACACACAGCCTCCAGCATGTCAATTACTCCCAGTTATACTCCAAGAGTGCTACAGCCAGGCCACTCTTTATTTACACTGCAGAGCAACACCAGCAAATCCCCAGTCCCAGACTTCCTCCCAGAAGTGTGTCTTGTATTGCTCAGCACTCTCCTGGACAATAGAAGCTCATATAAAGTCCATCATTTTATTAATTGAAAATTATATGCATAAATCTGTTACCCCAAATGGAGCTTCCCAAATACTTCAATCCAAAAATACTGGTCTAAATAAAATAATACAAGTTTATTCACTTATAATATATCTTTTGTAGTTATTACAAGTAATGAAGCATAAAAGTCAGAATTGGTTACAAGAAAATAGAAGTAAATTGCAACTAATGCCTAACTTAAACTAGTGTGAATTCAAAATAAATGTCTCCCTCAGCACATGTTTTAGCAGTCTTACTGGCTGAAGACTAAAGAAAATAGTTTTGGACTGGGGAAGAGTGTGGGGGGGGGGGGACACCAATCAGGATCCCTCCCCCAGTCCAAAGCTATTTCCTTTATTCTTCAGGTGTTGTGGATGCCATGGGTAGAGAGACAGGAGGAATCAATTGCCGTGTCTCCGCTCCTCTCTTTATAGCTCTTTCTCTTCTTTGAGAATCATCTCCAGCTGAGGTTCAGGAGATGGAAAGTCTGTGTGGATGGGAACCCAGCTGCTTCTTTCTCAAGATGTAAATTTTACTCACATCCTCTTCCTCCCAAAGAATAGCTATTTAATCAGGTGACATCCATTTAATTTTGCTGACACCTGACTGAGGAATTGGCTAACCTTTTGTCTCTGGGGAATTGGTTTGTGGCTGCTCCCCCCAGACTTGGAACAAGTCTAGCAATGCCATACAAAGGAATCTTATAACTTTACATGCAACATTGCCACACATATTTTACCAGGACAATAATGATTAGTAAATTATGAGTTTTCACACGATATCTCACAAGACATACTTTGTATGAAATTTATCATAATCTTGTAAAAGGGGTGAACACAGGGGTACAGATGGTCATACCCTCAGAGCATTCAGGAGCACTAAGAACAGAGGATGTGAGACGGCTCTAATTGGCACTGCTACGAAAAGGTTCCACCATCAAAGCAACACCAGTGGCACAACCAATGAGTGGGAATATTCTGAGAAAACTGAAAGAAGAATGTATAATTTAGATAGAATTATGCTTTCCAATATTTTTACTGATAGCGATAAAAAGAGAGCTGGAAGGTGGCAAATTCTTTCACTGAAAAATGGACTTTGCCATACTAAACTATTCCAATGGTCCACATAATTAGTATCCTGTCTTCAACAGTGGCCAACACTAATCAGATGTCGGAATTACTAGGTTATTTGATTTGTCCAAGATATAAATTAGTGGAATACCCTGACTCCCATACACAATAGGTGTCTCACCTGTGAAATTCATGGCCTACTGAAACTAAAGATACTCTGCATGTCTCATCATTTCAGGACAGAGTAAAGAAATCTCAGGGTACTTCTACACTGGGAAAAAACCCATCAACCAACCAAAACATGGCAGTGAGTCTCAGAGCTGGGCTCAAGCAATTCAGGCTAGTACTACAGAACTAAAAATAGCAGTGAAGACATTACCGCTAGAGCTGGAGACCAACCCCCTTTACTGGGTTCCAGAGCCTGCGCTCTTGCCCAAGCAAGAACATCTAATGCTCCCATTTTTATTAAAAAGAAAAGGAGTTCTTGTGGCACCGTAGAGACTAACAAATTTATTTGAGCATAAGCTTTCGTGAGCTACAGCTCACTTCACTGGATACATTCAGTGGAAAATACAGTGGGGAGATTTATATATTTTTTTATTTTTATTGTAGCACGAGCCCTGCAAGCCCAAGTCAGTTGAGTCAGGCTGTAAGACTCACTACCACAATGGGGTTTTTTGCAGTGTAAACGTATCCTAGGTTAATATTATACTTTATAATTATATAATTATATATAATTAATTATACCTTATAATTGTTAATCACTGAAAATTACATTCTTCTTATTATTATTAGTAGTAGTAGTAGTAGTAGTAGAGCACCAAGAGACATTGTTGTGATGAAGGCAATACAAGTTGTTGATGATGATTTCACCAGCAAACCTAATACTAGCTAGTGGCTGATCTGATAGATGTAATCACTGCAACATCATTTATTTGCCTACTGTTTTGCAACTGCACAATGTATCTTTGGGCATTGAGTCCAGAAGTACAGATTTTGAGACTTCCACTACTATAAAAACACTAACTAGTCCAGTAATAAGGCATATTAATGGTTAAGCCAGTTAAGGAACGAATAATTTCAGTACATTTACAATATCCAGTGAAATCACTGATGACTGTGAAACTTGTAAGTCAGCCAGGCCCCAGAATGGGAAAGTTACATTTCCATATTAAAGGGGTTTAAACTACAACAGCAACTCTATAGTAAAATGAGATGGTATTTTTAATCATGGGTGTCAATTATCACCATCTAGGTCAGTTTCTGATATTTTTAACATGTTTTCAAATGTTGTCCAATCATATATCACTGCTCAAGTCTTCTGTATAAAACAAAGAGCTTGGATCCTTTTTTGTGCTTCCAACCCCTCAGCACTGGGGCAAACAGGATGGATTCTGATTTTAAATATCTAGTGGAAAATTCTCCAAGTGGAGGGGAACTTCTCGGCAACAAAGGTAGCAGAGCTGACTCCTGAGCCAGCCATCTTTTGATTCTCAAGCGTGTATGACAACACAGAGATGGGGCTGCTAGGTACACAGTTTACCTCTCCCCTGCTACTCCCATTGGCTTAAGGGCCCTCTAAAACCTAAGCTATTGTAACATGTCTGGACCAGGCACATATAACATCATAACCGGCTCCCTGATGGCCCCTTTTCCCCTCCACAGTGCTAAGAAGAGCTCAGATAAAAGGGAAAATTGAGCCTCAAATATTTAATAGGCAAGAAAGCACAAAAGTCTCTGAGAAAGGGGTTAAGTTGCTATTATTATAATAATTTAAAGAGTAACAAATTTACAAGCCATACAATTAACTTTAAAAACACTCTGCAGAAGAAAAAAAATATCGAGTTCTACATGTGCACACACATTTTAAACAGTAATCTTCCACCCCCACTGTTCTCTCTCCCTGCACTGTTTCTTGTAACTATTCACATTTCTTTCATGCCTTCAGACTCAACTACTGATATGGCAATATGTATCCAGCTAGTGTCAGAGATGTATAGTACACTCCACCATTTCTGTATCTTTTACAGGTGTGTAAGAGCCTCTTCTTGAATGGCCTTAAGATGTGAGAATTGGGGTATTATAAAAATTACCTCTGTATAGTTATAAAACCCTAATAAGACATTCAAGGAAGCAATCACATAGAAGCAGGAGCCACAGAAGCACTTGTCATTGATATCATTGAATCTTAATATTTATTTTTAACTAATGTTAATAATGGTTATTTACCACACTCTCAACAAACAGGAAATAGCTCAACTCCACTGTGAATATGTATGTCTACTGAGATTTTTTTTGAAGGCAATGCAAATCATGAAATAATTATTTAAATAGCTCATGTTTCTCCCTCCTAAATATAAGAAATATTTTTCACCTACGCAGCTTTATAGGTTTACTTTTAAAATAAAACAAATATGAGGCTGCATGCTTTAAGTTTTATTATGCTAACATGGTATTTCTGATTACAATTATAGTCATGTTATTTAAAATGACATTCCAGAGTTGTGTTTTGAGGGGACTATAAAAACTATAAAAATCAAAACAAAACACACTTTCAGGGTTGTCCAAAGCCCCCATATTGCAAATTTCCTTTGTTTACTGGAACAGGGGTGATATGAAAGTAAGGAGCAGGGTGCCCATCAGCCCCATAATCTCCCCTTCAATGTGTGCAAGGATCTGGGGGCCCTTGCCTCACTGGTTGTCTGAGCCCGTCTCTCAGCCTGTCATGTGGAAGATGGGATCTGGGGGTCCTTTCTCCTCGGGAGCCCCTCTCCTTCCCCGCCAGCACATGCATTGGGATTGATGCCCTGTCCCTCTGGGAGGGATCTGAGCTCCTCTCCCTGCCTCCCGGTATGCACAGGGATCAGGGGAGTCCTGCCAATATAAAGGGTCTGAGCCCCTCTTTCTCTGCCCTTTATGTATCTGAGGGACCATATCCCTCTGTTGAGGATCTGATCTCCTCTCCCTGGCCTCCCATGTAAGCTGGCATGGGGGAAGCCCCCTGCCCTACTGACACAACCATATCTTATTCTGCACAATGACCAATAGTAGCCAAAGCTTATTAAAAAACTGTTTTCCCCAGAAAATATAAAACTTTCCCTCTTTACATTAAGAAAATTAGGCAAACTCAGCCTCCCCATCTACCTCCAAAAAGTCAGTGTTCACAAAGAATTAAATATTGGCTGGCTACAGTTCACTAAAGAAATTACCCAGGCTACATCCACCCTCCAGCACTTACAGCAGCACAGCTGTGCCACTACAGAGTGTGTGGTGGAGATGCTCTAAGCTGACGGGAGAACTTTCTCCTGTCAGCTTAATAACTCCTGCCTCTGTGAGAGGCAGTAGCTATGTTAGCCAGAGAAGCTCTCCCACTGACATAGTGCTGTCTAACTGGCGTTTAGGTCGGTATAACTTATGTCACTCAGGTGTGTGAGCAACATAAGTTATATCGAAGCAACCAGTAGTCAAGGTCTCAGTCACATGCAAATGTAAATTTGTTAGTCTCTAAGGTGCCACAAGGACCACTAGTTGTTTTTGCTGATACAGACTAACACGGCTACCACTCTGAAACCTGTAAAAGAATAACGTTTCAATTCATTTACCATGTCAACTAAAGTACAAGTGAGGTTATCTTCACTGTGTTGCAGAAAAGATGTTGCATTGTTGTCACATGGAGATAAACAAAAATAACCACAGCAGTTTAGCAAGCCAAACAAAAAGGCTCAGTGTATTGTCATATTTTCTCTCATACTACTCACAACACAACTCTATATTGTATTGCATGCACTCTGATATTATAATTATGAAAATCATATAAGCATCCAAACTGCAGGAGAAACCACCAGCCTCCCTCTCCACTTTCTGCATTGTGTATTAATATAAAATAACTGCTTCATATTTGAGATAATCTGTTTTTTATGTAATTTAGCACCTATATAAAAATACTTATCCCAGTGATTCATTAGTACAGTCAATGATTAATTGCTACTGTACTACTTGGCAACCAATTTACAGTTTTATGGCAGTGATGAAATTGTAGATTTAAAGGTGATCAGGGGAATCCTTCCTGTGCTCTAATGGTCTAAACACCTAAAATCACAAGCATTTTGTAACTGTGTATGATCCACCCCATCTAGTAATTTATTTGTATTTTAAAACATAAGGAACACCATGAACAGAAAGAAAAACTAATTTCAGAAAGCATTTAATCTCTTCTCCATCATCCAACCAAGCAATAATCTAAATCTCAACACTCTGCATAAATGCTTCTGTATATTTTTATACAGTGTGCATAAATTTTTTTAAATTCATTTTTCAAATCGTGTACTATAATCCACCAGCCCAGGATTGCTGTTTCTGAGGATACAAAAAATAAATTATTCATTCAAAGTTTATGCAACTAAAACAAAAGAGATTTTCATTTTACTATCATTCCACTAATGGAGATATTGACAAATTTAAAACTGCAAAAAAATACACTTACTGTGTAGCTTTGACAATGTCCCATGTGCTGTAATCATCAATGTGGCTTTTCCGTCCAAGAGAATCACTGTATCCATGGTTATAATGGCTTTGGGGCTTGATTTCCTACAAAATGGAAATCTGCTATTAGGACATGAGATTTAGGTTTACTGCTAGAATTCTTAAAATATTTGTAACTGAACAGCATTTATTCTGAAATATTTCCATATGAATATAAAAATACTATATCCAGTTGAACACAGAATAAAATCAGTTAAATCTGGCCAGGATACATGATCAAAACTTTTTAAATGTTGTGAAATGTACCACAGTATTCTTTAATAATTACATTTCAAGACCTTAGTTTTAGGTCTCATTCAAGAGATGGCACACCTGCAGCAGTGCAGTATCACCAAATCCCATGCTGCAGGCATTCATTCAGTACTGTTTTAGAAGACAGAGTGCCTCCTCAATCATAATGGCCATCTTTACAAGTATGTAAAATATGACACCTGATAGCTTTTTAATTATATATCAACACAATCAAAAATGAATATCAAATGTATGATTGTTTACTTTTTGTTGAATTCTGTAACTGTACACTGTTAAACAGCTGCCATATTTCACCCCACAGACGATGCCTATTATATGTGTAGTAGTAAAGTGCTTTTGGGATCATTACTACTATGGTGACTATAACCTAGTTTTTATATTTTATTGTAGCTCTCTGATCATAACTAGGAGCTTATCAACTGGGCAACAGAAATCGCGTTTTAAGACTCTGAGACATACAAAATACCCTACTAACGTGAAAGTGAAAAGAAAAAACTAACAGGAAACGTCCTCATCTTACTTCAAGGGGGGGGGGGGAGGAGTGAGAGTGAAATAGGGATGTAAATATTGATTTAAAAAGTTAACCAGTTAAACAATTAAAATTATATCGTTTAACAGGTTAACCGGGGTTGCTCCAGCTGGCCTGGTGCAGGGAAGCCAGGGCTGGGGGTCCCGCTGCTCAGGCCCAGACAGGGCCAGGGATCCCACCAGCCCATTGCAGCCGGGGCCGCTCCGGCCAGCACAGCCAGGGCCAGGGTCACTCTGGCCGGGCTGAGGATCCGCTGGCACGGCCAGGGCTGGGGTCCCGCCAGCCAGTGCTGCCAGGGCCGGGGCCGCTCCAGCCGGCACGGCGCAGCCGGGGCCGCTCCAGCCGGCACGGCGCAGCCGGGGCCGCTCCAGCCGGGCTGGCGCAGCCAGGGCTAAGGTCCCACCAGCACAGCTGGGGCTGGAGTCGCTTCAGTTGGCTGGGCCTGGGGTCCCACCGGCCCGTCCGGCACTTCACTGCGGGGGTCATTCCAACCAGCCAGCCCGGCCTGGCCACCAGAGCTAGTCCCCCTCTGGCTAGTGCAGGGCTGCCGGGGTTAATGGTTAAGGTCGGTTAACAGTAAGCCTAATACTTACCAATTAACCTTTTACCTCCCTAGAATGAAAGTGAGAGAATGAGAATGTGTGTGTAGACAGCTATTCTCAATTATATAAAAAACATATGACCTTACAAAAATTGGATCTACCAAAAGAGTTAAGAGGTCTAGGCTTCAAAGCAAAAATGGCCTAGTCTGTTCATTGTACAACCTTGATTTAGCACATACATTTCCTAAGTCAGAGACCATGTTTTCCTCTGAGTTGTAGCGCTCAAATTGTCAACATGCAAATAACTGTCAGCTGCAGTGTGTCTCAGCTATTAATTGCTTTAGCTATATCATACCACCTCCCTTTAAATAAGTTTTTTTGTTCTCCATCGTTACTATAGTGTTATCCTGGAGAGCATGAATTCACTCTCATCCTCATCAGCACATTAAGTACTGATAAGCAAAAAATCATACTTAGTAGTCCAAACCAAACAAAAAGACTGCTTTCCCCACCCTAAGTTATAATTTACATAACATTTTAAAAGAAAGATTAAATGTCAGTTATTTCATTTAGAAATGTAGTTTACTACAACTTACAGTGCTGTAAAAGAATGGCTGAACAGCTAGATAATACAGAAAATGTGATTCTTTTCAGCAAGTCTGCAGAATAATGGGCTCAATGCAGCAGAAAACAGGCTTCACAAATAACTTCAACTATTTCCTATTCGGAGAAGAAAGTACCTTTTCCTACAGCAGTTTAGGAATGTTATATTAATAATTTTGCAGCTGCTCCCTTCCTGGGGCAAAGTTTGTAATGGATGATTGTTTGCTCACTCACCACACTTCAATAGGTCCTGACATCCTATTCTTTCCAGTTAACTGAACATTTTGGAAGTCAGACAGTTAAATTGAGAGGGGAACTGTGCGGCCTAAAAATTGTCACTCCTAGCCCTCCTACCCCCAAAGAATGAATCAATGAGGTGACAAATAGGGGAACCAATGTTAGAAAGAACACACATCCAACCTGATTTAACAATAGTTTAACAATAAAAAGAAACTAATGACTCAATTTCCTCATTGTTAAACCAGTAGCTAATAAAGCAGATTAGAAATGGACTCCCAATCACTTCTATTGAGTTTATGGGACAACGTTGTAAATGCCATACTTCAGCAAAATGGTAACCTCCAGCATCAGGCTCAATTGTTCATATTGTATCTTTAAACTTCTAAGGCAAACAAAACATCTTAGTTTATTCATGGTGAAGTGCTTCTTTAACTTGTGACATTTCAGATTGTTGGGATGAATGCAGTTTTACTTAGCAATTTTTCTATTAATATTATCACTTGGTCTCCTTAGCAACACAGTCAATAGAATTTCACCCAGAAATTTCTGCATCAAGCCCAATAACCTAGGCTTGAACCAGAACATATATTTTAGGAGATAAACGTCAGGAGAACTGGAGTGAAAACACAAAACAAATAAGTTCTCAATCCCACTTCTGTGAAAATGTATCCATGTGTCCCACCACAGGATCATAATACCTGCAGCAAAGTTTGTTGTTCTGCCTTGATGGAAATGAGTCCCACTTGAGGTCACAGCCCTGTTTTACTCAACTACCTGGGATTCCCATGAAGCAAGATTCAGAAATCAGACATCGCAGAACATGAGTCAATTCACCCTGCAGGCAGAAATTTTCCAGTTTCGGTCTCTTTCTGGAGGTGAATGATTTAGAAAGTCTGAGCAAAAACTTTTGATCTCAGCATGATGGAAAACTTATTTTTTCCACATCAAAAATTATTGAAAGGGTTTTTTCTTTTTAAACAGGTCTATCACTGGAACAACTGGAGATTCAAAAGTGAAATTTTACTTAGGGATTTTCATCGTAAAGAGAAATACTTCTGAGTGAATTGTTTAATTACAAGCCTCTGGAAAAAAAATGCACTTTGCACATGTATGGGACAAGTGATACTACTTTTACCACACTTGTCCATGAATATTCAGAGAGGATGAATATACAGAACTCCTTAACTTCATGGATTATTCCAAAACTGCCAGGGCAATTTCCACAAGTTTTATGGCAATGCCAGACAGTGTTCCAATCTAGCAGGTTACCAATAAAGTTGAAAGCAAAAATCAGCAAAAATCAACTTGCTCCAGTTCTGAGCTCGGGTTGCCAACATTCTAAACGCACAAAACCGAACACCCTTGCCCCACCCCCCACTCACTCCATCCCCATGCCCCGTCACTCGCTCTCCCCCACCCTCACTCACTTTCACTGGGCTGGGGTTGAGGGTGCAGGCTCTGGGGTGGGGCTGGGTATGAAGGATTTGGGGTACAAGAGGGGGCTCCAGGCTGGAGCTGAGGGGTTGGGAGTGCAGGAGGGGGTTCAGGGCTGGGGTAGTGGGTTGAGGTGCGGGCTGGGGTGCGGGCTCCAGCTGAGGGTGTGGGGTGCAGGAGGCAGTGCCAGGACTGGGAGAGAGTTTGGATGCAGGAGGGGGCTCAGGGCTGGGGTGCAGGCTCTAGGGAGAAGCCTGGGTGTGGGAGGGGGCTCAAAGCTCACGAAGGGGGTTGGGGTGCAGGAGGGGGCTCAGAGTTTTGGCACGGTGGGAGGGGAGGTTCGGGGTGTGGGCTACAGCCAGGCGGAGCTTACCTCAAGTGGCTCCCAGAAGCAGCCAGCATGTCCAGCTCCTAGGCAGAGGGGCCATGGGGCTCTATGTGCTGCCGGGCTCTGCCCCCACAGCTCCTACTGGCTGTGGTTCCCAGCCAATGGGAGCTGCGGAGCCAGTGCTTTTGGTGGGGGCAGTGAAAAGAGCCCCCTGGCTCCTGTGCTTAAGAGCTGGACATGCCAGCCGCATCTGTAAGCCGTATGGAGCCAGGGCAGGCAGGGAGCCTGCCTTCGCCCCACTGCATCACTGACGGAACTTTTAGCAGCCCAGTCAGCACAGGGTCCCTTTTCGACCAGGCGTTCCAGTCAAAAACCAGATGCCTGGCAATCCTACTCTGGGCAATAAAGTTTAATATGTCCTAAAATTTACAGGACAAATACACGATAAGTGTGATGGGTCGTGCAACCCACACAAGGCTTGAAGGGGCCAGGAAAGCCAATTAACTCCCCAGGCTGCATCTGGAGAAGGAGTCAGGGAGCAGGGATCGATTAAATGAAACTCAGCTGGGCAAAAACAGGAGGGGTCTGTATAAAGCCCAGGAACTGAGAGCAGAAGGGTGCTGTAGTGAAGTAGTCTGCAGTCACTCCCTGGGGGAAGGGAGGTGTGTTTGGGGCTAGAGATAGGTTGCCTACAGTTACTCCCTGGGAGAAGGGAGCTTGGACTAGCAAACCCAAGGAAGGGGGAGAACCAGAAAGGCAGGAAAGGGTAAAGGCAGCAAGGTGTGGGGTACGGAAGACCTTGACTGCTGAGAGGGCCCCTCAGCTGGAATCCAGAGTAAAGGGCGGTCCCAGGTTCCCCTACTAGCCACTGAGGAAGTAGTGCAGACCAGACAGTGGAGAGCAGACTGCCTGGGACAGTTCTCCTTGGAAGGTTTTGATATCCAGGAAGAGGAGGACCCCAGTGACCTGGCTAGAGTGCCAAGTGACGAAGAGGAAGCTGCAGCTCCTGGAGCAAGAGGAACTGCAGGATGAGAGAAGATGGGGAGATATCCAGGTGGAGAGATATCCAGAGGAAGGTCTAGCACCTGGAAGGAGATAATCTCCAAGAGCAGCCATGAGGAGCCCTAAAAGACATACAAGGGGCACTAAAAGACAATATTTAATACCTATACTCAAGAGTAACTCAAACCAAACCACACAAGATGATCTAAATTTATGTTTCTATAGAACTTCCTTGTTCCATAGAGCAAACACAGTCCATAATGCTTTGGGGGGAAGGGGAGGGGAGAGATAGGGAAAGAGTAAGAACTTAGTCACCATACTGTACGTCTAATGTTTGTTACACTTTTCAGATTAGTCAGAATGACAACATAAGAATACAACACCTTTGTTTCCTCGATGCCATCCTGAAGATAAAGGATGTAAACCCGTAGAGAATCTATGAAATAAACTTGACCTTATGCTTACACTGGCAGTATTCGTTAGCAAACACATCTGGTACCCAAATCATCAACACATGGAGCATGTTTTCCCATTTCACGGTCACACTACTTCAAACATAGTTCAGTCCTTTCAACATTCCATTAGCCTGAAAGCTAAACAGAAATCTCTATATTCCAGTGCTATGCTGCCATCTATGCAAGAGCCCTAATAATAGCAGCAGGGCACCTACTGCCAAACCAAATGGGGACCAGGCATATTACAGCTGTTGCTCCAGGTGTCTGGGAAGGGAGCCACATTATGTCTGCAAAGGAGGAAGCAGCTTTGCAGAAACTCTCTTTGCTGTCTCAGAATAAATCAGGCTCTCTTATATGGAGGAATAGTGCTGAAAAAAGTGCCAAATATAGAAAGAGTTGTAAGATGCAAATCAAGGCCTAAAATAAAGTAAGACAAAATCCAAACTTAAATGCCTGGATGTTGCCCTTTTTACTTTGAATTTAAAAGGTGATGCCATGCAAAATTATCAAAGTGCCAGTAACTGTATCAGCACTGTTCACCTACAGCTACACTAAGCAACAAGGATTTTGCATACCACAAATCACAGTAATCAGAGCTTGAAAAGCCTACCGGATACATAACTAATGTGAGGATAAACCAAGTAGAGAACAGTTAGTACAAAAGATGACACTACAGAATTCCAGCACAGTACTCTAGTTCAGCCTATTTCTTGCCCTTTCTCAGATGCTTATAGATGGACCATCTCTTTTTCCTATTCGAGCCTCCTAACTGCTGTAAAGCAGACGTTAAGGCTGGAAAACTTCACTATTTCCCCAATCTCCTCCCAGATGTTACTTGGGGGAGTCATGCAACTATGTAGGTTAAGTATTAAATCAGAGGGAAGAGTCTTCCCAACTTAGATATCACTTTCCACAGCACTTTAGTTTTCCATGGTAGCCTTTCCTTCAAATAATGACTAAGCCAATTGTGCTTATTGTATAAAGCCCGTCAGGATTATGGGCCTAAACTCACTATAATCTGTAAATAATCATTTAAACAACATGAATATTATTTTTTTAAGTGGTACATGTTTGCTGGTGAAGTTTTAAAGAAAGTCAAATCATTGGACTTATGGAAGCCCTGGAACAGCGTTGAAGTGCTAAATCAGCTTTTAGCAGTCAGTAGCGCCTTCTGCAGGCCTAGAAAGAATATTTTCTTCATTTCAATTTCTTCAATGAGTTCAGTTTAATGACTAGTTCAAAGCTGAGAAACTGACTGGAAGTTGAAAAAGCAGGAAAGCTTGTTTTCCTCTTCCAGTCTACGAATAAAAACTAGGTGTGAGAGAATGACAGCTACTATAGTGCCAAAGTCTTGAAGGTCAGGGTGACCAGAAACAGTTTAATTCACTAGCTTCAGCTTTAACAAATCAGTTAGTTTTAAATGCAAAATATGTTTTGATAAACTCACTTTTTCTTATATATCCAGCACATTTAAAGAGGTTCTATTTAACTAGTACAATTTTTAAAACGTTGTTTTTATGCGTTAATTGAATTCCAATTTCCATCCAAATGCAGCTTGACACAATTTCATGAATAATTCATCATCATCTAGTAAATGTTAGTAAATGTAACATAAGCAAATGTAAAAGTTAAAAATGTGAATATATGTTTACCTATATAATAGCTTAAATGTATGCGTGTATACACATATATATAGGTATACAGAGAGAGAGAGAATCATCCTGATTACCAGTCTTAACAAATTTAGTGTACTGTAAAGGCTATAGTTTTTGTAAATACACGTTTTAATGGTTGCCAACTAGAGCAGCGTTTCCCAAACTTGGGACGCCACTTGTTCAGGGAAAGCCCCTGGGGGGCCAAGCCAATTTGTTTACCTGCCACATGCGCAGGTTCGGCCGATCGCAGCTTCTACTGGAAGCATGTCCTCCTGGAATGGTGGCCATAGCATGAAGGAGCATGCAAATGTTTAGCATGTCTGGCACGTAAATACCTTGCAATGCCGGTTACACTCTTTCAAGTACGCAGTCCTAGCTCTGTTTTGTAGTTACAGATATTTCACTTACAGTACATTATTGCACCTGGTGCCACTAACATTAAGATGCCTCTACCCTTGTAACCATTTTCAGAACTGGACCTGTGCTAGGTCCTGCTTCTGAAGTCAAAATAGTTGGAACACAATATGGGGAGAAATGTGTAAGAGAAGGGGAGTAGAGAAGTACTTGAGGACCCTCTTACTTTAAAATTTTATTTCATTTGCAGGCAATTTTTAAGTTACTTCCTTTGTGTAAAAACAAGTGAACTGAATTAACAAAATTACAGAAGCTAATTACATTATATATATCTAAATATGAATAAATCTTTGCTGAACAGTAGTGATATTTCAAAAAAAGATCTCTAGTATAAAGTATACAAAAATACGTACAAAAGAGACTTCTCACTGACTCCCCTCTAAGATTTTAGAGAGAGGAGAGAATTCTGCAGACTGATAAGATCAAATCAACTGCAACCACCATGATTTCAACAATTTCCATCCCACCATCAACCGCAGCCTGGACCAGTCCACACAAGAGATCCACTTCCTGGACACTACGGTGCTAATAAGCGATGGTCACATAAACACCACCCTATACCCAAAACCTACTGACCGCTGTTCCTACCTACATGCCTCTAGCTTTCATCCAGATCATACCATACGATTCGTTGTCTACAGCCAAGATCTACGATACAAACTCATTTGCTCCAACCCATCAGACAGAGACAGACAAACACCTACAAGATCTCTATCATGCATTCCTACAACTACAATACCCACCTGCTGAAGTGAAGAAACAGATTGACAGAGCCAGAAGAGTACCCAGAACTCACCTACTACAGGACAGGCCCAACAAAGAAAACAACAGAACGCCACTAGCCATCACCTTCAGTCCCCAACTAAAACCCCTCCAACTCATCATCAAGGATCTACAACCTATCCTGAAGGATGACCCATCACTCTCTCAGATCTTGGGAGACAGGCCAGTCCTTGCTTATAGACAGCCCCCCAACCTGAAGCAAATACTCACCAGCAACCACACACTACACAATAGAACCACTAACCCAGGAACCTATCCTTGCAACAAAGACCGTTGCCAACTGTGCCCACATATCTAGTCAGGGGACACCATCATAGGGCTTAATCACATCAGCCACACTATCAGAGGCTCCTTCACCTGCACATCTACCAATGTGATATGTGCCAGCAATGCCCCTCTGCCATGTACATTGGTCAAACTGGACAGTCTCTACGTAAAGAATAAATGGACACAAATCAGACGTCAAGAATTATAACATTCAAAAACCAGTTTGAGCATACTTCAATCTCTCTGGTCACTCGATTACACACCTAAGAGTGGCTATTCTTCAACAAAAAAACTTCAAAAACAGACTGCAACGAGAGACTGCTGAATTGGAATTCATTTGCAAACTGGATACAATTAACTTAGGCTGGAACAGAGACTAGGAGTGGATGGGTCATTACACAAAGTAAAACTATTTCCCCATGTTATTCCCCCGCACCCTTCACTGTTCCTCAGACCTTCTTGTCAACTGCTGGAAATGGCCCACATTGATTATTACTACAAAAAGGTTTTCTTCCTTCCCCCACCCTGCTCTCCTGCTGGTAATAGCTCATTTTAAATGATCACTCTCCTTGCAGTGTGTATGGTAACACCCATTGTTTCATGTTCTCTGTGTATATAAATCTCCCCACTGTATTTTCCACTGAATGCATCTGATGAAGTGAGCTGTAGCTCACAAAAGCTTATGCTCAAATAAATTTGTTAGTCTCTAAGGTGCCACAAGTACTCCTTTTCTTTTTGTAACCACATCATCTTCATACATAATTACACTCTCGCTCTCAAAAAAAAAAAAGCTTACTAAAATTAAAGGCACTGTAATGGCTCGTTTTCAACTATTAAACTATTGAATCACATAAAACGCATTGTCACTTAAATTTACTTTTTAGGTTTTTACACTTTTTTTTTGGTAATACAGGTTTCAGAGTAGCAGCCGTGTTAGTCTGTATTCGCAAAAAGAAAAGGAGTACTTGTGGCACCTTAGAGACTAACAGATTTATTAGAGCATAAGCTTTCGTGAGCTACAGCTCACTTCATAAATGCATCCGATGAAGTGAGCCGTAGCTCACGAAAGCTTATGCTCTAATAAATTTGTTAGTCTCTAAGGTGCCACAAGTACTCCTTTTCTTTTTGGTAATACAGTCATAGAAGCTAGAAAATTTGTTCCCCTGCCAGCACAGCCCTTTTCCATTTCCCAAACATTTTCTTATACTTTGAGAGATTAATTTAATATGGCTTTTTAAACTTAAATTTTAAATTATTTCAATTTTAAAAGTACTGGATGTCAAAACACAATATCTGTACACCATCATATTGATTATGACCTTGACCCTGCAAGTGCTCCACACAGACAGACCCCTCAATCTGCCTGGAACCCTAGGGAAGTTAATAGGAAGCTAACCAAATGAAGCAGCCTGTCAATCTGATTTTAGAATAGACCAAATTCATCCCAGGTGTCACTGAATTAAATGGATTTATACAAGGGTTGAGTTTGGCCCAATAAATTAATCAACTGTTTTTATTTTCTGGTGGAATGGAAGATTAAAGCATGTGAAAATACAGATTACTTTCCGCACAGTTAACTTAAAGGGAAACTATCAAATTACAAATCCTACTCTCAGAATGTTTTACCTACCATTATTAAAGTAAGACAGACAACAGTAACAAAGATTAACAAAAAATAGCTTCTCATTCCACCCTACTTTGTTTACTTTGTGCATTTGACATGTCTTTATATAGTCAGTTTCATTATTTCGCTGTCACCATTTTTTAGCTTTATGTGCGTTCTTACTCAATAGCAAGGGAAAGAAAAAGATTTTTAAAAACCGGAAAATATGGCTGCAACACACAAAACTGAGAGGTGCAGGTTTAGCATCAGAAGCTTTTTTTTTTTTTTTTTTACTTATTTTTTTAATTGAATTCATTTCAAATTGATGGTGAGTCAACATTTATGTCAAATTTTTACCCTAAAATTTTGTCACTCTCTCTCTTCACAGATGGGGTTCAGAACCTTTCCAACCTAAACAGAAGAGATATTCTCAGTATTTTTCCACATCTAGTGACGAAGATATTCTCTCTGAGAATCATCTTTGAAACATAAGCCCATTAAGAAACCAACAATTTCTAACTCTGTGGCTGCAAAGAAAAAACACCCAACATTAATCAACCAATGCAGTATTGCCTTCCAAATTCAGGAGGACTCCAATCCATCTGTTGCCGCTCAAAGCTTTTACTAATTTCAGCAGTTAAAACTGACCAGATTGTTGTCTGTTTTCATTTCTAATAGTCAGAATGGCAACAGTGAAACTGTCAAGAAGG
The DNA here is from genome assembly GCF_009764565.3 of Dermochelys coriacea. NCBI lineage: Eukaryota > Metazoa > Chordata > Testudines > Dermochelyidae > Dermochelys > Dermochelys coriacea. Next base: position 283,031,035 of record NC_050068.2, read on the forward strand.
AGCTCAGTTGAACTCTGCTGCAGATTGGGAAGACTACAATGCTGCAGAAGAGGGAAGGATTGCTGCTACTCAGTAGCACCCTGCTCCCTCTGAATTAGTGAAAAAATTCTCACACTAATTTCATTAGTGCAAGATCCAGACCCAGGGAGGAATACTCATAAATGTGGGGGAAGGGTAGAGAAATGGAGAACCTCACCCAAATTTGTACCAGCCAGGTGGCTCTGAAGTTTGGTGGGTGAAGAATGGAGGAGGAAGCTCCTTCCTTCCACACAAGTGAGGCTTCCACTTACTAGCCAGACATAGTCCAATCCCAAATGTCTACACAGCAATTAAACAAACCCTTAGCCTGTGCCCAGCAAGCCCTAGTCAGCTGACACGGGGCAGCTCTGGATGTTTAATTCCAGTGGTGACATATCCAAAGTGGCTTTTCTGAGAATGAAGAAAATCTTACACACCACTGATGAGTAGGACCAGTTTAAATGGAGATTTACTGACGTGTGGGTTTAAGCTTTCAACCTTAACTTTGAATTAATTTTTTGTAGATACATTTTCTTGTTTCTTTTTAGAAACAGAAACAAGTGATTAGCATTTAAAAAAAAATCAACCTTTCCCACAAAATACACATTGCACAAACAATCCTGCCTGACCATCTTCCATCCAAAGACAAATGCAAATTTCCCCAGTTTTTCAGTAGTAGATGAGGAAAGGGGAGAAGTTTGCTAAGCACATATAGAAGAGGATCCATAGGAAATGTTTTTTTAAAAAGAAGTTTTAAGGTTGTGTGAATAAGTGGTCTAAGCACAGAATACTGAAGCAGTAGCAACTCCAAAGTATATATAGCAAGAGGCAACAAGTAGGTCAACATGCCTGCTTGCGACATAAGGAGTGGAGTAAAATACTGTTGCTTACATGAGTTACATATGGTTGTGGAGGACAAAAACAGATGGCTAGGACTCTTGTTCCTTTAAAATGTTGAGTAATATTGCTGCCAAGGGGTAATGTGATCAAATTTGTACAGTCAGATTCTGGTTTCTGACAAAAAAAGGAGTACTTGTGGCACCTTAGAGACTTGCACATTTATTTGAGCATAAGCTTTCGTGAGCTACAGCTCACTTCATCGGATGCATCTGGTGGAAAATACAGTGGGGAGATTTATATACACACACAGAGAACATGAAACAATGGGTTTTATCATACACACTGTAAGGAGAGTGATCACTTAAGATGAGCTATTACCAGCAGGAGCGGGAGGAAGAAAACCTTTTGTGGTGATAATCAATGTGGGCCATTTCCAGCAGTTGACAAGAACATCTGAGGAACAGTGGGGTGTGGGGTGGGGGGGAGAAATACCATGGGGAAATAGTTTTACTTTGTGTAATGACTCATCCACTCCCAGTCTCTATTCAAGCCTAAGTTAATTGTATCCAGTTTGCAAATTAATTCCAATTCAGCAGTCTCTCATTGGAGTCTGTTTTTGAAGGTTTTTTTTGTTGAAGAATAGCCACTCTCAGGTCTGTAATCGAGTGACCAGAGAGACTGAAGTGTTCTCCGACTGGTTTTTGAAAGTTATAATTCTTGACGTCTGATTTGTGTCCATTTATTTTTTTACGTAGAGACTGTCCAATTTGGCCAATGTACATGGCAGAGGGGCATTGCTGGCACATATCACATTGGTAGATGGAGATTCCACCACCTCCCTAGGTAACCCATTCCAGTGCTTCACCACCCTTCTAGTGAAAAAGTTTTTCTTAGGCCAGGTTTAACACATGGTAACTAAGCCTGACCTAAACATACCTGTATCTATGCTAGGAAAAAGGTTAACACATGTAGCACGATTTTAGCTGGTCATGGAGTAGCCTCGGCTAAAACTCAAACAGATAAAACCTTGGTTTAAAGAGATACCATGAACTTGCGTGCATACATGTGTACACACACTTTCATTGGGAATTTTTTTTCCTACTGTATCACAATATTTTTACTGCTACAAGGTAAGTAGCAAAAATGACAAAAAAATAAGCCCTCTATTCTCCAATAGTCATTATTCAGTTTGTTTACTTTGTGCATTTGAAAACACTTTGGGTATAACCTACTTCCCTTGTACATCAGTTTCTCTTAATTGTGGGGGTCTTTCACACAGTAATAAGGGAGAATACTTTTTAAAAAAAATTAAAGCTAGAAAGTGTGATTGCAGGGAAAGTTTTGTACCCGAAACAAGATTTAACTTTTTTTGGAAACTGAAAAAAGTTCAAGTGGACAGCGTTTCCTTTAAAAAAAAAAAAAAAAAAAAAAGTCAGAAAAACATATTTGAAAAAGCCTTCTGTTATTTTAATTTCAAGCTTTCCAAAATAATCCTTTCACTGAACGCAAAAATTGAAAGTGGAAAAATTCTTCTTTGCAAAGTCAACCACCAAACTAAATGATTAATCCTGCACATTTCCCAATGCAGATGCAAATTTTTACATTACAAAGGGGTGGATAAAGATACTCAACTGGAGACATTAAGCCAGAGGTGGGCCACATGCGGCCTGCGGGACCGTCCTGCCTGGCTCCTGAGCTCCCGGCCGGGGAGGCTAGCCCCCGGCCCTTCCCCTGCTGTCCCTCCTCCCCCACAGCCACGCCGCCGCATGGGCAGCACAGCTTGCACCCACCCACCTCCCATGCTTTCCAATAAACCTGTCCTGCCGCTCTAAGCGGCATGGTAAGGGGGCAGGGGGAGGTTGGATAAGGGGCAGGAGGTCCCGAGGGGCACTCGGGATGGTTGGATGGGATGGAGGTTTGGGGGGGATCAAGAGACAGGGAGGGTTGGATAGGGGGTGGGGTTCCAGGGACAGGGGTCCTGAGAGGAGGCGGTCAGGGGACAAGGAGCAGGGGGGGGTCGATGGTCAGGGATTTTGAGGGGGGCAGTCAGGGTGCAGGAGTGGGAGGGGGCCAGGCTGTTTGCGGCGGCACAGCCTTCCCTACCCGGCCCTCCATACCATTTTGCAACCACGATGTGGCCCTTGGGCCAAAAAGTTTGTCCACCCCTACATTAAGCCAGCCACTGTATTTGGAGGTCAGAAAAATCATGGGATTTCATGAAGAGATGAAGGAGTAAGTCGTGCTTGTTCAAAAGTGAGGGCTTGACTACACTTACACAACAGCAGCACCAGTGCTGTAGCACCTAGTGAAAACACTACCTATGCCGATAGTAGAGCTCTGTCTACACCAGGAGTTAGGTTGGTATACTTTTGTCACGCAGAAGTGTGGATTTTCCACACCCCTGAGCAACATAGTAATATCAACATAAGTTTGTAGTGTGGACCAGGTCTAGTCTACATTACAGCAGTACATTCCTGTGGCACATTTAGTGAAGATGAGCTATGAGCATGGGAAAATGCTCTCCAGTTGGCATAATTACTCCACCTCAATGAGAGGCAGAAGCCATGTCAGCAGGAGTGTGTCTCCCACTGACATAGCGCAGTGCAGACAATGCTTTAAGTTAATGCAACTTACGTCTCTCAGAGGGATGGCTTTTTCACACCTCTGAGCAACATAAAGCTACACTGACTTAAACGTTAGTGTAGACAAGCTGTAAGTGTCCAAAATTGGACCATTCTGATTAGCTGACTTCTAGTCATTCAGTGCCTTTAAAAGCACCTCAAAATTAAAGGATAATATTCATTTTAATACACAAAAATAGTTAAGACATTTTAAAAAGGTATTTCCAAAATATCCAATATTTGAGCACACATTATAATCGTGAGGTATTATTTAAAGACAAACATACATACATTGAAGTTTTACAAACATAGGCAAGGCAAATTTTTTTTAAAAATTGAGTACAAAGCTTGAGCTATTTAAATTAGGAAGTAAGCTAAAAAGGTTAAAATAGTATTTTATAATAAATTAATATTGAGTTTCATAAACTATATAGAAGATCTAAAATTATTTTCCAACAGGAGCTCTTTATATTCATCTTCAAATGTTTAAGCAAAAATATTAACTCCTAATGAGTTTGAATTAAAGTATTTTGTATGCTATTTACTGATTTATTAAAATTATTTTAACAATGCACAAATCCTCACTTTACAGGAATCTACTTATACAGCAATATTTAGCAACTGAATCAAACCTTTGCCATGGCTGTAAGTAACGCAGTATTTCATATCAACACATCTCCAAACTTTAGTTTAAGTTATTAAAGCCCTTCTGCAATGTATGGTACTTGATACAAAATACAGTGCTAAAAACTGAACTTTGTTAACTAGAGGTAGAAGCTTCTTCAGAAACATATTGGTAGTGCGATCACTGTTTTAGTTTTAGTTAACAACAAAAAATACTATGGTGAAGCTGTGCCAGGTTGGACAGGTTCTGAGAAGCGTTGTAGAAATTCCCTCAGTACACGTGATTTCTCCCCTCTCTCGCCTGGGATTGTGATTAAATTATACAAATGGCAGCATCATCTGCTCAGCACCAAAAACTACTGTAAATGAACTGATTACTCCATTCTAACCCAGCATTTTTCTTTACAATAGCAACAACTTACAACACTTTCATAGGTGCCAACACCAATGCAGCTTTTTCCAATTAGTTTGACTAGAGTACTGAGAAAATTTTGTTGAAATCCTCCCTTTAAAGACTTCGCTCTTCAACACTTCTCCTTGTATCTGCAGGGTACATTTGTATATTCAATACTCCTTCTGCTCTCCCAAAAAAATAGCCATGCACACACCTTAAACCTTGCTAAGTGACAACAACATAGTTACTTATGATTTGCACAAAACCTAAATACTTAAAAGCAAGGATATGAATAGTTAAGGACAAAAATATATATCACTGTTCACCAAAAAGCTCACTTCTATTCAAGTATAAAATATTCATAACACAACAACCTTAATCTCAGACCTCTGGATTACAGTGGGTTTATTTTTGTATGTATGTGTTATTGGATATCAGAATCAAAGTATTTTCTTTTAAGCAATGCTTTTAAATGGACAATATTTGCAGTTAAATCAACTGACAGTAATTTTTTTGGTAAAGTTCTCATCACTGCTGTTTCTTGAGAATAATCTTGAACAGGTAGTTATTCAGAAAAGCACATAACTAACATTACGTATGTACAGAAGTTTGCCTTATCAATTTATGTTATTAATGTGTACATATAGAGTTTTCAGTTTCTTTTTCAGGAGGATTGTGTGTTGTGTTTTCATCAGTACTTTCAACATTTATTTTGGATCAGTGTTAAGGTTGTATTGTGATGAAAAATATTTTTTTAAAAAATAAAAACCAGAAGCCTTCATCTTTCAAAAGTAACAAGGGATTTTTGAGCATTCAACTTGACGCTTTAAAAAAGCCTGATTTTCTGAGAGTTGGAGGGGGCCAACACAACTGTTTCGTTTGGCAAAAGAGACACCCAGAATTTCTAATCACTTTAGCATATAGGAAGTTTTAGGATTAATTATACCCTTCAATTATTCATTTCCCTGCTTTTAAGTGATGAGTTGTTGTGTATGTTGTGATAGGTATGCATATTATCGATTTATCAAACTGGCTTTTCAAATGAAGACTTCTGGGTTTTGGAATTTCCTGATTTGGGAATTTACAAACGCATGTTTCTTTTTTGTAGGTAAATGACGATACTTCATTTTTCATAAATAAATGGGATGATGATTAAAATAAAGGGTGCTTGTCAAGCTAATAACAACTCCTGAAAGACAGCCTCATTCAATGCAAACCTAACAAGATGCATTCTTTCACTTTGTAGCTAAATTCTCCACATATTTGCTGAACACCCTAACTTGACTTCGAGCAGTAGCAGAAAGATTAAACCAAAGAATACAACATGTGTCTTCTGGCAGAGAGAAACTGACGTAAATAGATTAGGACAAAGTTGTGGAACCAAGCCACTGACTCTCTTTGTTCATGGGGAATTTGACTGGGGAGAGAGAAAAAAAAAAAAAATCAAGTATACATATACATAGTACATCTGAAGAGCTCAGGGCACTTTACAAGTGTGGATAAGCATTTTAATTTGATCTCAGAACTGCATGAGAGGCACTGTAGCATAATCGTTAAGCCAAGTGTTTTGGGCATTAGAAATCATGATTTGTTCAGAGCTCCTCCATAAACTCCCTTAGACCTTTGGACAATTATCCTTCTGTTCTTCAGACACTCACCTGTAACAGACTTGTGCAACTCCTCCCTCAGGTCAGAGGACAGTTGAAGGGAACGTGTGAGTGAGGAAAAGTAATTTTACCTTATTCTGTTTCTTTTAGGGTTTGAAAAGTAGCCCAAGACAATGCAAATGACAAGGATGAAATTATCCACCATCAAGATTTACTTCCCATATCTGTCAACTTCAATGACAGAACAGTGTCTAGTTTTCAACAGCCATTTTTAAAATACTGTACTATCCCTACCCTTGAAGACTACCTCTTGTTAAAACTTATTTGTGTCAAATTTTGTAGTGTAAAGTTATTTTGTTGGGAAGACAGAGGAACACTATGAAATATTACATATTTTACAAAAAATTCAAAATTGAGACATTTTACTCTTTAGTTCATGAGAATTTCTCTCACATACCCTGTATTTTGCTTTTGGGATTTTTTTTTTTTTTATTACAAGCAAGATCACAATCAACCACAGCGAACGTCTACATATGTGCTGGGAGGTGCAATTCCCAGCTCATGCAGACATACCCGTAATAGCTCTCCTTGAGCTAACATGCTAAAAATACCACTATAGCCAGGGTAGCAAAGGCAGCAGCTTCAGTTAGCAGCCCAAATGCATACTCCCCTGACCTCCTGGGAATGTACTCAGGAGGCTAGCACAAGCCTTTGGAAACAATGCAATCCTGGACAGTCATTAAATCACTGCTGTACTTCAAGTAAATTTATTACCTAATCCATTAAGCATCTTTTCAAGTAACAGGCAAAGGCAACAAATTCCACTCCTAAAAGATGCCAAATACTGAAAAACTAGTTAGAAATAAAAACTAAATCCAACTGCTAACTTCAGCTAACGTAAGTATTTATTGTTAAAAACAACAGCACTTCAATATTTGAAAGCATTTTTTTGCAATTTGCTGCTGCATCATTAGTGATGTGGCAACACCCCAGTGGAGAGTCCCAACATTTCTACAGTCAAGCAGTACATACTATCCTGTAAATAAACACAAATCTATTATACGGCATATACTGTAAGCTCTTTGAGGCAGGAACTGCCTTCATTTTTTGTGGTCTTAGGCCGAACTGAGCAAGCTATCAACTCTAAGAGTAACAGACGAATGTGATTAACATATTCTATCAGACACAGATGAAATTGCAGTAATATATGAGCATTTTCTCTAAAATTCTTTAGTTTAGATGGGTTTCAGAGTAGCAGCCGTGTTAGTCTGTATTTGCAAAAAGAAAAGGAGTACTTGTGGCACCTTAGAGACTAACAAATTTATTTGAGCATAAGATTCCGTGAGCTACAGCTCACTTCATCGGATGCATCCAAGTCTCTAAGGTGCCACAAGTACTCCTTTTCTTTTTAGTTTAAATGCAGATTTTTTTTTCCATAGTGTAGCCCCAAGGAGCCTCACTGTGCTAGGCATTGTATAAACACAGAACAAAAAGATGGTACCTGCCTAAGTTCCCTCTAAGTTGCACAACCACACAGCAGACTGTAAAGGGCCACACAGATGTGCAGCCACAGGGGCCTGGAGAGAAGGTGGATGGGGAGGGGTGCCTCTCCCCCGGCCCCAGAGTTGTGGCCAGCAGGGAGAGGTGCCTCTCCCCCAGTGCTGCTGCAGTGAGAGGGCTGGGGAGGGACTCCTCTCTCCCCAGGGAAGCCTGCACCCAAACCCCTCATCCCTGGCCCCACCCCACAGCCCTCACCCCCTCCTGCATTCCAACCCTCTGCCCCAGCCCTGAACCCTCTTGCGAACCCTGAACCCCTCATCCCCAGCCCAGAACCTGCACCCCCAGCTGGATCCCTCACACATCCCCGCACCCCAACCCTCTCCCTCAGCCCCCTCCCATACCCCAAACCCCTCATCCCCAGCCCCACCCCAGAGCCCACACCCCTGCCAGAGCCCTCACCCCTCTGCACCCCAAGTCTAACCCTCTGCCCTAGCCCTGAGTCTTGTCCTGCACCCCAAACCCCTCAACCCTGGTCTCACCCCAGAGCCCACACTCCCAGCCAGAGCCCTCAACCCCTTGCACCCCAACCCTCTGCCCCAGCCCTGAGCCCGCTACCACACTCCGAACCTCTCTGCCCCACCCCTGCTGGACATCACCCCCATATTGATGCACATAACACAAATCATTCCGCACACGGATGTAAAAAAATTAGAGGGAACACTTTGTCCCTGCCCCAAAGAGCTTACTATCAAAGTAACAAGTTTAGATTTTCAGCACTTTTCTCCATCTCTGTCCCTTATGCCAAAATTCATTATTAATCTCTTGTTTTGCGGCTGAGCTTCTTGTCAACACAAAAATATCAAGTTTTGTCACTTGGACAGGAATTTGTGTCTTTCAACGTTTTTCTGTAAAGGTAACGTTCTACAGTCTACAAAATCCTCCTTAATACTGAGCTGGCAGCGTTGGTGTCCAACATAGCTCGGTCCTTAGCCATAAGGTAATTGGACAAAAAACAAAACAAGTTGTACCAAAAAAAAAAAAATAAAATAAAAATACTGAATTATAAAAAATACCAAAGTAAAATACATGAAAGACCCTTACTGGAAATGGATTACTCTAGCAGGAAAAAAATATATCTCAGAAACAAGAAAGGATCGTCCATATTCTCACATAAAAACAATTCAATTTTGAATTTACCCAAATGAAAAAAATTGATTAGAAGGTGCAGTATGTACTTCAGTATTTATGTTCTAAAGATCTGGAGTCAATGATTCTTTAAAAAGTACCTGGGGATATCTGAGTATTTATGCCCCTATCCTTCAAACACTGAACAAGTAGTCCCAACTGTCTTCAGTAAGATATGCCTGTGCAGAGCTGTCAGACAAGCAAGCGGTTCACAGGATCTTGTGAGTACAACTATTGAATGTCTCTTTTTCAATTCCAGCATCATCATCCATATTCATATCTCTTCTGCTTTAAAAATCATCTGTATTAGGGATTCCAGGACCCGATCCAATGCCCAGTGAAATCAGTGGAAAGACGACAGACTGACTTAAGGAGAGAGAGAGTCTAAAATTCAGTCCTCTGGTTGAAATCTAACCGTACAAAGTAATACTGGACTGTCATTTTCTTCTTTGGATTTAAACAGAAGTCTCCTTCGGTAACATTTTAAAATTTGGTTTGGGTAGAGGCTAGGAGGAAGAGCACAGTTATTGTTTACGCTACTTATTCTATCATTACTTTGTAAACTATTCATTTTCAGAAACCAAAGAAACAGTATCTGATTTTACTTATCACCTTATCACCACCACCTTGGCATATAAAACAAATATGCAAGCAACGTTGAGAATACCTTTGTTTACAATGAACTCTGCAAATATAATTATTCCAAATCAGTAAACAATTTTCAGCTCACAGTAATTCTCCTAACAATTTGTACGTGCTTTATTTATTTGTTCCTTCATATTTTGTCCATCTGTAAATTAGGATTCTGACCTTGCAATGTGATCAGCACAGGCAGACCTTTGCAACTCTCTGAGGACTTCATGTTTTCTCCAATTTTAGAATATTTGACCAATATTTTCCCTTACATCTCACTCCAAAGGAGAAAGTATCAACTACAGAAGAAGGTTACACAAATACCTTAGGCCAATTTTGAAAACTCCATTCATAAAAAGAGATAACGTAGAACTTCTAATACCAAGAGTATTTATTCCAAGTTAGAAAGGAGGTGATCTCCTAGCATGGATAACAATAAGCAACATGCAGCATATTTACTTGCACTCCACCCAAGCTACCATCAAAGGACCTGTTTGCAGAGCACTGCTTGTCAATTAGGCATTGCAATGTCTGATTTTGGAGCCTAGATCTAATTTTTAAATGAGATTTAGGCATTTAGGAGCATACTCCTGTTGACTGTGAATGGTTCCTAAGTGTCAAAAGCCTTGATGAAAATAAGAAGGGCAAACAGTCACATTTAGCACTATAGTGTCTTTTTAGATATCAAAAAGAAAAGGAGTACTTGTGGCACCTTAGAGACTAACAAATTTATTAGAGCATAAGCTTTCGTGAGCTACAGCTCATTTCATCGGATGCATTTGGTGGAAAAAACAGAGGAGAGATTTATATACACACACAGAGAACATGAAACAATGGGTTTATCATACACACTGTAAGGAGAGTAATCACTTAAGATGAGCTATTACCAGCAGGAGCGCGAGGAAGAAAACCTTTTGTGGTGATAATCAATGTGGGCCATTTCCAGCAGTTGACAAGAACATCTGAGGAACAGTGGGGGGTGGGGTGGGAGAAATACCATGGGGAAATAGTTTTACTTTGTGTAATGACTCATCCATTCCCAGTCTCTATTCAAGCCTAAGTTAATTGTATCCAGTTTGCAAATTAATTCCAATTCAGCAGTCTCTCGTTGGAGTCTGTTTTTGAAGCTTTTTTGTTGAAGGATAGCCACCCTCAGGTCTGTAATCGAGTGACCAGAGAGATTGAAGTGTTCTCCAACTGGTTTTTGAATGTTATAATTCTTGAGGTCTGATTTGTGTCCATTCATTCTTTTGCATAGAGACTGTCCAGTTTGGCCAATGTACATGGCAGAGGGGCATTGCTGGCACATGATGGCATATATCACATTGGTAGATGCGCAGGTGAAGGAGCCTCTGATAGTGTGGCTGATGTGATTAAGCCCTATGATGGTATCCCCTGAATAGATATGTGGACAGAGTTGGCAACGGGCTTTGTTGCAAGGATAGAAACTCGCACAGATACAGACAGACATCATCTTCCTCTCCAAATGCAAACAGATGGACATCATACCGAAAGGACTGAAGGTAAAAAATCCATTACAATCTACATACCACACAGACTATGCTGACAGCTTGTGCCACACACTCTCAAAGAAACTGCGGAACCACCTGATCAACATCCTCTATAGCAAACATGGAAAGATTAAGAATGAGCTCTCAAAACTGGATACTCTCATAAAGAACCAACCTTCCACACAAACTTCCTCGTGGCTGGACTTTACAAAAACTAGACAAGCCATTTACAACACACACTTTGCTTCTCTACAAAAGAAAAAGGACACTAAGCTATCTAAACTACTATATGCCACAAGGGGCCACAACAATGGTTCCCGTAACCCACCCAGCAATATTGTTAATCTAGCCAACTATACTCTTAGCCCAGCAGAAGAATCTGTCCTATCTCGGGGCCTCTCCTTTTGCCCCTCCATCCCCACGAACATGATACAGTTCTGTGGTGACCTAGAATCCTATTTTCGACGTCTCAGACTCAAGGAATATTTCCAACACACCTCTGACCAACATATTAACCCACAGAGACCTTCCTGCCAACTCTACAAAAAGAAGGATTCTGGGTGGACTCCTCCTGAAGGTCGAAACAGCAGCCTGGATTTCTACATAGAGTGCTTCCACCGACGTGCACGAGCTGAAATTGTGGAAAAGCAGCATCGCTTACCCCATAACCTCAGCCATGCAGAACACAGTGCCATCCACAGCCTCAGAAACAACTCTGACATCATAATCAAAAAGGCTGACAAAGGAGGTGCTGTCGTCATCATGAATAGGTCGGAGTATGAACAAGAGGCTACGAGGCAGCTCTCCAACACCACTTTCTACAAGCCATTACCCTCTGATCCCACTGAGAGTTACCAAAAGAAACTACAGCATTTGCTCAAGAAACTCCCTGAAAAAGCACAAGAACAAATCCGCACAGACACACCCCTAGAACCCCAACCTGGGGTATTCTATCTGCTACCCAAGATCCATAAACCTGGAAATCCTGGACGCCCCATCATCTCAGGCATTGGCACCCTGACAGCAGGATTGTCTGGCTATGTAGACTCCCTCCTCAGGCCCTTCGTTACCAGCACTCCCAGCTATCTTCGAGACACCACTGACTTCCTGAGGAAACTACAGTCCATTGGTGATCTTCCTAAAAACACCATCCTAGCTACTATGGATGTAGAAGCCCTCTACACCAACATTCCACACAAAGATGGACTACAAGCCGTCAGGAACAGTATCCCCGATACTGTCACGGCTAACCTGGTGGCTGAACTTTGTGACTTTGTCCTCACCCATAACTATTTCACATTTGGGGACAATGTATACCTTCAAATCAGCGGCACTGCGATGGGTACCCGCATGGCCCCACAGTATGCCAACATTTCTATGGCTGACTTAGAACAACGCTTCCTCAGCTCTCGTCCCCTAATGCCCCTACTCTACTTGCGCTACATTGATGACATCTTCATCATCTGGACCCATGGAAAAGAAGCTCTTGAGGAATTCCACCGTGATTTCAACAATTTTCATCCCACCATCAACCGCAGCCTGGACCAGTCCACACAAGAAATCTACTTCCTGGACACTACGATGCTAATAAGCGATGGTCACATACCCATCACCCTATACCAGAAACCTGCTGACTGCTATACTTACCTACATGCCTCCAGCTTCCATCCAGGACACATCACATGATCCACTGTCTACAGCCAAGCCCTAAGATACAACTGCATTTGCTCCAACCCCTCAGACAGAGACAAACACCTACAAGATCTCTATCATGCATTCCTACAACTACAATACCCACCTGCTGAAGTGAAGAAACAGATTGACAGAGCCAGAAGAGTACCCAGAAGTCACCTACTACAGGACAGGCCCAACAAAGAAAACAACAGAACGCCACTAGCCATCACCTTCAGCCCCCAACTAAAACCTCTCCAACGCATCATCAAGGATCTACAACCTATCCTGAAGGACGAGCCATCGCTCTCTGAGATCTTGGGAGACAGACCAGTCCTTGCTTACAGACAGCCCCCCAATCTGAAGCAAATACTCACCAGCAACCACACACCACACAACAGAACCACTAACCCAGGAACCTATCCTTGCAACAAAGCCCGTTGCCAACTCTGTCCACATATCTATTCAGGGGATACCATCATAGGGCCTAATCACATCAGCCACACTATCAGAGGCTCGTTCACCTGCGCATCTACCAATGTGATATATGCCATCATGTGCCAGCAATGCCCCTCTGCCATGTACATTGGCCAAACTGGACAGTCTCTACGTAAAAGAATGAATGGACACAAATCAGACGTCAAGAATTATAACATTCAAAAACCAGTTGGAGAACACTTCAATCTCTCTGGTCACTCGATCACAGACCTAAGAGTGGCTATCCTTCAACAAAAAAGCTTCAAAAACAGACTCCAAGGAGAGACTGCTGAATTGGAATTCATTTGCAAACTGGATACAATTAACTTAGGCTTGAATAGAGACTGGGAATGGATGAGTCATTACACAAAGTAAAACTATTTCCCCATGTTTCAGAGTAGCAGCCGTGTTAGTCTGTATTCGCAAAAAGAAAAGGAGTACTTGTGGCACCTTAGAGACTAACAAATTTATTAGAGCATAAGCTTTCGTGAGCTACAGCTCACTTCATCGGATGCATTTGGTGGAAAAAACAGAGGAGAGATTTATATACACACACACAGAGAACATGAAACAATGGGTTTATCATACACACTGTAAGGAGAGTGATCACTTAAGATAAGCCATCACCAACAGCAGGGGGGGGAAAGGAGGAAAACCTTTCATGGTGACAAGCAGGTAGGCTAATTCCAGCAGTTAACAAGAATATCAGAGGAACAGTGGGGGGTGGGGTGGGAGGGAGAAATACCATGGGGAAATAGTTTTACTTTGTGTAATGACTCATCCATTCCCAGTCTCTATTCAAGCCTAAGTTAATTGTATCCAATTTGCAAATTAATTCCAATTCAGCAGTCTCTCGTTGGAGTCTGTTTTTGAAGCTTTTTTGTTGAAGTATAGCCACTCTTAGGTCTGTGATCGAGTGACCAGAGAGATTGAAGTGTTCTCCAACTGGTTTTTGAATGTTATAATTCTTGACGTCTGATTTGTGTCCATTCATTCTTTTACGTAGAGACTGTCCAGTTTGGCCAATGTACATGGCAGAGGGGCATTGCTGGCACATGATGGCATATATCACATTGGTAGATGCGCAGGTGAACGAGCCTCTGATAGTGTGGCTGATGTGATTAGGCCCTATGATGGTATCCCCTGAATAGATATGTGGACAGAGTTGGCAACGGGCTTTGTTGCAAGGATAGGTTCCTGGGTTAGTGGTTCTGTTGTGTGGGTGTGGTTGCTGGTGAGTATTTGCTTCAGATTGGGGGGCTGTCTGTAAGCAAGGACTGGTCTGTCTCCCAAGATCTGAGAGAGCGATGGCTCGTCCTTCAGGATAGGTTGTAGATCCTTGATGATGCGTTGGAGGGGTTTTAGTTGGGGGCTGAAGGTGATGGCTAGTGGCGTTCTGTTGTTTTCTTTGTTGGGCCTGTCCTGTAGTAGGTGACTTCTGGGTACTCTTCTGGCTCTGTCAATCTGTTTCTTCACTTCAGCAGGTGGGTACTGTAGTTGTAGGAATGCATGATAGAGATCATTTCCCCATGGTATTTCTCCCTCCCACCCCACCCCCCCACTGTTCCTCTGATATTCTTGTTAACTGCTGGAATTAGCCTACCTTGCTTGTCACCATGAAAGGTTTTCCTCCTTTCCCCCCCCCTGCTGCTGGTGATGGCTTATCTTAAGTGATCACTCTCCTTACAGTGTGTATGATAAACCCATTGTTTCATGTTCTCTGTGTGTGTATATAAATCTCTCCTCTGCTTTTTCCACCAAATGCATCCAATGAAGTGAGCTGTAGCTCACGAAAGCTTATGCTCTAATAAATTTGTTAGTCTCTAAGGTGCCACAAGTACTCCTTTTCTTTTTGCGAATACAGACTAACAGGGCTGCTACTCTGAAACCTTTAGATATCAAGAAACCTAAAAGGTTCTTTAAAATATTTGTTTTGGAAAAGTAATACCATCTGTTTGACAAAACCTGGTACTTGGCACACCTATTTATCTTTTCATAGGCTAAGAAAATAAGCCTTACAATCCTCACCATATTAGGTGGGTAAGAGATAACACACAAAACTTTTGTTTATACTATTTACAATGTCCTTCAAAACCATCAGAGGGGATCTGGAGAATGTTTATACATGGTTGACACACAAAAAAAGGACTCTCTTTCAGTATGATACATTACCTAAAGTGACCTTTACATATTATTGAGAGGTTACAGTTTTATTAAAGCAAATATTAAAAAACATGTAGTACACAGATTAAGAAAAGAGCGTCTGTACAATTACTCCAGCTCTTGTCCACATATGTATTGTGCACTGAGGGGGGTGAGGCGGAGTAAAGACAAACACACACAGCCCAGCAAGTTCAGGACTGAGTCGGACCAGGCCCAATTTCTTACAGCAAACTGCAGATCAAGAACAGTAGGAAGCGTTTATTCCAGGTCTGAACCCTTTGCCACCAGTAGCTTAGCGGTAACCCTCCTATGCTGTAAAAACAAGCCCTGCGGTGTCACGGATGGTGGGGAGGAGGGTGCAGCTCCGCCAGGCACCGAGGGATGCTGTGCGGAGCTATGTGCATTGCGGAGTCTCCCACAGGGCCCTGCACGGCTGTGCCCGACCAGCGGAGCGTTCACCTGTGGACCGGGCAGGGATGCCACAGCCTGCGCCTCTCCCCGCGGCTGGGAGGGGACAAGCGCCCCGCTCGCAGGGCCGCTCGCCACCCCGGACGCACCCCGGCGGGACTTTCCCCTCGGCGTCCCGAGGCGGTGACAGGGCGCGGCCCCGCCAACCCTTGGCCCCGGGCTAAGGGAAACGACGGCGGCCCCCTCCCGCAGCGCAGCCGCCCCCGCTCCCCGCTCCCCGCCCGGCCCCCAGGCCAAGGCAGCCGCGGCCAGCGCCCTCCATCCACCCCCGCTCCGGCGGCCGAGCCACCCGCACAGCAGCCGTCCCGGGCCGGGAGCGGAGAACGGGCGGGCAGCCGCGCCACCCACAGCCGGGCGCGGCGGGCCTCACCTCGGGGTGCAGGATGGGGACGCAGCCCGCTTCTTTCTCGTACTCATCCAGAGGCGCCGCCATCTTGGTGCGAGCCCGGCGCCCGCTGCATGCTGGGTAGCGCGCTCCCCCCGCGCCGGGGTGGGGGAAGGGAGGGAGGCCCGGAGCGGGCGGCCGCGGCCGGGACGCTGCGCTGTGGGAGGGGCCGACAGGCGCGAAGCTGGTGACCCAGACTCGCGCCCCTCCCCCCCCCTCCCGGCTCGAGCCCCCTGTGGCGGGAGCTGGGTGGGGAGCGCCCCCAGCCATGACCCGCCCGGGGACGGGGTCCGCTCTCTGCTCCCCCGCGGCTCCGGCTGGTCCCGAGCCCTCGCTCCTTCCGCGGGCAAGCGGGCAGCCCCTCGGGAGCAGCGGCCCTGGGCCAGCCAAGAGCCGAACCCAGCGGGAGGGGGCGCGAGCAGGGCCAGGGTCTTTCCTCCTGGCTAGCCGGAGTCGGCGTGCGCCCGGTCAGGGCGGTGAGAAGGCTGCTGGCCCCCAGCCGCCTGTCACGATGAGTTATAAGGGCTATGTCTGCCCTGCAAAGATAAGTCGACCTAGGCAAGGTCGACTTACCGCGGAGGGCTCCGCCGTGAAACTGGCAAGAATGACCGTCAACCGTCAGGGTAAGGACCACGCCGTCGCTGCACCGACATAAGCCCTACGCCTCTGGATGAGGCGGTTTTATTATGGCAGCAGCGCGGGGAAGTTACATCAGCGGGAGGAGCATCTCGGTATGTACAGCTCCACTGTTCGGGCCACACAACCGTGTGCTGTTGGCAAGGCTTCAGTAATGTGGCTCCAGCACCTCCTCGCAGCCTGGCAGGCACGGGGAAGGGGGAACAATTGTACCAGGAGCCTGCACTCATCCTCCCCTTTCCCTCCTGGTCTGCGATATTTGTGTAAGTAAACCAAAATGGGACAGGTGGGGCGTCATGAATATGATGTACAAGGGCTCCAAATTTCTCTCCAGGGGCCTGAAGGCTAGTCAAACACCCAGCATTGTAACTGGCACGAGTGTCGACATGCTCAGCATGCAAACCAAGGACTGAAAAGGGACAGGATGCTGACTTACTCCTCCCAGCCTGAGGCAGGTTGACACCTGCGTACAGAAGCTTCCACTACCCATTCTTTGGCAAATAGCTTCATAGAGTCTAAGGCTTGTTGATCTCTAGTCTGACCTGTATAACATAGCCAGCCATAGAACTTCCCCCAAATAATTCCTGTAGTACATCTGTTAGAAAAACATCCAATCTTGATTTAAAAGTTGCCAGTGATGGATAATCTGCCAAAAGCTTTGTTAAATTGATTCAATTGTTAATTACTCATACTGTTAAAAATTTATGCTTTATTTCCAGTCTGAATTTGTCTAGCTTCAGCTTCCAGCCATTGGATCGTGTTATACTTTTCTCCGCTAGACTGCTAGGACTTCATCAAGGGCTGTCAAATCTTTCCTGAACAGTAAATTAATTTAAAAACAAATGAAAACTACTTGAGCAAATTATTTATAACTGTTTGAATATGCTTTGAGCCCAGCAGAAGTAGAGGGTTACATTATTATATGGTAGTTAATGGTTTATTTGTGTTTCCTCATTGTTGGGCATCCAACTTGAGAAATCTAAGGTTTAAAAGGGCTAAAATGTAGTCTAGCAAACAGAGCCCTGGATTAGGATGCTGGAGATCACTGTTCCATTCCTAGCTTTACCACAGGTCTGCTGTGCCACCTGAGGCAAAATCACTCCCCCTCTCTATGCTTCAGTTTTCCCATGTATAAAATGGGGATAATGTTACCAACTTCCTTTGTAAGGTGCTTTGAGATCTACTGACAAATATCTAACTGCTATTACTTTTCAGAGGTCTGAGGTTTCTTATAGAGGATACCTAAAGCCAGTGGACATGTTTAAAAAATTTTTGCCCTATTTTTCTGTTTCTAAATTCTTATTTTATAATGCAGTCATTTGAGGTTTTTAATGATCTAGATGAACTGGAAAGCAAAAGGCCCTTGCAGGTCTTAGTCACTCATAGAAAGAAAGAAAGAACCCTCACTTAGAACTGTACTTCCCCAGGCAACTATTTTATTTGCCAACATTCTACCCTTGAAGGCTGAAAGTTGGTAGGCAATGGCTCATTTTAGAAACAAGTTATATTTTACTAAAATATGTTTCTTTTACAGTAAGGGGCAATATTTTATTCTGTAAAAATTTGGTGTTCATGCAAATCAGATAGTTGTAGCACTGACTAGACACAGACACATTACTGGCAGACTTTCACATCTTCCCCACATAGCTATGTCTGGGTACCTACTCTGGAAGATCTTCTGTAAAAGACAGCAGTCATAGCGTATTCTGCCAAATTATGTGTTGGTTTTGTGATGTGCACAAATGTCCACGAGAGTGGCGGTTTTCAACCTGTAGTCCGCGGACTATGTTTAAGATTGCCAAAGGGGTCCACACCTCCATTTGAAATATTTGCAAATGAAAAAAGGTTGAAAACCACTTCACAAGGGATTAAATGAGACTACCATATTCATTTCACTGATTAATTATTTTTGTAAGATTGTTCCAATCTTCTCTTGAGGTTCTCTTGGTGGACCCTTATAATATCTTTTGTCTACATAGAAAGAAAGAATTAAAAAAAATATTTTCTGTATCAACTTTAAGAATAGATTTTAAAATCCTATTAGTTATATGAAGGTCCACAAAGTGTTCTTTCTGATCCTTCAAATCTAACTGAACTGATTGTTTTTTATATCCTGTCATATATCCTGTCCATATTGCCAAGCTACTGTATATACAGCAGATTTCAGGAGTCAAATTAGAGCTTCTGGGAACTAGGTTTTTTATTTTTCATATTTTCTGTTATGAGCTATGCAATAGACATTCAATCCATGGTAGAAATTCTGAGACTGTATGAGTAGTCAAAACCCACACCCTTTTAAATTAACTTTTTTATAATTTTTTGTATTATGATATGTTATTGCTGATTAGATTGTTGCTTTATGTTGTTACTATCTATAGTGCTCTCATTTGTCTTTGTGAAGAGACAAATGATACAACTGTTCATTACTCACTACTGGTTTCATAAAATATAGCAGAAAAGCATCAGTAAAAATATAGACCATTCTAATAATGTTAAAGCTATAAATACCTTTTGCTACGTAAACATATTTATATTTACAACTGTCAAGAAGAAGGAGGATATAAGACTTAGAAACAGCAGGTGGGAAAGGTGACAAAAACCACAGGTATGAAGCCTTGAGATACAGAAGTGACAGATTTCAGAGCAGCAGCCGTGTTAGTCTGTATTCGCAAAAAGAAAAACACGGCTACTACTCTGAAACCTGTCAGTTTGGGGAGGTTAGCCTGGGGCCCACCCCTTCTGCCCGAGGCCCCTTCCCCCCACCAGCCCAGATTTCCCCCCCCCACACACACACACACAGAGCCCACAGTCATCGCCCCCCCCCCCCCGAACCCTAGACTACCGTTTGGCATGCGGCTCCCCAGAGCACTGGGCGGTGCACTGCTCCCCAGAGCAACAAGCAGGCGCCAGGCCCCCCAGCCCCAGAGTACTGGGTGGGCAGACCCCCCCCCCAGCCCTGAAATGGCATGCAGTCCCCCCTCCCTATCAGCCCTGGAGCGTGGGGCGGCGCAGCCCCAGTGGAAGCCCCCCCCCCTCCCAGCACTGGGCTACCCCAAGTCCCAGCCGCACTAGCCCCAGCAGGCTTCCCTTCCCAGAAGAGGAGCAGTGGCTGGGGCCAACTAGCAGCTGGAGGGGGCCTCCGGATGGAGTATGATTGGGGCCACACAGGGCTGTTTGGGGAGGCACAGCCTTCCCCGCTTATTAGACTCGCAGCCTATGGTGGGGTGGTAAGTGACAAATAGGGGTGTGGAGTTTCTTTTTCCTGTATTGAGCTGGCTCTAGGGTATTTGGGTGGCCCATTCCACAATGTAATCTACTTCTCTAGTGGAGTGTCATCGTTTAGTGAAGGTAGTTTTAAGTGTGTATCCCAGACTTTGTCTTCAGAGCAAATTCTGTGGTATCTGAGTGCCTAGCTGTAGATAACAAATTTCTTTGTGTGTCTGGGGTAGTTGCTGGATCTGTGGAGATAAGTACGGTGATCTGTGGGGTTCTTATATATAGTTGTTTGTAGGTTTCTGTTGTTGAAGCTGATTGTGGTGTCCAGAAAGTTAATGCTGGTGTAGAAGAAATGGTTACTTACTGTAACTATGGTTCTTAGAGATGTGATGCAGACATGTATTCCAAGTAGGTATATGCATGCCCTGCATGCCAGAGACTTTTGCCTAGCAGTACCTGTACCTCATGCCTGTAGCCCCACCCCTGGCCCTGTGAGGCAGCGCCTCGCTAATCCCCCTCAGTTTGTTCGCACTGAACATCCAGGGAAGACTCCGATGCAAAGGGGACAGAGGGTGGGTCGTGGATTACATGTCTGCATCACATCTTGAAGAACCACAGTTACAATAAGTAGCCATTTCTTCTGCTTCCATTAGATGCAGACATGTATTCCAAGTAGGTGACTAGCAAGCAGTACCTACATATGGAGGTGGGGCTTGGAGTCTACTTGAGTAAGGATCACAAGACCATGCTTCCAACATTAGCATCTGCTCTGGAAAATTGTGATCACATAATGGTCCATAAACACGTGTGTGGATGACTGCATAGCCACTCTACAAATGTCCAATATGGAAATGTCATTGCGGAACACCACTGACATTGTCTGTGCTCTTGTTAAATGTGCCCATATTTGCTGAGGAGTCATAGCCGACACTATCTTTTATGCAGTCTTGATGCAAGACGTTATCCATCTAGAGATGGTCCACACAGAGACTGCATATCCCTTTGTGCAATCTGCATCTGATATGAACAGGTGAGGTGAAGCATGAAATTGTTCAGATAGATGCTGTCTAGCCTTCTAACATCTTGTGTATGGAGGCATTGCTCCTCCAGGGAGGAATGGGGCTTGGGGGGAAAATACAGGCAAATATGCCACCTGGTTCAAATGAAACTGAGAGACCACCTTGGATACAAACTTCAGATGTGCCACTTTGCCCCTGGAGAACTGCATGTAAAGAGGTCCAGTCATCAGAGCTTGCAACTCACAGACCCACAGGGACAAAAGGCTGGAGAATGTCCACAAGTTTACGAGTATTCTCCTAGAGAAACTCTTCCTAAATACCCAGGGATGAGGCCACCTGATCTAACATGTCCTGAAGTCCTCCAGATGGACAGGGAGGATGAACCAAGCAACACCACATCATGCAGGGATAAGAACGAGGCTGTTGGCTGGACTACAGGCAGGTCTCCAGACAAGGAAACTCCTGTGGCTCCATGGGAATGGGAACC
The DNA here is from genome assembly GCF_009764565.3 of Dermochelys coriacea. Taxonomy (NCBI): domain Eukaryota; kingdom Metazoa; phylum Chordata; order Testudines; family Dermochelyidae; genus Dermochelys; species Dermochelys coriacea. The sequence continues at coordinate 283,052,490 of NC_050068.2, forward strand.
ATAGGCGACTGTACTTGCAGATGATCTGTTGGCCACCACTTGCTGATGGCCACCAATGTAGCATAGGCAGGGGATCTCGCATTTGACTTTGATGGCAACTGAGACCTCCTGGAACAAGGAGCTTCCCTTTAGACCCAAGGCAGCCACTGGTAGGGGTTAGGCATTGGTGGCCAATAGGCGCTCGACCAGGGACCCCTATCCCACCCTTGAGGCACATGCTAACCTTGGTAACCATATTCGTCCATCGGTAGCCACCACACTGCCCCCGGTGAAGTAGAGCGGGAGGATGAGGAGCCTGATTTAGAAGCAGAGGGGTCCTGGGACCTTGGAGACATGGGAAGAGAGACTCCAGAGAGATCTAGTAGGCAATCTGACTTATATGTAGCTCAGAACAAGGTCAGGATTGGTGCTCCTGATGTGGATGAAGGTAGTAGTCAGCACCACCAGTGCTGAAAAGGTCGGTGCCACAGGCAAAGTTGGTCCCAGTACAAACAATGGTAGCAGGGCAACTGTGTGCCTCGATGTCGAGGGCAGCAACAGCCTCCAAGGAACCATCTGTGGCGTCGACTGTGGTAACCTAAGATATACATTCATGAGGTTATAAGCACCAACAGCACAGATCTCTGACTCCAGCCAATAGGCTGTGAGAAGGAACTGAGGGGGTGTGGTTAGGGCAGCACTGCCTCAAACAGCCAGGGGAAGGGATATAGGCGTGAGGCATGAGCACTGCCCCATTATCAATACTGCCAGGCAAAAGTCTCCAGTGCACGGCGCGCGCGTGTGCGCGCGCACACACGCACCACTTGGAATACGTGTCTGCATATACTCGAAGAAGAACCAGCACTCTAGGGATAATTTGATTGATGGGTGAATGTAGTGAAGTGGAGTGGCCTCCCATGGACCCAGAGGGAGAGGAGCCCTTCAGTGAGCCCTGGTGGGCAGAGCCAGACCATGCTCACCCCTCCCGCCAGAAGTCTGTGGGTGGGACAGGAAGTATAAAAGGCGGGTCTGGGAACTCAGTTGGGCTACAGCTGCCAGAGAAGCCAGGCATCTCCCAGCTACTGAGCTGGAAGACTGCTGCAGGCTTCTGGGGATCTGAGGACTGGCCGGAGCCATATGCTGATCAGACCATGGAGGAATTGTTAGGACTATCACAGGCCTTCTACCCTGATGATCTGGACAACACTCTACAGACCTAGGTACACCCTGAGGGGGAGTTAGGAAGTGGCCCAAGGGCAGCAGACCTACTCTGGCTGCAGCACCGCCTGAGCTTATGTCAGCGTGTTGCAGTCAGGATCTCCGCTGACTCAGTGGCAAATCCCACTGCCACTCTTAGGGCCCTGAGCCGGGGCGCTGTGGAGTGGGTGGGTCTGTGCCTCCCCTGCCACCCAATCTCTAGGCTGAGAAGCCAGTGCTTATTGACCATCTGCCAGAGTTAGGATGCCTGAACCCCTTGTTGCTCGACCCTGAACACAGCCTGAGCGATAAACTCTCATTGCCCCGCCCTGCCTAAGGGCCTGGGCTCCTTGACTGTCTTTGCTGCTTGACCCCTGACCACAGGCCTAAGCTATAGACTTGAGCTGTAGACTGTTGTTGGCAACAAACAGAGATGAAGTGAGGCGAACTGGCCTCCCACAGACCCAGAGGGGGGTAGAGTCCCTGCCACTAAACCACTACACTTGGTGGAGAATACAGGCACCAGCCCAATCCCTTCAGTGAGGGGTCTCGCAGCAGCCCACCATCAAGATCCCTGATGGAAAAAAGAATGGAGCTTGACAAACTCATTAAATATCTGTCCAAGAGCCTGCAGCAGCTGGGGGCCCAACAGCAGCAACTGGTCTGGGAATTGGGGCCCAACACCAGGAGCAACAGTACCTCCAGCAACTCGTGACTCTTCTGCCCAGACCTAGTGGGCCACCATCAGGGGGTGTGGTTAATCCCCCCGCTTATAAGACTTTCCAAGATGGGACCCGAAGCATTCCTCGTAACCTCTGAGCGGGTCGTAGTGGTTGCGGGGTGGCACCCAGAGCAGTACCCTGTGGAGTACTGGATCTAAGGAGAGAGGCCTGGGAACACACCCTGTCAGCCTCACAGGGGCTTCTACAATATGTCCTATGATTGCAAGACCAACTTGCTCAGGCAGGGGCCCTTGCCCAGGAGAATCTCCAGACAGCCCAAGGGTTCAGGAGCAATAATATAACCAAGAGGCTTGAGACTGAACCTTTGAGCCCAGTGACCAAGTATTCCTCCTTCTCCCCTCAGAGGAGTCAAAACTCCTTGCCCAATGGCAGAGCCCCTACGAAGTGGTCCAGCGAGTTGGGCCGGTCACATATGAAATCCACCAACCAGACCGAAGAACGAAAAAGCAGGTTTATCACATGAACCTTCTGAAGCCCTGGCATGCATGGGAAGGATTGCTGGTCACCCCATATCCTCTTGAGCCAGCCTTAGGTCCTCAGGTCCCGGACATGTCCAAGATCGAGGAGCCCCAGTTGGGGGGACCCCCTCTCACCAGCACAACAGAAAGAGGCTCAGTGCCTGTTGAATGCCTTCCATACTACTTTCACTGCACTCCCAGGCCAGACTAGCGTCGTACAGCCCACCATCCAGATGAACCCTGGAGAGATGAACCCTGGTTCAAGAGACCACCTGCCCACTCCTGCATCAGACATGAGAGAAGGAAGTGTGTGTGGATGGAACTGTGAGTTGTAGAGTGATCGCAGAGCAAGTGGCGTAGTCCCATCATGCTGATTCCGAACCCTGCCGGGACCCTCTGATTCTGCGTAGATTTCTGAAGGGTAAATGCGATCTCAAAATTCGATGCACACCGGATGCCCAGAATCCCGAGCTCCAGGGAGAAAACTGCGTTTGCCACTCCAAGTGGGTTATATCATTTCACCCAGATGCCTTTCGGCCTCCATGGAGCCCTGGCGATCTTCCAGCACCTGATGGACCACCTCCTGAACCCCCACATGGAGAATGCCATGGCCTACTTGGACAAAGTAGTGATCTACAGCCATCAGGGGAACAGTCATTTAAACCAGGTGGCTGCTGTCCTCTGGACCCTGCGAGGGGTTGGACTCACTGCCAATCCAAAAAAATGTTGAATCGACTGGCAAAAGACTACATACCTGGGATATACCCTTGGCCAGGGTCCTGTCTGCCCCCTCATAGGAAAGGTACAGGCGCAAGTGTTACCCCAGATTTTGGACCCAAGGCACTTCAATATTGGTCTTCCTATAATTATAAATTGATTTCTTAATTTATTCTGTCCAAATGGGGAGAAAGGTAGTGACCCGCCCTAAGGGAATTGCCAGGATATTATCAGGAAGTTTGTCTCTGACCCACAGAGGACTCCCCAGAGCAAACTAATCCTGCTAACCCTTGAAAGGACACGGATAAGGCCTCTGATCAAGAATAGGCATACAAGCAGCAATACTTTGAAAACAGAGTCTTATTTATTAAAGGAAAGTTAGATGGTTACAATGTATCTAATAAAGAAGGAAAAGAAAAAGACATTACAATGTAGGCAATAAGGCACAATTGGATTACTTTAAAAAATCATGCATTTAAGAGACTACACAGACAGTTAAGACAAATACAATGTTGCAATATCAGTACACTCTGAACTTTTCATACATATGCTTAAGGCCTATAATACAATTAACCTTAGATGCATTACAATATACCATACAAGTACCTGATGCATATGCATAAAACAGTGTTACAATATAGCATTAAACAAACATGAAACAATTAACAATTACCATTCTGCAAGCAGTGGCGGGTTGCCTACAACAGTGGTCTCCAAACTGGGGTGCGTGAGATGATCCCAGGGGGTGTGCGGCAGCAGGAGCACCGCCAGACGGCACTCCGCCTTTTTTTTTTTTTTCTTCGGCAGCAGCTCTGCATGTCCACGGCTCGTATTCCCCTCCAGCGGACTGCCTGCGACAGGTCTTCCAGCCCTCTTCTGTAGGCAGCGCACCTGTGGCAGGTCTTCTGGTCTTCACTCTGGAGGTGCGTGAGCCAAGAAGTTTGGAGACCACTGGCCTACAAGATTGGGTGGGGCAGTTCTCATTCAGCAGCAGGCATCCGGCTTTATTGACAGGCATACACACAAGCGGTCCTTTTGAATTAAGCAAAAATCAGACTTACACCCCTTGTCTCAGTCCCTCTGATTCATCTTAAGGTCCTTCTGCTCTGTCATTCTTGCACATTCTCCAGTCTCTGATCTCCTCCCTCTTCCTCCGATCTCCCCTCTCTTGGGGGGAGGGATAGCTCAGTGGTTTGAGCATTGGCTTGCTAAACCCAGGGTTGTGAGTTCAATCCTTGAGGGGGCCATTTAGGGATTTGGGGCAAAAATTGGGGATTGGTTCTGCTTTGAGCAGGGGGTTGGACTAGATGATCTCCTGAGGTCCCTTCCAACCCTGATATTCTATGATTCTATGATTCTAGTTTTCTTCTGCTGCTTCTCAATGATCTTCTCCTTCTCTCCCTCCTCCTCTTACCAGACAACTTCTAGCTTGCCAGCTGTCTCCTTCTGTTCAGTTCTCTGACCTTTCCTGATTGGTTGACCTTTCAAGCTGCCTGCTCCCTGCATGGTGACAATTCATTCAGCCAGTCAGCTTTACCCTTACCTCATAGCTACTCCTCTGTTTGACACTTGTTTCTGATTTGCTATTCAGCAATTTAGTCTGTCCTCCATCTTGGGAATTCCTAATAGAAAATAATAGCAGTGACCATGTTGGATTTTTAACTACAAACTATTATTAATTATACTTTCCCTAAAGCATCCAGCTTAAAACTAACTACTATTTTTTGCACACTAAAGCACTCTGATGCTAACACTACCTTTGAAATGCTAATTTGGAGAGGTAAATTGTTAGTCTCTCTCTCTGTCACTCACACACACACACACACACACACACACACACACACACACACACACACACACAGAGAGAGAGAGTTGTCAGTATTTCTCAGAAGTTAAACAAGTGAAAAAGAAAGGTAAAAGCAAACCTCTGGTAACAACAGGCCTGCCCGGCCCCAGCGACAAAGCAACAGGTAGAACAGTTCCTAGGTCTGGGTACTACTGATGGTTTTTACCCCAATTTGCATCGATCCAAATGCCCCTCACGGCACTCCTCACCAAGGACAGCCCACACTGGGTATGCTGATCAACTGACTGTGAAGATGCCTTCTGGACCCTCAAGGAAAGTCTGTGTCGGGAACCTGTCTTATTCAGCCCCAACTTCAATCGGTAGTTTCTGGTGCAGACAGATGTTTTGGAGGTGGGGCTCAGGGCAGTCCTCTCCCAGGAGGTGGATGGAGAAGAGCATCCCATCCTCTATCTTAGCCACAAGCTCTTCCCCTGTGAATGTAAATACTCAGTCACAAAGAAGGAGGCCCTTGCTGTCAAGTGGGGTGATAGACGTGCTCCAGTATTATCTTCTGGGAGTGCCCTTTGTCCTGATCACCTGCCATGTACTCCTTAAGTGGCTTAACACCATGAAGAACTCCAACACCAGGCTGATGCGCTTGTACCTTACCCTCCAGCAATATGCCTTTACAGTCAGGCACCAGCCAGGTAAGGAAAATGCCAATGCTGACTTTTTCCTCCCAAGAACCAAGAAGCCAGCCCTGAAGACCGGGAGCTGGACTAGAGGGCATGTGTGTGTGCAGTGAGGTGGAGTGGCCTCCCATGGACCTGGAGAAGGACAAGCCCCTCACTGAGCCCTGGTGGGCAGAGCCAAGCTATGCTCACCCCTCCTGCTGGAAGTCTGTGGGTGGGACAGGAAGTATAAAAGGCAGGTCTGGGAACTCAGTCGGGCTGCAGCTGCTGGAGGATCCACACACCTCCTGCTTGCTACCGAGCTGGGAGACTGCTGCAGGCCCCTGGGGAGCTGAGGACTGGCCAGAGCCACCAGAGCTGTTTGCTGACCAGACGACAGAGGAGTTGTCAGGACTTCTGCAAGCCTTCTACCCTGACGATCTGGACCCTCTACAGACCCAAGTACTGAGGGGAAGTTGCGAAGTGGCGCAGGGGCAGCAGACCCTAGTCTGGCTGCAGCACTACCTGAACTTAGGTCAGCATGTTGCGGTCACGTTCCCTGCTGACCCAGTGGCAAATCCCACTGCCACACTAGGGCCCTGGGCTGGGGTGGCAGTCTCCCCCCACTCTAGGCTGAGAAGCCAGTGCTTGTAAGCCATCTGCCAGAACTAGGATGCCTGAACCCCTTGTTGCTTGACCCCGAACACAGGCCCGAGCAATAGACCCTCATTGCCCTGCCCTGATTAAGGGCCTGGGCTATCCAACTGTATTTGTTGTTTATAGCTCAGGCCTGCGGTTAGGGCCAGACGTGAGCTGTAGACTATTGTCAGCCCACTAATTCCCCATGGTAGGTGATGAACAGAGATGTATTGAGGAGTACTGGACTCCCACAGACCTGGAGTGGGGGGAGCCCCCACCACTAAACCACTACAGTGGTATTTTTTTGAAGTTGTGGTGGAACTCTATCAGGGAGTTTAGATCTTATGTCCAGAGGATGAAAATATCATCAATATATCTCGGGTATATCACTGGTTTCCTGGTCCATTTTTCCAGAAATTTTTCCTCAAGATGACCTATAAAGAGATTAGCATATTGTGGAGCCATTGTAGTACTAATAGCTGTTCCCATGCGTGACAGGGCAATGCTTTGTACCCTTCCTCTGATGCCCCAGAAACCACTCAGACCCACTGTCTTTTAATGTGTAGTCTGTATTTTATTCCAACCTCTTCTACCAACACCAGTACAGTGCAAGTTTTTAATCCCTATGTCTTTCATTCCCTCTTTACCAGGGCTGTAGGAGGAAAAGAGATCTCCCTGTCCTGGAAATCTGGGCTCAACTAGTCCTGTCCTCCCTGCTCCTGATTTTTGTGTTATGTGAAGGAATATATAACACTTCCTTTTTCACTTTCTCCACACCATTCATGATTTTATAGACCTCTTATCATATCCCCCCATTGTCATCTCATTCTCTTGTCTAACATGAACAGTGCGAATCATTTTGATCTCTCCTCATATGGAAGTTGTTTCATACCTCTAATCCTTTTTGTTGCCCTTTTCCAATTCTAATATATCCTTTTTGAGATGGGGTGAGCAGAACTGCACACAGTACTCAACGTGTGGACTTATATAGTGGCATTATGATAATAAGACAGAAACGATCTATCCCTTTCCTAATGGTTCATAACATTCTATTAGCTTTTTTGACTGCTGCTGTACATTGAACAGATGTTTTTCAGAAAACGATCCACAATGACTCCAAGATTTCTTTCTTGAGTGGTAACAGCTAATTTAGACCCCAGGGGCTCTTGTATATAGAGTTGGGATTATGTTTTCCAATGTGCATTACTTTGCATTTATCAGCATTGAATTTCATCTGCCATTTTGTTGCCCAGTCACCCAGTTTTGTGAGATCCCTTTGTAACTCTTTGCAATCAGCTTTGGACTTAATTATCTTCAGTAATTTTGTAAATCATCTGTAAACTTTGCCATCTCAAAGTCCTACCCCTTTTCCCAGATCATTTATGACTAAGCTACAATTTTGTCAGGGAGGCAGTGGAAGTCATGGAATCCTTGACTTCCAAAGACCTCTGTGACTTCAGCCCTGGTGGGGTACCCCGCAGCTCCCAGCCTCCGTGGGCAAGGGGTTCCCCGCAGCTCCCAGTTGTTGCCAGTGGCAGCAGGATTCCCACAGCTCCCTGGCACGGCAGTAGCAGGGGGATCCCTGCAGGTCCCCAGATGCTGCCATGCCAGGGGGGCACCTGCAGCTCTCCGCTAGCCGTGGCAGGAGAGGGGAACCCCGGCAGCTCTCCACCAGCTGCGGTGGGGCAGGGGGAACCCAGCAGTTCCCCCCACCATGGCAGGGCAGAGAGACCCTGCCAGCTCTCTGCCGTGGAAGGGGATCGCCGCAGCTCTCTGGCATGGCAGGGGGACTCTGCACCTCTGAGCCCCTAAAGGTGGTGGGGGCCGTAAGAGCTCCCAGGCACCCCACAGCTGCCCAGCCCCTTCCCATTTTGTCATGGATATTTTTAGTAAAAGTCAGGGACAGGTCACAGGCTTCCATGAATTTTTCTTTATTGCCCATGACCTGTCTGTGACTTTTATTAAAAATACCATGACAAAATCTTAACCTTATTTATGACTATGTTGAACAGCACGTTGACTCTTCCCCAACATATTATTGTCATTTATATGGCTGATAATTCTATTCTTTACTATAGTTTTAACCCATTTGCCTGGTATTGAAGTTAGGCTTATTGGCCTGTAATTGCCAGGATCACCTCTTGAGTCTTTTTAAAAAATTGACATTATATTAGCTATCCTCCAGTTATCTGGTACAGAGACTGATTTGAGCTGTAGCTCATGAAAGCTTATGCTCAAATAAATTCGTTAGTCTCTAAGGTGCCACAAGTACTCCTTTTCTTTTTGCGAATACAGACCAACACGGCTGCTACTCTGAAACCTGACATACCACAGTTATTAGTTCTGTAATTTCATATTTGAGTTCCTTCAGGACTCAAGTGAATGCCATTTGGCCCTGGTGACTTATTTTTCAATTTATTCCAAAACCTCCTCTATTGACACCTCAATCTGGGACAGTTCCTCAGATTTGTCACCTAAAAAGAATGGCTTCCTCTGCAATGAAGTCTGATGCAAAGAATTCGTTTAGCTTTTTCACAATGGAAAAGTACTTCCGTTGTCCACTGATTTTCCTTCTTCTGATGTCGTAAAAAAAAAAATTGCTCTTAGTTTGTGTGTCATTGCTAGCTGCTCTTCAGATGCTTTTTTTGGCCTGCCTAATTATACTTTTACACTTGACTTGCCACAGTTTATATTCCTTTCTAATTTCCTCAGTTGGATTTGATTTCCTGTTTTTTTTCAAAATGTCTTTTTGTCTTTAACTACCTCTTTTACTCTGTTAAGCCAATGTGGCTTGTTGTTTTTTAGGGGGTCCTCTTACAGTTTATTTTTAAACTTGGGGTATTGTTACCTATGAGCTCTGTGTTCTTGGGGAACCTGGGTGCAGTATTCAGTCTGTCTGATGAAAGACCTTCCCCACCCCGCCCAGCCTCTACTTGAACCAAAGCCGATCAGAAGAAAGACTTGCGAAAAGCAATGAAAAGGCAGTAGTAGACTCATCTAAATCCCTCCAGACAAGGGTGACAGGATTAAGGAAACTTCCCCATGCTTCATTTGCATCAATGATGGAACAGGGAGGCATCTCTAATGGAGAAGAGAGATTCCAAGGCAAGAACCGCACTGAACTCTGGGACCAGAAAAGCAGGAAAGCACTGCATGATGGGGAATCCCTGCTCCGGATGTTAATGAACACATGCCTGCACACTCCCAGCTCAGTAATTATCAGACCAATTCTAATAATGAATCCTTTATTGGTATCCAAAATACTGAAGCTGCCTAATTGTATTGTGAGCTCCCTCGAAGAAACACCGTCCATAGCCTAGAATGATCAGTTCCTATTGTCTACCCTGAACAAAACAATTTTGGTATACTCCCTTGAGCCATCAGTTTACCCATAAACAAATCTAGTGTTCCTCCTTGAACCGCTGTTCTTTCCCTACAAAAACCGCTACCCAGGCTCAAGTAAGTGCTCTGACGCCTGGATCCAACTGATCTGCATCAGTTCCATTGGGACTTCATCTTCTCCTGACTGACCCTGCTGGGGGCTCTGCCTGTCTCCAGCACTCCGGATTCTCAGCTATCACCACCACCTGGGAACCCCGATCGATTCAAGCTTCACGGAGTGGTGAGAACCTCTCTCTCTCTCGGTATAGCCTTCTGCCCCTGATTTATGTGATCAGTTATAGTTTTCTAAACCTGACTTTTGTAATCAAATTTAATTTAGGTTTAATATTATAACTGTTTTGTTTGTTTGGCTCTCCTTGTATGGTTATTATCTGGAAATAAATAACTTTTATGGTTAAGCTCATTGCTTTTTTTCCCCCCTCTCCCTCACCTTCTTTCCTAAGCTAAAGAGCCCTGTAGTGTCCAAAAATCCTGTAGGGTTTGCTCATCAGGTGAGTTACTACCAGAACAATTGTAATGTGAAATTGGGGATATAGACGTGCTGAACCTGAGGCATATAAGGGTGGCAGCTTGGAAGTGCTGCTCTACTCAGCCTGCTGAGTCCAGGGACATATAAGGGGTCAGCTTGGGAGTGCTGATTAACCCGGTCCTCTCAGATGTGCTCTGTTAATATATATATATGTGTGTGTGTGTGTGTGTGTGTGTGTGTGTGTGTGATTCTGGGGCTGGAAGAACCCAGCCCTGGGGAACCTAGATCCTGCAGAATAGCCCCATTGGGAAGGGATTTGCAGAAGGGAGAAGAGCAGCTCTGTATGAGAACACAAGTGACACAAGCAGTACATTGATAGAATTACAGACACTCCCTTCCCCCCCCGAAGAGTAACCTTAATAAATGAGCATACCCCAAAGTACGGGCAAATCTGGTAACAGTATACATATAGTTTGAACCTGTATTATGCTGTTTTTTAAAAGTTTCCAGGCAGTTTGCAGACATTTCACTCTTGTGAACTGTTCCTTTTACTTTCTATTTAACTAGCCTCCTCATTTTTGTGTAGTTTCCCTTTTTGAAGTTAAATGCTACAGTAGTGGGTTTCTTTTATGTTTTTCCCCTACAAAGATGTTAAATATAATTATATTATGTTCACCGTTACCAAGCAGTGCAGCTGTATTCACCTCTTGGACCAGATAAAATCTCTTTGGTCAATATGGAAAACCTTTCACACATCAGATATTGATCATTCATGGTGGCTAAGCATAAGAGATTTTATCAAATGCTTTTTGGTTTTCATGAAGTAAGGACGAAGTAGGGCAAGCCTATAATCTTGGCAAATCATGGCATCCACTGCAAAATTAAGTTAGATTCCAGTCTGATACTATTCATGAATATCAAGAACTCACAATATTGTCTTTCATTTGTTCCTCTTTTTGGGTTAAATTCACTCCTATGCAGAAGGACACACAAGGTTTACACTATTTAATTCCCACTTAAAATTTCAAAATAGACCATGACTGGAATTTAAGAGGTGCACAAGCTTTGTGCTGACTATTAAAATAGATTAATAATTAAAAAATTAATTACTACATGTTTAATAGATACTATTAATTAATATATTAAACTATTAAGATAAAAGTAACTTTTGCAGAGGTAACAAGATCTAATTTACTTAATTATACATATTGAAGCAAAGAGCATAGTATGAGTAATGCCTGCTTGATAATTCCAGCTCATATCTTTTGAGTTGTGAAATTTGATAGTGAAATAAAAAAACGTCCATGATCTGCTTATACTAATTTTAACATATATAATGTCACTGCAATATTTTTATTAGCACATAACAACTAAAAGTGCAATTAAACTGTTTACCTTGCAATTGAAATCTGCAATTAAAGCTAAATGTCTGTGCTCTGCTGTCCCAGCAGTCAAAAACTTAAAATGGCAACGGATGTTAATGCAAACAAACAAAAATAGGTGCTAAGATTAAAATGTGTACAAGAGCAAATATATTATTTTAAAGGGGCATGGTGTTTCTTCTCTTATTTTGCACATGTAACTCCCATTAATACCACTCAAATTAAATTATCATGGGACAAATTCACCCATCTGTTCTACATTCTGGCTGCTTTGCATCCCTCAGTAAACATGAAGCAGACAAACCCATCTTTACTGCCAGTGGTTTAAATATTTAGTGCAGTCTTATGACCCTATTGCATGATGTGAAAGGGCTCTAAAGCAGAATAAGTGAGTGATTTAATGTGGGGTAAGTAACATACAGTATGCATGAAATCCTCAAAACCCCTGAATTTGAATAAAATTATGGGCCTTGTTCTTTTATCTTTATGATTAAACATCTATGTACAGTTTAATCCTTTGAAGCATCCATCTAATACAGTGGTTCTCAATTTGCGGCCCACAGGTTGCATGCGGCCCAATTAGCACACAGCTCAGCTATGTGCTAAGGGCTGGCCCATGTGCCAGGGTCTGCCAGGTTTCCAGCTGCCCAGCGCAGAAGGGTTCAGGATGTCCTGCCGCCTAGTGCTGTGAGGACGGGACTGTGTAGCCGGCCGGCCGCCCTGGCCCTACAAGGTCCAGAGTCCCACACAGCAGGGATCCAGGGTCGGGGTTGGGATCTGGGCTGCTGCTGCCCTGCCACCAGGCCTCTGTGGCCCAGGTGGCAGATTGTGGGTCGCGATAAAGTGACAACTATTGATCTAATACATTTGAATTTCTGCAGGTTAAAATACTGCAGCACTGGCCTATTGCTGAGAGCTTCTTTAAGCATGAACTGGCCTAACTAACAGACTATGCCTCACAAGCTCTGTAGGGCTTTCTTCTCTGTGGGGATTGGCATCTTTATAATTGCCCTAACATCTGCATGACTGAGGCTCACTTGCTGAGACCTCACCGTATGTTTCATGTATTGCACTTCAACAACTTTGTACTATTTCTTTATTATAGGTAAAGTTTCCTCAGTAGTTCCATTCCAGCCCCCTGCTCTGAGTCACTTAGAACTTCTAGAAACTCTCAACCACCAGACCTTATCGCTGCATGAATATCAATGATTTGAGGAAAGTTGATACAAAACAACTCAACCATTTTTGACTCAGGGAGTGTGAAAAATGTTTTCTCCCATTTCATTTGTGACCACCTCTAGCACTGAAGGAACTGGAAGTAGGAGTAGAAAACTGAAGTTTGGTATGGACATGTCTTACACAGGAGAGGTATTTTGGGCATTTGAGAGAAAACATTGATTTGACTGAGGTATGAGCCTGTGCACATGCATTGTGTAGTTCATAGCTTTTTTAAAGAAAAAACCCACCATGTTTGCAATTAAAGGTGCTATATGGTGCAGTTGTTGTGTATCTTAAAAGTAGTTCCAGGAATGATTTCCAAAGACTCATAACAATGTCAAACCTAAATGAGTTTTCAATGGACGATTCAAAGACGCTTCTCCTCAGTAAGACCCTTTGCCTTATTCAGTGGGTAAATTGGAACATGTATGGGATAGGATATTTTTGGTTCTTTTTAGTTAAATATTTCCATATTATAAAGTGTCTTTTTTATTCCTTTTTTTTTCTAAAAGTTACATTTTAAAAGAAGTAATCTAGGTTAAGAAAATGTTACAAATACATGGCTAAACACTCAAGTCAGGAATAGTGAGGTTGGGCCTATGCACAACAACAAAGATTGATTCTACTCATACACCAGTTTTACACCAGTGTGACTACAATGTAAATCATGACTAACTCTCCTAAAATCAATGTGTCCAGAAAGGAAAATCAGGCTCAGTGTCTTTAATTACATGATCACATACTATTTTGCTAATATTACTATATACCATCCAACTTCAGATAAACGGAACTGTGAGGTGCTACCCTAGTGTGCTACTGGGCATGCCAAACAGAATCAGAAGTCACTAGAAAAGAAATATACACAATAAATGGAGGAGATTTTCATAGATTCATAGATACTAAGGTCAGAAGGGACCATTCTGATCATCTAGTCTGACCTCCTGCACAGTGCAGGCCACAGAATCTCACCCACCCACTCCTATGAAAAACCTCACCCATGTCTGAGCTATTGAAGTCCTTAAATCATGGTTTAAAGACTTCAAGGAGCAGAGAAGCCTCCCTCAAGTCAACCATGCCCCATGCTACAGAGGAAGGCGAAAAACCTCCAGGACCTCTCCAATCTGCCCTGGAGGAAAATTCCTTCCTGACCCCAAATATGGCGATCAGCTAAACCCTGAGCATATGGGCAAGATTCACCAGCCACATACTGCAGAAAATTCTTTCCTGGGTAACTCAGATCCCATCCATCTAATATCCCATCTCAGGGGATTTGGCCTATTTACCCTGAATATTTAAAGATCAATTACTTACCAAAATCCCATTATCCCATCATACCATCTCCTCCATAAACTTATCAAGTAGAATCTTAAAACCAGATAAATCTTTTGCCCCCACTGCTTCCCTTGGAAGGCTATTCCAAAACTTCACTCCTCTGATGGTTAAAAACCTTCGTCTGATTTCAAGTCTAAACTTCCTGGTGGCCAGTTTATACCCAGTTGTTCTTGTGTCCACTTTGGTGCTGAGCTGAAATAATTCCTCTCCCTCTCCGGTATTTATCCCTCTGATATATTTATAGAGAGCAATCATATCTCCCCTCAACCTTCTTTTAGTTAGGCTAAACAAGACAAGCTCCTTAAGTCTCCTTTCATAAGACAAGTTTTCCATTCCTCGGATCATCCTAGTAGCCCTTCTCTGTACCTGCTCCAGCTTGAATTCATCCTTTTTAAACATGGGAGACCAGAACTGCACAGAGTATTCTAGGTGAGGTCTCACCAGTGCCTTGTATAACGGTACTAAAACCTCCTTATCCCTACTGGAAATGCCTCTCCTGATGCATCCCAAAACCGCATTAGCTTTTTTCACAGCCATATCACATTGGCAGCTCATAGTCATCCTATGATCAACCAATACTCCAAGGTCCTTCTGCTCTTCCGTTACTTCTAATTGATGCATCCCCAATTTATAACTAAAATTCTTGTTATTAATCCCTAAATGCATAACCTTACACTTCTCACTATTAAATTTCATCCTATTACTATTACACCAGTTTACAAGGTCATCCAGATCCTCCTGTATAATATCCCGATCCTTCTCCGAATTGGCAATACCTCCCAGCTTTGTATCATCTGCAAACTTTATTAGTACACTCCCACTTTTTGTGCCAAGGTCAGTAATAAAAAGATTAAATAAGATTGGTCCCAAAACCGATCCCTGAGGAACGCCACTGGTAACCTCCCTCCAACCTGACAGTTCGCCTTTCAGTAGGACCCGTTGCAGTCTTCCCTTTAACCAATTCCTTATCCACCTTTTGATGTTCATATTGATCCCTATCTTCTCCAATTTAACTAATAATTCCCCATGTGGCACGGTATCAGCTGGCTTTTACATTGTAGGAAAATGTGTTCTCGGGGTTAAAAACAGCTTCCAAATGACGACCCTTCAGTTATTCTCTGTACCCAGAAGAAGTAACTGCTAACTTGGCTCAAGGACTCATGTAGCCAGTGAGTTTATTTCTTGATCTAATCTTTTTATTAAAATCCAGTTTAAGTAAAGGTGATTAAACTCCTGCCTTAATGCAGGCTATCAATGACAAGCACTTTTTTCAAAAGGAGCGATTAGGCTTCAGTTTGGCCCAGGTTGCCTGGCTTTTTGTATCTCACAGTTGAGCAATACCTGTTGCCTGTTCAGTTCCCTTGGGGAATGTTATTAGTGCTTTAAGGTGAAAAGGGGAGAGGGTGTCATGGGGGGGGGGGCGGCAGCAGGGTGAGGAGGCGAGCGGTGAGCCAGCAGCACAGCAAGTGGCGGGGGGGGGTCTCATGGCGGGTGGGAAAAGGGTCTGGCAGGGGGGTGAGGAGACAACCAGCAGGTAGGCGAGCAGCGGGCAGGGGAGGAGGTGAGCAGAGGGGGGAATTTCAGGGGGGGGGTGAAGAGATCATTGGCAAGTCAGCAGTGGGTGGGGATGGGGCCTGGGGCACAGCAGGGGTGGAGTGTGGGCAGAGCTGTGGGCCGAAGAGGCAGGACAAGGAGCTTGCCTCCCCAGGGGAAGTTTCACCCACTGCCCATGCCCCAAACCCCTCATCCCCGGCCCAATCCCAGAGCCTGCATTCCCAGCTAGAGCCCTCACCCCCTCTTGCACCGCAGTCCCTTGCCCCAGCCCATTGAAAATGACCAACTGAGTGAGATGGGGGAGAGCGAGCGACGGAGGGAGGGGGGATGGAGTGAGCAGGGGCAGGGACTCAGAGAAGGGGTGGGGCAAAGATGTTTGGTTTTCCACAGTCAGAAAGTTGGCAACCCTCAGCAGAAGGGAAGCCACAGAAAAATAATAACTTCTCAGGCCATATTATATTTTCAGACTAATCAAGCCAATCACAGGTTGATGTGCATCTCAACTTCCCCAGCCAAAAAATGCTCCAAGGGCGGGCGCTGCCACAGAGGTCGCTGACCTCTCCTTTTGCACACAGAGGGCCATCCTCCATATGCAGATCCTGGCAGATCAAATCCAAAATTACCAAATTTATATGATCAGAAGAGTTCTGTGTTTAGTTTAAGATATCCAAGAACATTATGACAATCAAATTAGCATAAGCGGAGAAGGATAAAAAAATGAAAGATGCTATATGCATATCTAAAAAAAATGATTGTGTTTGAGAAATAACTGATACGTAATTAATGATTACTATACTGTGAACACACAAGGTGAAGGATTAAACTACTGTCTTTGGAGTGTTTCATTACGCAAACTTGATATTCTCTTAGGCCTTGTCTACACTGCCACTTTACAGCATGAAACTTTATTGCTCAGGGGTGTGAAAAGACACGAGTGATGCAAAGTGGCAGCGTAGACAGTGATCAGCACTGGGAGCTACTCCCCTCGTGGGGATGGTGCCGTGACTACACAGGCACATTAAAGATTTGCCGCGGCAGCACTTTAACATTGATAGTGAAGACATACCCTTAGTATAGGCTTTTGAATGTAATTATAATTTAATGATTGTATATTGTGCAATAGATATGCATGAAGTGTAGGTGTTCACTAAACATAACATACTAATCTCTAGCGTGCCATTGTTTTTCCTCATCTTATTCTGTTTTCATTAACTGGCAGAATAATCATGCTGTAGTGAATGTTTGCACCCCATCAGTATAATAAAAAAATATAATTCTTTTTCTAGAAGATTTCCTTTGTTGACTTAATGCCAAATGGAATCTGACAAATTTTGTGCAGATCCCTTGGTGTTTTAAATGTATGGAGAGTAAGTGATGTTTTATCTATCTTTACTTCCGAGTGCCTATCTTTTTCATCAAAGATGCTGAAAATCTCTTTGCCAGTCAGCTTGCTTTAAACATCCCCTGCTGCTGGTACCATATAAATGTCTGTGAATGACTTTGTTCAATGCTTTAAAGTCAAAGGACACTCTCAACTCTCTCTGCATGTTACAAGTAGAGTTCTCATTACCTCAGGGAAAATCTGGTTTCTTCATAATTTGGGCACTGTCCCGGCTGCTTACCATTTAAGTGTTTCTAATATCATTACTACCACCACCGAAGCTCAAATCTGACAAGGGACTTAGGCATTACAATACTGCGAGTCCCCCTCTCATGGATCTAGGAAGTTTCTTTCAAGACCAATGACAGTGCACATCTAACTCTACACAACATGGCCAGGGTGGGGAGCAGGAGGCCCCCTTTGCAACTATTTGACCAGGGTGTGGGAGACTGTGGGAGACCACAGTTCAATTCTCCCCTTTTTCCTGATGAAGAGAAGGGATTTGAACATGGGTTTCCAACCTCTCAGGTGAGTGCCCTAACCAGAGGTCAATAGAATTCTCTCTGGCCCAATGCATACTTAATTTTATAGATTCATAGAGATTAAGGCCAGAAGAGACCACCAAATCATCTAGTCTGACCTCCTCTATATCACAGGCCACTAACACCATCCAGCATCTAAACCCAACAACCAAAATATTACAGCCCACAGAGAGAGAATAGAAAGGTCTGAGATGCATTTAAGCCCCCATAATGATAGAGAAAGGATTAAATGATACCTAGATATTTCAGCAAGTGACCCACACCCACAGGCTGCAGAGGAAGGCAAAAACCCCTCAAAGTCACTGCCAATTCCTTCCCAGACTGAGCATGAACCAGCCAGCTAAGCACCTGAGAGCGGGAATGCTCAGTGCCACCTCAGAGCCCTGGCCCACTTCATCCAGTAACCCATCACCAGTCACAGCCATGGTTCAGAGGAAGGAGACCAAAAAACCCTAGAATACATGGGGGAGGGGGAGAAATCCCTTCCTGACCACTGAACCATGAGCTTCAGGAACATAAGAAGTAAACCAAAAGGTACCTGAAGGGCTGTCAAGCTTTGCATCCCTTCCCCACCATAACAAGCAATCCTGTCATACAATCACACTCATATATTTATCTATTTATACATAATGGAACAGCTTCAATAGGAGAGATTGAGAGAGACCCACATCAAAATATCCCCCCCCAGCTCAATTATTAATACCTTTGTGGATTTGGACCCAGATCTAGAACTTTTTCATGCTTAAATGTAGAAGACAATCTGTGATGTAGAAATGAAAGTCATTTTGTACCACTGATAACATTGGGGCTAAATTTAGTATCTGTAAGTAGAAACCAAACAAATATGAAATGTAACCTATGAATCTAACTGAAGGGTTTAAATCCATTGCTGATGTAATAACCTGTGTGGCTGCAAACGATCTGTATACAGACCCAAAGTCCAGAGTCTGGTCAAGAGGTAGAGGCCTAGCAATAGCTAAAGAAAGCAAAATAACCAAAGATAACCTTGCTTTTGCTAAGATATGCCTGGTCAGCAAAACACCAGATGCTGGGGGCAATAATTGTGTCTTATTCAAAGTTGCAAATAGAACAAAGAAGCCCTGTTTCTGTTGTGTTCGTTTCTTCCATAGAGAGATGTTCTTCCCACACATCCAACCTTGAGTTTATGAAAGATTGGAACATGTCAGTATAAGATATGGCCTCCTCCCACCTCCCTTTCCCAGGAACCAATGCCTGCCTTAAAACACAAATAAGCAACTTAAAAGACAATCTTTATTGCCATATACTTTCACTGTTTCTTTGCTTTTACCCCTAGATTTGTATCTGTTGGACAATCAAAGGAGCTACTTCATTCCTATAAACCCCAAATTAAATCCAACATATATTCTATACTAATACATTTATTAAAGTACTAATTAAATGCTAAATGTTAATTTGTTAACTTGAGACCATGGGCAGAGACATTATGTAACCTTTTGACCATTAGCTACCGTGCTATCATGTCTTGCAGCTAAACCTATCCGAGGGTGTGGGACTGCCTACCCCGTCACTTTCCCCACTCATAAAAAATCCATATATTCCATTGTAATCAGTTAATTGACAGTGTCTCTGAGCCTAATAAGTGAGGTGACACTCCGTCAGTGCTGTACGTAATAAACTCCTATGCTTGACCTCTACCTATGGTTTAAGCCAGAGATTTGGAGTGGAGTTGAGATGGCTGAGCTCAGAGTGGTGGAGCAGTTCATCCCCATGCTTCCGGCTAGGGGGAGGGACTGGCTGTTCAAACACCATCCCGAGTCCATAGGTAATCCAGATCATTGAAAAAGTATTTATCTGCAGAAACAGCTCTGGTCACATCACCTGACCAAATGCCTGAGGGCAAGGGGCCTCTTGACTCAAAGGAGAACCAGCAAACACACAGTATGGACTATGAAGTGCCAGCCTCTAAGGGGCTCAGGAGGCCACCAGGCCCTGAACTGAATGCCATTGGGAAATCCCAGCATCTCAGGTCGCAGCCTGGCCTAAAGCCCTTGCGATTCCTGCAGGCTCCTCCAGTGGAAAGTCAGGAGGTGGAAGCAGACTAGCCACACACAGAAGGGCTATTTCAGACATTAGGCTCACGGCCACAGTGGGGGCCCACAGTGGGGGCTTGCTTTTTATGTGGACAGCTGGGTCATCATTATCATGAGCTCCCCTATATGGAGTGTGGGTATGAACATCAGAAAGCCATGCCCATAAGCAAATGCCACCTAAAGTAATGGTCCTTGCTCAGATAAATAGAGCTGAAGTAATAGGGCTGATGGATTGCAGAGGTAGGCAGACCCTGCTCTGGGAGGACTTGGTCCCAAACCCTGAGGCCCACAGAGAGACTATCCACATGTGCAATGGACTGTGGTGCAATAACAAAATAGCTTGTAGTAGGGCTGGCTTTGCCATTAGCCTAGACCATTATCTTGCGGCGGAACTGGGAGTATTTCTGTGAGGAGGTTTAAAGCAGCCCCTGAGGGAGTAACTGAGGTGACCAAGGAGGCAAGATCTCAAACCCTGCAGAGCCAGACCCTGGAAAGGAGGGATCCAGCCAAGGGGAAGCTCTTCCAGAAGGGCCACCTAACAAAGCAATATTGCCCCCTCCTACAGGAGAGGGACATCCTAACTAAAGAGACAGACTTGATAAAAGGACCAGAGGGAGGATGAAACCTTGAACTAAGCTTATGACCAGCTTCCAGTGGTTAACAGGGAGGTGACAGACCCACAATGAGCAGAGCAGTACACCAGGTTTAAGCTCCAGCTAGAGCGACTCTACTGGCTGCAGAAAGACTCACTGATGGGAGAATTTTGGTCACAGCTCATCACTCCCAAGCCACATAGGTGTGAAGTCATGAAACTAGCTCACGCTATCCCCTCTGCAGATCACCTCAGTCATGAGAAGACCCTGGCCAGGATTTTGGATCACTTCTTTTTGGCCTGGCATTCACCAGGAAGTTTGGGACTGTTGTAGCTCCTGGCCTCAATGCCAATCTGTAGCACTTAAGTGAATGACAAACACCCCTCTGGTCCCATTCCCCACAGTCAACCTCCCGTTGGAGGTACATCCCTCTCCTTTCATTGGGCCCTGAGAAAATGTGCAGCTAGGTACAAACATGTATTTGTTATAGCTGATTACATCACTCACTCTCCTGAGGTAATCCCACTTTGCAATACCCATGCAAAGACTATTGCAGCAGAACTGCCAGAAGTCTGTCAGAGTACAGGTACGTAAGGAGAGCTTCACTGATCAAAGCACCAGCTTTACATCACAGCTGCTGAAGGAGATATATGATCTACTAAAATAAAGACTTGGCGTACATCTGTCTATCATCCACAAACAGATTTGACTTATTCAACCAGACCCTGAAAAGAATATTAAAGTTGATTGCTGAGGACCTTTGTATGACGCTGTATGGAATATTTGGGACAGTTTATGATATTGTTAATAACAATATTATAAAATTGCAAGGAATCTGACCAGATATGCCATGTGAGCTATCTGCAAAAATATTATAATTTGCCAAGTATGATAATCTTCTTTATATATTTGTATCACCTTTGTATTATGAGTTATAGATATGTATATTTCCCAACTTGTGCTGTGTTTCTTGGTGACACACCCAGACAGATTGGCATCAGCTCTGCCTAGCCTGTTTGATAGCACATCAAGGGTCATCAGCTGTACAGTGAACACATTGAAAGGCCAGGGACTACACCTTATGAGTCAACAAGACTTGTAGGGGCATGCACAGGGACAGAGAAAAACTGCTTCTTACCTCTGGAGTAACTTTTCTACAAACTGAAGCTCTGGACAAAGCACTGAATGACCCACACAAGCTTTGGATACATTCCAGAGGGACTTTCAAGCCAGCAAACTCACCAATACTGCTAAGAACTTGATATATGGACTTTGAAGTCTCTGTACATATTTGACTGCTTTACCATTTAACAACTCTCTTCTTGTTCTCTTTTTTCTTTATAATAAGCCTTTAGTTTTACATTAAAGGACTGGCTAGCACTGCGATATTTTGGGTAACATCCAACCTAATATTAACCTGTCAACATGGCTGACCCTTCGGGGTTCAAAAGAACATTTTGTATAGTGAGCAAAATTTTTTATATTACTTCTTACTGTACTGGACCTAGGTGCTGAGTGGGAGCCAGAGAACTGGAATACAATAAAGGGGGATATTTGATTTTTTTTTTAAGCTTCTTGATAACCAGGGTTGGAGATCAGAAGCACAATTTGTGACTGGGTTGGTGAGTTTAAGTTCCGTGTTAACCACCAATTTTGGGAGTATCTGCTCTCCCTTTTGCAGCCTGCCCTGCCCTTGGAATTTTCAGTGAGGACTGCCCCAGGCACATCGGGTCACACCCCGTCATTGGGGCAGCTGATCCTTCTTGAGTTATTTGCTATTTGAGAAGTTACCTTAGAATATACTGGCTTCTCCATGTTTGAACTCATATATGGGAGACAGGCACGGGGACTTCTTGACCAGGTTCAAGAGATGTGGGAGGAACAGACTGAAGCTTGGGGACAGGACTGAAAATCTACTGGCCTTTTGCCTTTGCAGGCCCAGGAGCGAGCCTATAATAAAGGGGCACATATACACATATTTAAGCAGAGCCATCAGATACTTCTACTCCTGAGTGCAGAATCCAAATTACTTGCTAAAAATGGCAAGGAACATATGCAGTCGTCTGCAAAGTTGTGCCAGTTAACTATGAAATCAGTCAGCCCAACAAGAGGAAACTAACTCACGTCTACCATGTTAACCTCCCAACACCTGGAAGGAGCAAGAGAGCTTATTTACCACTCTTTATCCCCCTGTGTCAGACCTGGGGGCTCAAGTGCTCACCTTCGAACAGAGGGCCCAGGTGAGAAGCTTAGTAAAAGCCTTCTCAAAGATGTTTGTCTTCTGGCTGGGAAGGCTCATCTCGTGCAACACTGTATCTAAATAGAACCTGGGCAACTCATCTGGGAGAACCCAGAGCCACTCCCCGCAAAATGGAGGAGGCCATGAGGCAAAAGGTCCAGGCATTTGTTATATTAAAACTGCTGGCTATTCTGGATTATTTAGATTGTTGGACAAAAAGAAAATAAGCCAACACTACTCACAAAACCCTTTCTAGAACGGGAGGCAAAGTGTAGCATAGATTCCCAGTTTATTTAAAAGAATGGTTCTTTAAAATATTTGCATGCAGGCAAGTACAATATGTGTAGACCCTAACACAATCAGCTGTGCTATGCTTCAACAAGGAAAGTTGGTGGTAGCTGAACGATCTTTTTGCCCTTTGGAGAGTGCACAAAATGCTAAATTAAAAAAAAAATCTAACCACTTTTAAAATAAAAGGCATCTCCAGTTAGAGCATATGCTTCAGTCCAGTCACTAACACAATCCATCACCATTAACACATGATGCAACTTCTGTATCTCACCTGTAAAACAAAAATAGTACAGTGCGAATATAATGTATTCTGGATCTCTAAAGACTGATTTCACTAAAATGTTAAGTTTAGGAGGCATATAGGATAATCAGCTCCATACTAGAAATGGCAGAAAATGAACCATTTGCATGAGGCTCACTTTTTGGAATTACACAAGAGAACTTGACTATCGCTTTACAGCTGACAATACTGATCCACATTCTAATCTTAAGTGCAAAGATGAGTGCCACAAGGTGAGGGAAATCCATAAATCTCATGTTCCAAGACTGGTTCACTAAAGTGTCAAATGATAAGACAATACCTATGATCAGAAACATTAAAAGCTACAGGGAAAACAAACAATTAGTTGTTTTAATTGTCTTATCCTTCCCAGCTTTTCTGAAAGCGTGCCTATGTGTTAGAGCAATATGCTTAGAATAAAGTGTCTGTCTTGCACTATTTCTGTATTCTACTATAACAAAAACTTTCTTTCAAATTGTTTTATTCAATAGCGAATCTGCACCACTGGCAAGTTTAATATTCTTAGGTTCCAATCCTGTAAGGCAATACCCCCTGAGATGTGCTAGCTGTTCTCAGATCACATGAGCTATGTGTAGCGACATGCATCGATGAAAGGCTCTCGCAGAGGGAAGGCAGCAGGTAAAGGCTTCAGCTGCACCCTGTAGTGGAGCCTTTCTTTACAGTGAGGAAAGGCAGTGGTAGAGGAAGGCAGTTGGGAAAGGCTTTGGATTCCTCACTGCCGGAGTGTCTTACCCTGTGGCAGGTAAAGGCTCCCGAAGCAGAGAGGCAGCCGACCACTACACTGCTATGGGGAACCACACTGTGGGTGAGTAAACAACCATGCAGGGTATGTACTTGAATTCATACCCCCACCCTTCAGGCATGCCTTTACTCACTTAAACCATGCCTCATGGTCTACATGGCTAATTTTTACCCATGCTAAGGGGGCTAGACATGTGGGTACTCTACACTCCGCTGAAGGAGACATGCAGTGCAGACGTAGGAGTTCACAGCACTCCATCTTGCAGATCAGGCCCTCACTCATTTTGTGCTGTAGGTACATTTTAAATCTTTTATTTTTAGCCTGGGCCTTGCCTCCTCCTCCCCCACTTAGCCTTTCAGATAGATAGTGTAACTGCAAGGTTTGGCACACTGCATGAACAGAGCACAGGCATTGAACAGAAGAGAGTATAATTGCACTTTTAGCTGTTACAAATGGATATATATATTGTAGTACAGTGATAGAAAATAATTGAACTGACATTTTATTATACCATAGCCTGCTGCTGTTAGTTTGCTCCCTATTTATCTTAGGCTTAGCAATTTCTGGTAGCTTATACATATGCTTTCAAAAAAGTCTGCAAGGAAAGCTGCACTGGAAAATTGAATTTTAATGAGAAGAGGGTTGACAGCAAAAACAATCAGTGACATTTACAAAGCTACAGATGAACATATTTAAAACGCTCTAGGTTGTAACAAGGTTGGACTTCTCCCCAGTTTCCAATACCCACTGCCATGCCCAGAGTCTCTTTTGAGCAGTTTTATTGTCCAAACTTAAACAAAGCCAGTTCCCCAGCTAAGCTTAGGCTACAACCCACAAAGGATGTTACCCCTTTACCTCTCAGGCTCTCATTGCCTCCCCTCCCAGGCAACTCTGGTAGTGCTGCTTCTATGCTATGTTCTCAGAGCAACACCATCCTGGGTGTTTCTCCAGTAAGGCCCCTTTTAAGAATAGTTTCCCCCCCCAGGGAACTCTGGTGCTGCAGTTTCCTATCTTTGACTCACTGAATTTCCCTATTTTTCCAAGCCCAGCTGCCCTCTTTTAAACTTAATTGGGGACAGCTAACAAGGCACAGGTGCACTGACCCTGTTCCCTCTTAAAGGACCAGTGTCATCCATGACAGGTCTCATACAGATACAAACTCCCCTGCGTAACATACTCAGTATGAAAAATTCCAGTGTCCACCTCAGGAAAGGCCAACATCTGTCCCATGTTATTGGGGATTGGTCCTGCTTTGAGCAGGGGGTTGGACTAGATGACCTCCTGAGGTCCCTTCCAACCCTGATATTCTATGATTCTATGTTATTCAAGTTCTTAGAAATATCTTCATTTTCCTCTATAATCTCAGTCTACCTGTGCTTAGAATCTTCAGTTCCCAACTCTTGTAGCTCCTCTCCTCGCTTGGCAAATGAACAGATAGGCTTGTTGATGAGTCTGACTAGATATTGCAGGGTCCACGTTAAAGGTCTCTTTGCACTTGAAGCTCCACTTTTCATCTTCAAAGTGCATGGAAAATATTCAGTTATATTTAAGTTACCCAAAGTTAAACAGAGAGAAAAATTAACTGCAATCCAATTTATTTTAGCATAATCCATATCTCTGGAATAAAGTAACTATAAACCATTCGAAATATGCCATTTTCCCTAAAGCAAAGCAAAATTGCTTGGCCGCACCATCTAGTGACACTGACAGCTTCATATTAGAAGCAAACTTTCAAGTATTAATAGTAATGCTGTTATAGTATAACATTTTCAAAAGCAGCTAAGTGACTTAGGAACCCAAGTCTCATTTTTAAAAGTGACAAGCTCCTAAGTCATTTAGATGCTTTTGAAATTTTAGCTCTAACTAAAAGCTTTTGGATTGAATTAAGGCCAGACTTTATTCTGGAGTCATATCTCAAGAGGTTCTTAAATGATCGCACTCATTTTCCTAGTCCTAATCAATTTCACCATCCTTCCTCTGTGAATCAAAGTGAACAAGGTCAAAAGCAATTAGGGATGAGTAAATTTGTAAGGACAAAATGGGAATTTCCTGAAGCTTGAGCTGAACCAACCTGAAATAATTTTCTAATTTTTCTGAAAAAGCAAAGTAAATTGGTTAAAATATATATATATATATAAATATATATATATATTTTGTACCACCACTTTATTTTTGGCCAGGACCAGATAATCCCTCTCCCCGAAAAAACCCTACCCTCTTGCAAGTTTGACCTTACCAAGACCAGGACATTTTGAAAATATTGCAAGAATCGCTATTGTTTTTAAGATTTGCAGCTTTATTTTTCAACCAGTGTTCATCTTGTCCTCTCTCCTCCAGGTTTCCCTCTCCAGTCCCACCTGCCCCGCTATCTGCCTTTTCCCATCTTCTTCTCTGATTCTAATAAACTTCTGTAGTCCTCTACAATCAGAGAACATCATAGAGAATAGTAGCTAACTGGTAGGACACTTCCCAAGATAGTGAAAATGGCTCGTCTAGCCCGATTCCTTCCCATGTGATATGGCTGTAATCCAGTAAGATATGCATTCTTAAAAATCTCTTTTTGAAAATGCTGCATCTATGAGACATGCCCTGTGCTGAGCATGTGAAGAGCCATCTCTTGTGACACAGGGAATTTTGAAAATTATTACTGCTGAGAACATAGCAGTGCCCAAAAATATCACAATGTGAAATAAAGATGCAAAGCATTTTAATTAAGTAAAAAATAATCTTTTAACAGTTTTCTTAATTCTTTGCGGGAGAGGAGGAATCTTTTTCTACATATTTAGAGTATCCCAGTTTCCAAACAAATTACTTATTGCCATCCAAAGTTAGAGAAGCGTAGAAACTAGGGCTTAGGATGGAATTCTATATTCAACTCTAACCACAGTCACACTTGCTGCCTTAATTTTAAAACAGGGAATCTGAGGTTGGGTTCTTAGAAATTCTGCTTTATTGGCCATGGAAAGTTGGGAGAATTTGAGAGAGGTTATGAAGATTGTCCCTGGAAGAACACTGTCTGCAGGTGTTTTTGTGGGAGCTTTTTATTGTAGCACTAGCATAAGTGCCCTATGGATAAAGCTTTACAGTATAGGAAAGGGACACATTTATTAGAACAGGGAGAAATGGTAGTCAAAATTAAAAAGCAGTGAACTGCCTTCCCATAGCATCCCTTAGGTATAGTTAGAAAGGCTGAAAAGAGGGAAATGGAAAGCTTTTGTTCTAATGACTGTGGTGTCCTTGCTGCAAAGGAAGAGGAAAGAAATAGGTGCTCTGCTCGTCGGTCATGAATCCACAAAAAGGAAATCTATGGCAGGAAGTGTGTTTTTATGGGGACATTGGACATCATAAATTGTTCTTTTTTTTTAAAATCTGATTTATCACTGGGGTTCATTTTTTCCTGGATTTATAGTTGTGACTTCTATTGGGAACAATTGCAAGGAAACAATATGCCTCTGTTGTCCTGATCTAAATTTGCAATAAAATCTAGTGACTGGAAAAAATTTTTGAATCCGTAAGGGAGAAAATATAACATCCTGATAACTGTTTAGCAATGGTAAAACACTGAGGATGCTGTAGGGTTATGAGGCATGAAATTATAGTTCTAATACCTTGCATTTAACAGACATAATTAATTGAGATGTTTCATAATACATTGAATCACCATGAACTAAAACCTGATAAATTGTGTCTCATTTTGTTAGTCTTCTTAAAAGAACAGAAAGCAATGATCAAATATTTTCTCTAAGGATTTAAGGATTATTTTTCTTCTCTGTTTTTGAGACAGAACCTGGATTGCCACCTCTAAAAGCACACAAGTACTGGGATAAAATCTAACTACTATGGTTTGAAGTGATAAAAACCCAAGCGAAACACAATTTTAGAAAATGCTTGGGAAAAAAAAAATCGGTGGGCCTGAGCCACCACTGTTAGGCCAGTTACACTGATGTAAACTAAAATAACTCAATTGAAATCAATGGAGTTACTGGTGTAAAACTGATAAATCAGGCTCAGGATGTGAATGACTGTGTCTTTTCTTAAAGTTAACATACAGAGGCAAATTCTTAGTTACACCAATATAAATCTAGTGAGGCTCCACTGGCATGAATGAAGTTATTCCAGATTCACATTTGTGTACTGAGATCAGAACCTGCCGCCCATTGCCCTTCCCAGTCCAGTGGAATACCATTATTAGATATCTGTGCTTAATAGATTAGACACTAATAAATAATTACAACCTTAAGAGCTATGATAGAGTAAGATAGATTCTAAACAGGTTGGGGGTGGGGGGCTGAGGGAGGGAGAAGGAGAACATTCTCAAGGTGATTAGGCTTCAACTGGAGTATTGTGTCCAGTTCTGGGTGCCACATTTCAGGAAAGATTTGGACCAACTGGAGAAAGTCCAGAGAAGAGTGACAAAAATGATTAAAGGTCAAGAAAACATGACCTATGAGGGAAGATTGAAGGAATTGGCTTTGTTTAGTCTGGAACAGAGAAGACTGAGAGGGGACATGATAACAGTTTTCAAGTACGTAAAAGGTTGTTACAAGGAGGAGGGAGAAAAATTGTTTTTCTTAACTTCTGAGAATAGGACAAGAAGCAATGGGCTTAAATTGCAGCAAGGGAGGCTTAGAAAATTAGGAAAAATTCCTAACTGTCAGTGCAATATATCACATCAGATAGCTTGAGAGGCTCTGGTCTAGATAATACTTAGTCCTGCCATTAGTGCAGGGGACCGGACTAGATGCCCTCTCAAGTCCCTTCCAGTCCTATGATTTTATGATTCTGTGATAAGGTACTTACTTTCCAAGATGCTCATGTTACTTGCCTAGTTTTCTGTCTACAAGGGCACAGTGCAAAGTCTACTAGGTGTACTAAGCTGCTAAAGCCTTCAAGAGTCCATCCTCTGGTGCGGAGTCAGATCTTGCACTATGCTAGTAGCCTGGCATTGTCTTGGTTCCGTCTCAATGAATTTGCCAAGAAGTAAAGCCGGGGAAAGAATAAGATAAGCTGGAAGAGGCAGAGCTACAGGTGAGCACAAGAGAAACCAGAAGAGCAGTGGTCAGACAGGGAAGAAAATAAATCAGTAAAGATGAAGTGAAAGAGAGCCAAAGGAAAAGAAGGCAGACCGTAAAAGAGATATGGGGAAGAAATAATGAAAAGAGAAAGAGCACACTGGTTCATAGAGGAAAAC
Source organism: Dermochelys coriacea (assembly GCF_009764565.3). NCBI lineage: Eukaryota > Metazoa > Chordata > Testudines > Dermochelyidae > Dermochelys > Dermochelys coriacea. The sequence continues at coordinate 283,081,389 of NC_050068.2, forward strand.
AAGGATTCCCTGTCAGTCTATCTAATGGTGCAAATCTTTAATTTTCATCAGTTGCTCTCCTGTCAGAAAGCTACTGCCCTTTTTCTGAAATGCTCTCTATCGTCTCACATAGAAATGTATGTAGCCAGGGGAGATAACGAGTTCTCGTTAATTTTATATGGAGTATGAGTCAGAATCCCTTTTTCCTTTTGCTGGCTACACAGTATTTGAGTTTTAACTTAATTGACTTTTGAAATGCCAAGAATAAAGTCTGTGGCTTTGGTCTGTCCATCCTCTCCAGAAACTCACAGCGTTGGCTACTGAAAAGTAGCTGCTCTTCTTCCAAATGTCTCGGGATGGAAAGGATGTTTTACAAAGAAATGCAAATAGAATTAGAAAAGCAGACAGCAGAGCCTCCCTTTCTCGTAAGCAGCTGTTATCAAATCCAAGGACTGTGTGCACAGTGTAAGATTATTGCAGTTCCAAAAGACGTGGAGCGTGTGCATAAAAAGCCTTACACATCTCATGCATAACTGCATGAGCAAAAGATATTAATTTAAGAGTCTAAGGTGCAGAGGGGGCTGGAGCCACCTCTGTGCTAGGGGGCGAGAACGGCACCATGAGATGCAGCAAGTCATGAACAATCTCGAAAACCTCCGGTGTTGAGGAGAGTCGCAGTGGCTGGCAAGTAGGGTCAGGCAATCATGATGGGCCCAGACTCAACTGACTCGCCTGGGTGGGAGTTGACGTGGCCCTGCCCGGGGAGCTGGTGCTGTGGCCCAACTGGGGTCTCACAGCTGTTGGCTCCTTATACTTAGCTCTGGGAGAATGCTCCCTCTTCAGTTTCTTCTTCTGAGGAACTGGTGACTGAGACCGGTGCCTGGCCAACTGGCCACAGGAGGAGCCATGCCAGCGCCAACCATCTCGGGAGGAGTTCTTTTTCAGCATCGATTCCCAGGATGAAGTGCTGGGGCACTTCACCTTGACGAAGACATGCTGGGTGCGGTGTTCGTCAGGGTCTGAGTAGGGGTGAAGAGTTGCCTCCATTAGGAAAACCTTAAGCTGCTGTTCCCTTTCTCTAATAGTTCTGGGATGGAACTTGCAGCAGATCCTACACAGGTCCTTTTGGGTTACCTTGCCCTAGGCACCTTAGACAAGAAGTGTGGGGGTCACTCTTTGGCATGTGCTTAGTGCAGACTTACAGGTTTTGAAACCTGGGGACCACAGCATACCCTGGTTCTGGAGAGTCGGAAGGGTGGGGAAACCCCCAACTAACTAACTACCTACTATACAACTAGAGAGAATGATATACAAAAAAGTGAGATAAAGGCACTTGCTAAGCAAGGGCTATGGAACATTCCAGCTGTTTACATCTCTCCACTGTGAAAACTGAACAGTTATTCCTACCCTTTATTTCCTACACGGCTGCTACCCTGAAACCTATATTTTAAACAGTTACTGATTTATGAGAGGACGTTCCCTCTTATCCCATGACTGACTATTTGCTTAAAAGCCTTTGGTGAGGGATCTAGCCAAAGGCTTTTTGAAAGTCCAAGCATGCTATATCTACTGGATCACCTGGTTTGACCCTCTCAAAGAATTATAATAGACTGGGAAGGCATAATTACCTTTTACAAAAGCTGTGTTGACTCTTCCCCAACATATTATATTCATCTACGTGTCTGATAATTCTGTTCTTTACTATAGTTTCAGCCAATTTGGCTGGTACTGAAATTAGGCTTACTGGCCTGTAATGACCAGCATCACCTCTAGAATCTTTTTAAAAATTGACAAGGTTATGTTAGCTATCTATCAGTCATGTGGTACGGAGGCTGATTTAAGTGATAGGTCATGTATCATAGTTAGTTCTGCAATTTTATATTTGAGTTTCTGCAGAACTCTTGGGTGAACACCCTCTGATTGTGATGACTTACTAGTTTAAGTTTAGGGCTGTAAGTGATTAAAAAATTAATAGTGATTAATCAGTGTTAACAGAATAGATTTCTACATTTTCAAATGATTTCAATTACAAAGAAGAATAAAAAGTGTACAGTGCTCACTTGATATTTACTTTTATTATAAATATTTGTGTTGGAAAAAATATTTTTCAATTCACCTCACACAAGTAATGTAATGCAATCTCCTTATCATGAAAGTTGAACTTACAAATGTGGAATTATGTACAAAAAACCCCCCTACATTCAAAAATAAAACAATGTAAAACTTTAGAGCCCTAAAAGTCCACTCAGTCCTACTTCTTGTTCAGCCAGTCACTCAAAAAAACAAGTTGGTTTACATTTGCAGGAGATAATACTGCCTGTTTGTTTACAATATCACCCGAAAGTCAGAACAGGCATTCACATGGCACTGTTGTAGCTGGCATTGCAAGATATTTACGTGCAAGTTGTACTAAAGTTTCATATGTCCCTTCATGCTTCAACCACCATTCCAGAAGACATGTCCATGCTGATGATGGGTTCTGCTCAATAACAATCCAAATCAGTGCAGACCAATGCATGTTCACTTTCATTAGCTGAGTCAGATGCCACCAGCAGAAAGTTGATTTTCTTTTTTGATAGTTTGGGTTCTGTAGTTTCTGCATCAGAGTGTTGCTCTTTTAAGACTTAGATTCATAGATATTAAGGTCAGAAGGGACCATTATAATCATCTAGTCTGACCTCCTGCACAACACAGGCCACAGAATCTCACCCACCCACTCCTGCAAAAAACCTCTCACCTATGTCTGAGCTAATGAAGTCCTCAAATTGTGGTTTAAAGACTTCAAGGAGCAGAGAATCCTCCAGCAAGTGACCTGTGCCCCATGCTACAGAGGGGGGCGAAAAACTTCCAGGGCCTCTTTTCAGATGTTGGAAGGCACTTCAGATTCTTAAACCTTGAGTCAAGTGTTGTAGCCATCTTTAGAAATCTCACATTGGTACCTTCTTTGTGTTTTGTCAAATCTGCAGTGAAAATGTTCTTAAAATGAACAACATGTGCTGGGTCATCATCCAAGACTGCTATAACATGGAATATATGGCAGAATGAGGGTAAAACAGAGCAGGAGACCTGCAATTCTCCCCCCAAGGAGTTCAGTCAAAATTTAATTAATGCATTTTTTTTTTAATGAGCATCAGCATGGAAGCATATCCTCTGGAATGGTGACTGAAGCATGTAGGGGCATACGAATGTTTAGCGTATCTAGCACATAAATACCTTGCAATGCTGCTACAAGTGTGCTATGCAAATGCATGTTCCCAATTTCAGTTGGCATAAATAAGAAGCCAGCAGCATTATCTCCCATAAATGTAAATAAACTTGTTTGTCTTAGCAATTTGCTAAGAAGTAAGACTGAGTGGACTTGTTGGCTCTAAAGTTTTACATTATTTTGTTTGAGTGCAGTTGTGTAACAAAACAAGTCTACATTTTTAAGTTGCACTTTCACAATAAAGAGATTGTATTACTGTACTTGTATGAGGTGAATTGAAAAATACAATTTCTTTTCATTTTTAGTGCAAATATTCATAATAAAAATATAAAGAGTGCTGTAAGCTTTGTATTCTGTTGTAATTTAAATCAATATATTTTAAAATGTAGAAAAACATCCAAAAATATTTAATTTCAATTGGCATTCTATTTAACAGTGCGATTAAAACTGATTAATCAGGATTAATTTTTTTTAATCGTGATTAATCGCAGTAACTCATGCGATTACCTCAAAAAAAAAAAGCCCTATTTAATTTATCAGCTTGTTCCAAAACCTCCTCTAGTCACACCTCAACCTGGGACAGTTCTTCAGATTTGTCATTTTTATAAAAAAAAAAAAAAGCTCAGGTTTGGGAATCTTCCTCCCATCCTCTGGAGTGAAGACTAATGCAAAGAATTCATCTAGCTTCTGCCCAACAACCTTGTCTTCCTGGAGTGCTCCTTCAGCACCTCAATCATCCAGTGGCCCCACTGACTGTTTGGCAGGCTTCCTACTTCTGAAATACTTAAATTTGCTGTTAGTTTGTATCTTTTTCTAGTTGCATTTAAAATTCTTTTGTTGGCCTGCCATTGAAAGATGAAACAAAAAAAGAAGGTCTCTTGAAAATACTGCAAACTTAGAGTAAAGAACATTTCTGAATATAAAATGAGCCAGGAAAGAGTCATGCAGGCTATAATATGTTGTAGTATGAAAGGTTTTAATATAATCTGGAGAATTAGAAGTAGAAGTTACTTATTGGCTTGTATTTCACTGGACATTTATGGCTATCTACACAAGTAGAGTGATGCACATGTCTCTTTATTAAAAGGATTCCAATGTGAACCATCCAGACCTGCAAACCACCATGTTTTAGGGAGTTAACCTCTCTAATTTTCTTGGTTCAGTTAAAGTTCTTTCTACACACATGCTGATTACATCACTCCAGCTAATGAATTATACATTTGTTCTATGCAGATAAACAGACTACTCTATTCACCATGAAATGAGTTTCACAGACATTCCTCAATTTACTTTTAAACAAAGAGTTAAGGTACATTTGATGCACCATTAAAATTGCCTTGATTAGGTACTTACACAGTAAATGCAGTTATACAAGTGGAAAATGTAGCTCTTTAGTAAAATACAATAACTTTGGCTGCAAAGTAAGAATGAAAAACTTCTAAATCTCTGCTCTTGTGTGTGCATGTCTCCTCTCCAGTGGCTTTGATTTTGCCTCTTTTCCACTCCAAAAGGTCAGATTGGAAAAGTTACATCTTGTTTGAAATTTTTCATCAATTGGAATTATCTTCCAGGTTACACTTTCATATGACAAATTTTTAGTCCTGGGGGAATTTTGCATCACTGCATGTGCAGAATTTGTCCTGCATAGAAATTTTTTCTCTGCAGAAAATACATTCTACCAGACAGGTGCTGCAGTTATGCCTTTTGTCCACTAGGGGCTGCTGTAGTGTCAGAACAGCAAGCACCCAACCCTGGGCAGGAGCAGCCCCAGCTGTGGATAGAGAAGAGTCTGCATTCCTCGCAGCTCCCTGCCCATGGGGCCAGCTCAGGAGACATGGGATATGGAGGGATGGACTGCATGAGGCACGTGGGGCTGCTGGGGGAATCACAGACTGGTTCAGAAGGGCTAGTTGGGGGACAGACTGGGGCAGGGAGTGAATGGGTGTGGGGGTGCAGGGACACATGGGGACACAGGGTGCACTAACACATGGGGATGGGGCAGATGTGCCTGACTGAATGAGAAATGCTAGAGGTGAACCAGTCCACTTTTCCTCCTTCCCATTGAAATTGAGCACACAAGGCACTGGTATTTTCATCTTTCACTAACATTTATTTAAATGATAAACTACTAAGAAGCAAATCCTGCTTCTTCCTCTGCAGTGCAGAAGGCCCTACATGTAGCAGAACAAGTGTGGTTCTACTTCACAGTGAGGGATAAGAGGGTCAGAGATAGAGAACCCTCATACAGAGACATCCCTGTGGACTCCCTATGTCCTTATTACACAATAGGATTTGCAGGGTAGAGGCAGGTTGGGGAATGAGTAGGGCAAGTTTGTGGATCCATCAGCCATCATCCTTACAAGTGAGAATGGAAGTATTAGTGCTGCAGTAGCACACACTGTGCAGCCCAATAAGGATTCCATCCTACCTGGAACACCATCCTGTGTGGGATGGATTAGCCTTTTCTGAATAAAGTAATAGCTACATCTTCTTAATGATGACTATTAAACATAATATGCAATATACTATCCTGACTTGTACCCCATGACAACTATAGGTCAGGAAAAAATGTGGCCCAAACAGACTGGATAAAGTTAGGATGGTTTTAATTCCATATACTGCCATTTCCCCTAAATTTGGTAGAGATGCTGCTTTCCTGCAACTTTCAAGGGAACAATAACAACTTACTTACATGTCTACTGTCTCTATTTTATGGTAAGAGGTTTAAGAGCTTCAGGAACGGTTACAGAATTCTTGTTTCTATCTAAGGATCTTAACTTGCCTCACCCATCCTCATTTTTCTCCTTAATCTCTCTTTCATCACGTTCCTTCCCCTCACAATACAAATATGGTTTGGTTTTACCCATCTTAAAAGGTAATGAACCTCAATTCCATCTCTCCCTCAAATGACTGCCTCATCTCTGTTCTCCCTTTCTTTTCCAAAGTTACTGAGCATGTAGTCTTAAGACAGCAGTTGTAGTTCCTCTCCTCTAATTCCTTTCTCTGCCATCTTAAATTCTGCTCCCAACACTCCACCAAAACAGCTTCTTTTGGCTTTTTTCTGGACAAATTTCAGGGGTGATACTCCATTCTCAACCTCTGACCTACTGGCTGCCTTTGACAGTGTTGACCACATTCTTCTTTTCAGAAGTCTATCATCCCTGGGCTTTTGTTATTCCATCCTCTCTTGGTTCTCCTCAATTCACTCCTTTACTGTCTCATTCTATGGGTCATCTTCCTCCCCTCTCCTGCTTTCAGGGAGGGATCCCTCAGAGCTCCATTCTTGGCCCCCTCCTCTTCTCTCTCTGTATCCTATCTCTGGCACAAACATGTTTTAAATACAACCTTTATGCTGATCTATGCTATCACAAATCTACAGCTCTCTCAACCTGTTCTCCATCCAAATTTAAAATCTTGTCCTGCCTTTCTGACATCTCATGGAGCGTCAAATGAAACTTAACTGATTTTTTTCCCCCAAGCCCTCTCCTCACCTATTTCTATCATGCTGGACAACAAAACTATCCTCCCTGTCACTCAGGCTTGTCATCTTGGCTTCATCTTTGACTTATCCCTCTTCTCAGACCCCAACAACCAGACTGTCTAAATCCTGTTGCTTCTTCCTGCCCAACATCTTCAAGAGCCAAACATTCCCCTCTACCCATGCTGCTAAACTTGTCCAAACCCTGATCATCTCTTATCTTGTCTACGTTCATCTCCATCTCTTTGGCCTTAATCCCTGCAATCTTGCCTCTCTCCCTCAGATCCATTCAAAATGCTGCTGCTAAAAGTCTCTTCTTGGGTCACCATTGACTACATCATTGTGCACTAAGTCTCTCCATTGGCTCTCCTTCTTCCTATGTAGCAAACACAAGCTTATTGTGGAGGGCTTTGAAAGAAAGGACAATTTTGCCTATTTTATCATAATGTCAACTTCCACCTTTATTCTGTCAATGATGCTGACCTCAATCACCCTTCATATCTCTGAGAAGCATGGTGGTACTTACTTCCATGCCACTACTTACAAGATGGAAGAGCTCCCAGACAAAATCCACAGAGCCATTACCTCCAATCCTTCCTCACCTAGCTCACCTTGGATAGAATGTTTATGGTAACGTACAGCCTGAAAACAATTAGGCAGGTGGCAAACTGATCACTACTGTTAAATGGCTAAGAATTTGCACAACCTATTATACTTGTTACCCCATCTCATCCACCTTTTATATCTTCCCCTTTAAACTGTAAGGTGTTTGGGGAAGGGACTATAATTTGACTGTGGCACTTACCACAATGGGGCCAAATTTGGTTGTGGCCTTTAGGTGGTACCTCAGTATAAATTTTAAACAATAAAATAATTGGAAGGGCAAGTCTAGTTCCTTTAGTTTACAGAATGGTCTATAATTTCTCTTGGATTAGATTTATACTAGATTCCTAAACCCAGATGTAGAACAATAGGGTTCAATCCTGCCCCATGCAAGTCCTCTCCAGCTACTCTGATGAGTCTTAGGAAGCTCACAGCCAACCATGGTCTTAGGAACATCACTGGAAACTTTCCCAAACTTTTACTCTAATGCAAGCCTCAAAAGGCTCATTGGTAGCCCCCAGCTGCCAGCCCTACAAATTTAGAGAGCCAACATAATTGCAGAGCCACTGGTCCATGTTCTAATAATGCTAGTAGATTGAGTCCAAACAAGCAAGCCTTTTTTTGGAGTAAGATTTAAGACTTGTTTCCTCCAATACTATCAAATTTCTACTAAATATAATAATTTTTCTTAAAGTGCACTCTGAGACAGAACAATCCTCTGGGTATTGAGTTCAATCTGTGTGGTCTAGCTTTTCTGATTGCCAGCCCTGGGCACATTGTGTCTTCCTTTGGGGCTTGTACAGTTTTGAGAATGCTCTGGTGCTTAAAAACCAAATAATACTAAATCATAGGGCTGGGAGTCAGGAGACTCTAATCCTAGCTCTGATACTGACTAAGAGTATGACCTGGGGGAGGGCTTTTAGGAGGATTATTTGATTAATATATGTGAAACACTGTGATATCCTCAGATGGAAATCACTGTGGAAGTTCAATTAAGATGAGATCTTACAAATTGAGGAATTCAAAATTAGGGACATTCAGTGCATAGAGTAAAAGTACTTTGTAGATGCACCAATACTGTTGACTAAACTACAACAAACTATTCCTACCTTATTCCTGCTAGTCACAAAAGTGGCTCTGTCCAATTACAAAATAAGTTGGAGAAATTGGAAATATAACTAGTTTTCAGTATCCTATAAATCAGTTTTAGCAAGTGGAAAATTAAACGGCCCTCTGAGTTTAAAATGCCTATATGGTAGTGTTGAACAATAAACAAAAAAAATACAGCTTAGTTCAATATAGGCCCAATGAAGAATGAATTAAACCTCTGGTAGGTAGACAAGAAAACAATAAAACCTTAGTCTATAAGACAAAATACATGCAATAAAAATATACATACTTCCTACAATTCTGTGTATAATTAATGAGATTCCCTGAGCCGTATACAGTAAATATTTCTGATTTTAACAAGCAGTTTTCAATATTTGGGAGATGGGAAAATTTCTCATTTAACAAGCTGTATTAATTGCAAATGCACAAAAGATGAAAGATTCAAGCTTCATTCTGAAAATATATAATGAACCATTTACAACAAGGCATACATGGGCTAAAGCAAACTGATAAATCTAGTTATAAAAGAAACAAGTGTCAAACATTTTCCCTCTAAATTAGTTTTAAGCACAACACACATCAGACACTAATGGTTCTCGTATTATAATCTGAAGGGCCCTTCCTAGGGCACAGCCAGGCAGCCAAAATGCCAGTCTGTCTTGCTGATAGAAACTTCTCTTTACATGGGAGAATTAGTGGATGGCATAATTCCACTGTAGTATTTCCTATACTACCCCTCCAAGCCACTGACACAATGGACATGGCCAAAGAAAGGGGTAGGGGTCATTTACAGAAATGGAGCTACACCGATTCACCTAGCTGAGCTATATAATTACATATATACTAGGGTTACCCTATTTGAACATTCAAAAAAGGACACTCAACGAGGGGGGGGGGATTTGCTTGTGCTCCCCAGCCCCACCCCCATTCCAACCCCTTCCCCATTGGGCCCCTTCCCCCAAATCCCTGCCCCAGCCCTGACTCCTCACCTGAGTGTGCTGTGTCTCTCCCGCCCCCTCCCCACCAGCAGTGCAAAACAGCTGTTTCACAGAGCAAGCACTGGGAGCTGGGGGGGGGGGAAAGGAGGCACTCTCTTGAGTGATTAACATTCACTCTCTTTCTTGAATGATCAACTCTTCTTTGGGGGAAAAATAATAATGGCAAAATCCCAGACATTGTTAGACTTAAATTCCTCCTGGACAGCGATTTAAGAACCAAAAAGTCGGATATGTCTGGGAAAATATGAGCGTAACCCTAAAAAAAACAAAAAACCACACACACACACACACAGCTTGCTAGTGTTGGGAGTTTTGCCCTAACTGGTGCAGTAATGATAAACCAGAGATATTGGGACTACTAGAAGTAACCTCGAATCAATTTCCAGTCTCCTAGTCCTCCAGTTTGCTATTTATGATTTTAAAATTGCACACTTGAGGGGGAAGGGATGTAACTGTACTCACTGAAAACTGGAAATAAGTTTTAATGATCCACTAAGGCAATTCTGTCAAATCTTGGAAATTGTCATTGTAATTCAGAGTCATCCATCCAATCTGGTAATGGTAATTGTGTTGACAATCATTAATCATGCAATATAAAAATTGGGTTTATTAATGTAGAACAATCCTTTAAACAAAGACATAGCTCATTAATATTGCATACCTAATTGATATATTGCTTTTGGTATCCTCCCCAGATGACAGCAGAAGACAGAGGGCCAAATTCATTCCAGGTGTCAGTCCACTGACATCAATGCACAGTGAATCTGACTGAATATTCTTCCTATACTTGAACCAATTGCAAATAGATCATTTTGACTAATATAAAAAAAAGTATGAGATCAACTGTAGACAGGATTTTGAAAGCTATATGATTGAGAATCACACTGATCCTAGACTCTATATGTTACATATATTGATAAACCCTTTCCACTGGATCCTTATTATCCATTTGACTGCTGCTGTTGAATATTGTAGATATTTCCTTGTGAATCTGTCTGCTGTGCTGCTGAATATATCTGGTCTCCGATTTCCATGACATACTAATGGACCATATCAGAGCAGCAGGCACCATGCTATGTAGATGATCTGCAGTGAAAGGGTTAAGTTAGTACAAATACATGAATGTTTTCTAAGTAGACATCACTGTAAAACTTCCAATGGAGTGTCAAACAAAATGCACTGATCCTTGAAAACTACAGAATTACACCTGTTCTTAGAATGAAATTCACCCTGGTGTTAAGAACCAGTGTGCCATATGAGCCCCACTTCAGCCCTATTTTGTCTCTCTGCACATGGCTGAAATTCATCCCTAAGAATTAGAAATCTCTTCCTGGTGTTCTAAACAAAGTAATGTTTATACAGTCACCGATTCTGAGCTGAGTCAAGCCACTGCTACTTAGTGTACCAAAGATGAAGCACTGATCATGCATGCACATCAGACAGCAATTCTAGGGGGTGGGATTGTACAGAGCTCACTTGTATTTCAAAATAATGAAACACTTTCAAGATCTCTTATTAAATATATACCAAAAATTTAAATCTATTTACCTATTTGGAATATCAAGATAAGAAGGGCGTAATTTTAAAGCTCAGATTCAGACCTTTCAAATGCTGGGACAGATTCTGCAGCTTATTACAGCCCCTTTGCACCACTCTAGCAGCAGAAAGGGATTGTAAAACCAGTTTAAATGGCCTCCTAAAGATTCCCCCAGTGCAGAACAATCCTCAGCTAACTTAGAGCAAGCACACCTAACTCCAAAGTCCCATACCTCCTTTCTCTGCAGTGCTCTGGAACAGTCCTTTGGGGTTATGGGTCATTGAACACATTTTAGAGCAGCCTGGAAGCTGCTCTAAGTTGCACCCCAGCCAGCCTCAGGACTGGGGGAAAATGCAGAGATGATGTAAAGCCACCTTTGTTTCATCCTTGGGGTCTGCACTGAGCAGAGCTCAGCCAGCCAGAAGAATGAGCCCTGAGATTTCTAACTGATTATCTATAGAGTGAGATTATATAAAAACGAATAAAGCCACTGGCAGATTTTAAAATCTTTAAGTATAAAGAACACACCCCCCCCTCCACATTTTTCCTATAAAAGGAGAACATGTGTGTCAAATATAAAGGGAAGGCTAACCACCTTTAAATCCCTCCTGGCCAGAGGAAAAACCCTTTCACCTGTAAAGGGTTAAGAAGCTAAAGATAAGCTCACTGGGACCTAACCAAAATGGCTAATGAGGACACAAGATATTTTCAAAGCTGGAGGTGGGGGGGGGGAACACGACAAAGGTTTCTCTCGGTCTGTGTGTTGCTTTTGCTGGGACCAGAGCAGGAATGCAGGTCAGCACTCCTGTAAAGGGTTAATAAGTATCTAGTTAGATATGCCTTAGATTCTGTTTTGTTTAAATGGCTGATAAAATAAGCTGTGCTGAATGGAATGTATATTCCTGTTTGTGTTTTTTTATAACTTAAGGTTTTGCCTAGAGGGATTCTCTATGTTTTGAATCTGATTACTCTGTAAGGTATTTACCATCCTGATTTTACAGAGGTGAGTCTTTTTTTTCTTCAATTAAAATTCTTCTTTTTTTTCCCTTGTTCTTAAGATCCAAGGGTTTGGGTCTGTGTTCACCTATGCAAATTGGTGAGGATTTTTATCAAGCCTTCCCCAGGAAAGGAGGTGTAGGGCTTGCGGGGGGGGGGGCGGGGAAAAGAGGTTTCCAAGTGGGCTCTTTCCCCATTATATTTGTTAGACGCTTGGAGGTGGCAGCAATAAAGTCCAGGGACAAAAGCAAAAATAGTTTGTTCCTTGGGGAAGTTTTAACCTAAGCTTGTAAAAATAAGCTTAGGGGTTTTCATGTAGGTCCCCACATCTGTACCCTAGAGTTCAGAGTGGGGAAGGAACCTTGACAATGTGTTAGAAAAGGCATTGCCAATTTTGTAAATAATTATACTAAGCATTTATATTGTGCTATTCTTCTTCAAAGAGTTTCAAATCTAACTAAATCATCCTGTGGCATACTGGCAAGAAAAACATTTTAGTAAAGTAGAAAAAATTACTAATCAACCACTTCCACACAAAATTTGACAAGGTAAAAGGGTATGTTAACCAGCTGTATTAAAAGCTCATGTCTCATGTCCAATGCATTTGAAATGGGTGTGGTGAACACATGCTGCATAATAATACTTATTAGAACCTTTGGGGGCATATATTCCTGTGTCTTGCAAGGCAAATGGAACAAGGTAACACCAAAGGTACATTTTATAGCAGGCTGAGGGGTAGAATACCATGTTCAAGATAGCATTGCAAGAGCCATTAAGCAGTAGAGCCACATTTGTCCAGGAGGGGTGGGAAGAAGGAGTGTAGCCAAAAGACTACCACATGAAGTCAGACAAGAAACCAAAAGTTTAGCATCATCTCCTTAAAAGCAGCACAATAAGTGACAACAAGAATAGGAAGTTTGCCAGCATCAGAGACAGAGCCCAGAAGGAATACAATGAACTCCAAGCAGTGTTGCACCCCAGACACAGTAAGAAAAGTACAGTGCCTTGGCAAGCATCAGCAAAAATCAGGACCCTATGACTTTAAAAAAAAAAAAAGTCAGACCAGGTAAACTAAATGCCAATGTAAGGGACCATAGTGCAGAGACTTGTATAGTAATCACATGTGTGCATTGTGCAGGTGCGCAGATACTCTGGGGATGTATGTAGTATAAACGTCTAGATAGAGTAGATGCAAATAGTGATGTTCCAATGACTCGATGCTTGTGAGATTTCTTTGTTTCTGCTGTACTGCTTCACATGCCCCATACATGTGTCTGAAGTGGACAGAAGCCTAACAGTGCCCTACCCATTATTAGTTCCTGCGGCAGACTACCAACCCTCCAGGGTTGCCAATCTTCCAGGATTGTCCTGGAGTCTCCATTATGTCATGTGACGAAACCTTCAAGAATATGTCCAAACAAAACTGGCAACGTTAACTGCACTGCTGTGTATTTCTTATGATGCCTTTCATGCTTTTCCCCGAGCCTGTAATGTGTTCCTTCCAATCATTTTGTTTCTCATTCTGTAATACTTTATTACAAACTGGTTTTCTTTGTAGCTCAGTGGTATCATAAGAGGTTGCACTTCTAATTTTTCTTTTTTTAAAGCAAAATAAATCTCTGCCACCTCATCAGACACTTCATGCAAATGGAAACAAATGGTCATTAGTCTGAGGCACAGCATTATGGGGATCTGGATTCTTGTAAATTTCATACTTGTGCCTTTTGCTACATTATAACACGTGCCAGTTTGTGCCGGGGTGGCACTACTCTGCAAGCAGAGCAGAGCCGACAGCAGCCCATCAGGTCAACAAAACATTCAGCAACTGGTTTTGTTTGGGTAGCTGTGGGCCGGTGAGGGGAGAACATTTGATGGCGTACCCTAAGGCAACAGAATGTCTAGAGACTCTCAAGCTGCATCTCATGGCTAGTGTGTGCCACCAGTTCACAGCCTAGTTCTATACCGCCTCCAAGGGCGCAGTAGTTTTCTGTTGGCCTGTTCCACAGCAGATTTCTGTCTTTGCTCCACTCTACCAGCTGGCATCTTACAAGGTGGGACAGCCATGATCCTGCCCGCTCCCTACTGACCCACTCTGTGAGGAGTTGGGGAAGCGGAAGGTGCACAGTGCCTGTTTATCCCTGTGCAATCTAATCCAAGGTAGCCCATGCAGGGGCTTATGGATGCGAGGCAGTCTTACTGTCCCTTACACTCTGACTTTAGCACATAAGCCAAGAGATCATCTACCCCCATTGATTGGTCTCTTGTCCCTGAAAAAGTATCATTAAACAAAATCAAAAACCGAGTGGGGCACAAAGAGGCTTACAGGATATCTGTTTCTAAAAACACGTATGCCAACACTGAGAAACATTGTCTCATGGAACAAAGAAAAATGCAATAATGGAACATCCAAATCTACCAATATCAATGCGGGCAAGACACTGCCACCTTTCCTTGCAGGGATAGCTGTGGCTGCCTGAAGTGCCTATGCAGACAGACTGCAAGGGGGGCCCAAGGGGAGAACTATACAAGCTCTAAGATAGCAGGACAAAGATCTTTCAGTCACTCCCCTTCATTCAGATGTCAAGACCTCCGTGTATTTGATGTTAATCCCCATGAGAAGTGCCTTACTCTAGGAGTAGTCCTGCTGAAGTCAATGGGGACCACTCGTGGGACAAGTTACTGCAAGGAATCTGCACTGGGTAAATCGGCTAGTGCGCTCTTAATCCTGTTCTGAGAGGACAAAGCTCACCAGCAGGGCAGGTTCTGTGCAAGTTGGAAAGGGGCTAGGGAGGAGTGGGGCTCAGAGCCTGGGCAGGTAGGGGGGCCCTGGGAGAAGTGTGGGGTTGCACACAGCTTGGTTGGGTGCTATTTGTGACTCACCCGGTGCTAGAGTTTTAGCAGCTGAAGTGCCTACAGTGCTTGTCTGAGACACGATACGCCTGGCACACTACTAGGGTCTGTTTCAAGACAGAGTTTGATGGCCGCATTACTCCCCCATGAGGCACAATGATTGCAGTATCGTTTGGTGTGAGCCAGAGTACCAGCATCTGACTCTGAATTCCTAAGAGATTGATATCAAATGAAGTTATAAAAAGCACAGCGAAAAGCTAGCACCCAAAAATGGAAAACTAAATAGCATTGCCAGTGACACAAAGGGACTGTAAATAGTGGCTCTCACTCAACACCAGAGGACACTAAAGCAAAGCCAGTTCCTCCAATAGCTTCAGAAGAAAAAATTGCAATTGAAGTCTAGGATGTCCTTTCTGTACCCTTTAAAGAATATGATTGAATCATTCTGAGGGGTTTTAAGAATAACTTGTTAATCAAAGTGGTTTTCCCCCTGAAATAAGGACATGAGACCCCAATATATGGATATACAAGGAATTTTGAAAGAAACAAAATTTCTTAACTTGGCAGGGTTACATTTTACTTTCCTTTAAACTTGTGCAATTGATGGGTTTCCACTAAGGTAATAGACATCAGACTTTGGCCTGTCCATTGTTCTCAGAAGACTGACTTTACAAACTGCCATAAGCAAGAGCAAACTGTGACCCGAAGAAGAGCACTGTGTGGCTCGGAATCTTGTTGCTCTCACCCACCTTGTCTCTGTGAAACAAAGACATTTAGCACTTCTCTGGGTCTATATTATGTGCGATAGTTTTACATCAAGTTAGCTGCCAAAAACTGAAATATACAAAGAGTGAGGATTTAAAAAAAAAAACAAAAAAAACCCCACCCCTCCCCCCCCACACACACACAGAGGAAAAAGGAGCTTGTGGGGCCGGCCGGCCGGCCCAGATCCTCGATCCTGCGGAGCCAGCCGGCAGCCACAGACCCCTCCCCCAACCCCCCCTGCCAACTCCCAATCCCATGGGGCTATCTGGGAGCCTCGCCCCTGAAACCCTCCCCCACACAGGGTTGGCCGTCAGCCCTGACCCTGACCCCACCGCACTGGGTGGCAGGATAGCCCAGCCCCCATGGTGCTGGACAGCCAGGAACCTGGACCCCGCCAAGCAGTCTGGCCTTTAGCACACAGCTGAGCTGGGTTGCTAATTTTGGTTGGACATATTCCTGGAGGTTTCAGCAGATGATATAATCTTTAATCAAAGATTAATCTTTAATTCGTTGAGACTCCCGGACAATCCTGGAGGGTTGGCAACCATACATGCGGCCCGCAGGCTCCTGGCTGAGAGCCACTACTTTAGAGGAACTAGAGAATTGTCTGAGTTACAGATTCAGGTCTGAACCCAGTTCTGTATTTCCACAATGTTTGAGGGTGTTCAGATGCAGGCTTTTCAGTCAGGAATATTTTGACTATGAACCAGATTGGGGAACAAAGTAAAAGATAATAATGATCAAAATTTTGCACCTATATAGTGCTTTTCATCTGAGAATCTCAGGATGTAAAGAATCTATTTTGGGGGCCCAATGGTAGCAGCATGCTCTGGGTCGAAGGACAGGAAAACAGAGAAGGAAAACAATGATCCCCTCGCCATTGTGTAAGGCTAGCAACTATTTTTTAGGAAAGGTTCAGGACTGGAGTACCAAGGGCTTTGCAGGTCACAACTGGGGATACATTAGGTAAGCTGTGTGAGAGAATCTGTATAGGCCCTGCCTTCATAATGGCTCTGGACTGTGTTTTTAATAACACTTTTCCATGAACATCAAATTCACACAAAGTCATGACACTATAATGGGTTAATGAGATTTATGTGAAATATGCCTCATACTATGCACCTAGAGAATCTTTTAGGACAGGAACAGAGATCAGTCCTTGGGTTTATTGCCCTAAGAGCCCGATGGCACCAGTTTTCATCTTGCCTTCTCCATTTTCCTGCCTTTGTTTGTTATTCCATCCCACCTTCTAAAGTCTGCTGCTTTTCTGCTGTGTAAAACCTGCACCACCAAACAGGGCTTTATGTCAATCACTCTAAAGGAGCTGCTTTTCTAGGTGCTGACTCAGGGATCAAGGCAGGAGGGGCCAGAGATGGATAGCTGATGTGAGAAGGAGGACAGGATGAGGGGTTTTAAAATGTCTGATCGCTATTTTCAGAAGCTTAGAAAGCATTTATAAACTGTGGAGGGTTATTCTACCTCCGACAACCTTCCTGCATGTTTGTTTACCCTGTACATTGTGAAGATACTTTTGATTGTATAATCCAAGCACCACTATTTCAAAGGGGTCTAGTTTCCCTACGGGACTTGCACAACCTTGACAAACTCCTGCTGACATTAAAGTCTTGATTTTCTTTCCTCCCACTTTCCTCCATTCTTGTTTTCCATAGCCCTTTCCAGCCAGTTCTCTCATTCATGGCCAAACCAATGAGCTCAGCAACAGCATGCTACACCCACTGCTGCTTGGGCATAGTGGAGAATCTGGTCCTTATTCTCTGCCCCCAAGTGACTTTTTTCTCAAAGTCAGAGCAAGTGTTTTCAGTGCTCAAAGGGCTGGGGGGTATGTGGCTGAAGTTTGGCATTGAAATATCTCTCAGCGAGGGGAAGTGCCTTTGAATGCTCTAGTTAAAGTTGGTTTTCACTTGAGTGCATTGAGCAGGGACAATAATATTTGTGCTGGACAGGAGACTTTTGTGTAGCTACTGATACAATATCACATAGCAACAATTCAATTGTATGTAGAAGTATCAAATCAAATGAGTCAATAAAAAAAATTAAGTTCTATTCTCAGTGAACATCAAACAGTGAATCTGTAAAAAACTGACCTCTAAGCCCACATTCTGTACCTGCTCTTTCATTATAGATTCTTACACAATATTCTAGCAGGAAGAGGCTCAGAATGACCCTTGCATTCTATGTAACTTCTTTGCCTGGATTAATATTTTAAGCTTCATTGACAAGTTTTCCTTCCCCACTGTTCTTTCAACTCCTAAATTCCTATGCATTTAATATCAGATCAATTTCTCCACTGTGATTGCCCATTATCATAGCTGCAATCATTTTGCAAGAGGAGAGGTTCCTGAGGTTACCATCCATCATCCTATACTGCCATTTTAATTGTCATTATGGTCATCATCATTAATAGGGGCCACTCTTCTTTATGCATTATGATGTTTAAGATATTAAACATGTTCTACCTGTCCCAAAACAGTTCTAGAAATATACCTACTTGTAAAAACCTGCCAAAATGCTTCATTTGTGTTGCCCAGACTACCCCTCAATTACAAAAGTGATAAACATTAGCAGTGTGAAGAATCAATGTCACTAGAAAAAAGTTAAATACAGAGAGAAGATTAAACCACTACCCAAGAAATATTAAATATTGTTGATGGAAATAGATCAGGCGACTGTCCACATTTACTGCACCATAGCCCATTCATAGTGGACTTTTCTTAGGGGTTGCTGTTTGTGATGCCATCTCCTCTACTGGGATTGCTGGGTACAAATGATCACTGTCTTCCACCCCACTGTCCTAACAGTTGTGAGCTGTTGAGGCCACACGTACCCTTGTGTCACTGAGCATAAACTGGTGGGGCTAATGCAGGCATGCTTCATTGCCAGGGCCAGTTGGCATTGGTTTTGATGCCTCTGTGTAGATTGCCACAGTTGATTGGTGTTTTTGCCGACACTGATGTCTTTACCTTGGCAGGAAGCTGCTGTAAGCATCTCTCCTAGGGGGCTGACTTTCATATTCTCTATGAGGAATAAGCAAAGCATCCACCCTCTTGAGGGCAAATCCCCTCTCTGAGTTTGCAACCTTTTCCCCCATCTGAGTTTCCTCCTGGATGTTATTTTTTCCTTCTTATGGTGATGACTTTACCCTTTCTTACCTTTACTGGATTATTAAGACAACATTTTCTTTGATCTTACCCTCATATACAGCTGCTGAGTCAGGAATGATATTAGTAACACTGTGGCATAATAGAAATTATGCCACACCCCCTTACAAATTATATTTTTCTCTCCAGGCCCCATGCACATCTCCAGAGTCCCCCACTGCCTTCAACATCATCCCAGCTCAGAAAATGAAATATTTATGCTGAGTGTCTGAGATACTAATATCATGAGGGACAATCCCTTATAAACAGGCTCACCTTTCTTCCTACTTTCCAGACCATTCCTTAAGCGTCTCATAGCCTAGGCTTCTTTCTCTCCTAACCCCCACGAGTGTATATCCCAGGGGGTGGTTGATTCTTTTGGAACAGCCTCACTGGGCACAACTGGCTCCTTGACAGTATACATTCATCCTCAAGATCTGGCTCTTTTCCACAGACCATGATTTCTAACAAAACAACCAAATCCTACTCCAAGACTTTCCTCAGGATCAGCTCAGTGATTCCTCCACAAGCTTTGCTTGTACCCCAACCTGGTGCTAGCATGTGTAGCTATAAAGGTGGCCTAAATTTACACACTTACATGGGAGAACCAGCCCTTAGCACCCCAAGAATCTCAGGGGATAAAGGTGCTAAACAGGTGTCAAGTTCAACTTATCCAGACTCAAGGTTAGGCATCTTTAACTCTAGAAAATGCAATGTGGCCACAATGCTAGAAAAATATAAGGAGTCAGATTCTCCATACCGTTATGTCTATTATACACTGGTGTAACTCCAATTGAATGAGTGTTATACTGGCATAAAACTGGTCCACGGATTATTATTTACTTATTTATTGTTAAATAATGATCTTGTTAAAAGCTTTGAAACACCTTTTTTTAAGCTAGACATTTTAATATGCACTTGCCATCTAGACTTTTCCTTACATCAAACTTAGAGGAGGAGCCCTCCATTGCTAGGGAAAACCTCATTATTTTGCTCTTCAATGGAGCACAGGACTTGGTTTATTTTACCTACTAAATTTTAAACTGGCCCATCTGAGCCTTGGCTTGCAGTGACCACCAAGTTGGACTTTTAACTTTACCAGATGCTGTCTGATCACCACAGAAAATCCTGCCATTCTTATATTATATCTCTGTGTAATTACAGCTCTTTAGTTCAGTAGGGTATTATTAGCTCAAGCTGTAATTCGTTGACTGCACAATAATTACAGTGCACTCAGCCTGACAGTCAGCTATCACCCAGAAAGGGTGTGTTCCCAGTATTATTTTTAACAATCTGTTGGCAGCACTTGTTACCCGGGTTTTCAATAAAAACATCTGAAACTGGACAGACATTTGGCAGCCTCATTAGCAGATGCTCTAAATCAAACCTCTCTGGATGTTCCTAAGTGGTTTTCAGGTTGCTCTCATTTTTCTCTCTCTCACTGTCACTGTTCCTTCATTGAGAAATTGACAAACAGAACAAAAAACAAAATTGTGGAATCCTACTCCACTGGATCATAAATGTTTGCAGGTGTAGGAAGGGGCTTTATCTGTTAATGCTACCTTGCAAAAGGATGGGGAGCTACACCAGCTGACTCCACCCCCTGTATGCTGCCACGCTCAATTCTGTGTTTGTCAAGTTCATCATCCAGCCCTTAGGTTGGGGCCTCAGGACTATGGGGAGTTGGAAGTTCCATGACTCTAGTGGAGGCTAGACAGCCCTAGGTCTCCTGGGTTTATAGGCTTCTTCTCCAAAGTCCTTGGCTAAAGGAGGTAGGGGAACCCAGGCCCATCCACTCTACTGGGTTACAGTTCAGGGCCTTGCTTTGGAATAGCCAGAATCAATCCTTCTCAGTCCCTGGCCACACCTTGAGATACCTCCTATCTCTGTGGGCTTTCCCAGACTCTTTGTTTCTTCCTCTTTGGAGGGTTGACTTCCCAGGCAGCTTCCCATCAATCTGCTGGAAGGATCCTCTCCCTCTACATTCTCTCTAACAGCTGCCTTTCTTCTCAAGAGATTCCTCTCTAACGGAGGTCCTTAATCTTTTATCATGCCCAGGCCCTTCCCTGCCTAATTAACTGCCTCCCAGTTGCTCAGGGTGTTAACTACTTCCAGGTGAACCTGAGCTGCCTCATTCTCCCTATGTGGAGCCGGCCTGAGGTAGAGTGGACCCTATTCCTTCAAAGGGTTAGCTACCCTCTGACAGGGTGGTCCCCCTTTAAAAATTCTAGTGATTTCATTTTTAAAAATTTGGAGTCTACTAAAATTCAGAGTTTGATCCTTGGGAATATCTAAATTATACACTTGCATTAAATATTGTAGTATCAGAGGTGGTCCAAGGTAAAACTCTGACATCTATGATCTTTTATGGGGAACCTACTGTCATTAGAGGCACCAGATGCTTAATGGCTGGCTCTCATAAAACGTGGTTTAAACTAAAACCCTTTGATGTCACTTTAGAACTTACATATGTATAAAGTAATGGCTCTAATAAAAAGTCAGTCTAAAGAACCGTCTCTCTCCCCTTGTTGCATGGGAGACTTATGCAGCTCATTTCAGTTAATGCTAGTGGAAGTTATTGGATAAAGATGAGCATAAATCCCACCATCCAAGTGTACAAGAGGAATCAACTAATTAAAACTGTAGTGGTGGTTTTGTGATGTAAAAATGTATTCACTAAACCAGGGATTGGCAACCTTTGGCACGTGGCCCATCAGGAAAATCCGCTGGCGGGCCGGGCCGGTTTGTTTACCTTCAGCATCCACAGGTTCATCCGATCGCAGCTCCTACTGGCCATTGTTCGCCATTCCCGGCCAATAGGAGCTGCGGGAAGTGGCAATCAGCACATCCCTTCCACACCCCACACCCCTGCCTCAGCCTGGAGCCCCTTCCTGATCTCCAACCCCTCATTCCTGGCTACATCCCTGAGCCTGCATCCTCAGCCAGAGCCCTCACCCCCTCTCGCATACCAACTCACTGCCTCTGCCCAGAGCCCCCTCCCGCATCCTGAACTCATTTCTGGCCCCACCCCGGAGTCCACACCCGCAGCTAGAGCCCTCATCCCCTCCCGCACCCCAACACCCTGTGCTAGCCCAGTGAAAATGAGCAAGTGAGGGTGGGGAGAGCAAGCGACAGAGGGAGGGGAGATGGAGTGATCAGAAGGTAGGGTAAGGGTGTTCGGTTCTGTGCAAGTAGAAAGTTGGCAACCCTAGATAGCTAGATAAATGGAAAATGGCAAACTGCATAATGTCAGATGAGAATATATCATGAGTGAATCTGCACAAATAAAGCCTCATTTTTGACTTAGACAAAGGTGTTCTGAAGCTAGATTTTGGTGTGTGAAAAGAGAGGTTTGCTGACCGTAGTAAATGGACACAACTCTCCTTCGGTCAGATAACTGAAAACAAAAGATCAGATTAAACACTCCAGCTTGCCACGAACTAAATGTTTGTGTAGATAAGCCCTACATCACCCAAAACTCCTGTGAAGGAAGCTTTATTATGCCCATTTTAAAGATGGCTGAACTGAGGCACAGAGAGGCTCAGGATAAAATAGTGGCTTTGTGCCATTGCTTGAATTGCAGGGGTGAGGAGGACCTGTATGCCTGGGGCTGTTCCTAGAGGCATTTCATCAGAAGCAAACACAATGCCCCGAGGAGCACTGGAGAAGCACACACAGCAGCTCTTACGGCTACATCCTTTTATGGGGTGACCTTGTGCTCAGCCTACGTTAATATAGCTCTTGGACATTGGAGTGGGCAGGAGAATCATAATCCCACCATTGCCCCATCCTGCCATGTTTGCTTCTGGAGTGCCATTGCTGGAGTGCAACGGTGGGAAAGGTTTCTTGAGCCCTCCTTATCCACAGAAGGCTATGTACAATCTAGCTGTAACTAGTGAGTAGCAAACCTGGGAAGGTTTCAGAGTAGCAGCCGTGTTAGTCTGTATTCGCAAAAAGAAAAGGAGTACTTGTGGCACCTTAGAGACTAACAAATAACAGAACCCAGGAGTCCTGGCTCTTCTACCGCCTTCTTTAAACATACACAAAACCATCTGAGAAGCTTACTATGGATACAGAAGAACACATTGATTCTAGAATGCTGACCACAAATTCAGCACTAGTCCATCTCCTCCAAGGATAAATTTGTGTTTTGTCTAGGCATTGAAAGTTAGTCACATAGTTATATGCTAAGAAGTCCATTTCCATTTTTCTCCTGACCCTCTTCCTTCTGTTTCTTGTTGTTAATTGTATTTAACCTCTCTGGAATATCCCACAGCCATAAAGAAAGTGTAATGAAGCTTGCACTACCAGCATCCTGTTTCTTCAACTGTCTTCCTTTCTGTTTTGGTCCAGAATAGAATGGATAATTTAGATGATTTCACTGATGATTGAACATTACTGTCACTTCAGCACAGCCAACATTGCAGGAAAAGTAATAGGCATAATTGTCCTGAAGCAGCACTTAATCTAGGGATCTTGAGGGCAAATTCTTCTAGAAAGAAACATTTGTATAAAATATGTTGTTTGACACAGTCTTTAAATGTGTGGCAAATTGCAATTTCTCACTTTAAAACTGACTTTCTAAAGTCTCACAGGAACTATTATAACCTTTTTTCCATTTATTTCCTTTGCCAGTCTTCCTTTTTATAATTTCAACCTCTCTTCTTTCCTATAATCCTGATTTTTCCCCCTATATCTTTGTGCCTTTTTTCTGTTTACTCTTCTGTTTCTAGTCTCCTCTACTTTCATCTAGTACATAGGGTGAGGTAAACGATTAATTTAAAAACACTTTGATGAATTTTGCCACTTTTTCTATTTGTAAACTAATTTGTAGTCTATTTGTAAAATGACCCTATGTCCTAATTTTACCAGGACAGTCCTGTTCTTTTTCATATGATCTCCTTGTTTCCCAGGATCATCTTTCAGGACACCTGAAATGTCTTCCTAGCCCTCGCCTCTTTACCCATACAGTCCTAGCTCCCAACCCCTGCCGTCCTCTACTAGCTCCCGGTCCTAATCTATGCCCTCTGCCCCTGAGCCTAGAACAGGGATGGCCAAACTTTTTGGCCCGAGGGCCACACTGGGATGCAAAACTGTATGGAGGACCGGGTAGGGAAAGCTGTGCCTCCCCAAACAGCCTGGCCCCCACCCCGATCCATCCCCACGCACTTCCCGCCCCCTGACTTCCCCCCTCAGAATTCCCCCCCATCCAACCCCCCTTTGCTCCTTGTCCCCTGACCGCCCCCTCCCCGGGACCCCACCCCCTATCCAACCCTCCCTGTACCCCATCCCCCCCAAACCTCTGCCCTATCCAACCACTCCCGGCTCCCTGTCCCCTGACTGCCCCCCAGAGTCCCCTGCCTCATATTCAACCCTCTGGCCCCCTTACCATGTGGCTCAGAGCAGCATGTCTGGAGCTGTACCACCTGGCTGAAGCCAGACGTGCTGCCCTGCATGAGCGCGCAGCCCCGTCGCCCAGAGTGCTGAGGCTATGGGGGAAGGGGGAACAGCAGGGGAGAGGCTGGGGGCTAGCCTCCCCAGCAACAAGCTCAGGGGCTGGACAGGATGGTCCCGTGGGCTGTAGCTTGCCCACCTCTGGTCTCGAAAGTGCAGCTCTGCCCTTGCATCCCTGGGCTGCAGCATGCTCAGCACAGACAGACAGACTGGAGAATTAAGCTGCTGAACTCTAAGAAGTCTGTACTGAGCATCTGTGAACTGAGATATTTCAGGGACAGCTAGCCTGGCCACATTTGTGCTGGTCTTGTGAAAAACAGTCCACGACAAATCCCTGACATAAGCAGGGCCCGCTTGCCAGATTTCAAGTCCCTGCTCCAAAGCCTGGAGGTGAGTGCTGGAAGTCTCAAAAAACTGGCATCAACAATGTTTTTTTGACTTGAGCAAAACAGTGTATTTTCCCCTAACTTTAGTCTCAGAAACAGCTGAATAATTTTTGCTGAAACTTTCAAAAAAAAAAAATCAGCCTGAGGCAGATACCTGGCATGGAAAATTTCAGCTTGACTGGTTAAAATGTGGCAACATTATAAGCCACTGTAAACAGGGTCTTATAACAGGATGTGTCAGGCAGCCTTATCCATAAGCAGTGCTATAAACTCTCCCTATAATTAGTAAAATTCATTACTCTGAGCAATATGAAAAATAAGCAGTAAACATTTAAATAAGGCAACAGAGTACAGAGAGGAGCTTGTGTACTAGAAATCCACTTAGTTCCATGCACATTATTCACAAGGCAAGTAGAATGAATCAAATGAGTATTCAAAGTGGCAGGGAGATGGACAAAATGACCTGATGAGTCTTTTTCATCTCTAATTTCTGTGAAGTGAGTCAATTAATCTCAGGCAAGGTATACAAGTTTACAAAGGCAGCAACTAATGAGACAGGAAAATGAGTTAATGTAACACAAACCCTCCATTTCTCTGATCCTTTTCAAAATCCACAAAGGGCTGCCATATGTCATAGTAGCTCAAAGAAGCCAGACCAGCCTTATACACTCATCAGCATAGTTAAGCCAGTGCACAAATGAGGAGATAATCACAGACTCTCCATTCACTCACACTTTTCTTGCCAAAAAGAGCACACTGTATAGTGGAAGCTCATCAGGCCAACTCTGGTAATGTGCTGGCCTATGTCAATGTGTATCACTGCCCTCTGCTGGACAGAATCACACTGGACTGAGTGTTTTGTGGTCTGTCATTGTCTAATCCAGTGATTGATCTGCGAAAGAAAGTGATTGTGTGATCCCTTCCACTCAGCTCTTTTTCCCACCCCCAAATACTGACCCCTTTCCTCTTAAGATGTGAAGATGAAGTATGTTCCTCCCATTCAAGTACTCTTATTTTCCTATCGTGACTAGCCTAGGGTGTCAATCTATTTCCCAGGGTACTGGGAACCTTCTTCAGTCAGAACAAAGTCAATGAGTTGAGTGCCTAACCCCTTTAGGCTCCTTTGAAGAACTCAGTCCATGTTTGTGCTGAGTATTCACATAGCACAGACCAAACTCCCAATATCTTGCCCCAGGATTCACCAAGCTGCTGTAAAACCTGGGATGGATTCTCTGGGGACAGTGTAGTCAGTATTTGTTCCAACATCCTGGTCATGAGTGACATTCCCCTACTACTAGAGAAAACTTATGAAGGTTTGCTTTTAGTTCACACAGGGTTGATTTGAGTAGATGGTGTCCCCATGCAGTACACACTGTACTGCACTTTTGCATCTTCTTTGTACAGCACTTTGGCAACAGAAGAGGCATAACTGGCCAGCTGAGGATTCCCAAAATCCCTCTGTTGCTTAAAATTGGTGTAGCTGGCTCCTGTGCCCCCTCCCTGACCCACAGTATAAGGCTTGTATGGGAACATGGCTGGAGTGCTGCTGCACTCTATTGATCCTTGGCCATTGCCAGCAGAAATAATATAGGCTGCTGTAAAATATACCAGGGATGGTGGAAACTGTCCCCGTGATCAGGGAGCTGCAAGTGGCTCCTTTGGGGCTCCATCATTTAGCTGTGCCCAAAGCTTATTGAGCACAGCTGAAGACTGAGCCCTCCATATTTTGTTACGACAAAGGCCATGCTTATAATAATATTTTTGTAAAGATTTGGGTGGAGTCATTATGACATGTCAGAAGGATATTTCTTGAGTGGTTCACCACCATGTACAGTAGCAACACTTGCAGGTTGGCTATCCCAAGGACCTGAAGACCATGTGCAGATTTCTAGTAATGACGTGTCTTAATGTAAACTGACCAAATCCTTCTCAGACACTATAAATGCCAGGATAACTGCAACCACACTACTTCTCTTTGGGTCTAGTCTAACGTCCCAATCCTGGGGAACTGTACTGGCACAGATCAGACAAAATGAACAATGCTACTTTTGAATATTTCACTGGACACATTAAATGAAAAACTGACCTTGCACATTCAACCAGAGGTGATTGTTATGAATGCAGCTGTGGAGAACAGTCTTCAGTGTGCAAGGCCATGCTCTCCCAGGGATCAAAGGAAAAAAACAATTCCTTCCCCTCTGTGTTCTCTCTCCTTCCCATCAGCCTATCAGCCCCTAAACCATGCCATTGATGGAAACTTAACCACATATGGAAGAGAAGGAGTAAGTGTTGTGTTTACATTTAATACAGTGCCTCAGCCAGGTAGTGCTGAGGGCAGTTGGACTGTCTCAGCGCCAAAGGGAACATTAGCAGGACCGGCCAAATAGCTAAGAAAAGCCTGTCCCTTCCATGCACTGACAACACCTATTACTAAGGGCAGCTTGAGGAAAGGATTTGGCCCATTGATTTAGTAAAAAGCGTGTTAAACCGGAAGACTGCCATGCTGTATCCTACATAAAAACCTTGAGAGCATTGGTACTCAGTCATAAAGAATTTGAGTAATACAATTGTGTCAAAATGCAGTGACATTCCATATTGCTGCACTACCCCAGTACAAATATTATAATGCATTGCTATTATATCATTCGCAACTCTGTTCATGGCTGTAGCTACTCTTACTCATCTCCCTCACCTTCCTGGCTGTTGAGACCAGGGGGTATTTTCTCCTTTGTTTCCTCCTCCCTTTCTACATTGGTCATTGTTCCCTTAAACGCTTAAGGGTGTTTCAAATTCTCTCATAGTAGGTAGCACATCTTCATAGAGAACTTGCCTCAGAGCCCCCATCTCTCCCATTCAGAATCACTTAACATCCACACGGCAATACTGCAGTTGCCTAGATGGAAAAGTAACCTTAAGAAAGTATGTAATATACTGTCTATTAATATATCTTAGCAACTGGAAATGAAGAGGAGGAACCAGCGCTATGTAACAGCTCTCTATGGACTATCAACAATTGCTCTGTGGATCACAGTTTGAGCCTATAAAGTTTCTAATATAATAGACATAGAAGCAGCTCATATTCCATGGTCAGATAACACAATTGCAGATGCGATCACTGAATATTCTTCCTTTTAGCTGGCTATACTTCTCAAAAGGCTTTCCAAGGTGAACTCAGTGAAGATAGAAATGCCTTTAACAAATCAACTAAGCTACTAAAGAAATACATGTTAATGAAATGTGCTGTCTTGTCTGTGGACCAGCATCACACCATGTACACATTTCCTCCTTTATAACTGCTATCTGGAGTTTTATTATACAATATTTATTATTATTAATTTGTATTATTGTAGTGCCTCTGACATCTTAAAAATGTATGGTCCCTGATTCTAGGAAAGATGCAAAGACTTAAACACATAAACAATTATTATTGCACAATGATCAAGTGCACCAACAGCATTATGGGCATTTTCCCCGAAGGTGCAGTTTGCCCTGTTGAACTTTTCCAGCTTATTTATTACTTGTTAGAATACTTCGCCCCACCTCAAAGTCATTAGAATCAAGAGCACTAAGGTAGAAGCCTCTCCTCTACAGCACTTTTGGAGAAAAATGGTAGAAACTATTACATTTTGAAAGTGAATTTTAAAGAAGAGGAGAGGGCATTGGGTAAATGAAAATAGCTTATGTATGAACCAGATCTCCCACCAGGAGCCAATGGGCCCAATTCTCCACTGCCTGGCATCTTGTATAGGCATTTATATCTGTGGAAAATGAGTGTGCAAAGTCGGCATAAAAACAATGCCAAATTAGATTGTCTGTGTTTTACACCCACTTTATGCAGGTAGAAATGACTACACAAAGTGAAATGACTACACTAGCTAAGGGTACGTCTACACTTAAAACACTAGAGTGGCAGAGTATGTGATACTTATTACAGTGATGGGGGCGGGTGGGGGATCCTCCCATTGCCATTGTTAATTCACCTCCCAGAGAGGTAGTAGCTAGGTCAACAGAAGAATTCTTCTGTCAATCTAGCACTATCTACACTAGGGGTTGGGTTGGAATTGCTGTCTCTCGAGGTGTGACTTTTTCACCCCCCCCCAAGAGACATACCTATGCTAATGAAAGTTTTCAGTGTAGACTTAAAAGTACTCTTCGCTTAGTGATAGAAGAATAAATGGTTAATACATTACCTTTCTAAAATTTGGGGGAAATATCTACTCTCCTTGACTATCTTCAGTCAGACAGGCTGTCTCCCAGGTCTTTCCCCTACTCCTTCAGCCAACTTGTTTTTAAATCCCTGGATCCAGGTCATCTCATATCAGTTTATCATCTCTCAGAGTGAGGTTACAGCAACCTTTCCACATGGTATTGCTTGATCCAGTACACTTTAATACTCTCTATTCTCCATACAATAATTCCACCTGTCTTGAATATTTATCTTAGATACTTATATGGCCCCCTATATCACACTATGGAAGTGCCTCACAGCCTTTAGTGTCTTTATCTTCCCAACACACTTGTGAGATGGGATAAGAGTTCTTTCCAATTTTACAGATGGGGAAATTGAGGCACAAAGAGGCCAAGTGACCTGTACAATATCACATAAGAAATCTGTGGTGAAGAAGGGAACTGAATTGGGCTGTCCCAAGTCCCAGGGCAGTGCCCTAGCCACTGGGCCAATTATTATTGTCCCATTGTTCAGGTATCAACTCCGCATCTAGCTCTAGAAGGTTCCCCCACCTTCCTATCTCCAATCTGACCCCTCAACTGAGACCAAGTGGACAACTCAAACCAATTAATTCCTGGTTTCAGAGTAGCAGCCGTGTTAGTCTGTATTCACAAAAAGAAAAGGAGTACTTGTGGCACCTTAGAGACTAACACATTTATTAGAGCATAAGCTTTCGTGAGCTACAGCTCACTTCATCGGATGCATTTGGTGGAAAATGTGATATATGCCATCATGTGCCAGCAATGCCCCTCTGCCATGTACATTGGCCAAACTGGATAGTCTCTACGTAAAAGAATGAATGGACACAAATCAGACATCAAGAATTATAACATTCAAAAACCAGTGGAGAACACTTCAATCTCTCTGGCTCACTCGATTACAGACCTAAGAGTGGCTACCCTTCAACAAAAAAGCTTCAAAAACAGACTCCAACGAGAGACTGCTGGAATTGGAATTAATTTGCAAACTGGATACAATTAACTTAGGCTTGAATAGAGACTGGGAATGGATGAGTCATTACACAAGTGTAAAACTATTTCCCCATGGTATTTCTCCCCCCCACCCCACCCCACCCCCCACTGTCCTCAGATATTCTTGTTAACTGCTGGAAATAGCCTACCTTGCTTGTCACCATGAAAGGTTTTCCTCCTTGTCCCCCCCTGCTGCTGGTGATGGCTCATCTTAAGTGATCACACTCCTTACAGTGTGTATGATAAAACCCATTGTTTCATGTTCTCTGTGTGTGTATATCAATCTCCTCTCTGTATTTTCCACCAAATGCATCCGATGAAGTGAACTGTAGCTCACGAAAGCTTATGCTCTAATAAATTTGTTAGTCTCTAAGGTGCCACAAGTACTCCTTTTCTTTTTGCAATTAATTCTTGTTTCCCCTCTTCATTCTCTGAGGGTTAGATTGTGACTAGAGCTACAGTCCTGAGCAAGGAGTGGCTCAGGCTATCCCAGGAAGCATTGTGCCTTGGAGACACACTGGAGTCACATTCTTTTCCTTCTTGCTCCCTTGGCAGCAGTCAATTATAACCTCTTTTGCCCAGGTTGTCTCAGCTGTGCTGGCCAGCAAGTAGGGTAGAGTGGAGCCAAGGCTCTATCCTTCCCTGCCTACCTGCTCCAGGGAGGGAATGAGAAGGTAGGTAGCGCTAGCATAGTCTTATTCCCTTGCATGGGCATGTAGTCCATTTCACAATCTATCCCTGAGTCTGACTCTATACCCAGAGCTCCAAAGCCTACTTGCCAGCTTTCAGCTGCACTGGTACACACCAGAAAGCTCAGTGTGCTGCTCTTGCTGTGTCTGAAAGGAGGAAAGCCTTCTGGTGCCTATTAGTGCTACTGTGAGTGGGAAGGCAACAGGTGTAAAACTGGTGTAAAAGCTTTGGGGACATCAATGATCCTTCAAGAACAGCCAGCAGAAATAAGTACATCTAAACAGTAAAAAACATCAATGCTCCTTATCTGCTCACAGTTATTAAGGATCTGTTTATGCTGCCTTCCCTCACACTGAATAGAATGTGTGACAGAGGGACTGGTCTCTGTCAGTAAGCCATATTTAATAGGGAGGAATTGAGGGTAAATCTGAGTTTTGGAAGGCTGTTAATTACTTCTCTGAACCTGGACAAAAGATGTGGACTGAAGCTGACCGAGCAGCCAAGAAGCTATCTGCTGGAGTAAGATTCTAAACATTTGTAAGGGGATTAATTAGCATCTTCTTATAGATTCATAGTTTGTAAAGCCAGAATGGACCACTCTGATTATCTATGGTAACACCCATTGTTTCATGTTCTCTGTGTATATAAATCTCTCCACTGTATTTTCCACTGAATGCATCCGATGAAGTGAGCTGTAGGTCACGAAAGCTTATGCTCAAATAAATTTGTTATTCTCTAAGGTGCCACAAGTACTCCTTTTCTTTTTGCAGATACATACTAACACGGCTGCTACTCTGAAATCTGATTATCTAGTGTGACCTCCTGTATAACACAGGCCGCAGAACTTCCCCCAAATAATTCCTGTCTGAACTACAGTATGTGTTTTAGAAAAACATCCTCTCTTGATTTTAAAATTGCCAGTGATGGAGAATCCACTAAAACTCCAGGTACGTTGTTCCAATTATTAATTACCCTCACTGTTAAAAATACTACATCTTATCTCCAGTCTGAATTTGTCTAGCTTCAACTTCCAGCCACTGTATCATGTTGTGTCTTTGTCTGCTAGACTGAGGAGCCCATTATATATATTTGATCCACATATAGGTGCTTATAGACTGTGATCAAGTCACCCCTTAACCTCCTCTTTGCTAAACTCAATGGATTGAGCTCCTTGCATCTCTCACTATAAAGCACATTTCTAATCCTTAAATTATTCTCATGGCTTTTCTCTGAACCCTCTCCAATTTATCACCATTCTTCTTAAATTGTGTACAGGGGTGTAGGTGACAGCACCTTACTTTGCGAGTTGTCCTATTGCTTTTAATGTAACAGCTTGCAAAATAAGGTACTTAAAGTGAGTAAGCACAGTAGAATCAGGCCCTACTAAGAAGTATTTTACTATTTATCACATATTGTAAAATCAATTAACACAAAAACCTCTTCAGCACAAGTTACTCTAAGGATCATCAGGACTTGAACTCAGAGCGATCTGGCAACCACTAGCACCATACTGCCACCCGGAAGCAGCTGTAATCTGTTACTCCCTGTGACCCAAAGTCCACAGAGGTGCAACACTACTGGACATTCTATCTCAAGAGATCTGACTGACAGTGGTCTTAGTGATCCCTGGCTGGCTCCTTGTCCCTATATAAATCCATGGTGTATACCAGGAAGTGTCCAGGACACAATGTGGATTCCTAGCTTGCTGCCGTGACTGAATTCTTCCATTAGCCTAAATACCATCTGATTACCTACAGCAAGAGGAAAGCACCTCCCGTCAACTGCAGGTCTACGCTGAAGCGCTACAGAGGCCCAGCTACAGCTGTGTCATTGGCATTTTAAATGTAGACATAGCTGGAGTTTCTAAAATTGCTGGAACAAAAAACCCTAATATTTTAAGGGAGGACTGCTGTTACCCCATGTAATGCTGCTTTTACAAATGGTCTTGGGATTATATTGGTTATAGATTAGAGCCTAGTGGTTAAAATGAGAGGAGACACGAATCAATCCATGTTCTGAGTTTATGCAACATGTATGGGTTGATGGAGTGTGATGCTTCTTACAGTTAAGGCTTATATCACAAGAGAAAACCAAATACCATAAAAATCTAAGTATATTCAAAGATGCCAATTCAGCCAATAATTCAGGAATAATATAACAAAGTATATAATATATAAAGATCTATATTGTGTATAGAACACCACAAGTGTACATAGTGCTTTACTATAGGCCTGATTCTCCATTCTCTTGCACCAGTTTTATGCCAATGAACTTATACTGCTGTAAAGAGTTTTCAGTCTAGTTCAGATATATCTGATATACCATTTTAGCTAGATAGGGGTTGCAGACGTTGTCAGTTAACAGACCAGCATTAAGCAGCGCTGCAGAAGAAGAGGTTTAAAGAGAGATTTAAGAAGCAATAAAGTAAATAAAAAAGAACTGCCCTAATAGAGTTCCAATTTAGAGTTATCATTCTAGCAAGGAAATTAATAGTCCCACTGCTGTAGTAACTGAGCACCTCAGAAATATTAAGATATCCACACAATTCCTTTGCGAGGTGGGGAAGTATTATTCCCAATTTACAGGTGAGGAACAGACGCACAGAGTGATTAAGTAACATATTTAAGGATACACACAATAACGTTTATGGCAGAGCCAGGAGTTAAAACCCTCATCTCCTGAGTCCTGGTTTAATGTCTTAGCCACAAGACAGTGGATAACTGCAGTTAAATAATCAGAGTTGCACAATCTTCATTGTAAATGATTTTTTAAAAATTAGAAATGTGGCTTTCAACTTAAAATAAGGATTTGAGCACAACATTTGAATCATCAGAAAAGCTCTCCTTGCTCTCTGGAGTCTGAAATGCACCTCAACTGGCAGTGGGTTTAACAAGCAACTACTTGTCCTCTCTGATATCCCTAGGTTGGAGAATCCAATCCAATCCCTACCGATGCAAATGCAGACTCCCATTGATTGAAAAAGAAACTGGATCTGGCCCTCTGTTAGCTTGCTGTGTTAGTGAGAACACCCTGCCCTCTGCTGGACAGAAGATCTATTCTGGCTCCCTTTTATTTGCTGTCTCCAGTTGTACCTTCTTATTTTTTCCTCCAAAGCCAGATGTTCTGGTTACAGTTTTTATTTTGATTTTTTTAAAAGCAAGTTATTTGTTATTAGTTACAGTGCTACTCCTGATTTTTTTATTATCTTGTGGGTGTAGTTTCTTGGTTAATTCCTTTTATGTGTTGTACCTACTTTTTGTCTTAAATGTTCTGCTCTAGTCTCAAACTTCCAGGACTAATTAGCTCTTTGAGGACATTCGTGGAGCATAATTCTCCACTGTGGTTGGACATAAAACATCCAGTTAACATGAATGTACGGTGGTTATAGACAAAAGGGCTTATGTCACAGTATTTTCTTTATACGGATTTAGGCACAGGATGAATCAATTTAATACAATGATCCTGCAAAACCAGCTTGTTAAGCTGACCAGAACAGAATCCAAAGTCGTATATCCTGAAGTAGTTTTCCAACGCACTACAGCTCTTTATTAATGGCTTTACCCACAACATCTCTTTAGACCACTCAGAGAGCAAGAAGTAGTAGTTTCTGGATGTCTCAGTACAGCAATGGAAATAACAGAGCTGCCCTAGATCCTTTGTTCAACCACAGTACAGGTGGGCTGAGCAGCTTAACTGAACAGATGTGCCTGTTTCAGCAAATATGCTTTTCCATGCATTAGATTATCTAAGAATGAAAACGAAGAAAGGAATATAGGACTAATTTCAGCACATCCTCACCAACTATAAAACTATACCTTCCTTTTCTTTAGGAAGCAATACAGCAAAAACAGCAGGAACCAACGTAGGACTGGCTTTATTTTATACTGCCTGTCATTTGCAGTGCAATGCAGTGACTCATGTAAAAGATTGGTAGGTTCTGGTTTTGTATTCCCAGTTCAGAAAGTGAGCTCTCACAGCGGGAACCCAATTCTTTGGGATCCCTG
Source organism: Dermochelys coriacea (assembly GCF_009764565.3). Taxonomy (NCBI): domain Eukaryota; kingdom Metazoa; phylum Chordata; order Testudines; family Dermochelyidae; genus Dermochelys; species Dermochelys coriacea. The sequence continues at coordinate 283,115,801 of NC_050068.2, forward strand.
GCACTACTGTTTTTCTGCGGGACTTCAAGCTAGCACGTGCCATAGACAAAGCACAAAAACCAGGCTTGATAGGTTTTTCCATCCTAGGGTATCTGGCATCTGTTTAAACTTCTTGAGGCTATATGGAGAACACACCAATTATAGCATGAGTTCAGTTAAAAAAATATTAATTCGTGCTTCCCTGTTTACCCTAGAAAGTAGGGTATTATTCTACAGCTTTATTAAAGACAACAGAAGCTATCACATTTGCCTCAGTAAGCAGGTGCTTCAAACACAGGGCATGTGTGTACCCACACATGTCCTGTTTCCTGTCTGACCTCCCCAAGTAATGTAGGTTTGATAGCTACAGGCTTCTATCTGTTTCACTTGTACCCATTTTAATGTGAGTCATTCTCCATTCTGTACTAAGCCCAAGAATAGAGATAAATTGAGTGTGGTTGCTAGAGTCTTACAGAGCCCCTTTATACTGTCAACACATATAAATGCAAAATAAGTTTTTATTTTCTATATAAACACTGCTGATATTTACTCCCAAAATAAACCTGGCTTTTCAGTATGATGCAACATCACACTATGCTCTAAAAAGCAACAATACAGCTACACATATGGAGAGCTTTCCCCACCACTCAATCCCACAGCTTAGATATCTAAGCCAAACAGGTAGGTGCTTATACTTGCCTAAATGTAGGCACCCAATTCCGAAAATCTTAATTTATAGTTCAATAGTTTCCAAAAGTATCATTCTTAAATAATTTTTTAAATCAGAACCATAAAAATGGCTGTTTGCAGTAGCTGTGGCAGTGTTGTCTCTCTAATCAAAAATATTGTTAATCACTCCAGTGGCATGTAAATCAAGAAAACCAAACACTAAAGCCACATAGGTTGAAAACATTGGTACTCTGCTTAGTGCACATTTAGAATTGTCAAAAACTCAGATCTTTTATGTCCTGATGAACAACTGCCTATATTATAAAGTAATAAAACAATCAGGGACAGTATCAAAATAAAGAACAAGGTAGTGTAAGTAGCACCAGTCCTATATATTATTTATTTCTTCAAATGTACAAAATACAGCTATAGGCGATTATCCTATGGTCTGGGAACTTACCCCTAGGTTAAAAATACAAAATAATGCAAAAGGGCTGCCCATGAATATAGCCAACACAATCCACAGCCTGTTCTCTCCTAAATAGCTGGTGAAAATAGAGAAAAAAAAAAAACCCCCAAACAAAAATAAAAAAAAAAAAAGATAGACTTTCCAGTGTACCCAGAAGGTTAACAAATCCCTCTCTGGCAAACCATGAAGTTCCTAACAAATTTACTATATTACACAGGTCAAGTGCATGCTGACAGTGACGAGGAGCCTGAATTTTATCACAAAGACTCTAACCTGTAGCAGAAGCTGTGTGGCACACCTCCGTGCTCTATTTTGGCAGTTATAATATCCTAGCATTTTTCATGGTCTTCCGCCTAATACCTAAGGCACTTGAGACAGGACAAATTTCTCCCCCCCCCCCCACGGCAGCATGATCCTGCTGCTGTAGATTATAATTGCCTCATGAACAGCCAGAAAAAACGATACAGGGCCCGTGTGGTGCCATAGCTTAGAATGATAATTATTTTGATTTGAAGCCATGTAAAGACATGACAAAATATCAATATATAAAACGTTCCTTAGCTGTGTTGTATGTACACTTAATAGAGCATCATACACTCAAGCAATGTCAGTATTGTTAAAAAATTAAGAGGGAGTTAGGAGATACTACTTACTCAAGGGGAATGTTGGTTTTGATTATGATTTACCAGACTCTGGCATCTTCTAAATATACTGATTTTGAGATTATAATACTGGAGCTATCTTTCTATTAGCTCATCTCAACACAATGTACCAAATTAAAACCTTCAAAAGCTGGTATTGCCCAAAGATGGTATAGTAACTTGAAATATTTTAAAATGTACCCATTTCCAGCCATCTAGTCAAATTAGAAATTTATTTTAGAATGTGTGAAAGAGATGTACAAATGGGAGATGTGGAAGAATCAGTAAAGCTGAATATCTGCCAAGGCTTTTTTGTTAGAGACAAAGTTCATGAGGCAATACCTTTTATTGGGCCAACTTGATGGGTGAAAGAGACAGGCTTGCGAGCTTAAACGGAGTTCTTCTTCACATCGGGAAACTAACTCACAGTATTATTGCTAAATACAAGGTGAACAGAGGTTTAATACAAGTAGTTAACACATTGCAAGGGACCATTCAAGGTAAAATGGCCGATAACAATGTCCCAGTCATAGGGAGGAAAGGAAAAGGGAGAAGTTGCTAGTGGGCTATAGATTGTTGTAATAAGTCATAAATCCAGTGTCTCTATTCAGTCCATGATTTTTAGTGTCTAGCTGTGGGGTTTCATGCGAGCTGGACAAAGCACAACAGCCAATATGGTTGGTAGCTAAGCGTTTATCTGTTATTTTCTCATTGCTTTTATACACTCCTCTCATAATATTCTCAACCCCTCCAAAGTCCATCACCCGATCACGGAGACATCCCATTGGTCGAGCAGCCTCAGCACGGGTTATGCACATGCGTCCTTCCTCTTGATTGGAGCATAGCTGTCCACTATCTGTTGTCAACAAGGTCTGGTGTTGCCAGTTTGCCTGGGTCACGTTCCAGCCTGTAACTATTTCTCAATAGTTCATTAAAGGTTCACCGCGACCTTAACTAGCTCATAAATATTCTTAACTATCTCACAAATACACCATGTTCCCACATCTCCCTCCTTTTTATTACATGATACACGGACCGGTCACTTGCGTAGTAGTTCCATCCAATTTCGTTCATTAACGGGTGACCCAACGGGGGGCGGAGCAATGCATTTTACGGAATATATCAAACAAGGAGGGGAGACATTGCAGACAGCAACAAAGGCAAATAAGACCAATACATACAAAACTATAATTCCAAATAACTGCCGAAGACCCCAAAGAAGGCAACCACCCTGTAAGCCGTCCCAAAATCCCGCAAACCCGGTATCTTGACGGATGTGTGCTCAGTGAGAGAAGTCAACTCAGCCAGGCGCTCCTCAATGGATCGGCTATTATCCGTAAGGTTAAAGCAACACATATTTAAAAGAATCACATCCCATATGATGCTTAAGCAATATAGAAATCAATCGCAGCTCGATTATCTAAAATGGCTTCTCTCAATTCCTGCTGTTCCATATTTAAAAGAGCAATTCCTGTGATGTAGCATTAAGCGCCTTAACAGCAAAGCAAGCTAATGCATTCAAAGTCTGTACCGTGTAATAAGTTGAAAAACCAGGAATACCTGCAACGGCATTCATTAAGGCCAAATATTCCGAGTGACTATATAAGTTAACATCGGCTGAACACGTATCTTGCAGGGTCGCACTCCGCCGACTTCGCCGCTGATTCTTTCCAGGCAACAAAAGGGTCATTCGGCTAAGACAACATAAGGTATTATGACTTAAATTAGCAGGAATATAACTGAAAGTCCGTGCGCCGCAGGTAAAAAGCCAACCAGACGGCAAAATAATATGTCCATAATTAAAAGAAACATTAACCGCATTAGTACAATTCAAAAAGGGGCGCTTACGGTTGGCAGCCCACGGGTACTTTTGCGCGTGTGCAATTAACCACTCGCGCACACGTTACATTATCCGCCCCGGCTGGATACGGGGTATGTAAAGATAGGGCCCCAGGGAGCAAGGAATAATTGGCGGGGCCCCAATTTGTCATGTTCGAATACTGTGAAGACAAATTGGCATAAGATGCAAGCATGGTGTTATTGCCACTTTCTTCGGGATGATGACATATGGGCACAAGACAAGTGCCCAGTAGTCCCGGCTGCCACAGAATCAGACAAACAAAAGTGTGTGACATTGGCTATCAATGCTAGATGTTCCCATAGGTTATACGTCATTCGCACATGTAGGGTAAAGGAGCCCCCTTGCAACCCAAGCAATATACTATAACAATTTTGGCAACCCACATCCTCATTCTGGAAATAAACAGGATATGGCCGCAAGCACAACCTCCTCTGATGCTTCCTCTCCAAGCGCGGGATCTTGTTCTCCAGGCGCCGGGTTCAAGGGCGAGCGAGGTTGCTGTAGCCACGGACGTACCCACTTGGCTGGGATCCACCAGGGACCTGCATCAGTAGAAACACAAGCATATCCTCTTCCCCATGTTAACAATTCCACCGGCCCTTTCCACATCTGTTGGCGATAGTCAAACCAGCGCATTTGGGGCCGGGCGATTTGTTCATCCCGGGTCAACCCAAAGAGGTGCCGGAACACGGGGGGTGTGTCATGTTGGCCAGGCTGTAACCAATTTAAAACATATAATGCCTTTAACAGACGGGCCTGCGGGGTATGCTCAAGTGCATCTGAATGTGGGTCAGGGGTTACTCCCCCTTTTTGTTTAAGTAATAAAGATTTAAGCGAAGCGTGAGTACGTTCAATAATAGCTTGACCATAGAATTACCGGGAACCCGGTGATATGGGATACACCCCAACGAGCAAGAAAACGAGCCGTGCGGCAAGATATATAACCGGCACCATTATCCGTTTTAATAGTGGTCGGAATGCCCATAGTGGCAAAGCAACTTTGCCAGTGGCGAATAACATCGCGAGTGCCGGTCGAAGAAAGGGCAGTAGCCCAAACATAGCCGGAAAAAGTGTCAATAGACACATGAACGGAGCGAAGGTGGCCAAACTCAGGGAAAATAGTAATGTCGGTCTGCCATAGTTGGAGGGAGGCAAGACCGCGAGGATTAACACCGAAAGAAAGGGGTAGAGAATGCCTCTGACAATCTGAACAAGAGGCAACAATCGCACGGGTATCTGCAAGGGTAATCGAAACTGACGCGCAAGAGCGCGTGCAGATTGGTGAAAAAAGTCATGGGAAAGACGAGCCTGAGCAAAGGAATTAGGAAGCTGAGCATATAATTGTGGGGGATTAACAAACGCATCGGCTCACGCGTTACCCTCCGTGAGGAGCCCAGGAAGACCGGAATGGCTACGGATATGCATAATAAAATAGGGGACCAAACGAGCATTAAGGAGGTGCCATAATCGTAAAAAGGCACGCCAGAGGACAGGATTAGGAACGCGGCGAAGAAAGGCACGTTCCATCCGGCATACCACCCCAACAACATACAGGGAATCGGTAACAATATTAAGAGGTGTGGTAGGCCATTTTTCAAAAGCACGAATAACGGCACAAAATTCAAGAACTTGGACAGAACCTTCCGCTACAGCGGCCTCATGGCACCAGCGGTCAGCACTACGCCAAGAAAGGCCGGCATGGGCAACGCGGCCACTGGCATCAGTAAAGACCGTAAGGCCAGAGAGAGGCGCCAGAGAAAGAAGCGGCAGACGTTCCAACGGAAGGGGAGCAGAGAAAAGACGGTGCGGGGGGTAATGATTGTCCAGACGGCCAGCGTAATTCAAGAGGGCGAACGCAAAAGGCAAGGATTCCGCAAGTAAACGAGTGAGGGTGCGGGAATCATAGGGGAGATAAATAATGAACGGGTCACAACCCGCGAGGGACACCAAGCGATCTCGAGCACTTATGAGAAGCCGGGCAATAGCATCGACACGAGTGGTGATTGTACAGGAGTAACGCGAGGGCGGGAAGATCCATTCTATCACAATGAGAGGATCAGAGAGACAGGAGTCCCACTGAAATAAAAGGGCCTCCAGAGAGGCATCGTGGGAGAGTAGGGCGATACAAAAGGGGAGATCAGGAGCAATACGGCCAGAATATTGACGCGCAACCTTATCCGCAATTTTTTGAAGGGCCACGATATGAGCCGGAGAAAGTGAACGGGGATCGGTAGGAGTTTTTTCCGCCTTGAAGCAGACTAAAGAGGGGTTGCAAATCATCATTAGTAATACCGCATATAGAGCGGACCCACTGGAGATCTCCAAGCAAATGTTGTACATCGTAAAGGGAGTGGATATCAGTATGAAAGGTAAGCTTTTGGGGCCGCACAATGGCATCAGTAATTTCCATGCCCAAGTATTGAAAAGGGGAACTCTGCTGAATTTTATCAGGGGCAACTACAAGGTCAGCCACCTGGAGGGTGGATCGAATTTCTTGAATAGCTGTATCGGGACACAAATCAATACCAGCAAATAGGAGATCATCCGTATAAAATGGTAAATAAGCCAGCGAGGGTGCGCGTGGCGAAGGGAAGCAATGGCCCAGGCCACAAAAAGCTGGCAAATGGTAGGAGAATTTTTCATGCCCTGTGGGAGTACGGTCCACTGAAAACGATCAGCAGGCTCAGCTTTATTCAGTGACAGGACCGAAAAGGCGAATTTCTTGCGGTCCATCGGATGTAGGGGAATAGTAAAAAAAAGCATTCTTTCAAATCAACAATAAGAAGGGGCCAATCGCGGGGGATCATGGTAGGGGTTGGCAGCCCAGGCTGCAGGGCACCCATATCTTTCATAACACCGTTGACCGCACGGAGGTCCTGTAATAAACGCCATTGTCCAGATTTTTTGGGAATGGTAAAAATAGGAGTGTTCCAGGGACTAGTGGAAGGCTCTAAATGACCCGCCAATAACTGTTCATTTACAAGTCTTAACATGGGCGAGCTTTTCTGTTGTAAGCGGCCACTGTGCAACCCACACAGGAGAGTCGGTCAACCATTCGAGTCGAGGGGTTGGTCGCCCATCAGTGGCTGCTAAGCAAAAAGGGGTTCATTTTGTAGCGTGACGCCCCATTGGTTCAAACAATCCCAGCCTAGGAGCCAAACAGAAGTAGCAATAACATATGGGCATATCCACGCAACAGTAGAGGGGTTTTGAGTGTCAGTAACAGCAATAAATTCAGTACTAATATGGGTATTCTGAGTTCCCCCGATGCCACGCACGGGGGTGCTAAGTTCTTGCAGGGGCCAATTTGAAGGCCATGATTGGAGTGGGAGAACAGTAACATCGGCCCCGGTGTCTAAAAGGGCATCATGATAAAGCAAGTGTCCGTCGGGGCCCTTATAACATACGGCTCGAAGCGGTTTGCTGGCAGTTATTCTCATAGCAAAAGCGATCTCAGGAATTCCAGTAGACCCAAAACCACCAGAGCCTCGACGAACTGGATTAGTATGGGGAACTGCGCTCTGAAAAGGGATTAATTGTGCGATACGAGTGCCTGCTGAAATGAGGACAGGAGGACAAAAAACACGCACCATGATCTTTATCGGGCCGGTATAATCTGCATCGACAAGGCCCGGAAGAACAAAAATACCTTGTCGGGAGGCGGAGGAGCGACCAATTATCAGGGCGCTCAGCCCATATCCCAAGGGTCCCGTGGCTGTGGACGGGAGAACATGCACTTGCTCATCATTTATGGAAGTGTCAGTGGCGAGGGCCAGGTACACTACGGCACTGCCGGTGGTGGCTCTTGTGAGGTGTTCCAAACAGCCGGACGAGGGGGAGGCATTTGTATCCGCGCGCCTCTCCGTTGAGCGCTCATCTGTCCGTTTCCCGGTAGGGGGGTTCCATCCTCTTATAGCGAGCGAGAACGGCATTCCGAAGCACGATGCCCAAACTTATCACAGCGATTGCATGTGCCAGCAAATGGGCGAGAAGAGATGGAAGGCGCAACCTGTTGCCCACCCCTGTCGTTTGTTGGGACAATCTCGTTTCATATGGCTGGGGCGCCCGCAGGCAAAACACAAACCTGGGGGTCGAACGGGTCCGCGGGCCCCAGGGGCACGGCCAATGAGTGGTTTAAGAGCGATGGCTAAGGCTGTCGCTTGGGCCTGCGCATGAATAGTAGCCTTTTCCGCCTCCTCAACCGCCGTGGCACGGTTACATGCCTCAATCATCTCCATTAAGGAGGCTGTTTTTGGCAATGAGGCCAAAATGCGACGGCAAGTAGGGTTAGCATTCTGCGTTGCTAAGTCCATTCCCACCGCCGCTCTGACGTCCTCCGTCAAGTTAGGGGATCTTTCTAAGGCCTGCCGAAGGCGGTCCAAAAAGGCGGAATATGGCTCCGACGCGCCCTGAACAATTTTTGCATAAGGAAGGGAAGGTTTTCCCATCTGGGGTACCTCTTTAAACGCCGCCAACGCCAGACCCTGTGCCTGCTGCAGGATGCCAGGGTCTAGGCAGGCCTGGAGTTGAGGGTTGGTATATTCCCCAGTGCCCATCAAAACATCTAGGGTGACCGCCCGTAAGGGGCTGTCGTCCGGCTGATCCACATTACGAATAATCGCCACCTCAGCCCTGCGACGCCAGCTATCCTTCCATAATAGGCGCTGGGTCGGGGTCAACAGCATATCTGCAAATTTTTGCGCGTCATAAGGACACATAACTTGACTAGTGAACACTTGCTCAATTAGAGATTGGACATAATGATTATCTAAACCATACGCCATAACGGATTTCTGTGCTTCTCTAATCAATTTTCAATCAAGGGGGGCCCACCTTCGGCGCCCGTTGGCATCCGTAGTAACAGGGTAAAGCACAGGCAACTCAAGCACTACTGGGTACGCCGAAGGGGAAAAGCTCCCCTTCGATAATCGCATCCTTTATCACCCCGTGCCAGCGTCGTGCCGGATTTGGGGGGCCCTTTCCCCGCTTCTGCCCCAGGAACTCAGGGGATTCCTTCTCCTCATCAGAGGAGTAGACCGGGGGTGGGGACGAACCACCCCGAGTCCCTAATACTTTCGCCACCTGAGAAGGGCCAGGAGGCGGATCACCTGCCATAAGGGCCAACTGCCGAAGCATGTCAGTCAGCTGCTGGCCCTGCTGGCGCATCTCCTGCAGAAACGCGTCGGATTTAGTCAATTTAGTAAAATCGGGAGAGGCAGGCTGGGAGGCATGTTGGGGAACAACAGCGGGAGAAGTATTTGCAAAGGGCACTGACTGCCCCGGATCCCACTGAAGCGTATCTGAAACGACAGGGTGGGGGGTCATATGTAGGCATATCTCTAACCCAAGAACGGTCGACATGCTCGGTGGCATCCATAGGCACATCATCTGGTGGGAGCGGAACAGTACTTGGGTCTGGCGCCGGGACGGGCGCGGAGGGAGCCACAGGAATTACGGTCTCAGGGGCACCGAAAAAGTCTCGAGCCCCCACAGGAAGAACCTGTGGGGGATCATCCTTAGGTTTGGGGCGGAACATCTCAGTAACCGTCGCTTGCACCTCCGCCTCAGCTGCAAGGGCCGCTATAGCTTTCTTAACCTTGCGCCAGGTCTGGCTAAGGGACTCAGCCTCCTTATTCCCATGGGCAACGGAGTCCCAAAGATCCTGTCCCAATCGCTCCCACACTTGTCCATCAAAAGCATGGTTTGGCCTCTTCAGAAACCCTCTCCTCTGTCCCCATTTCTGCAGATGAGACAAGGATTCTGCAGTTACTTTCTCGCCCTGTTTCTCTATGGTACGAAGTAAAAATTCATGCACGGTTTTCTCTTCGGCTGATACAGCGGTACCAATTGTTACTTAAAGCCGCTCACCTGTGCGCACTTGCGTCACTCTCGGACGCCCAGGAGCCGAAAAGCCGGTGCCTCCTGCCGCGGCTAGAACCCTCATTTTTTCAGAAGGGATCACGTCGGGGTCACCATTTGTGGGGTTTCATGCGAGCCGGACAAAGCACAACAGCCAATATGGTTGGTAGCTAAGCCGTTTATCTGTTATTTTCTCATTGCTTTTATACACTCCTCTTACATAATATTCTCAACCCCTCCAAAGTCCATCACCCGATCACGGAGACATCCCGTTGGTCGAGCAGCCTCAGCACGGGTTATGCATGTGCGTCCTTCCTTTTGATTGGAGCATAGCTGTCCGCTATCTGTTGTCAACAAGGTCTGGTGTTGCCAGTTTGCCTGGGTCACGTTCCAGCCTGTAACTATTTCTCAATAGTTCATTAAAGGTTCACCGCGATCTTAACTAGCTCATAAATATTCTTAACTAGCTCACAAATACACCATGTTCCCACATCTAGCAAAGTTATGAATTTAGGCTCTGCGGCTCATCTTTTGAAAGCATTGTGCAGGTTTCCTTTGAGGATGAGGACAGATAGGTCAGACAGAGCAACTGGTTTGTGAAAAGTGCTCATCAGTAGGTTACAGGGTGTATTTGTCTGTATCATTTTCCTGTGTGAGTTCATGAGAAAGAAGAGATTGTCTGGTTTCACCACATTTTTGCTATTAGGGCATTTAGCACCTTGGATGAGGTATACCAGATGTTGGCAAGCATATGTAACACCCATGGATCTTGAACAGTGTGTTGGTGGGGGTGTTGATCATTGTAGCAGCAGAGATATGTCTGCAGGTTTTGCATCTGTTGTTCTGGCGCCACTTTGAGTTGTTCTGCTCTGGTCTATGGGGAGCTTGCTCCTGATGGTAAACTTGGAGAGATTGGGGGATTGTTTAAAAGCCAGAAGAGGGGGGTTCAGGAAAGATTTATTTCAGGATGTGGTCCCCCTTGAGGATGGGTTGTATTTGCTTGATGATACCCCAGTATGGGTTCCACTATGGGGTGGTAGGTAACAACTAGGGGCGTGCAGTCAGAGGGAGGTTTATTTCTGTATTGAAGTAGGTTTTCTCGGGATATTTGGGTGGCTCATGTCATTTCACTTCTTTGGTAATGTCCTTGTTTGGTGAAGTCAGTTTTGAATGTCTTAAGGTATATATATATCCATCCCAGACTTTCTCCCCAGAGTATATTCTGTGATATCCGAGTGCCTGGCATATTTCTTGGTGTGTTTGGGGTGGTTACTGGCTCTGTGAAGGTGGGTGTGGTGATCCATGGGTCTCTTGTATATAGTTGGCTGTAGGGTTCCATTGTTGAAGTTGTAGACCAGGACACATCAACTCAAAGCAGCACCAGACCCTGCCAGAAAAAAACAAACAGATACAAAACCTTCAGGCATATCTCCGCGGCTACAATGATCAACACCCCCCCACAACCACAGGCACCGGCTTTCTCTGGACCCCAGGGATGCTGAACACCCTGCTCTTCCCCAGGCTCCACTCCCACCCAACACTTTCCTCCAAACTCCTACCCCACCTCTTCCCACCCCTGCTCCACCCCCAGCTCTGCCCCTTCCACCCATGCCCTCCCCCCAGCTGGAGCCCCAAGACTTCCTGCCCCTCCCACAGAGCCAGAGCCACAATCCCTCCCCAGGCCAGGAGTGCCCCCTCCTCGCCACCCACAGGAGCCCCAGGCTGGCTGAACCCCTGAGCACTCCCCACCTTGGCTAGAGGAGCCCCGGCCTGGCTGCAGCCCCTTCCCCACCCGCCTGCCCCAAGCCCCAGCCCCCCCCCCACCTGCCCCAAGAAGCCCCAGGCTGGCCTAAGCCATGCCATGTCTCCCCTCCCTGGACCCAACCCACCCGGGGGGAAAGCTTCTGTTACCTAGAAGATGCTTTTGATATGCCCCATGCAGGTTCTGGGGTAGCTGAGGAGAGGTATGCAACTCCTCAGGAGCCCCACACCCTGCATGGGGCATAATAAAAGAAAAACTTCACTGCCAAACCCCGCAACCAAGGGTCCGGCAGCCACAGCAGTGCCAGGGGAGGCAAAGCCTCCCTGGCCTATTATACCCACCGCCCCTGCCCAATAGCAACTATGTGGGTAAAACCAGACAATCATTACACCCTCCCGAATGAACCGACACCTGAAAATGATAAAAGACAAACATACCCTATCACCTGTGGTTGAGCACTTTTCACAAAGCCATCAGTCCTCATCCTCAAAGGAAACCCGCATAACACTTTCAAAAGATGAGCCTGAGAGCTTAACTTTGCTAGACTCTAAAAATCATGGACTGAACAGAGACACTAGATTTATGGCTTATTACAACAATCTGTAACCCACAAAAATAACCCCCCAACTGCTTCTTTTCTCCCATCCCATACCTCCCCTCTTTTCCTCCCTATGACTGCAGTGGTTTTAACTGGCCACTTCACCTTGAATGGTCCCTTGAAATGTATTAACTACTTATGCTAAACAGTCTTTTTCACCTTTAGAAGAGCTCTATGTGACTCACAAGCTTGTCTCTCTCACCAACAGAGGTTGGTCCAGTAAAAGTGAGGCAGAAGTAGCAGCTGCCAAGCTTCTCAGAATAAATAGAAAGGGTAATTCCCAATCCCACTAGTTAATGGCAAAACTTCCATTGACTTCAATGAGGCCAGAATTTCACTTACAAATGGAAAGAGACAAGAAGCGGAGAGGAGAAGAAATACAGCCCATGTATAGAAGAGGTAGAAGGAACAATGACAGAAACTAGAAGCAAAGGAGATAGTGAGGGGGAAAAATGAGAGTGCACCAAGGCATTTTTCTGTGCCTGTGTCCTGCAACTCACACAGTAATTAAATTAGTACTCCTTTACCCTACCAAATGCTGATAGTATTATAGGTACAGCTGGTAATGAGAGCTGGCCAGAACTGTTCTGATGGAATGCTTTTCCATGCAAAACTGCTAATTTATTGAAAGCAAAACATTTCATGGAAACATATCAATAGTTGACAAATCTTTAACAGAGCACAGGCATGGTTTGAAACTCAACTGCCAGGCTGGTTTCCTGCTAGCTAACCTACCTAGCTCCTCAGTAGCCTGCCTGAAGGATTATCTTGGAGTTAGGACCCCAGTACTTAGCAGCGCTGCCTCAGAACAGCAGATCCTATATCAGACTGACCTGGAGCCAAGCTTTCAGACCCTTGGATTCGCCTGCTTCCTGAGCTACCAGGCTCCCACAGCCTGGGGACACAGCTGCCACAAGAGTTGAGAAGTTCAGGGAGCCAGCTGGCCTGAGAATCTGTCAACCCTGCAATCTCTGACTTGGTGACAGTTAGCATGGTGTGGCTACCATGGAGTCAGGGACCCTGGAAGCCCAGGCAGCAGCTGACTGACATTGACATGATTCTTGTCAGTTTCACAGCTGCTGCACCAGACAGTCCTGAAACCCACTACTGCTACAAGGTGGTGCACAGCTGTGACATTATAGGATTCTTGTCAATTTCAGTCAGCAGTTGCCAGGGCTCCAAGGGAACATATCTGGTTTCAGAAACCCAGTCTGTTGGTGTTCCCAAAACAAAATATTATGGGATTTCAGTTCCATGAAAATTTGAGTTTTTTGCTTTTTGTCCCCATTTGTTTGCTGGAAACTCAAAAATCATAGAATAGAAATTCTGTTTCCCAGCCAGCTCCAGTGGTGATACTTATAGCTAAGGTTACCCAACACATCTCGTTGCAAGATCCAATTTTCAGTTGCTTATAACTTTGTCAAATTGTAACTGTTTGAGATGAAACTTTCCATGCTGGGTGTCTGCCTCCTGCTAAATTTTTCTGAGAGTTTCACCTAAAATAGTTCAGCCATTTCCAAGACCCAAATTAGGGGGAAAAAAGATATTTGTTTTGTCCATAAACCTGCATAGCCATCCCTCCTGGTCTCTCTCTGATGGAGGCCACACCTCTTCACTGTCAAGCCCTTAGCACCACAATCAATTAGTGGGAAATTAGCAGTCTTTAGAGCTCAGTCTGCTTGATCTGGGCAATAGCAAGTCTGTGAACTCCAGCCCTCAGGCAGGGCAGGCCATGAACAGTTAGGGGTCTGGCCTGTAGTCAGGGCAGAGTAACACAGTCTATAACCCAGGCCTTTTGTCTGAGTGGGGCAGCAAGCAGTTAGGGGCTCTGGCCTGCAACCAGGACAGAGTAACACAATCTTAGGACTCAGGCAGGGGTAAGCACCAAAACACAGGCCTCCTGGCCTAATGCAGGGAGGCTGCCACCCCAGAGGGGACACATAAGACTCACCCAACTCCAGCAAGTCCCAGCCCAGGAGGGGCCCTAGCAGTGGCAGAATGGTCCACCACTGGGTCAGTTGGGATCTGCCCACAGCACACTGACCTAGTATCAGGCCAAGACCCAACCAGACTGTCATCTAGTTTCCCTGGGCTATTTCCTACCTACCCTGGGTTTGGTATCTCTGTGCTGTAGGTGTCCTCTGTCTCCCTGGGATCGGTGGTCAGCAGTAGCCCAGCCGCTCATCAGCACCTCAGTTGGCCAGTGGCTCTGGGAGCTCTGGCCAGTCCTCAGGCAGCAGACCCAGGAGTTCCTTCTACACATCCCACTCCAGCAGCAAAGAAGAAGGGTCTGTCTCCCTCAGCAGGGACTGCCTTTTGTACTTCCGCTTTCTGTCCCACCCCTCAGCTTTCAGCAGGCATGGCTTCCCTGGCCAAAGGGTGAGTTGTGGTTCTTTCTGGGAAACCCATGTAAAAGATAAAGATTTGTGCATCTTTTTTTATTGAGAAGCTTTAGCACCTGCATGCTTTGGAACAAGGACTTGATATTTGGCAGAGATGTCGTTGTGGTGTCACAGACCTGCCTTTTCCTGTCCCAATTAAAATCTACCAAAATTTGTCCAAGTTATAAGCCTTCGAAATATCTCAGTTAACACATTCTTAGTACAAACTTGTTAAATTCTCTGAAGATTCTCTCTACACTGGGCATGCTCAATCCCAAAGCTGCAGGGCTAAGAAGGACTTTCCCTGCCTCTGTTGCTCCCAATTGCTGTAGGCCACTGTGGGACCCAGGCACCAGAACTGCGAGCAATGAGATTGTCTCTCCTGTATTCTCAATGCTCCTCTTGCTGACACCCAGGCAGTGAGGTGGAGGAATCCTGATTTGAGTGCAGATAGGACAACAGTTGAACTGGTTAGTGATGGGGAACAATGGAAAGTCTATACTGGAACAAGGAGCCTGATGGGAGACAGAGGGAGAATGAAAGAGGTGCCAGGTTGGAGAGGAGACTGGGCAAGGGATCTGAGACAAACAGCCTGGAAGGAGAGATTGAGATGAGGAGCCTGGAGAGGGAGACTAGGGCCTATACTACAGAATTTCACTCTCACTGATGGAACTGCCCCGCTATGCTTACTTAATTCCATCTCCATGAGAGGCATAGAGTCAATGTTGATGTAGTTAGATTGTCGCAGTGTCAACGTAGACACTGTGCTGCTTCCATTGACTGCTACTGCCTTTCAGAAGCCATCGCACAATGCCCCACACTGATAGTACAGTCAGTACAAGTGCTCCTGGTGAGGACATGCACCGTTGACACAAGGAGCATTGTGTGGACCCACAAAAGCAGTTTAATTACTGCAGCAGCTGTTTACTGACATAAGTTAGGTTGACATAATTTTATAGGGTAGACATGCCCTAGGTTTGGGAGCAAAGGATGGAAAGAAGACTTAGATTGGATGAGGAGCTGTAGGGTGGAGGGACTGACTGGGCAAGGATATTGGGACAAGTAGCTGGCGGTGGAAGCAGTGGGGAAGAGGAGATTGGGCAAGGAGACTAGTACAAGGAGCTTGGGGGACTGGGATTAGCTGGGCAGGGAGACAAGAACAAGTTGCCTGGGAGGGGAAGACTGGGAGCCAGGAGGAAAGACTGTGATTGGATGAGGCACCTTGCCTTAACTGATCAGCAGTTAAGCCAGGGACTAAGCAGGTAAGGAAATGGGTGGAAAGAAGACTGAGACTGCCTGGGAAAGGGTACTGGGACAAGAAGCCTGGGGTAGGGCAGTGAAGAAACAGGACAGAGACAGACTGAAAGTGACATGGACAGAACGGGTCAAGATTGGAAGCAAGAGGGTCTAGAACCACTACAATATATTCCCCCTGCAGAATCTGAACTGGAACCCAAGATTCCTGATGTCACCATTCCTCTGATGTCAGCAAAGAGCTCTGAAATCCAATGGCAAAGTGTCTCAGGCCCCCCCTCTAGCGTTGGGCCATGCAGAGGATGACAACCTAATGCTGCTATCAGCTACGGTTAGCTAAGGTCTGTACTGTGGATCTAAAGATTCCAATCTTGCTGATGATCCATGTGAGTGTCAGCATGATTCCGTATGATAGAATTGCTCTGTTTTCAGTTGTTTTTTTAAAACCTAGGAAATTACATATGCCAAAAGCTATATTAAAAGAATAATAAGATGCAAAGTCAATCACTCAAAAATTAGGAAATCCCCAAATTAAGATTGCCTTTACAAATTTATTTTACAACCCTGCCCCACTTTGTCAAGAATCAGAGCCTGCAGCAGAGCCAGTTTGGAAGCTGGGGCTGAAGCAGAGCAGTCTCTATGCAACCTAACAAACACCGCTGGCCTGTAGTAGGCTGCTTGATTGGCTGCACTGCTTGATTGGTTGGAAAGGTCAGCAGATCATCTCTTAAGCCCAGCAGCAGTAACAGTTGCTCAAAGCATTTGTCAATGGCTGTGATGGCTCCTGTCCCTGCTTGTTCCCAGGCCTGTCTCTGCCTCACCTAACTCCAGGTAACCCAGTCCTGATCCTCAACTCTGATTCCTGATCTCAGACTTTGGTTCAGCCCCTTGGTTCTGGTATCTGTCCTGTAACTCTCCCTCTCCTGGTTACTAACTCCTGTTCTGACCACTACACATGAGCACCAATGTCCAGGTCACTGACACCCTTGTGCATGTGCTTTATGCTACAGTCTTTAATTACATAATCACATACTATTTTCCCCCCAGAATCCCAGACTCATTCAGTGCACAGGTTGGCCCTGCTCACAGCTGTGTAAATGATTATATAACTATTTACTGCATAGTATGTGCTGTGGAGATCACAGTAGGCATATTTTAACAAATAATAAATGTAATGGTACAAATTATTGGTTCTGAGTTATGCTGAGATCACCAAAGTAAATAAGAACTTGCAATGGATTTTATTGGGTTGAATAAAGGGATGAGTTGGATAAGGAAAATAATTCTGAACAAAACAGAACTCTAGTGTAGCTCATTACTGTCTATTTGGATTTCACTCTGTTGTGCTCGCAGATATCTGTGTCAATGCCCAAAGTATTTCACTCACAGCATGAAAATATATTGCTACTGCAAGGACCAGAATGAATAACTGTGAATCCTTTGTATCTGACAATATGTTATTTATGGTAAGTACAGAGATGTTTCCAAAGGACTCCAGGCAAAACAGTGTGATAGAGAGATCTGTCAGAAAATTTGCTTGTCACACCCAGCTGGCTGCAAAACAAGCCAAGTGGGGATGAAGGATGTTCTGCTTGATCCCCCAAACTTTCAAATGGCTCTTCTTCCACTCTGACAAGAATGTAAAAGAAAGCAGGCAGCATAAGAGAGGCATTTCTTTCTGTGATGAAACCATCAGCAAAATGCTGAAGCAGGTATATTAACTTGATGATCAAATACAGTTTGCCACACTAGTGAATAGGAATAGTAAACAGGAGAGTTTTGCAAGGGAGTTCTTCAGGTGAAGGAGGAGAGACTACGTGACCCTTGGGGTGTTTGTCTGTCTGTTGTGTGCTTGCTTGATTAAATATTATAGTGAGTTCTGTTGTGGGGGCAGTGTGCTGAGCCAAGAGACCTTCTAGGCTAGGCTGAGAGCTTACTAAGGAGGCTCTAGCCTGCCGGAGTTTGATCCCTAATCTCCTTTAAGATGCATCAAAAAAAAAACCCAGTCGACTTGGGCTCACGGGACTCAAGCAGAAGGCCTGTTTACCTGCTATGTAGACTTCTGGGCTTGGGCTGGAGCCCAGGTTTTAGGACCCTCTGAGGTGGGAGGGTCTCAGAGCTCGGGCCAGCCATGGGTATCTAGTTGCTGTGTAGACATAATCTTAGGATCCCTTAACAAGGGGGTGGGGCTAGCTCAGGGAGAACAGAGTTTTAAGAAGCCAGCTCCTTAAGTCACTAGAGGAGCTATCAAATGAGAATTTTGTGAGGGACTTTGGAGAGGGAGCATGAGAGGCAGATACACCACAAACATACTCTAAATTAGGTCAACAACCATCTATCCCCCTCAAAAAAACCCACAGAGAAGTTGAGCGGCAGAGTGGGGGGCTATTTAGTTTATTGCACTGAATGCAGTATGTATGATTATCTTTCTTGTGAATAGGGGGTATATGTGTACATGTGGTGTAAGCAGCTCATGGCCCTCAGAGACATAGTACAGGGGCTTGAGGCCAGAGTGGCTGAACTAGAGGAGCCAAGGGAGACAGACAGGTACATAGAGGAGACTTTCAGGGACACAGTAGAGTGGTCCCATCCCAGTCTAACAGCCTCTGTCCTATTAAGAACGATGAAAGTCTCAGGGAAGAAGAACATCAAGCTGGAGAGGAAGGAAACAATCCCACAGTTAGGACCATCTTTCCACATGATATCATGCTTTCCTCTCACACTGAGCATACTCCTTCTGCAGAGGGAATCCCAGTTACTAGGAAGAACCAGGTAGGAATAATGGGGGATTCGAAACACAGATAATTGGGTTTGTGATGACCAGGAGAACCACATGGTAAATTGTCTGCTGGTCTGAAGGTTGTAGATCTCTTGAGACATCTCGACAGACTTTTGTGCAGTGGTGGGAAGGAGCTGGTGGTCATGGTACATGTAGGTACCAGCGACAAAGGGAAAGGTAGGAGAGATGCGGGAGGCCAAATTTAGGCTACTAGTTAAGAGACTAAAGTCCAGGACCTCCATGGTAGCATTCTCTGAAACATTTCCCGTTCCATGCACAGGGCCAGAAAGACAGAATGACAGAGTCTCTGTGTGTAGATGAGACAATGGTATAGAGAAGCGTGTTTTAGATATATTAGGAATTGGGGGACTATTGGGAAAAGAAGCCTAGATGGGAAGAATGGGCTCCACCTAAACCAAAATGGAAGTAGACTACTGGCACATAAAATTAAGAAAGTTGTAGAAGATTTTTTTAAACTAAGGGCTGGGGGAAAGCCAGCAAGTGTAGAGGGACACATGGATTGGGTGGAGACATCACTTAGGTATGAGTTTAGGAAAGCAATTTGTAAAGTAGAGGCAGGAGCTAGTGAGGAACCGTCAGACATAAAAGAGTCCCATTTAAATATAACACAAAGAACGCAAGTAACTGAATACTGACAAAATGTGCATGTGCTAAAGTCTAAATACTAATATGGGTGAACTAGAGTGCCTAGAATTAAATGATATTGATATAATTGGCATCCCAAAAACTTGGTGGAATAAAGATAATCAATGGGATGTTGTAATACTGGGGTACAAAATATATTAAAATGACAGAATAAGTTGCTCTGGTGGGGGAGTGGCACTATATGTGAAAGAAAGCATAGAGTCAAATAAACTAAAAATCTTAACTGAATCAAACAATGCCATGGATTCTGTATGGATAGAAATTCTATGCTTGAACAATAAGAGCCTAGTAGTAGGACTATACTGTCAACCAGTGGTGGATTATCACACAGGTGAACGGGACCTATGCCCAGGGGCCCTGACCAATTTGGGGGCCCCCCCTAGGAGCGCCAGAACTCTGCCCCCTGCTCCTCTCCCCCCTGCCTCTCAGCCCTGCTCCTCCACCTTGCTCCTCCTCTTCTCCTGAAGGTCCCACCCCCTGGACAAGACAGCAGACAGAGCCTGTGGTATGGAGATGGTATGGTATATTTCCCTCTGCCATCCCCCAGGCCCGCCAACAGAAATTCCGGGCCCAGGGCCAGGGCTGTTCGTGGGGAGGGGGGCAGGGCCCGGGGCAGAAGTGACAAATCCCTCACTTCTGGGACTGCCCACGCCAGCCCGTGGGGCACCCCAAGCATGGGGCCCAGAGCAGTCTCGCATGCCTAGGTGCCCTGCGGCCCACCCAAGCAATTTAAAAGGGGGGGTGGGGCTAACCCAGGCCCTGCTGCATCCCCTGAGCATTCCTACATGCCCCCTTAGGGTGGTGTGGTCCACAGTTCGTGGACTACTGCCCTAGGCTGTGGTAAGAACCACCCAGGGAGCCAGGGCAGTTGTGGGGAGCCCCAGGCCTCCACCTGCCCTGGGCAGAGGGCCGGGATGCCTGAAGGCAGTCCCCAGCCTGTGTCCCTGCTCTCCAGGGTGCACCACCCAGGCCAGGTGGAAAGTCCAGGGCTCTGCACAGCAGCCCAAGCTCCCTGGGCAGTTCTTACCATGGCCTGGCTTCTGGCCAGGTCAGGGACTGGTGCCTTGGGGGAAGGGGAGGAGTAGGGGGCTCAAATGTTCTGTGTGCCTAGGGCCCCAATAAATCTTAATACGCTTCTGCTATCAACCACCTGATCAGGATGGTGAGAAGAACTGTGAAATGCTCAGGGAGATTAGAAAGTCTCCCAAAATAGAAAATGCAGTAATATAGGGGGAGTTCAACTATCCTCATATAGACTGGGTATGTGTCACCTCAGGACAGGATGCAGAGATAAAATTTCTAGACACATTAAATGTTTGCTTCTTGGAGCAGCTAGTCCCGGAACCCACAAGGGGAAAGGAAACTCTTTATTTTATCCTAAGGGGAGCACAGGATCTGGTCCAAGAGGTGAATATAGCTGAACTGCTTGGTATTAGCGACCACCATGTAATTAAATTTAAACATAGTTGTAGTAGGAAAAGTGCCAAAGAAACTCACCATAGTACCATTTAACTTCTAAAAGGGGAACTACACAAAAGTGAGGAAGCTAATTAAACGTAAAATAAAATGAACAGGCACTAGAGTGAAATGCCTGAAAGCTGCATATAAACTTTTTAAAAACACTGTAATAGAGGCTCAAATTAAACATATTTGGGGGAAAACAAACAACAAAAAACAGTAAGATGACCAAAACCATTCCACCCACACTAAAACACAGAATAGAAGAGGGGGCTGGAGGCAAAAAGAAATCCTATGAAAATTGGAAGTGAAATCTTACTGAGGTTAATAGAAAGGAACATAAATTCTGGCAAGTCAAGTGTAAGAGCATAATTAGGCAGGCCAAGAAAGAATTAAGAGCAACTAGCAAAAGACACAAAAATGAACAGCAAATTTTTTTTTTTTTAAAAAGTACATCAGAAGCAAGATGCCTGCCAAACAATCAGTAGAGCCCCTGGACAATTGCGGTGTTCAAGGAGCAATCAAGGAAGACAAGGGCTGTTGCGGAGAAACTAAATTAATTCTTTGCATCAGTCTTCACTGCAGAGGATGTGATGGAGAGTCCTACACCTGTGCCATTCTTTTTAGGTGATAAATCTGAGGAACTGTCCCAGATTGAGGTGTCAATAGAGGAGAGAAGATTTTGGAATAAACTGATAAATTATACAACAGTAAGTCACCAGGACCAGATAGTATTCACTCAAGAGTTCTGAAGGAACTCAGATATGAAATTGCAGAGCTATTAACTGTGGTTTGTAACCTACCACATAAATGAGATGACTGTAGCATAGCTAATGTAATGCCCATGGGGGGGGGGGGGGGGAGTCTCCAGAGGTAACCTCGGCAATATCAGTCCTGCAAGCCTAACTTCAGTACCAGGCAAACTGGTTGAAATTACAATAAAGAACACAGCTGAACATGATATGTTGGGGAGGAATCAACCTGGCTTTTTGTAAAGGGAAACCATGCCTCACCAATCTATTAAAATTGTTTATGGTAGGTCCACAAACACGTGGACAAGAATGATCCAGGGGACATAGTGCACTTGGACTTTCAGAAAGCCTTTGACCAAAGGACTCTAGACAAAATACGCAGCC
The DNA here is from genome assembly GCF_009764565.3 of Dermochelys coriacea. Classification (NCBI taxonomy): domain Eukaryota; kingdom Metazoa; phylum Chordata; order Testudines; family Dermochelyidae; genus Dermochelys; species Dermochelys coriacea. The sequence goes on from NC_050068.2 coordinate 283,137,313, forward strand.
ATGGAATAAGAGAAAGAACTCTTGTGGATCAGAAACTGGTTAAAAGACAGGAAACAATGGGTAGGAATAAATGGTCTATTTTCACAGTGGAGAGAGGTAAATAGTGGGGTCTCCCAAGGATCTGTACTGGGGCTGGTGCTATTCAATATAGTCATAAATTCTCCGTTCATTCCCTCTGAAGCATCTGGCATTGGCTCTTAGAGACAGGCTAACAAGCTAGATGGGCCACTGGTCTGACCCAGTATGGCCACTCTTATGTTTTCACTCACTGGAGAAAGCAGTTGAGATTTGGGATGGACTTCCCTGCTCTTTCCTAGTGAGTTACAATTCACAGGATGCTGAGGAAAATGGCAGACAGATGGAGCTGGTGATTTATGTGTAGTCAGAAAAAGTAAGGGTGAGTCTTCAAAGGAGCCTTTTGCCAGCTCTATGCACCGCTTTTACAACCCATTCGTTATTCCTGGATTTGACACCTTCTGTGCGATACCGCACCCAGAGTGTTCTGTGATACACAGACAACAACATGCTATGAGGAAGTTGTAGCAAGAGCTGTTAGGATGAAGCCTTCTTTCATCCCTGAGAATAGGGGCTTAGCTGAGCCTTTTACATCAGGCAGGCGGCTCCTGGAGAAAATCTCCAGCTGCATACTTCATGGGATACATTTGTCACAGTTCTGGCAACTCCACCTGTATTCCCCCGCTGTGGTTCAGCACGGGCATCTGCTCCTAGGCTTCCGGTTCCCAGGCTGTTGCCTCTCTTGGGCAGAGACACTAGTCTCTCTCCCTCATGACCGGGGTATTTCCAGATGTGATGGTTTTTGCTTGTGGGGAATGTTGCCTAGTGGTCTCAGGATTAGGCCCTTCAACCTGCAGAAAGGGGGTTGGTAGGGGAGCCCAGACACTCCCGTTGCACCAGACTGGCCCAGAGAGCTGTGGGGGCAACCAAAGGGTCTGACACGAGTGCTTAATTTGTGCCAGGGCTGAACCCCGGCAACTGGAGGCTTGGCAGTTCATAGCCCTGGCACTTCTGGGCTTGCTGCTTTAGTTATGAAAATAAAAATATGGCTTGAGCTCCAGCACATCTTTCATTTCCAATTAAACACTGACACCCAGAAGCACCTTAAAACTGCCCTCCCTAGGCCGCTTCCTACCACCCTGCTATTGTCCAAAGTTTGTGTAACAGGAGAGTGTGAAGGGCGTTCGCTCACTGCTTGGCACCTCTTTGCAGCCAGGCATGGCAGGGTAGCTCTCTGCCTCGGCTCTATGTCCAGGTCAGTTTCCTTCAGGGATAGCCCACAAAACATGGGAAAATCAACACAAATAAACTGGGTTAGTAGGTAAGAGGGGGGAAAACACCTCCCTCTCTGGTTATAACAGAAGCAGGTCCTCTCTTCCCTCAGGGAGGGGCCTTCAGACAGCTGTTGATGGGAAAGATCCTGCCTTCCCTCAGTAGCTACAAGGCAAAGATCCTCTCTTCCCTAGCCTGCCCCCAAGTGTGCTGTTCTGCTCTCTTAATTCCTCCTCCAGTCTGAACATCCCTTGCAAGTGTGGCTGGGCAGGGCTGGCTGAGCCCAGAGAAGCTCCATAACCCTTTGTTGCCCAGTGGGGGTTTGTATACCCCACCACACTAGGCTTTACAGCTCCTTGCCAACACTGTGGCTTCCCCAGCAAAGTCAGGCTACCTAAGCAGGCCTGCTTCACTTTTCTTCTCAGAGATGGGAAACTGAGACAAGGGAATCCTCTACTCCCTCAAGCTGTGCTATTGGCTTAATGGGATTAGTGATGTGCATAATAGGTATGAGTAAGGGTTGTACAGCCATGGCCCAGACTCCAACCAGTAGCACAGCCTGTTACTGAAAAACAAAAAACAGTAAAGAATGAGACCCGGAACAGCAGTTAACTAGATTAAAAGCCAGCTCTGTTATCCAGACATGGCCCAGCTGCTCAGCCCTGTCTTCAGACTAGATAACAGCCAACACCACATTTATCACCTTCTACTGTTTACAGGCACGTGTAGCCAACAGGAACACAGACACACACATTCCAACCTATGTGCATACACCATAGGATAATTAAGCCTTTAATTAATTAACTAACTAACTAAAAACACTGGGCATAACACAATCTTACAGCTACTCTCTTCTTTACAGCTCACCCATGTCCCAACATTGCCTGTATTTTAAAATCATTTTTTACTAGTAGTACAGTGTCACCCAGAGGCCCAGATCAGGATCAGAGCCCTATTAGTAATAGTAGTATTTCTGTAGCACCTATGATCCCTAAAATCACAGGCCAGGACCACACTCTGCTACATGCTGTATGTGTTGGTAGTCCATTGCTGACAATGACATTGTTGCAGTTCTCATCTATGGCCACACATCTGACTCGAAAGTCCAAAACCTGATGCAGAGTTGGCTGCACTGAGGGCAGGGGAAGTCTGCATCTATGTTGTTTGATGACGCAGCTCTGTTAGCCTTTCACATGCAGGCCTGGAGATGAATTTGTTGATCCTGCTCAAAACAGTTACATGCTGATCTTGTCAGAGACCACCAGTAAGTCCTATCCTGAGCCATTTGCTCAACTTCTTTGGGATAGACACCAGTCCACTGGAGACTGCTCTTCAAATGATCTTTGAAGTGCTTACCTGGATGACCCTTCTTTCTTTTGCCCTGACTCAACTCCCCATACAAGATCTGTTTTGGAAGACAGTGGTCTTCCTTTCTGATGACATGTCTGGTTCACCTAAGTTGTGGTCTCAGTAACGTTTCCTCAGGACTGGTTTGCTCTTTCAAAGATCTAAATATTGATCACTCTATCCTGCCAGGAAATGCTCATTAATGAGCAGAGGAAGCACACATTGCTCAAACTGTTTAATGTGATGTTTATAAAGAATCCACGTTTCAGATCCATACAGGAGAGCTGTTAGAACCACTGCACTATGGATCTTAGTTTGCGAGAGACACAAATGTTATGTTGGTTAAGGACTTTTGTTTGAAGTTGGCCAAGGCCTGGCTGGCTTTACTAATTCTGGAGGAAATTTCCTTATCAGGGGAACAGTCACTTGAGATGGTACTGACCAGATACTTGAACTGATCCACATTTTTCAATGGTGTGCCTTGGATGACTATGGCTGGCACTGGGGCACTGGAACGAGGTGCTGGTTGGAACAAGACCTCTGTCTTCAAGACTGATGGTGAAGCCAAAGAGCTGGGATACTTCAGAAAAATCTATCAGGGATGATCTGAAGGTAGTCTTATCTGTGGGCCATCAAGATGCAGTCATCTGCAAAAAGTGCCTCGATGAGATGTTTCTGCAGCATCTTGGTCTTAGCATTGAGTCTTCGAAGATCAAAGATGAAGCCATCGAGTCGGTAGCGGATGTATATCCCCTGATCCAAGTCCCCTGTGGCATGGCTGAGGACAGAGGCAAAGAACAAGTTGAACAGCACTGGAGCAAGTATGCAGCCTTGCTTCACTCTGTTCTGGGCCACGGTGCTCGAAGCACCACAGGTCTAGCAGGAGTACTCTGAGAAAAACGAGCCTTACACACAGCTGTGAGTTATTGGCTTTACTGAAGGTTAGTGACCCACCCGCAACAGGACTCCAAGCATTGCAGTCATGGAGGCGGGGAACCCAGCACACCAGAGCTTTGCCTGGGACGGAGTCCGACGGAGGGGCAGACAGTCAGCATTAATAAGCATTACACAAAAACAGCTCATGAATATAAAGTTAGGTGCTTCTTAAAGGGGGGCTTTCTACTACCTGGCAAAGGGCCATGCAAAGCAGCTGTGTCCTTCAAAAACTCTATCCCACAATAACGAAGCAGCTATCTATGTCCCACAGTAACCTCTCGGCTCGAGAAAGCGGAAGTTCCCTGGCTACGCTGTAACAAAGTCTTCTGCAGTCCCTTACAACTCCATTTGAAATTTTGAATGTATCAGAAAAGTCGCCACTAGTGAGCACTTGCCCTGTCATGTGTTCATGGAACAGACAGATGATTTGAATGAACCTTCCTGGGCATCCCAGTTTATGCAGAATAGCCTATAGACCCTCTCTGACCATATCAAAAGCTTTGGTTAAATAGATGAAACCTGCATACAGGTCCATTGTTCTGCTCTAAACATTTTTCCTGGACCTTATAACAAAAGATCAAGTCCATAATACTATGACCTGGTCTGCAACCACACTGCACTTCTGACAGGTTCCCCTCAGATATGCTCGCAATGAGTCTGTTCAAAAGAACGCGAGCTAGTATTTTCCCTGCTGTACAGAGGAGAACAATGCCTCTGTAGTTTCTGCAGTCAGCTTTTCTGCCTTTGTTTTTGAACAATGATACAATAATAGCATTTTTGAAGTCTTATGGCATTTCTTCTTCCTCCCAAATGCTACTCAAGATGTCATGAAACACCTTGATGGTGTTGGGGCATGCTACTTCATACAATTCTGCTGGAATACCATCCTTTCCAGAGGCTTTGCCAGAGTTCATTTGTTTGATGGCTTTCATAAACTTCCTCAACTGATAGAGGGAGGTCAAGATCCTCTTTGATGGGATTCTTGGGTAAATGATTAAGGACATGCCAATAGACTGTGGATGATCTATTGATTAGACTATTGAAGTGTTCAGCCCTATCTGTACAATTCTCTCCTTGTCTTTGATGAGGGTTGTGCCATCTGCCAACTTCAAGGAGGGTTTGCCAGATTTAGTTGATCCATAGACTGCTTTGAGAGAGAGTCAAACAACATCTTTGCATTGTTTGTATCTGCATAATGCTGAACTTCTGCAGCTTTCTTCTCCCACCATTCATACTGCATTCTCCTCAGTTCAGACTGGGCCTTGCTCTGTAGGTACTTAAACCTACATTTCTTATATGGAAGTGAGATCATTCTGCCATTCAACAAACGCTTTATGCTGGTCACTTAGGAGTTTAGAAATGTCCTTGTCATAGAACCAATCCTGGTGTACCCTTATCTTTGGCCTCAGCACTGATTTAGCTGTGTCAATAATCACATGTTTGACCTGGTTCCATTTTTCTGTTGAGTTGCCAGTGATTGGCAGGCATGAAAAAAAGCTAGTCATCAAGTGACTGCTGAAACTGCACCTGATAGTTGGCTTGCTTGAGCTTTGCTATGTTGAAGGCTATTTTATTAAGTCTGGGGCACTTGCGCTGTGAAAGGACTATATGCAGGTTAAGCACTACTCTTACTAATCTGTGGTGTGTCCAGAATTCTGCATCAAGCATGGCTCTGGTAATTCTGACATCAGATAACATAGTCGATCAGGTGCCATTGTTTAGACAGTGAGTGCATCCATGTCGTTTTATATTTATCATTTTGCCAAAAGATGAGTACTTGTGGCACCTTAGAGACTAACAAATTTATTAGAGCATAAGCTTTCGTGAGCTACAGCTCACTTCATCGGATGCATTTGGTGGAAAAAACAGAGGAGAGATTTATATACACACACACAGAGAACATGAAACAATGGGTTTATCATACACACTGTAAGGAGAGTGATCACTTAAGATAAGCCATCACCAGCAGCAGGGGGGGGAAAAGGAGGAAAACCTTTCATGGTGACAAGCAAGGTAGGCTATTTCCAGCAGTTAACAAGAATATCTGAGGTTTCAGAGTAGCAGCCGTGTTAGTCTGTATTCGCAAAAAGAAAAGGAGTACTTGTGGCACCTTAGAGACTAACAAATTTATTTGAGCATAAGCTTTCGTGAGCTACAGCTCACTTCATCGGATGCATTATGAAGTGAGCTGTAGCTCACGAAAGCTTATGCTCTAATAAATTTGTTAGTCTCTAAGGTGCCACAAGTACTCCTTTTCTTTTTAAGAATATCTGAGGAACAGTGGGGGGTGGGGTGGGGAGGAGAAATACCATGGGGAAATAGTTTTACTTTGTGTAATGACTCATCCATTCCCAGTCTCTATTCAAGCCTAAGTTAATTGTATCCAGTTTTGCAAATTAATTCCAATTCAGCAGTCTCTCGTTGGAGTCTGTTTTTGAAGCTTTCTTTACTTCAGCAGGTGGGTATTGTAGTTGTAGGAATGCTATTTCCCCATGTTATTTCTCCCCCCCACCCCACCCTGCCCCCCGCAGTTCCTCAGATGTTCTTGTTAACTGCTGGAAATAGCCTACCTTGCTTGTCACCATGAAAGGTTTTCCTCCTTTCCCCCGCCCCCTGCTGCTGGTGATGGCTTATCTTGAGTGATCACTCTCCTTACAGTGTGTATGATAAACCCATTGTTTCATGTTCTCTGTGTGTGTATATATATCAATCTCCCCTCTGTTTTTTCCCACCAAATGCATCCAAAGAAGTGAGCTGTAGCTCACGAAAGCTTATGCTCTAATACATTTGTTAGTCTCTAAGGTGCCACAAGTACTCCTTTTCTTTTTGCAAATACGGATTAACACGGCTGCTACTCTGAAACCTGCCAAAAGATGATGTTAGTAATGAGCAGACTATTCTGCAAAATTTACCCAAGAGAAGGAGGCTGTTGCTGTTCATCTTTCCTACTCCATGTTGTCCTATAACACCTTTCCAGTAACTGCTGTTTCTACCAACTCTGGCATTAAAGTCTCCCAGCAGGATGAGCTTGTCATATGCAGGGGTTGATTGGATGATGGATTCCAGGTCAGAGTAGAACTGCTCCTTGCCTTCCTCTGTCTTGATCAGCGTAGGTACATAGGCACTGATGATAGTGACATGCCGTAAAGGATTCAGGGGAAATTGAAGTTTCATGAGCTGTTCATTTAGGCCAACAGGGAGGTCAGGAATTTGTTTCTTATTGCAAAGCCAACTCCCTGGATCTTGTCTTCATCCTCTACTTTTCCTTTCCAAAAGGAACTATAATCACCTCGTAGCTCACTGATGGAAACTTCTCTGGCCAGTCAAGTCTCACTCAGTGCTGCACTATCAATATTGTAGCGGGCAATTTCTCAGGAGACAAGAGCTGTTCTTCTCTCAGGCCTTTGTGCATCGCCTCCATCCATAAGAGTGCAGACATTCCATCCCCCTAAGGTGAGTTTTTTCTTCTATTGTTTTTTGACCACTGTAGGATGATCTGCCAGTCATGGTCATCTGGCCAGATGTTATGGGGAAGGCAATGTTTAGGGCACCTTTTCTAGCCCTTTCCCTTAAAAAGGGTGAGCAGTTCTGTCCTAAAACAGCTGCTCAGTTGCCTAGGTTGCTGCTGAATTTCTCTGCTGCCCATTGGACAGAGCTGAATGGCCATTAGTCTCAAGGCCACCTACATGCCGGATTGTGGCTATGACTGCCAGCGGTCATCTCCACCTGTTGCTTCGCCACACCCCCATTACCACAGGATTTGGATTAAGGATGAGGAGATTTGATAAAACGATGTTAATGGGATGAGAGTTGTGAGAAAACCTGTGTGGGAAATTTGAGTGAGAAAGCTGTTGCACAGGGGCAGTCCCACTCTCGGCCGCAGAAGCCAGATTCCAGCAGCACGAAGAATTGTTACGGCTGGGACTTCCTTAGCTGCAGTGGGTGACCAGAACATCTTCAGTGCCTTGCAAAAGACACATTGGCTATGCTCACTGTAGGTGCTATATAAACACAGAACAAAAAGGTTAGTGCTTTTGTACTGTAAAAACATACAGTAAGAGACAGTTATGCCTCAAAAGAACTCCCAGTCTAATTTAAGAAAATACTCAAGAAGGTGTAACAAAGAAAGGAAGTTGGGGGGGGGAAAGAACGGGAAGACTAAGAAGGAGGGAACAAGTGACTACATAGACAGACAGAGGTCCAGGCACAATTATCAGATTTAGAATAGAAGTTGATTTTTTTCTTAAATGTAAGCAAAAAAGTTAGTGATCTCAGTATCCCTGTAGGCAACTTGCTAAGCCATTTTCATCTGGCAATTTACCATATTATCTCCTGATAAAGTGGGAAGGATTTAGAGTACCACCAAGCAGGTGGTTTATGGACTACTCTGGGGAGGGTGTTCCCTTCCAGGAGTAAGAGGCAGCACTGGAGAAAGCGAAGGGATGGCTGTGGGAGAAGTGCCAGTAGACTCATAGATAGAGCCCACATCAGCTCTATCCTCAAACAATTCCGTTGGCTCCCCTTTCATTTTAGGAATCAGTTCAAAATTGACCTTGTTTCCTTAAACCTTCCGAGACTTGTTTCAGTCATCCTCACAGACCTTGTCTACCTTTGATCCCTTCCCTGCCCCTCCACTTGTCTAGCCCTGGCCCCTTTCTGTCACTACATATAATCTCGCAACTGTTAGATTGAAAGCCTTCTTTAGCTCTTGTTATCAGAAGCTTCTTTCCCCTTCCTCACTACTTCTAAATCATCATTTGTTTTCAGATTTTTCTTCTATGCCTATACTTCCCTCTGCCATTGCTTTTTATTTTAGCTTCATAACTATATCATTTAACTCTGTAAAGTATTCTGAGATACATGCAATATTTTTATTTTGCTTTGTTATACCACTGCAAATCTAAAGTAACATCACCAAATTTAACTGAGTTACACCAGTGTAACTGAGGTCTGGTTCAGGCCCACTGGTATTCAGAATGTTGAGACATATCAGAAGCATGTGTCTCATACAATCTGGGCCTGGATTCTGCCATAATTACTCATGGTGAGCATTACTTTATTCGGCAAGTAACCCCATTGAAATCTAAGTAGCAGAATCCGCCTCCAAATGGCTATTTCTCAAACTTCTCAACCTCCTGAACACAATGAGATTGAATGTTCTCTTTCTTTCATGGGTATAGTCAGTTGAAATCAGTGGAATCACTCCAGATTTACCACAGTGTGACAGAGCGGAATCAGGTCAGAAACATGCAGTGAGGGCTTCCATGAAGCATAGCAAAGGGCTCAAATTCAGAGCAGTCATTTTTGTCAAGTGTATATTTACTTCTGTGGTTACTCTGAGGATTAACATTTTGCGAGTGACTTACTACAATAAATGCGGCAAAGAGTCTTGTGGCACTTTATAGACTAACAGACAAGACTATAAGATGCCACAGGACTCTGCCGCTTTTACAGATCCAGACTAACATGGCTACCCCTCTGATACTTATTACAATAAATGTAGTTGGTTTGGCTTTATGCAGCTATTTTTGTTTTTCTAAAAATATGAAAGGACTCCTGAATGGGCAACAATATTTTTCATGTCACTGAACAGATAGGTTGCTCAAAACTAGAATCCTGAGTGTATGTTCCCCACGGGCTTTCACAGCCTCTTCCTGCCTGGCTTGCATAGACACTGACTCCATGGGTGCTCTGGGGCTGGAGAACCCACAAGGAAAAATTAATGGGTGCTCTGCATCCACTGGCAGCCAAGCTCCACACCCCCCACCAAGCGTGCTGCATCTCCCCCTATCTCCCAATATTTCCCCCAGAGCTGCCGCCAAACAGCTGTTTGGTGGCCTGCTGGGAGGGAGAGGGAGGAGCGGGAATGTGGCACGCTAAGGAGAGGAGGCGGGGCTGGGGCACAGATTTGGCAGAACAACAGTTTAAATTTTCCTTCTTGACATCCTGCTGTGACAAAGACTTTAAGCCCTGGCCTTGCTTTCTCAGTCTTGGTTTCTTAAGTGCTAGATAATTGAGTTCCTGTGTGTCTTTGACGATTCCCCTGTAGAGGTTGTTTGTTTGTTTTGGGGGGGGGGGGTGATGGAGAAACAATTTCAAAAAAATCCTAAATGATTTCAGAGATTTAATAACTTGCTTTTACTTGCATTAGGGGCATGTAACTCTCCATATATTTACAAGGCACATATTAGATAGGTCATGAATATACATGAAGGCACTAAAGGGAATTAAAAATAGATGTTATTGTTTAATTCAACTGGAAAGAGTGCCCAAGGAATCCAGGCAATTAACTCTCTCTTCCCCTGAAGTCTGAAACCAACTATACTGAATTAAAATAGATGCACTATAAATCTCCTTTGCCAAACAAAGAATGCTTCAGCAAGCAATAAACCTGGCCCTCCAAACACATCTCCTTAAATGTGACCAAGATAGAACTCCTAAAAATAGGAGTTTGAACCAGAGGGAACTAAATGTACAAAACTAGGTATTTACAGTGCAAAATGTGCAATGACTTCTTCAGAAGTCTGATAAGCCAAGACCAAACAACATTTAAAAACAATTATTAACCAGCTGAACCTATGCTGGTTGTCACTTTATAAAGTAATTGCTGGGGCAGAACAATGAAACATAGGTTAAAGTCATTAAAAATTGCCCTTGAGCAAACTAACACCCTTAATGTCAATTCTGGACAATGTTATCCCATCTAGACAAGCCAGAAATAGAAGGCACCTTAGGCTGATATCATTAATAAATGTAGTAATATTGCCCACTAAACTTTACCCCCAAAACAATCACTAAACGAAGCAGGCCAGACAGGAACAACCCATCAAGGAAAAAATTTATTTAAACAGTACCAAGTGCCTAATTATCATACTTTCAGAGATGCACTATAACATTCTATTTGTCTTCATTGCTGCTGGCATATCAGTTGACAGGAGGGATGAGGAGTTCTTTTTATCATAGATACTAAGGTCAGAAGGGACCATTCTGATCATCTAGTCTGACCTCCTGCACAGTGCAGGCCACAGAATCTCACCCATCCACTCCTATGAAAAACCTCACCCATATCTGAGCTATTGAAGTCCTTAAATCATGGTTTAAAGACTTCAAGGAGCAGAGAAGCCTCCCTCAAGTCAACCATGCCCCATGCTACAGAGGAAGGCGAAAAACCTCCAGGGCCTCTCCAATCTGCCCTGGAGGAAAATTCCTTCCCGACCCCAAATATGGCGATCAGCTAAACCCTGAGCATATGGGCAAGATTCACCAGCCACATACTGCAGAAAATTCTTTCCTGGGTAACTCAGATCCCATCCATCTAATATCCCATCTCAGGGGATTTGGCCTATTTACGCTGAATATTCCAAAACTTCACTCCTCTGATGGTTAAAAACCTTCGTCTGATTTCAAGTCTAAACTTCCTAGTGGCCAGTTTATACCCATTTGTTCTTGTGTCCACATTGGTGCTGAGCTGAAATAATTCCTCTCCCTCTCCTGTATTTATCCCTCTGATATATTTATAGAGAGCAATCATCTCCCCTCAGCCTTCTTTTAGTTAGGCTAAACAAGCCAAGCTCCTTAAGTCTCCTTTCATAAGACAAGTTTTCCATTCCTCGGATCATCCTAGTAGCCCTTCTCTGTACCTGCTCCAGTTTGAATTCATCCTTTTTAAACATGGGAGACCAGAACTGCACACAGTATTCTAGGTGAGGTCTCACCAGGGCCTTGTATAACGGTTCTAAAACCTCCTTATCCCTACTGGAAATGCCTCTCCTGATGCATCCCAAAACCGCATTAGCTTTTTTCACAGCCATATCACATTGGCAGCTCATAGTCATCCTATGATCAACCAATACTCCAAGGTCCTTCTCCTCTTCTGTTACTTCTAATTGATGCATCCCCAACTTATAACTAAAATTCTTGTTATTAATCCCTAAATGCATAACCTTACACTTCTCACTATTAAATTTCATCCTATTACTACTACTCCAGTTTACAAGGTCATCCAGATCCTCCTGTATAATATCCCGATCCTTCTCCGAATTGGCAATACCTCCCAGCTTTGTATTATCCGCAAACTTTATTAGCACACTCCCACTTTTTGTGCCAAGGTCAGTAATAAAAAGATTAAATAAGATTGGTCCCAAAACCGATCCCTGAGGAACTCCACTGGTAGCCTCCCTCCAGCCTGACAGTATGCCTTTCAGTAGGACCCGTTGCAGTCTCCCCTTTAACCAATTCCTTTTCCACCTTTTGATGTTCATATTGATCCCCATCTTCTCCAATTTAACTAATAATTCCCCATGTGGCACAGTATCAAATGCCTTACTGAAATCTAGGTAAATTAGATCCACTGCATTTCCTTTATCTAAAAAATCTGTTACTTTTTCAAAAAAGGAGATTAGGTTGGTTTGGCACGATCTACTTTTTGTAAAACCATGTTGTATTTTGTCCCATTTACCATTGACTTCAATGTCCTTAACTAATTTCTCCTTCAAAATTTTTTCCAGGACCTTGCATACTACAGATGTCAAACTAACTGGCCTGTAGTTACCCAGATCACTTTTTTTCCTTTCTTAAAAATAGGAACTATATTAGCTATTCTCCAATCATTCGGTACTACTCCTGAGTTTACAGATTCATTAAAAATTCTTGCTAATGGGCTTGCAATTTCAGGTGCCAATTCCTTTAATATTCTTGGATGAAGATTATCTGGGCCCCCCAATTTAGTCCCATTAAGCTGTTTCAGTTTCGCTTCTACCTCAGATATGGTAATATCTGCCTCCATATCCTCCTTCCCATTTGTCATGCTACCATTATCCCCAAGATCCTCTCATCTCTAAATGGTAAATAAGTGAGCCTTTTAAAATGTTTTGGTTCTAAACCTGGGGATGCCTCCGTTTCTGCTAACATCATGAGTTACCTGAGCCACTTTAGCAAGAAGGGTATTTATCTAGTCTACCAGGCATCCCAACTCCATTTGCAAAAAGAAAAAGAGTACTTGTGGCACCTTGGAGACTAACTCCATTTCAACATCCATTCATTTTTTTTCGTTTCCTAGATGATTTCACTGCGAACCCCTATGTACTACACTTCATATTTGGTGAAGCTGCCCGATTCAAATTAAGCAACATTTTCAAGCTACAGGCTTAATCCTGCAAGGTGCTAAGTAGCCTCAGTTGCTTAAAAGCAAGCATGGATCCCAGCCCAGCATACTAGCCATACAACATTTATTCCAACTGTGCATTTTATTTGGGGTAGTTAGTTTCCTCCTATATGTTTAGTGACAGAAGAAAAAAAAAAATAAATAAGTAAGAGCCATCACAATTGGCACTAACTGGCAGCTTTCATGGTAGTCTCAATAGAGGCCAAGGAATGAATGAATACCAAACAGAGTACAAAGTTCATATTATTGTGAAACTTGCCCTCAGTGCAGACATTTGATGTACTATATTAACTCTGGCAACACTTCTATATGGCCATGTGTGTACAGTTGTTAATATGGAGACCAATCTATCCTTGCCCCGCTAGAGATCCCTGTTGGTCAGGAATGAGGCACACTACTGGGGCAGTTTGGGAAAACTTGTAGGTTCACTGCTTGTGCTGTAGCTATTCCATGCTGTAACTCTGGCAACTTTCATGACATCTACATTCACACAAATACAAATTAAAAAGGAAAGAAGGGCCAGATATTTCCTGTGATACAAGTTGTGATGCTCATTGGAATGTCCTGGCGGATTTGTATATGAAGCAACAACACCCAGACAACTTCAGACTAGAGCTATAGAACATAGAAATGCAACAGAGGTATGACAAAAAAATCCCCTGTAGCCAGGCACACTAGAAACTGCATGCATCATCTATTATCTGTTCTATTCGCAGCAATTAAGCATGTGCCAAAATAAAAGAAATAGTTTTCAATCTGTCAAGGCTGTGAAACTAGATTTTAACATGTGTGACAGAGACCTAAAATAAGAGGCGAAATGAAAAACAGAGAAAGGACCTCACAATTACATGAGATGAATTTAATATGCATGGAGTTTTCTGTAAATTCAGCATCAAGAATCAGGCTTCTTAACGTCAGTAGTCTCAGTAATAAATGGTCAGATAACACTTGTAAAAATAGAGGAAACTTGCATGAGTTGTCTTTCGCTAATTTGAAATTGTTTCATACCCTTGTGACAGGCTGGAGACCACATAATCATGTGAAGGCTTGCAGAGCTGTCCCTCTCTGTCTGCATCTGAGGCAGGGGGGGACACCGCCTCACAATTTGGGTCTGCTAAAGCCTTCTCTAAAAAGAAGAGTGAGGGAATAAGTGAATTCAAGCAGGGCAGGCCATACACAGTCAGGGCTCTGGCTGGTGACCAGGGCAGGGTGCAACTGTCTATTCACCCAGCCCTTAGGCAGGGCAGGACAGCCACCAGTTAAGCCTCTAGCCTGTAATCAGGAAGAGCTGCAGTAGACTATTTCCCCAACCTTTAAGCAAGGTGGGGCAGCCAACTGTTAAGACTGTGGCCTGCAATCAGGAAGAGCTGCCATACCAGCCAAGTGCAGGGGCTCAGGTAGGGGGTTGAGCACCACACAGTCTCGGGGGCTCAGGTTTTGGGTGAGTGCCACATGCAGTCCAGGACACTCAAGCAAGGGGTTGAGCTGAGGAGCACAGGCCTCCTGGCCTACAGGCTGAGAGTACTGCCATCCCAGGAGTTGGGTGGCACCAGCAACACAGGCCTACCCAACTCCACCCTGTCCCAACCCAGGGCCCTATCAGTGGCAGAGCAGTCTGCCACTGGGTCAGCTGGGATCTGTTCACAACATGCTGACCTGGTTTCAAGCTTGCTCTCCACCAGACTACTGCCTGGCTCCCTTGGGTTGCTTTCTTCTCTCCCTCTCAGGCTTACCTGGATCCAAGAGTCATCCTCAATGTCCACTGGGTACACTGCAAAGGGTAACAGTAGTAGCTCCTCTGCATCAAGAGCACTGGGGCTCCCTGGAAGCTCATGCTGGTCCCTGGGGCAACAGTAGTTCTCCCTGGTGCTTGTCTCCAACAGCAAGGAAGAAGTGTCTATCATCTCCAGTGGCTTCTTCCCAGATGAGCAACTGGGCCAGCCTTTTATATTTCAGCTTCCTGTCCCACCCACCCTGCTTCTGGTGTGTGGGGCGTGGATCTCCTGACTCCTCCCACCTGGTGGCATGCGGAGTTCCTTGCATGTCTGCGTCTGAGGGGGTCGCTACAGATGACATGCCCTTGCAGGAGTGGGTGGAATCCTAATTTGACTCCTCAGAGCAAAATAAAGATTTCACCGGAACTGTGGGAGGAACTTTTATCGTCATCTGAATTAATGGAAAAACATCTGTGAAATCAAATCAAATATGACACCAGACTATTACAAAATCCCCACAGCATTAAACAGATAACAACACTGAACAGAGACATTTGTTTTATGTTGTTTTCAGTAATTATTTGCCAAACAACTACAGGATAAGTGTACTTCACTCTACTTTCCAAGGAAGTACAAAGGTTTTCTTAAAATGGCAACATAGGAATTGGATGTTTCCCCCTCTTATCAACTGCTCCATCTGGTAAAGAACTTTGATTAATTGCTTGGCAAGATTCTTTCTGACCTCTGTGATGGTTTGGGCAGGGAAATATGTCTGTATACAATTTACAAATTCCAGTTTGGTTTTATGAATGACCTGTATTCTTCCATCTTATGACTGTCTTCTTCATGTGCTTCTTGTGTTAAGTAAACAGGGGAGTGGTGTCAACGTATCAATCTATGAATAAGTCAGTCATTAAAGACTATCGGCATCTGAACAGCTCTTATCTGGGAAGAACAAAGGAGTGACTAGAAAGAAGCCAATAAATGGTATTACCTTACACATCTTGTCTCTCTGTTTTCTTCTAGGCTATGTCTACACTAGAGAGCTTATAGCAGCGCAGCTATACTGATGCAGTGGCACCACTGTAAGATCTCTCATGAAGCTGCTCTATGCTGACAGGAGAGAGCTCTCCCATTAATGTGACTAATCCATCCCCAATGAACAGTGGTAGCTATGTCAGCGGGAGGAGCTCTCCCACCAACATAGCACCGTGCACACTACCATTTATGCCAACATAATTTATGTCGCTAAGGGGGGTTGATTATTCACACCCCTGAACGACATAAGTTTTGCCAACATAAGTGGTAGTGTAGATATAGCCTAAAGTCATTAATAAAAGCAAACGGCTAAGAACTGATTCCTGCAAGATCCCTTTATGTAAAGGGACTTTAATAACATTCAGTGGAGGTGTTTTGGTTGGCTAGCTCCCAGTACTAAAAGGGGAAGGGTGGATGGGAAATCAGGACCCTGAGACTGACAGTCCCTAGGAACAATGGGGAGAGGCCAACGCTCTAGGTCAGCCTAAATGACAGGGCAGGCATGTTAATCAGGAAGTCAGGAGGCCAGAGGGGTCCCGTCCTCCATGTAAGCTGGAATTGTCTGAGTCAGACAGAGTGGGGCTGAGCTAAGGAGAAAGCAGCGGCCCAAGCTGAGCTGGGGAGCAGAGCTGGGCCAGATCCAGAGGGACCAGAAAAGCATCCCAGAGAGAGCAGACCCTGTCCTAGGAGCAGAGCTGCAGGTACCCAAAGCCAGAGGCACAGCCCAGAGAGAGCAGATTTGCCCTGGGAGCAGAGCTGCAGCAACCAGAGCCAGAGGGGCCAGAAAAGCAGCCCACGAAGCAGGTCAGTGCTGGGAGCAGAGTCACAGAAGCAGCCTGCAGAGCAGACCTGTGCTGGGAGCAGAGCAGCAGCAACCAGAGCCAGAGGGGCCAGAGAAGCAGAGAAGGGAGGTGGAGGCAGAGCAGCAGCCGTGCCCAGGCAGAGTGGAGCTGGGGCTGGAGCAGTCCAGAGCTGGGTGCGGTGTGCAGCTGGGGAGAGCGAGGGAGACCCTGGGCAGTGGGCCCAGCACAGGGAGACACCTCAGCCAAAAGGCTCTGCAGACCAGACTTGGATTGTAACCCCAACAGGGTGGGGGCGACACTGGGAAAAAGGGTCCTACCACTTAGAGCCTGAGGGCGTGTGGCCACCACCAGAGCAAGTATCCAACCTGCAGCATCCCTACAGCACAGCCAGGGCCTGAGAAGAAGGTCTGGGACCTACAAGGAACAGACTGTGAACTGCCCTGACATTCCAGAGACATTGTTTGTGATGTTCCCTGCCACAGAGCGGGGTGATGTGTTTTCTTTTAACCTTTCCCATTTTTCCTTATTCCTTTTTAAACTAATTGTTGATTAAAAAATTTGTATTTGTTTTAAATCGTATGTAATGATCAGTGGGTCAGGGAAGTGTTCAGCGCAGAGAGAGTACCTCGGAGTGGGGACACTTTAGCCTCTGTCTTAGGTGACCACAGCAAGGTTGGGGGTTGAGCCCCCCAGGAATCGTGGGCCCAGCCTTGTTGGGGTTACAAGGACTCTGCCAGACAGGAGAGTGGGCAGGAAGGCCTCTGGGTAAAGGAAGTGGGAGCGAGGACTCAGATCCTTCTACTAGCCCATTTCACTAGGGTAGTACAGAAGTCAGGAAAGTTCCTCACAATAGCGGGACCATTCCCCAGCGTACATCTAGAAACACACTGTTCAATAATGATTCCCCTTTTACAGTTACATTTTTACATCTG
The DNA here is from genome assembly GCF_009764565.3 of Dermochelys coriacea. Classification (NCBI taxonomy): domain Eukaryota; kingdom Metazoa; phylum Chordata; order Testudines; family Dermochelyidae; genus Dermochelys; species Dermochelys coriacea. The sequence goes on from NC_050068.2 coordinate 283,154,534, forward strand.
TTAATTAGCCAGATTTTAATCCACTGAATGTGTGCCATGTTAGTTTTATAACATTCTGTTTTTTTAATCAAAAGTCATCTGATACCAAGTCCCATATCAGCCATTACATTATCTTGCCCAGGATTGATGTCAAACTGACCTATCCATTTACCCTTTTCAAATCTTGGCACATTAGCTTTGTTCCAGTCTTTTGGAACTTCCCCAGGATTCCAATATTTATTGCAAATCAACATTAATGATTCAGGGAGATTCTCAGTCAGCTATTTTAAAACTTTTAGATGCAAGTTATCTGTACCCATTGATTTTAAAATGGCTAAAATAAGTTACCGCTGTTTAACATCTTCCTAAGATACTAGTGTAATGGAAGGAGTACTATCATCAGCATGTGATGAGACTACATATTTGCTTTTTCCATAAGATAGAAATATTTATTGGACACTTCTGCCTTTTCTACATTAATATTGATTATTCTACTATTCCCATATAGTAATGGACCAGTACCATTGTCAGGATTCTTTTTGTTCCCAATATACTTAAAAGAAACTTTTTCTTATTGTCTTTATCTCTGCTGGCCATAGATATCTCCTTATGACACTTTGCTTCCCTCATCAATTTCTATAATTCCTAGCTTCTGATTTATAGTACTACCAACTTCTTTTTCTTCCATTGTTTTTTATGTATAATTATTTTTTTAGCTGTCTTCACTTCCCTTCTAAATCAGATTTTTTTTAACCAATATGGCCTTCTTACTTAAGTGTGGGATTGTGTTTGGGCATTTAATAAAATATTCTTAAATGATTCCCAATTATGATTCACATTTTTCTGATTAAATTATTCCTCCTAGCTGATTTGGCTCATCGTTTTCAGCTTTGTGAAACTGCCAGACCTGACTAGACCAGCAGACCATCTAGTTCAGTGTCCACTCTTTGACAATTCCACCTTCTTCTGAAGCATCTGGTACTGGCAAGACTATGAAACAACCTGACTATAGGGATTGTTTTTTCTAAGTCTTGATGTCAAAAGTTGGTTAATGGTCTGAAACATGAGTGTTTATATCCCTTATAAATGTTTATCCTATTCTATAAAACTGAGCATGTTCTCATAATCCATTTGTCCCCAACAACAAATACTAACACAAAGAATTCTGAGAAAGTGGGCTATAAAGATATGCAATCCACTAACCAAGCAACAGCAGGTGCAGGTGCACTCAGTATCTCTGCTGCCAAGCACTTCCTCTCAGCAGGATTATCCAATTAAATACCAACTGGAACAGCTAAATCTAATCTGACAAAGTGCACTCTACTATACATGGGAAATTTGAAGCTCTGCACACAAAAAAACGGGGGCTTTTGCGGCAAAGGCTAATTGCACTTGACAAGAAAATGGGGGCAACAGAGAAACATGTGGAGATGAAAATTGTCTCTCAGGACAATATGGCAGTTGACAGAGTGGATATTAAAAAGTACTTGTCAGACAGGAACAAACTGCAAATTGCAGAAAGGAACCAGTTCAGGCATAAGAATATTTTAATGCAGAGAGTGCCTGATGATAAAGACCTATTCGACCTGGTGTCTGTTTGAATCCCAAATTCCATCACATCCTAGATAATCAAAAATGATGCCGTGGCGTAGAGATGCCACATTAGAGAGAAGGAAAACCAGAGCCAGATGAAGTGGGAATGTTGTCTTATAGCATTCTCAGATGCTGATGCCTGCAATAGAGGATCTCAGCAACTGAACTGTCTGTAAAATAAAAAGTGACCTAGGGTGGAGGAATTTTCCATATTCATTTTTTTGCACCTTAGGCTATGTCTGCACTAGAGACCTTACAGCGGCACAGCTGCACTGATGCAGCTGTACCACTGTAAATCTCCCAGGTAGCTGTTGTATGCCCGCGGGCGAGAGCTCTCCCGTCAACATAATTAAATCACTCCCAACAAGCGGCAGTAGCTATGTTGGCGGTAGAGCGTCTTCTGCCGACATTCTGCTGTATACACCGGTGCTTCTGCCGGTGGAATTTTTGTTATGCAGGGATGTGTGTTTTTTTCACACCCCTAAGCGACATAAGCAACACAAGTGCTAGTGTAGACATAGCTCTGACAACACACAGAAGAAAACAATTAAATATTCTGAAAAACAATTCCATAAAGATAACAGTATAAGTCAAGAGAAATGGAAAACAATGGCATTACTTGTGATTACCACGGGTGTAAATTAGAGAAGACTCCAAGCTAGTGTCTGCAACACACTCTTTGGACGAAATTGTACTCTCAGTTACTCCCATACAACCACACTGATTTAAGATTGGAATTTGGGCCCAGGGTTTCTCATGAAGATTATCCCTTAATCATGATGTAAGTACTGAGCAAATCTTTTCAGAACAGAACACAACTCATTGGGGCACCACTGGCAACCCTAACCCTTCTTTTGATATTATTTACTGTTTGTATTATCATAGCATCTAGGAGCCCCAGTCATGGGCCAGGACCCCGTTGCGCTAGGCACTGTACAAATAGAGACTGGATAGAACCTAGGAAGCCTGAGTCCCAACATATTCTACTGCTGTCAATAAAATAATAATGTAAACCACTTGCAGAACATGTTAGCTCATGGGGTTGAGGTATGTGGTATGGCTCAAAATACTACAGTGATGAGCATCCTACAAAAGCTTGTAATCACTAGACATTTTTTCAAATTATACTTTAGATAGTCAATAAAGCTAATAATGCTGGAAGTAATATGTCCTTTAAATAAAACCTTTTAAATAAAACCTGTAATTCTGCAGATGAGAAAATGTCTCTTTGATTAGTTAAGCACATGGTAGGGGTCAAATGTATCATTTGATGTAAGTGGGTGCAGTTCCATGGGCTTCAATCAGAACCTACCCACTTATGCCAGCTGTGAATTTGTCACTAGATATGTAATGTCATAGTGAGCAGTTATCACTACTGCACCAACATTTATCATATAAAATTATTACATTTACATCTATCATTGGGCATAATTGAAAAAAGTAAAGACTCAGTCCTGCAAGGTGCTGTGTAAGTCCTACCGTGGACTCAAATGCATTCAGCACCTGCAGGAAATGCTCAGCATCTTCAGGATTGAACCTTAAGTAATTATAAAAGAACATTGTCAAAGGATCAATATTTCCTACTCTGATAATAAGCTTCCCAGCTCAAGGTGAATACATTTCCCATAATTTCCTCTGCTTTGTCTCAATTATGTAATGGTGGCATTAGGAGACCATTATGCTGTGTTAATGTTCCATTGACATCTCTAATTCTGTTGCTTGAATAATACAGTAAAGACTGAATTTTCTTTCCTCAATACTTGTTTCTTTTAAATAAATTTTTGAAAAAACCCTAAAATATATTCCTGAGAACAGAAGATTTCTTCTTCTCAACAATCAGAAATGAAATGCTAATCAGCTACTTAGAACATTTTTTCACAATTAGAAAGAATGTATTTTAATAAAGCTTCCCTTAATTAAGCAATGGTTCTCACCATAAGAAGTCCCCAAAGGGAGATAATTCACTCTGACAAGAGTTATACACCAGGGCTTTCTCAATGTAGAACTTTAATTTCTAAAATCACCTGAAGCCTAGTGGATTGACGGTAGCTCTGGGAACCAGGAGACCTGGATTCTATTGGTGACTCACTGTTGCCATGCTTTGTGACACTAGACAAGTCACTTGCAGCCATATTTTCTAAGATATCACCCTGCTTCAGTCTGGGGTGTTCAGAAAACTGGGGAACTTTTAAAATCATGTGTTGAGCACCGATGGATCCTGAAAACATGGTCACATGTCTAAACGTGCAAGGCAAGTGGGTGCCAAAGAAATTGCTAACCATCTAGGTACAAACTTGTCTAATGGACACGCTCATATTTATCCATGCCACATTTGTTCCCTCTTCCTAAATTTCACAAATAAACCCCTGATGCGCTTAGCGCACTCTCCTAGCACTACAGTACCCCCCGTATTTGGACACCTGTGGTAGAAGGGGACAGCACACAGAGCCCAATATCACCAACCATGGCCGGAAACCCTAATAATAAGTGAGGAGGTATGGGCTTCAGTTCATGTGGTATGATGAGGCGATGAAATATTAAAGCTGGGTTTCACAGTTTTTGCCATAATGTTGCAAACCTGGAATGTGCAACAAAGGATATTATGATAAAGGGGCTCCCATATTGCAAGGGCAAGAGACCAGAATGACCCCATATTGTGTTATTTTAAGTGTATACTCTCACCATATTGTGCCTGACATTCTTGCCTACAGATTTGAAAACCCAGAACATTCTGATATATCGGGCTGGGCAAACTTTTTGGCCTGAGGGCCACACCGGAGTGCGAAACTGTATGGAGGGCTGAGTGGAGAAGGCTGTGCCTCCCCAAACAGCCTGGCCCCCGCCCCCTCGCACTTCCCGCCCCCTCACTGCCCCCCTCAAGATTCTCGGCCCCAACCCATTCAACTTCCCCTGCTCCTTGTGCCCTGACCGCCCCTAACCACCCCCCGGGACCCCTTATCCAACCCCCCCACATTCCCTATCCTCTGCCGCCCCCCAGAACCTCTGCCCTATCCAATCATCCCCTGTTCTCCGTCCCCTGACTGCCCCCGACCCGAACTTCTACCCCATCCAACCGCCCCCTGCTCCCTGTCCCCTGACTGCCCTCCGGGACTCTCTGCTCCTTATCCAAGCTCCTTATCCCTGGCCCCCAGCCCTGGCCCCCTTACCATGCCACTCAGAGCAGCGTGTCTGGAGCCAGACATGCTGCCATGCCACCAAGAGTGCTGCCCACATGACGCACTGAGGCTGCAGGGGAACAATGGGGGAGGAGCCGGGGGCTAACCTCCTGTGCCAGGGGCTCAGGGCCTGGGCAGGATGGTCCCGCAGGCTGGATGTGGCCCGTGGGCCATAGTTTGCCCACCTCTGATATATGATAGTAGGAGCTTCCCCTCTTAGCAGTGTGAGGTGTAGAAAGATGGGCAAAATATTAATAGAGGCCCCCATGGCAGCATTTCTTTGTTCCATGCACACTGTGAACATCCGATGAAGTGAGCTGTAGCTCACGAAAGCTTATGCTCAAATAAATTTGTTAGTCTCTAAGGTGCCACAAGTACTCCTTTTCTTTTTGTGAATACAGACTAACACGGCTGCTACTCTGAAAAATGTGGCATAGATATATCCCAGAGGAACTGGGACATACTGCCAGACCCTACAGTTCTAATCCATCCATCCACGATAATGCGTGATCCCCATACAGTATGTTCAGTGGGTCTACTGAGAAGTATGCCTATGTCATGGATCCGCAGAGTCTGTGCTACACCCCAGTCTCTTGGAGAGACGCCGTTTAGTGTGCCAGATGTACAAGGGATCCTACTCTTCTTTGAGGATAGGTCACACAGCCTCACCACCTCCTAGACTGAGCCTCTGCCTTCCAGCACACCTGGTTCTTACTGTGAGCTCTGCCCAGTGAGTCACACTAAGGGCATGGCTACACTTGCAGATGTAGAGCACTTTGAGTTAAACCAGCCTTTGTAGAGTGCAGTAGGAAAAGCGCTGCAGTCTGTCCACACTGACAGCTTCAAGCACATTGGCGTGGCCACATTTGTGGCACTTGCAGCGGCATTGGGCATGGTGCATTATGGGCAGCTATCCCAGCATGCAAGAGATTGCAATGTGCTTTTCAAATGGGGGTGGGGTGGGGTGGAGTGTGACAGAGAGTGTGTTGTGTGTATGCGAGGGGAGTGAGAGTGGGTTTTTGGGGTGCTGAGAGCATGTCAGCATGTTGTCATGTAAATTCAGACAGCAGCAGATCCCCCTTCCTTTCCCCCGCCTCTCTTTCTCACACACAGCATTCCACACTAATGGTTGCTTTGCCTCAGAGCAGATAAGCAGCTGGTTGTCAGAAACGGAGCTTTTAAAGGGCATATCTGCATTCCTACAGTGATTCAAAAACAATGACAAGAGTGGCCACTTGACTTAAGGGGATTATGGGATGTTTCCAGAGGCTGATCAGCGCGCAGTAATGCAACATCTCATGCACACTGGCGCCGTGGTGCTCCAGCAGGGGTGCAGCAAACATTATTCCACTTGCTGAGGTGGAGTACCAGCAGCGCTGTAGTCGCGGAGTCAGAGCGCTCTACGTGCCTTGCCAGTGTGGACAGGTAGTGAGCTAGTGCGCGCGGGGCTTCTTTATTCTCTGTAACCCGCAAGTGTAACTAAGCCCTAAGACGGACTCATGATAGAGACTAGTTCACTCTTCAAAAACTCATGCACCTCAGCCAGTATATGCAGTTGCACGCAAGCAGTGTTGTCAAAACAGAATAGGATTTATTAGTCAACTGGAGTACAACATTGGAAGTCCTTAAGTTAGCACAGAGGAATAAAGGTTAAAGCACAGTCAATTTAAGCCAGAGCTGGTCTGGTCAGTCTGGTCAAGCCAAAGTCATTCACCAGCCAAGATATAGCAAACTCCGTTTTCAGGCTCTGTCTCTCTCTGACCTCCTTAGTCAGTTCCTGTAGAAAGCCAGCTTCTTCCAGAAATAAACTCTTTTTTCCAGTTACCTCCCAAGTCCTTTGTTCTCTGGATAGGGCCATGCTGAGTGCACAATCCCTGCTAAGAGGCAGGAAAAAGCTCCTTCTGGGTCGTTGATTACTAGGGATCACCGTACTGGTGATGGAGGCTTTCCGTTTTCTTCTTGGGTTTTCCATTGATATGGGTCAGCGTTGGCCTGGCCAGTCCTTTTAATGATCCATTCAGTGTGCTCAGACAGGTAGGCAGCACATGCACACCTATGGCTTTTGATCTGCCCTGAGAGCAGACTTAATCCTGTTTCTCCACTAAGTAGCACACACGGGTTTCATAACAATATTACAAAACATTCCCACTTTGACACAGCTTGTGACTGATGTACATGTCTGTCAGTTCCTTGATTATTTGCAGGGTTGTTGTATCTATGTTGGTCATAGGATATTAGAGAGACAAGGTGGGTGGGACACGGCAGTGTCCAGGGAGACAGGACCACCTCTACCCACTGACTCACCTCAGCAGACTACCGAGCCTGTCTGGGTTGTGAGTGGTGGGGGTTCGGCTCAAAAATTTTGAAAACTGCTCAGGGTACAAGGAGGGGGTAGCTAGGGCTGTGGGGGTGGGGTGTAACTCAGGGTGCAGGAAGGGAAGTAGCTAGGGCTGTGTGCAGGCAAGGGGTAGCTCAGGGTGCAGGAGGGGGTAGCTAGGGCTGTGTGCAGGCAGTGAGGGCAGCTCAAGATGTAGGGAGGGGAGCAGCTAGTTGCTGTATGCAGGCAGGGAGGTAGCTCAGGGTGAGGGAGAGGGTAGCTAAGGGCTGTGCGCCAGGAGGGCTCCCCTATGATCAGTGCTCCCCAAGGGCTCCCCAGAGCCGTGTCCCCCTGCCTGGGTGGCCCTTACCGGCTGTGTGAGCTGAGGAATAGCCACAACCCCGAGCACCAGCAGCCGGAGATGGAACAACACAGCTGCCTGCTCCATGGCAGCCCACCTGCAGCTTCCCACTCCGACCTGGCCAAGGGGTGGGGCCTTACGGGCAGGGAGAGAATAAAGTGTGGGTGTGTGTGAAGCTGCCTTTGGGACTGTTCTGCTCTGGCACTGCGGGGATGGTGGCAACCAGTGCTCGGGGCTTCAGCCCACAGCGTGGGATGCCAGGACTCCCGGCTTCAGCCCCTTGGCGGGAGGGCCCCAAGGCTTCCAGCTTCAGTGCCAGGACTCCCAGCTTCAGCCCCATGATGGGGGGTGCTGCGGCTCGGGGCTTCAGCCCCATGGCAGGGGGCACCAGGGCTCAGGGTTTCAGCCCTGCAGCCAGGGAGGCACCAAGGTTCAGGCTCTGGGTTCCAGTTATGGGGTCCTCCAGCTCCCCTGACAGGGCTCGAGGCCCTTTGAGAACTGCTGTTTTATTGGACCAATTTCTGTTGGTGAAAGAGACAAGCTATCGAGCTTACACAGAGCTCTTCAGCTTCCTTGGTTGGCAGGGAAAGAGTTAACTTCCTTTTCTGTAGAAAGGTCACAGCTGTATGCCTTCACTATAAGGATATTCTGGAGAGGAGGGAAGCCCTGCTGTGGAGGAGGGAAGGATTTCTGCCCTACACTCTAAATATCTCCCCCACTACAGCATAACACTTCCTTTAAAAATAGCAGAGATTCTGATAAGATAGAGATGGAAAAGAGCTATGACGTTACCATGTCCATATCTTTTCCTATGCAGGATAAAGGTGCCAATAAAAATATAGATACAGTGTTTCCATCTTTCAATGCTGTGCTGCCACCTGCTCCTTCTCCAGCAGGGGGAACAGCAAGAGGGTGAGGCAGAGAGTTGCTGATTTGCTAGTAGACTATGGCTGCTCCTGACAGCTGGAAGCACCAGTGATAGGGCATCCTTGCAGCCTAGCCACATGAGTGAGCATCCATCTAGGCTGTGGTAATTAGGGCTGCCAGCTGGATAAGTATCCCCTCTCACCACTTCCCCCCCAACCTCAGTGCGTGAACTCACAACTATATATTCAGCAAAAATGTTGATATTTGCATTACCCTGAGATAACATGCTTCCAGGGTTTTTAAAAGGATGGATCACTATAAACCAGCTCTGTGTTAGCTCATGGTAACACACATATTGTTGGTTTAATTGGATAAGTAAATGAGAAAGAGACTAGCAGACACATCAGTTTCTGAAGCAGTATGGATGCTCTACTGACCTGCCAGGGAATTCATGGAATTAGTTTTTGTCTCTATGACATAAAAATATTCATAAAAATAAAAAACATAAAAATGTTTCCATTTCATATGTTCATCAAAGCTTGTGGTTCATGTTCTCAATCTGAAAAGGATTTTTTTTAAAAGCTGAAATCCAGTTCTTCTCTGTAACTGCAGAAGCTGATAAAGCAGATGAGTGCTTTTTTGCCTGTTCTCATTACTAATGGGAAACCACTTTTGGAGTTAATCAGTTACTCTCTGCAGTCCACTCTTAGCATTGCTCACAAAACAATCAGTTCCACTGGAACAATCAGTAGAACACTTTGCTGTACAGGTAACTGGTTTTGCCACTCCCAGCCCAGCAATTAAATATGCATCCCTACAACCCCTCATCAGTTCTGCTCCCCCAGCCCCATCTCTGCTCCTCCTACAGCTCCAGGAATTCTTCACCCCCTCTCCCAGGCCTAGGGGGACAGCTGATGCAGGGTCCTTTTGTCTGTCTTCCATGGCCTGGGAGAGGGGGCCCATGGGATCTTAACCCCCTCTTCCCCTTCCCATGGTGGAAAGGAGCAGCTCCAGGGATTCTTCACCTCCTCTCCCTGCTTCCCAGGCCTGGTGTTGTGGGAATGAAGAGGGGAGGGTGAGGAAGGAGCAGAAAGTAGACAGACCAGTTTTCCACAGGCGGGGTGAGAGGGGAAGGAGCAGAGCCACCCTGAACTACTGGGCTCTTTATGCTCGCTCCTCCTCTTGAGAGAATGGTTTCTGCAACTCCCTCTTTCTTACTCAAAAAATCCTCTCACCTCTTGAGAGAGGGAAGAGAGCTCTCGCTGCTTCCTGCAGCATCCTGACTGGCTGCTCTTCCATAGAATGGAAGGCAATCTATCTGGCTGGAAATGGCATGAAGCCTGGAGCTATCAGACTGGTGCCATCAGGAGCTAAAATCACAGCAGGTGGCAACACAGCAGATAGGATAGTCAAGCACATAGATTTGGCACATTCATTTGTAAGAATAAGGCCTTTTCCTGTAGCCATATTGTAAGGTCTGAGGCCTTTGTCTGCGGCCATATTAGGAGAGGAGCAGTCATGAGGTAAAAATCACATCCTCCCATTCCATCTAAATTACATTAAAAAATGTTAAGAAGTTGAGCCTGTCCTAATAGTACTCACCATCACCAGATAAAGAAACAGATCTTAAGATGGTTAAAAAAAATTGTGTCTGATGGCATTCTGTCTGGAAAGAAATCACTTATCAACAGTTGTGATTATAAAATCTATCCTTCTCTTGTTTTGCATTTATGGTCCCTACTTCTCTATTGTTTATCTGTATGGTCTCTGTCTAGTTCTTTGATTGTTTCTGTCTGTTGCATAATTAATTTATCTGGGTGTAAATCAATTAAGGTGGTGGGAGTAATTGGTTAAAGGATTGTTTTACAATATGATCGGATTGGTTAGAAAATTGTTCAGTAATATTTTAGTAAAATGAATGGTTAAGGTACAGCTAAGCAACACTTGAGTTTCACTGTATAAACTGGGATCCAAAAGGAAGTTCTTTGGGAACCAACTCTAGGACACAGCCCCAAGATCAGAGCTGCCAGACCTCAACACTCTGCTAATGACACCGCGCAGAAGCTGGAATCCCCCAGATGACCTGATCTGACTGGTCATCAAGAAAAATTAATCTGCCTTATTGGGAGTGGCGAGCATCGTGTGTCATGTGCATTCTGTTTTGATGATTGCTAATAAATTGTGGATAAGTAGGATATTACAGTGTAAGGCTCTTTCACTGGTAAAAGACCCCGCAAACCCACAGAGTGTAAGGTTATGCCCTGAACCCAAGGAAGGGTGAGGTGTCTGTCTAAATTAACAGGGTTAATCGTGGAGCCCATGGAAGGGTAAAGGTGGGTGTTCAAGAGCGTAAGATTATGCTCTGAGCCCTAGGAACAGGGTAAGCATGGGTGCCTAAATTAACAGGGTTATGCCTTGAGCCCACAGAAGGGTAAAGGTGGATGTCCTAGAGAAGTGGTTCCCAAACTTGTTCCATTGCTTGTACTGGGAAAGCCCCTGGCAGGCCAGGCCAGTTTGTTTACCTGCCACATCCACAGGTTTGGCCGATCGTGGCTCCCAGTGGCCATGGTTCACTGCTCCAGGCCAATGGGAGCTGCTGGAAACAGCAGCCAGTACGTCCCTTGGCCCGCACCACCTCCAGCAGCTCCCATTGGCCTGGAGCAGCGAACCGCGGCCACTGGGAGCCACGATCGGCTGAATCTGAGGACGCGGCAGGTAAACAAACTGGCCCGGCCCGCCAGGGGCTTTCCCCGCACAAGCGGCAGAACAAGTTTGGGAACCACTGCGCTAGTGCATAAGGTTACACCCTGAGACCTAGGAATGGGGTAAGGGTGGGTGCCTATATTAAGAGGGTTACGCCTTGAGCCCTAGGAACTGGGTACAGATGGGTGCCCCTAGAATGTGTGAGTAACAGAGAAGTTATGTGGGTAACACATTCTGACAGGATACATAGCTGAGTGGGCAGGATTTGTATCTGCCGTAACAGAAACTTGGCTTCTAGTCCCAGAGCTTACTTAATTTGTGAAATGGGTGGAATCACAGCTATCTTTCCAAGGGTGGAATATGGGGCCATGGTCAATAATAAGGACTTTGAGTTGCACCAAAATATTAACAGTTGCCAATAGATGATGACTTAAACTCATGCTCTATCCTCCTGGTTCTTAGACTACTGTACTTTAGGTTAAAGGGTATTTTGTGAGGGATGTGGTCTGGCTCTCTTATTTAGAGGGGTGTGTGCCGGGCTGTAACTAGGTGCGGGGTGGAGCTGCGGGAGCCCAAGGGGTGTGTGCCAGGCTGTAGCTGCAGGTGTTGTGGCTGCGGGAGCCGGAGGGGTGCGTGCAGGATGTAGCTGGGGGCAGTGCCGGATTAAGGTATAAACTAATTAAACTACAGTTTAGGGCCTCAGAATATGAGGGCCCTCTAAAAAATAAAAAAAGTCTCCATTTCAAATTTTATCAAAATCGGTTGATTTGCGAAAAAGAAGATTCTCTCTAAATATAGGCATTTTAGTTCAAATATGACAAATATACAAATCTGGTACACAAATACCCTAACCCTACCCTCACCCTTCACTATTGACAGGTGGGTGGCCAGGGCTGAGAAAAAAATGATAATTGCACTGGTAAAATGAGATTTCTATGAGTAAGTCTGCTATCAGTCTCCTCAAGTAGCATTTTGTTGGCCAGCTGCTACTGGTAAAATTCTGACCGTGCCTTCATAATTTATTTAAACAAATACTCTCACTACCGATAAAATCGTAAAAAATGTGAGGTCAGAGACGGCAGTGTCATGAAGCAATCCTGCCAAGCTCATACTTGTATGTTAGTGTGGACTTTCTTCTTTTGATCTTTACATACATAGAATTGTGTATTTTAGGGTGCACACTGCTTTCTGCTTCATGCACTATCCATGCTTTACATGACTAAGTTTGCAGTTGATTGTCTTATGGACTTGGGTCAAGTGGATCTTGAGGAGGATAAATTTGTGTTGGCTTCCCTCCGTCAGTTTCTGGAACCTTCACAGTAAATATCAGAGAGTGCTGACGAAAGGATAAATAGAGGGTTTTGAGAGAAGTAAAGGCAGATATACATAAATATAACATTTTTCTGAGTACTTGGTGAGCAAATTATTTCAAACTGCTTATATGATTTATAGGCTATTAAAGCTGATAATATTCATTATATTTGCTTGAATACAGGCTAGTTTTTCTCTCTTTCTCAATGCCTGTCTAAAGATTACCAGTTTCTTTTTCTGGTAAATTCTTTCTCTCTCTTTTGCGTATATAGCTTGTTGTCACTCTGTGTATCTGAGGTGTTTACTTGAGATTAATTAGTGGTTCTGGGGGACACAGAGGATAGAGAAGTGAAGGCAAAGAGAGATGTCTGCCTAGAAAAAAGACTGGGATTTTCTGCTCAGTGGATTTGGAGTGCATAAGATAGTATTTTATTATAGGTTGTATGCTATATAAAAACTTTTATATAGATTTATAAATCACATATCATATGCATAATACATTGTATTTTTGTAGTATGGCAAAAGAAAAATCCCAACAACTCACTGTTTTGTAGCAAAAATTAAATCAGAATAAACATTTGTTAATATACTTTATATATAGTCTTGATAAACTTTGTATTTCCCTAACAAAATTAATCAAAAAGAAAAGGAGTACTTGTGGCACCTTAGAGACTAACAAATTAATTTGAGCATAAGCTTTTGTGAGCTACAGCTTACTTCATTGGATGCATTCAGTGGAAAATACAGTGCGGAGATTTATATACATAGAGAACATGAAACAATGGGTATTACCATACACACTGTAACGAGAATGATCAGGTAAGGTGAGCTATTACCAGCTGGAGAGCGCGATGGGGGGGTAGTGTCATCATGAATAGGTCGGAATATGAACAAGAGGCTGCTAGGCAGTTCTCCAACACCACTTTCTACAAGCCATTACCCTCTTATCCTACTAGGATAAGAAACTACACCATTTGCTCAAGAAACTCCCTGAAAAGCACAAGAACAAATCTGCACAGACACACCCCTGGATTCCCGACCAGGGGTATTCTATCTGCTACCCAAAATCATAAACCTGAAAATCGTGGATGCCCCATCATCTCAGGCATTGGCACCCTGAAAGCACGATTGTCTGGCTATGTAGACTCCCTCCTCAGGCCCTATGCTACCAGCTCTCCCAGCTATCTTTGAGACACCTCTGACTTCCTGAGGAAACTACAATCCATCGGTGATCTTCCTGAAAACACCATCCTGGCTGCTATGGATGTAGAAGCCCTCTACACCAACATTCCACACAAAGATGGACTACAGACCATCAGGAACAGTATCACCGATAATGTCATGGCAAACCTGGTGGCTTAACTTTGTGACTTTGTCCTCACCCATAACTATTTCACATTTGGGGACAATATATACCTTCAAATCAGTGGCACTGCTATGGGTACCCGCATGGCCCCACAGTATGCCAACATTTTTATGGCTGACTTAGAACAACGCTTCCTCAGTTCTCGTCTCCTAATGCCCCTACTCTACTTGCACTACATTGATGACATCTTCATCATCTGGACCCATGGAAAAGAAGCCCTTGAGGAATTCCACCATGATTTCAACAATTTCCATCCCACCATCAACCTCAGTCTGGACCAGTCCACACAAGAGATCCACTTCATGGACACTATGGTGCTAATAAATGATGGTCACATAAACACCACCCTATACCGGAAACCTACTGACCGCTATTCCTACCTACATGCCTCCAGCTTTCATCCAGATCATACCACTCGATCCATTGTCTATAGCCAAGCTCTATGATACAAACTCATTTGCTCCAACCCCTCAGACAGAGACAAACACCTACAAGATCTCTATCAAGCATTCTTACAACTACAATACCCACCTGCTGAAGTGAAGAAACAGATTGACAGAGCCAGAAGAGTACCCAGAAGTCACCTACTACAGGACAGGCCCAACAAAGAAAAGAACAGAACGCCACTAGCCATCACCTTCAGCCCCCAACTACAACCTCTCCAACACATCATCAAGGATCTACAACCTATCCTGAAGGACGACCCATCACTCTCACAGATCTTGGGAGACAGGCCAGTCCTTGCTTATAGACAGCCCCCCAATCTGAAACAAACACTCACCGGCAACCACAAACCACACAACAGAACCACTAACCCAGGAACCTATCCTTGCAACAGAGCCCGTTGCCAACTGTGTCCACATATCTATTCGGGGACAACATCATAGGGCCTAATCAGATCAGCCACACTATCAGAGGCTCATTCACCTGCACATCTACCAATGTGATATATGCCATCGTGCCAGCAATGCCCCTCAGCCGCGTACATTGGTCAAACTGGATAGTCTCTACATAAAAAAATAAATGGACACAAATCAGACGTCAAGAATTATAACATTCAAAAACCAGTCAGAGAACACTTCAATCTCTTTGGTCACTCGATTACAGACCTAAAAGTTGCAATTCTTCAACAAAAAAACTTCAGAAACAGACTCCAATGAGAGACTGCTGAATTGGAATTAATTTGCAAGCTGGGTACAATTAACTTAGGCTTGAATAAAGACTGGGAGTGGATGGGTCATTATACAAAGTGAAACTATTTCCTCATGTTTATTCCCCCCCCGCCCGCCCGCCCTCCCGACTGTTCCTCAGATGTTCTTGTCAACTGCTGGAAATGGCCCACCTTGATCATCACTACAAAAGGTTCCCCCCACCCCCGCATCACTCTCCTGCTGGTAATAGCTCACCTTACCTGATCACTCTCGTTACAGTGTGTATGGTAACACCCATTGTTTCATGTTCTCTATGTATTTAAATCTCCCCACTGTATTTTCCACTGAATGCATCTGATGAAGTGAGCTGTAGCTCATGAAAGCTTATGCTCAAATAAATTTTTTTAGTCTCTAAGGTGCCACAAGTTTTCCTTTTTTTTTTTTTGTGGATATAGATTAACATGGCTGATACTCTGAAACCTGTCAAAATTAATCAAGTGTTTTTTCATTTATTCACATGAAAAGAAGGATAATTTTCTTTATTCCTGGTGTTAAAAAAAAAAGTAAATATCCTCTCTTGTTTTTCTGTGAGAACATAGACAAAATAGCACTAACTTTCATAGAAATACCTTGGTAAAATAACACAGGTTTTCTGCATATATATATTAATAAAATATTATTATTGTATAGATATATACATCTCAATATTTATAATATATTTATAATATATTTATTTTATTGGTTTCAATAAAAACTTTCTGCTACTAATTTTACCACCAATATAGGTAATTCAGCATAACCATCTATAAAAAAAAAACAAAACAATTTATTGGAAAAATACAACCCACATACAATTTTCTGATGGTTTTCTTATTACCTGGGTGTAATTCATATCAATATAACTAACAGTTGAGCTTTAAGCTTGTGAGTTATCTGGATCCTGTATCTAATATTGCCTCTTGTACCCTCTATTGCCATCTTATATCCTCTTAACAGTCTCATTGCGTATTAAGACACGGAATTCCACAATTTAGATGCCCCAACAGAGAAGAAAAATTTTCTGAGAACTCTTCTAGTAAATTGCATTATTTACTGTATTTTTTATTTTGTATTTTTTATATTGTATTGTTTACTTCTATGTTACTTACATACAAAATTAGTTCAAAGAATTTGTCTAAAATTTATATCTGTCATGTTATCATTACAGAGGGCTGCTGAAAATGAAGATTATTATTCTGTTTTTACAACCTTGTCTTTGTATATATGAAAATATAAAGCTTTCCTGTTTATATATTCAGTGTCCTTTTTGTGACAATAGTAAATTCATTTTTTTTAATGGTATGGGGCCTCTTACCCTTGACATAGTTTACAGCAGTGACTCTCAAACTTTTGCACTAGTGACACCTTTAACATAGGAAGCATCTAAGTACCCCCCCTTATAAATTAAAAACACTTTTTAATATATTTAATACCATTATAAATGATGGAGGAAAGGGGAGTTTCGGGGGGAGGCTCACAGCGTGTGACCTCCCAATGTAATAAAATCACAGCCCCCTGCGGGGACCCAACCCCCAGTTTGAAAAACCCTGGTTTAGGACCTCAGAATCTCATAATCCAACCCTGGCTGGGGGTGTGTGGTGTGAGAGCCTGAGGGGTGTGTGCCAGGCTGTAGCTGGAGATGTTGTGGCTGTGGGAGCCGGAGGGATCTGTACCGGGCTGCAGCTGAGATTCAGGGAGCCCGAGGTACGTGTGCAGGGCAGTAGCTGGGTTTGAGAGAGCCGGCGTGTGTGTGTGCAGGGTGGTAGCTGAGGTTGAGCGACATCAAGGGGTGTGTGCTGGGCTGTAGCAAGGGTTGAGGGAGCCAAGGGATGTGTGTGGAGTTGTAGCAGAGTTTGAGAGAGCCGGCGTGTGTGTGTGTGCAGGGCAGTAACTGAGGTTGAGCGAGACCAAGGGGTGTGTGCTGGGCTGTAGCAAGGGTTGAGGGAGCCAAGTGATGTGTGTGGGGCTGTAGCAGAGTTTGAGAGAGCCGGCGTGTGTGTGTGTGCAGGGCAGTAACTGAGGTTGAGCGAGACCAAGGGGTGTGTGCTGGGCTGTAGCAAGGGTTGAGGGAGCCAAGTGATGTGTGTGGGGCTGTAGCAGAGTTTGAGAGAGCCGGCGTGTGTGTGTGTGCAGGGCAGTAACTGAGGTTGAGCGAGACCAAGGGGTGTGTGCTGGGCTGTAGCAAGGGTTGAGGGAGCCAAGTGATGTGTGTGGGGCTGTAGCAGAGTTTGAGAGAGCCGGCGTGTGTGTGTGGAGGGCGGTAGCTGAGGTTGAGCGAGACCAAGGGGCGTGTGCTGGACTGTAGCAGGGGTTGAGGGAGCCCGAGGGGTGTGTGCCGGGATGTACCTGGGGTTAAGGGAGCCCGAGGCATTTGTGCCGAGATGTAGCAGAGATTGAGGAAGCCCAAGAAATGTTTGCCGGGCTCTAGCTGGGGTTGAGGAAGCCGGAGGAGTGTGTGCCGGGCTGTAGCTGGGGTTGAGGGAGTCCGAGGGGTGTGTGTTGGGCTGTAGCTGGGTTGAGGGAGCCCGATGGGTGTGTGTCGGGTTGTAGCTGGGTTTGAAGGAGCCCAAAGGGTGTGTGCCGGGGTAAGTGGGGATTGAGAGAGAACAAGAAGAGTGAGCCGGGTTGTAGCTGGGGTTCAGGTAGCCCGAGGGGTGTGTGTGTGGCTGTAGCTGGGTTGAGGGAGCCCGAGGGGTGTGTGTCGGGTTGTCGCTGCTGTTGAGGAAGCCCGAGGGGTCTCTGTCGGGCTGTAGCTGGGTTGAGGGAGCACAAGAAGAGTGAACCGCGCTTTAGCTGTGGTTGAGGGAGCCCGAGGGGTGTGTGTCGGGTTGTAGCTGCGGTTGAGGGAGTCCGAGGGCTGTGTGCCCGGCTGTAGCTGGGTTGAGAGAGCCCGAGGGGTGTGTGTCGGGCTGTAGCTGTGGTTGAATGAGCCCGAGGGGTGTGTGTTGAGATGTAGCAGGGGTTGAAGGAGCCGGAGGGGTGTGTGCCAGGCTGTAGCTATGGTTGAGGGAGCCCGAGTGGTGTGTGCCGGGTTGTAGCCGGAAGTGAAGGAGTCCAAACGGTTTGTGCCGAGGTGTAGTGGGGATTGAGGGAGCACAAGAAGAGTGAGACGGGCTGTAGCTGGGGTTGAGGCAGCCCGAGTGGTGTGTGCCGGGCTGTAGCTGTGTTTGAGGGTGTCAAGGGATGTGTGTCGGGCTGTAGCTAGGTTTGAAGAGGCCGAGAGGTGTGTGTCTGGCTGTAGCTGGGTTGAGGGAGCCCGAGGGGTCTGTGTCGGGCTGTAGCTCGGTTGAGGAAGCCCGAGGGGTGTGTGTCGGGCTGTAGCTGGGTTGAGGGAGCCCGAGGGGTGTGTGTCGGGCTGTAGCTGGGGTTGAGGCAGCCCGAGGGGTGTGTGTCGGGCTGTAGCTGTGTTTGAGGGTGTCAAGGGATGTGTGTCGGGCTGTAGCTAGGTTTGAAGAGGCCGAGAGGTGTGTGTCTGGCTGTAGCTGGGTTCAGAGAGCCCGAGGGGTCTGTGTCGGGATGTAGCTCGGTTGAGGGAGCCCGAGGGGTGTGTGTCGGGCTGTAGCTGGGGTTGAGGCAGCCCGAGGTGTGTGTGTCGGGCTCTAGCTGGGGTTGAGGCAGCCCGAATGGGGTGTGTGTCGGGCTGTAGCTGAGGTGAGGCAGCCCGAGGGGTGTGTGTCGGGCTGTAGCTGGGTTGAGGGAGCCCGAGGGGTGTGTGTAGGGCTGTAGCTGGGGTTGAAGGAGCTTGAGGAGTGTGTGTTGGGCTGTAGCTGGGTTCAGGGAGACCGAGGGGTGTGTGTCGGGTGGTAGCTTTGGTTGAGGGAGCCTGAGGGGTGTGTGTCGGGCTGTGGCTGCGATTGCGGGAGACCGAGGGGTGCGTGTCAGGCTGAAGCTGGGGTTGAAGGAGCCCGAGGGGTGTGTGCCGGGTTTTAGCCGTGGTTGAGGGAGCCTGAATGGTGTGTGCCTGGCTGTAGCTGGGGTTGAAGGAGCTTGAGGGGCATGTGTCGGACTGTAGCTGGGTTGAGGGAGCCCAAGGGGTGTGTGTCGGGCTGTATCTGGGTGGAGGGAACCTGAGGCGTGTGTGAGGGGCTGTAGCTGTTGTTGAAGGAGCCCGAGGGGTGTGTGTTTCGCTGTAGCTGGGGTTGAAGGAGCTTGAGGGGCATGTGTCGGACTGTAGCTGGGTTGAGGGAGCCCAAGGGGTGTGTGTCGGGCTGTATCTGGGTGGAGGGAACCTGAGGCGTGTGTGAGGGGCTGTAGCTGTTGTTGAAGGAGCCCGAGGGGTGTGTGTTTCGCTGTAGCTGGGGTTGAAGGAGCTTGAGGGGCATGTGTCGGACTGTAGCTGGGTTGAGGGAGCCCAAGGGGTGTGTGTCGGGCTGTATCTGGGTGGAGGGAACCTGAGGCGTGTGTGAGGGGCTGTAGCTGTTGTTGAAGGAGCCCGAGGGGTGTGTGTTTCACTGTAGCTGGGGTTGAAGGAGCCCAAGGGGTGTGTACCGGGCTGTAGCTGTGGTTGAGCGTGCCCGAGTGGTGTGTGCCAGGTTGTAGCCGGGAGTGAAGGAGTCCAAAGGGTTTGTGCCGAGGTGTAGTGGGGATTGAGGGAGCACAAGAAGAGTGAGCCAGGCTGTAGCTGGGGTTGAGGCAGCCCGAGGGGTGTGTGTCGGGCTCTAGCTGGGGTTGAGGGAGCCCGAGGGGTGTGTGTCGGGCTGTAGCTGGGGTTGAGGGAGCCCGAGGGTGTGTGTCGGGCTGTAGCTGGGTTGAGGGAGCCCGAGGGGTGTGTGTCGGGCTGTAGCTGGGTTGAGGGAGCTCGAGGGGTGTGTGTCGGACTGTAGATGGGGTTGAGGGAGCCCGAGGGGTCTGTGTCGGGCGGTAGCTGGGTTGAAGGAGACCGAGGGGTTTTTGTTGCGCTGTAGCTAGGATAGAAGGAGCCCGAGTGGTGTGTGCCAGGCTGTAGCTGTGGTTGAGGGAGTCGAGGGGTTGTGTTTCGGGCTGTAGCTGGGGATGATGGAGCCCGAGAGGTGTGTTCCGGGCTGTAGCTGTGGTTGAGGGAGCCCAAGGGGTGTGTGTGTCGGGATCTAGATGTGGTTGAGGGAGCCCGAGGAGTGTGGTGTCGGGCTGTAGCTGTTGTTGAGGGGAGCCCGAGGGTGTGTTTGGGCTGTAGCTGGGGGGTGTGAGGGAGCACCGAGGGGTGTTGTCTAGCTGTAGC